>NC_047041.1:9960411-11160411 GCF_011762595.2 Tursiops truncatus
GTGAATTAATGCTTCCTCTTTCCCTTTCACTCTCACCCGCAGTATCCTTTCAGACTTCTCCACCCCCACCTCATCCTTCATCCCTGGCAAGAAAGCCATGCCCAGGGTGAACATGTGACTCCTTCCAGACTAAATCTTCCTGATAACCCGTAGTTCACTCTTCCCGGTCTGTTCCTGATGGAGTCCAGTCAAAGCACCAGATACCCTTTGGCTGCATCCTCAGCTGAGAAAAGGACTGATTCTGCCTCTTCCAGGAGATCAGAACCCTAAAGGCAGCCATGGCTGGCTCCAACTCCTGGCAGAAAACATAACCAGGCGATTTTTTTTTCAAGGGGATTTGGAAAGAAACCAAGCTAATAAGAGACAAAAGGTACGAGAAGAGAGAACAACTTTGCTATTTCCTCAGGTAAAATATAACGAGAAGCTTCTGTGATAAAAATTGCACCTGCATGGCTGAGTTTGGAGGGTACAGAACCTCCCAAAGTCCACGTTCTCTCACCAGAGAATTCTACTGTGTCTGTGGTTCTCAGAAACACCTGCTGTGTGGCTATGTGGGCTGCATGTATTAAGGGGCAGGGGTGCAGGATGGGCATAACCCTAACATCTTATAATAACTACTACAGCGCATCAGATCTTGTGCTGAATGCTCACAGTATAAGATTTGCTGGGCTTCCCTGGTGGCGCAGTGGTTAAGAATCCGCCTGCCAATGCAGGGGACACAGGTTCGAGCCCTGGTCCAGGAAGATCCCACAGGCCGCAGAGCAACTAAGCCTGTGCGCCACAACTACTGAGCCTGTGCTCTAGAGCCCACGAACCACAACTACTGAAGCCCACGCGCCTACAGCCCATGCTCCACTACAAGAGAAGCCACTGCAATGAGAAGCCCGCACACAGCAATGAAGAGCAGCCCCCACTCGCCGCAACTAGAGAAAGCCCGCGCACAGCAATGAAGACCCAACAGCAGCCAAAAATAAATAAATAAATAAATTTATATATTAAAAAAAAAGATTTGCTGCCATCCTTATTGTAGTCCTCTGAAGTTACTTTCATTATCCCCACTTTATAGAAGAGAACGCTGAGTCTGTCAAAGGTTAAGCAACTTGGCCAAAGCCACGCAGTATTTGATGTGGCAAATAATCATCTCAGCTACCTCATATTTCAAACATGTTCTTCCTGGATAGCGAACAATCTTGTGAGGTCCGTCAAACACTTCTCCCAGTGTGCACAGCGAGGAAACTGAGGCTCAGAGAGTGGAAGGAAGACTACTGAATTCAAACAGGTAGAAACCAACACAGTTGGGTCTTGAATTTTAGGCTTATTCTACCACTGAGTCACGCTAGCAAACAGAGACTTTCCAGGTTTGGGGATCCTGATCCCCAAGAATCAGAAAACACGTCACTCCTTGAACAATGCCCCTGCTAATATTCCCATGACCAAGCCAGTCACCGTGAACAACAAATGCTAGAGGGGAAGAAAAGCCACAGAAGAATCCCTGGGATTTCCAGTCACTGGGCAGGAGGTTCCAGGAGCCGGATCTTCTTTGTTTCTGTCTCTCACGGACCTTCAGGCCAAAGGTTCAGTTTTTCCTGTGTAGACAAAAATATGAAACATTAATGATCACAACAATAAAAGCATACCCTCTTACAAATTTCAGGCACTGTTAAAAGGGATTTACATTTTATTTACTCATGGAATCTGGAGTCATGCTATGATGTAGGGATGTTATTATCTCCATTTTGTAGATGTGGAAAATAAGGCACAGAGAGGTGAGGGAACTTGCCCAATTGCAAACACTGCTAGGAAGAATAGAGATGGGATTTAAACCCAGGGAGTCTGGTGCCAGGTTCCAAGTGCAAAAGAGCTAGTGGCTCTCCAGGATATCATTAGCTGCTCTGATGAGGTCCTCTGGGCACCAGTTTACCAGAATAGATAAGGGAGACCCTGGGGGTAAATGCCTGCATCTGAGGGAGGGATGCTCTGGGACCATCTTTCCCCCTCCTGCAGGCTGGTCTTTGCCCACAGGCAGTTGGCTAATTCCTCTGCCCATCTCCCTGCCAGAGTCACCAGCTGCCCCTTGTCAGCCCAGCACAAAGGGAAGCCAGATTGGTTGGGTGTGGGGTAGAGGTGCCTCTCCCTCCTCTTGCCAAGCAGGGGACTTCTCTTCCCCTCCCCCTTCTCCTGGGAGCGCTCATCTGGCCTATATCACCAGCTGATGTGTGCTTAGTAAAGCCTGCTTTCAAGTGAGGGCAATGAGATTCAGTTCCCAGAACCATGTCTGTTAATCCAATCAGGGGCATTTTCCCTGATTGTGAACACCCCGCAATCCTGCAAGATCTACTGCTTTGAAACACAGCACCACCGGGAGTGCAGCCACAGAGGGGGATCCGGCATCTAGGCCTCTCTTCGTGGGCACATTTGACCTCAGGGATTTTAGGATGACTTCCTCCACCCTCCCTTTCCCCACTGGGTGTTGTGACACATTGTTGAGAAATAGAGGCAAAAGGATATGGGTGGGGTATGGGAGAGTGGCAGCCTGAAGTGGTGGGTAAATCAGAGCTCAGGAAGCCCAAACTCAAGTCCGAAGTTCACCGGAAACAAGATGTTTGAACTTGGGAAAATAATTTCTCTTCTTCAGGCCTCACTTTTCTCACCTAGAAAATGGGAGAGTGGGATTAGATAGACCCTGTGAGATTCCTTCCATGTTATGTGAAATGGAAAGACTCCTCTAAGGGACACTTTTTTAAGGAGACGATGGGAAAGGTTGGTCTCCATCCCACGGCTCCTTCTCCCGGGGCATCTCCTAAAACACGGAACTCCTGTCCTCCAGGACTCCACCATCGACAGGACACGGTAGGCGCTGGGCAGGCTGCTGGGCCAAAGTCCCTATTCCTGGAGGAGGGACTACAGGGCTTCACTTTGACTCCACGCAGCAGGTGCTCGGAGTCTGGGTTCTGAGAACTATCCTGTCCCAGGCTCCCTGATGCTCTCAGCTGAGCCTCCTTGGCTGTCAATCTTAGAGTTAGGTCTTTATTTGCCTTCTGACTTTGCTTTCCTCTTCTGATCAATACAAAGAAAAAAACCTGATGGGCCCTTACGGGTACAGGCAATTCGCTAATCAGAACTCTGGTTAATAAGCTTTGCAACATGAAGTGTCTCACGGAGAAAGTCTATCAGGCCGCTCAGCCACGTCAGGCTCTCTCCCTGACAGGCAGTGGCTACTGAGGACTTAGATGCTTTATTTTTAAAAGGCTTTTTCTGGCTCTAATTTCCTCTACTCTGAAAGAAAAGAGACGAGGCTAAAAAGAAAACCAAGTCAGAGCAAGTGAGGGAAAAGCTGAATTAGGAAACCAACATGGTATCTTGGGGTGTATTATAAATCTCAGGGGTGGGTGCTGAGTCTTGATTGGATGGCTTCGAACCACACTAAGTATGGTCCCAAATACCTACGAGCAATCAATAAAGGCTTTTAGTACTGAGGACTGGTGATGAAATGCCCTGTCCTTTGTCAAAGTCCCATCACTCATTCTCTGTCCCCAGGTGTTTCGCCTAATGGCAGGGGCCACCAGAATTCGAGTTTGGCTGCAGGACATTGCAAACGAAGAGTCTAGGACCCAGTAGTTAAGTCTTCTGCCACAGAGGAGGCCTGTGCTTGGGGACAGATATGGCAGCAGATAAAGAGAAAAGCCCATCTAGACAGATGGCACACGACATCTGGAGGGGATGGTGACAGGCACCAGGCAGTGATCCAGGCAGGGAGGTCCCCAAACGGGAGATGCTCTGAAAGGAGAAGAACAGTGACAGCAACACGAAGGTCTGTGGGGTGCCCAGCTTCTGGATCCCACTCCAGAAAGGGCTACGGAGGAGAAAAAAGGGTCCTAGCCCAGAAAAGCTGGGTACTGGGAAGGTTACAACGTCAGGACCATTTACAGATGAGAACACTGAAGACCAAGGTTGCATCACCGGCACGTGGCAGAGCTGGGATGCAAACTCAGCCCCCCAGGACCCAGATCCTGGAGACTTCACCCCTCTACCACTGACTCCCAGAGCAAGGCTGGGGCTCTGTGTTTAGGCAGTTTAGGGGCCAGACGGGGGAGCATGGGAGGTCATTACAGAGCCCATCCTGCAAAATGTTTACCGAATGACTATAAACCATTACGTAAAGAGCCTCTCCTGAGGGTCCTAACGGGATACTACAGGCTCAGAAGGCACACGATACGAACCAGGAAGTGAAACCTCAATTCAGTGAAGAGACGCTAAGGAGAGCCTCTAGTCACTCTAATTCCAGGGTCCAGGCTCAGACAGTTTCATCCCAGAGTGCTGAAATAACGTACCAAATGCAACCTTAGACCCAGAGTCAATGATTCTGAGAAATTGTAGGAAAGTGAAGGACAAAATCCCTGAGCTAAATTGTAGTTTCCAGAAAACTGGAGATCAGAGAATCTCTAATGAGGTGCTAGGAGAGAAGATTAAATACATAACTTAATGCTAGCAAAGGAGGGTCAACCTAGAGTCCCTAGGAACCAGTCATGCCAACAAAAGTTAACTTACCATTTGGATAGACTTACTATGGAAGTCAAGATATGCTTGTTAAATCCTTGTGTATATCTTTCATTCAACAAACATTAATTGAGAGAGATATCTATGTGGGATAACATTAATTAACAAGACAATTAAACATCTTTTTGCACACTCCTATATTCATCGCGGCACTGTTTACAATAGCCAAGATGTGGAAACAACCTAAGTGTCCATAGATGGATGAACTGGGTAAAGGAGATGTGGTGTATATATATACAATGGAACATTACTCAGCCATAGAAAAGATGAAACCTTGCCATTTGTGACGACATGGATGGACCTTGAGGGCATTATGCTAAGTGAAATAAGTCAGACAGAGAAAAACAAATACTATTTCACTTACATGTGGAATCTAAAAAACAAAATAAATGAACAAACAAAACACAACATAACCAGACTCATAGGTACAGAGAAAAGGTGGTGGTTACCCGAGAGAAGGGGGTTGGGGAGTGGGCAAAATGGGTGAAGGGGATCAAGAGGTATAGACTTCCAGTTGTAAAATAAATAAGTCGTTGGGGTATAATGAACAGCATGGGGGGGTTAGTCAATAACTTTGTATTAACTTTGTATGGTGACAGTTGATAACTAGACTTACTGTGTGATCATTTTGCAATGTATATAAATGTTGAGTCACTATGTTGTACACCCAAAACTAATATAATAATGTATGTTAATTATACTTCAATTAAAAAATCTTTTCTCTCACTGAGTCTCCTGGGAAGAGTCAGAAAACAAACACGTAAACAAACAAAATTTCAGATAAGGGTAAGTGCTAAGAAGAAAATTAATGGACTAGAGAATGATTGGGAGTGAATTCTTAGCTGGCTAATGATTATTAGCCAGAACGATGGGGAAGCTTCTCTAACGGTATTTGAGCAGAAGCTGGGGTGATGAGAAGGGGTCAGATGTGTGGAGATCTGGGGGGAAGTTGTTGCAGGAAGAGGAAATGGTAGGTGCAAAGTTCCAGATACTTGAGTGAGTTTGGCATGTTTCAGAAACCCAAAGAAGGCCACCGTGTCTGACCTACAGTGAGGGAAGGGGACGTTGCCCCAGGTGAGCAGGGATGCGGGCAGCTTGGCAAAGCTTTGTAGACTGCAGTCAGGAATTCAGGTTTTGTCCTCAGTGAAATGCAAAGCAGTTGAAGAACTTAAGCAGGAGAATGACATGGTTGAAATTACATTTTAAGAGATGGCTCTGGCTGCTCTGTGGAGAGCTGTTTGGAAGCAGAGCAGAGTGGACACAGGAAACCAGTGAGAGACCCAATGCGTTTGTTTAGGGGAGAGAAGTTGGTGGCTTGACCAGGGGTTGTCCCAATAGAGTAGGTGCAGTGGGTCAGATTCAGGGTATATTTTGGAGAGATAGATAATACCTTCAGCTTTTGAGCAAATACAATTTTTTTTATTATTTTTTATTTTTTTTTTAATTTACCATCTTAACCATTTTTTTAAAAATTTTATTTATTTATTTATTTTTGGCTGTGTTGGGTCTTCGTTTCTGTGCGAGGGCTTTCTCTAGTTGCGGCGAGCGGGGGCCACTCTTCATTGCGGTGCGTGGGCCTCTCACTGTCGTGGCCTCTCTTGTTGCGGAGCACAAGCTCCAGACGTGCAGGCTCAGTAGTGGCTCACGGGCCTAGTTGCTCCGCGGCATGTGGGATCTTCCCAGACCAGGGCTCAAACCCGTGTCCCCTGCCTCGGCAGGCAGATTCTCAACCACTGTGCCACCAGGGAAGCCCCTACAAATTTATTTTTAATTTTTATAT
Source organism: Tursiops truncatus (assembly GCF_011762595.2). Taxonomy (NCBI): domain Eukaryota; kingdom Metazoa; phylum Chordata; class Mammalia; order Artiodactyla; family Delphinidae; genus Tursiops; species Tursiops truncatus. Next base: position 9,966,749 of record NC_047041.1, read on the forward strand.
TTATTTTTTTTAATGAGCTGGAGCTCCCTTGGGCAGAATTCTGAAGGAGTGCTATTAGATTTTGGCCTTGGCCTTCTCCTGTTTGTCAGTACCATGAACCCCCCTTTAGGATTATGACCTGCACAGTAGCTTCTGGTACGGTGTCTCCCTCATGGCCATCCCAGTAACAGACCTAACCTGGCTCCCGAATTTGTGAACTGCACCTCTGATGGGATACAACACACTTGCACTGCAGCCAATCTCTAACCAGCTCTGGCCAGGGTGATGGGGGGTTAGGCGGGCAGAATATAATGTATAGCGTATAATGGCTGTTGCAGAGGGGAACCCAGTACCGGGTGAGAATTTATGAGTCTCTGGCCCGTTTTACCATGTTTACAGTCTAACTGGGTTTCTCGATCATTCCCAAGGTTTCTAAGCTACAGATTTGATTGGTCTACTTCTTCCTAGACGGTGTACCATTTACATACAGTCTTTTGTTTTTTCCTGCACCACCCAGAAAAGCAGCCTGGATGCACGTGGCTCTTTCAGTAACTGGGCACAGAAAGTTTGGCTATCACTAGGCCCACAGAGAGTGGAGCCAGTTGCCATAGTGAGAAAAAGGGCTTCCGGAGGATCTGAGGTGTTCCTTTTCCTCTCAATATGCCTGTGAGAGAGAGTTCTAATAGGGGGGAAAAAACTTCTATGAAGTTCAAAGATTATATAAATGACCAGTTTTACGCCAAGAAACTAACTTCAGATTTCACTGGAGTTGCAGTTACTGAGTCTACCCTAGGAACCTATTTCTCTTGCTAAGAATCTGGCATCTTTTATTACCCATCCCCCCGAAAAAAGGAGCAGTTTACTCTGGAGACAGAGAATCAGGTAGGATAATAATCCCAGCAGACAAATGGGAAGAGACAGCAATAATAAATATTCCTTCTAAAAGAGCGTATAAAGGAAGTAAAAGCTTGGAGCAACTTGGGAGCACCAACTGCTTAATAATAAAGGCAATGATTCCTTGGCCAGGCTGCAAACACAGTTTTTAGTTATAGGTGTCAAAACCCGAGTGTCAGGACCTTGCTTTATTACTGCCATTTAGTAAGCTGTTGGTGTCTACTCCCAGCACAGACATTTTTCTCTGATACCAGAAACACAAGGCTTTTTCTCTCTGAATTCCCAAAGTCTTCCAATCCTGAGGCCCCTTTCCTTCTCAATTTTCTCCTAACCCAAGATTGTCTGGTTCTTCTGCTACAAAGAGAAAGGAAACTTGCTTTCCAGAAAGGCTTAAAGGATTGCATCTGAGTTCGTTGAACTGTTAAGCCCTGGTCTGTCTGAGGGCTGGGGTGGGGTATACAGTTACAGAAATGAGGATAGTAAACAAAAGCTATTTTCTTTTTAATTAATTCCATTTATTTGTCAATAGTAAAACAGCAACTGTTTTCTTTTTAACTCAATTCCATTTGTTGATCACAAGCCTGAAGAGTTATAAGAAGTGAGACAGCTCCCTCAAGGAATTTGCAATCCAGGAAGAAGGTTGAGATAAGCACAGGATTATAGTATTATTTATTTTTAATTGGGGTATAGTTGTTTTACAATGTTGTGTTAGTTTCTACTGTACAGTGTAGTGGAGTTCCCTGTGCTATACAGCAGGTTCTCATTAGTTGTCTATTTTATACATATTAATGTACATATTGCACAGGATTATAGTATTATAAGTAGGAAGTAAATGGAATGAAAATAAGTGATCCTATGGGCTATAGGATGGTAGCATGTGAGGTGAGTCTTAAGAGTTGGGATGGAGGTAGGGAGTAGTATAAGGAGGCTGGGGAAATGAGCCAGGCCTGGACGAGAAGAGAAATTGTCTTAGCTCTAGAGCTATTAAGGACAGCTGGGCAGTCCTAGGCCCATGGCTGTGGATGAAGAAAACTTAGGTGTAATTCAGAGAAGGATTGATACCAGGAAAGTCTTCTCTTTCCTGGACACAGAAATGTGAAATTCCAGGTGGCCAGGTAAGAATATTGAGAAAAAGGAAGCTTCACTATGATTCTAGGAGATCTGAGTGATACTTCCTGAGAATAACTAGAGTTATAGGAATTAGAATCCCATTCACCAGGGGAGAGGGTTGGCAAGCATGGAAGTAGTCCCTGTCAGGTGGGCAGGGTTTAGGGCCAACATTCTAAGCTTGAAGAGAGTATGGAGAATTATGCAGGGTAACAGATAGACTTTAGAAAGGGGAGTAAGGTCCAAAGCAAGAGCCCAATTTGGGGACCTGAATCAAATTGCGGAATCCAAAGGGCTACTCCTCAGAGGTGTCCTAGCATCCGAACTCAGCCCGATCACATCAGATACTCATTTCTGTGTAGCAATATGACTCAATGCCAAGCCACACCAGATGGTAAAGCTGAGGTGCTGACATTTTTTCTTCCCTGAGCAGGCACTAGGGCTTGTATATCTGTGGGCAATGCCCTGTGTGTGTAGTGTCAGAGATGAGAACAGCAGGGGAAGGGAGACAAGGCAAACTTCTTTCTCTTCTGGCTATGTCTGACTATGTGCTCCAAGGGGCTCCTGCTACAGGACAGCAACGCCTGGTTAGGATACATTATTTGAGACATTATTAGCCTCATAAGAGCAAAGAGATAAGAAGCAAGCAAGAAAGAGAGAATGAGAGAGAGGTCAAGGCTGACCTACCAGAGGGTGAACACTGGTTGCAGTAGTGGTGCCAAGAGACTGAGCTTTGGGCCAGACTTGAGGGGCAGAATGGAAGTCTGGGACCCCACCATACACTGAAGCCCTCAAAGGAGAGCAAGGAGCGTACAAGGGGTGGGGCAAGGTCACCAACATGGTTCCAAATTGGCTGCACCCCCTCATTACTGGCAAAAGCAAAAGCAAATCTTCTCGGCAAGAAAACTTCTCCAATCCCCAATTTAAGCCCTCAGATGTTCCATCTATTATAACAGACAATGAGCTCACAAAGATCACTAGATATAGAATGCAAGCCACTGTTACTGAGAGTTGGTGGAAATAACGTACAATGAATTTAAAACCTTATGGATTACAGATATGAGGTCTGTCAATTATAGAACATAGAACAGCTATGCAAACACAAGGATGATCAAACCCACAAGAGACTTTTGAGAGTAAAAAAATGTATTTGTGGGAAAAAATGAAACCATAAGAAATTAACATTGTAATTGTTGATATAGAAATATTAATGAGTTAATTAGCAGATTAGACACAGCTAAAGACAGAATTAATGATTTGACAGTTATACCTGGACAAATTACCCAGAATGCAATGCAGAGAAGGGGATGAAAAATATGAAACAGACATTAAGAGACTTGGGAAGTGTAATTACACATCTACTCAGAGTACCAGAAAGAGAGCGTAGATGAAGTGGAGAAGAGAATTACTTAAAGTGATATTGGCTACAAATTTTCACAACTTGTAAAAAATATGGATTTACAGATTCAAGAAGAGCAGCCTATGCCTAGTAAGTCAACAGTTAAAAATCCAGGCAGAACATCAAAGACAAAGACAAGATCTTAAAATCATCCAGAGAGTGAGTGGAGCTGGGGAATTCGTGTGGAAGTCAGAGTGGAGGCAGGTACGAATGGGCTGAGAGGTGAAATCCAGCAAAAGAAACACAGCTGCCAAAGTTATTAAGTCCATTGGCAAGTTCAGCCTGGCCTTAGAATTGAGCAGAAATGGTCAGTGTGAATACTGGCCACAGGGCTGTCACCTTTGTGTGGTTCTGTAAAGTTCAGGACATTGTAGTAGGCAAAAGGACTAATTTTCTTATCTCTTGGGAACAGAAGCCAATCATCCTTGACTGCTACATAATGTACCAGTAATCCCTGGAAAGAAAAATTTATAGAATGTCAATGTCACGCTTTGCATCCTTTTCCAGCCAATTGCCAGAGTTTCCTCGCATCTTCATCAACAACAGAGAGAGCTATAGGTCAAGCATGGGCTTCCATCCATCACTATGGAGAGCCTCAAGTGAATGCTGGCTCATCTTGATGTCAGAAAACCAACCATGCAGAGACAGCTGGTCCCAGACGGGTGAACAATGAATTATCCAACATGTCCTTGACACATTTGACCACTGGGATGAAGTTTTCAGAGCAGGAGAAAACCAAATAGTGGCACAGCAGAAAGCAGAGGAGGTCAGATTCGTGATAGAAAAGACCAAGAAATAAACAAGGCAGTGCCAACAAAATTCAATTAACAATCCAGTTAAGAAGAAAAAAGGGAATTTTATTCAGGCCAAACTGAGGATTATAACCTAGGAGACAGACTCTCAGAAAGCTCTGAGAACTGTTCTGCCTGTTAGAAGTTAAAGGCACAGCCATACACATTCTTGAGACAAAGGATCGCACATCAAAATGACATAATGACATTTTACATAAAGTTCACCAAAGGTGCATAGTCCAGGTAAGCACATGCAAAGCGAGCAGCAAGTCGCCGTGACTCCCTGTAGATCTGGGAAAAAACACTAATCGTTTAAGCAGGTACATTGCTAGCATCAGAAGAAAACAAAAAAGTTGATCTTTGCAGCCAAGAAGACATTCCCATCTTTGAGGAGGTCTGGCTAATGTGCGTCATGCAGACGAACACTACATATTACAGAGGGAGGGAGGAGGCCCAAATAGACACAGAAAGAAAGAAGTTTATGCTTTCATTTTCTTGTCCTGCCTTAAAATATAAATTTTTATTTCACCAGCAGCTATCATATCTGCCAAGGACAACTTCAAAGCAGCTGAACTGGGCAACAGTCTGAGCTGCATAGGCTGGAAGTTCAGAGGACATTGTGTACCTGCTTTCTTGCTTTTGAAACATTAGCTGCCTGCCTACCTCAGTGAGGTCTGTTCTAATCTCAACTCCTCCAGGTGACCAGGCCACAGCTCCAATGCTTAACATAGCCTTCCTGTATCATATAATAGATGTAAGTTTAACTGCTTCAGAAGCTGCTAAACTATTTTCTAAAGTGGTGAGAGTTCTAGCTCCTTCACATCTTCATCAACCCTTGGTATGGTAAGTCTTTTACATTTCAGCCATTCTTAAAGGTGTGTAGTGATCGCTCATTGTGGTTTTGATTCAATTTCCCTAATGACTAGTAATTTGGCACATTTTTTCATGTGTGTATTTGTCAGATATATATCTTTTTTGATGTGGTGTCTGTTCAGATCTTTAGCTCATTTTTAAATTGGGTTGTTTGCTTCTTTATTATTGAGTTTTAAGATACTACTTATTGACTGAATTTTGTCTCCCTCCAAATTCATATGTTGAAGCACTAACCCCTACTTGACTGTATTTGAAGACAGGAGTTTTAGAGGTTAATTAAGGTTAAATGAGGTCATAAGGTTGGAGTCCTAAGAATTAGTGGCCTTACAAGAAGAGAATGCATGTGCATGCCATTTGAGGACATAGCAAGCAGGTTGCCGTCTGCAAGCCAGAAATAGAGTCCTCACCAGGACTCAACCCTGCTGTCATTCTGATCTCAGATTTCCAGCCTCCAGAACTGTGAGAAAATAAATTTCTGTTGGTTAAGCCACCCCGTCTATGGGATTTTGTTATGGAAGCCCAAGCAGACTAAGACAGATAACATATATCTGATTTACAAGGATATACATAGATATATAGATATATACATACACATAGATATATACATACACACATGTATATAACATATGTATATTTTCTTGGTACAAACCCTTTATGAGATATATGCATTGCAAATACTTTCTCCCAGTCTGGGGCTTTTCTTTCCATTTTTAAAACTGTTTTTAAAAGAGCAGATGTTTTAAGTTTTGATAGAGTTCCATTTATTAATTCTTTCCTTTTTGGATCATGCTTTGTGTGTCAAATATAAGAAATCATTGCCTAACTCAGGGTCACAAAGATTTTCTCCTGTGTTTCCCCTTAGAAGTTTTATAGGTTTATGTTTTACGTTTAGGTCTATGATTCATTTTGGGTTAATAATTGTGTATGCTGCAAAGTATGAATCAAAGTCTGCTGGGACTTTGATTGAGATTTCATTGAATATATACATCACTTGGGGAGAATCAACATTTTAGCAACAGTGTGTATTCTGACCCTTGAACACACTATGTCTCTCTGTTTACTTAGGTATTTATGTTCTCTCACTGATGTTCTCATTGTGCAGGTCTTATACATCTTTTGCCAGATTTAGCCTTCTGTATTTCATTTTTTGAATGTTAATTGTAAATGATTTTTTAAATTATTTCAGTTGCCAATTATTCATTACTAGTAAACATAAATACAATTTTTAAAATATTAATCTTGTATCCTGCAAACTTGCTTAGTTCACTTACTAGTTCTAACAGCTTTTTTCGGTAAATTCCAACAGATTTTCTACCTAGACAATCATGTCATCTGTGAATAAAGACAGTTTCATTTCTTCCTTTCCAACCTAGATGCTTCTTTTTTCTCTGTGCTTCAAGAAACTTTTGATCACACTTAGTATAACTCATAATTGTACAGATGCAACTAAAGCCCAGAGAGGTGATATTTCAAGTCTCCTTGTACGGCACCTAAAAGACAAAAATGAGATTCTAACAAAAGCGACAGAACCTGCCGAAAGTAACACTTCTAGGCTGATATGTACTGTCATAATAATAGTACGTGACAAGCAATCCCAAACCCTCAGTAGCATACAGCAATACGCATTTATGTAGCTTGTGAATCTGCGGGGTTTACCTGATCTAGGTTGAGCGTCTGCTACAGGTTGGCGAGGTCACTCTATCCTGTCTGGGCTCACTCTCAGGCATGGCGTTGGCTGGCTGGTGGCCGATCTAGGGCACAGTTGGAATGACTGGGGTGAATAAACTGTTCGACATGTCTCTCACCCTGTATCAAGTGAGCCAGGTATAATCTTCTCATGGTAATGACAGAAGGCAAGAGTAATAAACGGAAATACACAAACCTTTTTCAAGACTGTAAACGTTTTGCTAACATCCCATTGATCAAAAGCCGTGGCCAAACCCACAGAGTGGGAGGACCCTATGAAGTTACAAGACAAAGGACATGGGTATAGGGAGGCATGAAGAATAGGAGTCATTAATGGTTAGAACCAAGGGGTTAGTACAGATGATAGCAAGGAAATACCATAAATCTTGGCTCTGAAGCAATTACATTTGCATTTTACCTTCTTTGGTAGAGTGACTACTAACATTTACCATTAATTCTTTCCCAGATTGCTGTGGTGAGATCTGAGGAGTTCATAAGGATAGAGAGTAAAAGGTGGGTTCTGAGTGGACAGTTGTATATGTACAGTTTTCAAGAAATCTTCAAAGGCAGAGGAGACCAGGCAATACTGAGGGATTCATTAAATAAGTGGATTCCAGTGTCCAGAATATCATATGTTAATTGGAACATTTTTTGTTACAAGTGACAGAACTCCAAGTGAAACTGGTTCAAACCGAAAGGAACTTTATTGCTCCCATAACTGAGAAAATTTAGGAATATATCAAGCTTCAGCTACAGCAGGATCCGAAACCTCAAATAATGACATTGTGACAGTTTCTGTCCATCTCTGGACTTGGAATTTCTCTGCCTTCTCTCTCAGGCAAGCTCTCCCCACAGATGGCTGCCAGCAGCTCTAAGCTTACATCCTCCATTTTAATAATTCTGTGGGAAAAGAGCTTCATTTTCCTAATAATTCCAATAAAGCTCTAAAATTAATTTCATCGTTCTAATTTCTATTACCTTCCCAATGCTGAATCTGATCTTAACCAAGGGAATGGAAAATGCTTATTGGCCAACCCTGCCCTGCCTTGGACTTGAACTTTAGAGAACCCTGCACATCACAAACACACATAACACACCACATATTTATTTATGAACACTGTGCCGCTCAGGAATTGGTTCTCAGCATGGGCACAGCACAACCCATAAACCTAAACCAAACCTAAACTCCTGTGACCCAAGTTAGGCCCAAGGGAAATATTCCCACATGTCTTGACCTGTGTCCTCAAAACAAAGGAAAAACTGCATCAAGACATTATGTTTTGTGGGCTCTGCTGCCCCTGACATTGGAGATATATACTGTTGTACTTCGGAGTAAGCAGAGGATTACAGTGGCAGAATTATTTAAGGTAAGAGAATAAGCACTTAGGTAATTTTATATTTTTAATATTTTATGAATGTTCTATGTTCTTCCTCCCAGATAGCATGAATGCTATAGATCTTTGCATAATGAAATATCATTTCCCAGTACTTCTAATTGCCCACGTTCTTATTTCTCTTCATGTTTCATTTTACGGCTCCACAGATAACAAATTAGCTTCATAATCACAAGCTGGTGTCTGAGCAATTTTACAATATTAAATTATTCATACTACTCAAACATTTATCTATACATAGATATAGTTATAAATGCAGCATGTATGAAGTGTGACACTGATTCTTATTTTTTTTATTGAAGTATAGCTGATTTACAATGTTGTATTAATTTTGGCTGTACAGCAAAGTGAGTCACTGATACATATATATACATTCTTTTTCGTATTTTTTTGCATTATGGTTTATCACAGGATATTGAAGATGGTTCCCTGTGCTATACAGTAGGACCTTGTTTGACACTGAGTTGGGTTTTTTTTTGGCCACACAGCTTGTGGGATCCTAGTTCCCCAACCAGGGATTGAACCCCTGTCCCCTAATTAGAGTTGACAATTTGCCAATAGGAGTAATTCTATCAAATGCTGCTGTTCTCTGATTCCAGAAGAAGGATTAATGGGGACAGGGAGGAAGATATTAGACCCGTGGATGAATAAGCAAGATATCTCATGAAATTCCTTGTCAGTGATGTGTTTGATCAGAAGCTCAATGGCCACGTCCAGGGTTCTGCAGAAGGGATTCGTGTGTTGGAAGGGAGGCTGGATGAGGTTAGCTTAGTCAAAAACAGGTTTGTTGGAACCTGTTACATCTCAGGTTCTACACAAGGTCCCAAGGTTTGGACAGTTTTATGATTTGAATAACCAGCTGAAAATGCTGGGAACACACAGACCAGTTCCCACTCTTGCAAATGTACACAGTTCAGAAACATCTTAGCAGGTAATCCAGCTCTGCTCTTAAGAAAGCTCTGGGTCTATTTATATATCAGAGACACACAAACTCAGAAGCTATCTCTGTAGGAGGTGGTCTAGGAAGTTACCGGAGGCCAGTCTATGGCCTTGACAGTTCAACTTCAGAAGGAAGGATTAAGCAATCTTTGTAACATAGATCCCCCAGATATAATTTTATTTCATCTAATCAGTCCTGCAAAGGCAAAAGGTGAAATTCTAACAAATTATATTAAAATGCAATATAGGCCACTCTGAGAAGTAAATTTCAAAACCGATGTTTCTCTGATTTCCTCTTTGAACCTGAAAGTTAAAAGGTCTATAGAGGGAAAAGGACACATCCTCTTTGATCAAAGTTATCAAATCAATTTATTCTGTTTCTAAAGGAATTAATGGAAAGAGAGGAGACACCAGTGTTTCATCTCACAGTAAAGGGAAAGAACAGGGTTTCTTTTTCATTCCTCACAGGATCTCTGGAGCCGGACTTAGGCAAATGGTAATGACCTGCACAGTCTGTAGGATTAGAATACTTTGCTTCCCTCCCTTCTTGCCATGCTCTCCTTTCTAGAGCATCATACCTTTGTCTTCAATCAGTCTCGGTCTAAACCTGTAGAAGAACTTCACTCTCAGAGACCATTATGATACACTTGACTCCCCCAAGCCAGTCAAAAGGCAGCTGTCATCTAATTAAAGATATTTAAAACCGGAAGGACCTTTGCTGTCATCTTGAAAAAGTCTTCGGTGCCTCAGCAAGTTAAATAAATGACTCCCAATTCCACAAACTTTTGGTAACAAAAAAAAAGTCTATAACCCAGATACCTCAACTTTCATTTAAATGTTCTTTCAACTGCACCACTCAGTATGATGGTAATAACGGAGGATTGGAGAAGCTTTCTAGGTAATCCATACATAAAATCCACTCTGGACTCCATTGTCTCTTTTTTTTTTTTAATTTATTTAATTAATTAATTTATTTTTTGGCTGCGGTGGGTCTTCACTGCTGCACGCAGGCTTTTCTCTAGTGGAGGCAAGCGGGGGCTACTCTTCATTGCAGTGTGCTGGTTTCTCATTGCAGTGGCTTCTCTTCTTGCAGAGCATGGGCTCAGTAGTTGTGGCTCAAGGGCTCTAGAGCACAGGCTCAGTAGTTGTGGCGCACGGGCTTAGTTGCTCCGCGGCATGTGGGATGTTCCCGGACCAGGGCTCAGACATTGGCAGGCGTATTCTTAAGCAGTGCACCACCAGGGAAGTCCCTCCATTGTCTCTTGAACTTTGGCTTGTTGCCCAAATCATCCGCAAGTTCTTTGGGGAAAACTTGGTTTTGTGTTCTGACTCTGACACTTCTTGGTTGTTGATCATGGGCTGATCTCTTATCCTTTCAAACCTCAGTTTAATCATTTGTAAATTAGGGATAATCACAAAAGCACCTTGTAGGATCATTTTAAGCATTTTATGAGATAATTATATAAAGCACTTCAGAAATTGAAAAGAGGTACGTATACGTCAGGTGTTATTGCCATTGCTGCTTGGCACATGTTTCTCCAAGATATTTCCTGGATCAATTTTCCACAATCCATAATCTCTGCTCGTTCCTCTCATTCATTCAATATTTACTGGGTATCTATTGTGTATCAAGCTCCATTCTACATGATGAGCTTAAAAAAGGAATAAGATAAAATGCAGCCCATCAGGAATTCCACTAACTAGCAGCAGGTGTATAAAGAATTACAATATAGAATGTGTGTATGGGTACAAAGTGCTATGGAAGCACAAAGGGTGAACTTACTGATGCTGGGGTCCTTAGGAAGGCTGGATAGTATGAGTAACATTTGGATAGTTTTAAATCAAAAGTAGAAGTTCTCTAGACAGGGCATTCCAGGCAATTGTGATGGATTTTCAGGTTTACACAAAAGGCAAGTAGTCTAGAAGTGGCTGATACATAAGGTATAACAACAACAACAGTAACTACAACTATCTTTTAGAATGACTTCTAAGCTCCAAACTTTTTAGCAACATATATAAACTGTACTACTCCCTTCAAGGGAGGTAGCATTAACTCATGATTACAAGTCAGGCATCTCAGGCTCAGAGAGGTTAAGCAACTTGCCTAAGATCACACAGCTGGTAAATACGGAAGTCAGATAGTGAACTTCAATCCTTCTGACTCTCAAATTTGTGCTTTTACTTAATTATCACCCTGCTTCTCATGAACTGGGGGATATTAGGAGAGGACTGGAAATGTAGGCAAGGGACAGAGTTTGCAGACCTTGGAATACCAAAGCCAAGGAGCTTGGATTTTATTCCACAGAGAGTGGGAGTCACTGAGGGATTTTTGAGCAGCTGTTTTAGAAAAACCAGTCTAGGGGCAGAGTGTATATTAGATGGAACAAGGAAGAGACCAGAAACAGGAAGATCAGTTAAGAAGTTGTTAACAAAAATCCAGGCAAGCGAAAATAAAGACCTCTTAAACTGGGTATTTATTTGCTCACTCACATGTGTGTGGGCACAGATTATTGTTTTATTAAGTAAGGATGTTTGTTATCTCACAGAACAGAAAGGCCACAGGTAGGGCAGGTTGATCAGTGGTCCATCAAAAGCCTTGGCCTCTTTCCATCTCTCTGCTCCATCTCTAGTTATTCAAATATGGGATCCCCCTGTAGACCAAGATTGCTAGCAGTGGCAGTTAGAGAGCTACATGCCCCCTGGTGCCCACCCTACCAGACAGAGGACTCTCTCCTCACAGACAGGAATCCAGTCTTTCCTTCAGTCTGATTGGGTCAACTTGGATAACATGAATGAATAACTCCTGCCAGTGGAGCTGCATTAATTGGCCTGGATGGATCAGGGCGCTCCTCTGGACCCGGATAGGGTAAATCTCACCGTGAGTTGTGTGGTAGAGGTCGGTACTGGAACCAAATAACCGCTTTGTTAGGAAAGGGGGAGTGGAGAGCGAATGCCAAATGGGCAAGTAATGGCATCCACTACTGTCACCAAGCTCTGGGCGTGGATGCTTGAAGGGAATGAGTTTCAGTATATCTCTTTCCTAAAACTGATCTTCCTGTGGATGTTTCCATGGTCAAGGCCTCAAGCTAGCTTCTTTCCAACTCCCCTTTCATAATCACCCTTCTCCTACTTTACAAAAGAAAGGCATACCTCTCACCTATTCCAAATATTACCATGGTGCATTGACTCAGGAAAAAAATTTTCTTGGGTGCCAAAAAAAGGAATATTTAAAATATTGCAGTTCGTATTGAGAAAGTGAATGGTTATAATGACTGGGTAACAAATACTTTTGCAAGTCAGGTGGTTTCTAGTTTTTTGAAATTTGAAGGAAGACATAACTTAGTTGCCATCTGATAGATCACTAAATATACTTTTTTTTAAGATAGGTCATAATGCTATTTTTGATATAGGATTATAAAAAGTAAAATAGGAATAGAATTAGTGCTGAACCATGTTTTATTCTAATAATACGTTATATTCAACCACAGATACATGAACTGATTGGGAAAACAATAAAAGTCCCATCTATCTTGTTAAGCGATGTATTTCCAATAAAATGCACTTTTATATTTAGTAATCAAAAAATCAACATATTTATGTTTCTGTTGATTGTATATTAGTAACAATTCTCATATTAATTCTTTTCTAACACACAGATATTTTTGGCATCAAAATAAACTTTTTTTCAACTTCAATTTATATTTTTGTTTCAGAGAAGTAAGAAGAGTGATAAATAAATGATTTCCAAGCATTAAAGTGGGGAAAGTTAAATGGAAATAATAAGTTCACGGAGAAAATATGTAAAAATTAAACCATTAAAAAAGAGTTTGTTCATGTATTTTCGAATGAGTGATTCTGAATATCAAGTCGAGAATTGGTCCCATTGGATATATTTTTTTAATGCTTTAATAATTTTATTAAATGCTAATACTTATACTATGTTGAAAACTACCTCTTGAAATACATCAACTTATAACAAAAAATTTTAGATGTCAACTTAAAACATGTGAAGGGGGTATATAGTTTTTCCAAATTATTTTAGGAGACATGAATCAGAAGTGTTGATCACCATTTGCTTAAAGGAGAAAACCAAGCTGGGTCAAATCACACCAGACTTGCTGTAGCGCTGGGCAGACTACTCATATCGTTCCATCTTTGTGCTGATTTTGAGGTTCCTATAAAACATCTAAGTCAAAATGATTCCAATTTTAGGCAATTGGAATTCAGCAGACGAGTCTGGACTAGAGATATATTGTTTGGGGGTCATACAAATACAGAGACTGTCAAATCAAAGACATTTTTGCCATCATCAAGAGAGAGTATGACAATGGGGAAAAGCAGCAGAATCGTATTTTGGGAAATAACAATGGCAAAGGAAAGGGAAGAGGGATCAGAGAAGCAGGAAGCGAGTAAGGAGAACAAAAAACCAAAAGGAAAGTTTTAGGAGGGAAGTTGTGAGCAATAGTGCTAAAAGAGGTCAACTAAGAGAAAAACTATAAAGTATCCATTGGGTCTGGCAATTAGACAGTTAGGAGATCACCTTAGTGAGGTCAATTTCGGTGGAGTAGTAGGACAGAAGCCTGACGACACTGGCTGGAGGGCGGGGGCAAGCGAGATAAAGATGAATTTGAGGTTCTGAATATGAGTAAAAGAAACCGGAAAGTCAGCAAAGGAGCCAAGTGATTGTTCTCCCGGTGGGAGGTAAAGACAAGAGTGCAGCTTCCCAACAGTTGAACTTATTAAACATGACTAATTTGGTTTTAGAAATTAGGGGGTTGAGAAAATCCAGGTCGAAAGGAACAATGAGAATTGAAGGTCTAAAATAAGAAAACGTTAGTGCTCCGTGTGTGAACAAAGGAATTCATCGTCTTTGGCAACTACTGTATATGAAGTATGCATTAGGGTGTGAAGGAACAAGAGAGAAATAAGACATCCTTTGCTTCAGTGTTGGCTGATGATGTACGTAGTACATAGATGTACGTGGAATGAGATCTGAGCTGGATAAAGAACAGAGGATCGTGGTAGAACCCTGGAGTTCAGTCCTGGCAATGTACTAGAGAAGGAGTGATCAGAGAAGTAGCAAAATCAGAAGATTGAAGCCACTCAAAAGCAAAACAAACACGAAGTTTCAAGAAGGTGGTGGAATAGAATGCTGCAGAGGGTTAAAGAACAAGTGGATGGTGGAAAACGTGGGGGATATTGGGCATGTGCTGCCCACTCAGAGAGGTTTCTTGATGACTTTTCTGTCCCAAAGACTCCTTTTGCTACATTTGTGTTGTGGTTGGTATGTGAATGGCAGTTTGGAGATATTGCCCATTTGGTAAATTAGGCACCCAAGAATTTAATATCTTTGAAAATGATAAATGCTTTGCAAGTCATAATCATGTTACAGTTATGGACTCAGTAATAGTGTGAATTTTCCCCTAATAATAGTATCTATGTCACCACTTAAGGCAAAGAGGATACTTTCCAGCTCAGATAACACTTTCTAATCATGGTTTAAGCAAGTCTCCTTTCTGTATGTGCACCTTTTTAAATGGTCCAATTCAGCTTTTGCCTTTCCTCTGAAGAGCTAATCAAATATGTGCTGAAACCACTTAGAACCACATTATAAATTTCCTTTCTTCCTTACTTCTCTCTCCTTGGCTATAAAAATTTGGTACCTGTCCAAAATCAAAACATAAAGAACCAAACACACTTCATCAGCAAGAAGAAGGGCTCTGTTTTCATTTTGTTTCATTTCATAAAAACATTAGCCCTACACTCAGAGCATCTACCATGTAGGGTGAGCCTGGAACCCCCTGGAACAAGGGCTTGTTTTTACGAAAAGGGAAGGATCAGAAGTTGATGTGATCCTTCCTGCTACAGATACTTGAGGACTTGAACTTGAGTCGAGAAGCACAGACTCTCATGCTTGAAGGACTTCAAATTTTAGCTAGTCAACTACCTGTCCAATATTTGTATCCCTTCCACAACATTTCTGCAAAGTGATGGGGAATTCACTAGCTCCTGAGAACAGCTCTGACTTAGCAGGTTCTGTTACCGAGTAAGGGCTCGCTGTCTGACACACAGTTAAGCCAATACTATGGCACTGGCTTCTGAGAAAAGAAGGAGCTTTATTGAGAGGTTGACCGGCAAAGAGACAGAAGGCAAGGCTCTCAAATTTGTCTCCTTGATCCAGGGCTCTGGGCGAAAATTAAGGGATAAGGGGTATTTCAAACTTGGAAGCTGATTGGCTAGTCTTGAATTAGTCCATATAAGCTACTCCTGCTGCTGGAAGCCAGATTTTCCTTATTGAAGGACTTCTTGCTTCGTAAAGGACTCTGGTGGCAACATTTCTATTCTTTGAGTTTGGTAAACTGAAGATTCTTGATTCTGGGGTCTTGCTGGAGACACGGGTTCCCATCTTGCACATGCACAGTGCTATCTCTGTAAAATAACTACAGGTTTGATTAGTCAACCTATTTAAGGAGGCAAAATCAGTGTAAGCTGACCAGTTCCATTTCCTTACAAGGAGGCAAAATGTGTCTCCCGATAGTGTTGTTGGTCCTATAGTTGTACCAATTCAGGCCATTCAGGGTAAACGCAGTCCCTCCAAACCCTTCAAATATTTGAAGGTAGTTTTGTTCTTGAAGCCCTTAAGTCTTCTCTTTTCCTTCAACTTCTACATCTGAGCTTGCCTTTAAGCTCTCCACTGCCTTAGCTGCTGTCTCTCAATGCACTCAGTTTTTTGTCCTCCTAAAGTATCACCCCAGTACGGAATGCGATCCCGACTCCTGGGCCGTCCTGAGAAGGGCAAGGAGGAGGGGTGTGGTCATCTCTCACATTCGAAATTCAACAACTCTGGCTTAACCACTGTGCCACCAGGGAAGTCCCCAAATTCCCTCTATCTTGTAAGACCCAACTCAACTACTACCTCTCCGATGGAGCCCTCCTATGTCATTCCAACCTGTAATTATCTCCCACTTTCCTGAAAGTTTTCATCCATCAGAAGCTGATAGAGCAGAATCCACCTACAATCCAAGGGAACAGAACATCTCAGTCATTCGCCTTGTATTATTTACAATAAACTGTATGTATACGTATTACACTCCCAGGAAAACATAAACCATCTTTTAAAATTCACTTTGTTTTGTTTACTGGATGTTATGGACTGAATGTTTCTGTCCCCCCAAATTCATATGTTGAAATCCTAACCCCTAATGTGATGGTATCAGGGGCAACTAAGTCATGAGGGTTTAGTGCCCTTATAAAAGAGACCCCAGAGAGCTCTCTAGCCCTCTTTCTACCATTTGAGGATGCAATGTGAAGAAGGCAGTCTGCAACTCGGTCCTCTCAAGAACCGAACTGTGCTGGCATGCTGATCTCCGACTTCCACGCTCCGGAACTATGAGAAATAAGCGTTTGTTGTTTAAGCCACCCAGTCTATGGTACTTTGTCATAGCAGCCCTGACTATAGCAGCAGCTGACTAAACCACTGGAGTATTGCCGGCACCTGGAGAATGTACCAGGCACTCAAAAAATATTTGTCAGATGAATGAATGAAAAGTTGAAAAGTGCTTAAGAAATGTTTGTTGATTGGCTGATTGACCTGGATTGGACAGATGACTAACCAGGGCAGAGATTAAATAGCAGAGAAGGACAGGATATCATTCGTAAAAATCAAACAGTCCTCCACATCCTTGGGTCTGATCCAGATTTGCGGAAGGAGAAGGAAGAGGTGGGCTGTCAGCAAAGTCTCCAAGTTCTCAGGGGAGTAAGATTATGTAGGGAGCTCTGACTCATCTCAGGAAATCAGCAGCAGTGCTTCAATACTTCCTAAACACAGCAGCCCCCAGAGGAAGCTTGGAAGCAGTTCTGGATCCTCTCTTGTCTTTCCCCCTTTGACAGGAGGGACCGCAGGTTGCAGCATGACTGCTCAGCCTCCCAGGTGCTATGGTTATTCAGTATTCCGGATACGGCGGGGGCATCCTGCCGTATCAGTCACCCACATATTCCCATTTCTTCTGAGCCCAGGAAACTAGTAGAGGCAGGAAAAATGGAGGCAGAAAGCATAGAAATCAAAGAGTGACAAACTCTGATGTCTTAATTAAATGTATTCTCTCCACCCACCTCTCCCCTCCCCAGTCTTACTCCTCCTATTTATTTTTTTTAATGTTTTTTATTTTTATTATATTTTAAATGTATTTATTTCATCTTATTTATTTTTGGCTGCGTTGGGTCTTCGTTGCTGTGCGTGGGCTTTCTCTAGTTGCTGCCAGCTGGGGTTACTCTTCGTTGCGGTGCGCGGGCTTCTCAGTGCGGTGGTTTCTCTTGTTGTGGAGCACAGGCTTTAGGCACGTGTAGTTGTGGAGCACAGGCTTCAGTAGTTGTGGTGCACGGGCTTTGTTGCTCCGCAGCATGTGGGATCTTCCCCGACCAGGGCTCGAACCCATGTCCCCTGCATTGGCAGGCGGATTCTTAACCACTGCGCCACCAGGGAAGCCCACTCCTCCTATTTAGCTTGTGGCTCCACCATATCTTCTCAGCCCCAAATGCTACCTTCCATTCCTTCCTCATTCTCATTTTCAATATCCCGGTGGCCAAAAAATGCTGTCAATTCTACTCTGAAACGTCGCTCACATCTGACCTCCCCTTTGCAGGTTTACAGCTTCTACCCTTTAGCAAGTTCTTATCCTCTCTCACCCAAATTATTGCAATAGCTTCCTGTTGTTCTGCCTGCCTCAAATCCCTCCCCCTTCTCCAGAGCATCCTTCACGTTGCCACCAGTGAAATCACACAGGATCTGAGCATGTCATTCTGTGTTTGAAATAGTCAATGGCTCCTTACTGCCTACAGAATAAAATCTAAAACTCTTGATCTAGCAAAGTCTTCCTTATCAAACCATAACTCACCTTTTCTCTGCCCGTCCTCATAGCATTTCTATTCTGCCCCATTCCTGAACTTTCTCCACCTTAAGCTTTCTACAGCCAAAATTTTAGTTATCTTTCAAAAACGAATTCAGGCTTTACCTTCCCTGGAAATCCTCCATTTTAATGAGTGAAAACCTAGGAGCATTCAGAAATCACTCTATATGGAGCAGTAGGCAAAATTCAAAAGCATCTTGGAGGCAAAAGATGGATTTGAGGAGTAAAGGATAGTTCAATCACTGTGTGATCATGGTCAAGTGTCAAAAGCCAGACCTGGGGATGTCGAGAAAGTGCAGAGGACAAACCAAGTTAATTGCTAGTCGGGAGATCTAAGAGATAGGACCTAGCATTCGTCGAAGGCCAACAAGATGTATGTTCTACATTAAGCACATGTGCGTATATTATCTTGATTAATCCTTCCAACAACCCTGTGAGCTAAGTGTTATTGTCACTATTTTATTAGATGAGGAAATTCAGGCTCAGAGAGCTGTCCTAGGTTCAATGTCACATAATGAGCGATTAACATAACTAGAATAGTAACTTGTATCTGTTCGACTCTCAACTTAGTGCTCTCCCCACCTACCATGAACCCACAGGAAAGTGTAGCAAATCGCAAAGTCAGAATACCAAGCAGATACAGGGTCGGAAAGCAGCAAAGGACGACAGGATCACAGGTTGACTTCCCAACATGGCATGAGAGTAGGGCTTGCTCCCAGCAGACAGCATCATGATGAGTTCCTTTTAAGGGGCTGTCTTAAGGACAATTTTTGGAACTTGATATCTTCCCTAATTCCCACATCTCCTCCCACCCACCCTCCACCCAAATTAGCGTCATGCCTTCCTCTGAGCTCCCATATTCCTGGTTTTGACACATAATATGCTTTACGTATAAGACATAATAGTAATAGACACCCCAAAACTTAGTGTCTTAAAACAAGAGCAACCATTTTTTTTGACTCATGACTCTGTAATTTATGCAGGTCAGCAGGGACAACTTGTCTCTGCTACCATAGTGTTGCTTGGGCAGCTTGACTGGGACTAGAGGATCTACAACAGTTTTGCTCACGTCTCACGGCCGAGCTGGGGCAACTGGAATGGAATGGCTTGGGGCTGGCAGGGTCTCTCTCAAGCAGAGTGACTGGACTTCTTTACACGGAGGCTGGCTTTAAAGAGAAAAAACAAAAACAAAAACAGAAACTCTAAGACCTCTTAAGTCTTATACCCAGAAAGTCATACAATGTCACTTCTGCCAGAATGTATTGGTCAAAGCAAGTGATGAAAGCAGCCCAGAATTCAGGGGAGGGGGAAAAAATCCATCTCCCGATGGGAGGGGCATCAAAGTCACATTCCAAAGAACAGGAAGGACTGGAGGGATTTTTCTGGTCATCGTTAGGGATAATTTACCACAGTGAGTTTTATGTCCATCTGTTTTCTCCAATAGATTATCTTCCTAAGGTCAAATCCTTGTTTGTATTAATTTTACGTTTCTCACAGTGCCTAGCATAGTAATAGCTAATGCATAGAAAATACACTAACTGGAAATGAAATTTCCGTTCCCCCAATAAGAATTTTATTTTAGTTTTGTCCCTTGCATTCTAAACATTATAGGTCATAAAATGTCAGAGCTGGTAGGAAATTGAATGATCTAGTCCCATACCCCTCATCAATAAATGTGGAGAAATTGGGGCCAGATGGGTGAAGCAACTTGACCAAGGACTCATAGCTGGAGTTGGACCCTAACACTCCCTCACCTCACAATTATGCCACGTTTCCTACCATATGTGCACTGAGCCAAAATTCCAATATGAAGAAAGGGTGACGGAGAGGGAGTAAAGCAGAGGGGTCGTGGAGTCAAATTCTCAGAACGAACCTTGAATCAGAGGACACCAGTCAGCAGAGAGTGGGCAGGCTTGACCTCACAGGCTGAATATGTTTTGTTTGGTTCACATAGCGTTTTGTTTTTTTTTTTAATTTGAAGAAGTTGCCGACCTCAAAAAAAAAAAAGTTCATATCAAAATCCAGATTATCAGCTTCTCTTGAAAACAGCTGGGCCATCTAACCACACTGGGCCTGCCTTCAAGCCTGACAACCATCGGCTGGAGCCATGCGCTGGGGTTTCCAGAGTCCTTGGTTTGGGGCAAGCTCAGCGTTCTTCCCTCATTTGTGTTAGCTGCTTGGCCAACATGTAGGTATGTGAGTGTGTGACTCCTGCCTTAAATGAAGGCATTGGAAAATTATACAGACATCTTTTTTTCTTTTTTTGCGGTACGCGGGCCTGTCACTGCTGTGGCCTCTCCCGTTGCGGAGCAACAGGCTCCGGACGCGCAGGCTCAGCGGCCATGGCTCACGGGCCCAGCCGCTCTGTGGCATGTGGGATCTTCCCAGACCGGGGCACGAACCCGCGTCCCCTGCCTCGGCAGGCGGACTCTCAACCACTGCGCCACCAGGGAAGCCCCCAGGCATCTTTTTTTGTGGCAACTATCTGCCTGCATGTTCCATCTCCCTACAAAGTATAAGCCCCCTAAGAGCACTTGCCATGTCTTAGAAAACTTTGAAACAAGTAATATTTGTTTAGCATTTTATACCTTCCAAAGAGCATTTCTGTACATGATCCCATAGAATACTCAGCAACTTAGTGATGTAGGTCTTAGTGTAACTGAAAGTGGGGTCCGGCTGCTCGCTGCCCAAGAGCCATTAAAGAGGCAAGGTTGGTGGAAAGGAAAGTTTGCTTTATTTCAGAGGCCGGCAACCGGCGGGAGGGCAGACGCCTGTCCAAGGTCGACCCCCCCTGCCCCCCCATTGACAATCAGGGGGCAAGAGCTTTTATAGATGGAGGGAGGGGGCTACGTGCAGAAACAGCACAGTCAGCTCTGACAGTCATCTTGAAATTAGTCATGGGGTGGTCTCATCAGCATCATCTTGATTGTTTTAAGTACAGTTAGTCCTCAGTTCCAGGATCTGTTTGTTCCCATTTCTTTGAGGCCAGTTCTTGGAATTGTGGCAGCTTATGTCATGGCTACAGCCTGGTCATCATGTAGTTAACTTCTTCCACCTGATGGGGGTTTCAGTATCTATAAGACAGCTCACAGGATGTGGCTCAGAATCTTATCTATAGCCCTTGAGGAGGAACCAAAGGTCCTTGACTTTGCTTAATGACTAAAGTATTATTATTTGGTCTCCTTTGACTGTTTTCCTTTGTTTCTGCATTTTCTCCCTTCTCTGATTAAACTTATTCTTTGGCTAAAGGTTTTCTACAGACAAAAGGCAGACTAAGGACATGGTGGGGGACCACAGAGTCCTGCTCCATTTCATTATTAATCTAATTATGAATCTAATTTACTTTAAAAAAATATTTTCCTATCAGAGGAGAGAACAGAATCAGAAAGGCTATGATTTGCCAAAGATCAGCCAGCCATTGAATGTGGAGGTGGGTGTGGAGGGCTCCCGCTGTTTGGGGCTGCCCGGTATCTGTTTTCCTTCCTTCTGGATGTAACAACTTAATTTTCCTTTGGGGAACTATTTCTTTTCCTCACAGCCCTTGAGTTTGGGTGAGGCTGACCCCATGGGAGTGCAACTAAGTCCTGTCCAATAAGAGTTCCGATTATCCCTAACCTCAGTGATTGGTTTAGATGTGAACATGTGACCCAAGCTGGGCCAATCAGAGGTAACCAGTACCAGTCCTAGGACTTTTGCTGGAACTCTTTTTTCTTGCATTACGTTGATTGCTCCCAGTTAAGACCAGCCTCCCCTTTCTTCAGAGTTCTGTGGGCAAGTGACGTGGGAGTCCTAGGAGCTCCCCAGCTCTGCAAAATACCACCGTACCCATGCCCTCCAGAACGCCGCTGACAGGAGTAAAATGGGCTCTGAACTCTGCCTGCCCCTAGAAGAACCTCTTGCTTCTCACCTCCCTCCCTTTCAGTCCTCCCTGACCCACCACCACTCTCTGCCTTGAGACCACCAACACTTATCTCAACATACTCATTATCTGCTTATATCAGTCTCCCCAAAAGTGCAGGACACCCAGGTCATCCCATATTCCCAGGATGCTAATCCTCATACTGCTTTATAAGCAAGGAGGCACACACATCACCACCACCCCCCACGCCCCCCCCACAGTCCCTTTCCCTGTGTTTTTAGTTTGCATACAATTTGCATTCTGAACATCCACAGTTACTTATTTTTTTTCTTCCCCAACTTTATAAAGATGTAATGGACTCATAACAATGTGTAAGTTTAAAGTGCACACAGTGTTTATTTGATACACACATATTGCAAAATGATTACCACCATAGCTTAGCTAACACCTGCATCACATCCCATAATTACCATTTCTTGTTTGTGGTGAGACTAAGATTTACTCTTAGAGAAGTTACTTGTTTCTCCCCACTAGAATGCAAGCCTTATGAGGAAAGGGACCATTCCTGTTTGATACACTGCCATGTATTCCCAGTACTTAGAACAGTGTGTAGGCTAAGGGGGGTTCGGTAATACTGAATTAATGAATAAATATGCCCAGCCTGTTTTGATGGGGATAAGCCCACTTGAGAAAGAAAGCAATAGAGAAGAAAGCAGATGCATGAGGAGGGAAGAAAAATATTCCTGTATTTTAAAAACCTTGTCTTAGTCGGCTTGGGCTGCTATAACAAAACACTATAGACTGGGTGGCCTAAACCACAGAAATCTCTTTTCTCACAGTTCTTGAGGCTGAAAGTCCAAGATCAAGTACCAGCATGGTTGAGCTCTGGTAAGGCTCTCCTCCTGGCTTACAGATGGCCTCCTTCTCACTGTGTCCTCACAGGGCCTCTCCTCAATGTGTAAGTGTGTGTGTGTGTGTGCGTGTGTGTGTGTGTGTGTGTGTGTGTGTGTGTAGAGTGCTCTCTCTTCCTCTTCTTAGAAGCCGCCAATCCTATCAGATTAGGTCTCCACCCTTATGAGCTTATTTAACCCTAAGTACCTCCTAACAGTCCCATTTCCAAATACAGTCACATTGGGTATTAGGGCTTCACTGTATGAGTTTTGGGAAGGATACAATTCAGTCCATAGCACCCTGACCCCAGATGTGCCTTAAACTTTTCAGTGACGTGAAGCAATACTTGCTTCTGCTTATTTTCTGCCTTAAACCGGAAAACATCACAAGGAGGTTCACCATGGAGCTGGCAAAGAAGGGCTTTATTGGTCCTGGCATTGATGTACCTGCCCCAGACATGAGCACGGGCAAGCGGGAGGTGTCCTGGATTGCTGACACCTATGCTAGCACCATAGGGCACTATGATATTAACGCCCATGCCTGTGTTACCAGTAAGCCCATCAGACAGGGTGGAATCCACGGACGGATCTTTGCTGCTGGTCATTCCATGGGATTGAAAACTTCACCAATGAAGCTTCTTACATGAGTATATTAGGAATGACACCAGGATTTGGAGATAAAACATTTGTTGTTCAGGGATTTGGTAATGTGGGCCTGCCCTCTATGAGATATTTACATCATTTTGGTGCTAACTGTGTTGGTGTTGGTGAATCTGATGGGAACATATGGAATCCAGATGGTATTGACCCAAAGGAACTGGAAGACTTCAAATTGCAACATGGAACAATCCTGGGCTTCCCCAAAGCAAAGATCTATGAAGGGAGCATCTTGGAGGCAGACTGTGACATACTGATCCTTGCTGCCAACGAGAAGCAGCTGACCAAGTCCAATACACCCAGAGTCAAAGCCAAGATCATTGCTGAAGGTGCCAACGACTGACAACTCCAGAAGCTGGTAAGATTTTCCTAGAGAGGAACGTCATGGTTATTCCAGATCTCTACTTGAATGCTGGAGGAGTGATAGTACGTTACTTTGAGTGGCTGAAGAATCTGAATCATGTCAGCTATGGCCGTTTGACCTTCAAATATGAATGGGATTCTAACTACCACTTGCTCATGTCTGTTCAAGAGAGTTTGGAAAGGAAATTTGGAAAGCATGGTGGAACCGTTCCCATTGTACCCACAGCAGAGTTCCAAGACAGGATATCGGGTGCCTCTGAGAAAGACGTCGTGCACTCTGGCTTAGCTTACACCATGGAGCGCTCTGCCAGGCAAGTCATGCGCACCGCCGTGAGCTATAACCTAGGCTTGGACCCGAGAACAGCTGCCTATGTCAACGCCATCGAGAAAGTCTTCAAGGTTACAATGAAGCTGGTGTGACCTTCACATAGACCGGACGGGACTGTGGCTGACTGCTTCACTACCCTCCTCACCTCTTCATCCGCAGACCTATCACAAGTTTACATGTAACCACAGAAATCTCTCTCTCATGACTTAATAGATAACGGACACCATTTTCAACAAGTCAATCCAAATCAGCCCCTTAAGAAAAAAAGTTAGGGGATCATATATAAGCTAATAAGTGATAGTAGAAATTAGCTATGTCAGAGAGCCCTTTGGGCATTTTGCCTTTAAATAAAGTCTTTTCCCTCTGCCTGTGCTGCCTTTGCTCCATGGCTGTTTCCCAGCACAGTCAGCTGTAGCCCTGGGAAAACTCCTTTTGTCCAAGAGCAGTCAGTCCCTTGCCACTTCAGCTCGGGACAGATCTATCAGGTGCTTGGACACATTTAAGAAGCAGGTATATGGCATTTTCAGGAGGTAGCATGGTCCTCAAGTGAGTTATTGGTATTTCACATCAGCAAAATAACTCAGTTTTACAGGTTACAAACAAAAAAACCTTTCTCTGTATGCATTTTTTTTTTTTTTTTTTTTTTTACGGTACGCGGGCCTCTCACTGTTGTGGCCTCTCCCGTTGCGGAGCACAGGCTCCAGACGCGCAGGCTCAGCGGCCATGGCTCACGGGCCCAGCCGCTCCGCGGCATGTGGGATCCTCCCGGACCGGGGCACGAACCCGTGTCCCCTGCATCGGCAGGCGGACTCTCAACCACTGTGCCACCAGGGAAGCCCTCTGTATGCATTTTATTCTTTTAGAATAAAATAAATACATGCTGCTGTAATAAAATTGCCTTTAATCACTTAACAAGCCTAAACTTGACTCAAGCAGTGAATGTCTGTAAACATAATAAATGAAAAAAGCTAGTATTTTTATAACATAAAGCACTCTCATTTATAACTTATCAATTGCATATTGTCATCCAGCAAAAATAAAAAGCCTGGTAGACCATTAAGTTATCTTCATACCTGCAAACGATGGAGGTTATTTTTGTTAAGACTGTCGGAATTTACTAACCACAATTATGACATATAGTCCGAAGAACACAGTAACCTCCTTATAATGTTAATTAATTGTCCTCTTTTGAAGATCTATTGTGTTGACTAATTGAACAATAATTCAAGTAGAGTGCCCCAGAAGAAAACCACTTGGGCTCCGTCTTTGGCGGCTCTGAGCATTGCCAATGGCCCCGCCTAGCTCTGACTTTGTGTCGTCATTTAGAGCCCTCATCTTCTGCACACGGCTTCATTCCCAGTGGGCTGGAAACAACCTGGGGTTGTGTTTTCTTTGGGAGTTGTTTGGCCAGGGCCTTTTGAACAGTAGTGTCCCAATGAGGTACTAGATATTATTTATATAAGAATGAGCTTCTTTTTTTAACAATAATATCCTTTCAGAAATTTCTAACTACTTTGTAACTGCATGACTTAACCTGGTGACAAAAGCAGTTATTAAAAAGCCTATCTTGGGCTTCCCTGGTAGTGCAGTGGTAGAGAGTCCGCCTGCCCATGTAGGGGATGCGGGTTCGTGCCCCGGTCCGGGAAGATCCCACATGCCGCGGAGCGGCTGGGCCCGTGAGCCATGGCCGCTAAGCCTGCGTGTCCAGAGCCTGTGCTCCGCAACGGGAGAGGCCACAACAGTGAGAGGCCCTCGTACCGCAAAAAAAAAAAAAAAAAAAGCCTACCTTTTACAGAAAGAAAAAACAAAAAAAGGAGGAAATTCTGGCATATGTTATGACATGGGTTAACCACGAGGACATCATGCTACTGAAATAAGCCGGTTGCAAAATGACAAATATTGTATGATTCCCCTTATATGAGGTTCCTAGGGTAATAAAATTCATAGAGACAGAAAGTAGAATGGTGATTGCCAGAGGCTGGGGGAAGGGGGAAATGGACAGCTATTGTTTAATGGGTACAGAGTTTCAGTTCCGGGAAAATGACAAGGTTCTGAAGATGGTTATACAGCAGTGTGGATGTACTTAATGCCACTGAACTTAAGAAAAAGTTAAATGGTAAACTTTTTTTTTAACAGGAAAGTTTATTTTAAATTTGACAATCACACATTTGCAAATGGTAAACTTCACGTTATGCATATTTTACCATAATAACAAAAAGAAACCTAACCAGTACATAGATCTCAAACCCGAATCGTTAGACTCCAAACCGTGTCTCCTTCCATCACTTGTGCTCTCCAGCTCAAACGCCCTGCACATCATTTGTGCTTAATAAAAATCAGGTGAACAAGTGAATTAATACATAAATGAATGAATGCATTAATGTTTATTTTTAGTTAACCTGCGGGCTTTTCATCTCCTGGCAAAAAGCAAACGTTTTCATTTGTAGTCCTTAACAGTCTGGAAAGTATCATGAAAGTTCAACCCAGTTTCTTACTTCAGGAAGCCTAGAGGCATGTCCCTACCACATACCTGAAGTTCACACTGATATGTCCACATTTAGCACAGGAGAGTTTATTTGCCTGTGTATGTATATTTCGAGTGTGACCTTGGAGTAGAAACACCTTGAAGGCAGACACACTTTTCTTTGTATCATTCACAATAGCTAGTTCAGGGAGTTTGTACACTCAGCTGCTACCCCAGAGCCCTGGTAAACATGGTAGCTGGGCAAAAGTAGCTTTGAGACAAGCTCTGGGCTTTACTTCACTCCCTCACCAAGCCCTGGTGACGTTTACATTCTAGATGTTTAGATGTCATCGTCATTGCCACCACTCTGATTAAGGCCATTATCTGTCACCTGACCCCTTGCAGGAGCCTCCTAACTGGTCTCCTTCTTTCTCTCTTGCACCCTCCCCTACATCCTTCCGTTCCCCACAGAGCAGCAAGGCTTTGAATCTGACTATGTTCTACCCTGGCTTAAAACCTTGAATGACTTCCCGCTGTGGAAGGATACAGACAAAATCTCCTAACTTGGCCTAGTTGGTCCTCATATGTTCTATCATCCCGTGTAAACAGTCAAGCCTCATACAGAACCACCTCCTATATCCTCTCTGGGCTGCAGCCAGATGCTCTGGGTCTGATATTGACCAGGGTTCTTGGCCTTCCCCAGTCAATAGAAATTGACTAGAGGCCAGGCAAGAAATTCAGGCAAGGCTTTATTGGGGCCCCTGCTTCAGCGGGGGGTGGGGGGTGGGTGGGGGGGTGGGGAACACACAACCAACAGGTTCTCTTGCTTGCTCCCTGACCGGGTGGGGGGGGGTGAGCTTCCTCCTTATATAGGGTGAGGGTAGGGGTGGGTCTAGGGGTCGGGCCAGAGGGGTGGCTTAGGTGGTCTGCCCACCCCTTAGGTGGTGTTGAGTGAAGGGGGCATGCGCAGTACCCTGCTTTTGCTCCAGGCTCTTCAAAAGTGGCAGTTGCGTTTTTTGGTCTCTTTGTATCTTTTGTCCACAATTTTGCCCCAACTGAACAGGCACACAGTTATTTTTAGTCCCATATAGTTTTTTTTTTAATATTCTGTTTCTGGAGGAGAGGTGTGTCCAGGTGCAAGCATTGCAGCACTGCAGCAAAGGGTCCCAGGTCCCAGCCTGTCTTGGGTCTTCCATTCCTGAAATGCACGTCCTCCCACTACAAAATCTTCGTGCGCACTGTTACCTCTCCTCCCTCCCTTCCCTCTCCGTCTGCCTGTTCAGTACTTATTTCTCCTTCAGCTCTCACAATAAGCATCAATTCCTCAGCAAAATCTTCCCTGGCCACCTCCTGCATCCCACTCAGGCTTGGTCAGCTTCCTTCGGAACAAGCTGTCATGGATCAGTGTTCCTTTCCTGCAGGGCACCACCCTCAGTTAGTAAGTACACATTCCTTCCCAGCACTATTTGATCAATGACTATCTCCCGCACTGAGCAGACTCTAAGCTCCGTAAGGACA
Source organism: Tursiops truncatus (assembly GCF_011762595.2). Classification (NCBI taxonomy): domain Eukaryota; kingdom Metazoa; phylum Chordata; class Mammalia; order Artiodactyla; family Delphinidae; genus Tursiops; species Tursiops truncatus. The sequence continues at coordinate 9,994,796 of NC_047041.1, forward strand.
AAGGCCCATCACTGAATCACCACTGTCTAACACAATGCGTGGTGTATAATCGCTGCTCAATAAACATGTGTGGGAAGAAAAAAGGGAAGGAGAGAAACAAAACAATAGGGGCCCCTTGTGGAAGGTTAGGAATCCATACAGCACCATATTCACGCAGCACCAGCACTGTTTGACATAATAGCTAAAATTCAGCAGACACATTTCCAAGTTTCATCTTGGTTTTGCAGGCTTGGTCAAATGGCCAAAATTCTCTAATTTTTTGTTTGTTTGATTTATTTCTGCAGACAGATATAGATTCCTACTAAGCGGAAGGCATGTATTACTGGAAGAATTCTTCTCAACTAGAAGGTAGCCTTCCAGAGAGGGATATATTAGAATTTCAAGGGGGATTCCTACTCAGAGTGCAAACAAACCCACAACCAATGTGATGGTACTTGAGTGAGCTAGCAGGCAGAAAGGGATGCAGAGATGAATCAGACGGTCCATGACATCAAAGAAGTTACTCTTGAATGTGGGCAAGACATGAGGCTAGAACTATACTATGAGGCAATTTGCTAAAACAAAGAGAAAGGGGGAATTCCCTGGCGGTCCAGTGGTTAGGACTCCATGCTTTCACTGACGAGGGCCCGGGTTCAAACCCTGGTCAGGGAACTAAGATCCCACAAGCCATGTGGCATGGCCAAAAAAAAGAATACAGAGAAAGGTGCCCACAGAGCACAAAGGAGGAGTGACTAGTTTCAACCGGGGGAGGAGAGGAGAGGGTTCGTTCGTAACTTTGGAGCTGGACCCGGAAGGGTGGGCAGGACCTCACGGATAGCCATGAGGGACAGCCATCTGGACCTCTCTCCAAGAAAGATGGTGAAGGCTAACTATCAAAGAGCTTCACCAGAGGCTCTGTGAGTATCAAGTACTGCCTCTTGACGGCAGATAACTCTAATATATTCCACTAAACAGCAATTGTGCTCAGCTGACCAATAGTATTACTTCTGTGAACTGAATGTATCTAAGCTTTTTCCTTCACTACCCAAGAAGGTCTTGATTTACCGGCATCATCCGTGTGTGGGAGAAATGATTCTAGCCACCAACAGGAGATCAGCTGAGGAGGAGGTGACTCATATGTAGAGCTAACTGGTGATTTCTGCCCCATCTCTGTTCTTACTGGGCTGCCAAATGCCTGGCACTCTCTGTGACTTGATCGATTCAGTTTGACCCCTGGAGAAACACATAAACAAGGCATGTCTTTCCAGAGCAAGATATGAGGAAACAGAAAACAGGGATGGTTCTAGACAAAACTGACATCAGCCACGTCTAGATGGGCACGCCTGGGCTCCCTGGCTGGTGTAGAGCACGCCGCTCATGGCTGTTAGTACTTCCTGGGTTCTGGGCATTATTCTAAAGTGCTTTGTATGTGTTAAGTCATTGAATCCTCACTGCAATCTGAGATAGGCGGAGTCATTGCCATGCACTTTAATAGGGGAGAGAGCTGAAGCCCAGAGGGGCTAAGTAACCTGTCCAAGGTCACACAGCAGTGGGATTTGAACTCACAGCCCATGCCCTTCACCACCGTGTTAGACTGCCTCTCATCCTCAGAGCTGAAAGCCAGGACATTGGAGTCAGGCGCAGCTGCCTTTAATAAGGGCTTCCTCACTTTCCAGCTGTGTGACCTTGGCCCCATTATCTAACTTTTCAGGGCCATTTGCATTGTAATAAGCCCCAGAGCCTTAAACTTGGGGAACAGCTCTCAGCTGGAGGAATTTGGTGTCTCAGCCTGCCAGTTGGCTCCCTGCCCCTGGCCCTGGCCCTCACCCCCAGCTGAGACTCTGATTTCAACTCTTGCTCGCTGCTCAGCCCCAGCCTTCCAGTTCTGAAAAAGGACGTCCTGAAACAGACTGAGCTGTGCCAAATGGAGGCCAAGTCTTGGAGTGCTTGGCCTCTTGGTCTCATCCGGGCCCCAGAGCTCTAACGTGAGCTCCTGAGCTCCGGTGTGGCTATACCCACGTTTCCCCTTGTGTGGTTCCTCTGTCCCGTTAATAGGGCCCAAGGCCTTGCGTCTTTACCCAGATTCCCTCATGCACTCTGGTTTATATGCTGGGCTCTGCTCGGACACCTCCATCCGAATCCCAGTTCTAGAAACCTATCTAGCGCCCAGTCCTGGTGTATGGGTCAGTCCTGGCCTTGCACTTGCCAGTCCCTCTCCCCAGTTCAAGAAGAGCACTACTCCTTAGATGACCCTCAGAGCTGGGCCTCTGCAACGATGGACTGGCCTCTCAGTTGACTGATTACCTAACCACTCGCCACACCTGCACTCCCCAAACTGCTCTATCCACAGGCAGATAAGCCAAGTAATTCTTTTTTTTTTTTGAGATACAATCTATAGAACATAAAATTCACCATTTTAATCATTTAAAGTTTACCTGGTTGTACAATCCTCACCACTACCTAATTCCAGAATATTTTCATCTCCCTATAAAGAAACTCCATACTTTTTACCAGTCATTCTCCACTTCCCCGCCCTCCAACCCCTGGCAATCACCAAACTACTTTCTGTCACCACGGATTTGCCTGTTCTGGACATGTCATATGAATGTAATCGTATCTATTTGTCCTTTTTTGGTCTGGCTTCTTTCACTTAGCATAACGTTTTGAAAGTTCATCCATGTTATAACATGAATCAGTACGTCATTCTTTTTATGGCTGAATAATATTCCCTTGTGTGGCTAAACCATGTTTTGTTTATCCATTCATCAGTTGATGAACATCTGGGCTGTTCTTACTTTTTGGCTCTCATGAATAATACTCCTATGAACATATGTATACAAGTTTTTCTGTGAATATGTTTCCAGTTATCTTGGGTGTGTACCAAGGAGTAGGACTGCTGAATCGTAGGGTAGCTCTATGTTTAACTTTTTGAGGAATTTCTAAACTGTTTGCACTGTTTTATCTTCTCAACAGCAATGTATGAGACTTCCAATTTCTCTATATCCTGGTCAACACTTGTTAATGTCCTACCTGGTATTTCTTGGATCCCCTTGCAGTGGGTGTTTCTTGAACTTGGTGATTCTTAAACAAAATAGTTAAAAGTGTTTGACTCTGATGACAGATTACTACTTTTGGGTCAGCTCTACCATTCAGGGCCCTAAGGCAGGTATATTTCTTGGGTGAGTTTTTTTTTTAATTTTCCTAACCATCAGTTTTCTCATCTGTTAAATGGGAATAATGATAGGATTGTTGGGTTAACTAAATGAGACCATGCATGTCAAATCCTTAGCATGATGCTTGTACAGACAATACCTTGACAGATGATAGCTCTCATTATGACCATCTTTCTTTGCCTACACACCTAGACCTCTGATCAGTTGGTCATTGCATCAGTCATGCAGCCTGTTAACAAATACAGAGAGCCCACCATGTGCCAGGTACGATTTTAGGAACTAGGACTATGGTGCCAAAGAAGAAGAGACCTCACAGTTAGGGAGCTAATATTCTACGAGGGCAAGAGCCATCATAAACATGCACATTTAAAAATAAAGGTACGGCTTCCCTGGTGGCGCAGTGGTTGGGAGTCCGCCTGCCGATGCAGGGGACGCGGGTTCATGCCCCGGTCTGGGAAGATCCCACATGCCGCGGAGTGGCTGGGCCCGTGAGCCATGGCCGCTGAGCCTGCGTGTCCGGAGCCTGTGCTCCGCGACGGGAGAGGCCGCAGCGGTGAGAGGCCCGCGTACCGCCAGGAAAATAAATAAATAAATAAATAAATAAATAAATAAATAAATAAATAAGATAAGATAAGATAATTCTAGGAACTAGAAGAGCCTTGATAAAATAAAACAGGGTGATGCGTAGTGAGGAAGGTGAGGCTGCTCAGCTGGCCCTGTGAACACAAGCCTCTTGGAGGAGGAACATTGGAGTAAAGACCAGACGGGAGATGGGGAGGCAACCAATTAGAGGTCTGGGGAATAGCGTTCGCACAGAAGGAAACTCAGAGTCCCTGCGACAGGAACAGCTTAGGGGGTGGGCATGGAGCCGAAAGAAGAAGTGAGGGGAAGAGAGAAGGGAACAGCAGTAGCTCCCCGCAAGCCTGGGGTCGTGGAGAAGAGCCAGCAGGAGGCCAAGTGCTGCCGAGGCGCCGCGGTGAGACAGCAGCAAGGAGACGGAACTGACAGTGGGGCCCCCAGAAGGGCGTCCGTGAAACTGGGCCAGACCCCGAGCGTGATATTTGGCAGGAGTTCTGGGTACTAAATGTTCTCTGTAACTGGCAGGAATCAAAGGAGGCTCACCAGAGAGCCTCAGCCTGAACACCACTGTCACTTGCTCTGGGGAAGTTCTGTCCTCACTCAGATTGCTTTAGTCCGATACAGAGCACGGATCACAGCCCTGGGAGAACGGTGTGTATTGATCTAAGTGCTTGCACTTTGAAGAGTTGCTAGAAGGAAGCCTGGATCCTCTCTTCCCTTCAGGGGATACCCCGGATGGTGTTGGTGGAGTTGAGCACTGGTCCTGTGATGCCACAATGTCTAAGCACAAGCACCCAGCAGGCATCACAGAAAGGCCAGTCACAGCCCATGAGCTGGCCTGAGTGACGACGCAAACGGCCCCCTGTGACGACGGCCCCCCTGTGACGACGCAAACGGCCATGGAGGGCTCCAGGAGTGTTCGAAGAATGTGTGGTTAAGGGCGAGGATTTTAGACCGGGCACCCATGGGTTTTGCCTGTGCTCTGGGTTCCACCACTTTCTAGCGACCTGGCTATCAGCAAATTTCCTCAACAGTTTAAGCTTCCCTTTCCCCATCCGTGAAATGGAGATAATGGCTAAATCGTAGGGGTAGCAAGTACACTGCACAAACAGAGCTGCGCGTGGAGCCTGCCACTTAGTAAGCCCCCGATAAATGTCACTTGTCATCATTTATTATTATTTTTATTCCTCCTCCCGCTACTACTATTTTAAGAGCTTCCACCTATGAAGGGTCACCATGCTTTGAAAAGGAAGTGCAGGGACTTCCCTGGCGGTCCAGTGGTTAAGACTCCTAGCTCCCAATGCAGGGGGCACAGGTTCCATCCCTGGTTGGGGAACTAAGATCCTGCATGCTGCACGGCATGGCCAAAAATAAATACACAAACAAATAAATAAATTTGTTTTTTAAAAAAGAAAAGTTACTCAGAACTTAAAAAAAGAAAAAGAAAAGGAAGTGCAGAGGTTGAAGGGTGTCCCAAGAAGGGCAGTGATCAAAACAATACTAAGAATCTGAAGACTGGAAGAAAAGGTTGGCACAGCAGGGGTGAGAGTAGAACCAGCATGAAAGAATGTTATCAACCAGCTTTTCAAGTATGAAAATCGAAGAACTATAAGATGGAAAGGGGGAAAAAACTCATATTTTCTTGGCATAACCTACCATACGCCAAATGCCAGACTCAGGCCTTTGTATTTATTACATGTATTTAACCCCGTTACAATCCTCTGAGACAATGATGATGAGGATGAGGATGATGATGGTGATGATGGTGGTGATTCCCATTTTACAGATAAGGAAACTGAGGCCAAGAGACCAAAGTCAAACACTAAGTGATATGCTGCCGTCTGCCTGACTCCAATACTAATGCTCTTTTCTCTATAAGCTAAACCAATAAAGCCCCAGCAAAACCTATGTCATTAATTACAGAGATTGTAAACTCCACAGATCCAAGTATATTTCCCCAAATGTTACAGCTGCACAGTGGAGCTGTGACTGTAGCTTGGAGCAACTAATCCAGCCCAGGGAGACAGACGTGAGCATCTAAGTAGAATATTGGAATGATAAAGTCTCTTTATGTAACAAAAACAAACTTCCAGCAGAGCACAGAGGAGGAAGGATTCTTTCTGCAAGGGCTAAGAGTCATTAGGGAACAGGACAAAAAAGTCTGAGGCCCTTTACAGAAGCAAGAGTTTCAGATGAGGCTCTCTGGGTTGTCAGGTAGAAAGGCATGGGGAGGGCATTCTTTGCAGCTGGGGCACATGAAGCTCTGGTATGGAGGTGGGAAGGCACATGGCTTGCTCAGGAAAAGACTTAGACCACCCGGACAGGAGCATGGAACAGGGTTCCCAGGGGCAGAGGGGCTGGAAAAGTAGGGTGTCACCTGATGGCAAGATGCCTTGCGTGACAAGCTGTGGATTTTAGACTCTGTCCTATAGGCTTGTGACCAGCACTGCCACTTTCACAGTCATCCTGGTCTCCCCCTCCCTCATCCCTACATCCAACTGGTACCCAAGGAAGGCCTGTTGATTTCAGTTTGCAGGTAGCTCATGGATCTCTCCCTGCTGCCCGTGCCCTAAGCAAGGCTCTCATGGTTCCCTACATGGACCATTGCCATGGCTTCCATTTATTTATTTATTTTTTAAACTAGAGAAATCACTTTATGTCTAATAAGTTAAGTTAATCTTTCTAGAAGATCCTTTTGAGTTAAGGAGTGGTTGCTAAACAGGGTAGAAAAAAGAATGTTCTAGGTATGGGACATGGCTTGTGAGAAATCTTGAAGTTGGCAGAGGATAGGATAAAACACCATTCCTCTGTGCCTGGAATTGTGCTAAGCGCTCTGTGTAGGTTATTTAATTTTGCCATGGCTTCCCTTTTGTCCTCTCTGCCTCCTGCTCAGTTATCCTTCCCCACCGCCTCCCAACCCCACCCCACGCATCCTCCATGACGCTGACAAAATGTTCTTTTTTATCCATAAACCTGATCCCGGCATCCCGCCTCTCAACATTCCTCCATAGCCTCTCAGTCACTAACAAGACACAATCTGTCCCACTTGCTTGGCTACCAGAGTGGTTCACAATTGGGCACCTGCTGATCCGTCCCACCTCATCTTCCATGGCTCCCCCTCCAGAACTGTGTGCTCTGGTAACACTCAGTTATTTATAGCTCTCAGGACATGTTACTATATTCTCCCTGCTTTCAGATTTTGCACATTCCATTCCATCGGCTCTACATATGACCCCCACTTGCCACGCCTTGCCCCGACGGAGCCCACTCCAGAGCCACTAAGCACTTCTTCCTCCGTGAGATCATCCCTCACGCCTCTGCACAGCCCAGGTGATCCTTTCCTTAACCTCTCTCTATACTTCACACGACATACCGTGAAATTAATTACACAATTATACTGAACTAAGTGTATGCAACTATTTATCTCCCCACTTGACAATAAGCTCTCTCTAAAGGAAACCACTGTCTATTTTTTGACTTTATTTTTTTCGAGCAGTGTTGGTTCACAGCAGAATTGAGGGGAAGGTACAGCAATTTTCCATTTACTCCCTGCCCCTCCCCCACATGCAGAGCCTCCTCCATGGTCAACATCCCCTACCAGAGTGGGACACTGCTTGCAATCAATGGACCTACACTGACACATCATTATCACTCGAAGCCCCTAGTTTACATGAGGGATCACTCTTGCTGTTGTACAACCTATGGGTTTGAACAAACACATCATGACATAGATCTACCAATATAGCATCGTACAAAGTATTTTCACTGCCCTAACAGTCCTCTGAGCTCTGCCTATTCATCCCTCCCCTGCCACTAATCCCTGGCAACCACTGATCCTTTTTATTTTCTCGGTGGTTTGCCTTTTCCAGAATGTTATACAGTTGGAATCATACAGTCTTTTCAGAAACACTGTTGTTTGATGATTATATCCAGTGCCTATCACATTACCTAGCACGTAGTAGGTGTGAACTATTTACAGAATTAATGATTTAGTCGATGTGTTTAGGGAAAGGATGTCCAGTGATCGGAGGCATGGCGTAAATAATTAGGCTCTAAGCTCCAAAAGAAGCTCTGTTCGGAGCTGTTTTGAAGCTAGCAGACTACGAATGATTCATTCCATCTGCAGACCCCATCCCCAGGGCTAGCACAGTATTTTTTGTATGACAGAGGCTCAGTGAATACAGAATAAGGACATAGTCTCTGCCCTCAGAAAGTATACAGTGGACCAAGGAATGTTTCTGCAACCATGCTATTCCTGTCCTACTTCTTCAGTTGTCCCCAGGAGGCCCTAGGACTCCAATCACTTTGTTCTTTCATTGATGTATTCAACAAACCTATCCTAGGTCAAGCTCTGTGTTGTGCTTTTTAACTGGAAACTTCTGGAAGGGCAAGGCTGTGGTCGGATGTTTGGTGCTGTATTGCCTAGGCTGAGCATCCCACAGGAACAGACCTTCTCCCTCAAAGCATTCCATGCCCAGTACCTTGGGGCCCCAGAGAGTTCTTCCTGCCCCTGCCTGACTATTCCAGCTCATCAGGCTTTCTCCACATTCTGGAGTCCTGTTGTACTCCAGCTGCAACCAGACAGTTCCGCGTTAATTGCACTCTAATTGTTTCAAGTGTGCTATTTTTATCTACCCAGTACCCTGCACTCTCCTTGCAAATGAGCCTGGTCTTTCAGTTTCACATTGCCACTGTGCCCCCAGCACTCAGTAAAAGCTTGCTGATAGATTTTTTTGGTGAGCTGTAATATGGACCTCTGCTGAAACTCTGTTACTACTTCTACCGTGGCAATCCCCCTCCCCACTTCCAACACCTCGCACTAACTGTTTCTTCTATTGGTGTTTCCAACTTTTTGTTCTTCTCTCCCAGAGCAAACTTTATTTCACTGACCATCGAAGCTACTAAGGCTGTCTTTCTTTTTGCTACTCCTCTAAGGGCTGTCTTAGCAAGAAATGTTATTATTATCGGCTGCCTCATGATCTATTTTTATCTCTCCATTAACTGATTAAATACTTCTGGAATCTGTTCGGATGAATGAAGCCTTCACTTTGATTGAATTTCTATGATTTCAGTTTTATTATCTCCCTTTGCAGTGCTGCCTTGGGTGGTGGGAATTCCCCTGGCCTTTTCTGTGAATACAGTCCAACCCTAACCAACGACAAATCCATGCCATAAAATATTTCCCCCTCTTTGCCAATCAGTATGGTGAGCCAGGTCACTTATTGCATGTCTGATGACAAACAAATGTATTATCTGTTTGGTGACAGCTAATGTAGTACAGATGCAAAGAGCAAATGATCTGAAGATGGAAATCCCTGCATTCAAATGATGTCTCCATATTTACCATTATATGGCCTTAGGCTAGTTATTCAACATTGCTAAGAGAGCTTTGGTTTCCTCATCTGCAAATGGGGTAATAAAAATTCATGATTAAGAGACCAGGCGTGACACCGCGGTGAGAGGCCCGCGCACTGCAGCAAGGAGTGGTCCCCGCTCACCGCAACTAGAGGGAGCCCGCATGCAGCAATGAAGACTCAACACTGCCAATGATAAATAAATAAATTAAAAAAAAAGAAAAAGAGACCAGGCATGAAAAATCCTCAGTACAGTTCCTGGCACATAGTAATGGTTCAATAGATGGTGGTGTCTGTCATAGGTAAAGGGTGGAGGTAATTGATGATGTGGCTCCCTCACCAGGACGCCTGTTGCTTTTTGCCCCTTCTTGCAGGTGTCTGGTGCTCTTTTGCACATGCAGCACTTGAATCTCAGTTCATGCCAACCTAAACTTGAACCCAAATGAGTCTGCAAACAACTTCATTGCAGCACTTCAGCTTACAGAGTCTTCATCAGCAAAGCTGGGCTCAGAAGTGCTCAAAAAGCTGGCAAAGCTCCATCTGGCTGACTTGGCACCACAGGAGAACAACAGTGCCAAACGCTTCTTACCCGCAAAGGCTGCAGACGCTGCCTTTCGGGATGCAGAGCAGATACCACACACCCGGCCAAGTTCCTAATTAACGATGCATAATCAGCGTCTTTCAGATGTGCATATGCTATTCTCTGCCCAGCTTATTAACTGCACTAAACCTTTCATGGCTGGAGATGGAGCATGGCTTATCAGAAAAACCTGTTAGAACCAGCCCAGGCTTAGAGCTCAGAAGATGCAGAAGTTCTGATCCAGGTTACCCCAGAGCTGAGGGAGTCCTAACACAGTTGCTCTCCCCCTCTAAGCCTCTCTGTGAGTAGGGCCACAGAGACCTTCTTCCTCTTAATGTTATTACAACGGGGGCAGTCATGACCATCTCTGGAAAAGTGCTCTGACAGGTGTAGGGACCCACACAGATGCACGTGACAATTACTCCTGGCCTCGGCTGTGACATTGTTTTCTAAGCAGGAAGAGTGGTCAGGCTTAGGCAAAAATGATGTATGATTGTGCCTTCTAAGGTTTGGGCTTTAAACACATCACCCGTACCCGTGAGGAAAAGAAACCACCTCCGAGGAGCTCCCAAGAGGCTCACCCAGACCGTGCATGGCTGTGAATCCAGGTTGATCCGACCCAGAAAACCCAGGATTCATTCTCCTTCCTTTCCCAGGCAAAATAGAATCCTCCTTGTAGAGCTCCCCTCAGACAGCTCCACCCTTTCTTTTCTGTTTCCCTCTCCTCCCTCCCCTGCCCGTCTACTTCACACCCCACGCCCCTGTTAAACTACACTCCCCTCAATCCCATCCTCTGAGGCCCCTCAGCTTCCCGTCTTCAGGGAGGTGTAGTTAGCCTGGTGGAATATTCCTTGCCTGTTTGCCAGCTTAATACCTTAATACCATTCTCCTCCCTCCCCCCACCCCCAGGTAATTTAGGCATTTTAATAGGAGGCTTCTGGAAAGAATATGATACTCTCAAATCACACCGCAGATTACCTGCTTGGCCCACCTCCACTGGGAGTTGCCCTGAGCAACGGTGCTGATGGGAGCTTGAGTAATCATGGGAGCAAAGCCAGAAGTTTCACTGGGTGCACAATTCCTCACCGAGATGAACACAGAACAGGGTTATAGGGTGGGGGTTATAGTCAGCAGAGACCGGGAGATGACATGGGTGGAGACAAAATCACGTAAGTTCTCGTGTGTTGGAGCTGGAGAGCTGGCTTGACTTGGACAAGAGGAAAATAGAAGTCCCTTCTTCTGGAAAGGCTGCATTCTGTTCTTCCCCCTTATGCTCTGTCCAAAGCCTTTCTGGCCACAGAGGCGGCTCTTGGGGCAGCGAGTAGCAGCTGGCTGCTAAGCGGTAATTTTTTATTTCCCACCAAGTTCCAGGCAGGGAAGGGGCAGCTGACAGGGTCTCATCTGAGACTTTGGCCATGGAATTAATTGCATGAGAATGTTTATTCCACATTATAACACTCAGGAGTCATCTTCCAAGACTGCGAAATAGATAGTGCCTGGGAGGTACTTGTTTCAGCATATGAAGGATGCCCATCATCTAAGGGGCACCTTACTTTGCATTCCGCCTCTCTCTCTCTCTCTCTCTCTCTCTCTCTCTCTCTCTCTGTCACACACACACACACACACACACACACATGCACACACGTACAGTCACTTGACTACAGAAATTGGGAGCAGGTAGACAGGGGTCCATTGTCGTTAGACGCCACAGAGAGAGAGACAAAGATCCAGAGAAAAAGACTTTATGCTTTATAAATTTAGCAGGACGTCCTGTCTCCGCTTCCCGTCTGTCGGCTGTAGCTGTGGCTCAGCCCCTCTCTGCCCCCTTCTCGCTCACACCTGAGGTCTGCGGTGGGCCCTTCCAGAGACGGCTGCTCTGGGATGCTGAGTTGGGAAGCATTCATCTGGGGAAACGTTCTGAACCATTGCCTGGATGCTCAAGCCCTCCCCCTTACTGGGGTTGCCGTTACCTGGAAGATTTCATTAAAACAGGGTCCAAAATCTCCGTTCCCTCTGCAGCTGAAAAGCAAGCATTCCTGCGATATCGCTAAAGATTCTCTGGGTCCCCGCATCCTGCTTGTGCTGGATTTTTCATCATTCCTGTCTCCCTCCTGAGCATGTTGTCACCTTTCCTTAAGGACTCACCCCCACTGGGCACCACAGGTCTCGCCATCTCTTCACTCTTCAAAGGCTGCCACACCCAGGTGCTGTGTTGAGCAGGAGTTTCTGAAGAGTTGGGGCAACAGAGAGAAGTAACGCTACAGGGAGGACAGTATATGACTTAAGACTGAATATTAGCTATTCCACTTTTCATAGCTCCCTCGAGCCATTTCTACCACCAGAAGGGTTTTATTTATTTATTTTTGGCTGCATTGGGTCTTCATTGCTGTGCGCAGGCCCTCTCTAGTTGCAGCGAGCGGGGGCTACTCTTCGCTGTGGTGCATGGGCTTCTCATTGTGGTGGCCTCTCTTGTTGCAGAACATGGGCTCCCAGCACGCAGGCTCAGTGTTGCAGCACGTGGGCTCAGTAGTTGTGGATTGCGGGCTCTAGAGCGCAGGCTCAGCAGCTGTGGTGCAGGGGCTAAGTTGCTCCGCGGCATGTGGGATCTTCCCGGGCCAGGGCTCAAACCCATGTCCCCTGCATTGGCAGGTGGATTCCCAACCACTGCACCACCAGGGAAGTCCCCACCAGAAGGGTTTTACTGATGCCTTTTTTTTTTTTTTTGGCCTCACTGCGCGGCATGCGGGATCTTAGTTCTCCAACGAGGGATCGACCCTGTGGCCCCTGCAGCGGGAGCGTGGAGTCCTAACCACTGGACTGCCGGGGGACACCCGCCCGATGCCTTTGGCATTTGCTTGTCGTCAGCCTCTTGCAGTGCAGCTGGACCTTTCCCCCTTCAACCTCTCCCCTTTCCTTCCAGTTAGATTGCCTCCCCATGCCCTCACATTTTTATACATTTTTGGGCAGAACAATTTAGCTACTCTTACCACTCTCAGCCATATCCTAAGGCCCAAGGGACACCTTTTCACAGCCTAAAGTGATGCAGCAAGGTGTTCTTCTAAACCTGTGCTGTCCAATATTTGAACTTAAACTCATTAAAATGAAATAAAATGTAAAATTCAGGTTTTTGCTTGCTCCAGCCACTTTTCAAGGGCTTAATAGCCACATTTGGCTAGTGGCTACTGTGACTGACAGTAGAGACAACAGAAAGTTCTATTGGATGGCAGTCTACCAAACCGAGACCAACTTCTCCCCTAAGGGACTGTATCACTGGCTGTTTGGATATCCCTTTCTCCTGCCTACCTCATGAACGTTTACTGAGTCCTTTTTGCTGTGTAAGGCACTTTTCATGTGTTGTTTCATTTAATGCACACGACAGTTCTTTAAAGTGGGTAGTGTTTTTCTCGTTGCACACAGGAGCCTGAAGTTTGGACAGCCAATGCCTCCGGTCCATATTCCTACCCCAAGCCACATGCTTAGGGTTAGTGATGGAAAGATAATATTGGGAAGGTACATAGGGACCAGGGCGGGAGAGAAAAGAAGGAAGGAAAGGGCTTTGTCAACCACGTATGATGTTTTTATTAAACTGTAGGAAGAATTTTCTTACACTTAAGGCTTCAGTCCCAAGACGGGGTTTTACTGAAAAGGAAACAAAGACTATTTTTCGAGGGGATGATTTTTACTTTGCTGTGATGGATGCCATTGCTTCTGGCGGCCGGCCAGGCAGAGACACGTACGGAGGGAGAGATCAGAGCCCTCCTTTGAGGGAAACCAGCAGTGAAAGGAGACCGAGGTGGTTAAAGAACTACCGATTCTCCCTCACACCAGCTGCTCCCAATCCCGCCAGGCCAGAATCGCCCCCTCCTGCTTCGGACAACCGATGTTTCAGCAGGTTGAGCCCGGAACGGACCCGTTTCCATCAGCTCCCAGGGGAGGACTGATGGTCGCGCCATCTGCTGGTCGTTTCTCATGTTGCAGCCTGCTGCTGGGTTCCTTCTCAAATCTAATGCAAAGTTTGGTCCCTAGATCATCAACGTCACCTGGCGCTTGTTAGAGGTGCAAATTCAGACTCCGCCCTAGTCTTGAATCAAAAAGTAGCGTGGGTCCTAGCTATTCGTGTGTTAACAAGCCCCTCAAGTGATCCTGGTGCACACTTGAAGCTTGGGAATCACTGATCTAGAAGGTCCGACGCCACCATTTATTCATTCATCAAGTCAACAATCTTTTTTTTTTTATTGAAGTATAGTTGATTTACAGTGCTGTGTTTCTGGTGTACAGCAAAGTGATTCAGATATAGATATCTATATATATAGATAGATATATATACACATATATATATATCATGCTTTTTCATATTCTTTTCCATTATGGTTTATTAGGATGTTGAGTATAGTTCCCTGTGCTACAGTAGGACCTTGTTGTTTATCTATTTTATATATATAGTACTTTGTGTCTGCTAATTCCAAACTCCTAATTTATCCCTCCCCTACTCCCTTTCCCCTTTGGTAACCGTAAGTTTGTTTTCTATGACTGTGAGTCTGTTTCTGTTTTGTAAATAATTTCATTTGTGTCATATTTTAGATTCCACATATAAGTGATATCACCTGGAATTTGTCTTTCTGTCAAGTCAACAATCATTAATGAGCATCTTCTAGATAAATATCACTCCCATGCACACACAGAGAATGTAGGATTTCTTTCTGTATCCTCACATCTCTGTTCATTTGGGAAGAGAAGCATTAAGATTACCCTTATTTTACAGACAAGGACAAAGAGAAAACAGGAGGCCCAGGACCACACACCTAGTAAATAGCAAGGTGGGGCCCCCTGCTCCTGTGTTTGTACATTACAGCTTGGGATTATTCACCAAACCACAGTTCACCAACTTTTCTAGGTTGGCTTGTGGTTTGTTTTGGGGTGGAGGTGGGAGGGGAGAAACCTCCCCAAATCACACTCAACTGAAACTTGTCACACTGCCTACGATTGCTGGCAACACTCAGTAGGGTAGACGTTCATTTTAGAAGGTGACAAAGAGGCTGCCTGTCTAACTATCACTCGACTGTAACCTTGTACCTAGTGTTTCCTCTCTTCCATTGACGATGTGTGGCTTTATTGGGTGGGCTGTGATGGGGAAGGAAGGGAAGAGTTCAATGTGCTGCGTGGGTGCCGTCTAAGGGCACAGCTTAGGGACTCTCAGGAAGGCAGGAATTTATCTCCAACTGTCTAATTGGGGGTTGAGAGGGAAAGACAGTGGGACTAGACAGAAGCAGAAGAATGTTGAAGGGAAGGAAGAACAGAAGACCAACTCCGTCTCCACTTTCACAATTTGGCAGCCTCTGAAGCAGCCCTCCCAGCACAAGGCAGGCTGCTCACCAACAGCAAACAGTCGAGAGCACGTGTTTATGTGCAGGGCACTGCACTGTCAGCTCCCTGCCTTCAAGGGACGGGCTGCTTTGCAGGGAAGTAGAGACACAGGGCTTAAAAACGTATAGACAGGGCTTCCCTGGTGGCGCAGTGGTTGAGAGTCTGCCTGCCGATGCAGGGGACCCGGGTTCATGCCCCGGTCCGGGAAGATCCCACATGCCGCGCAGTGGCCGGGCCCGTGAGCCATGGCCGCTGAGCCCGCGCGTCCCGAGCCTGTGCTCCGCAACGGGAGAGGCCACAACAGTGAGAAGGCCACGTACCACAAAAAAAAACCCCTAAAAAACATATAGACATTCCCATGGTTAAAATTCCCTTGGCCATAAACGTATTTTAACAAATTGCAATATTTTTGTTATGATAATGATAACTCTATGGAACATTTAACTAAATGCTAGGCAGTGTTCCAGACTGGAAATGGGACCACCACCCAGGCCCTCAGCAGTGAAAACTCGAGTTCTAACCCCTGGACCGCCAGGGAATTCCCCCACCACCTTGAAAAGTCCCATTTCTGGTCTTGAGCTTTTCAGGCCTGGAAGTTGGCTTTTATGAGTTCCCTCTCAACTTATCTGGCTCATACCTCTCAGACTCACAAGAAAACGTGTTAACCAGAGTGGCAAGCTATCCATTTACAGTCAAATCTATTACTGCCAAGCGGTTGCTGGTCATACTCATGAGTCAGTCAGCATATCCCCTGTCCTTGTAAAATCTGTAGGTGAAACCACCTTCAGTTACTTGGTAGGCGTGGAATCAGAGCGAGAGGCATCGGATGAAGGTATTGGGGCAGGTCAGAGGGATGTGTGGCCTGATGCTTTCTCACCTTCGGCACTGAAAACACACCTGAGATGGCTCACGACATGGCCTGATGGCTCCCACGAAGGATTCAGGGCATCTTCAGTCTGGATGGGGGGCTAGAGACACACATATGGCCGCCCACCCCCCTTCTGCCTCCTTGAATGGGTTCACCCAGGCTGCAATACAAGGCATCAGGTTTCAGCTTTACTGCCAAAGTTCTCGGGTCCCTTTGGCCATGCCTCGCCCAGTCCTAGGATTATATTTTCAACTATCTCTCAAGGTAGTTTCATCAGTGGATAGGTCAGTCTCAGCTCTGCTGTGCGATTTTTAAGTGGCCCTGTCCAGGAGATGGCTTTCTCCTGACCACATTCTCCAGTCCCAAGGCTGCCCTCGGTGCTGACTGGCCCACAGGATGGAGCAGGCATCTGTTCTCAACTTCCTCTTCTCAATCTCTTGTGTTCTCCCCCATCCTTACCTTCACCTCAGCCAGAGCCCAGGAGATCTGGAACAAAACTCTCACAGGGCGAGCCTTTAACCATTTGTTTGCTTCTCTGTCCCTCCCAAGAGCTTCTTTCTTATTCATCTGGTTCTAAGACTCAAGAAGAGTTTCTAATACTTGTTACAAATTAGTAACTCAATAAATGTCTGCTGGAGGAGTGGAAAGAGTTCTGGTCTGCAGATTAATACATTTAGAGTCTAAAATTGTTTCAACACCGTCACTAACTTACTTTGGAACATTTGACTGATCATTTGATGAGCTTGTTCTCCATTTCCCAGTCGTTAAGTAGGAGAATCATCCCTCCTCCCTTTCCACCTCAAAAGGACTTTAGACAGGTGTCTGTGACCACTGCCGGGGTTGGAATTCTGTCAAGAAAGTTGTAGATTACTCTTTCTCATCTATTCTCCATCCTAAGAAAGATAATAAAACACAAAATCTCCTAGGCATTGAAAGATCTGTTTTTCAGTTCCATCATGTCAGTGTTTCAGTGTTTCAAAACACAGGAAGAAGCATCTCGTCCCACCAATCTCTCGGAAATAATAAGATAATGCCTGTAAAGTATTTTGATGGCCCCTAACGATTCTGTTGATCAATCTGAACCATTATTTTGGTTAGCAA
This sequence comes from Tursiops truncatus, assembly GCF_011762595.2. NCBI lineage: Eukaryota > Metazoa > Chordata > Mammalia > Artiodactyla > Delphinidae > Tursiops > Tursiops truncatus. The sequence goes on from NC_047041.1 coordinate 10,011,794, forward strand.
GTCATTGCGTGTGTATAGTTTTAATACTCAGAGAAGATCTTTCAAAATTAAGACTGGAAAACAGATATGAAATGAAATGGTTGTTTCTCTGCTACAGTTTAGGGATTCCTGGCTCTTGGTCAAGGAAGCCCTGGTGCTCATGAGATTGTGGGCTCCCCCCTGACGACCAGGTCAAACTTTGTGGTGCCAGGCCCCCCTGGACAAAGGGTCTAAGGACTCCGCCACTGCCCTTCTTCCCCAGTGGATAAGCCACTCCCAGGACATCGTCTTCTAGGGGATACTGATTGGTCAACACTGTATATTGCAGATGAGATCCTGGCTGTGTCTGCACTCTGCCCTCTGGCCAGCCACCCTTACTTTCTCCTTCGTGCTGGGCATCTGGGTTCCTAAGAACTCTAAAAGTATAATCAGTTGTTCAGATTTTCAAAAGATGGACGTAACAGTCAAAGATCCATTTTGAAGCCTGGGGCTCAAGTGAATAGCAGTAAGAACTTAAGGACAGTTTCTAATCACTAATCCTCTCCTCAAAATGTTCTTGATAGTCTCTCTTGATAATCTCCCTTTCCCCCTCTGTACCCTGCCTTTATTTTTCCTGCCTCCTCCATCTTCCTTGACTAAAATACCTAATTGAAATGGTTTTTCTTATTAAAAATTTTTTTGAAGAAAATTGTATACTCTCCTTTCTTAATTCTTTCTTATTTTTTATTTATTTTTAAATTTCTGTTGAAGTATAATTGACTTACGATATTATATGTTTCAGGTGCACAACGTAGAGATTTGATATCTTTATGCATTATGAAATGATCACTATGATAAATCCATCTGTAACATGCAGAGTTGTTACAAGTTTATTGACTAAATTCCCTACGTGCACGTTTGATTCCTGTGACTTATTTATTTTATAACTGGAAGTGTACCTCTTCATCCCCTTCACCTATTTTGTTCACCCTCACACCCCCATCCCCTCTTATGACCACCAGTTGGTTCTCTGTATCTATGAGTCTGCTTCTGTTTTGTTAATTTTAAAAGCAGGACAGTTGTGCGTTTTGGATCACCTAAAGGAAAAACAAGTGTGTAGATAGAAGAATGATCCCCAAGACTGGATCTGAGTCTAAACTTTTCTTTTTGACTTTCAAACTTTTTCCTAATTTGGTGCTGTAGAAGCAACCGTATTTCCCATCCTCCCCCAGTGTGGAGGCTGGCCTCTGGCCAGGAGAGTCTCCCTAAGAACCTTGACTTTCTCTCTGGGTGGCCTCCTGAAGGACAGGCAAGGTTTCTAATACCAGCTGGGCCACTTGCCAGCTCTAGCAAATCTTTCGGTCTCTCTGGATTTCAGTTCTCTCATCAGTAGCTTAATGCCTGGCCAGCCTAACTCATAGTCAGAGGGAGGATACAATTACAAAATGAAGCAGTGGTTATGAGGAATGTTCAGGGTTATAGAAGTTCTGTGTGAATGACAGTGTTTGTTTCCTCACCTCCAGAATGAGTTTCCCCTTTTCCTTGGTCAACCAGGTCCAATTCATCTTTCAGTGATCACTATCATTCCCCACTCTTTTTCTTCTTTTTTCTTTTTATTAAGAAAATAATTAAACATTTACAAAAGCAGAGAGAATAGCGTAACCAATTCCCAGCGTCAATGACTGCAACATATACACCATCTTGTTTCATTTATTCTACCTGCCCCTCTGGATTATTTTGAAAAGAAAATCTCAGAAAGATTCCCGCATGCACTCCACCCTCTGGTATTCATGCCTTGCTTGAATTCTCTCCCTTCACAAACGCTGCATGTAGTCCAGCACACTTGTTCTCTCTTCCTTGCTCCCTGCTCTGTTCATTCTCATCTTCCAACTTTTGTTCTCTGTTTCCTTGGCTGGAGCCTGCCCCAACCCCTGCTTACCCACATTTTAGATAGCAGAGTCATCTTTTCTTTCCCTGCACTTCATAGCAAGTATTTCTATCTTTCTTACGCCATCTGTATTTTTACATTGTATTATATCAATTTTTATCATGTCTGATCTCCTAGAATGCTAGATTGTAGATTTGAAAAGTTAATGTCCCATCCATCTCTGTGACCCTATGATACGCTAGGGCATGATGACTTATAATAATGGCACTCAGTAAACATTGCTTGAGATATTGCTGTGAGAAAGCGTTTGAATGAATAAATAGACGATCATGAAAATAATGAAATTTATGTTCCGATTTCCTTCTTCTTGAATGATGACATTTTCCCTTGCCTTCAATATATCCTTCTTAAGTCATCTTTCCAGGATTCTAACATTCATTAGCGAATTCATGAGTAACTTGCCTCAAAGAAAATTCCAAATCAGCAAAAAGGAGCATTTCTATCCTATTAGCAGGATAGTATTATTATGACTATAATGTTAAGGCAGCTCACAATTTGTATTAATTATTTATCCTTTCAGTCAGTCAGTCATTTAACAAGAAATGTGTTTAGCACCTGAAAAGAGCACTATGGAGGAGGATAAAAAAAACATAATGTGTGGGCTTCCCCGGTGGCGCAGTGGTTGAGAGTCCGCCTGCCGATGCAGGGGACACGGGTTCGTGCCCCGGTCCGGGAAGATCCCACGTGCCGCGGAGCGGCTGGGCCCGTGAGCCATGGCCGCTAAGACTGCGTGTCCAGAGCCTGTGCTCCGTAACTGGAGAGGCCACGACAGTGAGAGGCCCGCGTACCGCAAAAAAAAAAAAAAAAAAATCAAAAAAAACATAATGTGAGATTTCTGCCCTTACAGCCCACCTAGGAAAACCACAAACTAGTGAGAAGTTTACTAAGGCAAGGCATTGGAGGACAGATCTCTGCAGAGACAGGAGTCAAGGAAGACTTTGAGAGGTACTGACCAAAATATTTTAAGCAAATGTACAAAGGAATTAAAATCCATTATGATTTGAAGATTTAAAATTATTTCAGGCACTGCCCTGGATTAGTGCTCATTTGATGTTTTCTGGATTTGACGAAAGTCTTCTCTCCTAGGAGGAGATAGAGAATAATTAAAATGTCAGTAAAACTGCTTTTCTTTTGGATTTCCATCAAATTAATACCTGTGGGTCTATATTTTCCTTGCCAATCTGTCCAGGTAAATCTGAGAAACCATTCAAAAACTATTCATCCTCTAATAATGCAGGTGTTATCCAGGTGCCAAGCACATGCGTATTGTGGTGAAGGGATTCACCCCTGGAAGAAAGCAAACCCTTACAGTCCATCTCAGACATTGGGTTCCGCTGTTGAGTGGACCAGTTCCATCTCTTCCACTTCTCAGTCATCTGGAGGTTTCAGGGTACCATCCCCAAGTCGGAGAGAGACTTAATAATCATGGTATGTCACATGCTACAACCTGTATTAACATCGAGAACATTGTACTATGTGAAATAAGCCAGTTGCAAAAAGGCAAATACTGTATGATTCCAGTTATATGAGGTGCCTAGAATAGTAAAATTTATAGAGACAAAAAGTAGAATGGTGGTTTCCAGCGCTGGGGGGAGGGAGGAACGGGAAATTGTTACTTAATGGGTACAAAGCTTCTGTTTTGCAAGATGAAAAAGTTCTGCAGATTTGTTGCCCAACAGAGTGAATGTACTTACTGTTGTACACTTAAAAATAGATAAAATGGTAAATTTTATGTTATGTCTTTTTTAACCACAATTAAAAAAATCATTTTAACACCTCCTCTGCCTTCAAACTGGACAAAACTTTAATGTGCCCCAAACAGATGGGAATTTTTTGTGTGCATAAAGATTTTGAGAAAATATTCCACTGTCTACTTCCTGCAATCATGCCTGCAGTGCTCTGAGTCTTCACTATGAGGAGTTTCTATTCAAATACACAAGAATAACTTTGAGGCAGTGCAAGCCTTTTCCTAAACTTTGCAAAAAAAACCACCCAAAAACTAAATTTGCCAATTTTTGGCACATTAGAAGGCATATTTGCAAACCATTGAATGAAACCAGGGTTTCCTTTCTCTCTTCCTTTTGCCAAGCAAAAACTGGAATAGGACATTGACTACTGTGATCATACCAGGTCAAGCAATCATTAAGAAAAGGGATCTGGGCTTCCCTGGTGGCGCAGTGGTTGAGAGTCCGCCTGCCGATGCAGGGGACACGGGTTCGTGCCCCAGTCCGGGAAGATCTCACATGCCGCGGAGCAGCTGGGTCCCCGAGCCATGGCCACTGAGCCTGCGTGTCTGGAGCCTGTGCTCCGCAACGGGAGAGGCCACAACAGTGAGAGGCCCGTGTACCGCAAAAAAAAAAAAAAAAAGAAAAGGGATCTGTGAATGATAGTTAACACTTACAGAGTTCTCTTTGTTGTCAGGCATTTGTAAGCACTTTTACATATATTAACTTATTAAGTCCTTATAACAACCCTATGAGGTAAATACTCTTACCTATTTCATAGATGGGGAAACTCTGACACAGAGATGTTAATTACCCAAGACCATACTTCGCAAAGTGAGGAAGCCAGGATTTGGTCCCAGGCAGTCCAGCTCTTACGACAATGCTCTAAAACACCAGCCAGCACAGCCCTTAGACCTAGTCAGGAAGGACCCCCGTTCTGTACCCTGTGCCCTGGAGGACCCCTCACCTCTTGGTACCCCTTCCCATGGGGAGAGGAGTCCACGGGCCAAGAAGCCGTGACCACCCGAATCCTGTGCCAGGTAACCTAGTCCCAGCCTTCTCTTCCTAAACAGTCCCAAGCCTGCCTCTAGGGCCTGCACAGCCTTCTTTCTTAGGTCCGTCCCTCTAGGGCACTACTGCACCCCTGGTATACATACTTTGAGAACCAAGAGCGCCCTAAAGGGTGACCATCTGTGGGGAACTTGGATGGAGCCCGGCTGTGTGGGCTGAGGTATCCTCACAGAACCAGCAGAGGAAGAGAAGGGAGAAGGCCCCATCCTACCATGTTCTGCACAGAACCCCAAGGAGTCTGAGAATCCTGAATGTGAACTGGGCCTTCCAGGTCATTATAAAAGTTTGTTTGTTAAGGTAGGAGAATAGAACCCATTTTATTTAACAGTGTGTTGGCTTGTTCAAAACTTGAAACATTCAGAGGCAAGTGAGCCTGCCTTTGCGGTCTCGCCTGGGGTCCACAGGTGTTGGGGGTGAGCCTGCTCCCTGTTCATCCGCTTCTCAATAGTAACTAACCTGACGAAGCTCGCCCTACGGGTCAGGCACTGCTGGGAGCACGCTACATATATTCTCCTTCTGTCCTCATAAAACGCTGTGAGACAGGAATCTCCATTTGCACGAGGCAGTTATGATCAGAAGCTGTCCTACGGTGGGATTTTCTTCACATCCCTTATCCCACAATAAGACTGTTCAATAATAATAATGGCAACTCGCCTTTTGTGATTCTAAAATCCTTTAAAAACACCAAAAATGGAGATTTGTAGGCATATTTTGATGATTTTCAGAACATCCCACTGCATTATTTTCCTATCTTGACAAAATGAACAACAACCAGGGCCAATTTTATTTTTATTTATTTATTTATGGCTGTGTTGGGTCTTCGTTTCTGTACAAGGGCTTTCTCTAGTTGCGGCGAGCGGGGGCCACTCTTCATCGCGGTGCGCGGGCCTCTCACTGTCGCGGCCTCTCTTGTTGCGGGGCACAGGCTCCAGATGCGCAGGCTCAGTAGTTGTGGCTCACGGGACCAGTTGCTCTGCGGCATGTGGGATCCTCCCAGACCAGGGCTCGAACCCGTGTCTCCTGCATTGGCAGGCAGATTCTCAACCACTGCGCCACCAGGGAAGCCCCCAGGGCCAATTTTAAGCCACCATGATGGAGGATACAGAACAACCCTGGACGGCTCCTTGAGAAGATGGCAAGCAGTCACATCCCCTCCAGAGGGTCTAATTCTGGAGCCCTGCTCCCTCAACACCCAAGTGACACACAATGTGCCTACAGGAGAGTTATTTCCAGAATGATCTCCTCTTAGCCTCAGACTGTCCTTGTGATCAAGAATGTTCAGGGAGGGGCTTCCCTGGTGGCACAGTGGTTGGGAGTCTGCCTGCCAATGCAGGGGACACGGGTTCCAGCCCTGGTCTGGGAAGATCCCACATGCCGCGGAGCAGCTGGGCCCGTGCGCCACAACTGCTGAGCCTGCGTGCTGCAACTAATGAAGCCCACACGTCTAGAGCCCGTGCTCCACAAGAAGAGGCCACCACAATGAGAGGCCTGAGCACCGCAACAAAGAGTGGCCCCTGCTTGCTGCAGCTGGAGAGAGCCCGCGCGCAGCAACGAAGACCCAACGGCAGCCAAAATAATAATAATAAATAAATAAAATTAAAAAAAAATGTTCAGGGATACTTTGTTCATGTGGCAGAAAAGGAAATGGACTCCAAGAGCCCTCAAGTGGCTTGCCTGGGAAATTTTAATCTGTCACCCACAAAACCAGGCCTGGTTTCCAGGCAAGCCTCTTATTCCCAAGTCACCACGCTCACACTTAGAAGAAAAACCTGGGCCATTACCAACCTGAAGGCGATAGATACTAATTTCACCTATCGGGATGCCTTAACTCTTCCAAATATACTGAATTGAAATGCTGCTGTCCTTTTCCGCAGGCATATATCACAAAGGTAGTTGCCAGGATCCAATCCTATCGCCATATCAATGCAGAGGAGAGCACTGCTAGGGGACTGGGAATCCTTCCCACCAATTCGAACATGCTGTCAATAGGCAACGAACCCAGCTGTGCTATGACACAGAGGACCAAATCGACCACACAATTGTTAGCACCATTGCTTTCTTCTGCCTGTAACTGTCACGAGGCATAATAACCTTATAAAAGGAGAGGGATGTCTTCCCATACATCTCCAATTTCTCTCCAGTGCCCCAGGCGTGGTCATTATGGAGATGGAGAGAGGGGAGCAGGCAGAATTCAGCACTCAGGGTGTTCCAGCTCTCTTCTAATTGGCTGTTTTTTAGATGCAAAGCCATAAATGGAGTGAGGGTAGGTGGGTGGTACCTTTGCAGCCCCATTATTACTAACCACTTGCCAAGGCTAGCCTGTTTTGCCCTCTCATTTAAAAATAGTAAGAGGAGGAGGAGAGCTTGCGGGAGGGTGGGCAAGGAATACACTGGCTTTTCTTGTATGTTCCTTAAGCTTGAATCTGAGAATTTCCCTCTGACTTTCTCTTTCCAACCAAGCAAAATATCTTAAAAGTGAAGTGAAAAGACAGCCCAATGACTTTAGTCAAATATTTCTAATTTGAAAATGATTCAGAGGCTGGGAAGGGACATAAGATTAGATAGATTATAACTGGGGCAAAATTATTCTTTGTTTTGTTTTTGGGCATATGGTTTCTCATCACCAGGCTGTGCCGAGGCTTCACCTGAGATAGCAAGGCTGCGTCCACCTGGTCCTTACCTGGCCCTGATGTATCCCATGTTTGTATTCTCATGCTTACACTTTGCACAGTCATGTGGTTAGCATCTTGGGTCGTGTTCCCCAGGAAATAGACTCTGAGAGGACGATATGAGCGTGGCGGGTTAATGCAGGTGTGATCTCAGAAACAACACCTGTCAGAGAATGAGGGAAGCAGTTACACTAGGGGCCATAGGCAACTCCAGAGCTGAGATGGCCCTTCCGAGTTTTCCTAAACTGGGATGAGGGCTCAGGCTTCTGTAGCTCCACATAGACTGGTCCCTGGATGAGGGCTTCCTGCAGTCGGCTAGATAGAACCTTGGAGCAGGCAGTTCCCTGCAGCCAAGAGCAATGCCCAGAGAAGGATGGAGGTGTGAACCAGAAACTGTGGGGGATGAGTGTCTTGGTCCTGAAGGGGGACTCTGGCTAGCCTACCACATTACTCACCGTGGTTGCTTTTTTTCTCCTCCTCGGAATACAAATTGATGAAGGCAGGCATCTGGTATGTTTGTGCTCCATTTGCATCCCCAGTGCCTATAACAGTAGTTGGCACATAATAGGTGCTCAGTGTATGGTTGTTGAAGCAACATTGAACGAATTAACACTTTTGCTCTACATAATTACTGTTTTAAACATACAGGTGAGGGTAGTCATGTAACACTGTTTTTTCCCCCCAGAAATATTTAAATATTCTTCTAAGACCTAAGGAAGTTCTCCTATGCAACCATATTAAAATGATCACTTTTAAGACATTTACATTGGGACTTCCCTGGTGGTCCAGTGGGTAAGACTCTGGGCTCCCAATGCAGGGGGCCCGGGTTCGATTCCTGGTCGGGGAACTAGATCCGCACACACGCCGCAACTAAGAGTTCACGTGCCACAACTAAAGATCCCATGTGCCACAACTAAGACCTTTCACAGCCAAAAAATAATAATAATAAAAACTAAATAATATATATTTTTTGGAAAATAAATTTACATTGATGGAATGATGTGATCCACTATACAGTCTATATTCAAAGGTTTTCAATTGTCCTAATAATGTACTTTCAGCTTTTCCTTTCTTTCTTTTTAAGTCCAAAATCCAGTCTAGAATCACATATTTAGTGGTCATGTCTCTGGTATTTTTTAATCTGGAAATTTCCTCTGCTTCTTTATGTCTTTTATGACATTGATGTTTTGAAGTACTTGGTCTAGTTGTTTTGTACAATCTCCCTAAGTTTGGATTTGTCTGACTGTTTCCTCATTTTACATTTAGGATAAACATTTTTCACAGGAACATGTTATATGGGATGCTCTGTTCTCGTGCATGGCAGCAGGAGGTGGACGATGCTCTTTGTCTCATTATTGGTGATGTGAAATTGAATCAATTTGGTTAAGGCAACGTCTGCCAGACTTACCCAAATCAAAAATGTCCTTTTCCCTTCGTACCTATAACCTGTGATGCGATTCTCTCAGACTGCCTGAGTATCCTGTCTCCCACCCCCAAATTGTTCTCTCTATGATTTTATCATCCACTGATAATTCTTGCCTAAATCAAGTATTATTGTGATGGTTACAAAGTAATGTAACACTTCTGGAAGTAAAATATCTCATGTTGGCAAAAATTAGTTGTGGAATCTCTGTAACCAGAAATTCTACATATTATAAAACCATTATAATGATATACTGTATATCATAGGATGCCTCATTAGAAATACAACTCTGGAGCCCTCATGAATGGGATTACTGGCCATCTACAAGAAGATAGCCATCTACAAACCAGGAAGGAGATTCTCACCAGACAGCAGATCAGGAGGCACCTTGTCCTTGGACTTCCCAGCCTCTAGAACTGTAAGAAATAAATGTTTGTTGTTTAAGCCATCCAAAAACAAAAGAAGAAGTACAACTCTGAACCAGAAATACTTCACCAAACTGCAGCGTTACCTTCCTAAGTTTTTATTGAATGAACTGGAGATGAGAAGTAGAAACCCATGTTATTTCCGAGGTCAAACCAGAATTAGGCTCTAGTCAAAATGGGATCAAAGAATTCCATGTGTTAAGCCTTAGATGTGAGTGTGGAGAGTCTGGGAGGACATCCAGGATTGCTTGGACCATCCATTATCTAAGATAGATGAAAAAGCTCATTAGTAGAAATATAGATGAGGAGACGAGTTTTCTCACCTCAATTTTTTCCTAATTTAAATTCATTTTTCTAATTACAATAGTAATTGTGGTATAAAATTTCAAACAACAAAGAAATGCATACTGTAGAAAGTAAAAAACCCCGCTGAGCTGTCAACTAGTAACAGCATGGAGGTATATTCACCCTGATTTTTCCTTATACTTTTTCTAATTATCTATTAATCTATGTATTTATCTATCTAGTGATATATACATGTATACATAAATATTCATGTTTACACATTCTTAAAAGGTTTATATTACGTATACTTATGTATTACCTAGGTATAACCGATATACAATGTGGTATGTAAGTAAACATATAAAGCCAGGTTGCCTTGTTAATTCAATATTTTTAACTTAATTATATTTTGATTAATTTTTTGGCTTTTAACTTAAATTTTTAACATTTTAATCAATTATTTGTAGCTTAAAAAGTCACATTGTTCTACAAGGCTTGTAATGGAAACCAGCAGTGTCCTGCCTCACTTCCCTCCACTCCCCAAAGCCATTCACTTTACGTTCTTTTAGCTATTTGTTTCCATGTACCTAGACAACTTACTTGCACTATTGCTTTTTGTTTTCCGGTTTTCAATATTTTCTATTGGCTTTCCACAGTGGACATGAGCATTTGGTTATCTTACACTCTTCCCTCTCCCAGCCCCAATGCATACTTCCTTTCTCTTTGTTCTATAGCTAAACAGAATATAATCTTGGTTAGATTACGATATGATGTTCATGTTGAAATGACCATGGAGTTTTTGCTCACGTAGCTGTGCAGGATGCTATGCTTTCATTTCTTTTCTTGTATTCAATACATTTTTTGTTTTTCTCACTCTCAACAATGTTGTTTCTTCCTCGGCATAGTTTTCTAAATACCTTCTACTAATTCATCCCCAGTCTCTTAGCCAGGAGTATAAATCTCTTCTCACTCTATTCCCTTCTGTCACGTAACGCATCAGTTGCCTGGATCTCTTGGTGATGTACCTTCACACCCCTCCATCCTGGTTGTTCTCTAGATCTGCTGCAGGGCCAGCATAATGGAATCTGAAATCTCCTTTCACCACAATCCTGGAAACACCCGTCTCCTCTCTATGTTGTATCCCCTGTTTACTAGAGTCCATGTTTCTCTCTTTCTTGGTTTATTCCCTTATTTTGATGGAGAACATCCTCTAGTAGCTTTCCAAGAGAGGTGCACATGATAAAAAATATTGGAGGTCTTGTACAACTGGAACTTGCACAACTTTTTCCAACCTCCACCTCCATGATATGACTGATAGTTTCCCTAAAGATAGAATTATAATTGGAAATAATTTTCCTTTTTTATTTTTTTAATTTTTATTTTTTTTGCAGTACGTGGGCCTCTCACTGTTGTGGCCTCTCCCGTTGCAGAGCACAGGCTCCGGACGTGCAGGCTCAGCGGCCATGGCTCACGGGCCCAGCCGCTCTGCGGCATGTGGGATCTTCCCGGACCGGGGCATGAACCCGTGTCCCCTGAATCGGCAGGCGGACTCTCAACCACTGCACCACCAGGGAAGCCCAACCTATTACTTTTTAACTAATCTGTGTATCTAGAATATCCTTCCATAGCAGTGTGGAGATAATTTTTTGCTTATTTTTATTATTGTTGTACATAACTCATTTAAGCAATCTCCTATTTATGGACATTTGTATGATTTCCAACCCTTTGCTATTAAAATAACACATGACGAACATCTCTGTGAACATTGGTGATATTTTTCAACAATAAATCTGATAGTGTAATTGCCGGTGTGATTTCCAGGCTTGCTGCTTTCAGAAGTGTGCAGGGGGCTTCCCTGGTGGCGCAGTGGTTGAGGGTCCGCCTGCCGATGCAGGGGACACGGGTTCGTGCCCCAGTCCGGGAAGACCTCACGTGCCGCGGAGCGGCTGGGCCCGTGAGCCATGGCCTCTGTGCCTGCGTGTCCGGAGCCTGTGCTCCACAACGGGAGAGGCCACAACAGTGACAGGCCCGCGTACCGCAAAAAAAAAAAAAAAAAGAAGTGTGCACGGAGCAACAGGTGCCTTGGCTCCTGCAGGTTCTGCCTGAACAGATCTGGTGTCCTGAGGGGCTGTCCTGCTGGTTCTCACTGAAACCTGATGCTGGGAAACAGCAGCCTTTACCCATGATGCAGATGGAGCCCTTGGATCATTTTTAGAGCAGAGTATTGATCCCAAGGCTGTACTCAAAGCAGTCAGTGATGTACAGCTGAAGATGAGGCAGGGTCTACACTGCAGGAGTTTAAAATCTTTTGTGCTGATAAGAGAAACAGTGGTCCTGAAGAGGAACCACCTGTACTTTCCTTTTCTCTGAAGTTGGGCGAGGGTGATCACATGACAACGAATGTTTGTTCCGACTGTCTTTGTAGGCACCTCTGAACATCCTTATTACAGAATAAATGGAAGAGAAGAGAGACAGTACCAACTACTGGAGCCCCGACGAAGCCACGACTGCACGTCTCAAGTTTGGTGACAACTCCCTGGTTGTCGGAAATGACTGCCAGTCTCTCCTTGCTGCCCGGTAATACACACCTCACACGGCAGTAATCTAGTTCACAAACAGTCCCTTCCGGGCCTGTGCCCTCCCCCTGTCCGCTGTGCAGCTGTCTGGCTGATCCCTGAACATCTACCATTTGGGAAGTCAAGTAGATGAGATTAAACTCTTTAAATCTGTACTTACACAGTGGGGACAGGAAAACAGCTAAGAGTCCCAGCTAAGGCATTGAGTAAGAATTTCTTTTTTTTTCTTTTTTTTTTGGTATTGTATTTATTTCACTCCCAGACTTGGTCACATGTCAAATAGGGTTAAAATGCAAGGACAAAACAGAAACAAAGCCACAAAGGCAACACGGAGAACCCAGCACCTAACATTTTCTTCTCAATATTTTGTTTAATTCCACTTGGGTCTATTTAACTCCATTACAGAGTGATGATATATCACCTGTGCATTTTTTAAACTATTGAGGTAATCTACTTATAATATATTTAAAGTAGAAATCACCCATATAATAGCCATCATTTATTGAGCATTTATCTCATTTGGATGCTCTCAAATCCTTGTGGTCGGGTTTTTATTACACCCATTTGTTACCCCCATTTTGTAGATAAGGAACTGAAGCTAAGAGAAGTTAAGAGATTTTACCCAAAGTATGACAGGCTAGTAAGTCGTGGGATCTGAGCCCAGCATTCTGACCGCCGGGCCCATGCTATTTACTGTAATAGCTACTTTCATTTCTTCCAATTACCTTCCAGTCTTTATCTACATGCACGCACATACTCCATTATATTAAATTATACACAGTGTTTGGTACTCTGCTCTCCCTACTCCCACTTACCATATCAAACATGTTTACATGTTTCCCCCATCAGTATAATTGCAATTTGCATTTTAATAGGCTCATGATATTTCATTGAATCGTCATAGCATCCATTTATCAAACCACATTTCCTTCCATAGAGCTTTTATGTTTCCCCTATTTCTGATTAGCATAGACAACACTGTAATGAACTTCTCTGGGCTCTCAGCTTTTGCTTTAAAAACATGTATTTCCTTAGGATAAATTCCCAGCAGTGGGATTTGCACACATTATCTCATTGCTTTCCAAAGTGTTGTACTAACTTAGAGTACTACCGGGAGTGAATTAGCAGAACAATTTCACTCTACCCTCCATAAAGTTAGCCTAATGGAGTACTTTCAAACAGGAGCATAAAATAAGGGGAGTACTGTTGTGATTATGGTTGCAACAAAAATTATTACCAGAAATCAAAATGTCCTTGGAGTGCTTACCCTTCATTTCTTTGTGGTTCCCTTCACGGTGGCTATAATACCCTCACCTGAAGTCACCAGTGAGGAGTTTGGCTCCGTCACAGGACCAGCAACGTGGATACAAACTGGAAAAGGCCATCTGTTATTCAGATACCAACAGCTGGCACTGGAAATTCTTCTATTCCTGCCTTCCCAATTTCTATCTCCCTCTCATTTATGGGAACAAAGACATTGGGGGCATTTTGGTTCCCACCTCCCCATTTCCTCATCAGTTTCCATAACAGTCTCCCTTTCGATGTTGGCCCACCCTCTCCTTTCCCAAAGCCGTTAGTCTGATTCTGATCTTCGTCTTCACTGGTCTGGATGCGGTATTATCACAGGACTCCCTTCTTACCCGAATCCAACCTACATAGAGCTCCCTTCTAATCCCCCTGAGGCACAGCCTCTGATCAAGTCATTTCTCTGCCTCAGAACTGGCACCAGCTTTCAGTCGCCTCAAAGTGGCATCCAGCCTGGGGATCCAGTGCAACCAGAATGTGCAGCCTCCTGCTGCCCAGCCTGGCTTCCCTCCACCTCCTCCACTCAGTCCCCTGAGCGCCTCATCCGTCCTTGGAATGTGGCCTTTGCAGGTCTAACAAGGTGCCTCAGCTGGGCAGGAGCTACCCACAAAGCTTGGGCGCGATCCTCCCATCTGTGTTTATTTATGTTGACTGCTTTGAATCACTCCTGGGCTGGGGGGGGGGGGGGCATCTAGCAAGATCTCTTACGCATCTTGAAAGCCACCGATGAGTATTATGACACAGACTTTAAGCAGCTTTTCTGCCTGAAATCTCGCCAGCTCCCTTTCCTGATCTACCCTCTACACGGCTGCTAGAGTGATCTCTCTAACTTTGGGCTGGGTCATGTCCCTCCCCCAGCTTCACTCATCTCTGTAGGGTATCATCTCAGGCCCTTTGGGAGCTGGCCCCTCTCCATCCTTGAAGGCTCATCATCCCAGAGCTCCATCCTCCTAACCCTGCCTCCAGCCCTCTGCCCCAGGTTACACACCTCCTCAGAGTCCAAACAGAGATGCTCTTGTGTACCTCCAAGCCATCCATAGGCACTGGCCTCTGCCCAGAGTGCTCTCTCATTCCTTCACCCTCCTGGCAGACTTCTATTCCATGGCTCAAGTCAAATGCCACCTCCTCGGGCTTCCCTGGTGGTGCAGTGGTTGAGAGTCCGCCTGCTGATGCAGGGGACACAGGTTCGTGCCCCGGTCCAGGAGGATCCCACATGCCGCGGAGTGGCTAGGCCTGTGAACCATGGCCTCTGGGCCTGCGTGTCCGGAGCCCGTGCTCCGCAACGGGAGAGGCCACAGCAGTGAGAGGCCCGCGTACCGCAAAAAAAAAAAAAAAAAAAAAAAAAAGCCACCTCCTCTGGAAAGTCTTCTGAGACCTTCACAGACTTAGGCATTAGTGATTCCATGACACCATTGACTTACATTTATGTTCATGTTATGTTATACTGACTGGTTAGAATCTCTCTCCACTAGATATGAACTCCTCTGGGTGAGGATATTTGATTCATTTCAATGTTCCAGATGCCTGGTACTGTTTCTGGTAATTGCTTCTGGACAAAAGCAGAGCCAGAGCCCTGTCTCCCCTGAGTGGAACAGGCTAAATCTCCCTCCGGATAATCTCATGGAAGAGTCCCACTTTGTAGACTGGAAACATCTAGCTTGGAGCAGAAGTGGACCCTAACTCCGGTGCTCCCCTCTCCCCTGACCCTGTCAAGGAAAGGAACGGGAACTTCTCCAGGAGCTTCTTGGTTCTGGATTGAAAAAAGAGGAGAGGAATCGGAGGCGGCCTCCATCCCCTTCTCGTTCGCCCACCAGTAGCGCTACAACCATGCTTCTTCACCCTGCAGCTGCAATTCGTTGTGGAAACAACTGGTTCCAGTTTCCAGGACTCTTCCGCTCTCCCTGAAGCAGCCTCATGGTGACCCCTCAGGCGTGCCTGCGCCAGTCTGCTGCTCGGCCGTCTGCGTCTCATTCCTTCAGCCCCTCCTCGGGGCTCCTGAGGTACCAGCACCAGGTGGGCAGCAGCACAGCCGTCGTGGGAGGTCTGGGGCCCGCTCAGCGAAGCTCAGCCTCTGGGCTTCCGAGTTGCGGTAGAGCCTCAATCTCTTCTTGTTCCTCCAGCCTGAAGGGCGGCACTTGCTTCCTTCAGCAGCTATGTCTGTACTACCACATGGTCTCCCTTTAAGTTTCCCCATCTTCCAATTCCTGTAACCAGTTTCCCATATTAAGTTATCTCTGTTAAAATAGCTGGTACGGTTTCTGTTTTCCCGGGCTGACCGACTGGTACGGAGAGAACAGCTGCTGGGGAGCGAACACCAAAGTCCAGCTCAGTTAGAGCTTCAGAGTCACTTCTGACCAAGGTGAATTATAGTAATAATGAGCACCAGTTACTGGATATCTGTGCACGTCATACACCACGTGACCAGCGTTAGGAGAGACTGAATACACAGGACAGTGGCCAGACCACATGTGACAGCAGAACTCTGACCCACAACCTCTGCGGCAACCAGCACGGGAAGCCAAACCACAGCCTCTGCAGTGATGGACCCAGAATGGCCAGGACTCGGCCACTGACTGCCAGCTTCCCTAACTTTTGCCTCCGCTTCCCACTCAGGACCAATCCAAGAAAGCCAAATAGGCCCCTGAACCGATCACATAAGATGCCCCTGCTTCAAAGTAGCCTCCAGCTTCCCCACGTCAACAGCCTCCAGCCAGAGCACGTGGGAGCCTTCCCCTTTCTCCATTGTAAAGCTTTCCCACTCCCTGCCTGCTAATGAGTCTCTCCAAACTCAGTGATGGTGTCTGGCTCCCCTGCCGCAGCAAGCTCTGTTTGTTCTCATTTGGGTGATCTTCATTTATTTCCACAGTTAGGTTTATTTCTTACTATCATCCAGCAAAGCAAACATAATTATGTCATTTATTTCCACAGTTAGGTTTATTTCTTACTATCATCCAGCAAAGCAAACATAATTATGTCATTTATTTCCACAGTTAGGTTTATTTCTTACTATCATCCAGCAAAGCAAACATAATTATGTCCATTTTACAGATGGGAAAACTGACACTCAGAGAGGCCAAATAATTTGCCCAAGTGTATAACAATTAAGTGACAGATCCAGGATCCACACCCAGGTAAATCTGACTCCAAATCCTGAACCGGCCCAATTATACCTCAGTCCTGATGTTTATTGCCTTCTGCTGTGACATTATCTTAACAAGTCTCTCTCCTTGACCAGCTTGTGCCTTCCTCAAAGTCAGGAAGTGTAACCTACAAACTTTGTATTCTCAGTGCTTACTCAAAGCAGGACACCTGGTGGATGCTTCTAAACATTATTCAGGAATAGTGCAGAGGAAACATCGCTGATTTTCTTCCCCAGGCAGGTGGCTGAGAAACGCCTTGAGAAGGAAATAAAATCAGCCGCGTAAATGGTCTGGGATACACCGAACTCTCTCATTTTCTTCCTGGGCTGTGGTATAGATTGTGGACGTGAATATGAAGAAGGTGCCACCACCTGTGCGTCGATGGGGCTTACATCCAGGTATCAGTGGGACCAGGGATCTGAAAGAATGAAAGAAGCAGGGGCCAACGCATTCTTGTGCTCTACCTGCATGAGGTCAAAACAAACACGACTGTCCACGTCCAAGAATCAGTCATCACAGTAACTTAGAATTTTGCAGTTATATTAGTAGGTGACTGCCTCATTCACCCCCTCCCTACACACAAGTGTCTCTTGTGCTGTTGTGAAAACACCTGTTTGAGGACCTGGAGAAGGCAGAGACCAAAAGTCCTACGCCACCCCCTTGTAATCTGAAATGCCAGGAGGACCCGCAGACACGGGCCGGCCACCAGGTGGCACTAGTGCTGAGCTAATGCGTGCTGGGGCCTTCTGCCCACCCTGCCAGAAAGGCCACCACATTTATCCTCAGAGGCCGGTAAGAGGAGGTACGATAAAAACTGGAGCTGGAAATAGGGCTGCTCTTATAATCCCATAGCAAGCCTTTTATGTGATTGAGACTTTTCTCATTAATAGGGAGTTTGTTCTGCACCAGAGGCCTGAATTAGCAGTGAGTTAAGAACTGAAACCAGCCTGATGTTTAGACTAGGAGAGGCAAGGTCACGAGGGCTTTCAGAGAAATGACCCGAGCAATCTCCCAGCAGGACTAATGTAAATGAAGCTTTTCTTTGCTTAGCTTTGTTCTGCTGCCCTGGGCTTTCAAAATTTCAGGTTTTCTGAGGATCACAGTTTAATTACCTAATTGTACAAAAATAATCCTTAAGAAGGTAACAAGCAAACAAACATGATGGCAACATTTTCCCAGCTATTACCAGCTACTGGAGGCAGCCTGGTATAGGTGAAAGAATGGGTCTTGGAATTGAATTGGGGTTTGAATCATAGCTTTGCCTCTTCCTAACTGAGTATCTTTGGGTGAGTCCTTTAATCTCTTAGAGCCTGTTTCTCTATCAATTAAATTAGGATGGGAAGGTATACTTCATAGAATTGTAAGGTTTAAATGATGTGTGACGTCTGTAGATGCCTAGTACACTGCACGGCATGTAGTAGGCGTGTAGTAAGTGAAAACCCCTTTCCCGGTTCACTGAATGGCAGAGCTTTGCATTGATAATTAAAGTGGATACATTGCCCTTTGCAGCCTGCATGCCCTGGAATTTACTCCTTTGAAGTAATTTCTCATTCACCATTCCATTCTGGCTTGCAGGGTTTGGAGTACAGCTCCCTAGGGCGGAGAGCTGTGTGGGATGGAGGGGTTTTGTTTAAAATGCAGATTAAGGGTAAAGGCAGACCTCCGCAGCAGTTCTTGTCTGTACTAGCACCTCCTGTGAGGTGTCCTGAAGACAAGCTCTCTCCTGGGGCAGGAGAAGGGTAGGGTGAATGCCAACATCCTTCCTGCCTCAGCTCTGTCACCTTAGAAACGTGGAGGTTGGATTATGGGTTTGGTCTGGTTTCAGGTGGACAAAACAGGGGGTGTTTTTGAAATATGTGTGGCCTCTCTCCAGGTCTTTGGGAAGTCAGAATACAACACGATTTCTTACTCTTTCCTAAATGCACAGCCAGAAAGCCAGGTGGGGGCCAGGTGCTGGGGGTCTGGGGTGAGGCAGTGGGGAAAGCATTGGACCTGTATTCTGCAGACGTGGGGTCAAGACCCGGCTCTGCTACTGTTGTATAATAAAGAATTTGTCTGGTCTTTGTCCCAGGTTCCTGGGATGGAACTTCTAAAACACTTGGAATTTCCTGAGTGATAGAAGTGTCTGTTATTCATGAGCCCCTTGGATCACACCTGAGATTATGGTAATGAGATGGCTCGGGATGGAGGCTGGTTACTGGAAAGACCAACCATGTAACTAGAGGGTTGGGGCTTTGAGTCTGGGGAACAGTGGGAGACTGGAGAGTGAGTTATCGATCGTGCCTATGTGATGAAACTCCAGTACAAGCTCCAGACACTGAGGCTCAGTGAGCTTCCTGGCTGGTGAGCAGATTGATGTGCCGGGAGGGTAACATGCTCTAATTCCATGGAGAGAGGACACAGAAGCTCTGTCTGCATTCAGGACCCTCCAGACCTTGCCCTGTTTGTCTCTTTGGTTGGTTGGTGCTGATTCATGTCCTTTAGAATAAAACTATAATTGTATGGGCTTCCCTGGTGGCACAGTGGTTGAGAGTCCACCTGCCGATGCAGGGGATTCGGGTTCGTGCCCCGGTCCGGGAAGATCCCACATGCCACGGAGCGGCCGGGCCCGTGAGCCATGGCCGCTGAGCCTGCGCGTCCAGAGCCTGTGCTCCGCAACAGGAGAGGCCACAGCAGTGAGAGGCCTGCGTACCGCAAAACAAAACAAAACAAAACAAAAAAAACTATAATTGTAAGCATAGACTTTTCCTGAGTTTTTGGAGACATTCTAACAAATTATCAAAAACACCCGAGGGAGGTAGTGGGAATCCCCCAGATTTGCAGCAAGTTGATCAGAAGTGTGGGTGGCCTGGGACCCCCAGTTGCAGCTGACATCTCAGTGGGGTCAATCTTGTTGGGGACCATGCCTTTAACTTGTGGGGTCTGTGCTAACTCTGGGTGGTTAATGCACAATTGAATTGCAGTTCACCAGTAGGTATCAGAAGAGCTATTTAAAGCTCCCTGGTCTCTGGCAAGTCACATCTGAGGTTCAGTTTTTTCATCTATAAAATGAAGTTGTTGTGATGACTACAGCAACCGCTCACAAGGAGACGGTATCAGGGAACGTGTGTGGTAGTCTGCCTGGTGCCATGTGTGCCTGTCCCTGTTCCTCCTGACTCACCTGGTGACCTCAGGCAAGGTCACCAGCCTCCCTGGGCCTCCGTTTTCACATCAGGAAGATGGGCCCCTCTGTTCCTATACTCACAGAGTTTTAGACAGTCAAATTGAGATCATCAATGTGAGAAAGCTTCAGAAAATACTCCATATTATTTTCCAAAGGAAGTTTTTACTTCTTTTTCTATTTCTAAATGCATCACATGAAAACACCTGAATTTATTTTCCCTAAATTTGGAGCCTCTGGGATAGTCAGAGTTAAAAAGATAATAGACCACAAGGTCATAAAGGAAATGTGTTCTAGAAAGCACGTGGGATGCCTCAAGGAGGTAGACGGTCACCCTCCCAAGGAGCAGAAACTAAAGAACGTAAGAGGTCTTAGCGAGCGCCATAGGCAGTGTACCGCTGACACTGAGATGCCACCTGGGGGAAACAAACAGGGGTTTTGACACGAGCCCCAAGAGGGGCAGTTAAAAATGGCAAGTGTTGATTTGCAATGGATTCATTTTTCGCATGATGGTTAATGATTCTTCCCGGTAACTTTGGGCAGGCCAGCTAGTAGATAGGTCTGAATCTAATACAGTTACAGAGGCAGATAGATAGGTTATAGAGATCTAGATGAGAAAATTTTCAATGTCTTATGAATAAAATCCTTTCCTTCCTCATTCCAGTTTGATCCCTCTGATTAGCCAGGATGGGGGTTAGGGAGGTGCCTCTCTTCGGTTCAAGATGAAAAAGCAGAATGGAAATAGGCTGGTTTGTGCCCGAGTTGTGTGCTGGGACCCTAGCACGTGCAACATGGAAATCCTCTTCTATCCGCCACCAGCCCGCTCCTCCTCTTGCGGGAACTTGGATAAGATCCCAATTTAGGGGGTCCTAATGGAACCCACCACCCATGCTGTTGCCCTCCTGAGAAACCTGGGAGGCACTCTCTTCCTCACCCCCTACTTCAATTATTAGTAAGTTCAGCTCATTCTACCTCTTAAGGATACTTGTCAAACCCATTTTCTCTTCTCCAGTCCTTTGTCTTTGAACCTTGCTCAGGTCCAGGCAGGTCTGAGTCTGTGGGTAAAGCTCCAGATTTGTTCAGGAAATTGGGGCTGAGACCACAGCTTCGTGGGGGGCGGGGGGCAGCGGCATCAGTGACTTTAGCTTGAAACGGTGAGGAAAGCAGAAGCTACCAATGTCCCTGTCTCTTTGCCAAACATGTCTTGGTAAAGTAAGAGGCTACCATGAGGTGAGTTCTTGCCTGAGCTGTGATTTTGTACCGATGTTATTCAGAACGGTATCACCTCTGCTTTATATCCAATTATCTCCAAATCCCCTTCAGTGAATGTCACTGCCCCCTAGACTTTTGGCCTGAAGCCATGAAAGAATAGATCAGGACTTATGGGGCAAGGGATGTGAGTGTCTTGGGGAGGAGATGGGAGAGAAGATACTGGAACGTAACACACACACCCCAGCCCATCATCACCATGACAACAGCAGGAACTCAGGCTCCACCCACTAGAAATCTCCTGACTCTTAGAATGAAAGGCAGTTCATTTAAGGGCTTAACATCTGTGCAATAACAGAGATTATCTGAGCCACTTGCTAGAGAGTGAAAATGAGGTCTCAGAGGAGCTTGGGTCTGAAGTACATTCTCAAAATATGCATTGCCCCATGAATATGAGTGAGAGGACAGAAATAGACCAGGGAGGGGAAAGCCTACTGAAAATACCAGAGGACAAAAGGCCACGATGAGTAGAGAAGAGGAAGAAAGTGGGAGGCAGCTCATGGGACAAAGATTCCACCTGATCCCAACCATGGGGATGGTAATTGGTGCCCTGGAGAGTTCCACAAACTTGTCTAGAGCATCTAATAGACACCTCACCCTAAGCTAGGCACTGGTGACACAAAAAATGAATAAAACCATCTTTGTGCTTAAAGTATTGTTTGGATGAGAAGACAGCTATGAGAATCTAGATGGAAGAGACAGGAAGCATCAATAGATAGGTTTCCATATTTGGGACCAGTACTACTACCTGGCACTTTTCCTATATGGTTACTTATTTAATCCTCATAACATCTTAGTGAAATAATTATTATATCCCTATTTTACAGAGAAGTAACTGACAGTGAGAGGTTAAATTTCTTGCCCAAGCTACCCACCTATTAAGTGGCAGAGCTACGATTGAAACTGGGGTCTTCATTTCCAAAACCTTACGTGCTCTGCACTGTATAATCCTCTGTCAATATATTAAAAATCCCCACTCAGCTTACTGCCACCGGCTCAGAAGCCTCCACCCACACCCTTGGTCTTCTTCTCCACCCTCGTGTTCCCAGGCGCACCTCACATACTGTCATCCGCTTCCCTTTCCAGGCACAGGCAATGCAGATTTGTTGGCTGGAAAGAGATCAAAGCCATTCTCCAAGTTTAAAAAAAAAGGTTTATAATGAGGAAAAGATACCAAAGATAAACATTTTAATGTAAAGAATGAAGGTGGCTGAAGAGTAAACAACCTCCTTCTGACGGACGAGCCCTCCATTCTGAAAGGAAGTGGATCTGCCATCTGTCCCATGTTTGAAACCTGAGCTACTGGCTGTAACCTGAACAGTAGCTCTCTGGAAGCCCTGCAGCTCTTCCTGCCCGCAAGAAACGAAGTCAAGAAAGAGACTGCAGTCGAGAGGGGGAGAGTTGAATTCTGGGAGGATGAGAGAGACCAGGTGAGGACAACTCAGGATGCGGAAGATGGCAAAGTGAGGGAAAGACGAGGTCTGAGCCAGGGCAGAGGGAAGGAAGGAAAGAGAGAAAAAGAGGAAGGACGGATGGAAGGAAGGAAGCAAGCAAGGAAGGAAGGGAGGGAAGGAGAAAGGAAAGGACAGAGGGAAAGAAGAGTATTATCTTAAAACCCAAAGCAAGAGATTGAGGGGTTACCTCCTATTTTTCTGTAGGATCCAACTTTTTCCGAAAGTTGATAAGGAGACGGTAATGCCACAGTGTCTGATTAATCTTCAAGTGAATTTTTAAATGTATGTTAAAAGAACCTCAAGCGTGAGATGCGGCATATGTAATTGCAGCATCCCATCAGTGGCACCAAACGTCACACATTCCTGGCAATGAGCACCTGATCCACACAGCGGCAATGGTGTCGTTCTGGTGATATGGGTATCTCCCCAAATCACCCTACGGTTGATGAGACGTCAAATGGCCACAGAATCTCAGGACAGGAGAAAGGAGAAAGACAGTTTATCAATGACCCTAAGGAAGCAAGTTACAGGCTCCTGGCAGGATCCAGTGAGACCGACTGTCCACAAGGGGGCAGAGTCCCACCAATTGCAAGCTTGGCAGACGGTACCCGAGTGTAGCTCTGTGGGAGACCGTCAGACTGAGATCTCTAGCCATTGATTAGTGTATGTGACTGTTTTGCTATTATTTTGATCCCAAATACTGAAACGTGAGAACTGGCGCTCATTTTCAGAAGTAGCTTGTCATATGAGACAAACAGCATTTAGTGTCTACTCTGATGACCTTCCTGCCCATCACACACAAAACTCAAATGAGGCCTAGTTTCAGAGTCACAGGAAGGTGGCAAAATGACCTACGCTAAAAAAATGCATCTGAATAGAGAGTGGTTTGCCTGTCCTAGTGACATCTCAGCCCCAAATCCCTGCTCCCAAGGGAAGAGAGGTCCCCCACCTATCGAAGACAAAGGAGCCCATCTGGAGGCATCAGAGCTATGACTTTTGAGGTCAGGATTCAGGACCACCTCAAGATCTCAACACGACACAGGATTCAAGCTCTATTTACTCCTAAATCCCTGTTCCCCAAGACTTAGCTTGACAGAGAAAGAGAACAAATAATGTGACCAGACACTGAAGACCACATCTGAATAATTTAGTTACTCTCCAATTCCACCTCCATGGCTTATTTCCTTTAGCTGTATTTGTGAATAATGAAGATGAACACCCCAGCACCCCACCAGCCCCACACACTCACACGCATGCACCCGTACCCACCTTTTCCCTGGTTGTAAACCCACAAACATACCATGGTGGCCTTTATCTAGAATCAATGGTTCTCAAACGTCAGTGTGCATCAGAATCACCTGGGAGGTTTTTACAACACAGATGGCTGAACCCCATCCTGGAGTTTCTGATTTAGTAGGACAGGTGGATGGTGATGCTTCTGGTTGGGGACCACACTCTGAGAACCAGTGTTATCATTATCAGAGCACAGAGGGATTTGTCTCTCTCTCTCTCTCTCTCTCTCTCTCTCTCTCTCTCTCTCTCCTCTCTCTCTCTCTCTCTCTCTCTCTCTCTCTCGCTCTCTCTCTCTCTCTCTCTCTCTCTCTCTCTCTCTCTCTCTCTCGCTCTCGCTCTCGCTCTCGCTCTCTCTCTCTCTTCACTACATCGTCCTGAAGCAGTCGCATGCTCAGGGACACATACCCACCAAATAAGGAAAAGAAATTAATGTTTACTGAGATTACTGGATGCTGGATGCTTTACCTTCATTATCTCATTTTACTTAATCTGCACAAATTCTAGGAAAGTAGGGATTATTATCCCCACGTTCAAATGACAAAACAAAGGCTCCAGAGGTATTTGATCAGTGCCACGCACCTACAAAGTTTTGAGTCCGGATGTGATCTGGCTTCAAAGATCATGCCGAATATTCTATGTCCTACATGAAAAGTGGATGATCCAAAATGAACAAAAGGGTAAAAACATGCAGTTTGTGAACAAAAGTGAAAAAGCAGACAGTATAAGAAGCTTTGCCGTCACGATTAGTATCAGCGGTGGATCTGAGGTTACCCTAGTGCCCCGTGAAATACACAGCTCTTGGAAGAGAGGGCCAGACTAAGAAAGAGCTCGCTGACGCTTAGATGAAGTAGGTACCCCAGCCGTAACTGCCTCATAGAGCAGAACACTATACATTATTCAGAATAGAAAGTCGTTTCTATTTTTGCATTCTGAGAAGAAGCGGTAGTCATATAAAAGGGTGTTAAGGAAGTTTGTTAAAAAGATTTTTACAGATCAGAAATCCCCAAGCTGGAGGCTTGATGAATTTAAAAAGTGGAAAAACAAAATGTGGTGAAATGCTTAAATGCCCAAGAAACTGATTAACGCCCCTCAGAGCTTTTAGGTTTCTGCCTCAAATGGAAGTGTTTGCTTCTTTAAGCATTCCCTTTCTGTTTCACTAAGCAAATGGTAAGCATTTTGATTCTGAGACTTTCGATTGTGTGTGTTCGGGGTAGGGGGTTTAGTGTTTCTATTCAAAGTAATGCACTGTCAAGAAATATACCTTTTGCGTAAAATAATCTTGATATCCAAAACAGACTTACAGTTGGTATGTCTTAGCAGCTAAATGGATTTTCATTAATAGCAATAATCAGTGTGAAAAAATCTGATTTCAACATTAACTTGATTTCAACCTAATTGTGTATTAGGTTATACACAGTTTAATTCAACCAACAGAGCCCCCTCTGCACACAAGGCATTACCTTCAAGAAACTTGCAATTAAATCAGTATTATAAATATATTAATAATTTTGGTAACTGTTATGTGGACTGAATGTTTGTTGAAATCCTGACCCCTCATTGTGGTGGTATTTGGAGGTGGGACCTTTGGGAAGGAATTAGGTCATGAGGGTGGAGTCCTTATGAATGGGATCAGTGTCCTTAGAAGAAGAAACACAAGAGAAATGATTTTTCTTTCAGGCATGTGAGGATACAGTGAGAAGACAGCCATCCACAAATCAGGAAGCATGTCGCCACCAGACGCAAGATCTGCCGGCACCTTGATCTTGGACAGCCCTGCCTTCAGAACTGTGAGAAATAAATGTTTGTTGTTTAAGGCCCTCAGTCTATGGTATCTTGTTATAAGATCCTGAACTAAGACAGTAACTGCAATCGAACCGGGCAGGAAGCAAGCCCAAGAACTGCTTCTTTCTTCACGATTCCGCTCACATGTCTTTTTCTAGTCCCATCCCTGCTTATTCTCTGCCAGCTGCCATCTAAGGCATTCTAGCTCTCCTATGGACTTGTTGCCCTGACTCTGCCTTACGCAACACACTGCTACCAGGTTTATCTTCCTAAATTAAAGGCAGTTTGATGCTCCAGGTCAAAGACTTTCCATGGCTCTTAGTTGCCTGCGAAGCCCAAGTGCTCTTGGCTGTCAAAATCCCCACAGTCCAGCTGCAAACCCCATGCCAATGCTACCCCTTTCACTCCTCTCTGAGCCCGCAGCTCCAGTCAAATTGATACATAACCTCTGCCCCTAAACGTACTTCTAAGCTTCCCTCTCAAAATCCAATGGCACTGACTGTACCACTCATCTAGTATATGCATAGGCTGCCTTGAGATAATATTAATTACTAATAGCAATGCTTCGGCGCGTCTGCCTCATGACTTGTCACAACTCCTAAGAGTAGGAATTGTGGACCATTTGTCTTCATATCCTCTGTACTTAGCACAGGCTGGGTATGCAGCAGGCCCTCAATCAATCCACCCAACTTTGACCGGGGCTTTCATTAAAGATATCAAGCCTTGTTTACATGATCCATACTTAAGTGCATCCCAGATAAATCTGCCTGTACCAAGTCGTCTCAGAATCTCTTGGAGTGACGTATAATAATAGTGAAGAGTTAAGACCCCTAGAGACTTTTCAAGTGGGTGCATCAGTTCTCCGATAGGATGATGCCCTGCTCCTTTCAAAGTCAATGTTAAGTGTCATACAACAGTATTGCAGCTGGGTAAGCACCCTTTCTGTCTACTTGTATTTATTGCTTAGGTTAGGAAGGCATGGCCTTCTATAAAGGGGACCAAGCTAGGAATCATAGGAGCTTCTTGGCAGTAGAATGATCTGAAACAGCTCTGACCAGCTGGGTGTGGAAAGCCTTCTGACAACTCTGCTAGACTCTTCAGACTAATAGGCAGTTTTTCAACTCAGATACACCTTCTGATTATAAGGCTTCTTTCTCCTCTTTTGCCACTTGGTCTGTCATGCTGCTTGGGCCAAAGGACTACTTTTTAAAAAGTTGAACAAAGGTAAAGTTCATTAATTTCCTCTGATCTATAAACATAGTTTGAGGTTATTGTTTAAGATTGACAACAATAAATTACTATAGCAGAATGCATATAAATTTTAAAATGCTTCCCTTATTCGCCTTCCTCACCACCTCTCCATTAACCAAACTGGCTTATTAGCCATTCAGTTCTGTTCAGGAAAATGATTACGTTCCATTGTTACTTGAGAACAGCAGCTGCACAGCACTGGCAAAGCCTAGGGGCCGGTCTGACCAGTTCACGAGCAATAACTATAAATATAAATAATATATAGAAAATATATTACTTGTTTAAGAGCTGATGAGCCAGAGAAAACTTCAGCTGTTAATCGGTACTTTTGCCTAGAATTGATTCCAACTTGGCAAAATTAGAGAATCACTATCATGCCGGGGTTCTGGGATACAAAACAGTTGAATGGTTCCAAGAGGAACAGCTCAGAATTGCTGGCTCTGGAGAGTGGTGGAAGGGAACTGATGGACTTTCAGTATTTTAAATTTAGTATTTCATATTTAGATCTTCTTGGATTTCAGGATTTTAGTATTTCAGGCTTTTCTTATTTTAGAAGTCTTGCTTTGACATAAGTATTTCTCAAATCGTTGGAGACAAAACGTCACTCACATGAGTATAATGAGTAGAGTCAGAGACTCAGCCCTCTCCTGCCGCCCACTACTTCCGGTGCCTCTGCATGTGTACTTTCCAAATTAACAACTTACAAAATCTGCTAAAAAATCATCAGCGCTGCCCTGTGCATCGCAGCCTATTCCTTAAAGCCCAAACCCTTATCCAGACATCTCAGCCCTCCAACAGGTGTCCTACAGGGAACCTAGCTCTCCCCCATCATGTCTCATCACTCCCTTGTGTTTCAATTAGACAGTCCTATCTCCTGCCCCACAGACTTACTCTGACCACTTTTTTTTTTTTTTTTTCTTTGCGGTACGCGGGACTCTCACCGCCGCGGCCCCTCCAGTTGCAGAGCCCAGCGGCCGTGGCCCACGGGCCACGCCGCTCCGAGGCATGTGGGATCCTCCCCGACCGGGGCACGAACCCGCATCCCCTACCTCGACAGGCGGACTCTCAACCACTGCGCCACCAGGGAAGCCCGCTCTGACCACTTTTGACAGTTGCTATAAAGCTAACAAGCAAGTATCGATCACCTGCTGTGCAGCAGTCGCTACACAGACATCTTCATATTCTGTCTGTTGAATCCCCATGACAGTGTCACAAGGTCTTTTTCAAGGAAGGAATGAGATTCAGAAACTTGTGGTTTGATAGTAAGTGTTGGCTTATCTGTGACTCTAAAACTTCAGGTCTTCTCACTACAGAATTGTCCCCCTTCTCCTGGTGTATCTTCCCGGCTCAGTTTCACCTCTGCAAATTCTACGCGTGCTCACGGCCCAGAACTAATCTGCCTCCTCCTGAAACATTTTCCTTACTCTTTAGACTTTGCCCTCCTTGGAATTCACAGCACTTACTGATGTTTTAGCACTGTACATAGGGTCTTGAGTTTTACATGTATTTCATGCATGTCTGTAGTATTTCTCCAGCTAGACTGAAAGCTCCTTAAAGAGTCGTGAATTGCCAGTCAGGTTTACTCAATGCAGTGCACAGAGTAGGTGCTGAATAATTATCTGTTAAGGAACATGACACTACTGGATGTGTCTAATACCATTCTTGTGCAGTTTGTCTCCTGTACTTGAACTAATTCAGGAAAACATCTAGCTAGCTTAAGAAAAAGCAGACAGACGCGTAACAGAGTCTTTTGGAGAGGAGAAAGGGAAAGTGTCAAGGTTTGGATGTGTCTTAGAGGCTTAACCTATCCTTGACAATGATTATAAAGGACAAAAAGTAAAAAGAGATCCATGATTGTCATCAAACACTAAATGGGGATTTGGGCACGAGCAGTGTGGCCATAAGATTGGTCAGGTCCGCCCAGAAAAGTGCCCATAAAAAATAACTGTCTCAAAAAAAAAAAAAGAACCGGTCCCTGAGAACATCCGTCTCACTTGCCTACAGATACATATTTAGCACCTGCTCTATACGGGACACCACGGGGCCTACAAAATGGTATTAGAATCTGCTTGAAAAGGATCTAGAATGTAATTGGCAAGAGAGGACAAATACCTGCAGAGAAGAGCAAAAACACCAGGGTATATGTGGGAGCTACCGAATTAAGTATCAATACAGTGAGGGCAGGTGCTGGTGGAGCTCAGAGGTGGGAGAGACCCTTGTGGATGTCACATCAGGAAGACCTCATGGAAGAGGTGGAACTAGAGTTAAGAAGTAATAGCAGGGCTTAGATGGGGGGTGGGGAATGGGGAACGGAGGGAAACTTTCGAGCACATGAGCTTCGAGCAGTGGTGGAGACTCAAATTCCTAGTGGAGGCACAGAAACATGTGAAGCAGCTAGGTCAGAGAACATCCATGCCAGGCTGCTTAAGTATGACACCCAGGTGACATCTATCTAATTATGCCGCCTTTTACAATGTTGCACTAAGGCAACACAAAACCCAAAAACAATCAAATGAATCAAATGTGTGGGTTACTTGTTTGTGAGAACTGATCAGTAGGAATCAAGTGATATGGGCCCAACTTGATGCTGGGGAGTGTGGAAAAAAAAAAAAAAAAAAACAGAACAAATTTAAAACATGGCCCGTGACCTCAAAAAGCTAAATACCTACTTTGAAAGCAAGACCAACTCATATGGAAATGTTTAAATATACTTTATTTTTTTTTTTAATTTAGTTTTTTTTGGCCTCACCACCTGGCTTGTGGGCTCTTAGTTTCCTGACCAGGGATGGAACCCCCTGCAGTGGAAGCTCGGAGTCCTCACCACTGGACTGCCAGAGAACTCCCTAAATATACTTTAAAAGCCAGGATAATCAGTGCTAAATTATAATTTTCTGACTGTATAACACAAAAGTATTTTAGAGACTAAAAATACTAGTATGGACCTAGGTGATTAGTAGAGGTAATGTTTCAGTAAATTCCCTGAGACGGCCCGTCAAGATGCAAACTTTATTTTCGGCTGGCTTTGCCCCGATTTCTCCTTTCACAATTAGGCTTCTTCCAGCCACGGAGAATCTCTTGCGAGTGTTTTAGAAGGGTTCATTTCTAACCTGAAGGCTTTACAAAGGAGAACAATTTCAAGGCCAGGCAGGAGCCACCTGACGCGGCAGCTTGGGAGGGGGCAGAAGCTGGTGATGCGGTTCTCCTACCCGATTCCGTTTCTGCAGAGATCCACCAAGTGAGAGACACCAGGGCCAATTCGCCAGGTATTAAAAGCGATAGACATAGTCACCCAGTGAGGGGCGTTGCAACTCCCAGAACTGAGTCACTGAATTATTCATGAGGCTGCTTCTAATTTTTTACGGTTATAAAATCCACAGAGCCAGCCCATGGCAGAAGAAGCTGTTTTTAAGCTGTCATTTAAAAGTCTGTCTGAAATTGTACGGGTCTTATTTTAACAGTTCCCAAAGCGTTACAGCAACACCAAATTCAGCCCTTGAGCTTGTCCACGTGGCTCTCTTCATTATCCCTGTGATCTAGAGGAATCCAGCAGCCGCCAACGTCCCCAGGATGAGTCAGGCGACGTAGGAACCGGACACGTGGGACTCCTGCCCCCTGGGAGCACAGCATATCCCTGGTGGCGAGTTGACTTTCTCAGCTCCAGTGACCTCTGAAGGAGGAAATAATAATCTCTTCCAGCGACTGAAGGGAATGCAGCACCAACCATAGAAACAAAATGAATTCAACCACCGAGGAGTCACTTGGCCGGTGACATATGTTGTCCACTTCCTGTGCAAGGAGGAGCACGGGAGTGCGGCATCTGCAGGTAGTGGTGAATTAATTAATGCACTAGGGGCCGGGTTGAAATGGTGGAAGAGGCATCCCAAATAACAAAAGCTACCGTTACTGAGGATTGCGGTGGGCCAGCCACTCTTCCAAGCACTTGTCCTGTATTCTCTCATTTTGTCCTCCCAAGCCCCTGGAGGATGTGCTGTTTCATACTGTACAGAGAAATAGATTAATTAGTTGCTTGGCTGGACGTAGTAAGAGGCAAAGATAAGACTGGAACAGAGGCATTCTCACTCCACAATTCAAGCTCTCATGCTCTACAGCCAGGTTTACCAAACATTTAGGCCACATACAGAGAAAGAAAACGACTCGCTCATTCATGGTCCTTTGAAGGCAGGGAGCACAAGATGGCTTTGGGTGGAGTGGGGGCTGGCCAGTGGCCATGCCGTGACGGTGGCACAGTATGAAGAGAGCTGTGAGAGCTGTCAGCCCGGATTCCATGCGAGGACAGAGGAGGGGTTAGATAAAGTTTCCTGGGGAAGGCACTGCTCGACCAGATTTTGAAGGATACGTGTAAATTAGAATTGGAGAAGAAGCGTAAGGTAGATTGGTTGCAAAAATGTCTGCAATTTTTCACTCCTCCCTGCATCCCTGCCCTTTGCAACTGACTTTGCAGTTCTTCCCATGAGAAGGTAGAGTCTGTTTCTCGTGCCTTGAATCTTGGAACTCGCTTTGGCTAATAGAGTCATCAGGAGTGATGTGCTCGTTCCAAGCCTTGACCTCAAGAGGCCTCGCATGTTTTCTCTCTCTCTCTTGAACTTTGCCACCGACATGTGAAAAGTCTGGGCTAGCTCCCTGGATGACGACATGCCACGTGGTCCAGTCACCCTTGTCACTGCAGCCGACAGTTCACCAACCATCAGGCATAAGAGTGAACCCATCCTAAACCAGCCAGCTCCCAGCCAAACCAGCAGCTGACTGCAGAGACCTGAGTGGGCTCATTAAGGTCAGCCAGGCCAGGCCCAGATTAGCAGAATTGCCCAGCTGACCTCTAGCCTCAGGAGCAAAAGTCAAAGTTTATTGTGTTATGTCACTGAGGTTCTCTGGTTGTTTTTTATACAGCAGGATTATCAAAATAGAGGTAGGCAGGTCTTCTTTTACAAGACTAAAACCAGTGTGGTACAGACTGCGCTGTAACCCTACTACACTTTGCTTGTTTTAGAAAAGAATGTAAGATTCCATTGGT
The DNA here is from genome assembly GCF_011762595.2 of Tursiops truncatus. Lineage (NCBI taxonomy): Eukaryota > Metazoa > Chordata > Mammalia > Artiodactyla > Delphinidae > Tursiops > Tursiops truncatus. The sequence continues at coordinate 10,043,559 of NC_047041.1, forward strand.
CCAGGACAGGGTTGCTCAAACTTGACACTATTGACATTTGGGGCCCAATCATTCCTGTGGGGGACTGTTCTGTGCATCATAGTATGTTTAGCAGCATCCCTGGCCTCTACCCACTAGACGCCAGTAACAACTCCAGTTGTGACAACTAAAATGTCTCCAGACATTGCCAAATGTCCTCTGGGGGGCAAAATCGCTCCCAGTCGAGAAACATTGGTACAGAAGCCAATGCAAAGAAGGTCAGTTACCAAACACCCAAAGTCCTCCCAACTGGGCAATCTTTCCTGCAAGATGGTTCCACGGGTAGATCAAGCTCAGGCCCCGTGTGAACACAAGCACCTTCCGTGGGAATGTGTGGTGCTGGAGTGGTCAGAGCCAGGGAGAGTTAACAGTCCGAGCTGCTCCAGCTCAGGTGAAAGCTTGTCTGGGCAGTAGAGGCACTTGCTCAGCGCAGTGTGTGGCCTATACAGTGAAATTCAAAAGAAAAGAAAAATTAAAATTCAGGACAAAAGGCAGGACTTACAAGCCACCACGTAGATCAGACCACTTGTGTCCAAGGATTTCTTCCTGGTCCCCTCTTACTTAAGCTTTTGTTCCTAGTGCATTGTTTCTCACTCTTAGACCATTGTGAAAAAGAGCAATTCATCATTGCATTGCCATTCATACTTGGATATTCTACATGAGGGTTCCTATATCATCAGAGAGTTTCTTAATTTGGAGTTAAGAAAAATGGTTTGCATTTCTCTTATTCCAAAGCTAACGTTTAAACCGACATCTCTACTCATAATTGCACTTCCCAGGAGCTAAGTCGCCCTCATGAGAGAATGCCTGATCCAGGCTCTTCTTAACATCACAGCTTAATCAGCCTATTCACTGGTTCCAGAAGATGGAAGGCAGTGAAAGAAGGTGGCCAAGCATTTGCCAACTTCTACCTCACTGTTGGCCCGCACGTTTCGTTGATTAAACAGACGTGTTGGAGGGGGGCCTCAAGCAAATTGCTTACCTTCTCCGGGCTTCTCTTTTACTACAATAAAAAATAATAATAACCTTTTCTTGCTTTACAGGAAAAACTGGTAGATTCAACTACAAATGATATATATTTCACAAATCCATGGAAACTAAAGAGAACATCCATTAAGAAAAAGAAGGGCAAATCAAAGTTGGAGCTATCTTGAATTCTAAATTCTCAGCATCTCACAGGCAACTGTCTTCCTGATTTATTTAGTTTCCCAGTGGAACTGCGCCCAGTCATGCATTTTAGGCATGCATCAGGAAAAAAAAGGTGAAGTCATAGATTCTTGGCATCTCCGTGTTGGACGCAGACAGACTTTATGAAAATGAACTATTAATCACTTTCTTTGTAACCCGACTGTTATACTTTTCCTGCAGGGGTTTGTGGTGATGGTTCAGCTTTGTGAACACATGAGCATATTGGCATGAAGACAGAAGAGGGTTTGAGAGTTCAGGTGAGGTTCCCCTAAGGTTGTTTTTGGGAATTTGCATGAATCTAGGTATTAGGTATGACCCATTCACCATAAGTTTCAACGACTATCACTCTTTTGGCAGAACAAGAAATGCAAAGATTGCCTCCAAGGGTTCTCCAGCCTTCACCAGAGGCAGCTAAGCATTACCTGCAACGCAGGGTGACCACCCCAAAGTGTGCCCTCACCGCATGGGTCCATCGAGGTCCAGCGGGTGCTGCCCAACAGCACGTGACACCCAGCCAGGCCCACGTCCATACAGAAGCTATGACGTGAAGTTGAAGAGATGAGGTGAAGCTCGGGCCCCTGCCCCCATGACACTTGCAGCCCGAAAGCCTGCTTTCTTGCTCTGCAAACCTAACAAATCCACTGAGAGGAGAAAGGGCAATTTCCCCAGAAATTGTGCCTTGCAGAATTTACAGCACTTTTCCTTGAATTATCTTGTTTGAAACTCAAAGCCCTGTAACATACATAAGAGAGAGAGCATAACCCAGATGTTTTAAATGAGGAAACAGGACATTGAAGACCTGGCCCATGATCACGGAAGCATGAGGGCTGGAACCTGGTTTTCCTGACTCCAGACCTTGAGCTCTGCCACCACATCTGCTTCTTCAGGCAGATCTGAAACATTCGAAACCTTGACCTCTGAGTGATGTTTCACGGACCCCAGCCACTTGTCTACCCTCCCCCTGCCCCCAGCACACTCTTGTTCCCAAACCAGCCATAAGGAACTTCGCATCAGTGGCTACGATCTTCTCAAACACCGGATGCAAACAGGTGGGACAACACGTTCCTTTCGTTGGTAATGACTTTGTTACCTACCTTCCTGAGTTGGGCCCCAACAAGGGCTCTCCAACCCTGTGTCATCCAAGCCAGTAGAGTGACACTGAGTTCTGCTGAGAAACAAAGGAAAGCTTTATTCTTTGATCCGAGAATGGAGAGGTATCAGCTTGGGCTCTAGAGCACACGCATCCGGGACAGGTGATGGGCGGGGCTGATTTATAGCGTCCCGTGCGGGAGCGGGAGGGGCGGGGTTCTTGTAGGGTCGGGCAGCTCTGCTGCGCAGACTCCAGATGGGAGCGGGGGCGCGGGCAGCGTCTCTGCACTCGGCGCGCCGCCACCATCTTGAATCGTGGTGTCTCACGCAGCCCTTTCGCACACGGCCCAGGGAGCTGGCGCGTGGGCGTCAGCATTGCCCACGAGGAACTCTGAAGTGTTGGGGGCCGGCCTCTGCACGCGGCCCCCTATGAGCAGGCGGAACTAGACTGAGCACAAAGGAAAGGAAAAGGTTAGACTTTATTACCCAGATTCTATTTTTGCTTCCCGGGAATTGTGAATGGGTTTGCTGGTGACAATATGAAGTTTAAAGTCCTTTCAGTCTCATCTGTTTCCCTGGGTAGCGATGAACATATGGTAAATAATACTGGGAACAGTAAGTACTGGCTGACGAAATGTGGTAAGAAAAAGTTCTAAGAACAGCGCAGGAACCCTAACTGGATGGGACGTGCCCGCTCAAGGGGTCAGCGGTGCGGGTGGGGGCTGGGCTCTGCCGAGGGCGCCAGTGGGAGTGGAGGTCGGCCTGCGTCCCCTCCCCCAGCCGCACCCCTCCCCCCACAGGGTGTGTTCCAGTGAGAAGGGGCACCAGTTTATGATCCTGCACATCCACCCCCCCGCCCCGCCCGCGGGCCCCTGAAAGGTAGCGTTGGCCGAGGGGCTTCTTCCTCCTTCACACCAGGCGCCCTTATGGCCGGCGTCCAGTGGTGCGACACCCGTGCTGTCACGGGTATCAGGACCCCAGGGGTAGAGGACACCATCGTGGTCCTCTTACAGGTGACGTCGGCAAAGCGTAAAGAAGTTAAGTGATATGACCGAAGCCTCATGGCTGGAACCCCTTGCCGAGTCCCGTGAGGACGACCATGCACTGGCGCCACCGCCCACAGGATGCCCGTCCGCCTCTCTCGCACCTGCGGCGTGTCAGGACCATGCTCACATGGGCAAGGTGCCACTGCCAGTGAGCTTCAGGAACTTAATTCAGGGAGACAACCTCAAGCTACTCATAAGAAAAAAACTATTGAAATGCGTTATGCTTGCAGATCTGAGCCAAGGGATGATTGGAGTTCACACTTTAATGTTCCTGTTTCCCACGAAAACTAGAGAAACCAAACTCGTACCATTTTTCAATGCAATAAGGAGGTTTGGCTTAAGGAGATTTTATTTAAAAAATCAAAAAAACCTGGAGAGACAGAACAAAGACTGCTTCTCGATCCTGAAGCCTAGGTAAGGCCGGGAACGCCTGACGCTCCCTCCGGAGACCCTCTGGTCCCCTTCCTCCCCATCTCCATAATTAAATATTCTTCGTCCTCAGCTGTTGTGACAGTAACAGCTTGAGGCACGTGGTTGTCGATTTACAATCTGCTTATGGAGCCGAGCCACTTGTAATTCTCACTCCAAAGCATAGTGACAGCTCATTTAGAATCAATCAAACATTTATTAATAGAAAACCAAGGGGTACAGTCTCTTGATTGAAATTCTCTAGTTTCTTGGCAAGGGCAAGAGCAGGGGGTGAATAACTCACAGGTCGGAGTTGGGGGAGGCCATGTTGTGTCTGGCAAAGAGTCCACTCTGGGAAGTCAGACAGAGGAAGGTTCAAAGCCCGACTCTGCTGCTTTTTAGCTGTGTGTTCTAGGCAAGTAATGAAACCCAGCTGAGTCTCCATTTCTTTCAAGAGGTTGTTGTGAGTCTTAAAGGTAATGAAAACAAAAGGCCTGATGCCTAGGAAGGACTTAATAACAAGCAACCATTGTAAATGAGAGAGTTATAAAGATGGAAAGTGGAGTGAAACAAAAAGAAAATCATGATTTAAGGTTGACTACTAAAGAAGTGGGATTATTTAACTCAGCAGCTGCTTTCGAGCAGAAGTACTTTTTTTTAAAAATATTTATTTATTTATTTTTGGCTGTATTGGGTCTTCGTTTCTGTGCGAGGGCTTTCTCTAGTTGTGGCAAGCAGGGTCCACTCTTCATTGTGGTGCGCGGGTCTCTGACTATCGCGGCTTCTCTTGTTGCGGAGCACAGGCTCCAGACGCGCAGGCTCAGTAGTTGTGGCTCACGGGCCTAGTTGCTCCGCTGCATGTGGGATCTTCCCAGACCAGGGCTCGAACCCGTGTCCCCCGCACTGGCAGGCAGACTCTCAACCACTGCGCCACCAGGGAGGCCCCAGAAGTACTTTTAAGTACTTCTTAAGAGGATGGGTGGTACCGGGAGAAAACAGAGAAGGCAGAATTGTCGAGCCCTGTAAGGGGGAACTGGTGATGGTGAGCTTTGTGTCTTGCTTGCATTTTGTTTTGTTACCAGAAACGTAACTAAGGGAATGTCTTGCAGTATCTTCTCAGGTCTTTGGTCCAGTGCTTGATCTCATCTTTATGGCATAGGTGATCCTGCTGGAAGCCCAACAAACAGTAACCTGTATGGTGCCTAGTACATACCAAGTCCTTGTTGAATAGTCGTTGAATAAAAGAATGAATGAATGAGACATAAATTATTTAACAGACCTAATGATCCCATAAGAACACTTGGGCTTTGTGAAAAAGGAAGAAATTGATGCTAACACCCAATTTCTTCCTCTGTGTCCTACTTTCTTACATCGAAATGTGTTAAATATTCTTCCTGGCAAAGGCATTTGGGGAAAAAAAAAAAAGGAAACAAACAAAAAAACCTCAGAAATGTCCAGATGGATCTGACATGGGTGACAGTCCCCAGAAGTGAAAAAGCTCCAAGACTGATGAATAAACCTCCTCCCTCCAAACTGAGCCAGTGGAGTCTCATCCAACATTTTCCATTTGAATTGTTTACAGCCAAAAAGATGAAACTGACTATATAGTCTTTTAGCCTCCCGTCTCCGCTCCGTCAGCTCAGGCGCCTTGGGCAGTGCTGGGCATGACCACTGTGAGCAGAGCTGTCTCTGTCCCAGATCTGACCCACTTTTTTTTCTTTCTTATCTCTTCTCTCCAGCACCTTCCTCTTTTTTCTCCCTTTCCCCCCTCTTTCCTTGTGCCTTCATTTTCCTTTTCTTTCTCATCTTTCTTTACCTGTGCTCAGGGATTGTAATTCAACATCAGTGTTACTCAGGGGTAAAGAACATGCTGCTTTTTCACGGAAAGTTGTCTTGTCACCTGGGGTCCCAGAAGACTCTGAGTGTAGGTCCACATTCAGGATCTTAACATGACTAATCCATTTCAACTCCACAGCAGTGAAAGCCAGAAATCCTTCCATGAATTTCCCTCCTCCCGAAAAATGTATCCGAAGTCATCTTGTCCTACCCCACCTAACCCGAGATGACTCCAATTTCCATCTTCCAAGCCTTTTATTAGAGGTTAGTGTTACTGAGTGTATCAGCCATAGCAGCTGCGTAGAATGATTTCAGTGACGCCTGCTTCAAAGTCCATCTTTGAAATTTGTACCCATCTTTTCTCTGAGTTGTAGCTCCTGGTAACTTCTGTTACTCATCCTATAGAAATGTAGCTTCTTAAACCCATCACATCTCTGCCCAAAACCTCCAAAGGCTCCCCATTTTCCACAGGATAAAGTCCAAATGCTCTGTCACTTGGAATCCTGAAAAACCTGCCCCACTTTCCCTTTTCAGTAGCATCTCTGTCCAGACAAACCATCCTCCCTTCTACTGCCTCAGCGTTCACTGCACCTTCCTGCCTCCTGCCTTTGCTGTCCTTTACTTGTATCCCTTTCTCCATCTTGACCTAACTGGGGACCCTCTTTCTAGGCCCTACTTAAATACTCCTCCCTAGCAATCTGACCTGATTACCCCAACATGAAATAATTACATCTTCACTGCTATCCAAAGCTCTGATGTGCTTACCTTATGCAGTCCCGTGTTACAGACAGCAGCTACCACATGGCGGGCACCTGCCTCAGGCTCAGGGCTGCTGCAGACAGCTCACACAAGTGATGTTCGCTCCACACCGATCCCATTTGACAGGAGAAGTAGCAGAGATCATGCCCAAGGTCACACAGCTGGGAATTGAAACCAGGTGTACTGGACTCTGGGTCTTGTTCTGTTACATCAGGCTATCCCACAAGAGATAAAGCCTGAGCACTCTTATTCATGCTCATTCATTCAGAAGCATTTATGTGTGTAGATCAGGCCCGGGCATGATGCTGAGAGCCTAGTGTGGGGCCAGCCAAGTGATCCAGGGCTTAGGTAAGAACCAAGGCAGCAGGTGTGAATTACTGTTTTCAACACCTACACATCTCATCTGTGAGATTATAAACTTTTTGAATATATGTGTGTAACCCACAATTCATTTTTTACTATATGAGTAAATGTCTTTCTGTTTAAAGAAATGGACTTAAGTTTATGTAGTTTATATGCTTTCAGATGCTATGTTCTTTGAGACCATCTAATTCTTCTTAAAAATACAGAAGCCTAGTTCTGGAGAGGGTTAGCCATCTGCCTAGAGCTGCATAACAAAATAGTGGCAGGGCAGGATGAGAAGGCCGGTCTTGGGCGCCGGCTGGGCTATCTTCTACTTGCCCACAGTGGAGGTAAAGACCGTAGTCCCTTTGCTACTGCTCAGGCGGTTTATATACTTTCTCTCCCTGAGTTAGTCGTCAGCATTTAATTCTGGATTGTTTCCAGGCTGGAGCCTTCAAGTCCAGGTCAGCAGAGGCCTGGGAGTTGCAGTGATAAATTTCAAGTCTGACACTTGCCAGTTCCCATTGAGCTCCGGGTGAGAAATGTCCCTGGCCTCGTCCATATTTAATATCCCAGTCAGCCAGTGGAAGATTTCACCTCCAGGTAAAGACATTCAAAACAAAGGTTTGTCATTTTAGTGCCATTCAACTGAGGCAGATCACAGGGCCACTCTCGCTGACCTCACTGAACTTCCCAGGGTGTGGGGCTTGGGACAAAGGCCAGTTTTCTCTGTACCTCGTCCCTTCCCACCCTGGGGTGGTCAGACAGATGCCCATGATGACAAAGCCGTTAACAGAGTTTCTGGGAGCTCAACCTCTAAGCACACTAGACTTGCAATTCTAGTCTGACTTTGAACCATTCAACCTCTCTTGGCCCCCCTTTCCTCATCTTTTTCTTTTTTTCTTTTTGCTTATAAGCTGGTCTTTTTATATATATCCTCGTAGCTTATTTTATACATAGTAGTTTGTACCTCTTAATTCCCTACCCTTATCCTTCCTCCTTCCCCCTCACCATTGGTAACCAGTATTTTGTTCTCTATATCCCACTTTTTGAGTTTTGATATAGTACCAAATCAGAATATCAACAATTACCTAAAAAAAGTATTAAAATACCCTTCCTTTTTCTAACCACCTGTCTGTGAGACCACATTTTCTCATATATTTTTTAACCAAAACAACATATCACAACAGATTGAATGCAGAAACAGATATGAAAGTTCAGGTGTCTATTAAACCAGACATTAAAAAGATTTGCGAAAATGTAAAATAATGCCACATTTCTCACCAAATATTTTTTTGTTTTGGAAAATATATTACTTTTCATAAAAAAGTTATATGCAACAGATTTATTATTGTTATTTTTAAGAGAATTAGTAAATATTTAAAAATTTGTTTTAACATCTAATACAGTAAAATTAACAGACATAACCTACACAAACCAAAGCTCTTTGGGTTTTCAATAATCTTTAAGAGTGTGAAGGAGTCCTGAGACCAAAAAGTTTAAACAAGACCAGATATGTCACTGGTCTGGTGTGGGGTGAAGTAGACACCAAACTTTGCCAGGAAGGAAGATGTAGGGAAACAGCTGTTGGTGAAGAACCCAGCAGTGCATACAGCCACTGTTTCTGAATTCTGGAGTTATTGGTTATTGTTATTTTTGAGTTTCTTTATATATTGTATGAACTTTTAAATGAAAATATACTGCTTTTTTTATGAGCAAAGAAAAATCAATAAGACAATTTTTACCTTGAAATAAATAAATGAAAACAAGGACAAATAAGATCCCTAGTTACAGAAGCAGAGAAGCAAACCACTGAGGATGGGCCGACTTCTTCCAAAACGCTTGGATGTGAAGAGAAGGGGAGGAAGTGGTGAGCTTTCTGGGGAGGGAGGGAGGAATTCTTCTAAAAAAGAGAAGCAAAAGCAGCACAAACCTATGCTGAGGGAAGGATCCAGTGGAGGAGGGACTGTAGAAGGTAGAAGAGGCGGAGACAACACATAAAGCAAGGTCCCCAAGGAAAGGGGTGCCCAGGAGCAGAGGTAGAGGCAGAGAAAAGGAGCCCTCCTCCCAAGATGGGGGAAGGAGAACTGGACACATGCAAGGTGAAGTGGAGGGAGTTCTGATCCTGTGTCTTTGTGACGATACCCATGCCAGAAGCGGAGAGGTTAAGAAGCATGGAAGATACAACCTGTAAGGGGAGCAAGCAGCCTGATTAGAGAGTGCCAACTCAAAATTGAATAGGCACCAGACACCACTTACTCTTCATCCTGCTGGTAATGCTTGACTGCTTGATGTAGACAGACTCATTTCAATATTTTACACCCTTGACTTTCAAGTTACATGGGATTTTGAGCTCTTTAAACAATATTAACTCAAAAAAGGAAAAATAGTAATAATCAATGCTGAGTTCTTCCAGTAGCTCTGAAACAATATAAAATTTAATCCTTTCTTTGAAGGAAATGTAAACATGATTGATAACTTAATCCAGGGTTCAGCAAATTAAGGCTACAGGACAAATTCTGCTCATCACCTATTTTTGTTGAGCCTGAGGATTAAGGATGGTTTTTATATTTTTAAATAGTTGGGAAAAATCAAATGAGTATTTTGTGACATGTGAAAGTTATATAAGATTCAGATTTCAGTGTCCATAAATAAAATTTCATTGGAACACAGACAATTCAGTAAGAACATGCAGATATAATTAAAAATAAGCTAATTACAGTCTATAGAATTTTTATTAATATATATCGATGTCTGGGAGGGTTTCCAAGAGAAAGTGCTTTACACATTTGGAAGAAGATAAGGGCCACAGCTTGGCAGGAAATGGGAAGGTGAAGCCAGGCAAAGCGTTTGCTGAATATTCCCTCGGGATGCTGGGCATCATGGGCAGAGAGCTTCCCTGGGAGTGGTGTGGCCGGTGTGGCGGGTGGGGTACAGAGGGCGGCGCCTTCAGCTGAGGTGATGCCTCCTCTATTTACCCCATTGTCTGAGCGCATGTGGACAGAGTTGTGAAGCACTGCAGAGGGAATACAAGCGCAATGTAGGGTCCTGGACCTTGCCTGCAGGATACCGCAGTCTACCTGAGAGCTTAGATTTACTTAATGCAAAAAGTTAGTGAAAACTCACAGACTACGGTGTCTGGTACTGATTGTATATGCGATGGATAGACTGGGTTAAGTGTAAAGAATGCCTGACCTAAATAAAGATCTCCCAAATGCTCTTCCAGAAGGGTCTCCCAAAATGACTGAGGGAAACTTTTGAATGGACATCTTATGTTTTGGCCCTGCTTAACATTGTTCAGATATCATAGCTACTTTGAGGCCCAGCCCCTCTTTCTGAATGTTTTTTTTCTCTCTCCACTCCTCCCTTCCAATCTGCCCCTCCTGTCTTTTTCCCACTTCCTTCTTTTCTTGCTCTTTTCTCACCACTTCTCTTTCCTCTTATCTTGATGAAAGAAGAAAAACTTAGCAACGAAATACAGAATGTTCATTTGCGACAAGAGTTTATTACTAGACGAAAAGACAATTCTCACCCCTTTAAGAAACAACTTTAATAATCTCTAATCTCTAGCTACTTTCAATCCCACTGTTTACACAGGCATAATTTGACATAATTGCTATCATAAAGTCTACATCAAAGAAATTTTGCTGAAGGCAGCAATTAGAGACGTACGTGCATTCTCCCGAGTTTTAATGGTCCACTGCTCACTTAACCCAGAGTCAGGGCTGCAATAAACAGTCAGACACTTTCATTGCAGTAGGATGCCAGTGAGTTCTATAAAGAAAACAATACAAGGAAAAAAATCACCCACTCTCGGATAAACAATGCCATAGGGTAGGAATGCTCTCAGGAGTCCCTTATCTTCCAAACACAGAACCATCCTGCCAAATTGACAGAGTCCCTATAGCTGGATAAAGGCCCTCACTCTCTCTCCTCCCTCATCCAACAGCATGCTAGAAAATAAGCCTGTTCATTTCAAGGCATGGGCTGCTTTATACATCTATAAGCTTTCGTTTCATGTAAGTGCCAATTTGGGAATCTGTGATTAGCAGGCTGTAAAATCACTTAACCCAATTTTGATATTCTTTAGAGAAAAGTTATGTGCTTAACCAGCCAACCTTTCCATTGGATGCTGACTTCTGGGGCTACAAGTTTAAGAAACAACCGAGCAAAAATCAACTCCTTAGTGAACCAGAAGACATTTTCACTTAAATCTTGAATAAAGAATCAGTCTGGGCCTAGGGATCTTTCTTATTTAATCTTCATCATGACTCTGATGGTACAGGAAATATAATTATCCCATTTTACAGATGGGGAAACTGAGGCTTGGTTACATATCAAAATTACACAAGTGGTTCATGGTGAGATCAGATTCCAGTTGGAGCAGTCTGATTCCTGCCTGGGCAGGCTAACTTGTGAGTTTGTATCCTGAACCCTCACATGCTGCTTCCTCAGACCTTGTTGGAGGGCTGTCTCCTCCGTGAAGCCCCCCTGCCCACTTGCCTCCCTGTCCTTCCTGTCTCCTCCCAGAGCATCTCCAAACTTTTGTAGAACGCTCATCACAGCTCTTATTTGTACTGTGGCTCCCCAAGGTCAGGAGAAATGCCATTTTGATCTTTGTAATCCCAACATGTAGCTCAAGGTATTTTCTCAGTAGATGTTTGTAGGCTGCAGTGGATGGTCTATGAAATGCATCCTGTTACCAGGAAGGGTCTTAGAGAGCATGTGTATGTTCTGTATGGTGCCAATTTGTATTCTCACAACTCACCTTTCTTTTACTCATTCCTTCTTCCCTCCTTTTTGTTAGACCTTGGAACTTCTCCCCCTAATTGCAACTCTATCACAGTTACCCTTTCCTCCATCCAACACATAACATGCATTTATTTTTGACTTTGGTTTAATATGTTTCTCTTGGGAGACGATGAGCTCTTTTCTTTGTTATTCATATTTCTTTGTTAGAGACTACAAATTCTAAGACAAAATAAATTTTGTAATAAATCTTGGAAGAGGACCTTAAATCTAGTAGGTGTTTAATAAATTAATGAATATAATTCCCCTGGCACATCTTTCAGTGTAGCACCACACGCAATTCAACATTCTCTCAAGATTTGTTCATTCATTCATTCATTGAGTAAATGAATAAATGGCTATTACATACAAAGTCACATGTTATAGACTGAGAATACAAAGATGAGACCGATAGGAACTTAGCTTTCAGGAAGTATGTCTACGGGAAGAAAGAAGGAATGTTCCACCAAAAAGAAGCAGAGAATGTACTATGACCATTCCCAGCCAAACAGAGTAGAGAAGACTTCATGGAGAAAAAGGACTTTGCACAAGGCCTTAAGGGTCAGTAATATTTAGAAATTTGGCAAAGAAAGAGACAGATGGGCATTCCAGATGGAGCAAAGAATTTGAGCAAAAGTGAAAAAGTGGGAAAGCCCGGGGCATGTACTTGGAACAGAGTAAATTTCACTTGCTGGGGCATGGAGTGGGGAGAAAGGAAGGGTAAGAAGTGGAGATGGAAATGTTTGTGAATGCCAGGTGATGAAGCAGTCCAAAAGAGGCTCAAGACATCAAGCCACTGGAAGACTTCCCCTAATTGGCGTAGCCCATGGGTGCCATCTCTGGACCAACCAATGAAGGCCTCACAGGACCCTTGGCAACAGAGGATTGGCTGGTGCGTATTTTCTAACAGTCACCTCCTAACAGATACTTCTACCTTGTAGCAGATTTTCACTTCTGGAAATATAATCCACATCATAATTATAAGTGGCTTTTGCACTTACTTAGCCTGGTGCAGGCAAGGATTCCATTAACACAGTATTAGGAGCGTCCATAACACCTTGGGAGGAGACTGCCCCCTGATCCTCCTTCCCACCAGCGATCCTTCCCGTCACTCACCCCCATTGCAAGATAGGAATGAAGCCCAAGGCAATTTGAGCAGCACACAGTAGATTCAAGATATCCAGGGACTTGACCCCCTGTGTTGCAATTGGAGACAATATTCCGGATATAGGAAGGACATACCCAGATAGGAAAGCATCATTACTGCTGTTGAAGTCATCATTAGATGATCCAGAGCCTGTTGGACATGGCACAGAGCTGGCTGCTATACACAGGAAACATTCTCTGTGACCTTGCCTTCCTAGGAGAGGTTGCCGCCTTGCAAGAATACTGTGAAGATCTACAAGGTAATATATATAAAAGACTTAACAGTTGCTAATATATAAGGGGTGCTCAGTAAATAGTAACTAAGGATGTATTGCGTAAAATTTTAAAGCTGCTTATATTTTATTGTATGTGTGTGTTTTCATATACATATATCTACACATATACATATAGATGCACAGCGAGTTTTCACAGTATCCTGATGAGATGGGGGGGAAATTTCCCAAAGCAATGAATCCCATAGGACAGGTGAGGCATTTGTATGAGGTCACACAATGAGAGGATGGCTTGGGTCAGAACCCAAGGCTCCCTTTTCCTAGGACCAGGCTCTTTTCTGCACAGCATGGTGCCCAAATGCACTTCACGACCACCTCTGTGTAACTGTAAATGAGAATCAGGAAATGAGCTGAGAGGATTCTATAACCAGAGAAGTCAGGGGAAGGAAACTGTCAATTCTCCTTCAGGTTGCTGTGTTTTGACAAAGTATATCTAGTTTTTCTGCATCTTCTACATAGAGGCCACTTTATAAGCTGTCAGTCATCTTCCTCTCCTCTCTTCTGGGGTTTCTTTAAATTCTTGGTGAGGGTCCTTCAGAGACAGGAGCCCCAAATTGAGTTCACTCTTTCAATGAAGACCAGGCTGAGCTGAGGGCAGAGGCGCTCTGAGTTTTTCGTGGCCAGGGTGCACATTTCATCTCTGTCTCCCCAGCACCCTGCACCTCGTGGCTGTGTATTCTCAGGGCACCTTGAAGAGCTGTCGTGAGTCTAGTTTTAAGTGTCAAGGTCCACAGGTCCGGTGATACCGATTGGCTGGAGGTCAAAGCCGGGCAACAAGGTCAGAGGGTGGGGCAGCAGGCAGGCAAGGAGGAAGTGGATTAAGCAAAGCTGACCCAGAGGAGTGGCCAGGAAAGCAAAGAGGCTCAGGCTCAGGCCTGAGAAGCAGTAAGAACAGGGGTGCCGATGCTCCAGGCCAGAGACGCTGCAGAACTCCGGCTGCTCCAGCTGGCTTTCTTCCCCCTTACTTCACATTCTAACGTTTTGGTCCAGAAGACTATAAACGGAAAGGCGTGACTTGGATGTCTCAGAGCGCTGAGGCAAATAAACCCAGAAAAAAAGAGAGGGCCAGAAATCTTTTGTTAGGTAATTTGACCGGGATTATGCTGCGACAGTAAGTGCGAGGGTGCCAGGTGGACTAGTTGGCATGGGTTTTTTTTGCAGCAGTCAGTGGATGCAAACACGTTCCCACCTGGGCGTGTCACAGCACCGTGGTTCAAGAAAGCATAAAGAAGAACTAAAAACTCCATATCCAGGAGCTAACAAGATTCAAGCTGAAGAAAATCAGGTCACAGACTTAAGGGAGTTTTACTTGAACTTTTAAACTTAGATTTTTTTTTTTCTCTTAGACTTGTAACAAAGAGTAGGACGTAAGAGAAAGTGATAGAGGCCTTGAGACCTTGTATCCAACTTTGCTCCCCGATGCTGCAGTGTGAACCCCAGATTCTAAAAGCATCATTGAGAAAAGAATAGGGACTTGCCTGGTGGCGCAGTGGTTAAGAATCTGCCTGCCAATGCAGGGGACATGGGTTCGATCCCTGGTCCGGGAAGATCCCACATGCTGCGGAGCAACTAAGCCCATGTGCCACAACTGCTGAGCCTGCGCTCTAGAGCCCGTGAGCCACAACTACTGAAGCCCACGAGCCACAACTACTGAGCCTACGAGCCACAACTACTGAAGCCCATGCACCTAGAGCTGGTGCTCCACAACAAGAGAAGCCACCACAATGAGAAGCCCATGCACCGCAACAAAGAGTAGCCCCCGTTCACTGTAACTAGAGAAAGCCCGGGTGCAGCAACAAAGACCCAACAACAGCAAAAATAAATAAATAAATATTTTTAAAAAAGAAAAAAGAATAGGAAGTCAAAGCACTCCTGTGTTTTCTCATGCTAAAATCCACCAAAGAAGCAGGAAGAATGGAGGCCCTAGAGCCCCAGCAAGTAACCCCACCTCTGCCTCTAGGGCAAGAAAAAGGGGCTCAAATTAAAGTGTTATCTTGCTGGCAAAGGAAGTGTGAAAAACTGCTGTGCCCTTTTCTAGCAACCCCAATAAGCTTATGTATTTTCATTTTGAGGTGTTAAACAATGCCAGAGAGAGGGGTTCCTATGGGTATTTAGGTCAAATGCTAGGATTTTTTTTAACCCTTTAGAATTCCAGCCAAATTCCAGCGATTCTAAATTGAGATCCTAAAACTAGAACCTTAACAGAGTAATCGCTAATATTGTGGGTTTTTTAAAAGCCACCTGATCTTAGAGCTGCAGTGTCTCTTTGTGTCCTCCTAAAATGATCCCTGTGGGAAACTTCTGTCATGTTGTGCAGTGGCCCGTCCCTCCCCACTCCTTCCATTCCCATTTGTGGTTAAATCCAGGCTGGCTCCCTGATGGGGGAGGATTCCCTTCCTTGCTTGGTTACTCCCCAGAGAACTATTTCTGGGTTTAAGACAAAGGAAAAGTCATCTCTTCCAAGCTTTTTTACCCAGGCAGGTCTCCGCAGGCCATTGGGAAGCCCTAAACCGGGCACTAAAAGACAACTTTCAGAGAAACCAAACTCAGAAGCAGAGTAGAATGGTGGTTGCCAGTAGCTGGACGGTGGGGGAATTGGGGAGAAGTTGGTCAAAGGATACAAATTCCCAGCTACAAGATAAGGTCTGGGGATCTAATGCACTGCATGGTGATTGTAATTAACATTATTGTATTATATATATAAAAGTTGTTAAAAGAGTAGATCTTAAATGTTATCCCCACACCTGCACACTCAGATCTTAATTACATGAGGGGATGGAGGTGTTAACTAACCTTATTGTGGTCGTCATTTTGCAATATATACATGTACCTAATCATCACACTGTGCGCCTTAAATGAGCATTGTTGTATGTCAATAATGTCTCAGTAAAGCTGGAAACAAACACAAACAAAATGCAGACCAGAATTGAAACAAAGTTAAGTGGTTGATGATAATTCCTGGGGTTTCTTCCTAAGGATGGTCAGTGTAGAGAAATCACTTAAATTGTAATTAAAATATACAAAGCAAGATGGTTCAAGGGGAACCCCTGGCTTCTAGGAAAATACGTTATTAATCACAGGGACATTTTACCTGGGAAGTGGCTGAGCCTGACGCATGATAGAAGGTGTGCACTGTGTGTGACAGCAGCCTGGTGGCGGCGGCAGAGCACAGGCAGAACGTTCAATCTTTTTTTTTTTTTTTTTGCGGTATGCGGGCCTCTCACTGTTGTGGCCTCTCCCATTGCGCAGCACAGGCTCCAAACGCGCAGGCTCAGCGGCCATGGCTCACAGGCCCAGCCGCTCCGCGACATATGGGATCTTCCCAGACCGGGGCACAAACCCGTGTCCCCTGCATCGGCAGGCGGACTCTCAACCACTGCGCCACCAGGGAAACCCGAACGTTCAATCTTTTAACCATCATTTTTTCAAAAAGGTCCCTGAGAATGAAACAGTCTGTGAAGAAATTATTGGGTTGGCCAAAAAGTTCGTTTGGGTTTTTCCATTAAGATCTTACGAAAAACCCGAACGAACTTTTTGGTCAACCCAATAGTAACAATCCACTGTTCATCCTGGAAAGATAAACGAAATCAACTCTCTTTCTCTCCTAGTACCAACTGTCACTAAACCCTAAGAAGCCCCAACTTCCAAGAAGGCACAGGAGGGTTCACTCAGACAGCAACTAGCTACCTTAGGAGCATGGTGTGAGGAGTTAGAGTTAAGGGAATTCAGCAGGCAGGCTCATACACAATTATACACAGAAGTCAGTAACTTTCATCTATACAAATAACAAACATAAGATATGATGAAAGAAGAGACCTATTTTATAATGATTAAAAAAAATAAAATACCTGAGAATAAACTTAATATGCAAAATGAATACAACATCAAAATTCTGAAACTAAACTGGGAAACTTGTCAAGTGAAAAGGCTTACTCTACTCTTTGGCAGTGAGACAGAGCATTATTAAGAAGTCAATTCTCCCTTATGTATCTATAAATTTAATGTGCTTTCAAGAAATACCAAGTTTTTTTTCTAACCAGTCAAACTGAATCTAGACTTGATATGGAAAAATAAATATACAAGGATATCCTTAAAATGTTTTCAACGAAATATCATGGGAGTGCAAGCTTTAACAGATACTATATGTATTCTAAAGTTACATTAACATAAATTGTACAATTTATATTAATGCACAATTAATATAAATCTGTCTACTTGTTTATTGCACAATTAATCTGTCTACTCATGCAATGAATAGACAGATCATGAAATAGAAAATTTTTTTAAAAACCACAAATACATATGGCAAATTGGTATATAATCAAGCTGGGATTCTAGGGTCCACTGATGTTTATGTAGAGAAAGAGATTATTGAATAGCTGACTTAGGGATGATATGACAACCTTTTTGGGGAAAAGATTAAGCTGAAACCATACTTCATACCTAACACCAGAGAAAACTCCAAATGAATCAGAGATTTATATGTGAAACGTGGGACTGTAAACTTACCAAAAGAAACGTTGTAGAGTTCTTTTATAATCCCAACTGGGGAAGACCTTTCTGACTATGATACAACACTAGAAGCTATAGAATAAAATATTGACAAATTCAATAGCATCAAATAAAAAGTCCATGTATGAAAAATCACCATAAACAAAGTTTAAAAAAAGATAACCTAGGGAAAATATTTATAACATATATTAAACTAACAAACCAATAAAAAAATTGACAGAGGGTATGAACACACAGTTCCCCCAAAAGGTATATACATTATTGTCAAATATATGAAAAAAATGCTTCACCTCATTATTAATAAAAGAAATACAAGTAAAAACTACAATGAGATACTATCTCGCCTATCAAAGTTCAAAATTTTCACAACCTGCTTTCACGTTGGCAAGCACTCTCATTGGCAGGAGTGTAAATTGATACAACTCTCCATAAGGAGAGCAATTCCTCAGAAACTTCAAAAATTATAAATACATATGTCCTGTGACCAACCAATTTCACTTCTGGGAATTTATCCTTCATAGTCGTACAAAATT
Source organism: Tursiops truncatus (assembly GCF_011762595.2). Lineage (NCBI taxonomy): Eukaryota > Metazoa > Chordata > Mammalia > Artiodactyla > Delphinidae > Tursiops > Tursiops truncatus. The sequence goes on from NC_047041.1 coordinate 10,061,517, forward strand.
ATATATGCACATAGTTATTCAACGCGTCATTGCCTGTTATAACAAATGATTGGAAACGATCTAAATATCTATTAATAGAATGGTTAAATCATTATGGTAGATTTATCCAGTGGAATAGTATATAGCCATAAACAACAGTGGGGAGCCCTTAAAGCAAGTTGCAAGACGGCGTAGAATATTCTACCATTTATTGAAAAAAAAAAGGATATGTAAACGTACTTGATAGTATATGGAGAGAATAACACTGGAAGTTACACAAGTTGACTTTGGGGAGGAAAACCTGGTGTCTGGGATAGTGGTGAGAAGTAAAATCTTCAGGATATATATACCCTTTTAACTTTTTGAATTTGAACCAAGTAGATGTATTGTCTATTTTTAAAAATCAGGAAATACAATTTTAAAAGAATTTACTGGATACAAAGAAAAACAAGACAAACAAAAACTAACAGATGTGCCTCTAAGGCATAAATGTCAGTGCACAAACAGACCTCGTGGGCGTTCTCAGCTGCAGACTGGGGAGCAGAGCGACCTTGGTGGCCTCTGATGGAAAGAGCTTGGAGTATGGAGCTGTCAAAGTATAACTTCTAAAAACACAGTTCTCGTACAAAATAGGGTTGTGATGATGACTAAGTAAGATGTGTGTGTGTCAGTTTTATACACTAAGTCCTATACAAAACTATACAAATATTTAGTATCAGGATGGGGTTGTGGCATCCCAACCTTGGACTTCTTTCAGGTTCTGTTTTGGGAGTCAGTTCTCTTAACTTAGGGAAAGCTTTCTGGAAAAAATGACCTTGACCAGCATTATAAGGAGAGGAAGAGATGTGATGTGGCTGTCAGGAGGTGGGAGGTTGTCCCAGACATAAGTGACAGTTTGGACAAAGACTTAAGAGGAAGGAAAGGGTGAGCCTATCCCGAGAGACCACAAAACTGCCAGCCTCACAGGCTGATGGGAGATGCGAGCTGACGTGTCTGATGGGCAGACACCGCAACATCATAATAACTCACCTATCCCGAGAAACATCAGGGTGGCGCCTGTCAAAATTTCCTAAACACCTCTAAAAAGAGAAGAAAGAAAATAACTCTCCAAATAGGCCACTGCAGTTGGGACACTTCTTTAAAATTCCTGTGTTTTCTTCATAAATTCATGAAAATTTTACGTTCTAGTCCATCACATTCCCAAGATTATTTTACTTTATTTTTTAAAATAAATACATTTATTTATTTATCATTGGCTGTGTTGGGTCTTCGTTGCTGCTTGCAGGCTTTCTCTAGTTGCAGCGAGCGGGGGCTACTCTTCGTTGGGGGTGTGTGGGCCTCTCATTGCAGTGGCTTCTCCTTGCAGAGCACGGGCTCTAGGCACATGGGCTTCAGTAATTGTGGCTCACGGGCTCCAGAGCACAGGGTCAGTAGTTGTGGCACACAGGCTTAGTTGCTCCACGGCACGTGGGATCTTCCCGGACCAGGGCTCGAACCTGTGTCCCCTGCATTGGCAGGTGGATTCTTAACCACTGTGCCACCAGGGAAGTCCCCCAAGATTATTTTAATATTAAGAATAAGAGTCCCCCCGCCGAGAAATAAACATCTTTGGTAAAACCGAATTCCACCAAGATGTTCCATATTTATTCTGAGGTTCCCATAACCCAAGAGGCTTAAGTATCCTACTCTGAAAAGCACTGTACTGTTAGCACCTTACTATGATATTGTTCATGACGTCTCAGTGATAAAGGCTACCACACAGAAGAGTCCACACTTGACTGAGGACCTCTTAGCCCTCAAGGAGCCAGAACTTGGAAAGGGGCCAAAAAGAGGGCCTGCCCTAGGCAGTAATTCCACTCCACAACCATGCTTCCTTCCAGCCTTCTCTGTAGGCCCTCCTCTTTGCAAAGACTTCCGTGACCCGTGACCCATGAGCCCCGCCTAAGCCCTTCTTGATTCTTGGAGGATTGACTCTTTAGGGAGATTTATGACTACTTGAATTGGTCCAAATTCCCCATTCTTTTGCCTCCTTTAGTTTCTCTGCTCCATTATTGGGTGTGGAAGTGGAGCCCTAGAAGGGGGCAAGGCAGGGAAGGGCGGTGCTGTAGACTCAGAACAGAGATTTATTTCCCTGAGAGGGAAGAGCAGTCTGAAACCTGCGACGTGGAGACCACCCAGACTCCACAGCTCCTACCTACTGCATAGGGCCCCTTGAACCACGCACACATTTCTGCTCTCTGGAGCCTCACCCCCTGGGGCAGAATTATTATTTGTTGATGATTAGGACCAGACTGCTGAACACAGAAAGGGCTCTAGTAAATTCAGACCGCAGCCCTTCTTCTTCTTTTTTAATAAATTTATTTATTTAGGCTGCGTTGGGTCTTCGTTGCTGTGCACGGGCTTTCTCTAGTTGCGGCGAGCGGGGCCAACTCTTCCTTGCGGTGTGTGGGCTTCTCATTGTGTTGGCTTCTCTTGCTTAAGAGTTCGGGCTCTCGGTGCGCGGGCTTCAGTAGTTGTGGCTCGCGGGTTCTAGAATGCAGGCTCAGTAGTGTGGCGCACGGGCTTAGTTGCCCCGCGGCATGTGGGATCTTCCCGGACCAGGGCTCGAACCCCTGTCCCCTGCATTAGCAGGCGGATTCTTAAACACTGCGCCACCAGAAAAGTCCCCAGACTGTAGCTTTTCTAACTGGCTACTGTGTTGTGTGTTTCCCTTTGCTAGAGGCTGCATATTTTTGTTCAGCGACTTGGTGACAAAATTAATGAGTGCCTCTTTGTGTCTCAAAGAGGAATTAGGGGTTAGCTGATGATTCTTCCTTGATCCCTTCTTCCCTCAGAGCTTGTTTTTATTACCAGCAAAGGGGCTGGTGGACTGCAAAATAGGAGATCAGAAGAGCACGTAAAGTATCTTTCCTTATTCGTTTCAAGATGGTGGAGGCTGGGGAGGGAATGCTGGGTGTAGACGAAATAGGTGAAACGGATTAGCTGCTGTGGCTAATTGTTGGAGTGGGGTGTCAGGAACATGGGGGTTCTTTACACTATCCTGTCTCCTTCTTTTTAGGTTGGAGATTTTCCTTAAGAAATCCCTGACCTCGTGGAGCTTATATTGGCTTGTTCTACTCTCTGCTCCATCCTTTGGTGGCTGATGCCCTTCTCTGCAGGGGCTCCCTGGCAGGGGTCTGCCTGCACCTCTCTGCAGAACTCTTGCCAGTCTGAGGAGCAGCCTCTCCCAGTAGCTCTCTTCTCCCTGACATGGGGAGCGGAGGAGGAGGAGAGGGGCAGGGAAAAAGGAAGGGGGAGGGGGTGGGGGAGGGAAGACTAGGACCCCTAGGTTCTCACCTACAGGATCAGCCCTCCCCCACCCCCCGCCAGTGAGCAACTAAGACCAATTCTGAGATGAGAGCTACTACTCCTCACTAGACTAATGCCTGAGAACCAGAATCCAAAGTGAAACTTAAAAATACAGACTTCCAGGCACCACCTCCAGCCACCTTGGGGTTGGGGAGGCAGGAATATGTCATTTTAAAAGCTCCCCTGTGACTCTGCATCGCCAGATGTGGGAACCCGTGCACCAGGCCAGCACTTAGCATCAGGTTGGTGGGGCTGCCAGTGTGACCCAGAAGATGATAGCTCTAAAAGTTTGATTCAACCTGCTGTTGCACTGTGGACCGCTCTGTTGCCCTACTGTTTGCCCTGATGGTACCTGGAGATCTCAGTACCCCCTTAACCACGCTGTTTGCTCATTCGTTTTCACTGTCTTTTAGCAGTCTTTTCCCAGTGGGCAGCTCTGGTTCTGCCTGGCGGCCCTTTCCTGATGTAAATAACAATCCAAATTCAAGCTAGAGCACCAGTGACCATCTCACGAGGTGTCCTGTAGGTTCCTCAAACTCAACATAGATGGGGACTTCCCTGGTGGCGCAGTGGTTAAGACTCTGCACTCCAAATGCAGGGGGCCCGGATTTGATCCCTGGTCAGGGAACTAGATCCCCCATGCATGCCACAACCAAGAGTTTGCATGCCACAACTAAGGAGCTGGCGAGCTGCAACTAAGGAGCCACTTGCCGCAACTAAGACCTGGCGCAACCAAATAAATAAATGAATGTGTTTTTCGAAAACAACGTAAATGAATTCACTGGGTTCTCTTTTCTCAACCAGCTCCCTCTCCTGGCTTCTGTGTTTCTCTCTAGGCTTAGAACCATAATTCTTCTTGTCTCCCAGACTCAAAATCCACACTATGACTAACTTCTTTCCATCCCTCCCCATCCTCCATACTCTCTCTAATCAGTCACCAAGTCTCATTACTCTATTCAAAAATTTACATTCATCATCTCTTCCTTGAGGGCACATGGCCTCTGTCCCAGCTCAGCCCTCTTTACCTCTCACTTGGAACACTGAATGCCTTACAGGTTAACTTTCCACCTCTAGTTGGTCCCAATGCCCTCCCTCACCTCCACCACTTCCAGTCTCATGTCCTTCCTTTAAGGTGTTCACAAGAAAATCCGACCACTCTTCATAAAGACTGTGTTGCTCTCCAGATCAAAAACCTTCAACAGTTTCTTTTGCTTACTGAATAGCCTAGACATTTTTTCCGTGATTTGGCCCAACTTCACCCTTATCCGACCGCATGTTTCTTATGCTCCCACAAAATGTTACTACTCATGGATCCTTCAAAATCACTCCCATTCCTAACCTCTGAGCCTCTGCCCTTGCCATTTCCTCTATCTGGGCTTCCACCCACTTCTTACTCATGTATTGAAATGTTACCCATCCTTCAAGGCCTGACCTCAGAAGTCACCTTCTCCACGAAGACTTCCATGATCACCAGCCAGATGCGACATCATGCTCCTGACTCCCAAGACGAGTACACTTTCCTTAGGACAGTTTTCGTGCACTGTTCTTACTGAGCTTACTTGATTATTGCCATAGCTTTCTTAGGAGACCATGTGTTTCTTTGGGGTACGTTTCTTCACTCTTTTTAATCTCCTCCCCTGTGTCTAACCTAATACTTTGCACAAAAAAGCTGCTCAAAAACTCTAAGTATTGACAGACTGAATAAATGAAGAAATTAATAACATTACATCGGAGCAAAGAAGGCATATTCAGGTGGTACGCTCATTATTACACGTGCAGTATTAAATGTTGCAATGTTTCCATTCTGGCTGGTGAGTTTAAGTGAGTTTAAGCTCTGGGCCCCTAGTTGCCCCCCAACTGCCCTGAATCCTCCTCCAAGAGTCTCTAAACCCACTGTATGACTCAGCAACTAAAGAAGGGACACGACACAGCAGAAGGTCTCCAGAGTTAGTTGATGCCTCCACAGTAATTTTGAATATCACCCAGGGAGGTGGAGCAACAGTGTAATCTAACGGGGTTAACGAAATTGACTTTCAGACAGGATACTGTTCTCATCTGGGCACAGGAAGAACTAGAAACACAGACACGGTTTCCGCACACCTTAGAGTAGTAATGTTCTGTCGTGGATAGAGGGCATGTTAATGTGTGTGTGATGACTAGTGAAGCGCAGGTGGCTATTACTATCAGTAATAACAACCACCAGATTCAGCAAAACACTTTTACTAACCTAATTTAATTTTCACCAGAACTCCTGGAAGCAACTGGTATTACCTCATTCTACCAGTGGACAGATAGTCCCAGAGGACCAGAGAGATAGCAGCGTGCCTGTGTTCCTGTAGTGAGAATACATGCCGTCTGAGTGCACGGAGCTTCTGCACTGTTTTATGCTGCTTCCGCATCGGGCACCAATGATCCTACGCCCTTGAGAGAGAGAAATAGAAAAAGAGAGAGAGAGGAAGGAAAGAAAGGAAGAAAGAAAGAAAGGGAGAAAGAGGGAAGGAGAGCGGAGGGAAAAAAGGAAGGAAGACAGGAGGAAGGGGGGAGAGAGATGAAGGAGAGAGGGAGAGAAGAAGAAAGAAGGAAAGAGGAAAGAAAAAGAGTGAGAGAGACAAACTGAGAAGCAGAAACATTTGGGGGCCTTCCCAGGCCTTTTGGCCCCACACCGCACCATATTAAGCATATTAAAATATACTCAAACTCTAACTTTTTAAACTATGAAAATATCGCAATATTTTTTTATAATTTTACTTTTGAAATTGGGCCTAGCAATGATTTCTTGGCGATCACTGCACATAATCAGGAATTCTGCCAATGACGAAAAACTAGCCAGCAAGTTATTTTCAAATAGGTAAAAATCTTATGATAATAAATGTAACGAAGAAAATGGCATCATAGCATCTTTATAGATTTAGTGAGGTGCCTAATAATTTCATTTTCGCTGTTTTCTTTTTGTGTTGTGAAGCCGACTACATTTGTTAGATCTTCAACATTTGTTAGATCTTCAACATTTTTAGGTCTCCAGCACTAGCATTGGGATAAACAGCCCTGACTGAAGGGGTCAGCAGAGGTCAACTGTGAACTTAACAGGGACACTTGAAGTACTACGGAAGTGCCAACAGTCGTCCTCTCCCCAAGGCATCTACATACATCTTCACAGGCTGCAGACTTTTGCTTCCATGGTGGCGTTCATTCCATCTCCCAGGGGCCTCCCCTCTTCTGGAAACTCCCTCCCCACTTTGGACCTGGCAGCGCTTATGCGGGACACCAGCAGGACACCAGCAGGAAGCTCTGCAGCCAAAGGGCTTGAGGTTGGCGAGCTCCCTGCCTCGCCCATCCCTGGGCCCAGAGAGAGAGGCACAGAGTGGTTAGCAGCGAACACTGTTTACTCGGGCCAACCTGAGTGCATTCCCAGCCCGGCCTGCAGTCAAAGATGACGCTGAACAGTCCTCCTTTACTTTGGGGGTTACTATGACAGCCAGGAATTTGCAAACCAGACCAGACCTAAAGAAGAATTCTGTCCTTGGCCCAAAGAGCTAGTGGTTCCACGTGGTTCTGCTTGTGGTTCCTGCTGTCCCCTTTGACACCTACCAGATGGAAGGATCTCTAAACCGGGAATTTGGAAATGTCCTAACGGAAAGGCTATTTCCAACCTGGCCGAAGCTGTTGTTGGAAGGAATTTAGGTCTGATTGAAGAAACTTCTTGGCAAGAAAAGTTGGAAAATATTACAATAGGTCCCAGAGAAAACCTCATTACTCTCTCAAAAAATCTTTTGTTATTTGTTTAGTGTTCTGTGGTTTGCTAAGCACGTTCACATAAATTACCTCATTGCATCTTCACGTCTACCCAGCGAAGGAGTCAAAGCTGATGTTATTATATTTGACCAAAGATAAGGAAATTAAGGCTCAGTAAGTATAAGGTCAAACAGCTAACAAGCAGCAGAATTGAGATTTGAATCTAAGTTTTCTGATTCGAGATGTAGCTCTTTGAATTAGACCACGATGATCTCCAAAAGGTAAACTAGGTCATGTTTGATCTGGACAGCTTAGGACCAGATTTATTTTAAGTAAGTGATGTTGTAGATGAGTGATTTTTTTAATTGTGGTAAAATACACACAACATGAAATTTATCAACTTAACCATTTTGAAGCGTACAGTCCAGTGGCATTAAGCACATTCACATTGCTGTACAGCCATCACCACCATCCATCTCTAGAACTCTTTTCATCTCGCAAAACAAACTCTGTATCCATCAAACACCAACTCCTCATTCCCCCTGCCCCCAGAAATCACCATTCTGTTACTTTTAGTCTCTATGACTTTGACGTCTATATATACTTCATGCAACTGTAATCAAACAGTATTTATCCCTTTGTGATTGGTTATGTCACTCAGCATAATGTCTTCAAGGTTTATCCATGTTGTAACACGTGTCAGAATTTCCTTCCATTTTAAGGCCAAATAATATTCCATGTATGTATATGTCATATTTTGTTTATTTATTCATCTGTGGATGGACATTTGTGTTGTTTCCACCTTTTGGCTACTGTAAATGATGCTGCTATAAATACGGGTGTACAGATATCCCTTTGAGTCCCTGCCTTCAGTTCCTTTGAGTATATACCTAGAAGTGGAATTGCTGGGTCATATGGCAATCCTATGTTTAATTTTTTGAGGAGTCGTCATATTGTTTTCCATAGTGGCTGTACCATTTTACATTCTCAGCAATAGTGCACAAGGGTTTTTCTCTCTCTGCATCTTTACCAACACTTGGTATTTTCTGGGTTTTTTGATATTAGTCATTTTAATGAGTGTGTAGATGGATAATTTTTAAACATGTGGCTGTCAGGGCAGTTTATTCAGAGGAGTTAAAGAATGGTCCTAGTGAAACCAGGCTAGCTTCCACTTGACATGCCAGCCCCGAGCCCAGCCAGGGGCATTCACAGAAGCATTGGTTCCACTGGACACCAGGGAAAGCGCTTGAATAACGAGCAAATCCATGCTCTTAAGGGTAATGAACTGAAATACTGACCCTCCTCATAGAGATTTCCTATATCTTCACTATGAGTGAGAATTTTTTCTATGATGCACATTAGACAAAGGCACCTCCCTGCATGACTAGAGGATGTGTGTGTGCACACGTAGGCAAGGGTGTGCCTCTACATGGATGAAAGGGAAGGTGCAGAGTTCCAAGAAGGATGGGATGGCCAAAGGGATTGGCAGACTCTCTTCCCAAACAACTCTAGAATCTTAGGACGTCACTCCGTGTCTGTGAGCGTCCTTCTTTATTCTTTATCCACCCCTGCCCATGTCAGAGGGATGCGTTAGATTGTATCTTTAAAGGACTTTAGAGGAAATGCTCTGTGTGTACAAGATGCAGTTATATCTGATCATGTCCAGAGTTATAATTACCTCACCTAGAAAGAACTGTTGGCTTCCCTGTAACATGGTTCAGGATAGTGGGGAAGCTCAGGACTGGTGTGTTGGGACTGGGGTCTGTTTCTCAATGTCCCGTCCTCGTGTTGTTCAAGCCCTGCCCGCCTCAAGTGCCACCTTCTCCATGAAGCAGTCCCCGATCACTGTATTAGGAAGGGATATTTTAAATTCAATAGCACTTCACCTGTGCCTTTCTTAGGCCAATGGCTATGCTTTATCTTGGGTTTATGGTTACTTACCATAAATGTAAGATATGTAAGATATGTAAGAGCAAATTACATATCCCTCTTTAAACTAGATGCCCCTTAGGGGGAAAATCCAATTCTGGGTTGCACATCGTATAAAGCAGATGTTTACCAAAAGCTCCTCAGCAAACTTCTCTTATGCCTGACTCATTGGCTAGACCTGTGTCACCTGGCCTTCCTTGGGGCAAGGGGCGCTGGGCAGGTGCTTTAATATTTTAGCCTCCTCGGTGGAGGTGTGTAGGGAATGGGCTGGGCAGCCAGTGAACGGGGGCTGCCAGCCCTGTCTTTGAGTTTAACACATCTTCTGGGAAGTCAGAGGGGAGGGCCCCACCCTGAGTCCTATGCCCGGTCTGTTTCTTCTGCATGCTGTGCTGTGTCTACCATGGGTACACACTATAAACACTTCTAGATTCATAGATTCTCTATTCCAACTGAGAAACAGGGGAACAGAAAAGAATGACCAGCTCTAATCAGGTTGTGTCAATTCCTGCAATTTATACTCCTAATAATACTGCCCTCACATTCATAAAGAGCTTAAAAATTTACAATGTTGTAGCATCCCTATTTTCTTCAGATGAAAAACTGAGACTCAGAGACATTAAATCATTTGTTCAAGATAACTCAGGAAATGACAGTGCCAGGAAGTGCTCAGTCCTGGTCTCCTGATGTCACATTTCGTGCTCTGTCCACCACTCTCCAGTGCCTCTCAGACAGTGGTTTCAGGCCATAGCTGTCTTGTACCTCACCCCGCCTCCTGGGGACAGTGTAGTCAGGGGAGATGCAAGACAACACAAGACAGTGGTCCGAGTTTGTGTCACGCCGTTGTGCGTGTATTGTGGTCGGGAAGGTGGGGGATGGTTCTTGTCCCCTGCCAGCTCCTCAGCCTGCCCACTGCAGACACCAGTCTTGTCACTGAGCAGCTGCAAGCAGCTGTTGACAGCTCCCCGTATCTCAGCCTACAAAAATATGAGCTCCTCACAGGACACCAGTGGCATGTTCAGGCTTTGGATATATTGTCCTCAGTTTTATTCAATGGCTTGACGGCCTCAACCATTATTAGGAAAAAAAAAAAATCCCAGCTCTTCCTGGGACCCTGTCACACCTGTTTCTGCCAGCAGACACCATGTAGTTTTCCGTTCTCATTCTTAACCTTTTCGGAAGAGGGAGAGCCACTCTCTGTGATAATCGTCCACCCTGCTGGAAAGAGAATGGGCTGGCCTCTAGGCAACTGGTCTCAAGCTTGGCTCTGCCTCTAACTTGAGTGTGGCCCTGAGATAGCTCTTCCCTGGCTGGGTCTCAGTCAACAAAGTGAGGAAGTTCGACCAAAAGGAACTCTTAAGACCCATCCAGCTTGATAGTGGAGACAGCAGCTGCACAGAGGTGGAACTAATGCGGGGCTCATGGCTGGAACACTTCTGTTAAGGCTGAATGAATGGAAAGCACAGGAGAACTCATGCAGCTGGGGACAGCAAGTGGCTGATCCCAAGCTGGGAAGATAGGAATGATTTCTGTCTTCTGGTTTGGCCGTTTGTGTTCTCTGCCATGTGCTTATGTGTTACAGAGGAAAACATGCTGCTGGATTCTCAGGAAAATCACTTAGGTCTGTCCGGCTGCAGAATGAAGCCAGACGTGGGTCTGCTTACCTGCCTAGCTGGTGATCAGAGCAGGCCCGTAGGAGGTGGTGGCAAGAGCACTGAACTAGGCATCAGACTAAGGCTCTGATCAGTTCTGTGCCACCAGCTGGCTGTGTGGCTTTAGGCAAGTCGTTGCTCCTCTCTGAGCTTGAGTTGTTTTCAGTGAAATAAGGATGTTAGATGCCTCTGATAGTCTTTTCAATCAAATGATCTGAAATTTAGTGCTTCATCTTCTTCCTCTCTCACAGGCTTCCTTAGGACAGCTTGTCTTGTGGGCATTCTGAGTATTATTAGCCAAGGAAAAACCTTCTGATTTTCATCTTAACTTAGAGATGGGGAATGAGAAAGGGAGATGGCACAGGGATACTTTCGCTACTCCTTTTGCTGTGTGTTTCTAAGGAAGTCACCAGACTTCAATTCACCCTTAGAGGAAGGAGATGCTCTCTCTCCCCTTCTCTGAGAGGTGAAAGCACCCTCTGCAGACCTGGTTACATGGTATCCTGGAGGCATGCACTGTTGCATTAGTTAAGGGGGAACAGAGGGAGCTGCTGTGTGCTGAGTAGCAGGGGGCCTGTGCTAGGTGCTTTCTCTATATAGTTTCAGGTAATCGTCTCAAAAACCCGTGAGAACTCTTAGAGATGACTGGAAGTAACGGAGGCTGAGGGAGCCCAAGTTAGACACGGCAGGGAGAGCCACGCGAATTCAAAATCAGCCTGTCTTTCTCCAAAGCTTGAACTACGTCTCTGAGGGCATCACTTTAGCAGGAATTGAAAGTAGGACGTGGGGAGGAGCTGGGAAACCCCAGACCTAGCTGACCTCGGGGAAGAAGGCGGTGTGTAGGGCAGAAGCTCAGACTGTACCTTAGGCTCAGCAGCTATATAAACCTTCTCTGTTTTTCATCTCGCCTCTTGACTCTCCCACTGGCACCTGAAAAGCGGACTGGGGTCGAAGGACAGACCTATGCATCCTGCGTCCTGGCAGGCAGAGGGAAGCATAGGTCCCTTCTTCACTGACAAATGTCCTACAGGAAACCTGAGCCCCACCAAATCCCTGCCTCCTCAGCTGACCACACAGATCAAAGCTGGGGACTGTCATCTCGCAGTTTGGGGTAGAGCAGGGCCAGCCGGTCTCACCTCTGCCCCACCCACCCCCCAGGCCGTCGGTGGGGAGAACAGCTGCTTCCTCTTCCTCGGTGAGAACCCCTCATTCCTTAGCCTCCATCAACACACAGGGCTCCTCAGACACAGCCTCAGGAAGGGTTGTCCAGTCAAGACCCCGATAGCCGGCTGGAGCCTCTTACTGTCCAGCCATACACAGAACCAGCGCGCTGAACAGCCAAGGCGAGAAGTGACGTCCTTGTGGGACACGAGAGAATATGTAAAGATAACCTTGTTTTAATAGAAAAAGGAAATGAGACAGAAGTTGGCTCTTTTTTTACTGCAGGGAAGTAGTCCTGTAGACTTAAGTTTTAGTTGGAACAAGTATTTACTGAGTCTCCTATATGTTACACGCTGTGCTAGGCACCTTCACCAGAATCTCATTTCTGCCTCATAACAGCGTCAGGAAAAGAGGAAAAGGCTCCGTGACGTCAAGTGACCTATTCAAAGCCACTCAGAACCCAAACTGTCTGCCTCGCAGCCCACAGCTCCTTCCATTATCCCACAGCTTCTTGTCCTAAATGCCCTCAGGAATGTGTCTTCCTCTGAGAATGGAGCACAGGTGGATACCGGAATGCAAAGAGATGAAAAGAAGTGGGCCGTGGTTCCCAGGTGTCCTGTAAGATGAGACATCTCCTTCCCCTCCTGCTCAGGGCAGCTTCCTTGACGTCCCCTGCGCTGAGTACAGGGTCCTGCCGTCAGCTCCGTAGCACTCTGCACTTTCCCTTACGGACTATTTCTCACTCTGCTTTGTGATTGCTTCTTTGCTGTCCATCTTCCTTAACCCACCATACGCTTCTAGAGAGCAAGGACAACTTTTGCTTTGTTCATCATTGACTTCCAGTGCTGGGCACCTCATAGGTACTTAACCAAGATTTACTGAATTATTGATTCAAACTAAAAATAAAAAAGTGAATGGATAGATGGATGGAGAATGGATAGATGTGGTTTATCATCGTCTCCGAGTTACCGTGTCTCAAATGAAATTGATCTTTCCCTTCCTGACAAGTTAACTTACTTGACTTCCTAGGAAGCATTACTGTCAAAAGACAGTGAGGGCTTTCAATCTTCTAACTTTAAATCTTGGCTCAATCACTTACTAACCATGGAATGATACGCAATTTATTTACTCTCTGAACCTTAGTGTCCTCATTGTAATGTCGTATAGCGAGGCTTATTGATGACACTTATAATCCCTGGAATATACTAGAAGGTCTATAAATTGTAGCTTTAATCTTAGCATATATAACAATACATTAGATCACTTATCCTTATCTTCGGTGCCGCTTGTCTTCCACTCCCTCTTCCGCTCACAATGACCACTGGATGTTTAACCTGGTTTAACTTTCTCCCAGATATCTTCTGTGTTTGATTTACCGCCCTCACCTCATCTCCCCATTTAACACAGTAGGTTCTAGCCAGTTTCTCTGCTTCAGCTTTTTCTTCCCATGCTTCACGCATACCCCGTGGTGGCTCTGGAATTCCTATAGAGAAGAGGTTTAGGGTGGCTCTCTGACTCCACACAGAGTGGGGAGGATCAGGGACTTGTCTCGAAGCTGCATATTCATATCACTTTACAAAATGTTGAGGAAATGTAATTGTTTCTATTAAAGCATGGGGCCGGGGAGCTTGATGGGTAAGAAAGTGTACTAAAGCTCTCCACCCTTGGCCAGCCCTTGCAGTCACCTCTGGGCACTGCCAATTTATATCTCTTAAAGTATGGTTCTCATCAAGGTCCATTTTGCGAAAATTTTTTCAGTGGGTCTGCAGAAGGTGTGGAACAAGTTCCAGAATCCTTTGCCTCACATTCAGGACTCTCCACAATTTTGCTGCAGGCTAACTGTTACAAGGCATTTTGCACCAACACCAATTTTTCATTTCATGGATTTCATTCCATTCAACACCCCCTGTATACACCACAGCTACTGCTAACTCCATGTCTTTGTCCAGGAGTGCCCCCCCTCCAGTGGTCCTCCCCAGGTCCTCCCATCTAGTGAAGTTCTCTCCATGCCCCAAAGCCTGGCTCAAGAAGTGTTCTCCCAAAGAACCTTCACAGCCGCGCCAGCCTACAGTTCTCCCTCCCTTCCTGGAATTCCCAGTGTTTCTTACTGTCAGGATAATTTATTCTGTCACTTAATTACGTAACTTTTCGTGTTTGTTGTGGAAAGATTTCGAATGTTGATGTTTTCTCTCTCACTGGACTGAGAGGTCCATTTAGGGTAAAGACTGCCGGTACCTTTTTGGATCCCAGCCCAATCAGTGTGGGACACAGCGTAGGTAGGCGATGTGTTTCTGAGTTGTGAGCCATCCCCAGGGGCTCTGGGGCACTCTTCTGGCTCACAGATGCCTAGTAACAGAAAGGGGGCTTCAGATTCAGGGACAGTCATCTCCAGAGACCCAAGGACTCTCCCCAAGGAGTCTATGCCCAATATATACTGGCTATAAGACTTCAGACCTGGGGAAACTGAGTGTTTATGACCCAATCTCAGCAAAAATCATATGAAATTGGCATTTCCTATGCTGGTGACTGACTAACAACTTGGAGCTGAAGCTATCTTGTTATCTTCAGCCTGAGCAACGTGGGTTTAAACACATGTCTGTTTACACCTGCATACATCTGTCTTCATGTGCACACCAGCCCTCACTCAATACATGGTGTCACCAGGTTCATGAGAAAGGCCACCAGTGATGGAGGAGTAAAGATGGGGCTTTAAAACGTTTACAGAAATATCTCTTTTAGAAAGAAATAAAAAGTAGAAATCTGGGGTGAAGTGTATACAAGGATTTTTTGTACTATTTTTGCAACTTTTCTCTAAGTCTGAAAATATATCAATATTAAATAAAATTTTAAGACAGAAATGACAAAAAGTCACTTTCTCTGTAGTTTCCCTCCTACCTTCCTCAGCCTAAGAGAATTGACATTTTTTCAGCACATTCATATGTGAATTATAGTTATGAATATTTCTATTTCTCCTATTACACAAGAAGTATAAAATGGAAAAAAGTAGTCAGACTTTTAAAATGTTTTATTTTTAATATTAATACGAATACATTAGAATATTAATATTGGAATAGAAGAGTTTTAATATTTTGTGATCTGGGGCATGATATTTAACCTCTCTAGGTTATAGTTTCCTCATCTTTAAAATGGAATCAAAACTGCCTATCCCTTAGCATTATCATAAGAATTAATAAAACGATAAATATTAAATAATTAATACACTTCCTGGTCCATAGGTGATGCCAAGATATCCTAGTTCCAAATGTTTAAGAAATGTCAGTAACCAAGTTCTACTCACTTTGTGTCCTCAACACCTACAAAAGCATCTGGCACAGAGTAGATGCATAATAAACAGCTATTGAAAAAGGGGTGGGGGGCGAGGAGAGAGGGGAAAAATGCCCGAATTCTACTCAAGCGACTCTCACAGCTGATCCCAAAGCCCCAAGAGCAGCCCTTGCTTTTGTTACCCCTCTGAAGGACCTGGTGAGAGCGCCGTCACCTCTCCAGGCCTGTGCTTTCCTCACTTACGAGATGGGGTTGGTTTCATTCCACCGGAAAAGACTAGCTAATTAGAAAGGACCGTACAGCTCCGGCATCTAAGGCCCCTGGAGCGAGGACTGGGCAAACGGGCTTGAAAGTGTGATAGAGCAGCCTGCCCCGCCGCTGAAGGCTGGCCCCAGCTCCCCTCGCGGGCACGGGTCAGGTCGTGCCTCCGTCTGGCTGAAGCAGCAGCCCCCGCTCCAGGGACGTCCAGAGCCCGGGCACCAGAGAGTGCAGGTCCAGGCTTTCTCGGAGCCTCAGGACAGTTGAGACCTGAGCGTGGCCGTCGGTGCCCTTTCCTTCTCTAGTCCCCTCCCGCCACCGCCGAGCAGCAGGGTCCTGGTAGACACAACCCCAGGCGCCGGCCCGGGAGCTCGCGGGCAGCCCTCCGCGGGCCTCCTGGGCGGGGTCCCTCGCACGGAGGAGGGAATCCGTGCCCTCTGCCTTCTTTTCTGAAAGGAGGTGATGCCTGTTTTGTCCAGGGCCACGTGCAGGGAGGTCAGCTCCAGGGCTTCCTAACGGACTCCTTTCCACAGAGTTGTGAACCTCACTCCCCCCGGGGGGATGGCTCGCTTAGCTCGGCCGGATCCGAGCGGGGGCTGCTGTGATTACCGCCGAGGGAGAAACAGCGAGGGCGAAAGGCCGACGGAAAGGCTGTGGAGCCCAAACAGGCCGTGGAGTCAGGAGCGCCCGACCAGACCCGTTGCTTGACAGTCCACTGTCACTTTCAGGCTGGGCTGTCTGCACGGTGGGTCTGGAGTTTCACCCCGACTAAACGTGGCAGAGAGGGAGGAGGAGAGGAGAAAAGAGGAATGAGGAAGGAAAGGAGAGGAGGGAGGAGGTGAGAGAGGAGAGGCAAGGAGAATGCAAACGCGAGAGAAATGGAGAGAGTAGATGGAAGAGGAGAAAGCGCAGATTTGTGCGGAAGCAGAGTGTGTGTGAGCGAGAAAAGGATGCGAGAGAGAAGTGGAGAGAAGGACGCAGTGAGGACGGAGACCGAGGAGGCTGACAAGGCCTCATCCTCGCTCGTGGCCAAGTGTCCCCGGCTCTCTCCTACAGGGTCGACCCCACACCGAGCGCCGGGCGCGACCACCGGCCTCCGAGCGGCCGCATCCCCTCTCCTCCCTCCCGCCGCCGGCGGAGCCCCGCGGGCCCGACCCCCGCGGCTGCCCGGCCGGCGCCCTGCGCGCCCCGAGCGCTGGGAGGGAGGGAGCAGCGAGCGAGCGAGCGAGCAAGGGAGGGAGGGAGGGGCTGCCGGTGGGAGGCAACCATGTGGTTCCAGCTCACTCTATTTCCCCCCCCCGCCTTTCTTCACTCCTTTTTCTTTCCAAACAGGGAAAAGTGTTCCACGAAGCGGTAGGGTCTTTCTGCCTCGCCTTTTCCTCGCTGACCCGGGTCCCCGCTCCCGTCCGAGTGCCAGCTGGCAGGGCGAGCGCTGGAAGCCCTTCTGCGCCCGTTGCGGGGATCCCGGAGAGGGGCGCGAGGCGTGGGGCCGCTCCCGCGCCGGCACATGGCTGCAGCCGCCCCGCGCGCACCCCGAGGCGCCGCGCCCAGCTCGCCCGAGGTCCGTCGGCTGAGCCCGCCCGCCCCGGAGCCAAGCAGCGACTGAGCGGGGAGGAGCCCGCGCCGGGGCATCGGGATGATCCTCCTCGTCCTGCTCGGGCTAGGTGAGTGCCTGGGGAGGGCGGGTGGCCCCGGGCACACACTGTCCCGCACCCGGGCCGCGATACGGGCTCCGAACGGTTGTCCCCGCGGCCCCCGGAGTGAGCCGGACGCCAGTGTCCCTGCCTCCCGGCCAGGGAGGAGCACATCTGGCAGCGGAGGGCCGCCCAGTCGGCCATCGAAAACGTCTCGCACATCTGGGCCCTGGAGCAGCCTTGGGCGTTGGGGTGTTTCCTGGTTAAGTTTGGCCGAGAACCGCATGGTGTGGCGGGTGCTTTTGGGGGTGGTGTTTAGTTTCAGGAGTATCTGGGGAAACTGGAGAATTGGGAGAGGGAAGGTATTATTCAGGAATTTTTGTGCCAGGTTCCTGAGGGTGGGGGGAGCTTTTTCGTTTCCAACAGGCGCCTGGAGGGCGCAGATTAGAAACAGATGTGTTGGAGGGTAAGCGAAAGGGAGTGGGAGAAGAGAGGGGGAGAGGAAAGCAGGAGAGGGGAAAGGGCAGAGCCCCAGGAGGACCAGGAAGGTGCGGACAGACTGGGAGGGACGAAGAGGGGAAGGGAAAGGGCTGGGAGGGAGAGAGGAAAGAGGAGGAGGGATGTGAGGCAGAACAGCAAGCCTGAGAGAGACTGATCAAGACAGAGAAAAATGGAGCGGAGGAGAGAATAGAGGGAAACAGGCTCTGGGGCCAAGAGAAGTGCTGCCCCGCGTGTCCCTTCTGGGGACTTCTGAGGCCTCAGAGGCCCTAAGGCATAGACTCACCCGGGCTGGAAGCAGGCAAGTTTACAGGACAGGGCAGGACAGTGCCCATCAAGGATGTGTGGGCAAGAGCTGACAGGAGGGAGATGCACCAGGTCAGGGAAGGCTGACTGGGGAGCTGAAGGAAAGTCATGATAGGAACCAGGGAAACGAGGGCTACACCTAGAGCCAGGACCAAATGTGAGCCTGAGTTCAGAAAACCAAAGAGCCAGCAGGCGTGGTAAAGTGAGCGCTGCCCTGGAGACCAGGCCAGGTGAGAACTGGTCCCAGTTTCGAACTGACTCGCTGGGTGACCTTGGACCACTTACCCACTACCAGGCCTTCAGCTCCCTTCGCTCCCAAACAAGCAAAGGAGATGGTTCCTAAGTCCCTTCTGGCTCTGACAGCCTTAAACACCAGGAGTTTGTCAGGGACCTAATGGATGGAAAAGTCCCCAAACAAAAGTGAAGAGGCACTAAAAACTCCCTCTGAATTAGATGTCTAGAGCTCTCTGTCTCTCTTTTTGAAACCTTACAAACCAACTAGGCCGTATGCATGCCTGCCTAGGCCAGCCTCAGGCCAACAATAACTCTTCACCCGGGTTAGAGGAATAAAAGAGGTGGATTAACCTAAACTATTGCTCAGGTAGGGCAGGTGAGGAGCCACGATTTTCTAGGCTCTTGTAAATACCAGCCAAGTATGGCAGCGCCGCTCCTGAGCACATGGCGTGTCTGGATGGTACTTCTGCTGGCCTTACCCCTAAGCCACCAACCACCCGATGTCAGTAGGCTCGAACGGCAGAGCAGCCTTATTAAAAGCAGCTGGAACTCACTGAGTACTTACTATGCTGAGCATGTTATGTGGGTTATCTTGTTGACTCATTTATTCTTCACGCCAACCCTATTGGCCACCCGCTATTATTACCCCGATTTTACAGGTGAAGAAAACAAGATGTAAAGAGGTCAGGTAACTCGCTCAAAGCCGTAGGCTCCTCGTTGGCAGAGATAGGATTTGAATGCACGTTGTTTGCTTGCTAAACCGCCATGTTATAGGCTTCCGGCACCACAGAAGGACTCTTAAAGATGTTCTCTGCATTGAGATCCAGTTCAGTCCTATTCATGGAGCAGGAGACATCAGCGAGATCCTGCCCCATGGGAGGAGCCTGGGAAAGGGAAAAAAGCTAAGAGTGTTTGAGCACCTGCTCTACACCAGCCCCATTTGGGCACAGTTTCTGGTGGAAAGTGACTTTGGCCCGCATGGTCAGTTGAAATCAGCTGGCTTTGATGATGGTCAACGTCTTAGTTCATGAGAAAGAGGAACAGACCAAGGCATGGATCAAAAGATGTCATTGGTTCCTTAGCCATTTTTTATTGAGTGCCTACTATGTGTATCATTCCTCTGGTGAGAATATCATCTGTTGGGTTGATGTCTTTCTCATAGAAATTGTCTCTCATGATATCTTTTTTGGGAGGGTTCTGTCTTTATAAAATTGTTACAAACCAAATGCCATGTAGAAGAGAAAAAGTGGACCACTGACTTAGAAATTCTTCATAACTGGATGTTCATCTACTATTCGCCTAATAATAGGATGTTCACCTACTATTAAGCTTTTGCCACATCAGTGCCCTTGTCATGACATATGACATCCCAGCTCTGAATTGAATAAACTGTTCAAGTAAGAAGTCACAGAGGAGATGAGTTGAAGGGTCAGGACAAGGGACAGGGCAGAAAACCTGAGATGAGGTTGGAGAGCCAGAGACCAGCATTTGAGGGGAGCAACACTGAAGGAACTGAAATCCCTGCATGGGTCAGCAGCCCCTGGGGAACCACTCTTGTGGGCTGGATTAGCCTTATTTGCAAAGTGGTTTTGAGCCCTGGGATGCCTGGACGGGCACTCTTTAGGAAAGCCAGAAAGAAAGCCCTCAGTGTTGCCTGAATCCTAAAATCATCTCCTGCTCCCTGAAAGGAACAGATCCCGCGTGGCTTCTGGCCACTGCTAGCGTGACTTCTGGCCTCTTTTTTCTAGAGAAAGCACAGTATTGAAGGGGAATCAGGAGGGCTAAGAGTTCTGGACCCACCAGTGAGTGAAATCAAATGTCCTGCCTTTCTGATGTGAATGAAAAGGAATGCTCTGAGCCCCACGGAGGAGAAACAAGGGGGACTTCATGGGTTCCCCCAGCAGCTCCTCTGACCACCACCTCTCCCCTTCCCCTGTTGCTCAGGTCTCATTATCCTACCTGAACTTCTTCCTGGACTTCTGTAATAGCTGCCACGTGGTCTCCTGCCCAAGCTCTCTCTTCCCTTCCTACATACTGCTACCCTAGTAACCTCGTGAAACAGCTGGTATAAGGCAAAGAATTTGGATTAGGAATCTGGCAAGCTCTCTGGGTTCCTTGACTGCAGAATGGGGGTGGAGGGATTTTGAATTCGCATTCTCTCTGATTCCATGATCTTACTCTGCTCTTCCATAAACTTTTAGTAGTCTCCATTGCCTATAATGTCAAGTATATACACTTCATTCTCATATTAAAGATTTTACACAATATCATTCACAACTCACCGCCCAACAACTCTCCAAGAAACCTGGATTACTTCCTGTACTCAAACCATGCCCCATGCTTCTTTCTGGCTCTATGTTTTTGTTTATGATAATCCCTCCACCAAAAATGCCCTCTTACTCTCCACCCTTACAGATCGTTGACCCTCCAGATCAAAATCATGTTCACTCTCCAAGTCTCACCTCAAATACCACTTCCTCCATACACCTGTCCATGATCTCACCAGCAGAATATACGTTTTTCCTTCCTTTGAATCCCAGTAGCTGTTCTATTATGCTACTTTGTATTACAGCGATCTGAATACTTACCTAACACTCCAGTTAGAGTGTAAGGTCCATGCCTCATTCATCTGGGTACCACTTTTAGTACCTAGCAGAAACTGAAAGCTTGTGAAGTATCTGTTAAAATAATTGGATATTTGAAACATTTAAGGTCAAGAGAGGTGAAAGATCTGGAGTGTTATTACTCTTTGACTGTGGAACAACGCAATTGCGAGGAGCCCAGTTTTAACTGTTTGCTTTTGTGCTGCCTTGTCCATTAATGCAAACACAATGAGTACTGTTTTCAAAATAATTATACATAGAACATTACATGGACAAGGACCAGATAATACATTTGTTATACAAACTTAATATATCAAGTACGTTAGTACCAGACATTAACAATAGAATTCATGGAAACTTTTGCCAGGATGGGGAAGGAGCTTTGTTTCCAAAAAAATGAGTTTGAGGAGTGCTTGAATGCTTGGTCCACTGGCCTGTGGTTTAATGACGGGTCTCAGCAGGATTCCATGTCCTTCCCTCGTCTTCCCACATTAACGGTGATGGTTATAATATAGATACATTCCCGGTAGGCTCATATCTTGTCTCATTCAATTTTTATCTTTTGCTCAGCTGGGCAAAGTACACATGAGTCTATTTCATAAATGTACCTAATGATGATGAACTAGACAGACATTTTTAAAAGGTAGAATCAAAGATTAGCAGACATGGGGAAAGGCTAAGACACTATCTAAATCAGTGGTTCTTAAAATTTTGAATCCCAGACCCCTCTGAGAATCCAGTGAAAACCCTGAATCCACTTCTTAGAAAAAGACACATATACATCAGATTTTCCTATAACTTCTAGGGGTTCATTGACCTCCTGATACCGTTCCTTGGAACCCAAGTAAATCCTTGATCTAAACCTACCCCTTCTTTTATGATGAAGAAAGAACCAAAGTTCAGAGAGATCTGGCTAAAGTTAAACAGGTAGCTTAGTAGAAGGGCCAAGACAAGACCCCCTAACTCCATAGTCTGTCCTATCACACCTTCTCGAAGTGGAAAATCTCTCTCCCTCCTTTTCAGCTCATGTAGTTAAGCTCTTCAGATGCTTCAGTTAAATGTAGTCAGTGCTGAATAATTGCCATCGGTTTTATGTTGAGAAATTGTCTGAAAAATAGGGCCGATGTCATAACATTTCAGTTTAGCCATCATAACTAGAAATCCTGGAAACTTCTGCAGTGCCTTGTATAATGTCTGGTATATTCAGGAAAAAGGGATTATACGCAAAGTCCTAAAGATGCAGGTGTGCCTACAGGAATAGAAAGGGAAATCAACAGCTCTAGCTTCTTCACAATTTTGCTGGGTTATTCTCGGCAAGTCATTACTATTCTGAGCCTCAGTTTCTTTCTCTGTGAAACGAGATTGCTAGACTCAGGTGATCTCTGTGTTTCCTTGTACCATTAACATTCTCTGTTTTTTTTATAATTTTGAGAATTTTCCGGCTGGTCCTGCCTGATGTGGCTGTGATCAGAACACATGGGTGTTACCACGCTCATCTGATTTTTTTCAGGCACGGAGCCCTCATGGCAATAGGTAGCATATGATTATGAATCCAGAACGGCTGGCTGCCTAATGTGAAGAGAGCAGTAGTGACTCCATCCTGGGTCTGCACTGGGGCACTGTTAGCCAGGCAGCATCATTCAAGGTCAGGGTAGATGGCCAGAGACCTCTGCCCTAGAAGTTTAGTACCTGAAATACTCACCAAAAGGACCTCATCCTGAGCAGAGTTACCTACAGAACAACCCCAAGCATGGGCACCCAGGGTAGACTTCTGAGTAGAGGGTCTGTTGCATGAAACTGTTTGCAGGCATTAGCATTTCCTTCAGTTTTTAAAATTAAGGCATAATTTACATACAGTAAAGTGCACCCACTAAGTATGTAGCTTAATGATTTCCCTGCATGGATTTGAACTTGTGGTTGGGTTTTGAAATATGAATTGTGTATTATGAGCTCACTCGTAGTACCTGAGAGAGAACGATGTGGGTAGGATTATGACGGCAGTAGAATTTATTGCTAACGTTTGTACAAAGTTTCACAGTTTACAAAATATATTAACACACCTTATCTCGTTCTCAACTCACTCTTTGAGAGTAAATGTCATCATTATGCCACTTTACAGGTAAATAAACTGAGGCCTAGAGAAATAAAGTGAGTTTCTCAAGATGACCCTCTCAGTACATAGCTGAGCCAGGACACCGACCCAACATTTTGGATTCCAAAAACTATTTGCTTTCCAATTATCAGGAGGCACATAGTTATTCTGAAATCAAGGCTTCTGTGTTACCAAGAAGAGAGGATCAGGCTGAAGCAAGGCTTCATTTACAGGATTCCAAACGATAAATCCCACAGTGGAAAGTTCGGTTAGAACATTTATCACCCCCTCCCCCCCACTCCATTCAAATTGTTAAGAAATGGTTCGTTTGGGTTAATGTCTATTGTTTATAACCCAGAATTACTATGGATGTCGTACATGGGTTACTAGTTCCTTCTAACGAATCGGAAGACTCTCGTAGTCGTGGAGACCTCGCCTTGCTTTGGGGTTGGTTGCGTGAACTCCTTATTTGTCCTGAGGCTATGGGTGGCGAGTGTATTGGCTACAACTCACCCTATATGTTGCCTTTTGTAGTTAAATTCCTCTTTTCAGCAGTTTTGACTTCTTCCCAAAGAAGAATGCATTCGGTACCAAAAAAAAAAAAAAAAAAAAATCTGGTTATCTGAGCTTCCTAACTGTCTAGAGTCTGGGAAAATAAGTTTATTTCCTTTGGCAACACATAGACCAGAATGGGGAAGAATGCTGAAGTCCGACAACCTTTATTTTGTTAGTGACAGTGGTTGGATCACTGTGTGTGGAGCCTCGGCCAGAGTCTGCTGGTGATAAGACTGAAGGCTACTTTGTTTCCACGGGACACAGGGGAGAAAGCCGCTGCCTTTGTGCCCACACTGAGAAGGGAACATGGGCAGCTGTCTTCCGAGGTCGGTGTGGAATATGGGAGGTTTTTCTGAAGCGAGGCAGCAAGGGGATCTGGAGAGTTGAGGTCACGAAAGGCGACGGGGGAGAAGAAAGAGGAGAGGGAGGAAGAGAGGAAGACACAGAAACAGAGAGCGAGGACGCAAAAGCTGAAAGCTCGGCCCTGCTGGCATTTACAGAGCAGCTTCTCTGAGCTCTTTCTGTTTCACGGAGAGTGGCAGCGGCTTTCAGGAGCTTCCAGGGACTCTCATGTGTGTCCCATAACATTTTCGACATCATTCATGCACCCTCACTCACAAAACAACTAGAGGAGGGGGGGCTCCTTCTGTAGTTCAGGCCCTGGGCTAGGCTCTCAGGTGTCACTGATATGGAACACAGTTTCCACCATCTAAGAACTCAGCCCAGTGGGGCGACATAGTCATAAACAGGGAATTGCAGATATATGAGAGCGCTGTCATCAAGGCAAGTACCAGGGCTTTTAGGAGTCCTGGGGGGTAGCAACTCAATTCTGTGCCGTCTTACGGAGATGGGCTGTGTCTTCCCACGTGCGTCTTCAGGACGGTGGCTGATGTTCCCCTGTCATCCACAGCACTTGCACATTAGTGGGGCCGGTGCTAAATAAACAGCTGGTGGCTTGATGGATCCCCCCCGTCATCATCAGAAGGGACGGATGCAGTGCTGTGTGTCCTGGCGTTCAGCCAGGTGCTTTCTGGAAGGATCGGACCTCCCGACATCCTTGCCTGTTGAAAGTTATGGTTCGTTCTGCCTCACAACTTGCCAGTTACATAGCTGCCTCTGGTTCCTCGTCCCTCATGGGATGTTTAAAAAAAGAAAAGAAAAGAAAAAGAGGAAGAAATACATTAGTGAATTTGGATCTCTTAATTAAGAACGGTGGTCTGGTCACCTGAGGTTTTCGTAATATTTGTCCATGTGGAAAGTGAATAAGATCAAGCCGAAAAGGAATTTTTTGCTCCAGAAGAAATCTGGTGTATTGAACAGACTCAGCCCCTGACATAACCTTACTTCTTCTCTTGTTGGGAGGGTTGGGGGTGAGAGGGTGTCAACTCCTGGAGAGGGAAAGTGCTTTGCGACTTCACTGTTTAAATTTAGGCTTGGGTTTGTGGAGATCATTTTGACTTGGAGCAATGAGCCTTCCAACCCAGCCTCTGTCACTTCTCATTACTTCCAGTGACAGTTCCACTTATTTCCAATCACTCTTCAAGGGAAGAGTGGGGGAAGGCACATAGGCGGCCATGTGGATGTGCCGCGTAGCCACTTCTGTAAGAGCTCAGCCCCGGGCTCCTGGCTGGGCCACTTTATAACCGTGTGACCTTGGGCACTTCACCTTCCTGACCTTAGTTTTCTCACCAGTACTCACATCTATTAACAATTCACAGGTTTGTTGTGAGAATTAAATGAGGCAATGCATACAAAGAATTTTAGCATCCTGCTTGGTACATAATAAGCTAATAAATGGCTGTCCTGATTCCCGTGACTGTCCTTGCTGGGAGAGGCTCAGCCCAGAGGTATTTGCAGGGTCTGCTTGAAGCCAGCAGATACCAGGCCAGCAGGGCCAGCCTTCAGGGCTCCGGTCACCACTGCCCCTCCATCCTGCAGATGAGTTCCCATATGTCCTTCGGGGAATGTCACCCTGCTCCAGGATCCCAAGAGGTGCATAAACCCTGTCTGTGCCCCAGTTGTCTGTAACTGCTCTAGGAGAGTAACTTTTTGTGTTATTCAGCTCCAGGCAAGAGGCGCCCTTCCTTATGCTGCCCTGCATACTGTCTGCAGGTTGCTGAAGCTGAATCACAGGGGGCCAGACTTATGTTCCCCACTCTGCCCTCTCCATCACACGCTCCCCAAGGCCTGTGCCCGCTTGGGCTGTCCAGCCTGGGCAAACACAGGCTGGTTAATTTCTGCCTTCGCTGTCAGGTAATGTTTTATTGAGCACCTGTTATGTAGCAGGCATCATCCTAGGGACTTTCATACCAGAAATTTCTGGTATCCTCACAACAATCTGTGAGGCCGGTATTATTTTTTTTTAATATTTATTTTATTTATTTGGTTGCACTGGTCTTAGTTGCGGCTCTTTAGTTGTGGCTCGCCGGCTCCCCAGTTGTGGCATGCAAACTCTTAGTTGTGGCATGCATATGGGATCTAGTTACCTGACCAGGGATCGAACCCGGACCCCCTGCATTGGGAACGTGGAGTCTTAACCACTGCGCCACCAGGGAAGTCCACTGCAAGGTCAGTATTATTGTCATCCCTATTTTGGGTCAGAAAAGTCAGGCTGAAGAGGTCAGGTGTTCTGTCGTAGGCTGTACAGCTGTACAGACTGGAGCTGAGTTTGCTTTCTGCTTCAGTAATGATCTGGGGAAGACAGGAGTGGAGAGACAGATGGATGACGTACCTATGGGGACACATGGATGGGAGGCCACCATGTGGTCCTTGAGGATTTGGCCCAAGATGGAGCTGCAAGGCTCTGCATCCTCTACTTTTGTCCTGACCAAGATTAGATCCAGTGAGCCCAATACCCACATTCGAGACATGTTGAATTGTATTTCCTGTTTCAATTTGGGAGGAAAGGCAAACCTCAAGGTGGGAAGAAAAATGTCTGATTTTTTCCACTGACCTGAACAACAAAGAGTGTGGGCTAAACTGGGTGTCCCAGATTTCCGCAGACCTAGAATTCCCACTTAGAATGGATTCCTGGCCCAGGCGGGTAGAGTCTGGGTTTCTAGCTGAGGCCTGGTCTCCATCTGCTTTCCTTGGCTGGAGGTCCATCCCCCATCCCTCCAGCCAATAGCAAAGTTCAGGCTCCCGCCTTGCGGCCTCTCCATCCTCAAAGGAGGTGAGCCGGAAATGGGGCCACCTCTCCGTAGCCACCGTCTCTGCTCCACTGCCTCTCCCTCCCTGTTCCCGGAGTCCTGTAGCTTCCCAAGCCCTGAGGAATCCAGGTGACCGTCCTCACATGCCTGGCACCTGAGCCTGACCTTCCCCTTGTTCTTCCCCTCTCTCTCTCTGGACCCAGTGTGGCTGCTCTCGGATCTGGTACTTAATGAGAGAGAGACAGAGAAGCAGAGAGAGAGAGAGAGATAAGAGAGCAAGACAGAGAGGGACAGAAAAAACAGAGAAAGAGACAGAAAGAGACAAAGAGAAACAGACATGCACACACAGAGACAAAGACACACAAAGAGATAGAGACAGAGAGAGAGAGAAACAGGGAGAGGGGGACAGAGTGAGACACACACACACACACATACATGCAGCACAGGCAAGTGTGAACTCTGTACACCTCGTCTTTCCTGTGTTGCCCGGCACGTGGAGTCAAAGGTCCTCTTCCTCCCTCTTTCTCCTTTGTCTTGGTGGATTCACCCTGCACATCACTAACTCCACTAGGGTATCCGAGGTAGGGCAAACAGAGGAAACACAAGTCAATGATTACAGGAAGTGTTGGTGGGATTCAAAAAATATTATTTCCCAGCTCAGTGCTTATGTGTATGTTAGCGCATTTAATCTTCACGACAGCTTTGTGAGACAGGTATTGTCAGCCTCCATTTTATCGAAAAGGATCAGAGAGGTTAAGACATTTTCCTGGTGTTATACAGCTAATTAGTAGCAGAATCAAAAGGAGAAGTCAGGTCTTCTGGCTCCCAAACCATTGCTCATCCCCTTCCTCCACTGGACCATGAGCCTCCCTATGCATGGCAGCAACACCCCACAGCAGGACGCCTCATTGGCTCTCATCCTGCAGTGTCTCATTACCAGCTCACGGAGGGGGCAGTGCATAAGCTTTGTCGCCAGATATGGCTGCCTTCAACTCTGGGAAGGCTTGAGATTTGTCTCGAGTGATCAACTGTTCTGATCTGCCCAGGACTGGGAGGTTTCTCAGGACGTGGAACACAGGACTTGCAATGATAAAACAAGGACAGTCCTGAGAAAACCATCTGGTTGGTCACCCAAGCAGTAGACCACTCAAAGTGTGATCCTCAGATGAGTGGCAGGGGTAGCTCAGGGAGCTTGCTAGAAATGTAGCATCTCGGGTCCCACCCAGACCCACTGAACCAGGATCTGCAAGCTCCCTGCAGAACATAAGAAACATCTGAGAAGCTCCAGAGCAGGACCTCAGGCACCTTTGGCAGGAGTTGGGGAAATGGAAGATGTGCACCTGAGTTCCCTGACCTGGGACCATCACCTGCTGTAACCTCAGGTGATGTCCATTGACACTCAAGACTTAGGCTTATAGGCTGAGAGGAAAAGAGTTAAAGGTCCCAGGGTTGAGCACATGGGGGTGAGAAGGCTGGAGGGTGTCTTGGTGCTGTGTGGGCATGAGTGATGCGTGGTTAAGCTTTTCTGTCTGTCCTTGGAATGATGACGTTATAAAGGTTCTGAAGTTTCCTGGATTCTCCTTTCCTTTTACTGGGGCGAGGCTGGAGCGGGCAGTGGCCGACAGCAAATTACCCAGGGTCTGCCTGGGGCCAGCAGCGGCCTATGCCCCTGGGGCCTGGAGACACGGGAAATGAGAGCACAGAGGGCAAAGCACCTAATTGAGCCGTGCTCGCCGAAGAGCAGACTCTCCAAGTTAGTTATGGAAGGAATAGTAGGCTATTCAAGCAGCGCTCCACACCTACAGGATTTCCTGTGCGACGCCTGGCTCCTCGTCACAGGATCCTAACCTAGCTTTGCAAGCAAGCCGGCAGCGGTTACCTGGCCCTTCCTTCCCCACGGTGAGCACTTCACTGGGACGTAAATAGAAGTTATCACTGAACCTGTGCTCCAGCGAGGAGGTGGTTGGCCAGCTCCTCACACGCTTCACAGGCTCCTCTAGGCCTTGGCTCATCCTAGAGTAAACCTGGGTCAAAGCAGGTGTTCGTCCTTCGAGTGATGGTGGTGGTGTGTCATCTTCTGTTAGTTTCTTTGCTCTCAAACCTGACTGTCACATGTGAAAACCACAGGTACCAGGCAAGGTAGGAAAAGACATTTGTAAGGCTGGGGTGGCGGAGCAGCCTCATAATGAATGAAGCATAACCCACATTGGTCCGCTTTCTCTCTGTTCCAAGTCACATGCTCAGTAGGGACTCTGAAAGAAGGGCAGCTCAAGGGAGGGGACGACAGGCAGGCCTGGAGATGGATGTGTTCATCTGCTCAGTTAGAGCCGTTTCAGACAAAGCCTATTTCTGCTGTGATTTTTTTTTTTTTTTTTTTTTGCGGTACGCGGGCCTCTCACTATTGTGGCCTCTCCCGTTGCGGAGCACAGGCTCCAGACGCGCAGGCTCAGCGGCCATGGCTCACGGGACCAGCCGCTCCGCGGCATGTGGGATCTTGCCGGACCGGGGCATGAACCCGCGTCCCCTGCATCGGCAGGCGGACTCTCAACCACTGCGTCACCAGGGAAGCCCTCTGCTGTGATTTTAATCCCACCCTGACACCAAGAAATCAAACCATCGCTTTTCTCATAATAGGGAGAGATGCCTCTGACCTAGGTTGGTTTTTGTAACAGTTTCGTCTGTGCATGTTGTTTTCCCTGGGAGCTCCAAGGGCTTGGCTGTGGGTGGATTTTATCAGAAGATACAGATTTCCATTGTGAAGCAACTCCTGTGTGGTGTGCTGGATACTTGCTCATCCAAGTCCTATCAGGGGACCAGGCTGACAGAGGAAAAAGGAAATGGTGAACGATGTCAGACGGAATGTAGTTAAAGGCCAGAATGTTTGGTACAGACAGGAAGTGAAATGCGGGATTTGGAAAAGGAGAGTCATTAAGGTGTAAGATCTTCGGCAAACAGTGGAGCAAGAGTACGTGTCATGTGAGATGAAGATATTGCGTCAGGGGGTGGGTGAGGGGTCAGGAGCCTGGAGACGCGCAGCTGGGGGCATAGAGGGGGCAGGGAGGACACGGCGGGGGGTGGGGAGTAGTTGTGAAACAGTTATTCAGCCTCACTCTGGAAATAACACGCAGTCATAGTTTACGGGCCAATTTGGGGACCTACCTCAGGCAGTGTGGAGAAGGACCTTGGGCAACTCCCTCTCTGGGTCTCAGTTGTCACCGTGCACCAGGAGAGATCGGAGGGGAGAATTTCTAGGTCCTTCCCACTCTGCAGCAGGAGGACTCAGCTGTACTCCTTAGCGGAAGGCTTCAGACCCCAACGATCCCTCGCCATCCTCCCCGTGCAGGCATTGTGAGCTGATGCTTCACCTGTGCCCCCACCAGGTCTCCCTGCTCCCCCAGCTCCCTGGCTGTGCCCCCAGTGCTTTCCCTGGCACTAGAATAGACCCACATACAGTCTGACCTGCCCAGGCCTCTGCCTCTGAAAATGCTCGCATCCCAGGGCTTCTGCACATCTGTCCCTCGCCTGGAGCGCTCTCTTCCTGGTCTTTGCAAGGCTGGCTCTTACCTTACCGGTTTCAGTGCAAATATTTCCTCCGTGAGACCCTCCCTGAGCTCCACTCAGCCTCCCCTCTAACCAGAGCCTTGGCCTGATCACCTCACATTACCCTGCTCTATTTTCCCCCTAACATTTATCACAGTCTGAAGTCTTCTTTTTACCTCTGCTCATGCACTTGTCTCTTGTCTCTTTCTACAAGAGTCTGGACTTTGTATCACTGACTTCTGTATCCCCACAGTGCTTGACACAGCGATAAGTAGTCAGTAAAGAGACGACAAATAAACATCTGCTTTTTTTCTCTATGGTGTGCCTAGCAACCGAGACATTTTATAAATGAAAAAAGTTATTTAATGAGGCCTTCTTTGTGCAGAGCTCTTTGTATATGTTATCTCATTTAATCCTCATAACAGCTCTACCATGTAGGTACTATTAGGATCCCCTTTTACAGAGGAGGTGAAGTCCTTGCCAGAGTTACACAGCTAGTGAGCTGTGAAGTCTGGGTTTGAACCCAGGCAGTCTGACTGCAGAGCTGGTGCCGTAAGTTCACGTGCTATTCAGGTCACCTAAGCCAGCGCTTTTCAGACTTTAAGGTGCTTATGAATCAGCTGGGGACCTTCTTAAAATGCGAGATCTGATTTAGGAGGTCTGGGGTGGAGCCTGAGATTCCATGTTTCCAACAAGTTTCCAGCTATGGCTGCTGGTCCATGGAAAATACCTCTCAGGAGGGAAGGGAGAGACGGAGGGAGAGAAACTGGCCTCAGACAGGCCAGGTGGCTTTCCTTAGATCATGTAGCTAGTTCATGGCCAGCCTGGTGTCCTGGCTCCTAGCCTAAAGCTCTTTCAATGGCTCAGCAGCCCCAAGGATTTTAAAGCATGTACACATCTTCAGAGACCGTTTGCAGGAATACAGCCACCTGAATTGGAGATTGCAAAGGGGCCCAAGATGCTGGCCCGTGCCCCCTGCTCATCATGACCAGGATGCCTGGTTGCTGCTGGGCTTCTTTCCATCCCCGAGGCAGAGGGCATGGGAGGGGGTACGCGGAGATCACACACGTTGGCGGCTGAGTGTGTGTGCTTGGAGGAGGTCTGGAAATTCTGGGGAACCATTCATGTCTCTCAAAACAAAAGCTGTCACGCCCAGGACAGAACGTGCCATTACCTCCAGTTTACCGAGCTTCCACTGGCTGCTCTAAGGTTTGCGCGTATGTCAATAGTATTTATCACAGGGAGCATCAGCTCATTTGAGCCGCCTCCACCCTTCCCCAGCCTTCCCAGTTCCTGCCTTGCTGACACAGACGATTCAATTTCTGAACACTTTTACACATCAGTCTGTTCCCCCTCCCACCCAGCAGAAGTCCCTCTGGAAGATGACCGTCCATCCTCCAGTGGAACACACTGCAGGGTACTCAGAAACTGCAGAGCCCCATCCGCTCCAGGACAGCTCTTAACCCTGGGAGGGACTTTCCGCTCTCAGTTGGAGATGCTTGAAACTGCCACCTCCCAAGGCTACAAAGATTAGGACTGCCATAATCTTACAAGTAAAGGGCCCTCCAATTTGTAAAGTGATGTTTTGAGAGCATTTATCTGTGATGGGTACTGTGCTAGACATTTTCATATACACGTCACCTCATGTAATACTACAAGCACACCCTGAAGTATGTAGTGATCAATCCCCCTTTGACATATGGACACTGAGGGAGGGATTCAGTGACTCGTCTCAAGACAGACGGCCGATGTCATTTCTACTGCATCATAGCTGCCCATCCTCCTTATAAATAGTTGAAGAACGTTCTTTCATGTTTGTCTCCTATCCTGCTCTCTCCTTTTACAAACTAAACCCTCCTATTTCCTTTAACCTTTCTCCCCAGTTACTACAACCATCATTAACTGAAGCCATGCTATGAGCCAGGGACCCAGTATGTAGACTGAATCTATCTCCACAAGAACCTTAAGACATCTCCATTTTGTAGATGAGCAAAGTGCTGAAACTCAGAAAAGTAATTTGTCCAATGTCACTTAATTAATAAGTGACAGAAAGCGAGGATTTGAGCCTGGGCCTCGTAGGCTGTGAAAATGAGAAGAATGCTGGGTGAAGGGATGGAATGAGGACAGTGGGATTCGGGTGAGAAATGATGCAAACTTGGACATTCTCCCATCGTAACTATCTTTATTGTGTTGGCAGGCATGGCCTCCCTTACACAACAACCACGTACTAAATTGGGCCTTCAGGGGAGCCGCATCTGTGCAGGTTGAGAGTTATTGAGGGCTTTGTTATTGAGAAGGTTACTTCACACCCATTCTAAGTACTTCAAAAAAAACCCAACAGCTTTATTGAGATGTACAATAAACTGCATATATTTAAGGTATATAATTTGTTAGGTTTTGGCATATATATATATACACCCATGAAGCCATCACCACCATCAAGATATTTTAAATATATGTCATAAATCCAGAAGGATGACATGCCTACTTATGAATTTGGGGGGTTCTGATCTTCATGGAGGGTCTAGTATAAGGACCCAGGAAGGACGCAAACCATCTCCAATCCCTGGAAAGCCTTGTGGAAGGTTTAGACCTGAGGTCAGCGGTAGTCCAGATCTGCAGGAGCCTCCAGCTCCCTTTGCTTCTAGATGTTCATACTACTTTGCAGTCTTCCAACTTATTTTGACCTTGAGGCCAGAGCCCACATCTCCAGCCCTGTTTGGCTTCTCTGGATTCCCGTGAACCTTTCAGGAATAAGTTAACTATCAAGTTCTTGGGGTTGAAAAATTGAGTAAAATGGAACCCAATGGGGCTGGTCCTCCAGTTCAGGGGCCCGTCTTTTCAGGGTTCTGGATTCAGTAATGATGAGATGGCCCATCCGAGTCTCCAGGAGATAGGAGGCACCGGGTCAATGTCCAATTCCTATCTCCCTGCTGCCCCTCTTACCTCACCCTTGCCTCCTGAAACCCCGTCCCCAAATACACACTGCATTAAAGGGAGCAAAGACACCATAAGTCCTTCCAGGGAAGGACTCTGAATGCAAAGACAGAGGCTTGCTCTGGGATAGCTCAATGGCCTAAATACCCTCTTCACTCTAAGGCCGTCCTCATTTCCCTCAGTTGAAGTAATCTTTGTCTGCTCTAAACTCCCAAAACTATCATTGTGTCACCAATCACCTTCTACCCTTAGAATATAATTATTCACTTTCTGGACTGTACGCTTTCTCAGGCATGATCCTGGTTTGATCCGTCTTTGCATCCCCTGCAGTGTCTAACACATAGTACACATGCTACTCGTTGAACAAAGGAATGAATGACCCACCTTGTCCTAAACCTCAGGGAAGAGCCGTGTCGCTTTGCTTAGGCAGGACTCAGAGCTGAGCCTAGCATTATCCCAGTGTCACACGCACACGCACATCAGATGTCACACATGGAGTAGGGGTATATTACACCCAAAATGTGATTCTCACTCGGGTGACATAAACAGAGCCAGAAAGATGCATACACCATCTTCGCACACACTGTTAATTCTCAGCAGAGGTGAGGCTTAGCTTGCTAGGCTTGGCTCACGGAAGGAAATGGGCTGCTGATAACTGGTCAGCCTGCCGTTGCTGGTGAGGCTGTCTCCGAGGGAGACGTGGCTCCCGCCTCCAGTGCTTCCAGCTGGTACTGATGAGCCAGGGGAAGGCAGGTGGTTGAAGCGGGAGAGAGTAGTTCTGAGCAAGGTGGGGTGGGGGGCTCAGCAGCTAGGGTCCCGTTTGGAAAGAAGTCTACAGCTTCCTGGTACCTGTGGGCTGCCAGTCCAATTCCCCGTCCAGAGACAGCCATTCCTTGTGGACAGACGGGGCAAGGCCCAAGTGATTAGATGCCTTAGGTCGCTGGGAAAGGAATCCATTCATGTTTTAGACAAAATTTGATTCGAAGTATAGGTGCGCCTAGATTACCGTTTCTCAGACTTTTAGATTTCAGAGACCAGTGAAAGTTCAAAAATAAATTTGGATACGAAGTCAGGTGCCCACTTTTTAAATATTGCTGACTATTGACGTTAGACAAAAATGTAAACTACCATCCTGTTACAATTATTCCTAAAAAGAAACGGCATTTCAACAACAAAAACAATAATAGAAACAAAAAGGCAGTTGACAGCCGTACACAGACAGCTGTCTGTCTCCGCTAACATTTACTGAG
This sequence comes from Tursiops truncatus, assembly GCF_011762595.2. Taxonomy (NCBI): domain Eukaryota; kingdom Metazoa; phylum Chordata; class Mammalia; order Artiodactyla; family Delphinidae; genus Tursiops; species Tursiops truncatus. The sequence goes on from NC_047041.1 coordinate 10,095,656, forward strand.
TGCTAACAGTATGCGAGGCGCCATTCTAAATATTTTACTTTTATCATCTTACTCCATACATATTATATCATCTACATTTTTCCTTCCCTGTGAAACCATGAAAATTTCATCATGGACCAATGGTACCAGTTTATACCCGAGAGTTCGGGAATCACTAGCTGAGAGAATTTTTAGAGGTAACTCACAGGCCTAGGAATCAAACTCCCATGAACCTTAAAGTTTCCGCCTGATGCAGAGGCCAGGACATGACCCTTCAGGGCGAGCGCTTGATGCGGGATCCAGATGACAAAGATCTTCCTCTGAAGTTTTCTTTGAGATGTGGGACCAGCGAGTTCCGTTCCCAGTTGCAACGGAGACTCTCAAGCTTGCAGCTTTTATCTACAAATGCAATGACCCAAGTAAATCACAATCCAGCCAAAGATAAAATGCTTCCAACTACATTTTTGGGTCATGAGAGATGGAGGAAAAGCTACCACTTTTGCAAGACAGAGCCTTTTTCCCCTTTCCTTGCCTGTACTTTGAAAAACTTAATATCCCGCTATCATGTTTCACAGTGAATACAAACCAGATGGCTAAAGCCAAGGGAAAAAAGGCTAGGTTGAGTAACAGGGTATGAGTTAAATAACCCTTAAACAACCATGTAAAAAAAATTCCGAAGTGTTTCCTAATTTCTGGACTAAGGAAATTCATGGAGGCCTGAAATAGAAAGAGAATACAAAGGCCCTTAAGGTGCTGCCTCTAGACTTAAGGGCCTTCTTCAGAAGATGGGCAGGCCAGCAAGGTCATCCATTGCTAAGTCTCCCCGGAGACCAGACACACCTTCAAAAGGAGGAAGCAAGTGGGAGGCACTGTTATTTTTTTTTCCAGTGCTTCACAAATCAGCTCAAGGAGACCCAGTGTCAGACCTAGATGTGAAATATTACATTTCCGGAGACAATGCTTTAATATCCAGATGGAAAGGGAGCCAGGTTCAGGATAGAAAGTGGTTTAAGTCCAGATGATCTTTGCTTGTTTCATCCCTTCCCCTTAACCATCTTGCTTCCCAATAAGAAAGAAAGACACAGTTGGCACTTCCTATTATAGATAGAACGCAACAAAAAATTTTCAAACTGCTTCTTATTCCCGAAGAACTAGATTTGGAGGGAAACGTGAGGAAGCATAATGTAGTAGAAAGGACATTTAAGTAAGTGTAAGAAGAACTTAATCTGAAGGGCGAGTCCTAGCCTCCATGTCACGGAAGTTTAGACTCATAGGGCTGGAATTTTTAAAATCTGGTGGGAGCTGGAAATAGCCCTGGATAGTGATAGCTCCATTTTCTATCAGCTCTGTGACCTTAGGTAAGTCACCTACCCCTGAGCCTCAGTTTCCTTATCTACAGAATGAGAATACGCATTCCCATCTCACAAAGGAGGAAGGTAAGGACCTTAGAGATTCATAAACTTGGCCAAAGTCACAGCCCAGTAGGTATCTTATTGCGAAACCTGTGCTCTTTTCCCTAACCACACCAAGATGAGATCATAGGCACTGAAATGTTTGCAATGAGCCAGGTACTGTGCAATCATCCCTGGTGGCTATTAGACACAGACTTCCACCTGGCATGTGCAAACAGACATGTCAGCCCACTTCTACATGTGTCCACGAAGACATTCATGTCAGACTGTGCTTTACAAACAGAAGCAATTTTGTGCTCTGACCAGCATGAGTATATACTTTAAGAATAAATGGACAAACCCAGGGACTGTCCCAGAAATCCAGGCTTGGCGGTGGCTCCAGCCACAGGAAAAGCAATCCTGGGTCACAGACGATTGCTCGCGCTCTAATGCCAGTTCTGATCTTCCCAGCATGAGTGACACTCCCCTTGCTCTGGGATGAGCCTCGTCCCACCTCAGAAATGAGCTCTTTCTAAGAGATTAAAGCAAACACCATATCTGCTCTGACTGATCACTCTTCTGGGGAAGTCTGGGAAAAAGAGTGTGGACTTTGAGGAAATGATAAAGAGGGAGTGAACTCCTGGTCTGCACCCAAGGGTGCAGTGCTCATGCATAATTAGTGGGGTGCTAATAACACAAACCATTTTAAAGAGCAGTTTAAAAGTCTGCTTCAGGAATTTTAAAGCCATTCATAGCCTTGGACCAATACTTCCATTGTTAGGAACCTATGCTAAAGAGATAATTGAATAGAATGTGCACTGCAGTAAAAACACTGGCACAAACTAAGTGTCCCAGAATAGGAAAGTGACTAAGTAAATTACAATTCGTGAATCCATACAATTGAATATAATGCTGTTAGTGAAACAGGTAACAAAGAACTTTCATGACTTGTATAAATGTTCATGATATAAAAAGCAATAAAAAGACGTCAGAACTATGTATATAGTAAAATCTGTAGTGTGTGTGTGTGTGTGTGTGTGTGTGTGTGTGTGTGTGTGTGTGTGTGTATGCATAGAAAAAAGACTGGAAGGAAAATTTATAGGTGTTTGTTATTTTCTGTGTTATTTTTGTCCCTGTTTTCCAGTTTTTGTATAATAAGTACACATAACTTCTGTTTTTTTAAATGTTATTTTTAGAATTGCTGAAATCTCTAAGTGCTGTCCTTAAGTGGCTTTCTCTTTTGCTTGAATAAGTACGGCAGCCTCCCAACCGCCACCCCTTCCTCCCATCCTACCCGCTTCCCAGCCCAGCCTGTACTGTCTCCAGAGTCGTCTTCTGTGACTCCAAGCTGATCAGGTTTAATACCGTTGGTCTAATACAGACTCTGACTACCTGTTGCCTTTAGACTAGAAGGTAGGGTTCAAACTCCTTTGTGTGATTTGCTGTTGAACCACACAGACCAGACTCTCAGATCTTCTGGCCTCATGCATGGTCTTCCCTCTGCTTAGAACACCCTTTTCCTTCCTTCTCCACCTGGGAAAGCCTTACTTGCCACGAAGGCCAAGCTCAGAGGTGAGCCCCTCTATGAAATCTTACCCATCAGTCCCAAGCAGAGCTGGTTGCTATTGGCTCTGTCCCCAAAGACTTTGCCTATAGCTCTGTGTTAGCAAATATAATTTATCATAATAAATGTATTTTAATATATTCTGCTCCCCCTCAACTTCCTCCCTATGTAAGACCATATGATTGTGAGGGTCAATTTTGAGACTCATTCATCTTGGTGTGCCCGGTGACTGGCACAGAGTCCAGGGATGGATAGGTAAGAAAACCGGTGACTGAGCTGGACCAGAGGAGGCAGCAGGGGGTTCTAAAGCCAAGGAGGTCATCTGTGTAATATGGCGGTGAACTGACCTTCATTCCACTGCAGCCAAACAGATTTAAGTTAGCCAAAAAAGTTGCACAGTTTGCCATCACTGGAATAGATGAACGTTTGGGGTAAGGAGATGCCTTCAGAAGAGGGTAGAAACCTCCCTGTGTAAGAGGGGTTGTGATTGCAAGGTGGACAAGGGGACTTCAGCCAGACCCAGGCTTCAGCGAATTGTCCGAAGAAGCTGGGTGGGAGGCTCCCCGCTTCTCCCCAGCCTGCTGTGATTCTGCTCTAAGCCCCGGGCAGGTTTCCATGTCAGCTGTACTTCCAAACCCAGATCTGCAATTTGAACCTAAAGGCCCGCAGACAAAGAAGACTGCTAAGAGTGAAGCCAGTTGCTCACAGAGCCCAGCAGGGCCCTTGGCTCCACACCATTCATTAGCATCTTAAGTTCACATAAATATATATGAGGCCTGTGGATTCACCCAGGAGTCCCAGAGGCCCTCACAGCCAAAGTAACATCTCTCCCGCTTTGCACCTCCTCCTGGGCTTTCTGAGCCCAGTTGCCTCCGGGGAGCCCAGTGTTGTGCGGCTATTCCCTGGCCCAGGGGCCCAACAGCTCATTTTCGGGGTGCAAAAATAGACACTTGGCCCTTTGGGAGACCAGCTCTGTTCTGCACGCCCCCCCTCGTGGTGGTCCAAGGTCTCTGAAGACCAGGGGTTTCCCTGCTGTCCGTCTCACAGCCCGGATCCTGGACACTAGAAGGCAGAGTGAACCCACAGCATGGATGCAGCACAGCCCCGGGCAGAGCCCTGACTTGGTGCTGTAAAATGCAGAGCTGACGGAGTAAGGACACTCTGGGCTTTTTGTGCTTAAACAGCCCCCAGTCTAATGGAATATACAAAACAGAGAAGGAAAATCAAAAAGTGGAAACCTGAGACATAGTACCAGCGGCAGGGAGATGTAAATGAGAAGGTAATCAGCAGTGTGTGAAGCCTGTAAATTCCCAGGAGGGGGCAGGGCAGGAAGGAAGTCTGGCTCCATCCAACCTCAGAGCTTCTTGGAGGAGGTGAATTTTGACAGGAAAAGGATGGAGTTGGGAAGGGTACCGACTACTGGGCAGGGACAGCTGATCGGCTGCCCTTCACCCACCCAGGGGTGCGGAAGGGCAATCGGCAGAGAGACAGCAGCTCCGGAGGTTTGCAGACTCCCCAAAACAGCCCCGTCTCATTCCAAAGTAACTAGCCCAACTACCTCAATTGTTTCCAAGTCTGGAAGGAAAGAAGGGCTTGCAGAGAAAAGCCATGAAATGAAGCCAGTGGAATCCCGATATGTATGGGAGAGCCCGGTGTGGGTGCCTCGGTGTTTTCCGGCCCCAGCTGTGGGATGTGGTGTCACAGCTCTGCCCTGGCCAGATACATGACTCTCCCTCTACAGCTTGCTCTGCAAAGAAAACACATGTATCCCTTAGAGGACTAGAAGAGGGCAGTGGATGAAGTGGAAGGAGGAAATTATGGTGGCAGATTTCCAACCTCTGACAGCATTTTTAGCTCAGATTCTTTGGACAAGGTTTCTCCAGTCCCACTTCCTTTGCTGACCTGATGTCCCTCAGTGAGGCTAAGAACAAGCATCCTGCTTTCTGAAGCATCCTTCACCCTAGTTTCCTCTCCATCTTTCTTCCTTGGGCCTAAAAGAGCCCAGGCTCTGCATCTGCTTCTCATGGACCGCAGTCATCCTTCCCATCACTGCAGCCTCTCTTGGATGGGGAAGGAGACAGACTTCTCAGCTAGGGAGGAGTTCCCCTGCCCCTGAGATCTTCAACTTGAAGTCACAGCAGGTAACACGGGAAGGATCCTTAGGGGTCATTAATTTCAACTCATACGTCCAGCCCAGAGTGAGGAGGTGACTTTTCCAGAGCTGGAGTATAATACGTGGTCGTCTTGTCCCCACGGTGAGAAGTGACACAGAACAGAGGCTACAGTACCATGTCTGGCTTTACACCCTGACCTGAATGCGATGAAACCAGGAATAAGTTATTGAACGTCTCTGAGGGTCTGTTTCCTCAGCTGCCAAAAAACAAAAGAGAAAACAAAGAAAAAAGGGTAATAATGAATAACAATACATCTTCGTAGGATGATCTATAAGATTATTGATTATTGATAGTAAGAGCTCTCACTTACTGACTACTTACTGTATACCATATGTGCCATGCTGAGCACTGGACAGGCATCACCACAGCCCTGCCCCACCCCACCCTGAGCCCGGCGCCGTAACTGTTACCACACGCAGACCCCAGCCATCAGCACTGGTCACGGACATGCCTCACCTTTGATTCTGAGATGATGGAGTTCCTATGGTCTCCAGTTTATACGAGTCAGAGGACCTAAAGGCAGGAGAGCAGTTCGCCTTAAAGTCTGAGCCCTGACTCGCTGACCTGCCCTCTGGTGCTGGGGGAAGGTCCCTGGTGTTCTGGTCCAGACACAGCCTGCTCTCATCTTGTTTAAATAAAGCCAGGGAGGCAGGCAGGAGGCCTGTGGCTGGGGAGGAAGAAACAAGGGCTGTTTGGGATTCCATGTAGACTCTGGGCTTTTGAAGCTGTCAGGCTGATACACAAGTTCTGTCAGGCTTGTAGCTCTTGGCATACTGGCCGCTTCCCCCTGATGACCATTTATAGTCAATCCCTCTGAAGCGAATGTAGCCCTGGGCTTGGGCGAAAATGATGAAGCTGGAGGAGAGGCACCTGGCCGTGGGGAGGCTGGGGGTCACTACAAACACCTCCCTACCTCCACATGCTACACGTTTCCCAGAACCCGTGCTCTGCTGTTCCTTCTTCAGGCCTAAGATGTAAGAGCAGGCCAGTGCCGAAGGGAGGTCGGACGGTGGAAGGGACCGAAGGAGCGTGGCCACACGAGTTTTAATGCAGGACAAGCCCGTATGGTTTTGTGGCAGGGAATCCAGTCCCTGTGCCCCTTGAAGTTTTCTTTGATTTTTCCCTTAAATGTAATTCAAGACCCTTTTACTGGAAGTAGCACACCTTTAACGAAGCTTGGGAAAGGGAAAGACGGCTTGACGGCATCCACAGTTCAGTCTGGACAGTGAGCTGTGGTTGCTATTACTGTGATTTCTGTGGCATCAGCTTCGGGAGACGGCACTAGATTACATGGGTCCTAGGTAGACCCTGCGCTCTCTTGGTGCCTATGATGATGAAAGATGAAGAGGTGCGTTTAGAAACAGTCCTGCGGAGTCAGGGTTGGGTAAAAAGGACACTGTCCTCAAAGCCAGCTGGGTGAATTGCTAGCAAGACGGGAAACTCCAAGTAATGGTGATAAAAGGGGAAGGCTAACTGGGGCCTGAGGCCACAGGAAAACAGTACTTTGAGGTGGTCACCACGGGCCTGCGTGCATGTGTAGGAATGCAAAATAGTAATAATGTCCTTGTTCACCATGATAGGGATATGGGGGGAGCAGGGGTGAGGGATGGGCAGAGGCAGGGGATGGACAGGAGCATTGATATTATTGTCCTAGGTACCAGATACTGGGTTGGGCGCTTTACATACACTAATTTATTTTTTAATGTTCATTGTCTTGAGAGGTCAGTTTCAATCTATTTTACAGATGAAGAAACTAAGTCTCATAGAGGCCAAGTAAATTGCTCAAGGTTTCAGACTTAGCCTGTGATGGAGCTGGGATTCCAACTTCTTTCTACTCTGTCAGGCCTTTTCAGCAGCTGAAGGTTAGTTACTTGTTCAGGACACTCCCATAGGGGGAGTGGGAGTTACATGTGCTCGGGAGGCCAGAGGACAGACCAGAAGTCGCTGTAGTGGATACGAGGATCCTTCCATCAGGCTGAAGGAGCTGAGACACTGTCTCCAGTCTGAAGAGGTGTCTGTTTTTATCAGAACAGTCTGTCCCCTGCACAGTGTGGAATGACACTGTCACAATCTCATTTTTCTGGTTCATTTTTCTAGAACTTTGTAAAGATCATGACCTTTCTCTGATGACATCCTTTCTTCCTTGGCTAAATGAAAACCTACTTGGTTATGTTACAACATTCTTTGGTTAGTTTCACATCCGAGGATTCTGAGGTCCTGTTTTTATTAACTTTAGGGGTTTGTTGTTACATGTTAAAAACCTTTTAGTGCAAACTACAAATTCATTCATTCATCCAAATTTATCGAGTACTTGCTATGTGCCTGACAGTGGTTCAATACTGGGAACAGGAGAATGACTAAGTTTGTCTCTTCCTGTATGAGGCAGATGCATTATCAAGTGCAATGTAATGTGTGACTAAACATCAAGATGTTTAAAGCATCGTACACATAGCTAGTCTCACTCGACTGGTTTTTCATTCATTAAAAAACCCCAATGAGTTCACTGTAAGGCGCTATATTAAGTACTAGAAAAACTAAGAAGAGTTGAATGGGGGAGACAGATGAATAAATAGATAAATAGATAAATTATATGGAGCAAAGGAGGTAAAAATCTATAACAATCAAGGGCAACATTTGGTAGGCATATTACTATTGATTTGCACAGTAGTAAATGATTTAGTATTTTCCCTGGAACAGAGCAAGCACTTAATAAATGGTAGTATACGTTGCTGTTATTATCATCACTATTACTGTTGTTAGCAAACATTTGGCGAATTAATGTGGATCTTTTCCTACATAATTTATAGAAGCTGGACGATATTGTTATTTCTCCATTTTACAGAGAAAATTTTACAAAATATGATTCAAGTGACTCCACCATACAATGATTTGGAGTAAACAAATTAAGCAAATACTGTGGCTCCCGACACATGCCTCCAGCTACAGGCCCTTGAACCCACAGCCAGTCAGTAGTCTGGTCCTCTCAGCCTCAAGTCAAACTTACTCTGACTCGACCCCCAACCCCTTATGGTCCAGTCCTCAAAACATCTGATGGGGCTTCCCTGGTGGCGCAGTGGTTGAGAGTCCGCCTGCCGATGCAGGGGACACGGGTTCGTGCCCCGGTTCTGGAAGATCCCACATGCCACGGAGTGGCTGGGCCCGTGAGCCATGGCCGCTGAGCCTGTGCGTCCGGAGCCTGTGCTCCGCAACGGGAGAGGCCACAACAGTGAGAGGCCCGCGTACCGCAAAAAAAAAAAAAAAGGAAAAAAAATCTGATGATATCTTCGAATCTTCTCCTTCCCCTACTCCCTGTATTGAGGAACTTGCCTGGTCCTGGTAACCCTTGCTTCTCTAGTATTGCTGTGCATACGGATCACCTGGGGCTCTTGTTAAAATGCAGATTCTGACTCAGTAGAGGTCGGGCGAGGGGCCTAAGGTCGCATTTTTAACAAGCTCCCTGGTGAAGCTGGTACTGCAAGTCCCAGGAGTAGCGAGCTGTCCATTATAACTCCAAAGCCTCTCTTTCAACGACCTGCCTTTCTCTTGCTGCTGCCACCCCCAGCTCAGGCCATCCTCCCTCCTCTAGGTTAGACCCAGCCTCCTCAGTGGTCTCCCCACCTATACATTCTACTTCCACTCCATCCTACATAAGTGCCCCCAGGTTGCTCCCCTCTAAAACGCCTTCCGCGACTCCCCACTAACTAGGACACGGGACACAGATTTCTCCGGCTGCAGTTCAGACCTTCTCGAATTTAGCCTCAGCCTCTGTAGTGTGAGAAGTCTCACGATTCCCATTGATTTACCCTGTTCTTTCTCTCCAGCACTTCTTTGCCTCAGGGACTTCGTGGATTCTCTTCCTCCCACTGATGCCCCTTCCCTCTTCCAACTGTGGCCCTAATCTCAGCACCCAAATCCTCTCCCTCCTTCAAGGCACGGACACCCACTTCCCCAGCTCAGAATGATCTCGAAAGTGCCACAGCTCTTGGCTAAAATATGGTCATTTATGTGCACTTTCATCTTCCCTGGTGGGGTCCTTCATCTCTCTCAGCAAACCCCATAGCACCTCTCATAGAGCTTTTCTCCCAGCCAGCCCTCGATTCATACATCCTAGTGCCTGAAAGATCTGTTTCCCAGTTCCTTTTAATGGGACCCTGTTCCGTTTGCATTTATTTATGATGCTGTGTTAGATGTGTTTTAACATTGTAAATCACCTCAAATCCTGTTTGGAAACTGGCGAGCTAGAGATCGTAAATAATCAGCTGTAAGAGTAGACATTCAGGAAATGTTTGTAAAATGAATAAATGGATGCTTGCTTCAGGGCCGAGTAAAGAGCAGGTTGCTGTCTGCCCTTCCCACTCCTTCCTGCCTCGGGACCTTTTGCTCATCTGTCCCTCTAAAAGGTCCCCCTGCAGCTCTTTGGAATCCTGTTCAACTTTAAGGTGCAGCGTGAGCTCCAGCTCCTCCAGGAATCCCCCCCGACCCAAGGTGGAGCTGTTCCGTGGCCTCCAGTAGCATCTAGTTTAATACCGTCCACTGAACTGTGAGCTCCTTCACATCAGGGGCTGTGCTCTCAGCATCCCTGTGTCTCTCATATCACCAGCCCAGTGGTTCCCAATCCTGGCCTCACATCAGTATCTCTGTGCAGCTTTGGAAATATTCAGGAGCCCAGAGCCCCCCACCCCACACCAAGCCTGTTGAATCAGATGGTTCTCAGATGTACGTGTGTGTGTGTGTGTGTGTGTGTGTGTGTGTGTGTGTCATAAGCACCTGGACGGCTTGTTAAACCGGCGATGGCTGGGCCCTACCCTGGAGACTGTGGGATGGGACCAAGAATTTGCATTTGTAACAAGTCCCCAGATGACTGATGCTGCTCTGAAAATGACTCTTGGACCACTGCTCTGGGGGTGAGGCCCAACCATTCTGTATCTAAAGACAAGAAACCACAGGGACTTCCCTGGCGGTCCAGAGGTTAAGATGCACTTCCACTGCAGGGGGTGCAGATTCGATCCCTGGTCAGGGAGCTAAGATCCTGCAAAAGAAAAAAAAAAAGAAAGAAAGAAAAGAAGCCACAGAGCTTCCCATGGGCTGACTGTGCCGGGCTTACCACGTGGTAGGGACTTCATAACTATTTAGTGGATCAAATTCTTTGCTCCATCTACCTTAGTCCTACCTCCCCAAATAGATTATATAAGTAACTTGCAGTTAGAGACCAAGTCTTCAATTACTTCTCTTGCAAATTCCATCAGGCAGAGCCCAGGGCTAGGCCCCAAGTTTGCACTCAATACATACCTTTGAATGAAGAGCGGCCTTTCCTGTTCCTTTTCAGTATTGCTGTCCCAGGAAAGCCAAGGAAACCTCAAATTCCCCATTTCAATCAATGAATAGGAGGAGGGCAAGTTCCTTGTCAACTTCTTTGAAGCGCCCATGCCTAAGATGTTTACAGAGGAGGAGGTTTCTAAGCAAGAGAACTACAGCAGGCCCACGCATTCTCTGCGTCTGAGGAAATCAGCACATCAGAGACATGTCTCTAACCCAGACCATCCCGACTAATTCAGCACGATTCAGCCCCTCTTCCAATGGTTGTGGTGCTGCATATCTGCTTTCTGATTTTCCTTAAAATAAACAGTGTTCATGTGAGCCAGCATTTAGGAAATCATTAAAACACGTAGAGAAGCCACTCAGGAAAACATGCTTCTAAGGACTGTCCTTCCTAAAATGTCAGTATTTATTTACCTCCTCGGGAAAAAAATTAAGTTCACGAGGGTATACCTGGATTGTTGAGATAAATTCTTATCACCAGGGTCTGTCTTGTGGTTCTCAGAACATTTAATAACTTGTTATAAAATCACCATCATCACCATTAGGCAGGAGGTGTTAATAACAAACAAACGTGGCAAATTTAAGCAAAAAATGGATGAAGTCCTCATTTTTTCCCTCTAGGGCTAGAAATTTAAAATAATTTTTTAGAACAGCAATTCGTAATCCAGAGGATTTGCGGAGAATTATGGGGACACCTCCTCGGAGACTCGGGGCAGGCCTCCCAGCTGTCCTCTGGGGTCTGCATGCTGTGACCCCCTACCTTGTGCCCCCAGCACAGCCCAGCCTCTTGCCACCATGATAGCACTTACCTCACTGCCTCGTCACGTCAGCTGACCAGCCCCTATTCTGTTATGCTTGAGACAGTTATCTCAAGATTGAAGCAGTAGAGAAGCTAATGTAAATTAAAATTGATGCAGCCCACAGATTTTCAGCATCCAGCATGCTCCACGTTCTCATGTTCTCATCCAGATGCAACACACACTCAGGTGATCCCCATATCATCTGTTGCCTGCGGAGTGGGGACCCAAAGGAGACACCCGGGACACCATTCACCCGTCTCACCACTGGGTCTTGGTGTCTCCCTGCACCTCCCTCCCGTGCCCAGGCTCGCCCCATGGGGGGCCACGCAGCTCTGTTTGCACAGTGGCCCATGGGGAATCTGATAGGTGCACTTTCTGGAAGGTTCATAGCCTGATACTTATCTTCTCATTCAAAATAGGGGTTAAATGGTTCCCTGGAGAGACTGGGTTTTTGCTGGGCTTTCCAGACACTGTTGTAACCATTTGTTTAAATGACACACACCCATCCATATTTAAGCACATTCATTTTTTTAATGCTTTGACAGATCTTTGGGCTTTCCACATTTTCCAAATGTCTTAGAACCAGGCACGCAAGGCAGCTACTTCATGAACTTCCTGAGGGAACGACTGTCTTTTTTATTTGAATCCCCAGTGATCAGTATAATTCCTGGCACATAAAGGAGCTCAGAGAATTAGGCACAGAAGAGCAAGCGTCATAGCTAAAGCTCACTGAGCATTTTCTTCGTGCCACACTGTGAAGACCTTTATGTGATGACCTTAGCGTGACCCTCACAACCACCTGGTGGGCTGTGGATTACTAGCCCCACACGTGGTAGAAGGAAACAGCATGGGGCTCAGAGAGGGGAAGTAACTTGCCCAAGTCCAACAGCCAGGAAGTGGTAAAGCCAGTTTTGAATCCACGTCTGTCTATTTCCAAAGCCCGTGTGTTTGATACCGCACCACATGAGGACTAGAGTTGAACTGACTCTGATTTTAGGGACTGAAATATTCAACTACGCTACTGGTTTTGTGATTTATTGCAAAACTAGAATCATATACGCGACGGCATAACATGTATGAGAAAATAATGAGCAGTGCCTTTTCAAGGGGGAGACGATGAGGCCCAGCTAGGTGCCCGGGTCCGTCCAAAGCAGGCAGGCTGAGGCAGCACTGTCCCTGGGTTCCCCGAGGCTGATTTCTAGCAGCTTGCACAATGTCTGAATCCTCCACCTTTGTTCTCTCCCTTAGTCTTCTCCAGGAGAGAGGCATTTCATCAGGACTGCAGCATGCCATTATGTAGCCACACTGAGAGCTAGCTAGCTCATTAAAAAGGATGGCTCTCTCTGACTGATGGGGCGGCGGGCTATAATTGGAAGGGCACTTCAAGGCTGAGAAGCAGTACGTGACTTGCCTAAGATTCCAGGGCCGATCTCTGGTGGCCGATCGATATTGGAGCCCCAGTCCCTCACCCTGCCGTCCGGGGCACGTTCCCTTCCCCCTACCTTCCTACCTGACAAAGGCTTGCTGACTATCAGAGTTCTAGCAAAGCAGCAGAGGGTACTTTCAGGTAGGCTGAGTGATCTATGTGTGGAAACCTGCGAGAGCAGACCTGGGGGGGTTGTGTAGAAGGGATCACGCAGGAAGGAGCAGAAAAAAAATCAGCTAATGAGGAAGTGGCTGCAGGGAGGGAAGTGGTCAAGATCCCCCTTAGAAGAAGCAGTGGTTTGGCGCTCTCCTCCCAGCCCTGGGACAGCACAGCCTGCACTAAAATCCAGAGGCCAGAGCTCCAGGCTCTGCTCCATTATTTACACGCATATCACGTACGCTTGGGCAAGTGACTCAGCTGCTGGGCCTTCATTTCTCCTTTATCGTGAAATAGAGAGCTTATCTTGGGTGATTTTTAAGATATTTTAGCTCTGAAATTCTCAGATTCTCCTGAACTGGGATGATTTAAGGTTAGGCCTGATATCCTAAACATTCTCAGAATATTCCGCCACTGTGACCTCCTCTCCCAGTTCCTCTGAATTTTATTTTGGAATACAGAGCCAGCTGCTAATTTGTTCCCAGGTATTTACCATCCATGATTCCAGTGTTCTCCTGGAAGTACTGTAACTGTATCCCCTCAGTGTATCTGCTCCTAAAACTCTTAAACATTAATTTGGTCATAAGCTTCAGCATTCAATAGAAATATTAACCAAAATAATTTATTAGCAAAATAAAAGACAGTGTCCAGGAAAGCAAGTGTCCAAGTACTGACATTTGGGGAGATTTTTCCCTGGAGCTGTATGCACTGCTGCTGGGGATGCTCAGCAAATGTTTCTGAGAGGAAGGAAGCATCATTTGGGAGATGTTATTTGTGGGGTGGTGCATAGCTGGCCACCTCTCTCCCACATCTCTCCACCGCTTTGCATAGCCACAGGAGGAAGCATCGTCTGAGACTTTGCCTGTGGGACAAAGCATAGCTGGGCTCTGTCCCACAGGTAAAGTCTCACAAATGATGCTTCCTTCCTTGGCTATGCAAAATGCCCTACGGGTACTGCCTTGCCATCAACAGCCCTCTCCCTCACCTCTGCGTCAGTTGTCTATTGCTGCATACAAAATTATCCCGCCCTCCAGTTAAGTGGCTTAAGACAAGAAGCATTTATTATTTCACAGTTTCTGTGGGTTAGGAATTCCGAAGAGGCTTGGCCAGGTGGTTCTGGCCTGGGATCCTGAGTTTGCAGTCACGTTGGGGCTACAGTCATCTGAAGGCTTGGCTGAGACCGAAGGATCTGTTTCTTTGGTATTAGCGTGCTCAGGCTAATGTGATAGCAAAATGTCACAGACTGGGTGGCTTAAGAAACAGACTTATATTTTTTCGCAGTTCTGGAGGCTGGAAATTCATGATCAAGGTGCCGGCAAATTGGTTGCTTCTGCGGGCTCTCTTCCTGGCTTGCAGGTGGACCTCCTTACTGTGACCTCATGGGTACAGGGAGAGGGAGGGAGGGAGAGGGAGGGAGAGGGAGAGAGAGATGGTGTGAATGCGCTGGTGCCTCTTCTATAAGGACACTGCTTGTGTCAGATCAGGGCCCTGCCTGTATGACCTCACTTAACCTTAGGTTTCATCTCCAAGTACAGCCAGCAGACCTGGAGCCGAAGTCAAATCCCAGCTCCACCACTTGAGGGCTATGCTAACACTAAAGCTGTCTGAGCCTGTTTCTCCACCATAGGCTAATGATACCTTTCCCCATAGGATGGTTGTCTTAAAGGAGAGAATAGATGTGCTGAGTCACAAACTGTGGTTATCAAGTAAATACTCTTTCCCTCCCCAGCCTTCTCTCGTCTCTCACCACCTTGCTCTTCCCACTTCCAGCGCTTGCCCAGTCTTCACATACTTTTCCTGTACAATGGCGATACAGACAAGAATTCTAGATTGTCAGAGTTAGAAGGACTTCTGTATAATCTAGTCTAATAATCCCAATTTTTTAACTGCCAAGGTTGTATTTTTTTTCTCCCAGTGAGACCCATAGTTTGAAATACTTTTGATCCCCAAATTACATTAACTACACATTTCATTTCCCATTAAATTCATCAAAGGCATATATAACTGCCCATCAGAACTTCTGATCAGTGAGAGACCGTCAGTGTTTCCACACTGAGTTGTGATAAAATTTCAGTGAAAAGCAAAGCAATTATCATCTTAGAGGCCCAGAGAGATGAAAGGTCATTTGTATTAGTTAATGATATAACTAGGACTCAAACCTGGACCTCCTAATTCCAAACCAATGATCGTCCCCTAATTCTAAATTGTCACCTTATTTATTTGATGTGCTGTGCTATAGGTCATTATATCTGACATGATAAGAGATCTATGGTGTTTTTCAGTCTAACGTAAAAATCCAGGATAAAAAATCCTTCTCAGGGCTCAGGTTGAATGAATAGCACAAATGAACAAGACCTCCAAACCTACCACTGTGGGCCCGTAAATACCGCAGAACAGGCTACTGCCTGTGTGGCCTCCATGGAAGGCTGCCTCACTAGCCAATATGCCTGTAAGTTCTCAGGCTATTTAATCAGAGCTTTTGGATAGGGAGCTAGTTTTGTGTCTTCAAGTTTTCTGATACGCTCCAATCACAAAGAGAAACTAGCTTCTCACTGACAAATAGAAGTCAAGTCAGGGGGACTCTCCTGGTGGTCCAATGGTAAAGAATCCTCCTTCCAATGCAGGGGACGCGGGTTCGATTCCCTGGTAGGGGAACTAAGATCCCACATGCTGCGGGGCAACTAAGCCCATGCGCCTCAACTAGAAAGCCTGTGTGCTGCAAGCTATAGAGCCCACGTGCTCTGGAGCCCACGCACCACAACTAGAGAGAGAAAACCTGCCCACCACAACTAGAGAGAAGCCCAAACGCCGCAGCGAAGAGCCCACGCGCCGCAACTAAGACCCCGCGCAGCCAAATATAATAAAAAATAAATAAAATATTTTAAAAAAAGAAGTCAGGATGGGGCAATGACGTCATCTCTTACAATACCTGCATGGAGGAGGCGGTGGGAGGGCGCGGTTCTGCATGCCCTCTGTCTTGCTGTGGAGAATGAGAGCTGAGAAGTGGAGGGTTCCGCATTCATCTGGGGTGGACCTGCGACCCACTACAACACGATGCAGCTTTCAGGATCTTAATTCCCCGACCAGGGATGGAACCCGGACCCTCGGCAGTGGAAGCGTGGAGTTGTAACCACTGGACTGCCAGGGAATTCCTGCGACCCACTTTTTGACCAGCAGGTCAGTATATGACAACTGTTTAATTCCAGTACCTTCTCTGAAAGGGAAAAGAAAAGAACCAAAGGAAGAAAAGCCAAAGAATTACACAGGAATTTCCTCAGCCTAGAGGTGGAAAGAATAATGCCTATGAGCATGTTAAGTGGGCCAATTGTTTAAAAACAAATACTTCATAAATGTTGATGCTCATATGCACACGTATGTTGTTGCATGTATGTATTACATATAAACACATATGTTCACTCCCCTGTTAGTTCACAGTAAAGTTCCTTTTGAATGTTCCTGCCTGCCTCCGCTTTATTAGTGGACATGAAGAGAGAAGATGTTCTATTTTCCATACTTGGGCCAAAATTTTAAGCGGGAGAGGTAAATCTCTGGGGACAGATGTGGTCATGGCAATAGGACTCAAAGGAGAAAAGCTGGCAGGAGAAAAAAGGAACTTCAGAGAAAAAGATCAGATAAAAGTTTTCAGTTGTGCCTTCCTCCATAAAGAGAAAATAGCTGAAGCTCTTATTTGCTCAAACCCTGGCGGCTGCTCTGTGCCTGGGGAGAGGAGAGGAGTTCAGTGTTCCAGACGATGGGCAAGCTTGAATGTCAGTGCTTCCTGCAACACGAGCCCTGAAACCTTGGGAGCCCCATCAACAGCGGTCCAGGGAGATGCTTTAATGTCAATTACGGTTAATGTCATTGCTCTGGACTCTCTCAGCCAGATGCGTTTCAAGGCAAGAGATTTCGTTTCCTAGAGAAAACCTTTAGAAAAAAGAACAAATGTCCTCAATCAACTTCCTTTGAGGGCAGTCTGTATCAGCCCAGTGGTGAAATACTTTTAACATGCTTCCCCTTCAGGCATTTCTTACAAAACCTCTGTGCTCCAAGTCCCTTATTGGGCCCTACTGAGTATGTACAATAAAAGACGTGGCCCCGCGCTTTCGGAATGTACAGTCTGGTTGGGACATACATGATACACAACATGCAAGGATACAGAGGCAAAGATGGAGTCAAAGGAAGATGACAAGGTACTTGGCAAATGTTTCCCTAATTTGAGCTTTGGAGAAAAGCAAAAGTGGCTGCCCTTCAGGGGCTCCTTCATGGGAGTACTAGTGTGCTAGGGCTGTCGTAACAAAGTACCACAGACTGGGTGATGGAAACAACAGGAATTGATTTTCTCACAGTTCTGGATAACTAGAAGCCCAGGATTCAGGTGTCAGCAGGGTTGGTTTCTTGTGAAGCATCTCTCCTTAACTTACAGATGGCTGTCTTCTCCCTATGTCCTCACATGGTCCTCCCTCTGTGCCTGTCTAGGTCCTAACCTCCTCTTCTTGTAAAGACATCAGTCATATTGGATTAAGGCCCATCCTAATGACCTCATTTTAACTCAGTTACCTCTGTAAAGACCCTCTCTCCAAATACCTTCACATTCTGAGGTACTGAGGGTTAGGACCTCAACATATGAATTGGGTGGGACAGAATTCAGTCCATAACAAGGGATGTTTAGGTTAGAGGAGGAAACAACTCATAACCATGTGAAAAGTTATGTTAATCTATCAGTTAGGCGGCTGTGCTACCTGCCAGGTGTGTGCTACTACGAAGGAGCTCAGGAGATGGAGGAATTGCCATGAGCCTGAGTGGTTTGAGGAGGCCTTCATTTTTATTTTTTTTAACTTTTTATTTTATACTGGAGCATAGGTGATTAACAATGTTGCATTAGTTTCAGGTGTACAGTAAAGTGATTGTTATACATATACATGTAGCTATTCTTTTTCAAATTCTTTTCCCATTTAGGTTGTTACATAACATTGAGCAGAGTTCCCTGTGCTATACAGTAGGTCCTTGTTGGTTATCCATTTTAAACATTTAAACATAGCAGTGTGTGCATGTCAATCCCAACCTCCCTAACTATCCCTCCCCCCAACCCGTCCCCCACCCCTGCCCCGGTAACCATAAGTTTGTTCTCTATGTGAGTCTGCTTCTGTTTTGTGAATGAGTTCATTTGTATCTTTTTTTTTAGATTCCTCATATAAGCAATATCATATGGTATTTAACTTCACTCAGCATGGCAATCTCTAGGTCCATCCATGTTGCTGCAAATGGCATTATTTCATCCTTTTTAATGGCTGAGTAATATTCCATTTTGTGTGTGTGTGTGTGTGTGTGTGTGTGTGTGTGTGCGCGTGCCACATCTTTTTTATCCATTCATGTGTCGATGGGACTGAACTAGCTAGAGAGGAAAGTAAGGCTTGGATGAGAGTGGAGGAAGGGAGTTGGATGGAGGAGAGCGCATTCCAGGTGGAATAGCATGGGAAATGGTCTAGGTGGGGCTCTAAGAAGACGTGCTCAGAGGATGTTGACTACACTGGTCCTGTAAGATTGGAGCATCCATTTTATAGGAAAGGAGAGGAGAAGAGCTTGAGGACATAAGCTGAAACTCAAGCGTGGAGGGCTAGGCTGCAGAGAGACTGTTTCCCACTGAGGGCTTTTAAACTGGTAGTAAAACGAGAAGAATAATAACACATGTGAACAGCCTCTTACAATTATTAAGATTTTTCATATACATTATCCCATTTCCTCACCACAGATATTTAACGAAATCAGCAGGGCATCTTTATAACCAGCCTATAAATGAGGAGATTGAGGTGGCGAGAGTTTAAATTGCTTGACCAGCAGATGTAAGGGCTACGATCAGAACTGTGCTGTCGGCAAATTAATCTGACAGGCTGTGAAGAAGGCTTTGGGGTGTGAAGAGGCAGGGGCAGGGAACTGTTAGAAATCAGAACAGGAGTGAAGTGATGAAAGCCTGAATTAGGGGAATTCTGGTACCAGAAGTGGGATAATTTAAACAGACATACTATGTTGGTTCTGATTAATAAACAAGCTAAGAACGAAGCTGCTACGAGATTAGCAAAAATGCCGCTGGGAAGGGTAACGCATTTGGTTTTCATCAGGCTTCTGTTTCCCAGCATGAATTAGTTGATCAGATTCCTCCCTGACTGGTGAGCAGGGGCAGGGAGGACGCCAGTGCAGCTGTGCTCCTGTGTGTCTCTTACAGGCACTTAGTATATTGCACTGTAATTATATTCATATGTCTGCTCCCTCCCCGGCCCATGAGTTCCGCTAGGAAGGTGACAGTATTTTATTCATCTTTGCATACCCGGTACCTAGTAAAACATTTCCATAGTTAGAAGCTCAATAAACACTTTTTGAATGAATGAATGAGAGTGAGCAGGTGGACACCGACACAGAGGAGGGAAAGAGCATAAAAAGCAGAGGCAGAGGACCTTGAGGGCAAGTGTCAGTAACTTCACAGGGGTCCCCAGGACAGCCTCCTCTGCAGTCAGGTAATGGACCTAACAGACATCTCTGTTAAGACCGAGAAACTTCAAGGAAGTGGTTTTGCCCACCAGCTCACTGCAGGCAGCAGACTTTTTCACATATGGACTTTATTGTACAGAATTGCTAGGGAGATGGCACCAATGACGTGAAATAACTTATTTCAAAGAACAGATTTATGGGCAGAAGCCAGTGGTTTCCTCTCCATGGCCTCAGCCCGTCAGTGCTCCAGGGTCCTTCCCCGCAAGCTCCTGGCTGACCTCCTGTCCTCCCTGCTGCTGCCACCCCTGCTGCGTATCAGCGGGGCCCCCAAAACACCTGCTGAATGAACAAGTCCACCTGTAAAAGAAAGGTGGTGAGAGGTACAAACCTTCATTTACATAATAAATAAGCCACAGGGATGTAATATGCAGTGTAAGGAATAGGTTCAATAATATTGTAATAACGTTGTGTGGGGACAGATGGTTACTAGACTTGTGATCATTTCATAAGGCATGCAAATGTCAAATCACTATGTAGCAACCTGACACTAATAATATTGTATGTCAACTACATTTCAGTAAAAAAAAAAAAAAGAAGGATAAAAAGAAAAAGGTGGGGTGATAAGAGGGAAGGAACCAAATATATCAGCGTGACTTTTTCTCCTTTCAGCGTCTATCGAGAGGTCCCAGGTGGGTTGGAATCACATGACCTTCCTTCTTATATTCCCCTGGGGTATAACTGTAATCTAAATCAAGAGTGGAATTGCTGGATCATGTGGCAGTTCTATTTTTAGTTTTTTGAGGAGCCTCCGTACTGTTTTCCACAGTGGCTGCACCAGTTTACATTCCCACCAGGTACATTGTCTTCATTTATTTCTTCAGCAGCCACTTCCTGAGCGCCATCTCTGTCCAGCTCTGCACAAGGTGTTGAAGATGCAGTGAGAAAGGATACAGCCTTGACCCTCCAGGCACTGACAGTCTAGAGGGGGAGATGTCATAACTCAGCGGGCTGGGTCAGAGGTGTGCAGACAGCACTAGGGGAACACAGAGGAGGAGCAATCAAGAGAGGAAGATGTGACCCCCTAAGTCTCAAGGGACCAGTGGAGGGTAGACCACGAGGCCACAGGCAGGCTAGAAGGGTAGGGAAGGCCCTCTAGATGGAGGAAGCAGTGACAAAGGTGTAACAAAGACCAGGGTATAACAGTTCACATGCAGAATAGGAAGCAGTTCACTGTGGCTGGAACGTCGCATGGGGGTGGACCGGTTACAAGGGAGGATGTTGGAGAGCAAAGTCAGATCTCCAAGGGTCTTTTACTGTACTGAATTTGAGGTTGAACCTGAGAGAAAAAATAGCATTTCAGAAAACAATAATGAATGAATTGGAAAGTATAAAACTGCAAGCAAGGGGTTCATTTTGGAGGTAACTCAGTGAAGATCCTGGGCAGCTGCACTACAGCAGGGCAGCGAGGATGGAGAGGGGTCAGAGTCAAAGGTGTCAGGAGGCAGAATCCACAGGATGGGCGTGGGGTGAACGTCAAGTAAAGGAGGAGCGAGGGGTCAGCGTGACTCCCAGTTCTGGCTCTGGAAGTAAGGGGCCATTCAATCAAATAAGGAAAATGGGAGGCACAGCGCTGAGTTTGGGACCCTCCCTCTGAGTTTGGGACCCTCCCTCTGAGTTCAAGGAGCCTGTGAGACATGCAAGGAGAGCTCTTTTCCCTGCATCTGCAGGCCCTGGGGAAGAGGTCTGGGTGGTAGGGCTGGATAGGAAGTTAAGTCATCAGCACTTAGGTGCGTGGAAGCCCCCGAAGACCAGGGGAGCGCACAGGGAGAGACGAAAGAGAGCTGAAGGAGGGGCCTTGGGGCAGCGCCTGCATTCATGGGACATTCCCAAGAGGAAGACCCAATGATAGGACAAGGAAGGAGGAAACCCAGAGACGGCGTGTCACACAAGCTAAAGGCAGAGTTCTAGAAATGAGCACACGTCACCCACGAGGGGTGGGCCGACTTCTTATTTACACATCACCTACCCACCAAGGCTGTGACCTGAGAACAGGGTTGGGCCTGATTCATCTCTGTTTCCCCAAAATAGCAAGCACTTAATACACGAGGAGTAAGGAAGTGAGAAGAGCCAGCGCTTGCTGTGTACACATGTGCCAAGCACTAAACACTTTGCCTGGATAATCTGATTTAATCCTCACATCTGTGCTGTTAGGTACATGCTCTTCTCTCTCTCTCTCTCTCTCCCTCTCTCTCTCTCTCTCTCTCTCTCTCTCACTATGGGCTATTATTCAGCCTTAAAAAAGGAAGGAAATTCTGCAATGTGAGACAACATGGACAAACCTTGAGGACATTATACTAAGTGAAATAAGCCAGTCACTGAAGGACAAACACTGCATGATTCCACTTCCATGAGGATCTCAAATGGTCGGATTCCTAGAATCCAAGAGTGCGACGGTGCTTGCCAGGGACTGGGGGTGGGAGAGATGGGAGTTGCTAATCAACAGTCATCATTTCAGTCATGCAAGGTGAATAAATCCTGGTGACCTGCTGTACAACGTTGCGCCAATTGTTGAGGACTTTATTGTACGTTTTATTTTATTTTAATTGAAGCATAGTTGATTTACAACATTGTGTTAGTTTCTGGTGTACAGCAAAGTGATTCATGTATATATATATGTATACATATATATAACTGAATATATATATGTAACTGAATATATGTATATTCTTTTTCATTATGATCTGTTACAGGATAACGAATATAGTTCCCTGTGCTATACAGTAGGACCTTGTTTTTTAACATTTTAAAATTTAAAAGGGTAGATCTCATGTTAAGTGTTCTTACCACAATAAAAAAAAAGGTACATTACCTTCTTATCTGCATTTATAGGTGAGAAAAGTGAAGCACAGAGAAGTTAAGAAACATGTTCAGAGTCACACAGCTATTAAGCAGTGGGGCTTGATTTCAAGCCCAGGCAGTCTAACTCCAGTGTCCCTGCTTTTAACCACTATGTGATGCTGCCCATCGACAAAAGCTGAACCCATTACCCCTCCCAGGGGAAAAGAAATCTTTAAACCTTTAAGAATGGCTAGAATTATAAGCCTCACTATTAAAACTGAGAGGAAATAATGCTGGGGTTTTGCCCGAGAGCCTCCTCTAGGCGTGGTGAGCGTGCGTTTAACGAGTGGGAGAAACTAAGGCAGCTGGGAGCTCCCTGCGCTCGGCCCAGAACCGGGCTTGCTGGGGCCGTGAATCTTCTCCCCTGGGAGGGCTATAGGTGTGAGTTGACGGGCAGGAGCGGATATGCCGAGTAACGATGGCGATGCAGTAGCTGCTGCTTCTCAGTGCATTCATCAGGCTCACTAGGGCTCGGAGGCGGAAACGCTGTGTCGTCCCTGCATTACCCGGTCAGGAGCACAGCTCACTCAGCACATTCACACCATTAGCGGAGCTGAACCCACTCCCGGAGCAGCGCGAGATGCACAAGGGAAAGGGTGTCCTCTAACTTGGGTTTCCCTGGCCCAGACCTAAGACAGCCCTTACCTTGGGCAGCAGCTCTCCACCAGCCAGTCTAGATCAGAGCACAAAGTTAACCTTTAGTGTTACCCTAGAGCAGCGGTGCCCAACCTTTTTGGCACCAGGGACCGGTTTCGCAGAAGACAATTTTTCCATGGATGGGGCGGCAGTGGGGGGGATGGTTTGGGGATGATTCAAGCGCATTACATTTATTGTGCACTTTATTTCTATTATTATTACATTGTAATATATAATGAAATAATTGTACAACTCACCATAATACTGACAGGAGGCGGAGCTCAGGCGGTAACCTGGGGCTGTAAATATAGATGAAGCTTCCCACGCTGGCCCGCCTCTCACCTCCCGCTGTGCAGCCCAGTTCCTAACAGGCCATGGACCGCTTCTGGGCCATGGCCCTGGGGCTGGGGACCCCTGCTCTAGAGCAACGCTGCCCAATAAAAAATTCAGAAATAAAACGCAAACGCACTTGTAATTTAACATTTTCTAGTAGTCACGTCAAAAAGAAGCAATGAGAGATAGGTGAGATTACTTTTAATAATATATTCTATTTAGCCCTAAATATATAGAATATGATTATTTCAGCTTGTGATCAATATAAAAAATTACTAGCAAGATATTTTACACTCTTTTTATTTGCACTAAGTTTTCAAAATCTGTGTGTATTTTATACAAAGGTGCCTCTCAATTCCAATTAGCCACATTTCGAGTGCCCAGTGTGGTTGGGTGGCTGGCATAGCTCTAGAGCCTTTGTAAGTGTGAGGGGCTGGGACAGCAGAGATGCTCAGGGTCCCTCCAGGCTCCAGTCAGGCAGTGGAATGGGGACAGACCCCACACAGCCAGAGAGATGGGGTCGAGGGGGACCCACCAGCTGGTAACCTCAGGGCCATGTGCAATCAGCCCATAAATCTGCAAGGTGGAGGACTCCCTGCCCTGAAAAAAACTCAGTCTGTTGCTCTGTACGCCTTCTTTTCTGTCATGATGCTCACCTTGGTTTCCATTTTAATGTCATCATGCACAAGTAGTTACTGCGAGTACAGTGTGCCTGAAACTTGCTAGATATTGGATCCAGTAAAGCCTTATGCACATACAGTGCCCAGCAGATTACAGAGCTCTTCACACACAAACCAAAGGGAGAGGTGTATTTATTATCTATTGCTGTGTAACAAATTAGCATAAACTTAGCTGCTCACAGGAACACACATTTATTATCTCACAATTTCTGCAGGTCAGGAGGCCAGACACATCCTAGCTGGACCCTCTGCTTAGTTTCTCAAGGCTGCAGTCAGGGTGTCAACCAGGGCTAGGTTTTCATCTGAAGGCTCACCTGGGGAAGGATGTATGTACCTGTTCACATGGTTGTTGGCAGCATGCAGTTTATTGGTGGTTGGAGGACTGAGAGTTTCCAATTTTTACTGGCTATTGGTCAGAGACCACCCCCAGGTCCCTATCATGGGCCGTTCTCCATAGGCAGCTTACGACATGGCAGTTTGTTCTTCAAGGCCAGCAGGAGTGCTTCTAACTCCGGTCCACTAGGAGGGAGTTCTTTGTAATTGAACATAATCATGAGTGACAGCCCATCATCACCTTGGCCATGTTTATTGGTTAGAAGCAAGTCACAGGTCTCACTTACACTCAAGGGCTGGTGATTACACAAAAACATGAACACCAGGAGGTGGGGGCATGCGGGCCACCTTCAGCTCTGTCACTACAGGGGTATTATCCCCATTTCACAGAGGTGGGCAGTGAGGGTTGGGGAGAATGACTAGGTTGTAGGGAACTAAGGTCCATGTGTTTTGATTCCATGGCCAGTATCCCTTCTTCCACATAGGTACAGTGAGACATGGGTCCTGCCCTTTTGTTACTGGAAGGGGGATCCCTTCCAGGATCCAAGAGTGGGCTCTTGTCTAACATTCAGAAATGAATTGTCCGAGGAGATACATACTGACAAAGCAAAAGACTTTATTGGGAAGGGATGCCCGGGTGGAGAACAGCATGGTAAGGGAACCCAGAAGAACTCCTCAGCTGTGTGGCTCCCAGTCTCAGGTTTTATGGTAATGGGGTTAGCTTTCTGGGTTGTCTCTGGCCAGTCATCTTGCCTGTGCCCATATTTGGTCCGATTCCTGGTGGCGTGCGCATCTCTCAGTCAAGATGGTTTCCATCGTAAGGGTTTCTGGGAGGTTGGCAGGGCATATTATGGGCTGGCATCTCCTGCCTCCTTTTGGCCCCTCCCGAATTCTTCCGGCTTGTCAGGGACCTCCTGTTGTGAGATAACTCATGCAAGTGGTTACTATATTATCCTGCCTGGCCATGGCAGGCAGTTTCAGTCAATGGTTCCCTAACATTTAGGCAGCTTGCAAAAAAATTGGGGAGTAGGAGCTAGAAATAAGACCACCTAGAACTCAGCCATGCTCCCACACAGGAAGTAGGTTGCCAGGAGCCTCTACTGGCTTCTTGACATGCCCCTTCCTGGATCTATGGAGACCCCAAAGGTGAAATGTGGGACTTCAACCTGGAAAGAAGAAATCTAGAATATTCATAAAATTAGTAATATATATATATTTTTGCCCGCGCCGCATGGCATGCAGGATCTTAGTTCCCCACCCAGGCCTCGAACCTGCTGTGCCCCCTGCAGTGGAAGCATGGAGCCTTAACCACTGGACCGCCAGGGAATTCCCAAAGTAATAGCTTTTATGAATTACCTGGGGGAGAGGAGGAGGATTAAAAAGAATGGGTCGGGGGAAGCCTTGAAGTGTTTCCTTTTTTTTTTTTTTTTTAATAGTGAGACTACAGTTATGTATTAGTCTTAGAACTTCATAAAGTTTTAAACTTTAAAAAGGTTATTGTGGGGCTTCCCTGGTGGCGCAGTGGTTGAGAGTCCGCCTGCCGATGCAGGGGACATGGGTTCGTGCCCCGGTCCGGGAAGATCCCACATGCCGCAGAGTGGCTGGGCCCGTGAGCCATGGCCGCTGAGCCTGCGCGCCCGGAGCCTGTGCTCCGCAACGGGAGAGGCCACAACAGTGAGAGGCCCACACACCGCAAAAAAAAAAAAAAGGTTATTGTGTATCTTATGCTATTTTGATAAATATGCCTCACCACCCCCTCCCACACCATCAACAACAACAGAAACAAAACTCCACCCCTCCTTGCTGTTATGCGAGGGAATTGAGGTCTCCTGTAGGTAGGGAAATCTAGGAGAGTGCTTCGAGGCAGAGGCCCGTGGGCCCCTGGGGGTTTCTAGTCATTTGGGGGTGGGGAAGGGGGTGGAATTACATTACGTTCATTACATTGAAAAAAAAAAAGAAAAAGAGGAAGCAACTTACTGCTCTTTCTGCTGGGATACTGGGGGTCTAGAGCCCTTAGAGCATCTGACTGTGGAAACAGAGAGAAGGAGGCCGCAGGCTCCCCAGCATCTGGGCCGGGGCGCGAAAACCTGCAGCCCACGTGGCTTCAATCACAGAGCAGAAGCCCAGCAGCTCCAGCTCCGGGCGCCCATCTGACTTCTTTGTTTGCTAGGAGCTGGACCCCGCGAGGGTGGCTGCCCTCAGAGCCGTCTTGGGGCTCGGCCTTCCCCCTTCTGTAAAATTCCGGAAATCGCAGGGCAGCCTCAGGCAACAGGCTGCAGGCTCGGGCAGCTGCTCAGGGAGCTGGGCTGCTAGGTTGGGGCCACTCGGGATCTCTGGGGACCACTAACCCTGAGACCTCTTGGCCGGCTCTGTCCAAAGCAAACAGCCAGCAGATGTCCCCAGCGCAGCCTCTGGTGAAACAGTTTATTCTTAGGAGATGGCCATCTCCCCTCTGGGACCCTGCGGGCTCGGCCAGCCTTCCTCCTCTCTCACTTCCTCCCCCTCCCTCCCTCTGAGATGCTTTCCTCTGAATTTGATACCACTGGGTGAACTTTAAAACAGAGGACTGCAAGGAAAATTCCAACATGGGAAGTTAATTTGGTTCTCTAGTAAAGAAGAGTGGCTGGAAACTTCTCTGGGGCTCAGGCAACTGAGCACTGGAGGTCTACTTACCCAATTTGGAATGAGGATAAACCCTGTCAGTCTGTGTTGGCAGCCTGTAACACCTAAAACCAGAGGCTGTTAGCCAGCCCATAAGTAAGATTCCACTTATGGCAAGTTATTAAAGTTACATTTCGGGCCTACATTTCAGATGTATTGTTTAAAAGTAATAAGCTAGGTTCCAGCCATGAACTGTTACACTGGAAATGAAAACCTATGGGTAATCATCTTGCTTCAAACAATTCAATACCCATCCCACATTCCTGAAAAATATCTATGACAGACACTTCATTCAGGTTTTTTGTTTTTTTTTTTTCACTGTTCTTCCCTCTTGGGACATTAACTTTCAGTCCTTAGCCTTGACCTTAACATGCATGTAGTTTACAGATATTATAAGTCAGGATTGCCATTTTCATAGAAATACTTTACTCTGGAGACTGTCAGTACAAACATTACAAGGATGTTTGACAAGTTTCTCAGGTATTCTGTTGTCCTCAAGGCGGATAAGGAGAAAGGAGAATTTTCACAAGGCCAAAAGCTGTTAATTTATTTATTGCTGCTCATGGATTTATAGCACCCAGCCTCCATGAACCAAGCCCTCCCCGTGCAGGGTCCATTTGTCACACAGGTAAACAGAGTTCTCATGCTAGAGTATAAATTTAGCATGAAACACTCCTGCTTAAAAACTCTCATGGCTTCCCATTACCTATGCATCAAGGATAAACTCCAGTCTTCTTAGTATGTCAGGCAAAGTTTTCCTGGCCTGGCCCTATCCTGCTTTTGCAGCTCATATCCAGTCATTAGGTCCTGTCAACTCTATGCTGAAGTTCCTGGAAATTTCTCATCCTACCCTGAACATATTTCCAGGTCATCCCAACAACTCTGGAATTCCTTAGTCCGCAATTATAACCTGAGAGCCCACAGAGAAATAGGAAATATTGGAGAAGCTGTTATTTAGGAAATAGCCTTCTCCACAGCAACGCTCCAAAAAGCTTTCCCTATCCCACAAATAAGTGGGATCGTGATGTATTTGTCTTCGACAGTTCCCCAGAGTAATCATTCCTTTGCTGAGTCCCTTAATAAGAGCTGCTGCCCACTCACCAGCCATGTGCACTGGCATCAGAACAAATCAGCCCACAGAAAGATATAAATCGTCTTTCTGCCATTTGCTCAAAAAAGGTGCTGTTTGTCCTAGCAGAGGCCCTGCCTCAGTACCTAGGGTCAATTTTGCTCCTTCCTCAGAAGTTTCTTACATATATGTCCTCCCTCTCCCTAGAATGACTACTTTCTTTCCACTTTTGTACTATTTATAATAGCAGCGAAGACATATTTCATATTTCATATTTTAAAGCATTCATGTGCTTTAAAACAAGCGTTCCTTTGTTTAATCCTTACAAAAGCCCTGTGGAAAAGGGACTACTACTATATAATTTACAGATAATAAAATCAGGTCTAGACAAGTTTAAGGATCTTAAGGCCACATAGTATTGGCCAGTGAAAGGCAGGATCAGGACTCAGCCTGACCCAAGCCCGCTTGGGTGACCACTCTCCACGCTGTGTTTAAAATTACTATTTTAAGACTTTGGAGGAAGTAAGTGGGGGCTTGTTTTATTGTTACTGTCCTTTGTTTGTTTTGTTTTGCTTCTAATCTTAAATACATAAAATTAAGAGAAGTTAAGAATTCCCTCCAAGACTCAAAATATTCTTTTCCATATTTATTTTCTAACCTCTGTGGCTACCAGGAAATATTTCTTAATGCAACTGATGGGCAAGTGAAATTTCTATCCCTTTATGTTTTTTTAAAGTGATATTTTATTTATTTATTTTATTTATTTATTTTTGGCCGTGTTGGGTCTTCATTTCTTTGTGCGAGCTTTCTCTAGTTGCGGCGAGCAGGGGCTTCTCTTGTTGCGGAGCATGGGGCTCTAGGCACGTGGGCTCAGTAGTTGTGGCTCGTGGGCCCTAGAGCGCAGGCTCAGTAGTTGTGGCGCACGGACTCAGTTGCTCCACAGCATGTGGGATCTTCCCAGACCAGGGCTCGAACCCGTATCCCCTGCATTAGCAGACGGATTCTTAACCACTGCGCCACCAGGGAAGCCCCTCTTCCTTTGCATTTGAGGAAGGAGAACAAGGAACAAAAACTAAATGATCAAACCATTTTGGGGGAAGGAAGAACAATCTCGTACATCCATCCTACTTTGGAATGATGTACATTAGTTTTGAAATCCACCTGGGGAAGAATAACAAAGATTTTGCAGATCTTAGGCACACTTTTTCTGCTCTGAGTGAAGATCATATGCACATGTGTACCATGATGTGTTTAGAAACAACTTTCAACCAAGTTTTAGATTTGTGAATATTTTCTGACTCCTGAACTACTTTTTTTTTCTGCAACCATTTTCTTTTCTTTCTTTTTTTCAATATTAACAGCATTCAATACTAAAAAATCATACAATAAAGAAAATGTAATCAGAATTAATTGCGTGGGTCAGTTGTGAGTATTATTTGCACAGTCACAATAATATATATGCTGAATACACATATTGAAATGTGATATAACTCCATTGTGATCATTGCTGGAGGGGAAGTGTGTATTTGAGAGGCAAGGAGTGGGAAGGAAAAAAGAGTATAAACTTTCATCTTCCGTAGGAGAAAGTCAGCAGATAATATCTAACTTTTTTTTTTTAATAAAGGGATATGACAGAGAAATAGCTAGAATAATTCAGAGTGATTGCCCTTGGGGAACAAAAATTGGGAAGTAAAGTGTGGAGATCACTGTTATATTTATGAGCATTGTAGATGCACTATTATTTTGTTAAAAAATAAAAAGTATTTTAACAAAAGTAAAAATAAAATTCCTGATGAATTCGGTGGTTGTCTCTGGATGATATAAGAAATGGGTGGTTTTTACTTCCTTCATTCTAATTTCCTCTATATTGAAAATATGCTATAATTTGGAAAGAAATCTGCAACCATTTTCAACAGCTCAGCGCTCATCATTCAAAATGCTTGCCCCACATTCCTCTATGTAGTGCAGGACACAGGAATGATGCCGGTCACGATGGGTGGTGCCAGACAGGGAAGGTGGGCTCCTTTCTGTCCAGATGAGAGCATCATTTAGGGAACTTCAGCCCATCTAAAAGGAAGGATGCTGACATTGTTCTTCTCCCTCCTGATCTGCTTCAACACCATCCAGCCCATACCATTTCTCTTCTTAATTCACATTTCTTGAATTGCAAAGAATTTTTCCTTTCTTTTTATCTTTGCCAAACCTTTCCAGAGGGCAGAGCAAAGCTCCAGAGCCTTGATGCCCTTGGGACCACTTCCCAGCACCTCTCAGATGGTTCTAAGGAGTCCTGGGGGCTGTGAGTAGGAAGATGGGAACTGATCTTTGTCACAGAAGGGCCAGTTTGAGGTCTCCTGGGGCACTTATACAGTCCACATTCCTCTGTTCTTGGGGCAGGGGTGGGGGGCAGAGTCTCAAATCTCTGAGAGATGAAAACCATGAGCATTCTCTACCCTCACCCCTAACTTTCTTTACCTCCTTTTCCCTTTAATACATTTCCTTTCTCACCATCTGCATTCCTATGAAGGGAGGATTCCACTCGATCCTGCTTTAAGTTGCTCTTTTCTGACCGTGGGCAGGGTCTTCTATGTGGCTTAGTGGTTTTGAATGCTAAACAAAGCAGGAGATGAAATGCAATTCTTGGCTCTCTAAATTATATTTATTTCTCTAGTATTTTGGGCCTGGAGTTTCCAAGGAGGAATAACGTGTGTTTTGTTGAAAAGGAAGGAGTGGGAGGATTAGATGTGAAAGTAACACATAGTGCCCCTGGAGTCAGAAGGCCTGGGTTCTAGTCCTAAATTTGCCAGTAACCTGCATCAGTGTGACCCAACACTCAGTTGCTTAGTTTATAAGGTAAAGTGGCTAAATGAGTGCTGACCACGAATGCCAAATGACAGACCCATGGTTCAAATACTGGCTGTGCCATTTACTAGTTGCATTTCCTTAGGCACTTTATTTGATTTCTCCAAGCCTCAGTTTCATCATCTGTAAAATGGGAATAAAAAATTGAAACTATTTTATAGACTGGTTTTAAGGATTAAATAAGATAATGTTCGTAGGGTTCTTAGGAAGTGATCAATAAAATGAGTTATTAGTGGGAACTCCCTGGGGGTCCAGTGGCTAGGACTCTGCGCTTTCACTCCTGAGGGTTCAATCCCTGGTCAGGGGGAAAAAAAAAAGAGCTATTAGCATAGAAGTCCCACAAGGCTCCTCTCACCTCTACATTTTATGACTCAATTTGCAAAAAAGGTCATTGATGATTACATTTTTAAGTAATGTTCACTTTTTTACTTGTAGTTCTATTTTTTAAAAAAACAACCGAAATTTATTTCTAACAATTCTGAAGGCTGAAAGTCTGATATCAGGGTGCCAGCATGGTCAGGTGAGGACCCTCTTTCGGGCTGCAGACTTCCCACTGTAGTTCTATTTTTGTTTTGTTTTTTTGTTTTTTAAGAAGTTCCTCTTTTCCTGGTTTGCCAATAATTTTTTTCTTTTATCATAAGTGAGTGTCGAACTTGTTAAATTCTTTTTCTTCATCTACTGAAATGACATTTCTTTTCTCCTTTTCTATAAATATGGGAGATTACTATGATTGATTTTTTTTTTTTCTTTTTTGAGGTACGTGGGCCTGTCACTGTTGTAGCCTCTCCCATTGCAGAGCACAGGCTCCGGACGCGCAGGCTCAGCGGCCATGGCTCACGGGCCCAGTAAAAAAGTAAAACATTTTTTACTTTTACAGATTTTATTTAATTCTATTTAATTGATCACATTTAATATAACTTAATACTTACGATTAAGTATTTTTCTTTTATTCCTGTGAGTCTTTATCACACAAATATAAGCTTCATGAGGGAAGAGACTAATTCTGTTTTCCTTACTATTATCTTCATAAACCTGGCTCAGTTGTAGAAAGCTGGCAAGTATTTAATGAATGAATGGAGAGATGATGAATAAATTAATGCTTTCAGATGAGCTTCCCAGAGAATTTGCATGTCCCTCTGAAAAATTAGCTCCGTTTCACTGAAGGCCTATTTTGTGACAAGCATTGTATAACTACAAAGATGGGTACAAAACTGTCCCTGCCTGGGAAGCTTAATGTCTAGTGGGAGAAAAGACGAACAAATATTCAGGCACAACAAATTATAAAGACTCTAATAGGTGTCTGTTGAGTACTATGGGAAAGAGGATAAGAGAAAGCCATGTTGTTTAGGGAAAGCCACCTACCTGGGCTGTTTCCATGAGAGAGGGAGAGAGATTTTCCAGGCAGGGAAGGTGAGGCAATAGAGAGTGAGCAACTTCTTGCGGGTCATGGCAAGGGGTGGGTTTTGTCATGTTCAGACCCCCAGCTATCCTAAAAACGATATGGGCAGATGCCTGCTAGACTATTTCAGAGGCACGATCCAGAAAAGTGGGGATGGGACACTTCAGGCCTCTGCTGCCAGATAGGCCTGTGGTGCTGAATGAAATATGTCTAAATTCCTTTTTATCTCAATTTACTCACCTGTGACACTACAGCCCAGCAAAAGCCTGGAAATTTAAGAGGGGTTCACAGGGTGGAGAGCGGGCGAAATTAAGTCTCCATCTGCTTCTGGATTAATCTCAGAGAACAGTAAACCAGGTCAGGCGGGAAGACTGTTGATAAAACCTGAGACCACTGTTAAACTAACAACAATCAAAAGAAAAATTAGAGCTGTGCTCTGCGGGCCAGTTGAAGTAGTATTTCTCTAGAAGCTTCCGTATCCTGAATCTCGCCGCAAATGACTTGCGCCCTCCTCTTCTCTTTCCCTTGCAACCCAACTTTGAGTGATCATGTCACTCCCACCCAAACATCCAGCACTACTCTACTCCCAACTCTCTGCCTGGCAAAGTTCCCCTCTACCTGTCACCCGTCCTACCTACTGAAATGCTGCGATCCTTCAGACCACAGGGGTTACTTCCTCTACTGATTGTCACCATCCCTGGGTTACTATTTCCTCTGAGCTCCTGAGACATTACAGGATTTGCCCATTTGGGAGGTTTTGTTTGTTTGTTTGTTTCGTTTTTTGGTTTTTCTTTTTGGCCTCGCCGCACGGCTTGTGGGATCCTAGTTCCCCAACCAGGGATTGAACCTGGGCCCTCAGCAATGAGAATGTGGAGTCCTAACCACTGGACTGCCAGGGAATTCCCAGGATTTGCCCATTCTGTACTGTCTCATGGCATTCTGATTCTTGCACACCACTTACAACTATATTGGATGCTCCTTGAGAGCAGGAATCAGGAATCCTGTGTTAATCCTACTCTCGTTATCTCTCACAAAATCCCTGTGCACAGTGGGGACATAATACGTGCTCACGCTGTTGGTTCCCTGGTTGACACAGGAGCTAGTGGTCAAGGAAATCTGCTTGCATGTCCCAAGCAGCTCCTTACAGGGCTTGCCACCAATTTCTCCTGAACAAAAATCTTCAGATCTCTGCTAGAGTTCTGTAGAGTTCATGCCCCTAGAAAGGTCACAGATGGAGACCAGTGTGATATGCCCAGAAAAGCTGATTCCGGGACTAAGAACCACAGTGGCTTTTAACCACAGAGAAAATGAGAACTTTAAACAAATATTTTTCCTAGGAGGGCCTCGGCCTCTCATAGGGTTTCTAAGCTGCAAACGCAGCAAAAGAGGTGAGGGCGGAGGAAGGAGGGTGCTGGGCAGAACAGGGCTGCTTTTATGTTGGGCAGGATGGCTTTATCCCCAGGGTTTCTGAACTGCTTCCATGCGTTCTGAAAACCTTGATTCATTTTTCCCCACTCTGAACCAAAATAGTTGAAATACAACATGCCCGGTGAACAGGAAGGAGGGAAGGAAGGTAGGAAGGGAGGAAGAGAGGGAGGGAGGGAGGAAAGAAAAAACAAGATAAGACTTGCTTTCACATTATTCTGGTACCCTGCTCTTCAGGCAAGGTCCAGTGGAGAAGACAGAAGCGTCCTTTCTCCTTTCCTATCAGGCTGAACAAAGGAGGTTGCAGCAGAAATACTTTCCAGCAGGGGTGTGACCATCCTGTCGCCAACACCAACGTGAGCGGCCTGAGGAAAAGGACACGCAGCTCTGTTCCCAAAGGACTGTCCCATCGGGCACAGGGTCAGATATCAGTGTCACAGTCGAGGGACACACCCTGCAAAGATGAGTATCTGTTGAACAGGAGAAGTGGGAGGATAAAAAGCCACAGGTGTTATCAAGTTGTTAGTTGGTCTCAGACATGGAGCAGAGAAAATGTCTAGGGCAAGACAACGCTTGCTCCCCGCCCCCAATCCCCTATTGGGTTAAACACAGGTGTTTTTCTCTGTTTCCTCCCCAAATCCCATTAAGATGAAAGTAAAGGAATAAAACGGCTGTAAATCCACGAAGGTCAAGAGAATAGGGGAGGAAATTGAGGGGAAAGAGAAATGTCGGCAAACATTTGGATGAAGGGAAGAACTGACTCACCAGGTCCCCGTGGCTGAAACCTGCTGCTTGTAGAGGGCAGCCGGCTCGTGGAGCAAAAAGATGAGCTGAGGCATGTTCTTAACGCTGGGGGATCAGGTGACAGTCTGTTTAAAAAGATCTAAGTTTCTCCTTCCGCACCCTCCACAGAGAAGCCCCAACTCCTCCCCCACCCTACAGGAGAAGGGAGTTTGGAGAAACAGAGACATCAGACACAGCAAAGAGCAAAGGGCCAAACTGCAAACATGGGGCTTCCCAAAGTCAAGGTCTGGAGGCCTTTTCTTTGAGGCTGTTGGATTTCTGAACAGGACTCTCCCTCCGACCCCCTGGCCACCCAGCTCAGAGATCACTGGCAGCCATTACTCACCTCCCACTGACAGATGGGTGACTTGAGAATTCTCTGGAGAAAGAGAACAGCTTCAAAGAAAAAGCCTCCGGATGCTGACATTTGGGAATCCCGCAGTGAAAAAGCCTACAGAGAAATCCGTGGCACAAAAAGCCCTGTTGGCTCACAGCACTTCCAAAGAGATTTTTGGTGTCTCTTTCCCTAACATGAGACATTTGAGAAAAGTAAGAGGAAAACAAATAGAAACAGAGACTGTGCAAGGAGCGCTATGATCAATATCCTAAGGGATATAAGAGAAGAAATTGTAGAATGTTATGCAAAAGGAACAGATTAATAATAACAATATTTATTGAACATTTACTATGTACCAGGCATGTATTTAAACTAACTTAATCCTCATTACATGCTTTAATCCTCATTTTTTTAATTTAAAATTTAAAAAATTTTTTATACAATTTTAAAGGTTACTTTCCATTTACAGTTATTACAAAATAATGGCTATATTCCCCCTGTGGTACAGTACATCCTTGAGCCTATCTTCTACCCAACAGTTTGTACCTCCCACTCCCCCACCTCTATAATGCCCTTCCCCCGCCACTGGTAACCACTGATTTGTTCTCCATATCTGTCAGTCTGCTTCTTTTATGTTATATTCACTAGTTTGTTGTATTTTTTAGATTCCATTTATGAGCAGTATCATATAGTATTTATCTTTCTCTGTCTGATTTATTTCACATAGCATAATGCTCTCCAAGTCCATCCATGTTGCTGCAGATGGCAAAATTTCATTCTTTTTTATGTTTTTTTTTAATAGTTAGGGAGTAGTATTCCATTGTGTGTATATATATATATACCACATCTTTTTAAAAAAAATTTATTGGAGTATAGTTGATTTACAATGTTGTGTTACTTTCGGGTGTACAGCAAAGTGAATCAGTTATACATATACATATATCTATTCTTCTTAGATTCTTTTCCCATATAGGCCATTACAGAATACTGAGTGGAGTTCCCTGTGCTATACAGTAGGTTCTTATTAGGTATCTATCTTATATATAGTAGTGTGTATAAATCAACAATCCTCATTAAATGCCCATGAATTGGGTACAATTATTTTCCCCATTTTATAGATGAGAAAACTGAGGCACAGAGAAGGTAAGGAACTTGTCAGAGGTTATATAACCAGAAAGGAGTATGTACTAAATGTGTTTGAGTTGCTGATTTTAATGACCTCTAAGAGATCCTTTGAAAAGAACTCTCGGAACAACTCAAACAACATGAGAAAAAGGTAAGAAAATGAGAGGATCAACCCAGGACGTCCAACATCTAATACATATGTATACAAAGAGGAAGAAGTGAAAATGGAAGGAATTATTTTTAAATAGTATAATAACATTGCCTTACATTTAAATGAGCTTTCAGATTACTAACAATAAATGAATGGGGAAAAAAAAAAAAGACGTACAATCCAAAACCCATCTTAGCAAAATTTGACAACTCCAAGGATGAAGATAAAACCCTAAAAACTTTCAGAGAGAAAAAAGAGGTCACTTATGAAAGATTGGAATTAAAACTGGCATCAGACTTCTTAACAGTGACTCTGGAAGCCAGAAGTGAATGGAGCAATGCCTTCCGGAATTGAGAAAACTGTATCCAACCTAATATTCCATAGCAACCAAGCCAGGAGTCAAGTGTGAGACACTGAATGCACAGGAACTGGTAACAAGTGTCACCTGTAGGAGGGAAACTGAGGACTAGGTGTGGGTAACAGACTTACCTTTCACTGTGGACCATTTTGTTCTGTTTGAATGTTTACCATATGCTTATCACATTATTCCAAAAAGTTTAGAATCAAGAAATCGCTTTTAAGTGATGCCAATAGTTAATTAAATTTGGAAGCCATCAAAAGCCCTTGGATGATTACCAGTTCTCCACTCCTCTCTTGTAAGCATGGAGTAGGCAGGGAGAAAGGGATGTCAGCCAGAACCTGTCTGCTGCACTGGTGAAAATGCAAAGATCTTCTGGAAGTCAGTCCTCTGGCGAGCCAAAGCCAAGACTCATCATTAGGTCATTTGAATAAATACAGGAGTGAATGAAAGGATAAATGAGCATGAAGCAGCCATTTGAGTCATTTGGGTGTGGGTGAGTGAGAGGAAGGAAGTAAAGCTAGGGGAAATTGTTTGGCACTGTAAATCCTCCCCTGCTGAGACCTGACATTTTCTGCAGGGATGTATATTGGGTGTAGGGAGCCAGGCTGCAACGCTAGGTCTCTTCTTGCCACCTCAACATGAGAAGCTGAAGTCTGGGTTAGCTGATTTAGCTGTATACCATCATTACATAGCACACAGATCAAGGTCCAGATTTTTAATTGCCATTCTCTGTCTCTGGGAGAAGAGAAGCTCTGAGATGTTTCTTGTGAAGCAAGAGCTAAGCCTGATTATAGTTCTGCTCACATACTTGTTGTAGGAAGCATATGAAAGCTTATTGCAGTCCTTAAGAACTTATCTAATTCAGTAGTGATTTATAAGCCCTTTTAGAAGAGTCTGTGTTACACATGTAGGGAATGGACTTGAGGACACGGGGAGGGGGAAGGGTAAGCTGGGACAAAGTGAGAGAGTGGCATGGACGTATATACACTACCAAATGTAAAATACATAGCTAGTGGGAAGCAGCCGCATAGCACAGGGAGATCAGCTCGGTGCTTTGTGACCACCTAGAGGGGTGGGATAGGGAGGGTGGGAGGCAAACACAAGAGGGAGGAGATATGGGGATATATGTATATGTATAGCTGATTCACTTTGTTATAAAGCAGAAACTAACACACCATTGTAAAGCAATTATATGCCAATAAAGATGTTAAAAAAAAATAACACTAAGCCACGTAAGAAAAAAAATAAATAAGAATCTGTGTTAAATGGTAATGAATGGTCACCTTTTCATGAGCATATTAGTAAGAATATATTCCAGCACTTTAGCCAAATGATAATAGGTCAGTAGCATCAGCCTCTTGGAGAAAGACCATATCCTTTTTTTTAAAATTAATTAATTTTATTTTTGGCTGCGTTGGGTCTTTGTTGCTGCGCTCGGGTTTTTCTCTAGTTGTGGCAAGCAGAGGCTACTCTTTGTTGCGGTGCATGGGCTTCTCATTGTGGTGGCTTCTCTTGTTGTGAAGCATGGGCCTTAGGCACGTGGGCTCAGTAGTTGTGGTGCATGGGCTCAGTAGATGTGACACACGGGTTTAGTTGCTCTGCAGCACGCAGGCTTTTCTCGGATCAGGGATCAAGCCCATGTCCCCTGCATTGGCAGGAGGATTATATTCTTGACTCTTGGATACAAAGGCCATTTGGGGGAATTACTGTCTTCCACATTCTACCTGCTGTAACCTTTGAAGATGATTTCTTTTTGCCCCCATGATATTAGGATGGCACAGCTTCTGTAAACATCTCCCCATGACATATTCCAGGAAAATGTGTTACCGGAATGATGTGAAGAGTATAGTTTATATCATGTGTAGAGCATGGGAGGTCTGAAGTCAGACTGAGTTGAAATTATTAACTTTGAGATCTTAGCAAATTACTTAACCTCTCTGAGTCTTAGGTTTTGCTCTGTAAGATGAGGCAAACCGTGCTTCATAGGGTTAAGTGATTAAGTGAGTTTATATATATAAAATGTACATATATGTATGTATTCCTCAGCATACGGTAACTGGCATATAGTAAGCACTCAATGAATGTTAGATATTGTTAATATTATAAAGCATTTTTATGATTGCAGAGTACTTTCAGATAAACTAACACTAAACTACAATTCCCACCTACTCTGCATAACAAAACTCAAAATATATATGGGAAAGAACAGTGAAATCTAAAAAGTGCTATGCAGACATAAAAGTGGTAAAATATCAAGCTTATCATTACATTTTTATAAAACAGAATGAAGAATTCATGTCATAACCTCCTCCTAGGGCTGTTGGGTTACCAAAAAACTTGTGAATAGTTAAAGCATTTTTAATTCTATGAGACGGTGATTATCATTGTCAATGGGGAGGTAGAGGAAGCTAATGCATAATTTTTTAAACATTTATTAAAGGATGTGGTAGGCAGCCTCTAAGATTGTCTCCAGAATTCCTCTCTCCTAGTATTCCTTCTGCCTGATTGTGGGCAGGAATAATGTAATCACTTATAACAAATATCAAAAGAATATGGCAACAGGTGTCTCCTCTGCATTTCCATCTTCGACACTTTCTTGTGCTTTCTTTTGGGTCACTTACCCTGGGAGAAGCCAGCTGCCATGGGATGAGGCAGCCCTTTGGAGAGGCCCATGTAGTGAGGGATTGAGACCTTCCAACAGCCACGTATGTAAGCTTAGAAATGGAGTCTCCCTACCTCAGTCAAACCTTCAGATGAGACCACAGCCCCAGCCAACAGTTTTACTGCACCTCATGGGAGACCCTAAGCCAAAGCTACCCAGCCGAGCTGTGCCCAGATTCCTGACCCACAGAAACTATGAAATATGTTTGTTGTTTTAAGCTGCTAAATTTTGGAATGAGTTTGAAACTCTAACTGCTAAGTTTTGGAATAAGTTCGATTTGGTATGCAGAAAGAGGTAAAATTAGTAAAGAAGTATAAGATACATACCTAAGATGCACAATCATAAGTGTACAGTTTGATGAATTTCACAAATGAACACTCCCAAGTTAACAAGCACCCAAATCTAGAAATAGAACTTAGTCAGCCCCTTGGATGCCTCCCCATGTTCCCATCAACCCATTCCTCCTCCTTCAAAGGGTAACCACCATCTGGACTTCTAACAGAATAGATGAATTTTCTGTTCCTGTACCTTGTATAAACAGAAGCACGTAGCATGTACTCTTTTGTGTCTACCTTCTTTGGGTCAGCAGTACATTCCTCTTGTCTAGTTTTTAAAGGCCTGCTCTAAAATGCCATTGTTTAATTACAGTATTTAATCTATTCCAAATAGTAGTAAAGAAGAGTGTGAGTTGATATATATGTAAAAATGGGAGCATAATAGAGAAAGATTGAGAAGCATCTCTGTATATGACCAAGAGTAGAAAAGAAGATGATGAGAAGGTCTGCAGGAATTCACAAGAATCCCAGCAGAACTCTAGAGCAATAAAATGTTTGTTAAATATATATATACTGACAGGCAGTATAATACACTGTTAAGAGTATGGGTGTTGCAGATAACATGCCTGGATTAGAATCATGGCTCTACTCCTTACTAACTGTGTGATCTGGGCAAATTAATCTCTCTGTGCCTCAGCATCTTTGTCTATAGAATGAGAATAGTACTAGTGATTACCTCACAGCATTGTTGAGAAGTTTAAAAATGGAAATAAATATAAATTGAGGGCTTCCCTGGTGGTGCAGTGGTTAAGAATCCGCCTGCCAATGTAGGGAACACGGGTTCAAGCCCTGGTCCAGGAAGATCCCACATGCCACGGAGCAACTAAGCCCGTGCACCACAGCTACTGAGCCTGCACTCTAG
Organism: Tursiops truncatus; assembly: GCF_011762595.2. NCBI lineage: Eukaryota > Metazoa > Chordata > Mammalia > Artiodactyla > Delphinidae > Tursiops > Tursiops truncatus. Next base: position 10,135,857 of record NC_047041.1, read on the forward strand.
AGCCCGTGAGCCACAACTACTGAGCCACAACTACTGAGCAACTAAGCCCGTGCACCACAACTACTGAAGCCCGTGCACCTAGAGCCTGTGCTCCACAACAAAGGAAGCCACCGCAATGAGAAGCCCGTGCCGTGCACCGCAACGAAGAGAAGCCCCCACTCACTGCAAATAGAGAAGGCCCGCGCACAGCAATGAAGACTCAACGGAGCCAAAAATTTTTTTTAATTAAAAATAAATAAATATAAATAGAGTAGTGCAATGCTTTGCACAAAATGAGCATTCAAAAATTGTTAGCTATTATTGATAAATGTTTCCATAGGGAGTTTTTTGGGTTTTTTGTTTGTTTGTTTGTTTTGCGGTACGCTGGCCTCTCACTGCTGTGGCCTCTCCCGTTGCGGAGCACAGGCTCCGGACGCGCAGGCTCAGCGGCCGTGGCTCACGGGCCCAGCCGCTCCGCGGCACGTGGGATCCTCCTGGACCGGGGCACGAACCCGTGTCCCCTGCATCGGCAGGCGGACTTTCAACCACTGTGCCACCAGAGAAGCCCTCCATCGGGAGTTTTTAAAAAATATATTGGGTGACCAATTTGTACTGTCATTTTGTTTCTTGGCTCTTCTGTCTGTCCCTAGAGTGGGTGATGGAGAGGGAAACAGATGAAGTTCAGACTGGGCATCTTCTCTTTGTAATTAGCTTTGATGGGAAGGTGGAGGAGGAAGGATAAAGTTAAAGGCTGAAATGAGGCTTTAACTTATCAATAGATTTTAATTATAAGCATAATCTCAAGTCTCCATTGCTGTGAATCCCTAAAAATTGACTACTGCTTTCTCAGTAGCCAGTCTGTGTCTATTTTTAATTTCCTCCCTCTGGTCAAATCTCTGCTGAGGTAATAAAAGATTTAGATTTAGAAAGCGACTTAGCATTTGGAATGAGATAGAGGCTATAAATAGGCATGTCAATGAAACAGGTTAGCTCTTGGAATCTCAGCATCAAAGGCATACATTCTTGTCTGATCTGCATACTGACACGGGCATGCTTGTGGGGTCTCTAGACAGGTGTGTGTGTGTGTGTGTGTGTGTGTGTGTGGTGCTGCATATGTGGACATGAATACAGGCACAGAACATGTACAATCATACTACTGCGAACAGAATTCTGAGGGGTAACTGGTATATTTTTTAGTAGCAGAGTGATCCCTGTAGACTAGATTGGTAGCCTTACCCTGACAATTAGTACTGGAGAAATCAGGGTACACCATTACTCCCAGATGGCCAACCCCCAGGTGTAGGACAGTGGTAGGTAGAGCTTACATGCTGATTTTGTAATACTACAGACCAGTCTGTGAGACCTCACCAGGATCGAGGGTCCACAGTGATGTTCTAATCTGCCAAACACTGAGGTCAGCTTCACAACTCATTTCCTAAGCAGTCAGGCCGCCATTCCCAGTCTTTGGAATGTCATCACCTATGAATTAGAGCTGCTAAAAGTCCAACCTATTCTTCAGGCCCAGGTTAAATACTTCCTTTTGTATGAAGCCATCCCTGATCGCCTTGGTGATCTTCCTCTTCTAAATCCTAGAGCATGTTCTGACCCTCACATTCATATTTATCACACACACTGCCTTGAACTGGATCTGTTGGGTGCCTCTTTTGTTTCTCTATTATTGGGACGTCTTCATAGACAAAAGACAATGTTGTTCATCTCTGTAGCCCGGCACCATCTAGGGTGGTAACAGGAGTGCTACTCATATTGCTTGAACAACTGTGCACTCCTGGTTACCCAGCTCTGGCTGCCAACTATTTTGTCAATGTTCCCGTTAGTTTGTGGCACCCAGCATCTGAAGCATGGTGGATGAGATGTTTAAGGAAATGCTATAGAAATCAGTATGCCTGAATATCTTATGATATACAATAATAAACAATTTGATACTAACAGACCTGTCAAGAACTTATAAAAGTTTTCCTGTGATTTCAGATTCTCAGTGATAATGAGAGACTATGAACAACTTCATATGTTTTAGCAGATTAGTTTTAAATGTGAAATTGACCTGAAGGCAGGATAATGACCAAGATGACCTTCGGGGCCTTCCCAAGCTTGAGATTCTAGATTACAGAGAACCAGGGCATTCTAGGGTTTTGTAATTCAGTAAATTACCAACCTAAAACAAAGGCTAAACATCAAGATGTAAAGGACCCTGAGGGTTCTTCTGCTGATTTCTCCCCTCTAAGCCACCTGGGATGGATTTTTGTTCCTTCCCTCCCCGACTCTCTGAAGATGATACTTCACAGTACCTGAGTAATTGATTTGTTTCATAAAAGTTCTGCAATGAAAATAAGTTTTTTTGGTCTTAGACAAAGTAAACACCTATTTCAGTTGGAAAAAGTTAAACCAGTGACCTTAAGTTATTTTTTAAAAGTGTGTGTTTCTATTTCTTTAATGACGTTATTCTCAGATGCCTGATCATATTTTCTAAGATTTCCATTTTTTTCATGGCCCTTGGAAACTAAATGCATACAGTTTGAAATTTAGCATATAACCACAAATGGCAACAAAGTGCTTTTCAAGCTTAAATCCAAGGTCGTCTATAATTCTTTGTCAATTTTAATCCTTTTTACTATTATAAAAACATAAGGTGAGGCTCGGCTAATCTCGCTAAGCAAATTCTGCCCCCTTGTGGATTAAAATATCCACAGCTAGGAAAGAAATGCTACAGTTGCATGGGGCCAGTTCCTTTTAGTTCTATCAAAGAGCCCGTCAGTGATCTTGAAAAGTAATGTTACAATGGAACAAAACTAGACTATTTGTATAAATTGTGTAAGAGCTGATAGGTGATGACAAAATACATTGACAGCTAATAGTATACATCTGTATCTCACACTTTGTATGCGAGGACCATGCCTTGACTATATCAAGCGTTGGAAAAATATTTCATAGAATGTTAGGAAGGACATGAAATATTGAGTTTAACATCCACACATAAGGATCCCTTTCACAGCCCCTGACATACCCACACTTGAGTGACTCCAGGAATGGAAAATTCACTAAATGATTCAGTGCATTCTCCGATCAGGCAGGGACTAACTGTTAGGAAGTCTATCGACATATTAAGCCCAGATGTGGATAAACAACAAGGTCCTACTGTATAGCACAGGGCACTATATTCAATATCCTGTGATAAACAATAATGGAAAAGAATTTGAAAAGGAATATATATATGTATAACTGAGTCGCTTTGCTGTACAGCAATAATTAACACAACATTGTAATTCAACTATAATTCAGTTAAAAAAGATATTAAGCCCAAAAGGAATAGATCCTTTGTAAGAGAATCATATCATTTCAGAACTGGAAAGAGGTGTTGGAGATCTCCCAGTTTATCCTTTTATGATTGAATCTATTACACCATCTGGACCTAATTCTACTCTCTGGAACAACACTCAATAAGCCTATTACTTGTTTTGTAGGCTTTTAAATGTTGGAAAGGAACTACCATGTTGTCCCTTAGTCTTCCGTCTTGCTACCTTTTCACCAATAATTGTGTCAACTATTCCTCATATGACATGTTTTTAGATCCCATCATCTCCCAGTTACAACCCTGGATACCAACTTTTTTGTCAATGTCCCTCTCATGTGCAGCTTCTAGAACTGAACACAGTTGTTCTGGGTGTGCTCATTTGTCTAGGATAGAGGACAATGAAGCAGTTATTCCTCAAAGCGGTTTTGCAACCCAAACTCCATGCGCTTTTTCAGCAGTTATATCATACTACTGGTCAGTGTAAATCTTGTAGCCCCCCAGGTCCTCCAGGTCTTTCCCACCCTGTACTTGTGCCTAGCTATAACTTCTAACAATTGTCTCTGTTAAATTTCATCTAGCCTTTGGCTCAGAATCCCAGCTAGCAAGATAATTATATATCTTAAATGTGTTCACTCAGATTAGCTCAGCTACCTAGCTCTGTGCCACCCATATTTAATAAACACGACCTCCGTGTTTCCAACGAATTTCAAGGCAAAGGCAATGACCTCTGGTGTGGGAAAGAGATTAGAATAAACACTGGAGGTGGGCCCATGTCCCCACAGTCCCAACCATCAGCCGTGTGGCCTCAGCTGTGTGGTCCTCTGTTTTCTCTTCTCTGAAACAGAGGTGATAACATGAGCTCATCGTGTGCTCATAGGGCCGCGTGAGATGATGCATTTGAATAGGCTGAGTTAATTGTTAATTGCTAAATAAATGTATAGTATTATTAATCATTAGCTTTCAAATGGTTTGAGGAGGGAGGAGAAACTGTTATCTTATGTGATCCCTTTATATCTGATAGGTGAAGAGCTCCGTACAATTTTTTAATGTGGATAAATACACACAAAGTACATATTGAGACAGGTTTTCACAGAGGGGAAGGAAGGTGAGTTGATAATTTTTTTTAATTAATTTATTTATTTGTGGCTGCATTAGGTCTTTGTTGCTGTGTGTGGGCTTTCTCTAGCTGCAGTGAGCGGAGGCTACTCTTTGTTGCAGTGCGCTGGCTTCTCATTGCGGTGGCTTCTCTTGTTGCGGAGCACGGGCTCTAGGCACACGGGCTTCAGTAGTTGTGGCACGCGGGCACAGTAGTTGTGGCTCGCAGGCTCTAGAGCGCAGAGCTCAGTAGTTGTGGTGCACGGGCTTAGTTGCTCCGCGGCATGTGGGATCCTCCTGGATCAGGGCTCGAACCCGTGTCCCCTGCATTGGCAGGCGGATTCTTAACCACTGTGCCACCAGGGAAGCCCATGAGTTGATAATTTTTAATCAGCCTGTGTTTAGTCTGGAAACTTCTTCAACTATCTTCTATCAGCATAAGGCTCTCCCTTTTCCCCTCTCCTCTCCCCCCTACATCTAGCCCTGCTCCTTCCCTCCCTCCCTCCTCCTTTACTCCATCTTCCTCCCCACTTCCTTCTGCCTTCCTTCTCCTCTGAAACCAACCCCCAGGCTGGGAAGCCAGAGGAAGCTCTATACACTCCCACCCCGCCACTGAAGCCCAAGGCTGCCATCTTGGTCCTTGCACCCACATTAATTTTAGGATTACAGGAACAAATGCTCACCTCCTGGGGGAAAAAAACAAGGCACCACACTGATTCCCAGATGCCTGAAATTCCACTGATAACCACAGCTGCGTTCCTTCAGCTCCAGGCTTTCTCTAAATATCAATTATACGTTTGTCTCTGAGAAGACATTGAGATGAATCTAGCAGCTCAGAGTGAATTGGTTTTCCTTTTCCGAACACCTCATAAAGGCAGCTGGCTGGAGAGATGCTGGGTTTGGACTGGGAAAGCAAAATAGAGAGAAGAGAAACTTGCCTGGTTCACAGCAAGGGCGCCTGAGAGGCTGACGAGAGGAGAGAGGCTGCCTCTGCTCAAGCTGCTTCTCCACCAGGAATGTTCTCTGCCTTCCCTGGGGTCTGTGCAGGAAAAGCCTGTCTTCTCCAGAACCAGCTTAATCCCACTTACTTTTGGCGTCTTCCTTAACCACTCTTGTCGGAAATGATTGATCTTCCATACAATATGATCACTTTTCCTAGGTGTAATCAAGATGTTGAAACATAGCAGCAAAAATATGCAGCAAAATATACATGTATACATACATATATGTATGTATATATACATATGCATACATATATATACAGATACATATATATATATGGAGAGAGAGAGCAAATATGGCCAAATATTAAGAGTTATCTAGCAAAATGACTTTCAGACTCCTCACAATTCTTCTTCACCTCCTCAGCATGTTTTTCTGGTTTTCCTTGTCTTTCAAAGCATGGCGTGTACAACTATTAATAATAACAATGAACACATGTTGAGTATGTACTGTGTACCATGTGCCAGTGCCAGACACTTTACATACATCACATGTAACCCTTAAAATCACCTTTCATGGTTGATGTTTTTATGCTCATTTTACAGAGAAGGAAAAAAGAGCAGTCAGGGAATTAATTGGTCTTAGAGCCAATTAAGTCCACATCTGTCTGACTCCAAACTCATGCTCTTTCTATTGCATCCTGCTGTAACTTGAATTGCATACAGTGTTCCATACAGTCTGGAAGGTACATGCCTTCACACATACACACACACACACACACACACACACACACACACAAACACACACACACACACCCCTACAGAATTTATATATATATATATAATATATATATATTAGTCTTAGAAATCAGGAGGAATTTGGGTGAGTCACTTCTCTCTAAGCCTCGATTTCTTGATCTATAAATTAAGAGAAGTCTATTTTTAAATTTCCAAAATCCTTTTAATTTTGCTAAATGACGTTCGATGATTTTGATTTTCTTGAGGCTTTCTCAAATATTCCATGTAAAGCAAAACACAAGAAAGTTCTCCTCCTCTTCAGGTAAGAGAACAGGTCCATTGAAAAGAGTGTAACCACCGAGTGGAAGCAGGTGCTTGCACCCCTCCATAGCCTGTTAGCAGGTGCCCTGCTGTACACTAAATAGTGTGCATGACCTGTGTTGATGAGGGCAGCAGAGAGGATCCATTCTTTGGAGAGAGTAGCAAGCAGACCCTGGGCAACTTGTACCCCGTAGGCATTCAGTAAGTATTTGAGAAGTAGAAAATTTCTCTGTTAGGGAAAGAAAAGAGAAATAGATATTTTATATGCAGCATCCTGGTTTCTATTAAAATTTACCCCTGGCCATTTGTCTTTTTGCATCTGTGAAAGCAAGCTGGGTCACTGGCAGCCCTAGGAGAGCCATCTGAGAAAATTCAGCCAGGGTTCTCACTCCTGCCACATCTCTCGAACCCATACAGTCTGATCCAGAAATAGGGCCTCAGTATACGAGGGAAACAGTGTTTTTGTCAGGGCTTGAAGACTATAGGCTTCACTTACTTGGCCTAAGTGAGCTTCCTTGAAAGTGTTGTCCAAGGCGTCTACCTGACCACTGAAACAAGGCCAGCTCTTCATATATAACATTTTTAGAAAGGCGATTTGAGAGTGAATGTTTTATGTGAGTAGAATAGTCAACTATGAGTGTTTTAATGTGAATAGTCAATTGGTTATAGAAATCGCCTTTTAAAAACTGACTCATCGGGCTTCCCTGGTGGCGCAGTGGTTGAGAGCCTGCCTGCTAATGCAGGGGACACGAGTTCGAGCCCTGGTCTGGGAGGATCCCACATGCCGCGGAGCAACTGGGCCCGTGAGCCACAAGTACTGAGCCTGCGCGTCTGGAGCCTGTGCTCCCCAGCAAGAGAGGCCGTGATAGTAAGAGGCCCGCGCACCGCGATGAAGACGAGCCCCCACTTGCCACAACTAGAGAAAGCCCTCGCACAGAAACGAAGACCCAACACAGCAAAAATAAATGAATTAATTAATAAAAACTGACTCATCTCCTCAGTGGATTCATCTTCAAGATATGTGGCTTATTTTCCCTCCGTTATATACAAGTATTCATGTTGAAAAGATAAAGTTACCCCTGCCCCTTCTCTTTGAAGGAGGTCTTGAAGGTTCAAGAGAATCTTTAATAAATGTACATGCCCTTTAGAGAATAAACCCTTGAACTAACCTTAACGAATGTAGGCAGCCGTCCTCTGAGGAGAAGCTCCTTTCTGTACTAGAGAAGAACATTTTAGGGGGAGGCCCCTATGTGCCATCACCAGGTGCTTTACCTCAGCGTCCAGCTTAATTCCCATTTTGCAGATGAGAACACTAAGGCTCAGAGAGGGTAATTCTCCCAAGCTCACAGGGGTCCTTTGTTAAGTGCTGGAGCTGTAGGCAAAGGCTTCAGCTTAGGGAGCGGCCGCAGCATCCATGACTGCATTTGCACATGGAGGGGGTCCTTACCACTGCCGCCTTCCAGCACCTGTCCCCACTGTCAAACGCCACAAGTCCCAGTCACACGATAGAGAGAATTCCCTTACTTGCAGTTCTGCCACCAACCAGCTTTGTGACTTGACGCTTCAGTTCTCCAAGCTGCAGTTAAATTTTGATGATCCCTAAGGTCTTTCTCAATGAAGACAAACCGTTCAGTGTCCAGGGAACCCAAGGATGGCCCCGGGGTGTTGGGATTGCTCCTTCCTGCTCACCGGCCAGGCGGCAGACGTGCTCGGCATCCCCCATGAGCACTGCCGAGCCTGGGGGTGGTAATCAGAGCCCAGGCCCCTGTCCGTGTAGACTGCAGAACATGAGTGTGGGTTAAAAAGCACAGAAGGACCTGAGAAATCTCCAGGGGTCCTGGGGAACTGAGGTTCAGGGAAGACTGAAGGTGCGTGCACCCTGATCTTGAGGCCCCCTGCCTTGGTAAAGCCGTTTGTATTCACTGAGTGGCCAGTCCCTGCACTGCTGTGTTTAATTCTGGGTGCGGTATGAATAGAACTTGGGGCTCTGGCAAAGCACGCCGCCCACCACTACGTTCCTTTCCTTGTGGGACAGCAACCAAATCTGAGCCTTTGATTCCCTCTAGTGGCTAAAATCGGCAACTTACGTAGCTGATTCTTTGCAATTTATTCAAGGTATAGAGTGCCTGCTGTATGCACCAAGTTGGTACTGGGTTCTCTGGCTTTGCCAGGAGTGCTTCATTTGAACATTGTCGTGTCCAGTGGAATGATCAGGGATGGAAGCCAGAGCTCCTTCTTACAGGCTTAGCTTAGTACAGTGCAAACCGCCTCTGCTTTGTGGGGACTGAGGGAGGATGGGTTTTATATGGGTTATTTCTGCCACTAAATGAGTTGTAGTGTTGCAGGAAGGGGGACCCCTTCCAGGGCCCGAGAGTGGGCTGTTGTCTAACACTAGGAAATGAATTGTCTGAGGAGACACACGTGCTGACAAAGCCAGAGACTTTATGGGGAAGGGGTCCCCGGGGGGAGAGCAGCAGGGTAAGGGAACCCTGGAGAAAGGCTCTGCCACGTGGCTCACAGTCTCAGGTTTTAGTTTCCGGGTTGTCTCTGGCCAATCATTCTGACTCAGGGTCCTTCCTGGTGACACGTGCATCGCTCAGCCAAGATGGATTCCAGCGAGAAGGATTCTGGGAGGTTGGTAGGACATACGGACTGGCATCTCCTCTCTCCTTTTGACCTTTCCTGACTTATTCCGACTGGTGGTAGCTTGTCAGTTCCGAGTTCCTTATCAGGACCTCCTGTTGTAAGATAACTCATGCAAGTGGTTACTGTCGTGCCTGACCAGGAAGGGCACTTTTGGTCAGTGGTTCCCCTAACAGTAGGACCTTGGGCCGACTCCTTTATTCCCAGACCTCAGGTTGCTCATTGGTAAAATCATTGTGTGGGTTAGATTCAAATCCATCCAACACATATTTATTGAGCACCTGCAGCATGTGAGACCCAGGCTGAGTGCTCTGGGCACGCAGTGGTGAACAGAACTTGATCTCGAGGAGCTTAGAGGCTAACGGGAGAACCAGACATCCAGGAAGCCACATAAAACAAAGGGCACGAGATCACACTGTTGCTACACCATGGCAGAGGTCACTGAGAAACCACAGGAGCCTAACTCGGATTCAGAGATCAACTCCAGGACTATGAAAGTGAGAAGGTACAGAAGACAGTCGTGAAGGTAAGATCAACCCTTTGGCAGAGTGTGGAAAAATGTAAGAAAGGGAAGAAGTCAATGATACTAGTCTTCTACCACCAGCAGAATAAAAAAAAAGAATGAAAATCTGACAGAGGAGTATGAAGAAGCCCTGGAGAGTTCTTCCCCCAGTTCATCAAGTACTGCCCTGTGTCTGCCAGGTAACTGAGACCTTGCTGTCTCTGTCGTCTCTCCAGAAAAAGCACTGGAGAAATGGTCATTTGTGTAGAGATCAAACCCAAATGGTCACCTGTGTAGAGACCCAAAAAAGCACTCAGATGTTGAAGATTAAAATACCAACAAACTGTAAAAAAAAAAAAAAAGGCAAAGGGCATGTGCAGCATAGCATGGTTGTCAGCGTGAGCTTCGCAGTGAGACAGATCTGGGTGGAGCCCAGCACTGCCACACTGCGCTAGCTGTATGATATTGGGCAAGTTGCTAACCCCCTCTTTACATTTCCTCAGTGATTTTGGATGATAACCCTTTCTTTATAGAGTGGCTGCTCAGTGCAGAGCCGCACCATTGGAAGTGCTCACTACATGGTGGCCACGCCCACTGCAGTGTCAAGTTCTAAACAGATAACGGAAAGCTTCTTGAGAATGTCCGTTAGACCCCACGAGGGGCTTGTCTTTTGGTTCTGAGGCCCCTCCTTATGCTCAGCAGATTTCTCTAGTCTCCTTTCTTGGCCATGGAGCTTGGGAATCCACCTGCTGCTTCTCTTGGGGTCTACCTCCGAGGGCCCCTGCATTTCAGCCCGTCAGCCCCCCGAGCGAGAACCACAGTCTCCTCTGCTCCCTTCTTCCTTGTTTCACTTCCCTGCAGGCAAGAAGACAGGCCCTTCTCCTTCCTACAGATTTGCTGCTAATCAATTTGGGGAAATGAACAGGGAATAAGAGAGGTAGTTTATATGCTTCTGTTGGTCACGACTCTTGGTCTTTAGTGCTTAACACCCTTCTAAAGTGACAAAGTGAGTTCTCTGCCAGCGAGAGGGCTTCACACAAGCCCTGGCACTTGGGGCTGTTCCATCTTAGAGGCTGTGTGATTCTGTTCCATTGTGAATGGCTTGAAAGAGGTCATTTTTGACACTGAGCTTCTTTATCACTGTGTAAGGAGATAAAGGAGGATCAGAGCTAAAGCACACGTTGACTGCCAGACACATACCTAGAATCAGGTGAGGTTTCATCATATCAATGTATCGGTCATCAATACTGTAGATTTAATAGTCATGTACTAAGAGAGACTTCCCTGGAGGTCCAGCGGTTAAGACTCCGAGCTTCCACTGCAGGGGGGCGCAGGTTCGATCCCTGGTTGGGGAGCTAAGATCCCACATGCCATGTGGTGCAGCCAAAAAGTTACAAAAAAGAAAAAGAAAAACTCAGGTACTAAGAGATGAATGGGAAGGAGAGAAGGTGAACTTGGGATGTAAAGTTGCTGACACCATACCATTCCTGGAAAAAGATGACAGTTAAAGAAAGCAAAAGTGGAACTGAATTCCTATTGGCCAGAGGAATATTGGATGGATGAAGGGACAGCATCCAAATGTGGTAACTTGGAATTCTGCTTTGGATAGAAAGTGCTGCTTGATATTTTGAAGCCCTATGATACGAAACTACAGAGAAAATAAAAGGGTAGGGGACTAAGAGGTATAAACCATCATGTATAAAATAAACTACAAGGACATACTGTACAACGTGGGGAATATAGCCAATATTTTATAATAACTATAAATGAAGTATAACATTTAAAAATTGTGAATCACTATATTGAACACCTGTAACTTATATAGAATATTATATCAATTATAACTCAATTTAAAAAAAAGAAAGAAACTACAGAGAATGAAAGAGCGAAGTTGGCGGGGGTGGCAAGGTAGGAGAATGTGTGTCCATAAAGGAAGCAGGGACTGCCTGTAAGAGCCCACTTGTTCCCAGAGGCAATGCTGCACTTACTCAGAGTTCTGTGAGGGCAGCCTGACCTTAAGAAGATTCTCAGGAGTGAACCGGTATCTGGAGCCTGTTCTGGGAGGAGGCCAACCCTGCCTTCCCTTTTAAGTTCCGTTCTTTTGGAGGCCTTTGCTAGTAGAGGAGAGAAAGGTCAAAAGACAAAGCTGTTGTTGACCTGAGTTATTTCATTGTTCCTAAAAGCCCAGTAAGGTAGGAAAGGTGGGCATTAGTTGGACTGTAATTTGGGGGGTTAAGGAAGATATGATGAATTCAATTAATATGGAGGAGCCAGTGTGAGACCCGGGACTTCCATTACTTCTGGTCCAGGATTCTTCCAACACTTTGACTCGCCCCTTGCCCACAGAAACATCCAATAACTATTAGTTGTAATATTTGCTTCCTGCACGTTGCCATCCAGTTTCTGCGTGATTCATCAGAGGTTTTCCTCTTCCAGTTTCCTACTATGTTGGAACCTTGGGGACTCACACTGAGATCAAGAGAGTGGCAGAGGAAAAGGTCACTTTGCCCTGTCACCATCAACTGGGGCTCCCAGAAAAAGACACCCTGGATATCGAATGGCTGCTCACCGATCATGAAGGGAACCAAAAAGTGGTGAGTGTGCGCCGGCTAGAGCCCCGCCTCCTCTCCCCCATCCTCCCTGGCCTTTCTCCTTGTGTCAGAAAGGGCTAGAACTGCTTTTCTAGCTAGAAAAAGGCTAGAGTCTTCCAGATGCAAAACTATAAACAAGAAAGGGTACTGGGTTGTGAGGATAAGAGATTCTATGTTTCCTGGGCAAGCAAGAACTACGAGAAAGCCATCTATCATTTGCCGAAGGAGGGAATCTGCCCCAGTAGGGTCTTTCCTATGAAGGGGGCTAGGATGAAGTAGCTTGATTGCCTGGTTGATGGGCCAGAGTCACACCTGCACTGGGAATCTTGCTCCTCTTTCTCCTCTGAAACCGTCCCCACCTGCCGATGCCTAAGCTTTGCGCACTCATGCCTTCTGAACTCTAAGATTGTGTAATATGATAAACAATATAGGATACAGAGGAACAAGTACAGGACATAAATGGAAATGTTTAACACATGTATAACTGGCTAGCAAAAGAACTGATACTGGTTCTAGAGTTGGAAAACAAAGGAGCTGGCCCTGGGTCTGCAGTGCTCAGGTTCTGTAGGACCACCAGGGTGGTCCATTGGTTTCTACAAACTTCTGGTGGTGTGAACAGAACTTGTCACTCTCTGCTCCTGGTGACCCCCTGGTCTGGTCTTCATTAGAGAATGAGAAGTAGGTACCCTGTTGTTACCATCCTTTCTGCCTTGGCTGCACTCAGCCACTGTACCTTGCCTCAACCTAGGTTTTCTAGCATAACTATTCTTACTCCCTTTACCCATTGGCTTATTTTTAAAAATCTTTTTGTTGAAAGTCTTGTGATTTTAAAAAAACAAACAGGCAAACAAAAAACTATAACCTAGGAAGCTGACTTTAGACTTTGCTTCGTTTTCAGAACTTTACTTCTTTCCCTACAAAAAGTGCAAAGTTGTCCTTTCCTCTCCTCTGTCTATGCTACTAATTTCATAAGGTGGTTTATGCAGGGAGAAGCAAAGGTTTTCGCTGAAAAGAAAATCCAGGATCACGGTTGGAGTTTAACTTGCTTACAGAGCTGCCTACATCACCTTGTTATTTTGATACTGCTTGTCATTTTGTTCTCACAGTACATCATCCCAAGACTCACTCTGTTCTCTCGAGAGCAAGGTCACCTTAACCTGTGCATGTTTATTCCAACAATTTCATAATCAACCCTAGACATGATACTCTCAGTTCTGAAGGAAGTAAATAAGAGGCCATGTTCCTCTAATAAAAATCCAAGAATGACACCACTCATCTAACTTTCACCCAAGGGGTTTCATTTAAACTAAAGAAGAAAAGAGTTGCTTGGTTATGTAGCCAAGTGAACATAAGGGTTGATTAAAGAAGGCCACTGATACGGCTTCTGTTATCACTCTGATAAGCAGGCACAGTTCCCTACTTATCTTCAGTGAAGGCTCTGAAGTAAGGATTGCCATTTATTCAGTCATTCACATGGCATGAATTTATTTTGCACTTACTGTGTGCTACGGTAGGCACTGGGGTACAATAGTGAAGAAGATAGCAGCATCCCTGCCTTCTTGGAGCTTAAAGCGAAATGTCATTCAATAATTTAAAAAAAAATTTTTTTTTTTTTATATAGCAGGTTCTTATTAGTTATCTATTTTATACATATTAGTGCATATATGTCAATCCCAATCTCCCCCAAGAAATTTTTTTTAAAGACCGAGCAATAAATATTAGCTACATGCCAGGCACAGATCTGTTTAGCACATACTATCTCACTTAACTTAATCCTCATAACCAGGATTATTGGTGCCATTTCACAAATAAGGAGCTAAGGCATGTGCATATACACATACAAAGTGAGAAAATTGCTTAAAGTCACCATTTTTGAAATTGGGCACGCTGACATCGGTGGTACCTGGGCTATTAACCACTAGCTATGTCACCTTCATAAATAATTTGAAATTAGAAAATGTGCTGCTATATAGGAAATAAGGAGAATATGGGGAGAAAATTATTCCAGACAGAATTAATTATGCAGAGACTCTGTTGCTGGAAAAAGCTGAGCACTATTGGAAGTTCTGAAATATCAAAAATCAGTTTAGTTAAATATAATAAATATTGGATTCCCACTAAACACACATACCCTCTCTCATAAAGGAGCTACTTCAAGAGATACATATCATGATAGAGATAAGCAGAGTGTTCTAGAGGAAAACAAAGGAGGAGCCACTGGCTGAGAGCCTTTGAAGGAGGGGAGAGGTCAAGGTGTGCTTCTCAAGGAGTGCAAGTGTGAGCCTGTGCGGTTGCAGGACCAGAAACTGAAAGGTCTTGTCTCTCATACCAGGGAGCTGAGAATTTTCCCTACAAGGTCATGGCGTTCTTGAAGGCTTTTAAGAGTGAAAAGGGCATCTTTGCATTTTAGAGTATGCATTCTGGCTCTGTGAGGCTGATCTAAGCGGGACTCCAGTAGAAACAAGGTCAGCTGAACAGTTTCCAGCTATACGATAAGGGCTTAAACTACAGTCATGGGGAGTTGGGATACCAAGCAGTGGGTGCCGTTGCCAGAGCTGGTTAATTGCCAGGGGGTTGGGAGTGAGAGTAAGGGGGACCAAGGAAGAAAATAAAATACAGGAAGGGTTGGAACAGACGCAGTGCTTCTTTTTCTTTTTCTTTTTTTTTCTTTGACCGCGCTGCACGGCTTGCAGGATCTTAGTTCCCCAACCAGGGATTGAACCGGTGCTCCCTGCAGTGGAAGTTCAGAGACCTAACCACTGGACCACCAGGGAATTCCCGGATGTGAGGCTAACCAATGACCTGTATCCCAAGCTTAGCTTTGCCTTTCAATCTGAGCAGAAACACTTTCATCCCTCTTGTCTAGGATGCTCAGATGTGCAGGGAACATTTAGGAATATTTGAATTTCAACCTAGAGAGCGTGGCCACTAGAAACCTGGAGCTTTCCTCCTGGTTCTAGGATGGAAACACGGTAGAATTTCCAAAGTAAGAGTGCTCACCTCCCCCAAGGTCAGTCAGGAACTCACAACATTTCCCCTCTATTTTTCAGTTGGAGAAATCAGGACAGAAGTGTTCCAATTCCCATGCCAACCCTCTTGGCCACTCCTTCACCCTTTCCCCTTTCCCTTTGGCTTTAAGCAAGAAAAATCCTGATCTAAAACATAGAGAGAGGGGTCTACGTCCATCTCCTGCAAGGCAGTTTCACAGCTGCTACATAGGGCCTGGCACAGCAGAGCAACTGCCAGAAAGTTGCGCTGTTCCACTGGAGTCCTAACAAATTGTCCTGCCTTCTTTCCCTAAAAATGCATCCGGAGCAGGCCCACCAGGAATGTCATAAGACAAACAGCCCTACAGCAGCTGCGATTCATATATTTAATTTGTTTGTTTGCAGAAGGATTAAATTTATTCACTGTTCCCCCCATCACACCCCTATTGATCCATGGCTTGGTCTCAGCACTCCATCCCCTAGAATTAAAAAACAAAATGAAACGGAGAGGCACACAAGCATCTGAGATTCAGTGTGTGTCTGAACAAAAAAAAAAAGAGTCAAATTGCAAGGCTGTAACTGAGCCCCAACCCGTGTCAGAAGTGTTGTGAAATTCTCATATTAAATAAGGGTTATTTAATTATATTAAGATTATTTTTTTAATAAATTTATTTATTTTGGGCTGCGTTGGGTCTTCCTTGCTGCACGTGGGCTTTCTCTGGCTGCGGCGAGTGGGCGCTACGCTTCGTTGAGGTGCGTGGGCTTCTCATTGCTGTGGCTTCTCTTATTGCAGAGCACGGGCTCTAGGCACGCGGGCTTCCGTAGTTGTGGCACACGGGCTTGGCACACGGGCTTAGTAGTTGTGACTCGCGGGCTCTAGAACACAGGCTCAGTAGTTGTGGCTCATGGGTTTAGTTGCTCTGCGGCATGTGGGATCTTCCCGGACCAGGCAGGCATTGGCAGGCAGACTCTTAACCACTGAGCCACCGGGGAAGTCCCTATTAATATTATTTTGGGGGAATTCCCTGGCTGTCCAGTGGTTAGGACTCCGCGCTTTCACTGCTGAGGAAACGGTTCGATCCCTGATCTGGGAACTAAGATCCTGCAAGCTGGGTGGCGTGGCCAAAAAAAAAAATTATTTTGAAGTTGCATAATCTCTGCTTCCCAAAGATGTTAAATACTTACCTGTAGTTATCTCTTTTTTCTTCATTTAATATTAGGACGGGATTTGGGGGAAAGGGAGGGAAAAGCAATATACCGGGAAAGCCTGTATACAAGAAGGTGACCCTCAGCTTGATCCTGAGACCTGTGTAGGTGTTGTTTAGGTAAAAATAAAAGGAGAGGCATTTCAGAAGGAGAAGACTATGCTTCAAGACAAAGACACAACAGAGGACGTTGTTCGGAATCAAGGGACTCAAGTTTGGGGACTAGGCTATTCAGAGATGTGAGGGCAGGGGTCAAAGCTGAGGTGTGGTCCAGGCTGCACTAGCCTTAGGGGCCACATTCAGAGGGTCAAACCGTAGACCACAGCATTCACAGGTGATGGGAAACAACGGAGGCTTTTAGCCAGGAGAGCTTCACTATAGAAATGAATGGAATGAATGGGCTGAACAGTTTGGAAACCTTAGGGGCTTCCTTGAACCCAGAATCTGCCTAATAAAAGTGATCATGAACGCTTACTGTCTCATCCCACAAAAGTCCTATGAAGTGGCTTGTCCCTGTGTGACAGTTGAGGACCTTAAGGTTTAGAGAAGTTCATTAGTTGAGCCCAGGCACACAGCTGTAGGTGGAGGAACTCTCATTGGAATAGAGGACTACCGACTTCCCAGACAGTAGCGTTTCTCAAAATTAGGACTCAGTAGTGGATCCTAAGCAACAAGACATTTTGTTTTAACACAGACTAGAAAGTATCAGGGCATGTGGCACGTACACTGTTTCATGAAACTTATGTTTCAGTTATATGTGTGTACGCTCTGTGTGTGCTGGGTCAGGAAGAAAAATGTATTTCTTAGTGTGCGCCTGTTCAAAACGTTATAAAGCTCCTACGGTAGTGAACTTCTGACAGTCCAAAGCAGTCAGATTCAACTCTGGACCACACCTCCTAAGGCTCTCCGAAGTCAAAAGTACCTTTTGAGACAAATGTATCTCCTGATATTAGTCCAGACACTAAAATGAACAAGGAAGAAATTCCCTAGACCACAAAGGGGTCACCAACCTCCCACAGCCCACAAAACCCAAAAGTCCCTAAAAATCACCCAGCTCTGTACTAATTTCTAGGTTTAGAGTCTCTTTGTTCTTCTTAGGAAGCACATAGGTGATGTGCACCTACATAAATGTACACAAATATGAAAAAGTCAAAAAGAGAGAAAATAACATCGCGTGCCTAGTAAGTGTTCCACGCTTACTTGTTCTATCTCCAAACATCAGCCCCCCCCTACTCCCTCTTAGAGAGGAGGTGAGCGCTAAAGCTTCCACTTTTTTCCTGTTGCTAATGTGTTTCATCCTCTCCCCATTGTCCCACTGGTTTGGCATTTCTATGGCAGCTCCTCTACCCTGTAAGAAACCTATTCTTCCCATGGAGCGCAACAGGAGGTGGGGCAAGAAAACCCTGCAAACATTTAAAACGAACAAGTACAATATCGGGAGGATTGGTCCTAGCTCCTCCTGGCCTGGGTCTAAGGCACAGGGCTTTAAGTTGAACACCAGGAACCCTAAGGAATTATCTGCAAAATAAGATGTCATGTACATTTTTCTGGGTCAGAGTTCATAGGTTTTATCTGATTGGGAGAAAAACAAAAAGTAGTGAGGTGGGATGAAGAAATTATTCAGAAATGTTGCTGGCCACCTCCTGGCACATGAGGCTGGTTGCCTTTTAAGGGATAAGAATAGGAGAGAAACCTCTCCCGGGTCCTAAGAACTCCTCCCTGGGATGCCCAGCCTCAGTGGGAAATGCAGTTATTAATTAGCAACTACAGGAGGGCCCAAAAGAACTACCCCATTCTAGCAGGATTCAACTGCAGGGCCCCAGTTTCGGGTTAAAGATATATGTACCCACCCCATGGAAGGCACTCTACAGATATTTATTAAACAAAAGAAAGGCCTTAAATCTAAGCAGTGTACGGGAGCGCCTACTTCCTTAATCTCCTTCATCTTGTCTTAAACTTTTCACTGTATGATGCTGCCTTTTTTTTTTTTTCTTGAATGCAAGGAGTTAATATTTGTTAAGTGTTTAGAACAGTGCCCAGCACAAAATAAATACCACATACGTGTTTGTTAAATAAAAACAAAGAACCCTGAGTGGGTGTATTGTATTGTGTTGGTGGATTTTCATGTCTACATCTAATTCACATGCTTGATCCCAGAGCCAAGCACTGTGCTGGCAGAGGAGTTGCTAAATGGTTATCGAGGGAAGGAATTGTGCCCATTCTCAAACGTCGTCTCTTAAACTTTTTTTTTTTTTTTTTTTTTTGTCCACACCACATGGCTTGCGGGATCTCAGTTCCCCGACTAGGGATTGAACCTGGGCCATGGCAGTGAAAGCCCAGAATCCTAACCACTCGGCCACCAGGGAACTCCCATCTTAAATTTAATTCTTCCTATAAGCCTGTGAAGTCGGTAGGGTAAGGATTGTTACAGTAGTTTTCTTTTAATATGTGAGGAACATGAGACCTTACTTCATCTCCAGAAAACTTGGACTCTAATAAACCTTTCGGACTTGCAAACATGAAGGACTTGCCTGATAGATTTCAGGGCTCGGATCTGAACCCAAGATTCCTAGAGTTAAAGCCCTCTGCCCCTCCCCATGCATTTCCTGTACTTTCTGGAATGTTCCTCAGCTTGAAGACGGTGTTCAGGAGGCACCTCCCTAGAGGGTAAGTTGTGCAGGTGGCAGTTTTCAGGCTGGAGTAGGGAGAGAGCCTCTACTGGTATGACAATGAGGAGAATTAGCTCTCCAGTTGGCTGTTTCCCCGCCCCCATGCCTCCAAGGCCTCCTCCTGGTCTGTGGTCTCACTGAGACTTCACCAGTGACTCAGAGAGCCTCTAGGAAGAGAGGGTGGGAGGAAGACAAGCTGTCATCCAGAGGTGAGGCGGGACTTGTATATTAAGCAATCCAAGATGACAGTCATTCGTTTTACTCTGAGGTTGTTGGTATTTTACTGGAGTTCTCGTTCTTGTGTTTCCATATCCACTATATGAATAGCCTCATTCTCCCTTCTGTGTTCCTGGTCTCTTATTCATGCTTTCAGCGATCCTACCCAGCCTCCTGGCTTTAAACACCAACCACATGCTTGTAATTCCTACATGCCTATTTCCAGTCCAGGCCTCACCCCGGCACAGAAGACTCACAAGTATGCAGCTGCTTACTCCACACCTCCTTTGGGTGTCCAGCAGGTACCTCAAATGGAGTAAGTCCAAAACTAAACTCCTGACCCCTCCCCACTCCTCATGCTCTGACCCCAAACCTGCTCTGTGCAGTCTTCCCTCTCTTGGTCGAGGGCAGTTCTCTCCCTGCATGGACTCATGCCAAAAACCTGGGAGTAGTCCTGGACTCCTCTTTCTCTTGTCGATGAAAAATTAATCCGTCAATCTAAGAAAGAATTGGATAATTTTATTTGAGCCCAGTTTGAGGATTGTAACCCAGGAAGAGCATCTCAGAAAGCTCTGAGAACTGTTCTGCCCCTTAGAAGTCAAGACACATTTTATAATGTTTTTTATGTATTTATTTATTTTATTTTTATTTATTTTTTGCCTGCGTTGGGTCTTCGTTGCTGCACACGGGCTTCCTCTAGTTGCGGCGAGCGGAGGCTACTCTTCCTTGTGGTGCACGGGCTTCTCATTGCGCTGGCTTCTCTTGTTGCGGAGCACGGCCTCTAGACACGCGGGCTTCAGTAGTTGTGGCACACGGGCTCAGTAGTTGTGGCTCGCGGGCTCTAGAGCACAGGCTCAGTAGTTGTGGCGCACAGGCTTAGTTGCTCCGCAGCATGTGGGATCCTCCCGGACCAGGGCTCGAACCCACGTCCCCTGCATTGGCAGGCGGATTCTTAACCACTATGCCACCAGGGAAGCCCTATATACGTTTTTTGAGCCAGAGGGCTGTACATTAAATGACATATGATCGACAGGTTACATAATTCAGATTTAAGCACCATCGTGGTGGGTCATGTGACCCTTTATAAGATCAAGAAGGAATATTATCTCTAAGGAGCGGTCTTGCTGAGGCTAGGAGAATTGCTTTTTACAGCTGAGCAGGCATTCCTGCTGATGGGGGGTGTGGTCAATGCAAAATGCAGACACACGATGCGGAGCGGGGTGGGGGGTGGGGGCAAAGGGCAAAGAAGAATCTTTATGTTTAAATCGTTCTTGTCTTGCCATAAATACGAATTTTAGTTCACACTCTCATGCCACAAACATTTCAATAAGTTGCTCAGTCAGTCTATTGGGAAATCTAGTAGGTTCTATCTCAAAGTCCATTCAGAATCTGATGACTTATCACTTCCATTGCTTCCCTTCCAGGCAGCATATCTCTTGCCTGGATCTTCACTACAGTAGCCTCCTGACTGGTTTTCCTGTATCCACCCTTGACCTCCTACAGCCTATTCTCAAAACATTAATCGGTCTTGATACTCCTCTGCTCAGAGCCCTCTAGTGGCCCCCCATTTCCCTCAGAGTAAAAGCCATCTTTACAGTGGCCCATGAGGCCCTACATGATGAGGCCCCAGTGCCTGACTCCATCTACTGTCCTCCAGCTACCTGGCCTCCCTGCTGTTCCTCAAACATGCCAGGCGCCCTCCCACCTGAGGGCCTTTGCACTGGCTCTTTCCTCTGCCTAGGCCTCTCTGCCCCGAGATAACTCCAAGGCTAAGTCTGTGTCTCCTTCAACTGTGTGCTCTAATTTCACCTTCCAGTGAGGTCTACCTTGATGACCTTATTTAAATTGCAGTCTGTCTTCCTGGCCCACAACCCCCTCCCCCGCTCTGTATTTTCATAGTATTTCACGCTGTCGGGTCTCCCATGTAATGTTCTTCTATGTCTGTTTTCCATCACTAGAATATATGCTTCTCATATTTTTACATGTTGAGTTCCCTGATATTTCCCCAGTGCCTAAAAAGGTGCTGGCACAGTGGAGGCTCAAAATGTGTTGAATGAATGACTGTCATCTTGGATCTCTTCAGCTTAAGATTCAAGTCCAGCCTTTGGTCACATGTCCAGCCTTACCTATGGATGACTCTCCCTCCTACCCTCTCTTCGCTCTCCTAAATATTCTCTAACTGGCCATGCTTGCCAATTTGTTTTATTTTTTTGGCCGTGCCACATGGCATGTGGGATCTTAGTTCCCTGTCCAGGGATCAAACCCGTGCCCCCTGCAGTGAAGCACAGAGTCCTAACCACTGGACCACGTGGTTAGGGGACTCCCCCAACTTGCTTTAAGATGTCTTTGAAGAGTTCACCTTAGTCTTAGGGAGCAGCCTGATGGTGCTGTCCTAGCGAAGCTGCCCCAATTCCCCCTCCACCCTCATCCCAGTAAGAAGGAGACACCCCCATAGTGCTGTTCCCAGTAGCCTTTCAGGTTCTCTAATGTAAAGACTCAGCGAGTTGAACCTGGAGACCACACCCTAAGGGAGGCAGCTGTAGGGGAGCGGGAACGCAGGGGAAACAGCCTTCAAGGGATCTAATTCCCCTCATTGTCATACCAAAGTGGCTTTCTCCATACCCGAGCCTGAAGACTTGGCCCTTCCCTGCAATACACCGTAGGGAGGTGCCGCCTGAACATCAGCTTTATGCTTAGAGTCCAAGTTTCCTGGCGATGGATTAGGGTCTAATTTTCCTCACGTATTAACTTCTGCAGAAATGGAAGTTAACTTGGGGAATGCTGATGGTGATGCCAAGCTTCCTATCCATAGGATGGAAATGGTTCCTGTTCATAGAGATGCAAATGAATTTTTGTCCAAAGGAGAATATAAACTCTTTAGTCCAATTCTCCTGTGAACCTGTGGTAACAGCTTTCTGGTTCCATCATTAATTAACGAGTTAAGTAAAATCTTTGATACGTGTTTATTTTCTACGTATATAAGAGTCGCGATTTCACCTTTTTTTTAAAAAAAGTTGTTCTTTAAAACTGTAAGGGAGGAAAAAAATATATTTTTTTCCTCTACCCTCCTAGGTGTTCAGGCTGGGGCACTGTCAGTTAGATTGACAAAAGACAGGTTAATAAGAAAAAAAGCAAACGTTTTATTAACCCATGCATTGTGTAAGTAACACCTGGGAGTACCCAGCAATGAGTAACTCAAAGAGGTGGTTAGAGGATACCTAATTTAGTGTGGGAAGGGAGGGGTGGAAAGGGCACCTATGGTAAAGCAAATGACCTTTTGGAAAGATAAATGGGCCCTTAGAAGGATAGATGGGAGATGTGGTAGTTTGTGACAATGTCTGGGTGTGAGGCCCACTTCTGATCTCCCAGAAGGGAAGGTTAGAGTTGCCCTGGGAAAGGGGATTTATGGACACAAATTCTTTGGCGAGGCTCTGCTTTTGGGCAGAGAAGGGATTTCAGGAGCTCAAGTGACTTCCGCTGAAACTTATCCTTATGCATATGCAAAGTGGCATGTTTGGGGGTGGCATGTCCTGGTCCCTGACAACACTTATAAAATTCATTTCCCTGTATTGTTATCATCTCTAGAACAGTGCCAAGTGTAGAGTATGTTTTCAATTAGTGTTTATTAAATAAACGATTGCCGGGTTGCAAAATTGCCTAGCCAAAGACAGTCGATGGCAACAGACATACATAAAATCACAGTGGCCTGAAGGATCTCCCAGACAATGCCCAGAATTATAGAAAGAGGATCCAGCAACCTGTCTGCCCAATGTCTTGTCTTTCACACTTTCTCCTCACATAAAAGTGCTGCCAAGGGGGCTTCCCTGGTGGCGCAGTGGTTGAGAGTCCACCTGCCGATGCAGGGGACGCGGGTTCGTGCCCCGGTCCGGGAGGATCCCACGTACCGCGGAGCGGCTGGGCCCCTGAGCCATGGCCGCTGGGCCTGCGCGTCCAGAGCCTGTGCTCCGCAACGGGAGAGGCCACAACAGTGAGAGGCCCGCGTACCGCAAAAAAAAAAAAAAAAAAAATGGTGCCAAGACATGCTATGGATGACAGCATTCTTAGTCTGAGTGTCCTATCAGGGAAGGTTTCATAAGGAATTAACATTGATTTGGGGTTTAAAAGAATGAACAGGGATTCTTTATGTGGAGAGATGGAGAAAGGGGAGTTTCTAAGTGGAAAAGTGCAGTGGGCAAAGGCATGTGAGCATAAAGAAAGCGCACCTCACATGAAAGCAAGGGAAATGTACCGTGACTACACTCAAGAATGTGAGGGGGACTAAATAGGAAACGAGGTTGGGAAGGTAATGCAGAGATCATTTTGATGGCCCTGGTCTGAATCTGGTCATCATTCAGAGGTGGCGCGGAGCCATGAAAGGCTTTTGATCTGGGAAAGAGCTAGCATGAGTTTTACATTAATATTAACTTGGCATTAACTTACATTATTATGTAAGGTAGACTGGAGAAGACAGACATCTGTAGGGGCAAGGTAGCTGGAAATATAAAACTGGAGCTCAAAAATATGTTGGCGATAGTGACAAAGATGTCAGAATTATCACAACTGTGGTGTTGGTTGAAGTGAGGGGACAAAATTGAATACTGAAAACGTTTTAAGTGTATTATCGATTACAGTGTTTACCTTAATTTTCTTACTTGCTGCTCCCCCATTTTTTTCCCCCACAAAACTGTGAGGCCCCAGGGTAGGAACTGTGTCTTCTTCCTGCTTGTTTTCCAGTGCCCAGCAAAGCACCCGGCAGATGCGTTCAATAAACATTTGCTGAAGAAAAAGAACATGCAGAAAAAGGAGAAAGCACTTTTTTTCAGAGAGGTGGTAAGGGCAAAATGGATGATACTGAAAAGTTTTGATACAATGGTGACAGCATTTATGGCCATTTTATTGGATGGCTTCGTATCTTTTCAGGAAAGCATTTCCTGTGCTGCAGAGCATCACGTGATTGACAGTAGGGTTAAGGGCTTAAAGTAGAGTGAAACAATTTGGAACAGCTGCAGCCAGAAATGTGCTTGGGGGATTCCCATATGCTTGCGGCCTTTTTTTAGTGCTGTTCTGTGTATCTGGCATGCCCCCTCCAGCAGGCTTCTCCCTGCCTCTCTAATCTCTTATTTAGTCTACTCATCTTTCAAAGCCTAACTCAAATGCCACCAACTCTTCTGGGACATTGTCTCTTGATACTCTTTCAAGTTAGTCATTCCTTTTTCTATGTTTACATTTCTCTCCTTGTTAATCCTGCTAGATTATAAATTACTTGATGATAAGAAGGGGGTTTTACTTCATCTGTATAGCCTCCTCCTGACCTGATGGGGAGCAGTCATTCCATAAATGTTTGCTGATGTTTAAATCAAGTAATTTTAGGAATATGATTGCTAAGTGGCGGGGAGTACAGAACTGAAGTTATATGGCTTGAGGTCTTGGTAGACAAGATCAGCATGGTTTTCATGATTACCAGGAGGTGATGGACTAAGAGAACCAGGAAAAGGTTCAAGAACTAGAGGTGGTGTTGCAGGCAGATGAAAATCCAGTAAAAATCATGATTGTTTTTTCCTGTTGGGGAAATCTGAAGTTTGGTCCCCCTATCAGGGAAAACAAAGACATGAAGCTCACGTGTATTTTATGGAAGGAAAGGACACAATGTTTTCCCACCTAAGTTACTACTTCACAGCGAAGCCAGACAAAGAAGGAAAGCCAACGATGAATCCCTCAGTATCAAACCTAGATTTTAACCATAAACTTCTACTCCTTAACTTCAGCTGGGCTCGAAACTTTTGTAAAAACAAAACACATTTTTTCATTTCACATTTTCTCCTTCATTTCCAAACTTTCTGGAACAGCAGTTTCTGAGCAGCGAAATGAGTGCAGGTGGGACAAGGAGAGGTAACTGTGGTAAGCAAAACAATGAACTGGATGGCTTTAGACTGCCGTGTTCAAATCCTGGTTCTGCTATGTGCCTGTGAAATGGGGATAGATAACGCCTACTTGGAAAAACTGTGAGAAATAAACTAGATGTAAAAGCACTTAACACAAGGAGTGTATGTACTCTGACCAGATCATGTGCAAGTGGTAGGAAATGCAAAAGTGAGGAAGGTATGCAGGGGAAAGGTAAGTCTTCTCCCCTCCTTAGCCTCCACTCTCTCAATTCCCCTCAGAGTCAACTCTGGGGACCGTTCTGTGCATTTACTTCTTTCCTGGACTCAGCTGTGAGAACTTGAGTCTGTAACTCAAATTTAAAATTCCTTATAACACAGGGAACTATACTCTATTTTGTAATAACCTATAAGGGAAGAGAATCTGAAAAAGATTTTATATATATATGTATATATATGTATGTATATATGTATATATATGTGTATGTATGTATATGTGTGTATGTGTATATATTATGTGTATGTATGTGTATATGTGTATATATGTGTATGTATATATTATGTATATATCTATATATGTGTATATATGCATATATGTATATGTGCATGTATGTATGTATTATGTATGTGTATATATGTGTATGTATATATGCATATGTGTGTATATGTATACACATATATGTATATATGTGTATATATATGTGTATATATATGTGTATATACACACACACACACACACACACACACATATATATATCACTGAATTGCTGTGCTGTGCACCTGAAACTAACATGATCTTCTAAATCAACTATACTTCAATAAAAAAATACACATATAAAAAATTTTTAAATAAAAATAAAATTCCTTACCTGTAAAATAGAAAAGTTCTGAGCATTTAATGCAACAATTACTACTTTATGGTTAAAATGCTACACAAATATGAGGTGTTCGTATTCTTAGAAAAAGGAAGGCCTAGACAAACATAGTGTATTTAGGTTTGTTTAGAACAGAGATCTCTTGGACTCTTAGAATCACCCCCAGGCTTGACTGCTTTGTTCCATTTCCTTTCCTTTCCTCGTCTTTTTTTTTTTTTTGGCCGCACCGCGTGCCTGCATGCAGGATCTTAGTTCCCCAATGAACCCGGGCCCCCTGCAGTGGAAGCACAGAGCCCCAACCACTGGACCACCAGGAATTCCCATCCTTTCTTCACCTTGACCTCAGCTAGAGGGCAAGACTGAGTGCCACACAACTTGAGTCTGCCTCCGTCTGTCCCACAGGTGATCACTTACTCCAGTCGTCATGTTTACAATAACTTGACTGAGGAGCAGAAGGGCCGAGTGGCCTTTGCTTCCAATTTCCTGGCAGGAGATGCTTCCCTGCAGATTGAGCCTCTGAAGCCCAGCGATGAGGGCCGGTACACCTGCAAGGTGAAGAACTCAGGGCGCTATGTGTGGAGCCACGTCATCTTAAAAGTCTTAGGTAAGACAGAGTGCCCTCGTAAATGCCTACATCTTATTAATAAGGTCTTGGTGACGGATAGGCAAATGTGTCACACTGTTACAAAACTTCTTGTTCAATCCTTCGTATTATACAGACGTCACCTAGTCCAGTTCCCTGGGAAGAAGTGTGTATGTTTTGTATTTTAGTCGTAATGAAAGAAGAAAAAATAATCACAGTTTTCCACGGTAGCCCATTACAAAATTTAAATATCCTCTAATGTTTAAATAGTATCCTCATACTTAACAAATCTCTCAGATCTGCTTCAAGTCCATTTCTCTGTTTTGTGATAGCAAGAACTACTAAGTTCTTAATTGCTTACAAGTTAATGAACTTCTGTCCCTGTTTCAGTATTAGTAAAATCACACTCAACTTTCCTAAAATTTCCAATTATAAAAGTTTCTCTTCTTTGAGAAGTGATGAGAGAGTTTCTGAGGCAGCCTCTAAAAGTTACAACAGCACCACTGGAAACAGCTGGAGTTGGGTGTATATGTGTGCAGGGGATGGAAGTGGGTGTATTTTGGAGAGTGGTGTAAAGCATGGCGAGGTAACAAAGTACTATTGAATCCACACTCAAAAGTTGACCATGTGGGTGGAAAAACAAGTCAACAGGATGTAGTTCTTCCACTGAATCGGGTGTTTGGGGATCTTTTTTTTTTTTTTTTTTTTTGCCAGTGAGACCATCAAAACCCAAGTGTGAATTGGAAGGAGAGCTGACAGAAGGAAGTGACCTGACTTTACAGTGTGAGTCATCCTCTGGCACAAAGCCCATTGTGTATTACTGGCAGCGAATCCGGGAGAAGGAGGGAGAGGATGAACGTTTGCCTCCCAAATCTAGGATTGGTAAGTCATCTTTCTACCGGTCTATTGAGATAGCAGGACAGTACTCTCTCCATGAATTCTAAATCTGGTTTTGTCAGCAACTCACAAGGTGACTTTGAACACACTGCTGGACCTCTTTGAACTTCCATTTTTCATCCCTAACGGGGACAGAAAAATCTGTCTTTTCTTTCCTCAAATGGCAAAAATAAAAGTGGTAAGGAGATTAGGAATAAATGTACTCTATAAATTCATTATATCTAATTATTGTGTTTAGTATCCCTTAAATGTTCAGAATCTTTTGTAACTTTTGAGGATGCACTGCAGTTTAAAGGAACGTTCACCTTTCTTCCCACATTCCAAAAAGGGATCGATTCTCTCACCTCATCCTTACCAAACCGTATTATATTGATAGAATCTTAGGTCAGTGACATAATAAACGATAAATATAGACCTTGTCACTAGGGGATTACAGTCATCTTTCTGCTTGTGTAGACTACAACCACCCTGGACGCGTCCTGCTGCAGAATCTCACCATGTCCTCCTCTGGGCTCTACCAGTGCACAGCGGGCAATGAGGCCGGGAAGGAGAGCTGTGTGGTGCGAGTGACTGTTCAGTGTAAGTACGCAAAGGGTTGGTTTGGTTTTGTCTCTGCAGTGGTTCAGCGTAAAATGTTTTTAATCACAAGTAAGAGTAAGGTCAACATCTTTATCTACAGAAGAACATGGCTATCACTGAAATAAATTCAGTAGTTACCAAGGACTGTTCAACAGTTGTAGCTAACTCTGTATTTATAGTATGTGTGAATTTTCCAGCCCCCTGAAGAAATTTATTATATCCAGGAGGGGACCAAAACCAAATGGAGGTTTCCTTTATAGATATACCCTTACAAAGGGTAACTTCTACTCTGTTTTCAGAGCTTCTCTTGTGTCTGCTGTTTCTCAAAAATAATCAGCTAAAAATAATCCTAATGTCAACGAGGCATATTTTGGGGTGTCGTATTCTGCTCCCCTTCAATATCAAGAGGGACAGTCATACACCAAGAAAGGGTATATGGGGAACTCAGGAAGATAGATACAAAGATCTGGAAATACTCATCTTGTCCAGAGCTTATGTTTTTTAAGTCTATGTGTTGCTTAGCTTATGCTTGGTTTTACTTTTGCTTTTGTTTCTGAGAAAACAGATGTACAAAGCATCGGCATGATTGCAGGAGCGGTGACAGGTATGGTGGCTGGAGCCCTGCTGATTTTCCTCCTGGTGTGGCTGCTAATCCGACGGAAAGACAAAGAGAGATACGAGGAGGAAGAGAGACCGAATGAAATCCGGTAAACCTCCCGCAAAATCCCCTTCCTCACCTAGGCTGCCTTTCTACCGCCAGCTCCCCAGCTCCCTAGTGACAACAAAAATGTCCCATTTCCTCTTAACCTTAAATCTGTTAAAAGGATTATTCTGGTGGGTAAGGAGCTCCAGCCTAGGGGCAGGAGGACTGGTTTACCTTGGCTTTCTTGTGAAACTATCCGCAACAGGGATGCAACAGGGACGTAATAGCTAAACTCTGCGTTCCTTCTCATTGCCTTCCACTTGTAAAGGCCATGCAATAGAGAATGGGCCTAGCCTACGGGCCATGAAAGGGCTTCTGCAGACAAACTCCCAGTCAAGGGGACTGCTGTCTAGACATCCAGTAGGGAGTGCCCATTCCCCCAGAGTAACAGGGTGGACCTCGCGGCCAAGGGGCCGCACACCCGCCCAAGCCCGCCGGAAGGGCGCAGGACGCAGGGGGAGTCCCTGTTTCCCTACGTGGTAGCTCGAGGTTTCCGCCTTGAGGAGCTGATCGGGCAACCTCAGAAAGCAGCAGCACAGCGGAAGCTTTCGCAGTCCTGTGGCCCTAAAATCTATCTTTGCTCTTTTTCCTCTTCAGAGAAGATGCCGAAGCCCCGAAAGCCCGCCTTGTGAAACCCAGCTCCTCCTCCTCGGGCTCTCGGAGCTCACGCTCGGGCTCCTCCTCCACGCGCTCCACGGCTAACAGCGGCTCCCGCAGCCAGCGGACACCGTCCTCGGAAGCGGCGCCCCGGCCAGGGCTGGCTACCCACACCTACGGTCCTGTGGGGCCGGAGGCAAGAGGGTCTGAACCAAAGAAAGTCCACCACGCTACCCTGACCAAAGCAGAGAGCACTCCTGGCACGATCCCCAGCCAGAGCAGAGCCTTCCAAACTGTCTGAGTTCGAGCGGACTTGACTCCCATCCTTTCCCAGGAGTCAGGACTCTTCTCGTCATTGACGCCCAGTCACCAGCCACACAACCGCCTCGGACCAAACGAGAGGTCATTTAAGTAGCAGTGACCATTGCATGGGAGAGATTCAAATGAGCACTTTCCTCATATGACAGCAAACAAGGAAAAGGATGTAAGCTGATGGTCTCCAAAAAGGCATCTCACTGTGCCTTTAGAACAGAGCGGGGGCCAAATCTGTGCATTTGGGGACCAGGACCTGTGGTGAGAAAGGCTGGGGAGACGGGAAGTGAACACACTTAGAATTCCTCACTTGGGCTGTTTTGTGTCAACACTTTGACTCACCACTGTTAAGAAATGAGGTGTTGTTCATAAATTTTCTATGCATTTCTGCAAACCTACTGGATTGCTATGATTATTCAGAGTCAAGCAGAACCCACAGCCTTATATCACACCTATCTGCACCATGAAAAACTCCAAAAAAGGAAACAAGTCTCTTCCATCCTGACCTGACTTTATTTACCAGAAAGTTTGGATATTAATTTCAAGAGGAGTTGAGAAATAGTGGGAGATGGAGAATGACTGAGATTTTCCCACTCTGTTCACTAGTAATCTTCCTACTTATATTGAACTAAAAAAAAAGGGAGTCCAAAATGTGTAACAAGGGACTGTGAAAAGCTTTCCATCTTGATGTTCAGAGGGCCACTGACAAATATCAGAAATATAATGCTGGAATAATTGTGGATTTTCCCTCAAATTGGATGTCTCTAAGGACTTCCCTGCTAGATATCTCTGGAGCAAGAAAACAATCATTAGGTGTCGTTTAACAATCTCCTTAGAAAGAAGTCTTCTAGAGAAAGAGATCTTTTCAGAATGCTGGAAGATCATCCAACCACAGTCTCTTCTTTCAGTGAACATATGAAATCAGGATTTCAAGACTGACTAGACTAAAAAGGGAGACTAGGTCAGCTTTCTCTTAATATGTCAAGGAGTGTCATCAGAAGTTCAGCATTGCACCAAACTTGGAGCTTCCTCCATTGCTTTCATTTTCGGAGAAAGATGTGAACCTGGGACTTTTGTTGATTCTAGGCCTTAAATTATCAAAAAGTTCAGGGACTGACCGCCTTTCCTGATGGCACTGCATGGACATCATACCATTCCCTCCTGAGAGGTGGAGACAGAGAGAAATTCAGTGTTTTCCCAGTTTAGCCTCTCAGGAAGCCTAGCTCTGGGCTGGAAGGATAGGATATTAACATTTAGGGAAGAGATGGTGAGGATAACTAGTGGGTGGCAGGAGGGATCTAGGTTAGTGCCTGTTAAATACTGTTGGCATCTTGGAAAGAATTAGCAGAAATGATTTACCAGGATAGCTCCCAGAAGAGCTGACACATGGGAGAAGACAGGTGTCTGAGAAATTAAAAGAAAGCAGCCTCCAATACAACTTGCCTTTTTAATAGTTTTCATGACTCTGCTAGTCAAATTCATCCTATGGCAAGAATGCTAAACCTGAAATAGCCCTTCAAAGACTCTGAAGCAAGTGTCAACAGATCACCAGTGGTAGAGCAAAATATTTTTTATTATTAAAAGGACATGGAATTCCCTGGCAGGCCAGTGGTTAGGACTCTGCGCTTTCACTGCCGAGGGTGAGGGTTCAAGCCCTGGTCAGGGAACTAAGGCCCTGCAAAAGTAAAAATAAACAAATAAATAGACAAATAAAAATAAAATAAAGTCTTTAAAAAAAAAGGCAGCAGGCTATAGGAAAGAAAAAGTAGTGCTGAATGTGGTGATAAAAGCCCTGTTCCTAAAATGGGAATCAGGCGCTTAAAGGGAAAAAGTTGATCTGGGATTTTGTCCTATTTCTGATTTTCATTTTTACATCTAATTCTCACATAGTACAAATGCATTTCCTTCCAAAATCCTTTAAGAAATAGGGTTTTATCCTTGAGTGAAAGTTTCATCTTGAGTTTTGTCTTCCTCTAAAAAAAATTGGGGGTAATTCCCTGTTAGTCCAGTGGTTAGGACATCATGCTTTCCCTGCTGAGGGCATGGGTTCAATCTCTGGTCATGAAACTAAGATCCCGCAAGCCACGCGGCATGGCCCCCGGCCCCCCACCCCCCCCCCCAAAAAAAGTTGGGACATAAGAGACATTGAGGAAGTAATGTAAAAAATGCCTGCCATTAGTTTAAGAGGGCTAGCACATTTGGAATGCTTCTTATACTAACACTGCCTCATTGTAAGACATAAACTCCTTACTCCACTTCCTTATTCTTCTGGTAGTGTGGTGTCCAGGCAACATAACACATCTGCTCTGTAATTCTGAGAATTCTCATTCCTAGAGCACTTAAGCCAAATGAGTATGCTGTGGCAGCTGCAGCTCTACCATCACTAGGAATTTGCTCTTATCATTATTTATTACCTTTGAACCTAAGGTTTCCTGTCTATGCCTCTGCAAGCAGGAATCAGTCCCCTTTGCGTGAAAAGGTTTTGATTATTTAAACAGGTTAGTTATTAGAAGACTAAAATACCAGTTGAATATCCATATTATTTTGGAAGTCCATTCATACTGGATATCTACAAAAAATGTCACAAAACAAATTATTACCTGAAATCTGAGAAAGTCCAAGAATTGAAGATTCTGAGAGATAAGGTGCTGAAGTCTTAGTGATAGTGTGCTTCTCTTTCAGTCAGGCTTTTGGGTTCAGATATGACAGGCTCTGGGTTTAAGATAAAGTTTGAGCCACTACTGGTTTCAAACCATATTCCATTAACCTTGCAAGTCAAACAAATTTGATTCTTTAATATGAAACAAAAAAGGATAAAATAGATGGTGGAAGAAAAAGTGTAGGAAGAAGATACAGATGGAATGATGCGGATGTTTAGAAAATAACCATTTCAATAAAATGCACACACTAAACTTAGAACTGTAAAAGAATGAAGTGATGCCTTTGTTGTTACCCTGTATAAGAACAATTTCAAAACTGCCGTTGCGAAAAAGACATATATAATTCTGCTTCATTTCTCGTGTTAAGCTGTTTATATTTCAATTTTAACTTCTAAGTTGCCTTGTAAATGGGACTGTGTTTGATCACAAAAAACAAGTATTTATTACAGGTGCATCTGTGTCGGCAATTTAAAAATAAATAAGTAAAGGTGATACTGTAGGAGAGGCTGAAGCTCATATAACCTGCATTGGAAATTTATTTATTAGCTTGCAGCCAACTGAAGAACAGAAGAACTCAGACTGAATATGATCTATTATTTATTGATTCCAGTCACAAATATACCAAGCACTTTTTTCTCACAAGGCGAGATACTAAGTAGTCCTGGACAAACCAAGTGACGACAAAGTTCATGACCGTTTCCGACCTTAAGGACTTTATCAAAATAACAAATATTTACTAAGCCAGTATTTTATATCAAGGTGAAGTGCCAGTAAAAAAGTACACACTAAGGGGTTCAAAGAAATCTGAAAAGTAAACACTTTTCAGAGAGATTTAAATAAATCTATGAGATTTAAATAAATCTGAAAAAAATTTCACAGAATTAAATGAGGTAATAATATGCAAAGCACTTAGAACAGTGCTTGGCCTGTGACAAGCACTCAAAAAATGTTAATCATGACCCTCTTCCCTAGTCAGAAACTCTAGGTCTCAGACTGGAGCCCCAGGCACCCAAACTTTAACTTTAGATCCTGAGTGGGTTTGAAACCCTGTGCATTTAAAGAGGTGGAGACAGGACATTTATCATTATCTGAACTTTATACATAACACATAAACTCTCATTCTAGTCGATAAGAAGATAGTTCAAATCCTAGAACACGTTTTGAAAATGACCAGAAGGGAAGGTTATCTGTTCAGCTTTCTGTAATCACTGCTACTAGGTGGGATACCCCAAACCCGTGGATTTAGGCACCCGTTCTATTTTCCACCGGTTCAAATCTTGTAGGTAGTTCAGAGGTTAGTTTAAAAAGCTGCAAAATGTAGGGTGTGGTTCAGAGATTGTACTCGATAAATTGGGTGGGGAGAGAAGTCTGCAGATGCTAAAGAAAACTGCAAGAAGTATACATCTTTCTCGGCAGTGTTTTCAGGAAGGAAATTACTAATAAAAAAAGACCAAAGATTCTGGAATCCAGAGCTAGGTTCTACTGTAGCTCAGCCAGATGTTTAACTTCCCACAAATAACATCTCTGAACTTCATTTCTCTCCTAACACAGGAATGAATGATCTCTCTCTCAGAGAATCGTTTTGATGATTAAATGAAATAACAAATGAAAGCACTTTGTACCCTGTGAAAGCATCATATAAAACGAACTCCTTGGGAAGTGGGGAGAAGTTAGGTACATACCTCCAAGGACTCAAGCTCACATTTTCCCCCAGAAGGCAAATACAGAAAGGACATCCTTTGATCCAATATTCGAATCTGTCTCTAGGTTTTACTGGCTTGGTCTGGAGACCTTTCTAATTCCAGCCACGCCACTAAAAGTTCTGCTAGGTGGTCTTAAAAAAAATCTTTTCACCTATTTGTGCCCACTCATCTACTCAATAGGAATACTACCTGCCCAGCCTGTTTGAAAGCGCTCACTAGAAAGCATTCAACGTGCTGAGAAAGGCTTAGAATGACAAGGCCCCAAACACCGCATCATGCGCCGCAATTTGAAAGTCTAGGTACTGTTTCGTGCACTCCACTCGTTCAGTAATATTCTCAAGGCGCTTCTGCCTGGTTTCTCGCTTAGTTTTTGCCGAAAGTCAAGGCAGTAAAGATATTACCTCTAATTACTGAAAGTAAGAGGTTCAGGAAGTCTCAATCAAGGACACAGGGCTACCGGAACCCAGGTTCCTTACGCCCGGTTCACTTACAAGGAAAGAGCTCCCTAGCTTTTCTTTGTTTTAAAACAAATAACTGAGAAGTGAGGGGGCCCGGGCGGGTGGAGAAGGGGCCGAGCCAAGAAGCCGAGTCTGTTCTCGGTGGGCGCTGGCGGGGGGGGGGGTGACGGAGGCATCCGGGCTCCAAGAAGCGAGTTTAGCCATCTATTTCGCTAAGGATACAGACACAGCATCGGGACCCTGGAGGTTGAGAAGTTGGGCCTCTCCGCACTCTGCGTCGGGGTCAGCCGGCCTCCAGCTACCACAATGAACGGAGGGTCCCGGGGGCCTGCCCGGCTAACCTGTCGTATTCCGCGCAGAGGCGAGACGCCGCGGCGGCCGGCCGGCTCCTTCCATCCCCAGATCTGGGTGCCACTGGGCAAGTTACCCTCGCAGCGCCCTGGGGTCGGAAACTTCGGCCCCGTCGCTCGGGGTCAGTCCTAGGACAGAGCCACGCTGGCTATGTGGGTGTGTGGAATCCCGGAGGGCCTAGAAGACCATCTACAAGGCCGGGGTGGGAGTAGGGGAAAGAGGATGGTGGGGGAGGGGCGCAGCCACCTTCGCGGCCATCTTGTCCTCGCTCCACTTCCGCCTTCTCTCCAGGGCTGCAGGCGCCGGACCCCTCCCTGCAGGCCCTGCGCCTTCGCTCCGGGGGTTCCGCAGGAGCCAGATCGCCGATCGCGCTGCTGTCATTGGTTGGTTCCAAGTTGGCCCGCCCCTCTTCCTCCCCCTCCTTCGTCCCTCCCGCCTGCGATTTCTGGGGCGCATGCGCAGAGGCAGACGAGCCCTTCCCCCGCGCCCGGGGTGACTGAGGACTCCCGCGCGCGGGCTCCGTCGGCCCCACCCTCCCTTTCCCCTGGGCCTTTCGGACAGCGGGGGCGAGAATGAAAGTTCCAGAACGCTGCGGTGAGTGCGTCATCGCTAGGCGGGGCGGGCTGGGGCGGGAGAGGGGAGGCCCGAAAGGTAGAGCCGGGTTCGTCATTGGGGCTTGCGGAGGTGGCCGCGCGCCCATTGGCCGAGAGAGCCGTGATGGGCTCTGACAGGGGCGGGCCCCTTCTGGAAGGTTCTGAGGCAGGGTATAAGAGACGGGGCGGAGGACGGAAACCGGTCTCGTTGAACGCGGCGGCAGCTCTGTAGGTTGCTGTATACTCCTCCAGTGGACCCGGGCCTGCGCTCCAGGTAAGTTAAGATTTCTGTTTTCCAAGGCTTTTGGCGGCCCTTCGGGAGCCTACCGCCCTCCTCAGGCTGCATGGGTTTGCAGCGGCCGGGGGCCTTCTGAGTGTGTCAGGCAGGGTGCGTGCGGCGATTCCTTTGCCCGGCTGGGGACCTTTGTTTCCGAGGGGAGGCAGCCTCCTTGGGGGTGCAGTCGGGACGGAGGAGTGGGCTGCGGAGGTCGGGCCGCCCGGAGGGAGAAGAGGCCGCGCCTGTTTGCGGGGCGTGGAACCGGCGCCTTAGAGCTTGTCGTGCCCTATTTCCTTGTTTCAGGACCCATTCTTCTTAAAGGAGGAAGTCATAATTGGCACGCGCCCAAAGTGGGGGAGGGGGCTTCGGACCCTTGCAGGGCTTGCTGTGTTGAGCACGGCGCGGGGGGGGAGGGGAGGGCTAAGGTTCAGCCCGGGGCATGGGACCACGTGCTCAGGTGTGGCGCAGACCCTCTTGGTAGGTGCGTGCTTCCGTCTGCGGCGGGCTCTGCGGTTCGGACGGCGACCTTACTGCAGCACGGCATGCCTGCTCTGACCTTCCCGCGTGGTTATTTCCAACGAGAGCAGTTTCTGGGGCGAGGTTCTAAGCATAATTTGCGGAGTGGTCGTATCTGGTAGCGTTGACTTGGTAAACGTTTTGTAAGTGCTTGAGCCGCCTTTCAAACCATGGACTTTTTTTCTCTTCCCAGCAACCATGTCTAAGGGACCTGCAGTTGGCATTGATCTTGGCACCACCTATTCTTGTGTGGGTGTCTTCCAGCACGGAAAGGTGGAAATAATTGCCAATGATCAGGGGAACCGAACTACCCCAAGCTATGTCGCCTTTACTGATACCGAACGATTGATCGGTGATGCTGCAAAGAACCAAGTTGCGATGAATCCCACCAACACGGTTTTTGGTAAGCCAGCAAATCTTCATGGTATGAATTTAAGTGATTTCGGCAGTGTGTAATCTGAGAAGTTGTCTCAGAAGGTTGTTAAATGTGAGGCGGCCACGAAAGCCCTAAGGATAGGAAAAGTTTTCTGTAGGGAACTTCAGTGATTATCCTTTTAAGGCTTAAGGTTTGCGGCATCTTGGTCATTCGGAATTTGAATCCATAGGCATCTGGTCTTGGAACAGGTGTAGTGTAATGAAATTCAAGGTAACGTTTGTATTGATACTTTTTGCAGATGCCAAACGCCTCATTGGACGAAGATTTGATGATGCTGTTGTCCAGTCTGATATGAAGCATTGGCCTTTCATGGTGGTGAATGATGCAGGCAGGCCTAAGGTTCAAGTAGAATACAAGGGAGAGACAAAAAGTTTTTATCCAGAGGAGGTGTCATCCATGGTTTTGACAAAGATGAAGGAAATAGCAGAAGCCTATCTTGGGAAGGTGAGTAGTGCACAGTACTGCAGGGGAGGATATAGATGGGGATTACCAGGTGTCCTGATAATGGCGGTGTAAGAGTGAGTAGTAGATAAATGTATCAAAATGGGTGGTAAAACCAGAACGTTGTTTGAGGATGTATCTTTGTGTGTCCAAGTAGATGATATAGTGGTTAAGTTTTAATCTTTTTTTTCCTAGACTGTTACCAATGCTGTTGTCACAGTACCCGCTTACTTTAATGATTCTCAGCGTCAGGCTACCAAAGATGCTGGAACTATTGCTGGGCTCAATGTACTTAGAATTATCAATGAGCCAACTGCTGCTGCTATTGCCTATGGCTTAGACAAAAAGGTAAGTACCATGTTTTACGTATGCGTCACTCGAGATTAGTTTGAGTCACCACAATAGATATGAGAATAATTTGTGTTGTAATTGCAGGTTGGAGCAGAAAGAAATGTACTGATCTTTGATTTAGGTGGTGGCACTTTTGATGTGTCAATCCTCACTATTGAGGATGGAATCTTTGAGGTCAAATCTACAGCTGGAGATACCCACTTAGGTGGAGAAGACTTTGACAACCGGATGGTCAACCATTTTATTGCAGAATTCAAGCGCAAGCACAAGAAGGACATCAGTGAGAACAAGAGGGCTGTCCGTCGCCTTCGTACTGCTTGTGAGCGTGCTAAGCGCACTCTCTCTTCCAGCACCCAGGCCAGTATTGAGATTGATTCCCTCTATGAAGGAATCGACTTCTATACCTCAATTACCCGTGCCCGATTTGAAGAACTGAATGCTGACCTGTTCCGTGGCACACTAGACCCTGTGGAGAAAGCCCTTCGGGATGCCAAGCTAGACAAGTCTCAGATCCATGATATTGTCCTGGTGGGTGGTTCAACCCGCATCCCCAAGATTCAGAAACTTCTACAAGACTTTTTCAACGGGAAAGAACTGAATAAGAGCATCAACCCTGATGAGGCTGTTGCTTATGGTGCAGGTAATCTTTCTATTCTAGTTAAACAGTTTAACAGGCAGCCTGTTAGGCCTTAGCTAACTGATGAATGATTTTTAAACATTTGTGGTTTCCACCAAAAGCTGTAGCTAATGATGGCAAAACTGTTGGATGTCTGAGTGATTGAGAATGGTTAGTTACATAATGAGTTATTGTAGTACCGTGCTTTATTTAAATTTTTTTTTAATCATATAGCTGTCCAGGCAGCCATTTTATCTGGAGACAAATCTGAAAATGTTCAAGACTTGCTGCTGTTGGATGTCACTCCTCTTTCCCTTGGAATTGAAACTGCTGGTGGAGTCATGACTGTCCTCATCAAGCGCAACACCACCATTCCCACCAAGCAGACGCAGACCTTCACAACCTACTCGGACAACCAGCCTGGTGTACTCATTCAGGTATGTTTCTCTGTGGCCTAGATTACTTGAGGTCCTGTAAAACTGGGGAAGACTTGTTCCGCTGTGATGATGGATTCCAAAACCATTCGTAGTTTCCACCAGAAATCCTGTGTTGGCCAGTTCCTTCCTTGGATGTCTGAGCGATCAGTCTTTCCTAATCAAGCTAATACAAATCTGAAGTAGCACAGATATTTGTGATTTTTCTTTCTTGTCTTTGTGTTTTTATTGTAATTTTGAATTTATTTCTGTTTCATAACAAGGTTTATGAAGGTGAGCGTGCCATGACCAAGGATAACAACCTGCTTGGCAAGTTTGAACTCACAGGCATACCTCCTGCTCCCCGTGGTGTTCCTCAGATTGAAGTCACTTTTGATATTGATGCCAATGGCATCCTCAATGTCTCTGCTGTGGATAAGAGCACAGGAAAAGAGAACAAGATTACCATCACTAATGACAAGGGTAAGTTTGGGCAGTATTTTGTGAGTGTGCTAAGTGCGCACTCTTGAGCACCCAGGCCAGTATTGAGATTGACTCCTTCGTAGAGGGAATCAATTTGTGTATCTGTCATCCATACCTGATTTGAAGAATCAAATGCTGACTTGTTCTGTGGCACCCTGTACCCTGTGGCACTCTTAACCTGCTTTTTAGAGGCAGAATTTGGTTTATAATGGTTTTATTTTCCAAGTGTTTCTACTCCTACTCCAAGGGCATTTAGCGGAGATCATACTTAGCTGCTAAATGGAGTTGCAGGATGATGGTGCAGAACTGCAGGTGATTGTCTTGCCTAAAAGGTTGGTTAATTTTACAGGCCGTTTGAGCAAGGAAGACATTGAGCGCATGGTTCAGGAAGCAGAGAAGTATAAAGCTGAAGATGAGAAGCAGCGGGATAAGGTGTCTTCGAAGAATTCTCTTGAATCCTATGCTTTCAACATGAAAGCTACTGTTGAGGATGAGAAACTTCAAGGCAAGATTAATGATGAGGACAAACAGAAGATTCTTGATAAGTGTAATGAAATAATCAACTGGCTTGATAAGAACCAGGTTTGTAATTTCTGTTGCCAAAGATTTAAGGGTGCAGGGTTGGGTGTAAAGGGCTTTAGCAAAAGCTTAGGTGGGTGGGTGGGTTTTACAAATTTGTAGGGTCACGATGATGAGAATGGTTCAAAACATTCGCGGTTTCCACCAGAACTACAGATGTTGGCAACTTCCTTCCTTGGATGTCTGAGTGACCCAAGATCTTAAACGTAACTCCATGTGCTGTTGTGTGTCTAGTGTGTCAGATTGATTACATCAGGCTTAGTCTTCTATTTGAAGAACTTGTAATAAAATATTTTTATTTTCCTCAGACTGCAGAGAAGGAAGAATTTGAACATCAGCAGAAGGAGCTGGAAAAAGTCTGCAACCCCATCATTACCAAGCTGTACCAGAGCGCAGGAGGCATGCCAGGAGGAATGCCAGGAGGAATGCCCGGGGGCTTCCCTGGTGGTGGAGCTCCTCCGTCTGGTGGTGCCTCCTCTGGGCCCACCATTGAAGAGGTTGATTAAGCCAGCTTAGCATAGGTTTAGCATTGTTCCACACAACATTGAAGGACCTAAATTTGTAGCAAATTCCATGGCAGTTTTAAAGTTGAGCTGCTGTAGTAAACTGGGCATTCTTGATACTTGAACATGGAACGTGTGCACAGGGAAAGCAAATAACATTGCACTTTACAAGCACTGTATTGTAAGTGGAAAATGCAATGTCTTAAATAAAACTGTATTTAAAATTGGCACCATAAAATTGTTTTGATTCTGTTTACAAGGGCAGTAAGGTAGTGTTCGGGTTTGGGGGTTGAACAACTTTCTGGCCTAATAAGTATTACAACAGCATCTGGGTTGTCAATGACAAATTGTTACGTCTAGGCAACTGCCTGAACCTTTTAAATTAAGGTATAAAAAATGGGAAAATGTGTAGACCTTTTGCTAGCTAGGCTCATTTAGTACTAAGTCTACATAAGTGTTAGTGTAGTTTGAACTGCAGGTCATCGTGCTTTCCAGTGTTTGTTAGACTGGAAAGGGGCATCCCAGATATTTTTGAGTATTCCATGTGGTATACCTGAAACCATCTGAGGGTTCAAAAGAGGATAAATTTGAGGCCAAAATTAGGACAAGGAAATATCCTGTCAGAAGTAATAACATGTGGTATACACAGGTAACTTCAGGTAGTGTCCATTTGAAATCCTTTAATCCGTGGGCAGAGGCTTTTCTGTTTTCTCACCTGAGTATTAAGGGCTGGGAATTAATGGAGCTAGCTGTAAGGTTGGCATAGTTATGTCCCTTGACCCCTTTGAAACAGACTTTAAGGAAATTGTCTAATTTTGATCTCATCTTAAATCATAGCCAACCGTAACTCAGCAACTTCAGGCAGAACAATTGTGTTTACCAAGCCTAATTACACTGGACTGTCTTTAGGTAGGCTTGCTTAGGAGCAAAGGCCTTCTCATTGGTTCTTTGTTCGTTGGGCCATTGGTATGTTAGCTTGAGTTGACAGGCCAGAAGGTATTGCACCTGAGTGAATCCTGTAAAGTCATGTTTGTGTGAGATGGGCCTGCTTAGTGCCAACCAGCCACCTAGTGGTCACTTGGGAAGATTCTCAGTTTTGGTATGGTGGGATGTCTTGGGTCACAGTTCATTCTCAGCAGAATGACCCAATCTTAGTTTCTGCTTTAGCTTTCCTTCACCTTTCTGTAGCAGTTCTTGGATGACCCAACTAGCATAATGCAGATGACAGTTGAGCTTCATAAGAGTTTCCCCAATAACTACCTAGCGTTGACCCTCCCTTGTTCAGGTTAGTGGGTATAGCTAAAGGCTATAATTCGTAAAACAGCTGAAGTTTCTTCTAAAAATACATCAAATTGACTAAGTTTAGTGCCTTAGGTGTGTGTTAATGTTTGGCAACTCTCCAGGAGTTTATAGCGCTGCACCCAATTTGTTTTCTCCAAGGGTTACAAATGAAAGCATAGTTGATATACCTTTTTTTGCACCTGTTTTCAAGTGAGTGGGAATCTGACCTGTGTTTTAGTATTTACTGCATTGTTTGTGAACCTGGAGCAAACCATGTGTGGTGGTTTTTTGAGACCACTGAAGGAAGTAACATGTCTCGTGCATGAACCATGGGTTCTTGGTAAGAAAATTGAAGATCAAGTGTGATAGTGAAAATTAGCACAAGGCCTAGTGGAAGGTTATCAGTAGTAGCCATTACTGGAAGTTGTTGAATTTCAACAGTTACATAAGTTGTAAGTTTCATCAGTGAAATAAAACTATTTCCTTTACACAGGTGGGAGAAACAATGCATTGCTGGGCCTGTGTAGTAGAAAATAAAGTGGGGTCAGGGAGGAGCTACGGATTAGGTTAACAATTTGCTAGGTTTAATTATACAGTGGAGGGGGGGAGCCAGCCAGGCATTCGAATTTGGGGTAGACTTATTCCAAGACCTGTATGTTTCCTCCTGCATCCCAGTGTAGTGAATTATGAAGTACAGGCTCATCTCAATGCAGAGCCTGGGGTTCATGTGTACTGGAAGGGATTTCTTTAAACCAAGGGAATTTGTAATCTTGCTTCTGAAAACACTTGGAATTACGTACTTAAGAACTTGGTCCCAGTGTCCTTCAGATAATTCCGTTTGTCTTTCTTTGCCCCCATCAGTCCTTTGGGTGTTCAAACTTGGAGACTTACCTTTTGCAAGAAGTCTAAGCAATCTGGGGATTTGAACCCAATGACTTAAGTCAATTTTTGTCTCACTTTGCCTTATTTTTTAGTTTCCTGCTGTGGGCTAAGCCCTGACTGCAGGAGTAGATACAGAAGCTGGGGAAGATGTGTTCCAGCCTTATAGGAGAGACTGACATTCACAAGATGAAGACAGTTACAAAATGGCACTCTTTGCGGGGGAAACAATGGCAGTAAGTGTAAGTTAGATTGTTTATTACAGCCTAGAAGAAGATGTGGAGAAGGTGGCCATAAGAACAGCATTTACAGTTCTCCATTCAGTCTAGGTAGTTTAATGGTTTTCGCTTGTCTTACTCTATTTGATTATCCTAACAACCTTAAGAGTGATGGTTGGATCGTCTGGCTGTGCATGCGTAAGTCTGTATAGGATGATGACAAAAGTAATTTCACTTTTGTGTGGATTATTATAATGAATTGTTATAAGTCTAAGGTCATGGCCCTGGGATGCCTGGCATTTAAATTTTGCACAGGGCACCATTGGATCGGAAAGTGAGCAAAAAAGTTCAGTGGCCCTCAATCTCCATGTCCAATTTTAAGAGTTACATGCTGGTTTCAGCTGGACTTAGCAATAACATGGTTATGTTTAAAAATGTATTTTTATGGAGAAACAGTAATTGTAATTTTTAAACTACTAAGGGAATAATTTTCGTCTTAGAAGCCACAGCAGTACATTTACTCCCAGTAACATTACTGCAGTTATTTATGTACTTAAACTGTACTGTAAAGAAAACGATGCCTGCAAACAATTCTTTGCTGAAACAATATTGAGTACCTACAATATACATTCTTAGGAATAATAGCCTTTTGGGTTCTGTTAAGGTGAAATGGGTGATTGGTGGGACATAAATAGGAAAGGCTGAGGATTTTCTTTTCTTTGGTGTATATGGCTGTAAGGACATCTTTATCCACTAGATGGCAGTAAGCTATTTAGAAAACTACTTGGGTCGCTGAGAGAGGCTGCTGGAACATTTTCACTAAGGTTTGTGCTTTTTGTTTCACAAGTTGCCTAACTAGAAGCACAGTAAATGCTGAGGAAAGAAAGCTCCGAATGTTCACGTTCCAGGCAAATCATTCCCGGCTGAATAAGTTGAGCAAGTGTCTTGACTGTGGGGTATGGGTTTGAGGAGAGATTTTTAGGGTACTTGGGACAGACAGGTTAAATACAGACAGAGCTTTGAAATACGCAGGAAAAAAAGATGAGTCTCCCCGGGAAGAGAAAACAGTCTTTCCTGATCCGCTCTTTCTAGTTTAAAACGCTGTTATTTCCCTCATCACCCTTGACTCCGACTCCTGAGACTCATGACTTGTATGAAATGTTCGAATTCCTCACCAAACTGAAACTCATGAGTGCAAGAATATCCACGCACTCCTACAGTTCCAGCCAGTGTC
Organism: Tursiops truncatus; assembly: GCF_011762595.2. Lineage (NCBI taxonomy): Eukaryota > Metazoa > Chordata > Mammalia > Artiodactyla > Delphinidae > Tursiops > Tursiops truncatus. The sequence goes on from NC_047041.1 coordinate 10,179,471, forward strand.
TGGCCCATTGTACACATAATGTCAAGTGAATGAATGAGAAGGGATGGAGCAGGCACCCCAGAAGTTAGTGGTAGAATGTGTTCCCTTTGGGCTTTATGATGCTATGGTCATGGCTCTTGGAGTGGTGAGAGGCTGGCTGGCTGGCTGAGTTCAGGCTCCCTGCAGATCTCCACTACAGTTCCTCCTCGCAGGGTGGGGGAGCCAACATTAGAGCGGCATGAGATGAGGAAACGATCAAGCCCAGAGCAGCTCTAGCCAAATGAAAGTTGGCAGTAACAGAACTGTCCAAGTCTTTGACCTAAAGGACCACCTGCAGTCTTCAGATTGCCCCTGAGATCTGGGCAGTGTGTGGCATGAGTGGGATGAGCAGAAGTAGTGTACATAGTCTCTGCAATATGAGAGGACAGTCAGGGCCTGCCAGGAGAACTGAAGCCTAAAGCTGGGCCACAGAACACTCAGGATGCAGCCAGCCCCAGGACCCTAAGAAAAAGGCTGCCAATCTTGACCTTGCATTAGACACCAAAAACACAAGCAGCAAAAGAAAACATTGGGCTTCATAAAAATTAAAAATGTGCTTCAAAGGATACCATCAAGAAAGTGAAGAAAGACAACCTACAGAATTGGGGAAGATATTTGCATGTCATAGATCTAACAAAGTAGTACTATCCAGCATGTATTACAAAAACTCTTAAAACTCAAAAAAGAGAAACCAATGTTTATAATGGACAAAAGAAGATACAGAAATAGCTAATAATCATATGGAAAGAAGCTCAACATCAGTAGCCATCAGAGAAATGCAAATCAAATCCACAGTGAGGCAGAACTTGATATCCACTAGAATGCCTAGACAAGAACAAGTTGGCAAGGATGTGCAGGAATTGGAACCCTCATACACCGCTGGTGCGCATGTAAAATGGTGCAGCGGGTCTGGAAAACAATCTGCAGTTCCTCAAAAGTTAGAATTAACATATGACCCAGGCATTCTACTCATAGTTATGTACCCAAGAGAAATTAAAACATAAATCCACACAAACATTTATACACAAATGTTCACAGCAGGATTATAATAACCGGAAAGTGGCAATAACCCAAATGTCCATCAGCAAATGGATGAGTGAAACATGGCATGTCCATACAATGGAATAGTATTCAGCAGTAAAGGGGAATGAAGTACTGATACATGCTACAACATGGATGATCCTTGAAAACAGGGCAGTGACAAAAGCCCACATACTGTATGATTATGTGGAATGTTCAGAGTAGGCACATCCTTTGAGATAGAGGTGGTTTCCTAGGGCTGGGGGAAAGGACACTTGGGGGAAAATGCAGAGTTATTGCAAACAGGTATGGGGTTTTGGGATGGTGAAATCATTCTAAATTGGTTGTGGCAATGGTTGCATAGTTCTGTGAATATACTAAAAATATTGAATTGCATACTTTAAATAGATGAATTAATGAATAGTGTGGTATATGAATAGTATTTCAACAAAGCACTTAAAAATTTTTTTTGAGTTAGAAAAGAAGGAGGCTGCAGAGCTGGCTTCCCCAAAGTGGGGGGAGAGAGAATGTATGTGAATATGAAACAATATTCTTACTCTCAAGGAAGTAAGTAATAACATTGGCTGTGCGGTGGTTTTCCGTTTTATCCCCCAGCTTTATTGACATAATTGTCATATAACATGGTATAAGTTTAAGGTGTACAAAGTGTTGATTTGATACATGTTGTGAAGTGATTACAACAATAAGGTTAGTTTTTCTGACTTAACAAATACCGTATATTAACGCATATATATGGAATCTAGAAAAAATGGTGCAGATGAACCTATTTCCAGGGCAGGAATAAAGATGCAGACATAGAGAACGGACATGTGGACACAGTGAGGGAAGGGGAGGGTGGGATGAATTGGGAGATTAGGATTGACATATATACACTACCATATAAAAAATAGGTAGCTAGTGGGAACCTGCTGTATAGCACAGGGAGCTCAGCTCTGTGCTCTGTGATGACCTAGATGGGTGGGATGGGGGAGGGGGAGTGGGAGGGAGATCCAAAAGGGAGGGGATATATGTATACATATAGCTGATTCACTTCCCGGTGCACAGCAGAAAGTAACAGCATTGTAAAGCAATTATACTCCAATTAAAAAAACAATGAGGTTAATTAGTATCTCCATCATCTCACATAATTACTGTTTCATTTTTGTGGTGAGAACATTTAAAATCTACTCTCAGCAACTTCCAAGTATATAATGCAGTGTTGTTAAATATAGTCACCAGGCTGTACATTATTAGATCCCCCAAACTTACTCATCTTGTGACTGGAAGTGTGTACCCTTTCACCAAATCCTCCCATTTCTCCACTGCCCTATGCTGTTGCCTTCTAATGTCTACACATCCCTTTGAGACTGTGGACTCTCAAACCAAGCTGATACAGCTTCCAAACCCAAGAGTTGAAAAAATTAGATTGGGCTGAAAAGAAAGCAGGCTGCAGGCAAGTAACCACTTGAAAATACATTTGAACGGACTTCCCTGGTGGCACAGTGATTAAGAATCCACCAGCCAACACAAGGGACACGGGTTCAAGCCCTGGTCCGGGAAGATCCCACATGCCGCAGAGCAACTAAGCCCGTGCGCCACAACTACTGAGCCTGCGTACCACAACTACTGAAGCCTGTGCACCTAGAGCCTGTGTTCTGCAACAAGAGAAGCCACCGCGATGAGAATAAGGCGCACCGAAATGAAGAGTAGGCCCCGCTCACCACAACTAGAGAAAGCCCGCGCACAGCAATGAAGACCCAACGCAAACAAAACTAACTAAATTTAAAAAAAAATTAGATCAAGCCACATTAAAAAAACCAAAACAGACATTGCAGATATTCATCAGAAACCTTATTTATTTGTTGATTTAGTGTTTCTCGTGTGTCTGGGACCTGCTGTGTTGTTTACTACCTGTGTGACCTTCAGTGAATTATTCTTCCTGAAGCTGATTATCTTCACCTATGAAATGGGGATTATAATAATCAGCCATTAGGTGTGTTATGAGGATTAAGTGAGCCAGGGTATGTGGAGAGTTTAGCTCTGTGCCTGACCCATAGAGTACGTGCTAGTAAGGGTTATTAACTATTAATTAAATGAATTAAGTGATAATATTAACATTTCCTAAGGCTGCCATAACAAGGTACCAAAAACTTAGACAACAGAAGTGTATCGTGCTGTGGTTCTGGAGGCCAGCAGCCGGAAATCACGGTGTTGGCAGAGCCATGCTCCCTGCATGCTCAGGGAGGGAGCTGTCCTGTGCCTCCCTTCTGGCTTCGGGTGGCCTCCTGTGTCCTTGGGCTTAAGGATGCAGCACTCCAGTCACATGACTGTCTTCTCCCTGTGTGTCTTCACATTGTCTTCCCTCTGTGCACGTCTGTGTCCAAATTTCCTTTTTTTATGAGAACACCAGTTGTACTAGGTTAGGGCCCACGCTAGTGACCTCATTTTAACTAGATTACCCTGTAAAGACTGTTTGCAAATAAGGTTACATTCTGAGGTTGTGGGGATGAAGACTTTAACTTTTTTTTTTTTAATGGGCGGGCTGGGGGGGGGTACATAGTTCAACCCATAACAATCACATTCCCTGTTATCAAGAAGAGGAATCTCCTCCCCAGCTTTTGCACAAGAATAGAAAGTAAACGAGACGAAATCGAAATACCTGTTCTTTTGTGGGACCAATAAAAAGGCTTTTTCATTGCAGTCTCTTTCCCTGAACCGCAGGTCACCAGCTGTGGGCAGTGTTCCTCTCTATCCCTTTACCAGCCCTTGGTCCCTCTGGATTTTCCAACAATGCCTAATTCTGTTATTTCCAGTGATTTCCCTGTGGGCAGCAGTTTATTTCTGTCATCAAGTCTCTGATGAAATCTTTAGCCATGAAATATTTAGTCCAATCCCAACAAATCGTGTATGGTGTTAATATGTCACAAGCTGCCTGCGGCCTGCATTATGTGGTAATTTGGAAGCAAGAGAAGTGATAATATGGGGCCGGGCTTCTTTTGTGAGCTCGCATTAATGCTGGAGCTGGTGTTGTCAATTGACAGCCCATCGATTTGGGCTAATAGTGTGTGGAGGGGGCAGAATTGGGGCGAGGTAGGGAATAAAGGATATTGACGGCCAGTCGCCAGGATCCTGGCAGCTTTTAATCTATTATTGCCCTCTTTTAATGCAACTTCCGTGTCAACTGCATTTACTTCCACCAGCTCTGCCTGCTGTGCTGAACTGTGAAGCCAGTGGGATGCCACCCCCAGAGTGGCCCAAAGTTCCCCGGTATTGATTCTTTGATGCTCTGGGGTGTGAATTATAATTATTTAATTAAGCTCTTTAATGGGTATCAACTATGAACCTTCGCCAGCCCAGGCTGGGGTGGGTGGCCAGGGCGAGGTCCTCATCATTAATCTGTGTTCATCTCGTTGCCACCAATTGTCCTAACCTCGACCCTCTTTTTTTCCTCCTATTATCGCATCTATGGTTTTAGTGGGAAGCAGGTCGATCTACTCTCAGAGAGGAGCTGGGAAGGGGAGTTGCTGATTTGGGGAGGCTGGAGGGGAGGCCATGGTTGAGCAGATTGCAGTGTCAGCTGTTCACACTGAGGGAGCTAGTCACTCTTGTCAGATCTGCTCTGCCCAGTTCTAGTTTGCCTATGCAGGGAGGTGATGCAAGAGATCTCGCAGCCACTTCCTTGTGTAGCTTTGAGTCCTATTTTAGATCAGGAATATTCCACACCCTCACGTAAGTCATTCATCAGCCTTCCCAGAGTACAAAGTACTTGCCTTGTGCCCTCAGGGAACTTCAACTCTAGTAAGCGGTAGAGGGATCAATAAGTAAATAAGTAGCCACAAGACACTAATGAGCCTTGAGAAGGGGCAAAGTATAGGAAATTATGGCACCTCATGGGAGGGGCCTTGACCCAGGCTTGGGGGTCAAGGAGGGCTTCCTGGAGGGACAAATTCCTAAACTGAACCTGAAGAATGAGTAGGAGGTAGTCATAGGAAAGAGGAAGGGCATGCTAGTCAGTGGAACAGCATGTTGGAAAGGCCTGGCAATGAAAGAGAAGGCCCAAGAAATTTGGAGCCCTCATCTAGTTGAGGCCAATACTTTGTATGAGGTGGGGACACGTCCCTCTCCCAACCTGGGTTCTTGTCTTCTACCTGCCTGTCATGCTGATAAAGCTCATCAGGAGCTTCAGGAAGCTCAAAAAGTCCCGGATGGCATTTCCCATCATTTTGTCAGATGCTTTTGTGTTTCTACCATACTTTCTTCTAGGCCAGGAGTGATTTTTACTTCACTTGTTTAGTTCATGTGGTGGTTTTAAAACATGTCTGCAATTTTTTTGAGCACTCCTGTCATCAAGGAATGGAGTCTAATTCCTCTCCCCATGAATATGGGCTGGCCTCGGGGACTGACTTCTAATGGATAGAAGGTGGAGCAGGCAACTCTGGGTAACTTCCAAGTCTAGATTATTAAATTCCTACTGCTGCCACCTGGTTCTCTGGACATTCACTGTAGAGTCTTCAGCTGCCCTGTAGGAAGTCTGGTCCCCTGAGTCCCCCATGTGGAAAGACCACATAGAAAGAGATGCTTGAGGAACCTCATTGTTGAGTGGTCCTAGTCTGGGTACCAGACACATGAGTGAAGCAACCTTGGAGTTGACTCCAGCCCCAGCCGTCAACTGACTACATCTTCATTCAGAGAGCCCCTGAGTGAGAATTGGTCAGCTGAGCCTAGTCAACCTCCAGATTTATGGGCAAAATAAATGATTGTTATTGTTTTAAGCTACTGTTTTAGGGTGATCTGTTACACAGTGACAGGTAATTGGAACAGTTAAGTTTGGTAAAGTTTGTGTTTGATTAAGTTTGATTACCATAGCTTGATAGTAAGTCTTCAAATCAGGCAGTCATAGTCCCCCAATTTTGTTTTTCTTTTTCAAATTTGTTTTGACTCTTAGATCTTTTTCTTTTCCATGTAAATTAAAAAAATCAACTCATTTCTTTGAGTTTTTTTTTTAATTTTTAAATTAATTTATTTATTTATGGCTGTGTTGGGTCTTCATTTCTGTGTGAGGGCTTTCTCTAGTTGTGGCAAGCGGGGGCCACTCTTCATCGCGGTGCGCGGGCCTCTCACTCTCATGGCCTCTCTTGTTGCGGAGCACAGGCTCCAGACGCACAGGCTCAGTAATTGTGGCTCACGGGCCCAGTTGCTCCGCGGCATGTGGGATCTTCCCAGCCCAGGGCTCGAACCCATGTCCCCTGCATTGGCAGGCAGATTCTCAACCACTGTGCCACCAGGGAAGCCCAAAAAATCAACTCATTTCTTTTAAAAAAATTTCCTTCTTGAATTATAATTGGAATTTTAATGACTATAGATTAAATTGGGTAAAGCTGATACCTTAACAATATTGAATACCAACCCATGAACGTAGCATAGCTTGCCGTTTTTTTAGGTCTTCTTTAATTTCTGTCAGCAATGTTTTGTAGTTTAGAATGAAGAAAGCTTCTGCCTTTTTTTAAATCGTTTTTCATTTACATTTTTTAATGCTATTGCAAATAGAACTGTTTTCAAATTTTCATTTTCCAATTACTTGCTCTTACTTTGTAAGAATACAGCAGAACTTAAATGTTAACCATGTATTGTGTGATCTTGCTAAATTCACTTATTAATTCCAGTACTGGTTTTGAAGAGTTTCTTAAGATTTTTTCCATAAGCAATCATGTTATCTGCAAGGAAAGATGATTTATTTCTTCCTTTCCAATATGTACATATTTTACTTATTTTTCTTTCCTTATTGCTTTGGCTGAGACCATCAGTAAAATGTGGAATAGAATGGTGAGAGTGGACATCCTTTGCCTTGTTTCTGATCTTAGGAGGAGAGCATTTAATATTTCACCATTAAGTATGATATTAACTTTGGGTTTTTCATAGATATTCTTTAACAAATTGGGTTTTGGTATCATGCTTGTATTAAAGGTAAATATGAGCATGGCAGCCGGTCCGTGATAAAACTGCCAGCAAAGACCAGGATGGAGGAAGGAGAGTAACGCAAGAAATGTAGGTGCTCACAATTTAAAGAAAATGACTGAAACTGAAAACAGGAAGTGTTGCAAAATGTGGTTTTCAGAGACAGCCTGGGAAGAATGGACATAGGCAGGGCCAAGAGAGAATAAAATCCTCAAGATGGGACTTGTGGGCTTAGAATGGCTTCCTTCTTCCTCTCCACCTGCTGATCTATTCTTTTTTTTTTTTAATAAATTTATTTTATTTTATTTATTTTTGGCTGCGTTGGGTCTTTGTTGCTGCATGCGGGCTTTCTCTAGTTGTGGCAAGTGGGGGCTACTCTTCGTTGCCATGGATGGGCTTCTCATTGCGGTGGCTTCTCCTGTTGTGGAGCATGGGCACTAGGTGCACGGGCTTCAGCAGTTGTGGCACACGGGCTCTAGCACACAGGCTCAATAGTTGTGGCACACGGGCTTAATTGCTCCGCGGCATGTGGGATCTTCCTGGACAAGGGCTCGAACCTGTGTCCCCTGCATTGGCAGGTGGATTCTTACCACTGCGCCACCAGGGAAGTCCCAATCTATTCATTTTTCAAAAGCTGAAATAGTCCCTCTCGGGATTTTCCTGGGCAACGTGGGTGACGCCCCCATTCATTTCTCCCTATACATTTGATATCTTTAGTAGAGCACTTTTCACACATTTTGGAGCTGTCTGTGTGGCTGGCTCTCTCCCCCTGGACAGTGAGATCCTTTGAGGTAGGGACTGAGGCTTCTCCATTTTCACATTCCCCCTACCCCTTTGAGGCCTTGCCTCCCTGGGAATCACGGAGCAGAATCAGAGCTCTGGGGTCTGCGTAGCATGTTCCTCCAGCTGTGCAAACCTCAACAAGTTTTCCCTCTGAAAATGCTTTTCTTTAAAATATGATTTCCTTCTAAGAAGTTGTTTCTTACTTGTGGGAGATTCCGTTTTCTCATTTATAAAGAAAGGAATAATAATACCTATCTTAGAGGTAGTTGCTACCTGCTCTTTTTTGGGTATAGGCACTTAGTGCATATGTGTTGAATCAAGGGACACAGTTTCTTTTACTGGAACAGAGGTGTGGCTTAGAGATGAACAAATGGACAATCTTGCATGGTCCCAGACACAGGGTGAGTGGAAAATTAATTAGTTAAATCCTACTAGGCTTTAGAAAGTGTATACTGTAATGCAGTGGAGTTCCCAATCCAATTAGAACTTGAATTTCTTTTTTATAACAAATATTTTATAATATCTGTTTACTATTCTGGAATGAAATTCATAGGTAATCAAAATATTGCATTTAATGTTCTAATTATAAATCTGAAAAAGAGTGAAAGAAAAAGTTTGCAATAAAATGACGTGTGTTTCAATAGACGCTCAAGTTCAGTTAAACTGGAAGACATAACTAGTGGGATGCTCACCCCTTCTGCAGAATCCTTGTGAAAGCAGAATTCAGGCCATTGTTTTGGTGGCTTAGACATCAGTGGCACTGCTGTCAATCAAGATACACTCTTCTGAAATGCTGACCAAATCTTTGTATTGTCCCAAATGAAGCAAGGACATTCATTTCTTATTTTACATGGTATTCACCTTCTGGAAAAATTCAGTGTATTTTTCAGTTGTGCAAAAAAGACTTCATGTTATTTTTATACAACATTATTTATAGAAAGCTTTTTGTTTTTTTTTTTTGTGGTACGCGGGCCTCTCACTGCTGTGGCCTCTCCCGTTGCGGAGCACAGGCTCCGGACGCGCAGGCTCAGCGGCCATGGCTCACGGGCCCAGCCGCTCCGCAGCATGTGGGATCTTCCCGGACCGGGGCACGAACCTGTATCCCCTGCATTGGCAGGCGGACTCTCAACCACTGCGCCACCACGGAAGCCCTAGAAAGCTTTTTCATCTACATGAATATCTGGAAGACATTCAGAAATCACTCTGGGTTCAAAAACCCTGGCACTGCCTCTTTCTGTCTATGTGGCCACTTCACATTCAGTGTCTTCATCTGTAAAAGGTGGGTGATATACCCAGTCACAAGGCACGCAAAGGTTTAAATGACAGGGTAGCAAAGGACACTCTGTACAGTATCAAGTATCCAGTGCTCAGAAGTAGCTAATATATATTGAGCATTTATTATATGTCATGAATAGTAACAACGCTCTGAGTTCAGTGCCATTATTGACTCTAATTTTCAGTTGAGTAAGTGAGGCCCAAGTTACTTGCCCAAGTTCACATAAGAAGGAACACAGCAGAAATGTGAACACAGGTGACTCCCAAGCCTGTTTGGTTCCCCTCCACGCTGTACTGAGCCTACCATGAGCAGTGCCAGGCAAGACTATCCCTGAAATTGGCCAAAATTGATCCCTCCTTGAAAGCCCACCACTCTTACAAAGAATCTCCACTGGCTAATGCTCTAGAGTGCTTGCATGATCTGAGGAGGAGAAGGCAGCTAGGCCAAGTGACAGAGGAAGGTGCAAAGGGCACGCAGAGAGTTCTCATCTGGGGAGTCCTGAACTGTAATCATGCCAGGGTCTTAAGTGGGTGAGGTGGTGTCCTGAATTGAATAGGCCACTTGCTTTAAGGACAGGCTGATTTGGGCTGAGTATAAAGACTAATTTCCCAACATTTAGAGCCATCTGACAATTCACATCAACGCTGAGAAAGCACCTGGTGTGTTCGTAGTGTTATGCTGACTCCAGAGGGGCACAGAAATGAGTCCCAGAGACTCTGTCTTAGGAGCCCACAGTGGAGAAATCAGCATAAGTCTCTGTTAGGCTGGAAAAGGAAAGCCTGGGGCAGCTGAGCTACCTACTCTTTTTTTTTTAATTAAATTTATTTTTAATTTTTATTTAATTAATTTATTTTTTTTTTAGTTTTTGGTCATGCCATGCGGCATGCGGGATCTTAGTTCCCCAACCAGGGATCAAACCTGTGCCTCCTGCAGTGGAAGCGTGGAGTCCTAACCACTGGGCTGCCAGGGAAGTCCCAAAATTTTTATTTTTAAAAAATTTTTATTTTATATTGGACTATAGTTGATTTACAGTGCTGTGTTAGTTTCAGGTGTACAGCAGAGTGAATCAGTTATACATAGATCTATTCTTTTTCAGATTCTTTTCCCATTTAGGGAAAAGAATAACAGAATATTATTACAGAATATTGAGCAGAGTTCCCTGTGCTATACAATAGGTCCTTTTTGTTTATCTGTTTTAAATATAGTAGTGTGTATATGTCAATCCCAAACTCCCAATTTATCCCTCTCCACCCTTTCCCCTTTAGGTAACCATAAGTTTGTTTTCTAAGTCTCTGAGTCTATTTCTATTTTGTAAATAAGTTCATTTGTATCACTTTTTTTAGATTCCACATATAAGTGATGTCATATGATATTTGTCTTTCTCTTTCTGACTTCACTTAGTATGATAATCTCCAGGTCCATCCATGTTGCTGCAAATGGCATTATTTCATTCCTTTTAATGGCTGAGTAATAGTCCATTGTATATATGTACCACATCTTCTTTATCCATTCATCTGTCAATGGACATTTAGATTGCTTCCATATCTTGGCTTCAAGAAACAACGCTGCAATGGACATTGGAGTGCATGTATCCTTTCGAACCATGTTATTCACCAGATATATGCCCAACAGTGGGATTGCTGGATCATATGGTAGCTCTATTTTTAGTTTTTTAAGGAACCTCCATACTGTCCTCCATAATGGCTATACCAGTTTACATTCTCACCAACAGTGTAAGAGGGTTCCCTTTTCTCCACACCCTCTCCAGCATTTATTATTTGTAGACTTTTTGATGATGGCCATTCTGACTGGTGTGAGGTGATACCTCACTGCAGTTTTGATTTGCATTTCTCTAATAATTAGCCATGTCGAGCATCTTTTCATGTGCCTCTTGGCTATCTGTATGTCTTCTTTGGAGAAATATCTAGGTCTTCTGCACATTTTTTTAAACTTTTTTTTTTTTTTTTTTTTGCGGTATGCAGGCCTCTCACTGTTGTGGTCTCTCCCATTGCGGAGCACAGGCTCCGGATGCGCAGGCTCAGCGGCCATGGCTCACGGGCCCAGCCACTCCGCGGCATGTGGGATCTTCCCGGACCGGGGCACGAACCCGCGTCCCCTGCATCGGCAGGCGGACTCTCAACCACTGCGCCACCAGGGAAGCCCTAAACTTTTTATTTTATATTGGAGTATAGCTGATTAACAATGTTGTGATAGTTTCAGGTGCACAACAGAGTGACTCAACCATACATGTACATGTATCCATTCTCCCCCAGACGCCCCTCCCATCCATTCTGCCCATTTTTTGATTTTTTTTTTTTTTTTTTTTTGATATTGAGCTGTATGAGCTGTTTGTAAATTTTGGAGATTAATCCCTTGTTGGTCACATCATTTGCAAATATTTTCTCCCATTCTGTGGGTTGCCTTTTTGTTTTGTTTATGGTTTCTTTTGCTGTGCAAAAGCTTTTGAGTTTAATTAGGTCCCATTTGATTATTTTGGGTTTTATTTCCATTACTCTAAGAGACAGATTGAAAAAGATATTGCTGCTGCGATTTATGTCTAAGAGTGTTCTGCCTATGTTTTCCTCTAAGAGTTTTATAATATCTGGTCTTACATTAAGGTCTTTAATCCATTTTGAATTTATTTTTGTGTATGGTGTTAGGGAGCCTTCTAGTTTCATTCTTTTTTTTTTTTTACATCTTTATTGCAGTATAATTGCTTTACAATGGTGTGGTAGTTTCTGCTTTATAACAAAGTGAATCAGTTATACATATACATATATTCCCATATCTCTTCTCTCTTGCGTCTCCCTCCCTCCCACCCTCCCTATCTCACCCCTCCAGGCGGTCACAAAGCACCGATCTGATATCCCTGTGCTATGCGGCTGCTTCCCACTAGCTATGTACCTTATGTTTGGTACTGTATATATGTCCATGCCTCTCTCTCGCTTTGTCACAGCTTACCCTTCCCCCTCCCCACATCCTCAAGTCCATTCTCTAGTAGGTTTGTGTCTTTATTCCTGTCTTACCCCTAGGTTCTTCATGACATTTTTTTTTCTTAAATTCCATATATATGTGTTAGCATACGGTATTTGTCTTTCTCTTTCTGACTTACTTCACTCTGTATGACAGACTCTAGGTCCATCCACCTCATTACAAATAGCTCAATTTCGTTTCTTTTTATGGCTGAGTAATATTCCATTGTATATATGTGCCACATTTTCTTTATCCATTCATCCAATGATGGACACTTAGGTTGTTTCCATCTCCGAGCTATTATAAATAGAGCTGCAATGAACATTTTGGTACATGACTCTTTTTGAATTATGGTTTTCTCAGGGTGTATGCCCAGTAATGGGATTGCTGGGTCGTATGGTAGTTCTAGTTGTAGTTTTTAAAGGAACCTCCGTACTGTTCTCCATGGTGGCTGTACCAATTCACATTCCCACCAGCAGTGCAAGAGTGTTCCCTTTTCTCCACACCCTCTCCAGCATTTATTGTTTCTAGATTTTTTGATGATGGCCATTCTGACTGGTGTGAGATGATATCTCATTGTAGTTTTGATTTGCATTTCTCTAATGATTAATGATGTTGATTATTCCTTCATGTGTTTGTTGGCAGTCTGTATATCTTCTTTGGAGAAATGTCTATTTAGGTCTTCTGCCCATTTTTGGATTGGGTTGTTTGGTTTTTTTGTTATTGAGCTGCTTATAAATTTTGGAGATTAATCCTTTGTCAGTTGCTTCATTTGCAAATATTTTCTCCCATTCTGAGGATTGTCTTTTGGTCTTGTTTATGGTTTCCTTTGCTATGCAAAAGCTTTGAAGTTTCATTAGGTCCCATTTGTTTATTTTTATTTTTATTTCCATTTCTCTAGGAGGTGAGTCAAAAAGGATCTGGCTGTGATTTATGTGAAAGAGTGTTCTGTCTATGTTTTCCTCTAAGAATTTGATAGTTTCTGGCCTTACATTTAGGTCTTTAATCCATTTTGAGCTTTTTTTTGTGTATGGTGTTAGGGAGTGATCTAATCTCATACTTTTATATGTACCTGTCCAGTTTTCCCAGCACCACTTATTGAAGAGGCTGTCCTTTCTCCACTGTCCATTCCTGCCTCCTTTATCAAAGATAAGGTGACCATATGTGCGTGGGTTTATCTCTGGGCTTTCTTTTTTTTTAATATAAATTTATTTATTTCTTTATGCTAGCTGTGTTGGGTCTTAATTTCTGTGCGAGGGCTTTCTCTAGTTGCGGCGAGCGGGGGCCACTCTTCATCGTGGTGTGCGGGCCTCTCACTGTTGCGGCCTCTCGTTGCGGAGCACAGGCTCCAGACGTGCAGGCTCAGTAGCCGTGGCTCACGGGCCCAGTCGCTCCGCAGCATGTGGGATCTTCCCAGACCAGGGCTCGAACCCGTATTCCCTGCATTGGCAGGCAGATTCTCAACCACTGCGCCACCGGGGAAGCCCCTGTTAATATGGCGTATCACATTGATTGATTTGCGTATACTGAAGAATCCTTGCATTCCTGGAATAAACCCCACTTGATCATGGTGTATGATCCTTTTAATGTGCTGTTGGATTCTGTTTGCTAGTATTTTGTTGAGGATTTTTGCATCTATGTTCATCAGTGATATTGGCCTGTAGTTTTCTTTCTTTGTGACATCCTTGTCTGGTTTTGGTATCAGGGTGATGGTGGCCTCGTAGAATGAGTTTGGGAGTGTTCCTCCCTCTGCTATATTTTGGAAGAGTTTGAGAAGGATAGGTGTTAGCTCTTCTCTAAATGTTTGATAGAATTCACCTGTGAAGCCATCTGGTCCTGGGCTTTTCTTTGTTGGAAGATTTTTAATCACAGTTTCAATTTCAGTGCTTGTGACTGGTCTGTTCATATTTTCTATTTCTTCCTGATTCAGTCTTGGCAGGTTGTGCATTTCTAAGATTTTGTCCATTTCTTCCAGGTTGTCCATTTTATTGGCATAGAGTTGCTTGTAGTAGTCTCTTAAGATGGTTTGTATTTCTGTGGTGTCTGTTGTAACTTCTCCTTTTTCATTTCTAATTCTATTGATTTGAGTCTTCTCCCTTTTTTTCTGATGAGTCTGGCTAATGGTTTATCAATTTTGTTTATCTTCTCAAAGAACCAGCTTTTAGTTTTATTGATCTTTGCTATCATTTCCTTCATTTCTTTTTCATTTATTTCTGATCTGATTTTTATGATTTCTTTCCTTCTGCTAACTTTGGGGTTTCTTTGTTCTTCTTTCTCTAATTGCTTTAGGTGCAAGGTTAGGTTGTTTATTCGAGATGTTTCCTGTTTCTTAAGGTAGGATTGTATTGCTATAAACTTCCCTCTTAGAACTGCTTTTGCTGCATCCCATAGGTTTTGGGTCGTCATGTCTCCATTGTCATTTGTTTCTAGGTATTTTTTAATTTCCTCTTTGATTTCTTCAGTGATCACTTCATTATTAAGTAGTATATTGTTTAGCCTCCATGTGTTTTTATTTTTTACAGATCTTTTCCTGTAATTGATATCTAGTCTCATAGCGTTGTGGTCGGAAAAGATACTTGATACAATTTCAATTTTCTTAAATTTACCAAGGCTTGATTTGTGACCCAAGATATGATCTATCCTGGAGAATGTTCCATGAGCACTTGAGAAGAAAGTGTATTCTGTTGTTTTTGGATGGAATGTCCTATAAATATCAATTAAGTCCATCTTGTTTAATGTATCATTTAAAGCTTGTGTTTCCTTATTTATTTTCATTTTGGATGATCTGTCCATTGGTGAAACTGGGGTGTTAAAGTCCCCTACTGTGATTGTGTTACTGTCAATTTCCCCTTTTATGGCTGTTAGTATTTGCCTTATGTATTGAGGTGCTCCTATGTTGGGTGCATAAATATTTACAATTGTTATATCTTCTTCTTGGATCGGTCACTTGATCATTATGTAGTGTCCTTCTTTGTCTCTTCTAAGAGTCTTTATTTTAAAGTCTATTTTGTCTGATATGAGAATTGCTACTCCAGCTTTCTTTTGATTTCCATTTGCATGGAATATCTTTTTCCATCCCCTCACTTTCAGTCTGTATGTGTCCCTAGGTCTGAAGTGGGTCTCTTGTAGACAGCATATATACGGGTCTTGTTTTTGTATCCATTCAGCCAGTTTCTGTCTTTTTGTGGGAGCATTTAATCCATTTACATTTAAGGTAATTATTGATATGTATGTTCCTATTCCCATTTTCTTAATTGTTTTGGGTTTGTTATTGTAGGTCTTTTCCTCCTCTTGTGTTTCTTGCCTAGAGAAGTTCCTTTAGCATTTGTTGTAAAGCTGGTTTGGTGGTGCTGAACTCTCTCAGCTTTTGCTTGTCTGTAAAGGTTTTAATTTCTCCATCAAATCTGAATGAGATCCTTGCTGGGTAGAGTAATCTTGGTTGTAGCTTTTTCTCCTTCATCACTTTAAATATGTCCTGCCAGTCCCTTCTGGCTTGCAGAGTTTCTGCTGAAAGATCAGCTGTTAACATTATGAGGATTCCCTTGTTATTTGTTGTTTTTCCCTTGCTGCTTTTAATATGTTTTCTTTGTATTTAATTTTTGACAGTTTGATTAATATGTGTCTTGGCGTATTTCTCCTTGGATTTATCCTGTATGGGACTCTCTGTGCTTCCTGGACTTGATTAACTATTTCCTTTCCCGCATTAGGGAAGTTTTCAACTATAATCTCTTCAAATATTTTCTCAGTCCCTTTCTTTTTCTCTTCTTCTTCTGGAACCCCTATAATTTGAATGTTGATGCATTTAATGTTGTCCCAGAGGTCTCTGAGACTGTCCTCAGTTCTTTTCATTCTTTATTCTGCTCTGCAGTAGTTATTTCCACTATTTTATCTTCCAGGTCACTTATCTGTTCTTCTGCCTCAGTTATTCTGCTATTGATCCCATCTAGAGTATTTTTAATTTCATTTATTGTGTTGTTCATTGTTGCTTGTTTCATCTTTAGTTCTTCTAGGTCCTTGTTAAATGTTTCTTGCATTTTCTCTATTCTATTTCCAAGGTTTTGGGTCATCTTTACTATCATTATTCTGAATTCTTTTTCAGGTAGACTGCCTATTTCCTCTTCATTTGTTAGGTCTGGTGGGTTTTTATCTTGCTCCTTCATCTCCTGTGTGTTTTTCTGTCTTCTCATTTTGCTTATCTCACTGTGTTTGGGGTCTCGTTTTTGCAGGCTGCAGGTTCATAGTTCCCATTGTTTTTGGTGTCTGTCCCCAGTGGCTAAGGTTGGTTCAGTGGGTTGTGTAGGCTTCCTAGTGGAGGGGACTAGTGCCTGTGTTCTTGTGGATGAGGATGGATCTTGTCTTTCTGGTGGGAAGGTCCATGTCTGGTGGTGTGTTTTGGGGTGTCTGTGAACTTATTATGATTTTAGGCAGCCTCTCTACTAATGGGTGGGGTTGTGTTCCTGTCTTGCTAGTTGTTTGGCATAGGGTGTCCAGCACGGTAGCTTGCTGGTCATTGAGTGAAGCTGGGTGCTGGTGTTGAGATGGAGATCTCTGGGAGATTTTCACCATTTGACATTATGTGGAGCTGGGAGGTCTCTTGTGGACCAGTGTCCTGAAGTTGGTTCTCCCACCTCAGAGACACAGCACTGACTCCTGGCTGCAGCAACAAGAGCCTTTCATCCACATGGCTCAGAATAAAATGGAGAAAAAGTAGAAAGAATTTGTAGAAGAAAGAAAGAAAGAAAGGAGGGAGGGAGGGAGGGAGGAAGGAGGGAAGGAAGGAAAAAAAGAAAGAAAGAAAGAAGATAAAGTAAAATAAAATAAAGTAAGATAAAATATAAAGTTATTAAAACAAAAAATAATTATTAAGAGAAAAAAAAAAAAAAACAGACGGATAGAACCCTAGGACAAATGGTGGAAGCAAAGTTATACAGACAAAATCTCACACAGAAGCATACACATACACACTCACAAAAAGAGGAAAAGGGGAAAAAATCATAAATCTTGCTCTCAAAGTCCACCTCCTCAATTTGGGATGATCCGTTGTCTATTCATGTATTCCACAGATGCAGGGTACATCAAGTTGATTGTGGGGCTTTAATCCGCTGCTTCTGAGGCTGCTGGGAGAGATTGCCCTTTCTCTTCTTGGTTCTCACAGCTCCCAGGGGCTCAGCTTTGGATTTGGCCCCGCCTCTGCATGTAGGTCGCCAGAGGGCGTCTGCTCTTCGCTCAGACAGGCCGGGTTAAAGGAGCCGCTGATTCGGGCACTCTGGCTCACTCAGGCCGGGGGGAGGGGGGGCACGGAGTGCGGGGCGGCACGGAGTGCGGGGCAAGCCTGCAGCGGCAGAGGCCAGCGGGACGTTGCACCAGCCTGAGGCGCGCCGTGCGTTCTCCCAGGGAAGTTGTCCTTGGATCCCGGGACCCTGGCAGTGGCGGGCTGCACAGACTCCCCAGAAGGGGGTTGTGGATAGTGACCTGTGCTCGCACACAGGCTTCTTAGTGGTGGCAGCAGCAGCCTTAGCGTCTCATACCCGTCTTTGGGGTCCGTGCTTTTAGCCGTGGCTCGCGCCCGTCTCTGGAGCTCCTTTAAGCAGCGCTCTCAATCCCCTCTCCTCGCGCACCAGGAAACAAAGAGGGAAGAAGTCTCTTGCCTCTTTGGCAGCTCCAGACCTTTTCCTGGACTCCCTCCCGGCCAGCCGTGGTGCACTAACTCCCTGCAGGCTGTGTTCACGCCGCCAACCCCAGTCCTCTCCCTGTGCTCCGACCGAAGCCCCGAGCCTTAGCTCCCAGCCCCGCCCGCCCCGGCGGGTGAGCAGACAAGCCTCTCGGGCTGGTGAGTGCCGGTCGGCACCGATCCTCTGTTAGGGAATCTCTCCGCTTTGCCCTCCACACCTCTGTTGCTGTGCTCTCCTCCACGGCTCCGAAGCTTTCCCCCTCCGCCACCCGCAGTCTCCGCCCGCGAAGGGGCTTCCTAGTGTGTGGAAACCTTTCCTCCTTAACAGCTCCCTCCCACTGGTGCAGGTCCCATCCCTATCCTTTTGTCTCTGTTTATTCTTATTTCTTTTGTCCTACCCAGGTACCTGGGGAGTTTCTTGCCTTTTGGGAGGTCTGAGGTCTTCTGCCAGCGTTCAGTAGGTGTTCTGTAGGAGTTGTTCCATGTGTAGATGTATTTCTGGTGTATCTGTGGGGAGGAAGGTGATCTCCGTGTCTTACTCTTCCACCATCTTCCCCTCGTCCCCCTAGTTTCATTCTTTTACGTGTAGCTGTCCAGTTTTCCCAGCACCACTTATTGAAGAGACTGTCCTTTCTCTATTGTATATTCTTGCCTCCTTTTTCATAGATTAATTGACCAAAGGTGCGTGGGTTTATTTCTGGGCATTCTATCCTGTTCCACTGATCTATATTTCTGTTTTTGTGCCAATACCATACTGTTTTGATGACTGTAGGTTTGTAGTATAGTCTGAAATCAGGGAGCCTCAGTCCTCCAGCTCCATTTTTCTTTCTCAAGATTGCTTTGTCTATTTAGAGTCTTTTGTGTTTCCATACAAATTAAAAAAAAAATTTGTTCTAGTTCTGTGGAAAATGCATTGGTAATTTGATAGGGATTGCATTGAATCTGTGGGCTACCTACTCTTCATAGTTGAAGAGTGTGAATATATCAGGGTTACTCTGGAGGTCAGAACCGGCATCTGTGGCTGAGTTGAAGTAACAGGAAGCAATTTGGGGGCTGTCAGTTATGAAGTTATTTTCTCTAGTGCCAAACCAATTCTTTTAGACTCTGCTTTTTTTTTTTTTTTTTTTTTGCGGTACACGGACCTCTCACTGTTGTGGCCTCGCCCGTTGCGGAGCACAGGCTCCAGATGCACAGGCCCAGTGGCCATGGCTCACGGGCCCAGCCGCTCCGCAGCATGTGGGATCTTCCCGGACCGGGGCACGAACCCGTGTCCCCTGCATCGGCAGGCGGACTCCCAACCACTGTGCCACCAGGGAAGCCCCCAAGACTCTGCTTTTTGATGTAGGGCCTGGGACTCTGAAAATCATATTTCTCCTTTCCAGCTGGATCATCGTTAAGTTCGCCAGTTAGGGGGCATCAAAGGGAGCCTGGAGAGCAGGAGGAAGGATAAGGGACGTCCATGTTCTGGTTTGCTGCTACTGATAGCGTTACTCAGCAGTGGCCCTCCGCCATGACAGTGGCAATTTGTTCTAGTGTTCAGCTGTTTTTCAGCACACCTGGAGCAAATATCATTGTGGCCCTTCAGAGGTTATCAGCACTGGGTAAAACTGCCCCCTCAGAGGTCTCAGTCACAGCTCCACTGGGCTCCCCTCCAACCTCCTGAGGTCCCAGCAGTAACGAGGCAGTGCCCTTCCTCAGAGGTCTGGGTCCAGCTTTATTGGGGACTCATCTAAGCTTCTAGGCTCCAGTAGCCTCTCCCCGTCCCTTTGTGCCCCAGCCTTGGATGAGGTGACTGAAGTTATTATCTCTGTATTACCTCAGTGTCCCCTTTTAGCTTTGTCAGTTATCCAGTACCTAGTTTCTTACAGGAAATTCTCTCCATTGAAATCACTAGTATGGTTTCTGGTTTCTTCACTGGACCCTGACTTAACTACTGTCAAGAAAGTTTCATTTAATACTTATATATAGCACTTACTATATAGAAGACACTGTTCTAAACACTTTGATAAATAGCTCATTTAAACCATAATCACATTCTCCTGTAGGTACTGTTATAAATCCCCCTTTCCTAGGGTGGGAAACCAAAATACAGCCTGGGTAAGTAACTTGCCCAAGATCACACAGATAATAAATTGCAAAGCCGAGGTTTGGACCAAAGATTTCTGGCTTGAGTTCCTACTTTTACCCATTTTCTCTCTGTTGCTGTTAACTAGCAGTAGTGCCCAGATTAGAGTCTAGGACAACTGACTTCATTCTAGCATTCTCCTGCTGCCATGCTGATGGTAGGGCAGGTTGCCACTCTAGGCTGGAATTCCGTTTGGTGAGCCTTCCAACACTCAGATACTAATTTATATTACCTTTTTATAAACTTCCTGTCACGTATCTCAAGAAGTTCTATGTTATATTGGTTCACCACCTATAGTTAAAAGTTCCCTAGGGCCTTGCATGGTGTCCGGCACTGTGCAGAGTAGATACACAAAGATGTATTTAAAGAGAGGCTGGGTATATAATTACTGTTAGTATTCATATTATCAGCAACACCTAATATTTATATTAAATGTTAAAAAAGTTTTTTTTTTAAGATTTAAAATATTTTTAATTGGGGTAAAATACATATAACAAATGTTACCATCTTAACCATTTTTAAGTGTACAGTGCAGTGGTGTTGAGTATATTCACAGTGTTGTACACCCAATCTCCAGAACTTTTCCATCTTATAAAACTGAATCTCTGCACCCGTGAAGCAACAACTCCCCGTTTCCCACTCCCCCCAGCCCCTGGGAAAGTAGAAGTACCATTATATTTTCTAACAGTGACTATTCTAGAAATCTCATATAATATGTAAGACCTTTTTATAGCCAACTAATTTTTACCATCTTAATCTTATTTGATTACAACAATCTCTTTTTAAAATAAATTTATTTATTTATTTTTGGCAGCATTGCGTCTTCGTTGCTGCACGCAGGCTTTCTCTAGTTTCGGCGAGCAGGGGCTACTCTTCCTTGCGGTGTGCGGGCTTCTTATTGTGGTGGCTTCTCTTGTTTCAGAGTTCAGGCTCTAGGTGCATGGGCTCAGTAGTTGTGGCTCGTGGGTTCTAGAATGCAGGCTCAGTAGTGTGGCTTACGGGCTTAGTTGCTCCATGGCATGTGGGATCTTCCCGGACCAGGGATCGAACCCCTGTCCCCTGCATTGGCAGGCAGATTCTTAACCACTGCGCCACCAGGGAAGTCCTACAACAATAATCTTATAAGCAGGTAGGACAGAGCCTTTTAGAGTCCTGGACCATTTCCATTTTTCTTTTTTAGACTCTGAAGATATTAAGAAACCTGAAAGTGAGATTTAAAAAATTGTGATATATTAACATTTTTATTACATGGAATAAATGAATACTTTAAAAAATACAATGCCATATGCTTGTCCCAGACAAAATTGTTTTTAAAAATCCTTTAGAATGTGCCACAGAAGGTGTGGTGAAGCTGTGTGACACATCAGCTTGAAAGTGGAGGATGAACATCTTTCGCTCTCATCAGTATTTCTCTGCAGTTGAATGTACACTCATTTTGAGATAATGTCAAAATGTAAATTTAGGGAGCTTCATTAATGTGAGACTCAGGTGAAATGACTCTTTCTCTCCATCAACACTTCCCATTGGGAAAGTCCATGGGGTAGATGTCATCCCCATTTTTACAAACCAGAAGGGTCTCAGCAAGCATTGTTCCTAGTTGAAGATAGGACAGCAGATTTGGTGGTGGTGTCAAGATCTGAACTCAGGTTTTTGGCTGGAAGTGTAAACACTCCAAGCACCAAGCCCTACTCACCGGTCTGTCCACCTTTGGGTTCACTGCCAACACAAGCAGAATGTTAATAAGGCTGCTGTAAAGGACACTGCTGGGTTCTGCTGAACGTGCTGATTGAAGTGGGCTGCCTCGGAGGTAGTGAGAACCCAGACTCTGGGAGCAGTCAAGAAGAGGTTTGCCGAACATGATTTGGGTTTGCTGCAGAGGAGAATCAAGAGTAGGGGGTGGGAGTGAGGAGGAGGGCGTTGCGTGAGATTATTTCTACTTTCCCTTCAGAGCCCCCAGCATGGAGCTAAGCCCAAACCATCAGCATGTCTGCTCTCTGGGGGGAGGCCGTCTGGGCTGCACGCTCATTCCCCCACCTTTTCATTTGCAGCAACCTGCCGCTGGTTGTTGGGCAGCCGCAGCTTAATTTGCGCAATTGGGCCCTGGTTTCCCTAGGAAAACAGTCCGGGTGCCTGGGCCATCCATCAGTATTCTCTTCAGTCCCCCGACAGCTGCTCACTGCAGGCTGGCTCAACCTGTGCTGACCTCATCTTCTCACACAGAACACAGGAGGGTTTGGAAAAAATTAGTTATATTAGTGACTCCCCGAAACACTCCGTTTACTTGTGATATGACAAATATTTCAGCCATTAGGATCTGTCTCTTATCATCTTAAATGCACTCACTTACATTCCAAATCACTACTTAATTTAAAAGCCTATTTGTCAAGATTGTCGCAGGCCCAGGGAAAAGGAGAGACAGACACTCAGCTCTGGCTGGAATAGAATCAGACTTGGAACCTTGATTGAATCTTTCTCCCCAAGACTTATGCTCAGTCAGGTACGATCTAAACACGCCGGAAGCAAGAGACTTAAAGGGAAACCCACACTGGAGAGATTTATAAACTCTGCTCTGAAGTGGCAGAGTGGCAAATGTCTTTATTGCTGGGTGTCCTTGTGCTCCCCAACCCCTAGACATAGTGACTCATTCAGTGAACATTTATTGTACCCCTAGGATATGCTGAGGGTATCTGAGGGTACAAAGATGAAGGGGCAAGTCCCTGTGCTCAAAGCTGTTTTCAGTTTATTATTAACAGTAAGCATTTACTGAGCACTGTTGGCCAGCTATGCTGTAAGAGTCAACCCTCCCTTGCCGGGGGTTCTGCATCCGCAGGTGTGGAGGGCCAGCTGTACTAGGCCATTTTATATAAGGGACTTGAGCATCTGTGAATTTTGGTACCTGTGGGGGTCTTGGAACAAATCCCCCGCAGATGCCGAGGGATGCCTGTACATGCTTTTTTCTTTTAGTCTGCCCCATAATCTTGGGTAATACATTTTATTCCCATTTTACAAATGAGAAGACTAGTCTAATTCTTTAAAATCCATAATATTAAACACTGTGCAATACTGTCTCCCCCCAAAAAACTTCCCCTAGTGGAATTTGTAAGTGAAAAGTTTCTGGAATAGACCCACGTTCTACAGACGTGTATTGCATGGTCAAGATATTGATATGCTGTCCGATCTGCAACAGGGACAGAACTGTTCTCAGCATGTGAGATGTAAGGACCGATAGAATTCATCGTGACAGCCATGTGTAGTCTGTACACATCAGACACCTTGTTATTTACATTATTAGATACTTCTCATTTTCCTTTATTTTGGTCTCTTTGGTTCCTCTTGAAGTTTGGGCAATTTTTTTTTTCTTTTTTTAAGTTTCAGCATTTTTCAGTTGTGCTAAAGTGAAGCGAGGAAGGACACTCATCCTACCTGGGCTTGGGTTTGAAGGTTAAAAGCAGAGATAGCAGCCTCCTTGGGATACAGCATGGAGGTGATGGGAGATTTTCAACTTGGGTGACTCCTGGGCACCCGTCTGTGCCAGGAGACTTGGCCCCTCACCTCCCAGCTGGTTGATTCAGAGGTAGACTCTTGACTCAAACTTGGAGCCAAGAGACCTGGACACCAGGTTTTGGAGCAGTCACATAATGACAACTCAGACTTTGCACAACTCCTGCCGTGGAGAGCCCCTGTAGCAGTTACCTATTGCTGCATAACAAATACTCCAAAGTGTAGTGGCTTCAAATAGACATTATGGTTTCCCATAACTCTGTGAATTGGCTGGGAAGCTCTTCTTCTGGGCCCACTCATGCAGCTGCATCCAGGTGGCAGATTGACTGGGAACTGAGCCTGGGGTGGCTTTCTTTTCATGTGGTCTTGTATCCTCATGAAGTCTAGACCAGGCTTCTTCACATGCTGAGACAGTGTTCCAAGAGGGAAAAGGCAAGACACTGCAGCCCAAGTCTTCCCCGATGTTTTACCATTCAAAACCTGCTGCAAGCTAGTCTGGAGTGAAGGGGTGGAGACATAGACTCCATTTCTTTTTTTCTTTTTTTAAAATATTTATTTATTTTGGCTGTGCCGGGTCTTACTCACGGCACACGGGATCTTAGTTGTGGCATGCATGTGGGATCTAGTTCCCTGACCAGGGATCAAACCCAGGCCCCTGCATTGGGAGTGTGGAGTCTTACCCACTGGGCCACGAGGGAAGTCCCTGAGCTCCATTTCTTTTTTTTTTTTTTGCGGATGCGCAGGCTCAGCGGCCATGGCTCATGGGCCCAGCCACTCTGCGGTATGTGGGATCTTCCCGTACCGGGGCATGAACCCGTGTCCCCTGCATCAGCAGGCGGACTCTCAACCACAGTGCCACCAGGGAAGCCCTGAACTCCATTTCTTGATGGGAGGAGCTGCAAACAATTGTGGCCCAAGGATGGACTGTGGCAGATTAAAAATGGACACAAATTATTTTGTGGTCTTTCCCATTAAGGAGTGGAGTCTGTTTCCTCAACCCTGGAATCTGGGCTATTCTGGTGAGGTTCTCTGACCAACAGAACATAAGAGAAGTTACAGGCCTTACAGCTCCACTCTCACCCCCTTGAAGCATTTCCCATCACCATGTGAAGAGGCTGGTTTAGCCTCCTTGAAGATAAAAGATCAGTGGAAAGAGAGGGCCAGTCTTCACAGCCTTCCCAGCTGAGCCCAGCCCCAGTCTGTCCACCAGCTAAATGTTGTCACATGAGTGAGTCCAGGAGAAACCAACTGAAGTTATTTCCAGCCAACACATAAGGGGAATGAGAAGTAATATGCTATTATTTTAAGTCACTAAGTTTTGTGCTGGTTTGCTCTGCTGCAGTAGAAAAATAAAACAGCTCCCAGCCTGTCCTACTCGAAGGGCTCTCCCCAAAGTGTGACTGGTCAGCACTTCGTTTGATCCTGTGACTATCCTGCTAATAGGTCTTTTTTCCCCTCAAGGGAGTCAGAGGCTATTTCTGTTGCTTGTAATGAATACTCAGTATAAGAGAACCCCAGGCAAAGGGAAGAAACTCCCTGTATTCTGGACCCTTCGGTCCATACCCAATCCAGGTGGAAGGTCTCTTTCCAAAATTAAAAAAAAAAAAAAAAAGAAGAAGAAGAAATTAGGATTTATTGCATAATCTCTATTTGCCAAGATCTTTACTAGCTTTTAAAAATTTACCCTTTACATCTTTTTTCTTACATTAAAAATCTTGGTTTCTGACAACATTAGTATAATTACTTATTAGCATTGTTCTACAATACATAAAACAGTTTTTAAATAATTGCATTAATATTATTACTAACAATTGAACTACCAAATGAAGTTTAAAGTTTCTCTCCAGCTTTATTTGCCTTTAGAATACATTTCTCTATTACTGTGGTCTAACGTCACTTGGACTAATTCTTCTCTCTGAGTGTTTATTCATCAAATTGATTTATAGTTAATTTTGCTCATTTTAACTTTTAGAAATTACTTTTTAACATACATACTGTCATTTTTTAATATATAAACCATTTATATGTTTCCAAAGTCAAATTGATATGTTATATTTAAAGAAATCTTGCTTCCAACTATCATCCTGCCAATCCTCCCTCACTTTTATTAGCTTTTGATCTATTTTTCAGTGTTTCTTTTTGCAAATATAAGCAAATACACATGCATATTTGCACTTGGTTCCTCCTCCCCCTTTTTACACCAAAGGTGACATTCTATATACATATATGTTCCACATCTTGCTTTTTTCACTTAGTATATCCTAGAGATCACTCTACATCAGCATATATGGGTCTATCTCATTACTTTTTACAGCTTCACTGTATCTATTGCATGCATGTACCATACATTCAACTAGACAACCATGGACGTTTGAATTGTGAATTGTTTCCGATTATTTGCAATTACACATAATGCTGCAAAGATTAACTTTATATAAGTTGTTTTGAATGTTTGCTAATGTATCTTTGGGGTAGATTCCTAGTAGTGAGATTTCTGGATCAAAGGGTTAATGCACATGTTTTTCTAGATATTTACAAATCCCCTTCTAATAGAATGATGCCTTTTTGAGTCCCCAACATCGAATGAGTGCCTATTTCCCCACCACTTCATCAATAGAATAGACTCTTGAACTTTGGGATTTTTGCCAATCTGATAGATGTAAAGCAGTATCTCAATATAGTTTTATTTTGCATTGCCCTTATTATGAGTGAGGTAGTGAGTCTTCCCATGTATTGGATGACTATGTTCATTTTTCTGCCTGTTCAGATCTTCGCATGGACTTTTAAGTATTATATTGACATACAGTAATAATGTCAGAACAACCAAGGAGGTAGGGGGCTGGTATCATTACTTCCCCTTATAAAGATGAGAAAATGGCCGGTTAGAGAGGTTAAGTCATTTACCCAAGGTTACACAGCTGATATGCGGCTGAAGTCACACTCCTGACACTTAGGCCCTGTGGATTCTCTATGGATCTATTTCCAGGAGTGAAACTTGGAGCTTCAGTGTTTTGCTTTCAATAAAGGATCAGCATGTGGATGTCACATCCCTGACACAGGACTGCTTTAGGAGATTCTGCCATGACTGGGCCTAGTGGAGGGCAGGGGAACCTGTGCTTATAAACAGGAGGATGGTACCCGACGTGTCACCTAGCAGCACCCAGCACCCTGGGGCCTTTTGAGTCTCATTGGTGGAGGACAGTGGTGAGAGACCTGCAACCTATTTAATTCTGTTAGAGAATCAGTGAGGTGCTTGATGAAGCCATTAACTGGGGTTCGTGTCTCCATTCTACTTATAAGACTCCAGGAGGGCAAATGCTGATGGAAATTTATTGATTTCTTTTTCTGCCTTTACCGAATGGGTCAAATCCATGGTATAACACTGCTGGTTCCAATTAAAATCACCTGTTAGCTTACAAAGGTTGGCCCTTTCCACCCTCCCCCTCCTCCCCCATTTAAAAAGGGTTTAAAAGATTTTCATTTAATTGATTTGCTGTAAAATGCCCTTTACAATTACCCAGATAAACTAGGCATCACCTGTGGAGTAAGAGCCAATTTGAGCTGTTTATCAAGACTTCACCTCTGGCCACTTCTCACCCTGGGGTCTTGATTCTCTGTATTGATAGTTTGCATCTGTCAACATTGGATATTTTTAGTGGGCTGCAGAAAGCTTTTAGGGAGATGGGGATGGTGGGGCTGCATCTTTGAGCAGGTGAAGAAAGCATGATGGTTTTGTGTTTTTTTTTGTATGAAGTGAGAATGCCCTATTGTGCTGAAAACAAGTTCAGAAAATCAGTCCTGGCCCCATATGCCTAAAAATAATCAGAGTGGGCCCCATTTAAAAACCAGGCAGCAGGGCTCAAGGAAATGGGAAGGCAGGCAGTGGATAAAACTGAGTAACAAAATTTGCCCAGTTTCTCCTGGTCTGGGTTTAATGTCAAGCTGTATTTTAATGTTAGGAGAAAGCTGGGGAGCTTTTATAAGAGCTGTCTGTGAAGTGACATTTGTGTTCTTTGAGCTGATGGGAGGCAGGTTAGAAGTTATGGAGGATGGGAAGCAAAGAAAGCAGGACATAAGGCTATTTATTCTAGGTCTTGTGTATTTCTGAAGCTATGTTCTTGAATCCACTTAATCACAGAAACAATATCAGTCCTGGCTACAGAATTATGAAAAAAATTGATATCAGAAAGCAAAAAAATAGATAAATGTGGCAGAGGAAAGATATATTCTGCCAACTATAGACCAATAATGAAATTGATCATGGCAAAGTTATAGAATAAATCATGAAAAAGAAATGTTTTCTGCCATTTTTGAAGGAGACGTACCTTTGAAAGAAGAATGAGGTATAATTTCCATTCTGACAAGGCCATGCTCTAGACATAGGGAGTCTTGATGTAATAGGTGGTTGAAGAGAATAAATGACAGAAACTTATGGAAGTTCTTGGCACATAGTAGATGCATGATAAATACTAGTCGTTCTACTTCAGGCTTTCAATCCATCCTTGTCAAACGACTTCAGAGACTTGTCTCCTTCTGCCATCTCTCCTTCCTCCTCGCCTTCATTCTCGACTCTGCTGTGAACCCCACCTTCCACCAACACTGCTCTCTCCTTATTTCCAGTGACCAACTGGTCACTGAAGTCAATGGATATTCTCAGTTCTTATTTTGCTTGAACTCTGAGAATTTTGACATTGTTAATGTCTCTCTACGAACTTTTTTCTGCCCTTGGGTTCTCTGACATCACGCTCTCCTGGGTTTTCTCTATTCTATCTATAGAATAACAGAAATGCCAGCATTTCTCTGCTGTTCCTTAACCAATAGTGTTACTCGAGGAACGCTCCTAGATTCCATTCCCCACTCTTCTTTTTTTTTTTTGGCCGCACTGCGCAGCTTGTGGGATCTTTGTTCCCCGACCAGGGATCGAACCTGAGCCCTCAGCAGTGAAAGCGCAGAGTCCTGACCACAGGACCACTAGGGAATTCCCTCCCCACTCTTCTTGGAAGTGATTTCAAAACAATGCCTATCAAAATCTCATCAAGGTGGACAACTGAATAGCCATACAAAATAAAGAATTTAGACCCCTACTTCACACCATATACAAAAATTAACTCAAAATTGATCAAAGTTCTAAATGCAACTGCTAAAACTATAAAACTCTTAGAAGAAAACATAGGTGTAAATCTTTGTGAACTTGGATTTGGTCAGTGGTTTCTTAGATATAACACCAAAAACAAAAGCAGCAAGAGAAATATAGACAAACAGGACATCGTCAAAATTAAAAGCTTTTGCATGTTAAAATATATCATCAAGAAAGGGAAGGGGCTTCCCTGGTGGCGCAGTGGTTGAGAGTCCGCCTGCCGATGCAGGGGACACGGGTTCGTGCCCCGGTCTGGGAAGATCCCACATGCCGCAGAGCGGCTGGGCCCGTGAGCCATAGCCGCTGAGCCTGCGCGTCTGGAGCCTGTGCTCCACAACGGGAGAGGCCACAACAGTGAGAGGCCCATGTACCGCAAAAAAAAAAAAAAAAAAAAAAAAGAAAGTGAAAGACAACCAAAACAATGGGAGAGAGATTTTATAAATCATACATATGATAAGAGATTTGTATCAAGAACTCATAAAAAGCTTTTACAGCTCAGTGATTAAAAGAAAAATAGCCCAATTTAAATATGGGGACTAGATCTGAATAGACATTTCTTCAGAGAAGATATACAGATGGCCAAGAAGCACATGGAAAGATGTTCAACACCATTAGCCATCAGAAAAATGCACCTCCAGTCCACAAGATACCATTTCATATTGACTAGGATGTTGAAAAGTTGGAACTCTTATGCACTACTGGTGTGAATGTAAAATGGTGCAGCCATTTTTGTGTGTGTGTTTGTTTGTTTGGGGCCACACCATGAAGCTTGCGAGATCTCAGTTCCCTGGCCAGGGATCAAACCCGGGCCACAGCAGTGAAAGAGCCAAATCCTAGCCACTAGACTACCAGGGAACTCCCATAAAATGGTGTGACCACTTTCGAAAACAGTTTAGCAGTTCCTCAAAAAGGTAAACACAGAGTTACTATATGACTCAGGAATTCCACTCCTACTTATATGCTCAAGAGAAATGAAAACGTATGTCTACACAAAAATCTGTACACAAATGTTCAGAGCAGGATTATCGATAATAGCCAGGAAGTGTCAACAACTCAGACATCTATCAACTGATGAATAATGCATAAATAAAATGTGATATATCCATAAATGGAATATTATTCAGCCATAAAAAGGAATGAAGTGCTGATACATGCTAAAACATCGATGGACCTTGAACACATTGTGCTAGGTGAAAGAAGCCAGTCACAAAAGACCACATATTATATAATTCTTTTAATATGAAATATCCAAAATAGGCAAATCTATAGAGACAGAAAGAAGACTGGTGGTTGTCTAGGGTTGGGGGAGGGGTTTGGGGAAGAGGTTTGGGGAGGAACGTGGAATGACTGCTAAAGGGTATGGGATGACAAAAATGTTCTAAAATTGATGGTGGTGGTGGATGCACATCTCTAAAAGTCATTGAACTGTACAGTTTAAATGGGTGAATTGTGTGTATGTGAATTATATCTCAATAAAGATGTTTAAAAAATTCTCCTCTCAGGACTTCCCTGGTGGTCCAGTGGTAAAGAATCTGTCTTCCAATGCAGGGGGCGCAGGTTCGATCCCTGGTCAGGGAATTAACATCCCACATGCCGTGGGGCAACTTAGCCTGCATGCCGCAACTACTGAGCCAGCGTGCCTCAACTAGAGAGCCCGCATGCGGCAAACTACAGAGCCCACATGCTTTCCAGCCCACGTGCCACAACTAGAAACCATGGGCTCCCGTGCTACTAGAGAGAAAACCTGCACGCCACAACTAGAGAGAAGCCCATGTGCCGCAACAAAGATCCTGCGTGCCACAACTAAGACCCGATGCAGCCAAAAATAAATAAATATTAAAAAAAATTCTCCTCTCATAGTGTTCATATCTTAGTGAAAAGTAAATTAATTCAGCCTACTAAGTATCTTTCAAATCTGTCTAATTCTCTCTGTCCAGCCTGCCACCCTCTCCTATTTGGATCACCACAAGAACCTACTGAGTATCCTGGCTCCAGTGTGATCCTCTGTAAATCTCCACTCTGCTGCCTTGGAAATCTTTCTAAAGGGCAAACTGGTCACATTGCCTCTTGCCTCAATCTTGTCCTGGCTTCCCATAGTTTTATTTATTTATTTTCTTTTTTTTTCTTTCCCATAGTTTTAAAGGTATGAAGTCCAAACTCTTTAACCCAGCATAAAAGGCCCTGCATGATCTAGTCCCTGCTTAGTTATTTATCTCCCTATCCTCATTTCTCACTACTCACCACTCATAATTCCAGACATTTACATCTTCTTTCAGGTTTGTGAATCTCTTTGCCCTATCTCATTTCTTTACCTTTGCAAAGGCTGGTAGTCATTTTGCTTTTGGGGTCTCAGCTTACATGTCACTTGCTGTGGAACATTTTTTTCTTAAATACTCCCCTTCTTTACGTATTTGGGTTAAATACCCCTTACCCATTGTTCCCATTTATTTTATAAAGCTTACTGTGTGCCAGGCACGGTTCTAAGTGCTTTATAAAATTAACTCATTTAATTTTCACAACAACTATAGGATACAGATATACTACTATCACCTTCATTGTACAGATGAGAAAATAGAGGCACAGAGAAGCTCAGTATCTTTCTCAAAGTCACACAGCTAGTGGTAGAACCAGGATTTCAATCCAGAAAATATAGCCCTAGAGTTTGTGTGTGATGTTACACTGCCACAATTGCTTAATACATCACAGCACCTATTATACAATTTGTAATTGACTGTTTATCTCCATGTGACGTTTAATTCACTGAAAGTAAGAATTTATGTCAGGCTTACTCATGGTTGTATTCCCAGCGTGAGGCTTAGTCCCTAGTCCTTTAATTTTAAAAATCAATGAATGAACAAAGCAATTAATTAATTATGATACTTACATGTGAGATGTACAAGAAGAGAGTCATGGGGTTTCTAGCTGGTGGAATGGTAATGCTCTGATAATTGTTTGATATTATGTTAAAAGATCTTTAATTTGCTGGTTACATGTCTCAAGAACTTATGTTCTGGTAAAGTACTTTATACATATCAGACGATCAATAATCTTTGTTTAGTTAGAAGTTTTTTTTTAATTTTTTTTTTTTTTTAATTTTTGGCTGAGTTGGGTCTTTGTTGCTGCATGCGGGCTTTCTTTAGTTGCAGCGAGTAGGGGCTTCTCATTGCGGTGGCTTCTCTTGTTGCAGAGCACCGGTTCTAGGCGTGTGGGCTTCAGTAGTTGTGGCACACGGGCTTTAGAGCGCAGGCTCAGTAGTTGTGGCCCACGGGCTTAGTTGCTCCGCGGCATGTGGGATCTTCCCGGACCAGGGCTCGAACCCGTGTCCCCTGCCTTGTCAGGTGGATTCTTAACCACTGCACTGCCAGGGAAGCCCTAGAAGGTTTTTTTTCATGTCAAATTAATGTAAGACTTACAAAAATAGTAAAAAAAATCCTATAGACTCTTTAGCTAATGTCCCCAAATGTTAACATATTACATAACCGCAGTACGATGATAAAACCAGGAAATTGACATTGCAGCTATACTATTAACTAATTATACACCTTATTTGATTTTCATTAACTGTTCCACTACTGTCCTGTTTATGGTCTAGGATCATACATTTCATTTCTTTGTCACATCTCCTTAGTTTCTTGAAGGAAAGGTATCTCAGTTTTTCTTCATCTTTCATGACCTTGACACTTTTGAAGAGCACTGGTCAGTTAAATTGTACACTGTTCCTCAATTTGTGTTTGTCTGAGTTTCCTTGTGATTAAATTCAGGTTGTGCATTTTGGTAAGGATTCCACCCAAGTGATGCTGTGTCCTTCTTAGCACGTCACATCAGGAGGAACAGAGTGTCTGTATGTTTCGTTACCTTGACCACTTGCTTAAGGAGATATCTGCTGGGTTTCTTCACTGTGAAGGTATTACGTTTCTCAGTGTAATTAATAAGCATCTTGTGGAGAGATACTTTGAGACTATGTAAATATCCTGTTTCCAGCCATATTTTCACAAATTTTAGCATCTAGTGATGATACTTCCTTGAAACAATTACTACTGTGGTGCTTGCAGCTGATGATTCTCCATTTCCATCATCCCTTCTACGTTTATTAATTAGAGTGCTACAGTAAGAA
The DNA here is from genome assembly GCF_011762595.2 of Tursiops truncatus. Taxonomy (NCBI): domain Eukaryota; kingdom Metazoa; phylum Chordata; class Mammalia; order Artiodactyla; family Delphinidae; genus Tursiops; species Tursiops truncatus. Next base: position 10,212,044 of record NC_047041.1, read on the forward strand.
AGAACTTTCCCTGTTCCTCCATTTGTCTATTGATTTATTTATTCAATAATCTATTTATATCAATATAGACTCTTGAATATTGTTTTATTCTGTAGATTATAATGCCTTATTATCACTTCTTACTTTATTGCCCAAATTATCCCAGATTTCGAAGCCCCATCAAGTTAGCTTGTGTCATTTCAATACATCCCCATGATTTTTTGAGTCCTTCCTTACTTGCTGGTCCCACAAGATGTTCCATGTTCACTCTGTACTTTCCCTGCCCCAGTCATGTAATCAGCCATCTCTTGAAGTTGGCCTGATCCCTTTTTATTGGAGAATAATATTTAGAAACAAAGATCTGGACACGAGGTACTTATGGCTCCTGGGGTGTCATTGTTTCTTCACTCAGTGGGCAGAGCTAGGAAATATATGTATGTGTGACATATACACACCTCTACTTATTTTCATATCTGTCTACCTATTAAAAACATGACTTTGGGCTTCCCTGGTGGCGCAGTGGTTGAGAGTCCGCCTGCCGATGCAGGGGACACAGGTTCATGCCCCGGGCCGGGAAGATCCCACATGCCGCAGAGCAGCTGGGCCCGTGAGCCATGGCCGCTGAGCCTGCGCGTCCGGAGCCTGTGCTCCGCAAGGGGAGAGGCCACAACAGTGAGAGGCCCGCATACCGCAAAAAATAAACAAATAAATAAATGACTTTATACTGATACCTCCCGTTTCATTCCAACACTCAGGGTTCATTCTACCCTTTCCCTTTATTTGTGATTACTTTCACTCACAGTACAAAAACCTGGTGCTTATTTTTAACAATATATTTACTTATTTGCTCAACCCTAGATTATACATAAAGCAGTTTCGGAATTGGTAACCTATAACCTATTTGAAAAACAAACTTACTAATTAGAGTACAATACTGTGTACTCTTTAGCCTTAGAGTATATATTGTAAATTACTGTCTAAAGTTACTTAGGTTAATTCTTTTTTTCTTCACACCCTTTATTGTGGTTATGTTATTAACTTGTAATAAAGTCAATACATGTTTTTAAAAATGAATAGTATTTGTAAAAATATTTTGAAAAACATAGTGTATATGGACTGTTTCTCTCTCATAACCCGGAAGGCCTGGAGAAATATTCCGAGGCTAGGTACTCCTAGGGAGATCCCTGCAGGTTATTCTGTAGGGAGAGTCAAACCCTGATCACTTCCTGCCCTACTCCTTTCACCAATGCCCTTCTCTGCTCCTGTATCGCCTTTTTTTAAAATTTATTTTTTGACCGTGCCACGCGGCTTGTGGGGTCTTAGTTCCCCGACGAGGAATCAAACCCAGGTCCTCGGCAGTGAGAGTGCAGAGCCCTAACCACTGGACCGCCAGGGAATTCCCTATTTCCTGTTTCTTTAATGCTCTGAGAAGTGCTTTAAAAGTCCTGAATTTCAATCCAGCCCACCTTCACTGAACTCCCCAGTGCTTTGGCCTCAGCCCACGTAAAACCTTTTGATACCTGTCACACCACCTTCATCCATGGGGAGTTCTCCACACCCAGTATCAGTCCTACCTGGATCAACCTCTTAATTCAACCCCCCTTTCCTTTCTCTTGAGTTGAAGGAGGCCACCAGGTGGCGCCTCAGAGTCCACTGCAGTCCCATTTTAAGAGTCAGCTTCTGGAGTGGTGAGTTTGGCTGTAGGAAGTGATTGCATTCCTGAGAAGGGGGAGGGACATTCTCATTGTATTTTTAATTTAGTTAAAAAATTTCTTTCCGTTTAGGTCTTCAGCTCAGCTCTTGGCAAAACAACACAAGAACCACAATTTAGTCTCTGTCCTGTCTCTGCCTAGAAACGGTGGGTTTCTTCCCTTTTCCTTTCATTAAAACTTCCTCCAAGGAAAAACAAACGTTTATCTCTAGTTAACAGCTGTAATGGGTTTACCTGCCGGGGGCCTTCCCAATAAGTGTGACTGAGGGCCTTGGTCTGTCAGCCTCTCTGCAAAAAAATCGTAGCCAGGACATCAAGAGGCTGGAATTCATGCAGGAACTCCACCACTATCAGTGCCTCCTCAAGGGGTCACTGGTCTGTCCTGGACTTCAGTTTTCTTATGTGTAAAACGGAGGGATTACTGAACTCCGTGGTCTTAAACACAAATCCCTCAGGAGCCAGGGGTGGGGGTAGGGATAACATAAATCTAAGTAAAGCTGAATTGGAAAGTGCATGCCCTATTAAAATGCATTCATATTTAAACTTTTAAAGAACATTCAGTAGACCAAACAAAATTACATTTGGACATTGAATGTGTCCAGAAAGCCACCAGTTTGCAGTTTGTGAACTAGAGAATCTTTCATTAAGGTTTCTTTTAGGTCTGAGGTTCTGTGACTACTCTATAATTTATTCATACTCTTCTATCTGCTTGGTAGCCACAGCCATCCTTTTCCATCGCCTCTGCGTGTCTAAACCCTAACTCCTTCTTACAAAACCCAGTCAAATACCACCTACTCCCAGAAGTTTTCCCTGGTTTGTCCTCTGTAAATTGGAAAACATTTTCTCTCTTCTCTGAATTCTTCTAGCTTTCTGACATACCCTCTTCATGACTCTTATTGCTTTTTTACTGCGTTGTGTTTATTTATGTGCTGGTCACCAATCTTTCCCTACATATATATTTTTAAGCTCCTTGAGGGACTCCATAAATGTTTGCTGAGTGACTGGTATTAAGCAGGAACCAGAATAATGAAAATAAGAAAGACAGTCAGTATCAAATGTGGGGGAAGACAGAGAGCAGCTCCAGTGCTGCGCTGGCCCCATGACTTTGCCCTCTAGAGTTTCCCTTCATTATCTTAACGTTGCAGGGCAAGAGGGATTTTGCAGATGTAACTAAGATTACTAATCAGCTGACCTTATGACAAAGCTTATCTGAGTGGGTTCAATTTACTCTTGAGTCCTTTAAAAGCAGAGAGTTTTCTTCAGCTGGTGGCAGAAGAGGGTATCGGAGAGATTCAGAGCCTGAGAAGGACTTGATGCATTGGCGCAACTTTACTGGGCCTGGAATTGGCCTCTGGAAGCTGGGAGCAGCCGTCAGCTGAGAGCCAGCAAGAAAATGGGGAGCTCAGTCCTACATACCTGAAAGGAACAATTCTACCAACAACCTGAATGAGATCGGAAGCAGATTCTTCCCCAGAGCCTCCAGATAGGAGCCCAGACCAGCAGACGCCTTGATTTTGGCCTTGTAAGGCCTTAAGCAGAGAACCCAGCCGAGCTTGCCTGGATTTTTGACTACAGAACTGTGAGATAATAAGTGGGTGCTGTTTTAATCCACCTAAGTGTGTCGTAATTTGCTATGCAGCAATAAAAACCTAATACAGACGCTCAGCCAGCACTGTGGAGAGACCCTCGTGGGGTGGAGCTAAGGCCTCCAGGTAACAATCAGCGTCAGCGTCAACTTGCCACCTGGGGACGAGCCTTCAGGCGCAGCCCCAGCCAACATCCTGACTGCGGCCTCACAGGAGATCCCGAGCAGGAGCACCCAACCAGCGGCTCCCGAATTCCGGGCTTACAGAAATCATGAACTAAGAAATTATTATCATTGCTGTAAGCTACTGAGTTTGGGGGTAGTTTGTTACACAGCAAATGGAGTAAGTGCGCAGCAAATGTCTAGGGACTGCCTGGCCGCCCAAAGAATGGCCACCACGCGGGCCACCTCCGCCCCTTTATTCTCTGGCGTCCTGGAGTTCAGAGGAGCAGGCAGCCTCACTCTCTCTAAAGACAGATCCTCTGGGTCTTTTGCCCAATTCCCTGCCCTTCCGCAGCCCCTCCTTGGAATTCCTACCTTGGATTCTCAGGATCTAGAGTTGCCCGAGCCGCTCTGATGAGCGAGCCTAAGAGTAAACTAAGCCAATTTTTTGATTGGGTTGTTTGGTTTTTTTAACAAAATTAATTAATTTATTTTTATTTTTGGCTGCGTTGGGTCTTTGTTGCTGCGTGCGGGCTTTCTCTAGTTGCGCTGAGCTGGGGCTACTCTTCACTGTGGTGTGCGGGCTTCTCATTGCGGTGACTTCTCGTTGCGGAGCACGGGCTCTAGGCACGCGGGCTTCAGTAGTTGTGGCACGCGGGCTCAGTAGTTGTGGCTCGTGGGCTCTAGAGCACAGGCTCGGTAGTTGTGGCACACAGGCTTAGTTGCTCCGTGGCATGTGGGATCTTCCCAGACCAGGGCTCGAACCCATGTCTCCTGCATTGGCAGGCGGATTCTTAACCACTGTGCCACCAGGGAAGCCCGGGTTGTTTGTTTTTTTGATATTGAACTTCTCCAAAGAAGACATACAGATGGCCAACAAACACATGAAAAGATGCTCAACTCACTAATTATTAGAGAAATGCAAATCAATACTACAATGTGGTATCACCTCATACCAGTCAGAATGGCCATCATCAAAAAATCTACAAACAGTAAATGGTGGAGAGGGTGTGGAGAAAAGGGGACCTTCATGCACTGCTGGTGGGAATGTAAATTGATGCAGCCACTATGGAGAACAGTATGGAGGTGCCTTAAAAAACTAAAATTAGAATTACCATATGACCCAGCAATCCCACTTCTGGGCATATACCTGGAGAAAACCTTAATTCAAAATGCTGGACTTCCCTGGTGGCGCAGTGGCTAAGAATCTGCCTGCCAATGCAGGGCACATGGGTTCGAGCCCTGGTCCCGGAAGATACCACATGCTGTGGAGCAACTAAGCCCTTGCACCACAACTACTGAGCCTGCGCTCTCAAGCCACAACTACTGAACCCACGTGCCACAACTACTGAAGCCTGCATGCTTAGAGCCCGTGCACCACAACAAAGACAAGCCACTGCAATGAGAAGCCCGCGCACCACAAAAAGAGTAGCCCCCCCTCGCTGCAGCTAGAGAAAACCCGCACGCAACAACGAAGAACCAATGCAGCCAAAAATAAATTAAAAAAAAAAAGACACATGCTCCCCAATGTTCATTGCAGCACTATTTACAATAGCCAGGACATGGAAGCAACCTAAATGTCCATCAACAGAGGAATGGATAAAGAAGATGTGGTATGTATATACAATGGAATATTACTCAGCCATAAAAAGGGATGAAACTGGGTTATTTGTAGAGACGTGGGATGAATCAGGAGATTGAGATTGGGAGGGGTGGGAGGATTAGGGAGATTGAGATTGACACATATACACTATTGATACTTTATATAAAAACAGATAACTAATGAGAGAGCCTATGCTATAGCTGAGGGAACTCTACTCAGTGTTCTGTGGTGACCTGAATGGGAAGGAAATCCAAAAGAGAGGGGATATATGTAAATGTATAGCTGATTCACTTTGCTGTACAGTGAAACTAACACAACATTGTAAAGCAGCTATACTCCAATAGAAATTAATTTTAAAAAAGAGCAAACTAAGCTTCCTTAGGAGGAAGATGAGAGAAAAATCTATTTTTTTTTAAAGTGGGAAGAAACAGATTTACTTCACAGGCATATTGGTTTTTTTGTTTGTTTGTTTGTTTGTTTGTTTTAGATATGGACCGTGCTTTTTGCCCAATTTAGGTTATTTTATTTTTATTGAAATGTAGTTGAGTTATTGCCTTGTGTTTCAGGTGAACAGTAAAGTGATTCAGTTATATATATATATAAATATGTATATTCTTTTTTTACATTCTCTTCCATTATTATTGGTATTACATAGGTTATTACAAGATATTGAGTATAGTTCCCTGTGCTATACAGTAGGTCCTTGTCAGTTATCTATTTTACATATAGTAGTGTGTATCTGTTAATCCCAAACTCCTAATTTATTCCTCTCCCCCCTTCCCCTTTGGTAACCATAAATTTGTTTTCTATGTCTGTGAGTCTATTTCTGTTTTGTAAATAAGTTCATTTGTATCCTTACACAAGCATATTGTTAATTAAGTGATAATAGTATGAAAACAAAACACTATATATAGACATCAAAAAGATAGGAAAAAATCTCTCTATAGAGATGTGGAACACTGACCAATAGTAACAGGCAACAGATCTATTTTTAAAGGAAAAGAGCAAGGTTCAGAACAATGTGTCCACTTAGCTATCACTGTTGTAAATATATACTGTGCAGGCATAGAATATCTCTGGTAACAAAGACTGACTTTGGGGAAGAGAACTGGATGGCTGGGGGCAGGGGTGGGAGGGAGCTCTCCTTTTACTATGTATCTTTTGTACTTTTTAAGTCCATGTCCCTGTATTATCTACTAAAAATAAATTCCTTTCTTGGAAAGAGATGGTAGGAGCTCACCAACAGTATACTATTCCCTACTCCCCTCCCTTAACACACTCACAGCTAGAATTCTCTGCACACACACAGCTTCCTTCCACGCGTGCATTTGAACAGTTAACGTAGAGCAAATGCTCTCTCTCGTACCACAGGCCCAGCTAGGCACATGAAGGCAGCCATGCGTCTGTGTGTGCAAGGAGTCCTCATGCATGTACCCAGCAAGAGTCCCGTGTGTGAATATGTGTGCTTTCATGTACACTTATGTATGTGCATATATGTATATGTGTATGTGTGTATATGCATATGTATATATCTGCATGTGTGCCTCTGACCCAGCCCCCTTACTTGCTGCCCTCACCTGTGCCTGCTCCCATGTGTGTACACCTGGATGGAGGCCTCCAATGACAAGGCAAAATAGGTTAAAGGTATCCTATTCAGAAGCACTGAAGGGCCCTAATTATAGGTGACGGTAAAAATCTAATTAGATGAGGACGCATTAGCTGCCAAACAGGGAGGAGAACCAGACCTGAAAAGACCTGAATGACAAATGCAGCCTCCCTGACAGTTAGGAGAGAGGGGCTTAAATACCCTTTGAGAAAACCAGGATGGGGTAGACAAGGAGGAGGGCAAGGCCGATAATCAGAGGAGGGGGGATCGTGCAGACAAGTCTTTCCCTGCTTGTTCCTCCAGCATCTGCCGGGAGGCCATTCCACTTGCCTTCCAGTGCTGGTGGATGAAGTAAGAGGAACTTGTGACTTGCATCCGCTCTCTCCTTCCTGCTGTCTGAGCTGCCTCTGGGCTCCCTCAGGAATCCTGGGTCCTTGGTCCCCTCCCACCCGTCTAAATCCATTCTGCGGGCTGCAAGCGTGCCTCGTGAAGATGGCTCACATTCTAATCCTGACTCAGCCACTCCCTAGCTGTGTGACCTTTGTAAGCCACTTACACTAAATGAACCTGTTTCCTCCATTGCAAAATGGACTGATAACATCTATCTTCCAGAGTTGTGAACAAGCACAGAATCGTAAACGAGAAAGTGCTACATAAACTGCAAGTTGCTACATAATTATTAGCTATTATGGACCATATCAACTGGACCACATTGGATGTTCCTGAAGGACAAGAATCATGTCTGAGTCATCTTTGCGTTCAGACTCCAGCTATGGGTATCTGATTGAATGGAAGTGAAGAGTCATTATCACTGTGGGTTCATTAGCAGACCAGAACAAATACGTCCTCTCTGCCCTGGTGTGAACAAATGGACAGAACCACTGGCAATGGGATGGAGCTCTGGTGACTGTACTTGAATTCCAATACTTATTGAGCATTTATTGTGTAGGAGGCATCATCTTAAGTTTACATGTATTTATTTATTTGATCCTCGCAATGTCCTTAAGAGGAAGCACCTTATCAGCATCATCCCAATTTTAAAGATGAAGAAATGGAGTCTCCGATTTGGGAACTTACCCAAAGCTACGCAGCTGGTAATTAGGGGAGCAGGTCTTGAACCAAGGCAGTCTGGCTCCTCAGCCCACGCTCTTTAACAATGTAGAGTTTAGGTACCAGCTAGCATGGGAATTACATTTGGGGTTTGTGACCTTTTTGATGCGCTTGGATTATAGGTAACATTTCCTGAGTAATTATAATACACCAGGTACCATGTTAAGACTTTTACATCTTATCTCCTTTAATCCTTCCAACAACACTATAAGTGCTACTGTTTATTTTCTCGATTTTACAGGTGAAGAAACTGAGGCCCAGAGAGGTGAAACGAATTACCCAAGATCACAGTAAGAGATCAAGGTACAGATGTACCTCATTTTATTGCAATTGCAGCCGGTGTTTTTCTTCTTTTTTTTTTTCTTAACAAACTGAAGGTTTGTGGCAACCCTGTGTCAAGCAAGTTTAACGGTGCCATTTTTCCAATAGCGTTTGCTCACTTTGTGTCTCTGTGTCACATTTTGGTAATTCTTGCAATATTTCAGACTTTTCCATTATTTATTTATTTATTTATTTGGCTGTACCACACAGCTTGTGGGATCTTAGTTCCCCAACCAGGGATCGAACCCATGGACTGTCAGGGAAGTCCTGAAACTTTTTCATTATTATTATATTTATTACGGTGATCTGTGATGAGTAATCTTTGATGTTACTATTGCAAAAAATTACAAATCACTGAAGACTCAGATGATGGTTAGCATTTAATAGCAATAATGCATTTTTAAATTGAGGTATATACAGTGTTTTTTTAGATATAATGCTATTGCACACTTAATAGACTACAGTATGGTGTAAACATAACTTTTTAAAAAATTGAAGTATAGTTGATTTACAATATTGTATTAGTTCCAGGGGTACAGCATAGTTATTCAGTTATTTTTTTTCTGATTATATTCCATTATATGGTATTACAAGATATTGAATATTATTCCCTGTGTTATACAGTAAATCTATGTTGCTTATCCATTTTATGTATAGTGGTTTGTATCTGTTAATCCCATACTCCTAATTTGTCCCTCCCCCATCCCCTTTGGTAACCTTTGTTTTCTATGTCTGTGAGTCTGTTTTTGTTTTGTACCTAGATTCATTTGTATTATTTTTTAGATTCCACATATAAGTGATATAATATAGTATTTGTCTGACTTACTTCACGAAATATAATATTCTGTAGGTCTATGCATACTGCTGCAAATGGCATTACTTCATTCTTCTTTATGGCTGAGTAATATTCCATTGTATAACTCTACCGCATCTTTTTTATCCATTCATCTGTTGATGGACGTTTAGATTGCTTCCATGTCATGGTTATTGTAAATAGTGCTACTATGAACATTGGGGTGCATGTATGTTTTTGAATTAGAATTTTTGTTTTTTCTGGATGTATACCAAGCAGTGGGGTTGCTGGGTCATATGGTAGCTCTATTTTTAGTTTTTTCAGGAACTGCCATACGGTTTTTCATAATGGCTGCACCAATTTACATTCCCACCAACAGTGTAGGAGGGTTCCCTTTTCTCCGCATCCTCTTCAGCATTTATTATTTGTAGACTTTTTGGTGATGGCTTTTCTGACCAGGGTGAGGTGATACCTCATTGTAGTTTTGATTTGCATTTCTCTAATAATTAGCAGTGTTGAGCATCTTTTCATGTTCCTGTTGGCAATCTGTATGTCTTTGGAGAAATGTCTGTTTAGGTCCTCTGCCTGCCAATTGTTTTGATTGAGTTGTGTTTTTTCTGGATATTGTTTTATTAGCTTTTTGGATATTAACCCCTTTTTGGTCACATCATTTGCAAATATTTTCTCCCATTCTGTAGGTTGTCTTTTTGTTTTGTTGATAGTTTCCTTTCTTGTGCAAAAGCTTTTGATTAGATCCCATTTGTTTATTTTTGCTTTTATTTCTTTTGCCTTGAGAGACTGATTAGGAAAATATTGTTATGATTTATGTCTGAGAATGTTTTGCCTATGTTCTCTTCTAAGAGTTTTATGGTGTCACGTCTTTATTTATTTAAAAAATAAATTTATTTATTTTATTTTATTATTTATTTTTGGCTGCGTTGGGTCTTCATTGCTGCACGCAGGTATTCTCTAGTTGCGGTGAGTGGGGGCTACTCTGTTGTGGTGAGTGGGCTTCTCATTGCGGTGGCTTCTCTTGCTGGGGAGCATGGGCTCTAGGCGCACGGGCTTCAGTAGTTGTGGCATGCTGGCTCTAGAGTGCAGGCTCAGTAGTTGTGGCGCATGGACTCACTTGCTCCACAGCATGTGGGATCTTCCCAGACCAGGGCTCGAACCCATGTCCCCTGCATTGGCAGGTGGATTCTTAACCACTGCACCACCAGGGAAGCCCTCATGTCTTATATTTAGATCTTTGAAACATTTTGAGTTTATTTTTGTAGATGGTGTGAGGGAATGTTCTAATTTCATTGATTTACATGTAGCTCTCCAGCTTTCCCAACACCACTTGGAGAGACTGGCTTTCCTCCATTGTATGTTCTTGCCTCCTTTATCATAAACTGATTGATGATAGGTGCATGGGTTTATTTCTGGGCTCTCTATTCTGTTCCATTGATCAATATGTCTGTTTTTGTGCAGGTACCACGCTGTTTTGATTACTGTAGCTTTGTAGTATAGTCTGAAGTCTGGAAGGGTTATACCTCCAGCTTTGTTCTTTTTTCCTCAGGATCGCTTTGACAATTCTGGGTCTTTTGTGGGGTATTTTTGTTTTGTTTTTTGGTTTTTTTTGCAGTACGCGGGCCTCTCACTGTTGTGGCTTCTCCGGTTGCGGAGCACAGGCTCTGGACGCGCAGGCTCAGTGGCCATGGCTCACAAGCCCAGCCGCTCCGCGGCATGTAGGATCTTCCCATACTGGGGCACAAACCCCTGTCCCCTGCATCGGCAGGCAGACTCTCAACCACTGCACCACCAGAGAAGCCCTCTTCTGTGGTTTTTTTAAATCCCGTATAAATTTTAGGATTCTTTCTTCTCGTTCTGTGAAAAGGGTCATGGGTATTTTGATAGGGATTGCATTGAATCTGTAGATTGATTTGGGTAGTATGGCCATCTTAACAATATTAATTCTTCCAATCTAAGAGCATAGGAAATCTTTCCATTTCTCGGAATCATCTTCAACTTCCTTTATCAGTGTTTTACAGTTTTCATCATATAGGTCTTTCACCTCTTTGGTTAATAAACGTAAGTTTTATATGTACCGGGAAACAAAAAATTCATGTGACTCACTTTATTGCAATATTCTCTTTATTGCAGTGGTCTGGAACCAAACTCACAATATCTGAGGTGTGCCTGTAGAGTTAAAGTTGGAACTTTGTTAGTCAGACTCAGAGCCTACATGCTGAACCCCACGATATTTTGCAGTGACTTTGCAAAAGCAGCCACCTCCTTTGTTGAAGCTGTAAGAGTGATTCTATGTGGACTTCTCTTGTTCTAAGAGGAGAGAAGTCTGGTTGGGGAGGACCATTATGGATGTAGAGAAGAGACTGAGCAGGTCATGGTGCATGAGGGCAGAAGGAGGGAGAGGGGAAAAAAAAGCTGGTGACAGTGACAGTGTGTCTTCTAAAAGCAAAAATATCTTGTTAGTCTCTTTGGGGTGAAAAGATGATATAGGCCTCCAGAGTATTTGTGGCCTGGAGGTGGCACAAAACTAACAGATGATTAGGCTATAAAGCTTACATGTTGAAGAGAGGTACTTTGGAGGTTCATCATGAAGAGATATGCATATGGTGGAAGGAATCAGAAAGGATAAGGAGGTGTTTGACCTGGGTCTTTTTTTTTGGTTGCGTGGCATATGGGATCTTAGTTCCCCAACCAGGGATCAAACCCATGCCCCCTGCAGTGGAAGCACAGAGTCTTAACCACTGGACTGCCAGGGAAGTCCCCTTGACCTGGGTCTTGAAGGGAGGAGAGGATATCAGTGAATGAAGAGAGCTGAGAGCGCCTTTCCAGGAACTACAGCTGTGGTGCCTAAACTTTCCTTTTTGCAATGGTCCCACATCCGAAAGATTGTGCTATCAAAGTACAATAGATTTATTAAGTAATACGTTTTCCTAGTTATAATTAAAGCAATAAAGCTGTCGATTAAAGGTCCTGATCATCACTTATTAGCCAACATTTATTCAGCAAAACAGGTATTTAGCACCTTCTATGTGTATAGTGCTGTGCCTGGTACTTGAAACACATTGATAGATAAGAGACTGCCCTCCTTCAAGGGACTTACTGAGATTTTTAGTTGAAACCAAAGAAATTAGACATCTCTGTCCCATACTATCTTGGGTACATCTGTTATTAGGCCTTTTGAAATATTTGAAAAGAAAAATGATTACCATTTACTGAGAGACAGCGATCTGCCCGACATGCATTGGGCACTTTGTGTTTTTATTCATTCGTGTCTCCCCTCCACCTACACTCGAATGCAAGCTTCATGTTTTGTTCATTGCTGTGTCTCCAGTCTCACCGTGATGCCTGCCACATACTAAGTGCTCAGCAAACACTAGTCAAAGTGACCAAATTAACTCGAATCTCTCAACAATCCTGCAAGGTAGTGGTGATTTGTGTTCTTTCACTGCTGAGGAATCTAGGACTCAGAGAGACTGAATAAGTTGCTCAAGTTCACGCAACTCTCAGTGACAGGGCGGGGGTTTAAATCTTAGATCTGTCTGACTTTAAAGGTGCTCCTCTCATTCTAGTCTTCTGCCAGAGAGGCCTAAAGAGAGGGACACTAGGTTGGAAAACCCTGAGATGAGAAACAAATATGCAAAAAAGGGTTGGAGCAGGGGGGGTGGCCTGGGCGCAGGGTCAGAAGAGGAGTGGGGATGAGGCTGCCTCGCGTGTTGTGTGGAAGTCCAATGCGCTGGGCAGAGGGCTTTGACTGGATTGGGAAGGCACTGTCTAACGCAAATTTCCACTTGATTGGAATTATGTTTTAGAAAGATTAGCAGCAATGCATGGGGTGGTTTGTCTTTTAGAGAGATGGGAGATGAACGGGGTCATTAATTCACCCATCGAGGGAGAGGTAATCAGTAATTGAATGGAGATGGTGACAATAGGAATGGGAAGGAAGCATGATGTCAGGGCAGACTCAAATGCCCCAGTGAGGGGTCCAAGATAAAGCTCAGAGATGGATTTGCAGTGACAAGTGGGCGAGGCAGCTGGTATGAATGGTCTTCTCCCTCTTCCTAGAGTAACTCCAGGTGGATGGCAGCCTCTGTCTTAGGGCCACAGCTGTAAACAGTCATTTCGGCAGAGCCTATGGCTAGCCATTTCCTTTGCAAATATTTATGGAGCTCTTAGTGTGATCTGTTCACAGCCTCAGCATCAGCACTTTTTCGCACTTTGGGCTTAGGTCAATAACATGCATTAAGGCTGTGCTATGGTAGAGTTTGGAGATACAATGAGAGCAGACATGTGGGACTCTAGCAAGCTTCCTAGTTCAATCTGTACATAACACCTCCTTTCATGAGAGCAGACATGTGAGACTCTATCAGGCTTCCTAGTTCAATCTGTACATAACACCTCCTTTCACTTTCTTCAGCTGTAAAATAGGGATAATAATTGCACCCATCTTACAGGAGTGCTGTGAGGATTCAATGAGCTAATACAGGTTAAGCAAATAGAACGGTGCCTGATATGTACAGTAGTAAGTGATTAGTATTTGCTAATATGATGTGGAAGACAAAGTCCCTCCCCTCAAGGCCATCATCATGTAACTGTATTCATCCAGTCCAGCAAGACACTGCAATAACAGATACATATACAAGGGACAGAAAGAGTTCTAAAGGGGAGTGATTTTTTTAAAAAAATTTTATTTAAGTATAGTTGATTTACAATGTTGTGTTAGTTTCAGGTGTACAGCAAAGTGATTCAGTTATATCTACGTATCTATTTTTTTTCAGATTCTTTTCCCTTATAGGTTATTAAAAAATATTGAGTATAGTTCCCTGTGCTATATAGTAGGTCCTTGTTGATTATCTATTTTATATATAGTAGTGTATATATGTTAACCCCAAACTTCTAATTTATCTCTCCCCCGCTTTCCCCTTTGGTTTTCTATGTCTGTGGGTCTATTTCTGTTTTGTATATAAGTTCATTTGTATCTTTTTTTTTAAGATTCCACATATAAGTGATATCATATGATAGTTGTCTTTCTCTATCTGGATTATTTCACTTAGTATGATACTCTCTAGGTTCATCCATTTTGCTGCAAATGGAATTATTTCATCCTTTTTTATGGTTGGGTAGTATTCCAGTGTGAGTGTGTGTGTGTGTGTGTGCGTGCGCGTGTGTATCACATCTTTTTCTTTTTTTATTTTAAAGAAGGGAAGGAAACTACAGCTTTATTAAGATATAATTCACATACCTTTTTTCTTTTTGGTTGTGCCGCGGGGCATGCGCGATCTTAATTCCCTGACCAGGGATTGGACCCGTGCCCCCTACAATGGAAGTGAGGAGTTTTAACCACTGGACTGCTAGGGAAGTCCCCCACATCTTCTTTATCTAGTCATCTGTCGATGGACATTTAGGTTCCTTCCATGTCTTAGCTATTGTAAATAGTGCTGCAATGAATATTGGAGTGCATGTATCTTTTCGAATTATGGTTTTCTCTGGATATGTGCCCAGGAGTGGCATTGCAGGATCATATGGTGCCTCTATTTTTAGTTTTTTAAGGAAGCTCCATACTGTTCTCCATAGCGGCTGTATCAATTTACATTCCCACCAACAGTGTAGGAGGGTTCCCCTTTCTCCACACCCCCTCCAGCATTTATTATTTGTAGACTTTTTGATGATGGCCATTCTGACTGATGAGGTGATAACCTCATTCCAGTTTTGATTTGCATTTCTCTAATAATTAGCAATGTTGAGCATCTTTTCGTGTGCCTTTTGGCCATCTGTATGTCTTCTTTGGAGAAATGTCTATTTAAATCTTCTGCCCATTTTTGAATTGCGTTGTTTGGTTTTTGTTTTGATATTGAACTGCATGAGCTGTTTGTATATTTTTAAAAATATTTATTTGTTTATTTTGGCTGTTAGTTGCAGCATGCAGGATCTTTTTAAAAAAATTAATTAGTTTATTTTTGGCTATGTTGGGTCTTCGTTGCTGCGCACAGTCTTTCTTCAGTTGCATCGAGCAGGGGCTACTCTTCGTTGTGGTGCGCGGGCTTCTCACTGCGGTGGCCTCTCTTGTTGCGGAGCATGGGCTCTAGGCACGCGGGCTTCAGTAGTCGTGGCACGCGGGCTTCAGTAGTTGTGGCACACGGGCTCAGTAGTTGTGGCTCACGGACTCTAGAGCGCAGGCTCAGTAGTTGTGGCGCACGGGCCTAGTTGCTCCACAGCGTGTGGGATCTTCCCGGACCAGGGCTCTAAACCATGTCTCCTGCATTGGCAGGCAGATTCTTAACCACTGCGCCACCAGGGAAGCCCTGTTCGTATATTTCTGAGATTAATTAAAGGAGAGTGATTCTTATGGATGCCTGTCTATTGTGCAACCTCATCCCAGCCACTGACAGCCAAGCTCTCTTTATATCTCCCCAAACTCCTCAGCAATAAAATGACTACAACTCTTTCCAAGCCTCCATGACCCTAGGACGTCCCACAAATGTTCAGGAGTCAGAGCCCCCCGTACAGTTTTGGAGTTGATCTTTATCCCCCTCCAGCTCAGCAGATCTGCAGGTATTAAGTCCCGGAACAAATGAGATTATGTTCCCTTTGGAGAGAAAAAGAAGACACTCATCTTCACCTCTCCCTGGACACAGATATTCATTTGCCCGATCACCTGCAAAGCAGATGAGCCTCTGAGATGCCCTTTTTCTGTTCACTTAGGGGTGAAAAATTACCAGCAAAAAACCAATTAGTATCTTCTACGAGCAAGTCCCAAGCCTTCTGGAGCCAATTCTTTTACTCCATCCTCTGCACATGAGCAGCATCTACTTTGGGATCTGGTCCTAATTGAGTCCAACCTGTGCTGTTATCATGTGTTAATTGTAGCCCCAAGAGAGAAGAGGGAGGGAGGGAGGGTGGAAGGGAAGGGGCTCTCTCCTTCCTTTGTCTCCAGCCTAGAAGAAGGCAATCAAGAAAGAGGGTGGTTGGCCAGAGGGGCAGAGGTCAGAGATGGAGGAACTACCTAGATGCCTGAGTGGCTGATTTACATGTGATGAAAAAGAATAAAAATGATTCTTTTTTGAGCACCTATTATGCACCAGGCATTATTATTATTATTATTATTATTATTTGGCTTGCGGGATCTTAGTTCCCTGACCAGGGATCGAACCTGGGTCCCGGCAGTGAAAGCGCTGAATCCTAACCACTGGACCACCAGGGAATTTCCACCAAGCCCTATTCTACATGCTGTGTCTGGATTAACAGATTAACAGATTATCACAACAAGTCTCCAAGTTAGGTATTGTTATTAGTTCTCATTTTAAAAAATGAGGAAAATGGGGGCACTAAAAAGTTAAGTATTTTCCCAAGGCCACGCCACTGAAATGAAGGGAAGCCAAGATTTGGGCCTTGACATTCCTGCTGCTGCCTCTGTGCTTGTACCCACTGTGCTGCACTGCTGCTCCCCTCCGCTGCCCCTTGGCTGCTCTTGGAGAGCTGAGTCAGCGGCAACATGGGGGCAAAGACTCAAGTGTAGGCGCTGCCGCTGAGAATCACCAAGCCTGGGTCTCCGAGGTCTCCCAGTTATCTGTTGAGAGAGCCTGGATGAGCGCCAGGCAGCGGGTGGCCCCTGAATGTAGAGCTCTGACCTGGCTGCAGACGGGAGGTACAGAGGAAAGAGACGCAGTGTTTGGGGACACCCGGTCTATTGGGGAAACAGGATATGCAACGGATTGAGATAAGCAAAGGCAAGTGAATACCTGCCATTTGGGCCACGGCCTGAAACCTTAAGCCCAAACTCCCTAGTAAAGCATGAGCGGTCCCTCGCCCTTTGGCCTCTGCCAACCTCCCAGCCTCAGGTGTTTGCCTTGGATGAAGACTGAGAAGAGGAAACCCCTCTCTCCTGTCACAGCTTCTTCTCATTTCCACCCTACTGGCAAAGCCCAGCACCCCTGACTGCAATAGCATTGCTTGGGTTCAAATCCAGATGCCAGGCTCCTATCCTATTTCTTAGAGCACAGGGCTGCATGTTCACATGTCCTCGGGAAACAAGGGAGGTATAATCCAATAGTGAGCGAGTGGTGCTGCATGCCTTAACCTGAAGAGCGTGCATTTTGCCTGATGGCTTTCAGGATAAAAACATTTAAAAAACACTGCTGAGTAGTGCAAGGCTCTTAGCTCCCCAGGAGGAGGAGTGATGGGAGTAGACCTAGAATTTCTCCTTTCCTATGAATTCCTAATAGTAAGGAAGCAGCACAGTGTGGTCCATCCCCACTGTAGAGGCAGGGATGGACTCCGAAGGCAGGTTACGTGATTTTGATCCCGGCTCTGCTATTTATTGCCTCTGTGACCTTGGACAAGTTATACGCCTCCCTCTGCCTCAGTGTCTTCATCTGTAAGATGGGGAGAATGGTAGGACTCACCCACTTCATGAAAGCCGTTGTAGGAATTAAATGAGTTACATGTAAAGTGCTTAGAACAGTGTCCCACACGCATTTAGAGCCATATAAGTGTTAACAATTATTATATCTATAGTGCACATTTCACAAGTTCTGGATGCTGTGGACATGTAGTGACAACCTACAGTTCTGTATGCAGCCTGACAGCAAGAAGGTAATCAAGAGTTACATTTGTCATGAGATCTCTAACTTCCCAGGTTCCCTGGAGTTCACCATTATCTCACTACATATTATTTTATAATTATTAATAATAAATAATTAATAATAGTATTATTTATTATATAATACAATGTTTAATAATAATAAAAGTAATTAAAAGTAATAATAGTAACAGATTACATATAGAGAGAGCTTTCTGTAAGTTGGGCACCATCCTATATGTGTTCTATATGTCATCTCAGTCTTCACATTAATTTTCTGTGACAAGGACTATTATTATCTCCATTTTACAGATAAGGTCCCTGAGGTTTAGAGAAGTTAACTAATTTGTTCACTTTTAAAAAGCACAAAAAATGTGCTGCCTAGATTTAATATAATCCTATGTCATTATCTGTGAATATTATGGACAAGAAATTCTGGGTATAAGAACTATTCTTTTTTTATTTGGCCTCGCTGCACAGCTTGCAGGATCTTAGCTCCCCAACCAGGGATTGAACCCAGGCCTAACCACTGGACTGCTAGGGAATTCCCAGAACTATTCCTTAAAAGGAAACCCTTCTAGTGCTTATTTCCAGGTAATGACCTGTTAGGCTGGGAGGAGACTTCTTGGAGTAAAAGGAAGCAGAGAAACTCAAGACTGAAGATGTACATCTTAAACTGTGCAAATGTGAAAGTGGGAAAATGTGCACAGCACTTGGCATTTTATTAAGTGCTTTCTGGTTGCACCAGATCCTTTTTGAAACAAGGCATTGTGTAGCTAAATAAATAGTGATGTCACATTCTTTTTCTTGAAGAGTCTCCTACAACAACTGTGAGATCCTCATTTTATAAATGGGGAAACTGAGACTAAGAGGGCTTAGGTGACTTGCCTAAGTTTGGTGCAGAGCCAGGATTCAATCCTACGTCTTACAGATTTCCATCTAGCAGCCTTTCCTTACACTGTGCTGCCTAAGAGTTCGCAACACTGCTGCTGCAGTCAATCAAGCCACCATATTCATGACACTGTACTAAGCGCCATGGAGGAATCAGAGAGCATCTGGACTAGCCATTCCTTATGCTTCAAATGGAGAGGAAAGACACACGGGGAACTGAGTTAATGGTAGGAGAAATGTCCCAAAGCAGTGTAATCGGAAATAAAGGGAAAACAGTTCTCAAATGTCAAGGAGGAAGTCAGATTCTGTGCCTATAAAAGAGATTTGTGCACAAAGTATATGGAACATGCTGACCGACTAGAGGAAGCCAAAAGGGAGAGAGCCTGCTGCCCTGGTCAGCCCTCAACCCTGTCATCCAGCAGCCAGCTGGACCCTCAGGCGCAGAATCCTCTATGGCCGCAAAATGGCTCTTCCTTTTCCTTTAGAGTCGCGAGCCTGTTGCCAGCGTGTTTCATCGTGGTTTTGATTGAGGACTGGAGAATTTACGCCCTGAAGCCCTTCTCCCCAGCATTCTCGTCACTTTAATTGTTGGAGCTGCCTAATTACCTAAATACTTCTGGCCCAGAAGCAGGATGGGGATGTTGAGGCCGGTGCGCCTCTCCCCTCCTCCTCCCCCAGCTGGGCCATCCCCATCTCAATTCCAAAGGCCCAGCAGTTTCCATTGAAGTGTAGCAGCTCCATTTCCCTCCAGTATTAATAATTATGACATTAGAAGGGTGATCTGCTGCAATTCAGCCTTTCTATTTGCAGGCTGGTGGCTGCATATCAATGGCATGATTAGGCAAATGAAATCAGATTGACACTGTCGTGAAATATTCACATGGCCAGAATGCATATGCTTCAATCTCATTGTTCCCATTATTAAAGCCATTTTATAATCTCATAACATTTAGACTCACACTTTGCATTTCTAATTAACTTGAGGAGTGACTTCGCTGGGAATTAATTGCAACTTGTGCATTCTTATACACACAAACTCGCCGAGCAACAAACTCCGGTTGGCAATCATGCAGTTCACCCGCAGGATGGACCCTAG
The DNA here is from genome assembly GCF_011762595.2 of Tursiops truncatus. Classification (NCBI taxonomy): domain Eukaryota; kingdom Metazoa; phylum Chordata; class Mammalia; order Artiodactyla; family Delphinidae; genus Tursiops; species Tursiops truncatus. The sequence goes on from NC_047041.1 coordinate 10,231,488, forward strand.
GCTGACTTCTGTTCTAAACCATCCTCTCTGTCAGTTGGGAAAAGTGGCTGGGGACATTGGTTTTCATTAAAATTTGGCTACAAATTGCATGCAGGAACAGTCTGAGTGCCAGAGTCCCATTTCCCTTTGGGGGGACTTGTGTCCACCTGAATAGCCTTTCACAAAGAAGAGGTTTGATGTGAGGCAGCGGTTTTCAGCCTTTTGGATTTCATGGATCAGTAATATCTTTAAAGTAATAATAATGAAGATTTGGGATATCTAAATAGCTGTCATATCGAGCTATTATATTGCCTTTATTGAAAATTACTTCGGGATGAAGAACGTTGTGTATCTCTCACACTTTAGTTGGTTAGTTAGCATTTGAAAATCTCTAATCAAAAGTCCATACCCTTGAAGTGGTCGCTACAAGCGCTTTAATGATCTCTGTCTCCTGTTAACATCAGAGCTTTGTTAATGCGCACAGCTGGTGTCAGAAAGGTTTTTTTTTTTTTTTACTGGTGAAAGGAATGATGTTCAAGACATGTGGGCTGGTTAGAAATATTGACGAGGCACTTTTCATGAATGAACTGTGTAGCCCGGTAGCCTGCACCCTTCAGAACAGTGCCTAGGCCCAGAATTTTGCCTGGTCGTATTTTAAGAAACGTATACAGGATCTGGCTGCCTGGCATTGCTTAAAAAGTGATCTGAAAAAAAAAAAAAAAAAAGGTTCTGAAGAACCTAGGGGCAGGACAGGAATAAAGACATAGATGTAGAGAATGGACCTTAGGACACGGGGAGGGGGAAGGATAAGCTGGCATGAAATGAGAGAGTGGCATGGACATATATACACTACCGAATGTAAAATAGATAGCAAGTGGGAAGCAGCCGCATAGCACAGGGAGATCAGCTCGGTGCTTTGTGACCACCTAGAGGGGTGGGATAGGGAGGGTGGGAGGGAGACGCAAGAGGGAGGGGATATGGGGATATGTGTATATGTATAGCTGATTCACTTTGTTATACAGCAGCAACTAACACAACAATGTAAAGCAATTATACTCCAATAAAGATGTTTTTTAAAAAAAAGTGATGTGAGTCTACTGTGAGTGAAATTTGCTTGCAAGATGCTTGATGGAGCGACTGATTCTCAGCTGGGGACCATTTTGCACCTCCTGCCCCCGACCAGGGCATTTACAATGTCTGGAGATATTTTTGTTTGTCACAATTGTGTGTGTGTTTTGTGGGGAGCCATTGGCATCTTGTGGGTAGAGGCCAGAGATGCTGCTAAACATCCTACAGTGCACAGGACAGTCCCCTTCCCCAACAAAGAATGACGCTCCCCAAACGTCAGTAGTGCCCAGAAACCCTGGAAAAGGATAGAGCTTCAACCTCATTGAACCCACAGAGCTGGCTGTACGACTGTTTTCGTAGCTAATTGCTAATGTTTGCATGTGTGGCAGGATTTAGTCTGTGCCTCTCTTTCACTGTAATTTAGGACCTGCTGGTGAAGTTGGAGGGAAGTTACCTATGTCTGTCAAAAAGAACCTAATAGGGACTTCCCTGGTGGTGCAGTGGCTGGGAATCCGCCTGCCAGTGCAGGGGACATGGGTTCAAGCCCTGGTCCAGGAAGATCCCATATGTCGTGGAACAACTGAGCCTGTGCATCACAACTACTGAGCCTGTGCTCTAGAGCCCGCAAGCCACAGCTACCGAGCACGCATACCACAACTACTAAAGCCCAGGCACCTACCTACCATGCTCCGCAACCAGAGAAGCCACCACAATGAGAAGTCCGCGCACTGCAACGAAGAGTAGCCCCTGCTCGCCGCAACTAGAGAAGCCTGAGCACAGCAATGAAGACCCAACACAGCCAAAAATAAATAAATAAATTTATGAAAGAAAAAAAAAGAACCTAAAAATTGTGCAACACCAAGCTGTCTTAGGTCAGTTTGACACAACAATGTAGAGTCTCAGGGGTGTTTTTACTTTGGAAACTTTAAATTTTGTTAATTCCTGCCTTTAAAAAGAAACAACTACCATCCACTATCACCATCATATAGTAACTGAATAAAAATCTTTAATACCAAAGACATTTCTTCCCCCCCAACTTTTTTTTTTTTTTTTGGCTGCATTGGGTCTTTGTTGCTGTGCGCAAGCTTTCTCTAGTTGCGGTGGGCGGGCTTCTCATTGCGGTGGCTTCCCTTGTTGCGGAGCATGGGCTCTAGGTGCGTGGGCTTCAGTAGTTGCAGCATGCGGGCTCAGTAGTTGCAGTGTGCATGCTCTAGGGCATGTGGGCTTCAGTCGTTGTGGCATGCAGGCTCTAGAGCACAGGCTCAGTAGTTGTGGTGCATGGGCTTAGTTGCTCCACAGCATGTGGGATCTTCCTGGACCAGGGATTGAACTCGTGTCCCCTGCATTGGCAGGTGTATTCTTAACCACTGCGCCACCAGGGAAGAAAGACCCTTTAATACCAAATACATTTAATAAGAATGATCCTTTAAGTAAAATATGTTCAGCTTTTTAAAAAACTCACTTTTTTCCCTCAACTCATTGCATTACGATTTGCTCCAGTTTCCCCTCATACTGGCAAGAATGTGCCCAATTTAGAAGGAGATGTTGCTCTTTTTCTCTTTAAAGGGTATCTTGGATCCAAGGACCAGCCTAGAAAAGGGACCATCTTTCCCAGAGAAGATTGAGAAAATCTTCAGGCAGCCAGGCCACTGGGACATCCTTCCTTCACAGGGCTGGAAATCCACAAATGGTACACCCCTCCCCCAAACAAAACAAAACAAAAACCAAGTAGCATGACTCCCATTCTACAGAGGAGAAAACACGCTTCAGCCACTTGTCCAAAGCCACTTGTCCAAAGTCATATGGCTCTCTCTGCCTCTAAGATCTCAGAAAGGAAACATCTCTTCCAGGATGTGGCCTAAGGACTGTGAGCATGTTTCCATGCAGCGTCTGATGGATCATAGGATTGAATGTTCTTTGGTGGATCATCTGGTCCAGAGATTCCCAATCTCAGATCTGTGAACATTTTAATTATATACTTTGATTTTTTCCAAGGAAAAATATATTTTTAAAAAACCCCAAAACCTGACACTACTAATACCATTTCAGCAAAGAAAGGATATTTTAATGCTAGGAGAATAGAAAGGCAATAATTCATTCCTTCATTCATTCAACAAATATTTTTCAAGTGCCCATTACATACAGGTATTCTGGGTGTTGGTGAAAAAACAGAGAATGAGAATTGCAAAGTCCTTGTCCTCTTGGATCTGACGTTGCAATAACAATCTCCGTTCTTTAAGTGAAATAAATTTAACTCTATGGAAGATTCTTCCAGTGTTCTTATTGTTCTCGTTTCATCTTAATCAGTAAAATCCTTGTGTGGCAGCACTGGTCCACAGACCAGCATTTGGGAATTCTGCATCTAATGCATTTGTCTGTTTCCAGGGACAGAGCCCTGAAGTTACCTCAGACAGAAGAAAATCAAATCAAAATTTAGATGCTGTCTGGATTCTCACAGGGCTCAAATGGGAAATGGGGCATGGCTTTGTACACCACTGGGTGGCATGAGCCAGGTTTCCATGAGTGCAACTTCTGACCCTTTGGTTTTATTGGTAAAGTGGCGATGTCCGCCTCACTTTGCCTGCTTTTTCTACACCTTCACGGATAACTCTGGAAACCCTCCAAAGCATTCCAAACGCCTTTCCATCTCCCAGTTCATTGAAGCTCATTAACAGCGCTGGGAGGCTAAGTTCATTTCTCAAACAGGGAAATTGAGCCCCAGGAAGAGGTCACCTGGCAAGGCAGAGATGGCTTTAGGACCAATCCCAGCTCTTCTGCTTTTCATCCATGGATCTACTCATGGGACAAGTCAGAGTTATCGCTGTTCAGAATAGAAAAGGCCAGAAGCATCTCCAGGCCTCTGTACCAACAGCCTTGTTTGTTTCTTCCCCCCAATTGTTTGGGTTCTACCTCTTCCAAATCACCCTTCCCACTCTGCCTGAAGCAGTGACCTAGGAGTTCAGGGTAATGGGTTTGCATGGCTAGTATCTCTTACTTGCTGAGCTATCCAGCAGGCTTGGAAATGGCAATAAAATTACTCAAATACTGGGACATCCGTGGTGGCGCAGAGGATAAGACTCCGTGCTCCCAATGCAGGGGGCCTGGGTTCAATCCCTGGTCAGGGAACTAGATCCCACATGTGTGCCACAACTAAGGAGCTGGTGAGCCACAACTAAGGAGCCCTCCTGCTGCAACTAAGACTCAGCACAACCAAATAAATATTTTTGTTTGTTTTTTGTGGGTTTTTTTGTGTGTTTTGTTTTGTTTTTTCTGCGGTACATGGGCCTCTTACTGTTGTGGCCTCTCCCTCTGCGGAGCACAGGCTCCAGACGTGCAGGCCCAGCAGCCATGGCTCATGGGCCCAGCCGCTCCGCAGCATGTGGGATCCTCCCGGACCGAGGCACGAACCCATGTCCCCTGCATCGGCAGGCAGACTCTCAACCACTGTGCCACCAGGGAAGCCCTGTTTTTTGTGGGGTTTTTTAAAATATTTATTTATTTATTTGGCTGCATCGGGTCTTAGTTATGGCATGTGGGCTCTTTCATTGCAGCACGGGCTCTCTAGTTGTGGTGCACAGGCTCAGTAGTTGCAGTGCGCAGGCTCCAGAACATGTGGGCTCTCTAGTTGTGGCGCGCAGGCTCTAGAGTGCACGGGCTTAGTTACCCCATGGCAAGTGAGATCTCAGTTCCCCAACCAGGGATTGAACCCGTGTCCCCTGCATTGGAAGGCAGATTCTTAATCGCTGGACCACGAGGGAAATCCCAATAAATAAATATTAAAAAAAAAAAAGACTCAAACACACTGAAAAAGTGTCCCTGAGAGAGGGCACAGTGAAGAGGTAGGAGCAAAGGAGGAGAAGCAGGCCTGAAAGTCTGAGGTTGGAAGGCTGTTCAAGGAGCTCCCCAGGCCACCAAAATCCTCAAGGTGGAAATGAGAAGGCCGGGGTCCTTGCCAAGCTTGACAGCTGGAAAATAAACACTGAGCTTCCCCTACTCTGTGTGAGCTTGGTTAAGTTTGCTTTAGAGAAAGGAAAGTCTGGCTGGGATCTTCAAGCAGCATCCTGTCTCTCCTCTGGCCTCCAGGCAGGCCTGCGTTGCACCAGTCCTGGTGAGTGCCATTGGACTGCACTCCCCTCCCTCCAGCCAGGGCTGTGCACGCCCTCAGCCCCCTCCATGCAAACTCCTGCTCTTCCCAGTGACCTTCCAGGGAAGCTTCCTTGGCCGATGAGAGCGTGGGCCTTCACAGGCCTAACATTGTTAACGCTCATTCTACTTTCTTCTTTGCATGGAATTCATTCTCAGTCACTGGTGCTATTGCCACGGAGAAGGGTGACTGGGTGACCATACAAAACAGTGCCTGATACCAAGATCTTTCTGTTTGGTGCTGAGAAGTGTGAAGGAATTTTCTGAGGGAGATGCATCTCTTTTTATTTTGTTTTTTAGGCAAAGGTTAAAAGTGAATTCGTGGTTCCTGAGCCCATAACAACTGCAAATGAAATGAAGAATACCAGGAAGCATGGCTGGGACGGGAGAAACATCCTTGGAATGAATGCTTGGCCACGGATGATCTCCAACATGCACAACCAAGAGGTGATTTCTTTTGGTAGAATATTTTATTATTTTTAATTGAAATATAACTGACATGTTACGTTATATTAGTTCAGGTGTACAACATAATGATTCCATATTTGTATATATTGCAAAATGATCACCACAAGAGGTCTAGTTAACATCCATTACCACACATAGTAACAAATTGTTTTTCTTGTGATGAGAACTTTTAAGATCTACTCTCTTAGCAACTTTCAAATGTACAAAACAATGTTATTAACTATAGACACCATGCTGAAGAGGTCACCTTTTATATATAGCGTTTATTATGCTATTTAATATATATGTCCAAACATGCGATGAGCTTAGTTTCTGCTGTCAATAAGTGTTGGATCAATTAGTTAATCAATGAGTGAATACAATCTGTATTTCTATCCAGCATTATTCAGACCACATGTGGAATATTATGTTCAATTCAAGGCAGGCTCTGTTTTAAAGTTCAGAGATCCATAGTGGTGAGAGGGCTAAAAAATGATGTGTTACAAGGAGCAGTGCAGGTTCTGGGATATTTATTCTGGGAAAGAGAATACTCAGAGAAAACAGTAGAGCTTTGGAATGTTTGTTTGTTTGTTTAATATTGGAAATGCTTCTCTGTAGCAGTGAGTTTTCTTCTTTGTGATTCTGGTGGTCAGAACAGGGATCCGTAGTACAGGTGACATGGAAGTAAACTGAGCCTTCATAAGAGGGAGTCATCGAACGGTCTCGGATCTTTTAGGTGGGAGGCCTACTTTGGGTAGAGGTTGGACAAAATATCTGATAATTCCCTTTCCTGTTATAAAATTATACTACATATATGTATATGTGTGTGTGTAGCATATGGGTCTCCTGTACCCAGACATAGGTTTTTGTTTGTTTATTTATTTTTTTTTTTTTTGCGGTACGCAGCCCTCTCACTGCTGTGACCTCTCCCGTTGCAGAGCACAGGCTCCGGACGCGCAGGCTCAGCGGCCATGGCTCACGGGCCCAGCCGCTCCGCGGCATGTGGGATCTTCCCGGACCGGGGCACGAACCCACGTCCCCTGCATCTGCAGGCGGACTCTCAACCACTGCGCCACCAGGGAAGCCCTGTTTATTTTTATTAATGGGTAAATGTAGGTAAGACCATTTATTCTCTGAAAGTACACTATTTAAAGGAATGTGAGTATGGTCATACGTAGATATGCATGGAAAGATGCAGAAGCACATAACAGTGTTTCCTAATTTTTATTAAACACCACGTGCTGGACTCACTAACCACTTGCCATGCACTGTCTCATTTAAAGCTCCCAACCATCCTGTGAGGTCCCATAAATAAATGGGACCATTTATTTATGTCCCCATTTTACAGATGGGACAAAGACTCTGAGAGGTCCCAGATAACATACCCAAGGGCACACAGCCAGGTAGACTTGGGTTGAACATCCAGGAGTGTCTGATGATCAGCCTCATAAAAGAGGATCTGTGGGCTTCCCTGGTGGCGCAGTGGTTGAGAGTCCGCCTGCTGATGCAGGGGACGCGGGTTCGTGCCCCGGTCCGGGAAGATCCCACGTGCCGCGGAGCGGCTGGGCCTGCGCGTCCGGAGCCTGTGCTCCGCGGCGGGAGAGGCCACAGCAGTGAGAGGCCCGCGTACTGCAAAAAAAAAAAAAAAAAAAAGAGGATCTGTGATTTGTATTTCAACGCAGACACACGTTCTGAGGCTGTGCATTTATTGCAGAGACCGCATACATACCTGCTGTTGTCCTATTTAGTCATTGGCTCATGGGACAGCGGGACTGCAGAGCGGGTGGTGTAGCTTCTCTTCTGAGTGATGAGCTCTCCCCACCTCCTTCAGGATCTGCGTACCTCAACTTCAAGGAGCCCAAAGGCCCATGGCTGGGCTGGCCAGGCTGGGCCGTGATGTTGGTCTGGGGTTTCCCTGCCATGGCCCATCAGAATAGAAATAACCTCAGGTTTCTTCAGTTGAAGCAAATGAAGTTTTCTGTGCCTTATTTCATTTTGGTTTTTGTGTGTTTTGTGTGCATATGTGCACATACACATGGGTTCTTGTTTTTATTTTCCTAATGGACGAAGTTGGCATGGGAGAAGCTGAGCTCTCTGCAGCAGGCAGAAGCCTCCCAATGAATGAGGATGGTTAAATGAAAGGAGACGCTTTTCATAATTTGTCTCAAACAATCACTTAATGGGCGCAGGAAATTTCTGCGAAATGGGTGAATAGCGTAGGTCCATTTTATCAGCCCCTTAATGAAGTAAAGCCCGCTGGCTTTTAAGACCCAGGCAGCAAACAAAAAGTGGTCTTTATCCTCACACACCAAATCTGTGTGTCAGTAAAGTGCAGGCCCTGACAGGAATTTCAATTATTTAATCAAAAAGAAAATGAAAGAGGTCTTAAGTGTTGTGATTCGAAGACAGCCTTTTCATAGACCAATCTAGTGTGTGCTCACACTGAATATGAAGCAAAATGGGAAGGAAATGAAGGCAGCTTCGGTTTAAATCATGTGATTGCAAATAGTAAATTAGTTTCTCGATGTTTTCATTTAAGTGTTTAAGTGGAAGGTTTTATTCCTAATGTAGTGTAGTGACACAGAACAGAACCCGCGCGGACTCCAGCTTCGCCGTCCTCGTTTGCTGATGCATTTACGCTGGGGCGGGAGAGGGGGGAAGGGAGGCTAAGATGGAGAGAGAAGGGGAAGGGGGCCTCAGTCACGTTGAGATGCTTTTGTTTCAAATTGCTACCGAAGTAGCTTTCACAGCAAACTCATTAATCGAGCAGATGAGTAACGTCTGTTGAAAATGTACTAAGCGAAATGCATTTAATTTGGAAGGGAAATCAGGAACTGCATTAGTCAGAGCATTTAAATGGCAACATTATCCATTCGCCTGTTGTTTTGTTTGACGCGGGCTCACTGAGTTTGTTCTTCAGGGATAAGGGTTGGTAAAACTGGTCGGCATTGAACTTCAGAGAAAACATGCCCCTCTGGCTTTCAAAGGCTTCTGGGTGGTTTTGCTGGGGCTCAGACGAGAGCCTGCTGTTGGCATGGGAGAGCATGTCACAGGAATCTCTCGGGTAAAGTACTAATTGGGTTGGACTGAGTTGACCTCTGGCTGATGCAACAAGTAGCTGGAGGTCATTTCTTTGCAAATGAGCATCCCTTTGTGTTTGTAATTAGCTTTGATTATTCGGCTGGGGGCTTGCAGCTGTGCGGGAGATCAGGCTCTGGGTTCACTCCATAGAACAACAGTGAGTGGACTTTTAACATCAAATTAAGCACTAGGGCTTGGCATCTCTGAGGGTTAGACCCGCCAGCGTCCCTCCTGCAGCCCACAGTGAGAGGAGTATTACGGTGAATGTGTCTTTAACTGGCACTGTCTTGGCTCTGCTAGGATTACTGACCCTCGTGTATGTTTCAGTTTCATTCACCCAAAGTCCCACCTCCCCCATAAAGTATTCCTTGCCTACCTCAGGCCAAGAGATCTTTTTTTTTCTAGACTCCTAGAAAGCTTTTGGTCCATGTTTCTGTGATGCTTTCTGGACACTTGATACTGAGCATACACTAACTTACCGTTGCCCAACTTTCTTTTTATGGTTGAATGGTATTTTTGCTCTTTCTTTTTATTATGGAAATTTTCAACAAATAGAAAAACAAAGAAAATAGTATAAGTAACTTCCAAGTACTGATCACTAAATTTTAACAATTATTAACCTCTTGTCATATTTATTTCATACCCCTTGACCCAGCCCCTGAGATTTACTTACATTTCTCCATTATTCTAAAAGTATTTTTTATGATTGGTGCGTTCAAAGCAGGATCTAATCAAGGACCACACATAGTGTTTGACTTTGTGTCTTAAGTCTCCAGTCCTCACTTTATTTTTATTTTCCTTGTGGCATTGCCTTTTTGAATGAAATGGGGAATTGTCCCATGGAATCCTGGATCTCCTGGATTTCTCTCACTGCTTCTATGCAGTATAGTTTAGCTTGCTTTTGTATCCTGCGTATTTTCTGTAACTTAAAGTTGGATCTAAGCCTGACTGGGTTCAGGTTCAACATGTGGCAGGGACACTTTACAGGCAATGACGCGTGCTTCACGTAGCATCACAACAAGGGCACGTGTGATGTCTGGTTGTCCCACCATTAGGGATGCTAAGGTGGATCACTGGGTTGTAATGTTGACAGCCTGATGGCACTATATAAAGTTACATTTCCTTGTTTGTAAACAGCAAGTAATCGGAAGGGTATTACTTTGGTGCCATTAACAAAACCCAGTTTCCCTATTTCACAGCAAGTGAGAGCCAAGGATGTGCATTAGAGTTTCCTGTTTTCTGCAGCACCTCATAGGAAGAGATGTAGTAATATTAAAAAATACTGGTTGAAGGTATGAATGAACGAATGGATGGACACATGAGGTTCTGAGTGAATAAAGTGAAAAACTTGACATAATGAGAAATTCTGCAAACCCACCTGTGAAATATAAAACTAAGCTAATTATGTTTACTTTGCTGTATAACTTGGAGAGAATATATTAAAGCATGTAATACAATGCCAATCACAGAGTAAATGCTAGAAGCTATTATCCTTAATAATAATTAACATTTTCATCCTGCTTGACAGTTTTGAAAGATCTTTTGCATATTTTCCTCATAAAATAGTCCTACAATAGTCCTCCGAGGTAGGTGACATTATCCCCACTTTGCAGATAGAGTAACTAAGGCCTTCAAGGGTTAAGTGACCTAGTAAACACAAGAGTATTTTCCTTAGATCAGTTGCATGAGAATCACCTGGGGCTCTCTGATGTGCTACAGAAAAAAGTATACACTGATACTATCTTTATGGGGTACAATTTGGCAAAGCCAGTGAGAATTACAAACTTGATCCAGCAATTTATCATCTAAGAATTCCTATAGACATACTTGCCTATGTGCAAAATAATATATGTGTATGGTTATTTATTGCAGCATTGTTTGTAATAGCAAAAGACTGGAAACATCCTAAATATCTTATTATCATCGAAGGGGACTAGTTAAATAAAATCCTGGTCGTCCATAAATGTTATAATGTGCAACCAAAAAAAAGTTATGTAGAAAAACCAAAATGCAAAAGAATTTGTATAAAAAGAGAAAGGGGGCTTCCCTGGTGACGCAGTGGTTGAGAGTCCACCTGCCGATGCAGGGGACATCTTCCCGGTCCGGGAAGATCCCACATGCCGCGGAGTGGCTGGGCCCGGGAGCCATGGCCGCTGAGCGTGTGTGTCCGGAGCCAGTGCTCCGCAACGGGAGAGGCCACAACAGTGAGAGGCCCATGTACCGCAAAAAAAAAAAAAAAAAAGAGAGAGAAAGGATGTGTGTATATGAGAGGAAAAATTTATATATATTACATAATATTTATATTTCACTTATACATTTATTTATTAATTCACAAAATAATGTATTGGGTGGTTGGAAGAATGGGATGGGAAAAATTTTCACTTTGTAACTTCTATGATTTTTCACTTTGCATTATTTGAATATATTTCCTATAGAAAAAAAATGATACGTAATCTAGTTGGAAAAACAGAACCTGGCCGTAAAAAGAGATAAAACATATCAATGTAGTATTTAGCCTATTCCAAAAGCTCAATGAATAGAATATCTGCTAATTGCATGGTGATTAAATACTGTGGACCAGAGTGGTTTTCTGAGGGAAAAGGGTATGAACTGGATCTAGATTTGAATGGAAATTATCTACGTAGATGGGAGGTGATAAGGATGATCCTTCCCAAAAGAAGACAGATGAAAGCAATTTTTAATAATCAAGTTTTGCGAGGCTAAGACCTCAGAGTACAAAGTGGAGGCTGTGTTTTAGTTTAGTTTTGAAGAGATTTCCCTACACTTGCCAGTCCATATTTCTTTCCCCCCCCAAAAATCACATGGTATTTGTTTAAAAAGCACATGGTATTACCACACCATCTTGAGGGGCTGCCCACCTTCCAGCCAATAAGGAGGGCTCTGGTAACCTGCACTAAATTATTCTCTTACCTGGTAACTGTCAAATAATACTGCAGTCAATTATAGAAATATTTTCGTGTCAATTTTGGGGGATTCCAATACTGGAAAATATTAAAGACACAGTAGATAAAATTAAATCCATGGCTTAAAAGTGGAGGCAAGATATATACGTATGAGAAAAAGCCTCCAAATGCACACTCACGTTTTTATAAGGTACATGTTCAGTAAATGTTTGCAGATGTAAACGGAATAAATCACAGAGCTCTTGGCTTCACTGTCTCCCAATATAATTTTCTCTCCTAGTTACAGTTGAGCCTGCATCATCTCAGTGATGAAAATATTTTGCTAATTAAGTAAAATGCACAGAGAATCTCTCGGTTGGTTGTTCGTTTTACATGTTTTTAGTTTCATGTGTTGAGGTGTGTGTGTATTTCAAGAGGAAATAAGGCTTACGCTTTTCCGACATGTCTTTGTTCCCTGCAACTTCTCTACCCTATCTCTCCAAACCACCTCACAGGGAGCCTAGCAAAGGTAAGGTACCTGGTAGACACTCAGTAAGTAGTCTTTGTATGATTGGTTCTCCCCACCCTCCACCAGAAGAAAATAGACCTGGTGTGGATATCATGTTCTAATTTAATGTTTTCGAACCCTGTCTGGGGGAAAGTAGGAACATGAAGAGTGCAGCCATCCAATAAGAAGGCATCATCTTTCTCAAAATCATCTTCAAGGTATCTTCTAGAGCTAAATAGCTGTTCCCCATTTGTATCTAGGAGACCACTCCCTCATAGCTTGTACTCATCACCACCTTCCCAATACATTGGTTTTTTTTTTCTTGACAAGAAACTCTTCCTAAGATTACATAAGCCTGCTTTTATGTAGCGACACGGTGTTGGATTCATTATTCATTCATGTCCGTGGTAGCCCTAGGGTTCCAGTATTGATCATCTGTGCTTGCTTTTATCACCACCAGCATCACCACTACCACCGTCTCCATCACCACCTCCATCAGCACGACTGTCACCATAACCACCACCACCTGCAGTATCACCATCATCATCACCAGTAGCAGGGCTACTTATTAAGCATTAGCTGTGTGCCAGGCACTGAGCAAAATGCATTACATATATTACCTTTGAAAAATTGAGATGCAGGAATTCCCTGGTGGTCCTGGGGTTAGGACTTGGCGCTTTCACTGCTAGGGCCCCAGTTCCATCCCTGGTCGGTGAACTAAGATCCCACAAGCCACACGCAGCAGCGCAGCCTAAATAAATAAATAAATAAAATTGAGACGTAAGTGACACATACCCATTACCTTAAATTCTCTCCAAAACTACCCTGTGAGATACAAATATTGTCCCCATTTTACAATGGAGAGCAATAGAGCTTTGAGGGATTAAACAAAATTTCCACAGTCATACAGCTAGTATTCAGCAGTGATGGAGCCAGATCTCTAATCTCAGTCTGTCTGACTCTAAACCCTGTTCTATTTTCAACTGGTTATGTATACTGCCCTCAACATCTTGAAGTGTATATGTGTGTGTGTGTGTGTGTGTGTGTGTGTGTGTTCATATTCCAAAGTTAAAACTTTAAAACATCCTTTCTGGTTCTAGTTATTACAGGTCATGGTATGAATTTATAAATCCTCCAATGAGAAGATTTGGGGAGATTGCAGTCTTAAATCAAGGGCGATAGTTTCAAGTTCCATTCCAGATGAGAAATAAGCAGCACCTATTATTGCTTTACTTGTCTATTTTTCAAAGATAATGTGGTTGGAATGAAGAGAGTATGGACACTGGGGTCAGATAAACCTGAGTTCAAATCCTAGCGTACAAAGCTGAATGATCTTGAGCTCATGACTCTACCTAAGTGATCTTCTGTTTCTTTGTATGTAATAAGGAAGAGTTGTGATACTCAAATGAGAAGGCAGAGCAAAATATATGATGTATAACATAAATGCAAGAAGTTTACCTCATTATCCATAGTGCCATCATTGAAATTGCTAAAAAACATTCTTCAAAGACTTTCTTTAAGTGATTAAATCGATATTATTCTTAATTTATGGATGAGAGTGAGGTGTGTGATCAACTTTGAAATCACGTATAGTTTATATGAAAATAAAGACTTGCAGAACTTTTACTAAGGAATAAAAGTTTCATGTCCCTTATAGGCAAATATCAATTAAAAACAACTATGTTCTAATTTGGGTCCAGTAACTTATGGAGAAAAGCTAAAATCATAATAAAAATAATGTAGTGAATTTTGATTTGAACATTTTGGGGTTAAAGTAAAATAATTCTTTTTTCTTTTATATTTTAATTTTAAAATGACTTTTGAATAAATATTACATTCATATGATTCTTACTCAAAAGATACAAAAAGGGCAATTAGGGAAAAACCTGCTTCCCATCAAGTCCCCAGGACCTCAGTCCCTAATGGCAACTAATGCTATGAGTTTCTTTTGTATCTTTCCAGAGGTATATATAGAATATGTAATCAAATTTGTGTAGTTTTCCCCATCCTTCCCCCTTTAAAACAAATGTTAGCATACTTTGCTCTTTTCACTTAAAAATACATCCTAGAGTTCCTTTTGTTCTGGGTTTGTGTAATTTAGCCATGATGTGCAAATCATATCTGTTGGATAAATTACAATGTGCATTTGTAATTTTGATATATATTACTAAATTGTTCTCAATGGAGATTGTACAAATTTGCATTGCTTGCATCAATATATGAGAGTGATTCTTTCCCCCGCAGCTTTGCCAACAGAGTGGGCAATTAGATTTAAAAAATTTTTTATTCGACAGGTTAATGATGTCTCAGTGTAATCTATTATTAGTCTTATTTTTAGTATTATTGTTAGCATCTTTTAAAATGCTTAACAGCCATTTATTTATATTTTCTTTTTGGTGAACTCTTTCAATCCTTTGTCCATTTTTAAATTGTACTCTTGATTTTTTTTTATTGATTTGTAGGAACTTTTTATATATAAGGAATTATCCTTGTGTCTGGGATATGAGTTGCAAACACTTTCTCCCAGTTTATTGTTTGTCTTTTTCCTTTGCTTATGATAACTTTTGCCATGCAGAATTTTTAAAAATTAGTTAATTTTTTAATCAATGTTTTCTTCTCTGACTTCCAGGTTTTTATGTTATACACAGATTATCTACCATCTTGGTCACTGAAAGACAAATTCAATATTATTCTCTCTTTTTTTTTTAAATGTATGTATTTATTTATTTATGGCTGTGTTGGGTCTTCGTTTCTGTGCATGGGCTGTCTCCAGTTGTGGCAAGCGGGGGTCACTCTTCATCGCGGTGCGCAAGCCTCTCACTATCGCGGCCTCTGTCGTTGCGGAGCACAGGCTCCAGATGCGCAGGCTCAGTAATTGTGGCTCACGGGCACAGTTGCTCCGCGGCATGTGGGATCTCCCCAGACCAGGGCTCGAACCGTGTCCCCTGCATTGGCAGGCAGACTCCCAACCACTGCGCCACCAGGGAAGCCCAATATTATTCTCTTACAGTGACAACATTTGTACCTCCCATTTTTTTGGTCCACTAACTTGATTGCATTACCAATGAGAGTTTAAAGAATAAATATCATAAATATCAATCTGTTTCATGAACAGTATTCTCAAACAAAATATAAACGGCCCAGCATTTTAACAAAACATACCAAATATTTAGTTCCATGTACATAGTCCTTTTGGAAATGTTTACAAATTTCTATACCCAATAATAGAGTTTGAAAGGGTCTTACAATCTCTAACATTAGAAATTCACATTGTATTATGGTAGCAATTCATGAACTTTTATTTTTAAAACTATGCATACTAATTTTGTATTGTTTAAAGTACATGGTGCTAGTAGGTGCTAAATTTAAAATCTGACATAGAATTTGAATAGTTTGGAATGGGAGAAAAGAATACTTAAAAGACATTTTGTTAGCTTATTGGGTTTTTTCCTCTGGTAATACACTTGGCTACTCTTCTAGGGACTCAGTGAGGAAATGGTGGAATACTAATAAGAAACCTATTCAAACATCATTCTTATTCCACTGTATGCCTCTTAGAGTATTAAGAAATGATAGGTAATCTCTCGTATTTCAAACCTTTAACTTCAGGTGTTTTTTTTCTGTCACTTTTTGAAGCATGTTTTGAATTGAGATGCCAAAGGCAGCAGCATAGAAAACTTAAAGAAAGAAATAAAATGAAAGTTTTTTAACTCTTCAGACTGACCTTGTCCTGAACGAGCAAACCGGATAGAGTTAGTCCTCCTTATGTTAGGAATATTGTGATTTGAATACCCTATCCTTGAATGTGTTCTCATAGAATTCACATTCTAATTTTCGCTGTAAAAGCACTATTTGAAGATGCATTTGCAGGAAGCATTCAGTGACTCCTGTTCTTTTTCTAGGCATGTCATCCACTTTGGTAGTGCTTAAAATAAAGTACTCAGATAGAAGGTAAGTTGAAACAGACAACAAGCAATATAATACAAAATGTTATGAGTAAAGTGTGTTGCTCAGATCCTTCTAAAATACATTTCTCCCTTTATTTTGAAGGCCGCAGTATAGGCACCTTGGCTAATGGAATCAGTTTCTTCCTTTGATCATCAATAGGGTTATCGTTTCGGAAAACTAAGTCCCAGTTCAGATGACAGTTTTAGATGAGGCTGACATGAAAGAGAGAAGGCCTGTTTAATTATCAGCTCCCTGAAAAACATGTATTTTCTCTCTTTAAATTAATAATTCTTCAGATGAAACCATAAACAGGAGCTCGATCGGGTCTTGTGGGTTGGGTGGGGGAAAATTTATTTGATCCTTAACTTTTGCTCAGAGCAGTGAAGGGGATCTGGTTTTACGTGTCTGCCTTGCATACGGTTATAGCCTGCTGGCTCCAGGTGATCAATTTCGGTCAAATGAGAATGAGAAATAAATGTAACGAGATTGCATTTATTTAATCTCCTAAAGCTTGGTGAAAGCTTGCAAAGACAGGTAGTGAGTACCCTGGAAGATAGTAGATGCTCAATGAATGTTCACAATAATAGAATATAGTGGATAGATGAAGGGCAAGTATTGAGAATGTGCTAGGCTGGCTTCAGCAACTGCTTTCCATTTTTTAAAAATTTACTTATTTATTTTTGGCTGCGTTGGGTCTTCTTGCTGCACGCTGGCTTTCTCTAGTTGCGGCGAGCGGGGGCTACTCTTCATTGCAGTGTGTGTGCTTCTCATTGTGGTGGCTTCTCTTGTTGCGGAGCACGGGCTCTAGGTGCACGGGCTCAGCAGTTGTGGCTTGCGGGCTCTAGGCGCGGGGGCTCAGTAGTTGTGGCTCACGGGCTCTAGAGTGCAGGCTCAGTAGTTGTGGCACACGGGCTTAGTTGCACCGCAGCATGTGGGATCTTCCCGGACCAGGGCTCAAACCCGTGTCCCCTGCATTGGCAGTCGGATTCTTAACCACTGTGCCACCAGGGCAGCCCTGCTTTCCGTTTTCTATGTGTGTCTACCTACATTGGAAAAGGGTAAAAGGAATTATGGCAATTTACTAGACACATGCTGTCCAATAGGTAACCATTTGCCATATGTGGTTATTGAGCGCTTGAAATGTGGCTAGTCTGAACTCCTGAACTGAGATGTGCAGTAAGTGTAAAATACACAGTGGATTTTGAAGGTTTAGTATAAAAAAAGGAATGCAAAAAAAAAATCTCAATGATACTTATATTGATTATATGTTGAATAATAATATTTTTGATATATTGGGGTTAAGTGAAATACATTACTATTTCTCCTGTTTCCTCCTACTTTTTAAACGTGACTAGTAGAAAAATTTAAATGACTTATGTGGCTTGATTTATATTTTTATTAGACATCGTTGGTCTAGACTTTAGAGATAATCTAGGCAATGAAATATTTCTGCTTTTAAGGGGCAAACTGTTTGCAAGCTATATAAAAATATGACATTTACTCCTTACCTGGGCTGGCGGGAGTGGAGGGAAGAGGGAGGCCTGTTGGCTCTGGAATGCCTCTTCCTTCTACCCTAAGACTTACCCGAATTGATTCTCAAGATGGGGCTGGGCACCCTGGGGGCCTCCTTCACCCCACCGGGGAAGAAGGATGGGCCAGGCCAGAGCGCCAGCATCAGAGAGAAACGTGCCAGCTTTCTTCACCTCGCGATTTCCCCGAGGGTCTGGGTCGTAACTCTTAGAGGAATGTGAGGCCGGGACCCGAAAGGAACTTCTCCAGGACAAGCCCCGCGTGCACAGCCTGCCCCTTGCGCTGTGCTCAGGCCCCATAGCCCCCTTGGCGAGCCCAGCTGGGATTATCTGAGTGCGCTGGGATAAGGGGTTCTCCTTAACGGACAAGGGTGGCGACCGAGGAATCCCTGTCTCTGCCTCACTTCCGATCCCCCTGTTCCTGCCTCCGCACCCCCAGGGGCCTGCATTGGTGCGGACGGCGGGTCGCACTCTCTCAGCCACGGAGCTTGGTTTCCCAGCATCGTTGAAAGGGGAGAGGGAAGGAAAACTCCCGCAGTCCTGGAAGTCCTTCCACTTCCCAGAGCTGTCCAGCTTCCTCCCTCCGTCTCTCACTTCCTAGGTTCCCACTGGGGCGGAGGCGGAGGCTGGAGAGCCGGACTCCCGAGGGAAAGTCTCCCTCGGCAGTGCTGGGCTCTTGGGCAGGCGGGTTCTGGCATGAGCAGAAGTAGAGAAAGGGGAGCGTGGGCAGTCGGCCCCTCCTCCCGCGCGTCTTGGCCAGCGAGCAGGGCCTGGGGAGATAGCCTTAGCTTTGGGGGACAGCAGGGAATGTGAAATAAAAGTATATGAAATAAGGGGGAGGGTAAGGACTGAGCAGGCTGTCTACCCCGCCCCTTCCCTTCCCTCCTCGGGTCCCTCGAACACTCCGGGGGACGTGTAAGGATGAATTTTGAGAAAGGGTTTGTAGCGCCTTGGCTCCAAGGTAACTGCTACCCAAAGGCGTTTTTTACTGCCCCTGGTCCCAAGGGACATTCAGTAATCTTGTCATTTCTGTTTCTGAGACAGAAGTTAGTCCCTGCCCCCAGAGTGAAGCTAAAATCCCACCCCCAAGGCTGGGTGCAAATCTGTGCTCGGTCTGTGTAGGGATGGAGTGTAAGCGCGCGCCGGCTCGGGAAGGCTCTCTACAGAGGCTACTTCTGGTTGTAAACCCGCCACGCCCTCAATAGCCTCTAATCCTTTAGGGTCTTAGGAGACAGGATGCCTCGGTTTCCACTCACAGGAAAGAGTAAGCGCTCGCTGGCAGCAGGGTGGATGTGGGTAAAGTGTGGACAGTCCCCTCTTCACGAGTCTCCTGGGTCTTCCTTTGGTCCTGCGGGAGATGACTGGACCAGGACTAAAGACCAAGCAACGCCCCTGGAAGTCTTCTATGTTCCCTCTCCGTGGCCACCTGCTTTCCGGTCTTCAGTTCTTACAATTATAAACTTTAAAAAGATCACATTTCTCACTCCAGGACAAAGAGTTCTGACTTCGTTTAGAGGCTTACTTGCCAAGAGCTTATTTTAAAGTTATTTCCCCCTTCGTCCTCCTTCTTCTGGCTCTCCTCATCTGTTTACCATTTACCAGTTCATCCGTATGGAATACGACGCTCCCACTTCTTGGAGCTCTGTAGTTTGGGGCCTAATTGATTCTGGTAATTAATTTGTTCTACCTGCTAGATCAGATGGAAATCCTACCCGTGCGCCCAAGGATTAGCACTTGGCTTCCTAACACCTCCTCTAATTATCTAATAGCATGGGTTGTGAGGACTCAGTCTCTATTAAAACACTTTTACTATTAGCAGTGGTGATTGGAATTGTGATGATGACTAGATTTCAACAAATTAGAGCTTAAAAATGGGGAGATGGAAGAGAAGTGGCTTCTTTTAATTTCCCTGAGTTTAACATCAATAATTAGAGCAATTTTCGGAGATGCGAGCTGAAATTACCCCTGCTGTGCTGTAGATGATCACCTTAATTTTAGCAAATTGACTCCAGGGAAATAAATGTGACAGATTTGAAAAAGACAAACATTAGAAAACAAAAGATTGGGAGGGAGGAAAATGAAAAGAAAGGCTGCAAAAGGGAATGGGAAACAAAAACACAGTACAATTATTTGGGGGGGGGGCGCTAGGGCTGAAAAGGATAGTATAGCAGAAATAGCAGCCTATGTGAGCGGAATGAGGAGAAAGTAATGGAAATTTGAGAGGAGGTGGAGGCTGGCATTTAAGAGGTAGTTTTGGACATATTTACACAGATCAAATTAATTGACTAATGTAGGTATAACTTTCCTCACACCATCCTCTAAAACGGAGGTAAAGAATGTTATGATCATCATCAACGTTTTATTTATTTACCTCGACAATCCAGTCATCCCTCAGTCATCAACTTAAGGTGGGTCTAGCGGATATGGACTCTCTCCTCACTTCTCCTCTTCCCCCTGTGCTATCATTTCTCTAAAGTTTTAAAGCCCTGGCCCCAGTGCTGAAATAAGTGCTTTATTCCTGTTGCTTCGGGGCCCTTTAAATGCCTTCTGCTCTCTAAAGAGGAGTTTGTCCGAGGGTAGAGACTTTATCTCTTTCGTTTTCTTTAAAAAACGGCCGGGAGCTAGGCAGCTGCTGCCGTGGCGGGCAGAAACTGAGGTCGAGAAACCTGGTAGGAGCAAGGACCCGGTCCGCTCGGCTGCACTCTCCCCGGGCCTGGCCGGTCGTATTCAGCACCGCGGACAGCTCCCCGCCCCGCCCCGCGCCCACCGCACCCTCCCCTCTGCCTCTGGCAGCCTTGCCATTGGCTGTCCCGACTCCCCTCTCCAAGCTGCCAATTCTCCTACACTTAGACCCAACCTACCCAAGAGCTTATCTTCTTGCCTCTCCAGCGCCGGGGGTAGCCCAGGCCGAGGAGAGAGCATCAGGGATCCGAGCCTCGAGGGTGGTTGGCTCTCGACCAGGCGTGCTGAGACGCTGCCTGCTTCCTACTCGTCGTCCCCGGCCCCCGCCCTGTGGCAGGCGCTCGGTTCAAGATGAATCTCAACTTCACCTCCCCTCTACACCCGGCGTCATCTCAGAGGCCCACGTCCTTCTTCATCGAGGACATCCTGCTGCACAAGCCCAAGCCGCTAAGGGAGGTGGCCTCTGACCACTTCACCAGCTCTCTGGCCTCCCGGGTGCCTCTGCTAGACTATGGCTACCCCCTCATGCCCACACCCACCCTCCTGGCCCCTCACCCCCATCACCCTCTACATAAGGGAGACCACCACCACCCTTATTTCCTCACCACCGCGGGTAAGTAACAGGGGTCTCAAGGTATGGGGAGAGAGAGAGAGAGCACGTCTTCCAGCATAGACCCTAAGCCTGTGACGGATGAGAGGAAAGGCCAGAGCTGGCTGGGCCTGGCTTGGCTGGGCCTCCTTCCCTAAGTGACAGTGGAAGGTTGGGGATATGGCTGAGAACACAGGGAGCTCCCTTGAGGCCAATCCAGGGTCACTCCTCACTTTCTATAATGGAGGAGACGTGCCGAGCCAAGAGGTAGCTGCAGATTTGTCGATATTCTTGACGGGCAGTGTTCAGTTTCCTTTCTCTTGGTCTTCCTGGCCACTCTGGTCCATCTCTCGGTCCCCATCCCTACCTCTCCCACTCTGAGGGAGACCCCTGACTATCCCACCCCATGGAAAGGAACTCAACTTTCCAGCCCAGAAGCTCAAAAGGCTCCAGTGGGGCCAGCTTTCTCCTCCCAGGCGCTGAGCATTTGCAGGTAGACACTGCGGGGGTTTGGAAGTGAAGGAGGGTTTGGGGATATTCTGAGGACTGAAGGTTTGGGCTGGCCCGAATAAGGGAGAGAAGGTAAGGAAAAAAGAGGGAGAGACGCAGCTGCTCATTAACCCTCTTCACTCCCAACATCTAGCATTTAATTCACAATCTTGGGCTGCGCTGCCCTCCTTTGCCCCTGTTGCTGATATCTCTGGAGCCCAGAGCCAAAGTATTTTGATTTCCCAGGCACGGCAAAGAGCGGGGACCAGCCAAGTCTGGTTGGGACAGGGAGATGCGGGGAAATACCCAGGTTTCTTTTGTGCCTCTCTCTGAAAGGCCACATTCACGCTTTCTTTTCCGGCATCTTCATTCCAGACAGAATAGAATAATTCGTTGAGTCCAGATGCAGAGCGCAGCCGGAAAAACAACCCTAGTCGGGGTGGGGGCTGGACAGACGTGAGCCAGTTTGTGAAAGGTGGGCGCTGGAATCCACGACAACAGCTAAAGCGTTTGTGAAGCGGTAAAACCCAGACTTCGGGGCACTGGGTTGGAGGGGCAATTGTGAAGCCTGCGTCCAAGTCCGCCTCTCTGCTTTGGCTCCACCGCCGGCCAGAGACAGTCTCTTTTGCGCTGCACCCATGTTCCCGGCAAATAGTAGTGGCCAAAGCCAGAGATACCGGAACTACTAGTTTTCTGTTTTTGCTGTTCCCTCCCTGGGATCAGCCGATATTTACGTCTGCGGCGGTTGGTCCGCTTGGTACGTCTCAGACATGGTAAAGCTTGCGAAGGTCAGGAAAGACACGAGAAGTCTCCTGCGGCCCGGGAAAAGCGTTTCAATCCTTCTGCGTGGGGTTGGAGGGAAAGAATGAGAACTAGATGGGTCCCCAGCGCGACGCCGAGACTGATAGGAAACGTGCGAGGCGGCAATTCCCCTTCCGTTCTCGCTCAGGAGCTGCCCCGCACGTGAGAGTGTTGGCCTGTTCCCTTTGGCCGCAGGCGGGAGAGTGGAGGCGGCTCAGGGAAGAGAACGGTGTTTTTTAGTGAGGTTGGGAAGCCGGATCACATTCATGCTTCAGCCCCAGGACATCACTGGTTGTCGTCAGGGGTCTGGAGGATTGGGGGGAGGGGGGATGGTGAGGAGGAGGATAGCTGCTGGACCCTCCGACGTTTGCAAGAAAACTTCGGGAGGCGCAGCCGAGGACTCTCCGGAAGTTTCTCCAAGAAGACAGTATTTAAGGCCTCCGGATCTATTTTATAATTTTCTTTTCCGTTTTACTTACTGTTTATTGTGTGTGTGTGTAGACGGCCTTTCTGATAAAGATCTCCAAGCGCTATTCTTGCGATTTATTCCCCCTGCCCTGCGATTCCTGGGAGAAGCCCTGGAGAAGCCGTGGGGCGAGGCGGGGACCGGCGGGGGCACGAGGTGGAGCGGGTGCCGGGGACGAGGGTGGGGAGTGGAGCGGGGGTCGCCCGGGGAGGTCGGGCTCTGCCCACTTGACCGCTCTTCTCTCCGCAGGGGTGCCTGTCCCGGCGCTGTTCCCGCACCCCCAGCACCCCGAGCTGCCGGGGAAGCACTGCCGCCGCCGCAAAGCTCGCACGGTTTTCTCGGACTCGCAGCTCTCCGGCCTGGAGAAGAGATTCGAGATCCAGCGCTACCTGTCCACGCCCGAGCGGGTGGAGCTGGCCACGGCCCTCAGCCTGTCCGAGACGCAGGTGGGCCGGAGGAGGGGGAGGCCCCATCTCCGCTCGCTCCTCTCCCCCCGACTCCTAACGCCTCTGGACCGGCCGCGGAGTTCTTGCGTGCAACGACCCCGCTCCCCTTTATTCTAGGCTTCTCCGAAGACCCGTAGTAAAAGTACCGACACCTCCAATCTCTTGTCGACTCACCGAAGCAAAATCTCTCGAGCGGGTTCTGGACACGGAGGAAAAACCCCTCGAGTGATTCTGATGCTCACTCCCCGCTTGAGAACTAGCATTTCTGTGCCTCCCCACCCATTTCTGATCAGGGCAGTAACCCGGGTCACACGTAAATCGGTAAGAGATAAGAGGGTTCTTGACCCGAGAGAAGCCCACACAAGATTTTTTTTCTTCTTTAACCTCTCTCACAGCCGCGAGTCTTCATAGCCACCCCTCTCAGCACAGACACAGACAGACAGACAGACAGACAGACAGACACACACACACACACACACACACACACACACACACACTAATATAAGCCTCCTTTCTATTGCCCTGTCCTGAGTGGAAGGGCTGTTTTCATCTTCTACCAGATGCTCTTCACATGCAACCTCAAAATACCTCACTCCACTCCCTTTCCTATTCTCTGTACCTGGAAACCCAACTTGCTGTGAAATCATAGCCCTGCCAGGCCCCAGTGATTTTTCTCTCTGATGAGAAGCAGCAAGTCTGCTTCTCATCTTGCTGTCCAGCAGTCTTGCTGGACCCGGTATTTAGATGTCACAGTCAGAGGAACGTATTCTGAACAGAAAGGAAACTTATCCACGCAGCACTTACTATTAGAAATTCTAATTAATAGCACTATTAGTATTTACTAAACACACCCTTTTGAGCCTCATCGTTATTTCAGGACAAGTACTTCTGAGAGCTAGGATGTTTGATTCTCATTCAAGCTAAGACAATAACTTGTGAGCCACTCAGGTGTGACTTAACCCAAGGTTGGGACTGTCACAACTTCTGGATAATTCATCAGTGGATTGCGGTCTATTAAACTCCAGCAATCGCTTTTGTCTTAGCTCAGTAACCATGGGTCTGAAGGAATGACGTGATTTTCTTTGTTTCTCCCCGGAATCAGGTGAAAACGTGGTTCCAGAATCGGCGGATGAAGCATAAAAAGCAGCTGAGGAAAAGTCAAGACGAGCCCAAAGCACCTGATGGGCCCGAGAGCCCTGAGGGCAGCCCCCATGGCCCCAAGGCCGCACCCGCCGAGGCTCGGCTGGGCCTGCCCACGGGTCCCTTCGTGCTGACCGAGCCGGAGGACGAGGTGGACATTGGGGACGAGGGGGAGCTGGGCTCAGGGCCGCACGCGCTCTGAGCCGCCGGGCTGGGGAAGGCGGGGAGGACGCAGAGGGGCGGGCCACGGACATCGGCTCCGGGAAGATAAACACGACACACCTGTTAACCCTCCAACACCTGCGGGGCCTGCGCGGCGCGGCCTCCCGACCCCCTCCCCCGCCCGACCGCCAGCTCGCAGCGCCCGTGCGGGGGCGAGTGTGCGCCTGCTTGGCTCGTCCGCTCGCCCCGCGTCTTCGGCAGCGCAAACGGGAGCACGGGCTCTTGGCTCCCTAATTCGGTGGGGGACCTCTTCCCCGCCGCGACTGCAGACCCCTCGGCCCTCGCCCCTCAGCCACCTGTCCCCGCTCCGTTGGCCAGGCTCTCCACCGGACCCCTTGCCCTTCCTTGGGCAGACCGATGGGCTGCAGGTAAGGGACCGAGTGTCTGGGCCCTCCGCTCTGCGGGGATCCGGATCCGGACCTGATCCTTAACACATTCACTCCCGGACAGACTCGCGCGCCACCCGCCACTAACCTCCCACTCGCCCCCCCCATCTCTAACTAATACAAAGGCGGCTCCCTCCTTCTCAGGGCGGCGCTTCCATCCTCTAGCGTCACAGTTCCCCTCAAGAGCTCGTGGTTCTGCACCCAGGAACCCTTTTTGAGCTTGTGGTCCCCCAGGCACCCGCGTCTTTACTCTGGTTCCCTCTCCCTCCGCCCCCGTTCTGAGCGGCGCTCACGGGAGTCGAGACACTTGGGCAGAGCAAACCCACCGAGCAATTTTGCTTCCCGGCCTTGTTGCGCGCCTGTCCAGCAACTCTTCCATGTCCCACCGGTTACTGATATTTTAAAAGCGAGCGTTCCTCGGGTTGTGTGTGGAAGTGCTCATTCTCATCGCATTTTAGGGAACTCGGAGTTTTAGCAAAATGAAACCTAAAGGGGAATACGCATCCCCTTACAGGCGTGCACCTGTTTGGGGACCCTTGAGGGGCGGCAGGAGTCCTATTGGCTCTGCGCGTTGCCCCCTCCCTTTCCCCCTGGGAGGTCTCCTGTTCTTTTCCCGGGTTTGCACTCTCTTTAGATAATAAAGGGCTCGCCGGGCAAAACTGGGAACAGACACGAGTTTCCGGGAATCGTTTGTTACCGCGACCTCCTACGCGCACGCTCCCTCCCCTCCGCCCTGGGCAGTTTCCTGTCCCCCGCAGGAATGAGCAGGGCTAGTAACTTTTCCTTAACAGATTCCCGTCTCCCCGTCGCCGATTTTTCTGTTTTTAATCGTTTAATAGTCTAGAGTTCCACCTACGTGAAAAAGGTTTCTGCAAATAGTATTTTTTGACTCTGAAGTGCTGAAAGGACAGAGATCTCTTGATATTAGGAGTGTGAAATTATGGTAATGAATTGTGTGACGACACTACATACCCAGTACACTTATCAAGTATAGCAGCCGTGCCAGAGGCGACCTCAGTTTCCCATCTTCCTTTCGCCCTGGTTGTGTATTCAGGTAACAGAGACCAGGAAGGCCAGAAAAGAGTGTCTGTGGCTAGGTAGAGGACTGACTCTTGGGTTCTAATGACTAATAGTAATTATGAAAATAACAGAGATGTGAGCTTGGGTTACATTTAATTACGCTTTTCCGTTCCTTATTTCTCTAATAAGAGGATGAATCCTAAAGATCCTTCTGGGTCAAAGTTCTATGATTCTATTAATGTAGCAGCAGATTTTTTTTTTTTTTTTTCCAGTAGGCTTGTTTGAGGAAACATTAACTTAAGCAAAGATAATCGTCAGAGTGAGAACTTTATCCAATCTGCACCATTTAGGAGGCAAAGCTATTGCTTTAAAAACACAAGCATTGTATATACTATTTGGGTTTGCCAAAGTGCTGTCAGTCAACAATCTGTGAGTCATGGCAAGGATTATTTTTCTCTTCATAGACAAGGAAATAGAGGCTTGGCGAGATGGAAGGATTTACCCATGAAATCAGGACTAGCTAAGAGCCAAAGCAGGACAGAAAATATCTCTTCTGACTCCTTGATCACTTCTTTGCCCAAAACACTTTGCTTTCTTCTGGTAACATGGTTGGCATTTTGCTTCTAACACTTTGTAAGGACCCCTCTTGTATTTATTTAGATTGTGTAGATGTGCTACGAAAGCAAGTCTAGGTTCAGATTTCTCCTCTCTCTCCCTGTTCAGATGATGACAGTACTGTTTTAAAGCAGGCGTTTTTGGCAAATGCTTTGTGAAAGACTTAGTTATATAAAGAAAGCAATTTGTGAATAAGAACGTTCCTAGTAACCTGGGAGAGAGGGTGGATACTGTTACGCAAGGGGAACATCTCAAATACGTCTAATCCCAGGAAGAACAACTACTAAAAGGGATTTTGGGGGAGAATCTTTGAAGTGAGTAGAAATACTATGTTTTGGGAGAAATGAAAACGGTTAAATTAGACGGTTAACACAAACCCCAAAGCACCAGGCATTTCTTTCTTTCTTCTCTTGTCTTCACAAGAAGATGGCAGGGCTTATTCTAGGTCTCAGAGTAGCAGACTAGCAACATTTTAAGACTCTCTGTCTTGAAAAGGCAGGTAAAGAGGAAACACTGTTAGCATAGGCACAGCTCTGCTTGATCAGAGGCAGGATGAATCCTGGGGCTCAGGGAATGGCTGTGTCTTTCATTTATGAGCATCAAACACAAAAAGATGCTCATTCTGCCTCGCCTTGTCTCCCTCTGTGGCTCTTCCTGAATAGATTAGTTAGGAAGGGAAGAGCTCAGATACACAGCGCCAGCCACACTGACGGTGGCATCATTTTCTCATCAGACAGTATTCCCTGAAATTGGCGGCCAACAACTCAATAGCAAAGTTCTCCTAGTTTTTCTTTTCTTTTCCCTTTCTTTCTTCCTTTCTTTCTTTCTTTCTTTTTTAATACACAGGGAGTTAGTGATGATAGTAGAGGATAAACACAATTTAGTCTCAATTTAATGTAACATGATAGCACTTTTTGGTTTCGGCCTTCAATACTGATCAAAGCCTCCATAGGCTGAAAAGATATTTTGTCTGAATTACCCAGGCTTTTGCCTCCACTCAGTTTCAATTGGTGGTGAAGATCTGCAAAACCATGTTCATTATGATGCATTAAAGTAAAGAAAGACATACATAGGTCTGATTCTGAAGGGGCAAAACCATCTTAAAATAGCCAAGGTGGACAAGTCATCCTACATGTAATCCCAAATGTAGTAACTAATTTGTTCGGTATTTGTTCTCAATGCTGTATCTGATGGACTTCATTTCATAGCGTCTCAGAGAGGGACTCGATAATATTTCTACTCACGTGACATAAGAACACAATAAATCGACAACATGTTATTCAGCCCAGTATTAGCTGATAGTGGCACTAAGAAACGATTAATTGGAATCCATGACACCACTTCAAAAGACAGAGAACTGGCTTTTGTCGATGGATTTGATAACTAGAGATAAAGAGGTGTGAAGGCACAGAGCAAGCAGAATGCTTTCTTCTGCTAAGAGAATCGTGCAATAAACAAACTTAGTTGAAGCAGTGACTCCCTGGTCGTCTTGAATGGGGCTCAGTGTGTGTGCAAAAATAATGCAATATTTTATATTTATGTTATATTCTTGGCAGCACATTTTAAAGAGGATATTGACAAACTAAAATTCATCCAGGAATGAATACAGGAACCTAGATAGTAAAAGGTATAGGAAACAGAGGAGTATGAGCGTTTCAGCTTGGAGAAGCAAGGCTTTAGAGAGGGTTGGGAGAGGAGATTGGCTGTGTTAGCTGTATTTCAATGGCTACAGAGCAATTACGTATCGGGAGGGTATGTCTAGTCTGTCCTGCTAGAGACGGCAGAACCAGAACCAACGGATGGTTCCAGGCAAGCAGATTTTGGAACAATATTTGAGCAATTTCTATAGGCCAGGTACTGTGTTGTCCATCAGTAGAACAGGCTAAGTCCACAAAACACTAAGCACTTTTCACTAGCAAAGTTTGATCAGAAGCTGGAAGGCAAAACATTTAAAATTATTTGTCATCTTACTAAGAATAAGATTTTACTTCATACACTCTAATTTAAATAAATAGACCAGGACTTCCCTGGTGGTGCAGTGGTTAAGGATCCACCTGCCAATGCAGGGAACACGGGTTCAAGCCGTGGTCCAGGAAGATCCCACATGCCACGGAGCAACTAAGCCCGTGCACCACAGCTACTGAGCCTGCACTCTAGAGCCCGTGAACCACAACTACTGATCCCACGTGCCACAACTACTGAAGCCCGCGCGCCTAGAGCCTGTGCTCCACAACAGGAGTAGCCACTGAAGTGAGAAGCCCGCGCACCACAACGAAGAGTGGTGCAACTGGAGAAAGCCTGCATGCAGCAATGAAGACCCAACGCAGACAAAAATAAATAAATAAATAAGATCCCACATGCCACGTGGCCCGGCCGCCCCCCATAAAAGATACCTAGAAATCAACAAAAATAAATTTAAATAAATAAATAGACCTATCACAATTAGAAGAGTTAACGGAAACAAGAAAAAGAAGAAAAGGATATTAACTTTAATTCATTAAAGAAGTCCCAAAACCTCATTCTAGAAAGTAAATGAAAACAAGGTGATATCCCACTGAGTTGAAGACAAAGTTATAGTCAGGAAGGAATTGTCAGTGTTAGAAGAGACATTTGACAAAAATCTAAGCCCTTCATTTTATAAACGAAGACATTAAGATCTAGATATAATGAATGTCTGGCCAATGTCAAATAGACAGTGGCAGGGACTTCCCTGGTGGCACAGTGGTTGAGAGTCCGCCTGCCGATGCAGGGGACGCCCGGTTCGTGCCACGGTCCAGGAGGATCCCACATGCCGCGGAGCGGCTGGGCCCATGAGCCATGGCCGCTGAGCCTGCGCGTCCGGAGCGCGTGCTCTGCAACGGGAGAGGCCACAACGGTGAGAGGCCCGCGTACCGCAAAAAAAAAAAAAAAGACAGTGGCAGAATTAAGACTAGAAGCCAATTTTAATTATCGTAGCTTACCACTGATTCATATTGTGATAAAGGTGGCAGTGGGGCTATTGTCATTGTATTATGTGGAGGAGAGGGTTTTGCATAGCAATTTTGGCTGTAAAATTTTTAAAAATTACCTGGAAATTATCTAGCAAATTCTTAGATCAATTTATGGAAAACCTTCTAATTAAGAGCAATCTGAAACTTAAATTGACATTCCTAGGATGTACTGAATCCCTTAGCCCTGTTTTCATCCAAGCCACAGTTGAATAACCACTTGCTGGGATGTTTTCTTTATTTTTCTTTTTTTAATTGAAAATGATGTTTTATTTGAATAAGGCATAAAATAAATTTATACTATTATAATTTATGCCAATCCCTATATTATGCTTACGTTTTATTTTTTTTCTTAACTACAAACTTTTACTATGTTAATATATGTTGTGAATGATCATAGGATACATTTAACATATAGCGCCGAGATGTCTTAGAAGAGGTTCATATATCCTCTTGTAGGATGAGCTAGATGATGTCTCAGCTACTTCAAATCCCCCCACTTTTCTATTCTAAAATTTTTGGCTTAATCTCCTTTAATTACAGACAAAGCAACTTAGAGTCAGAGACTGACTTGCCCAATGTCATACAGGCTATTAATTTGGTGAGTTACAGAATTAATACATGCAGAGGTCAGAGATAATTCCGATAAGTATTCAGAAGTGAGATGAAAATTTGAAATGACCCTCATGTTTTCTCTTCAGTCAGATTCTCCCTGTTGTATTTTCTGATTTTAATCCCACCTCCTAAAGACACGTTTCTCCTTCCCTCTCAGAATTCCTGGTGTGTACACTAGATAACCGTCCCTCCATGATTTCATTTATAATAATTCTGTGAGCTCTCTCTTATTACTCTTTATAATATTGTGGAACCACATCTGATTTGGCATCATTGCCACTGGCTAGATGGCTTAGAGACTTCAATTCTAATCTTACATTAGCTAATGATTACATTATTTCTCTTACTTGGCATCCAAAACATGAGGAGAGTACCCTATAAATCAGTTAAGAATGGGGAGGGGATGTGAGATAACAGTTATAAAAGTATATACTGTGATATCTTGGATGAAAAGTGCTAGAGAAAGATGACGAATTACAGTATACATCTGAACATAGCAGTTTGTTCATTGATACCAAACTTCAGAGGACATCAACTGTAAGCAATATGGTTACCTAAAAGATGAGTATTAGTCTTGTGTGCCTTCACTATCATTACAAAGGGGATATTATGTCTCTTTCCAAGGAATTTTATTTTTTTATAACTTCATCTTAATTTCTCTTTGTCACTGACCTCCCATGTGGACTGAGGGGACAAGACAGCCCTGGATGAAATAGGAGTCAGAAAGTGTCATTGAGGATGCTTTATCTGGAAAGCTCCTTTTTCTCCCCCTTACCTGTCCCAGCCCCATTCTGCCCCAGGTTTCTCTTATCCCATTTGGTGACAGACATGATGTTATATAAGGAGTCAATTTAGAAAGAATTGCCTATGATTCCAATACAGAATGTACGATGGAAATCCAGGATTTAAGCTTCCTTCTGAAGCCTTTAAGAAATTTTTTTGAGCTTAAAAAAGGCACACCTTTTGCATATATCTCTGTAACAAGAATAAATAAAAGAGTTGTTTAGAAATATTAACTAATATAGTCCCTGGGAATTAGCTGAACATTTCTAACATCTGTGCCCTCCCTAGCCTCCAGGGCTGCAGATAATGGAGTAATCATGTGTGCTTGCCTTCTAGCCAGAAGTTAACTTAGCTTAACTTCTAGCCAGAAGTTAAAGAATGGCCAAATAGGGAATTCCCTGGCCATCCAGTAGTTGGGACTCCGCGCTTTCACCCGCCAAGGACGTGCGTTCCATCTCTGGTTGGGGAAACTAAGATCCCGCAAGCTGCAGGGCGGCAATCAGTACCCACGTACATACATACACATACCAAATAATCTATTCCTCTCAGTGCTTCACTTGGGAAGGGAAACAAACTATAGAAAGCAATGGGAATAAAGATAGGAGATGGCTCTTTATCCCAAGTTTAAGATGGGAATAATTTACAAGCTAAAAACAAAATAATGAATACTTTATGCTTGCTCTGCTCTTTTCTCATCTGTTTTTTTCCTCCAGTTCCTAAGTTCTCTAATTTTAATTTTAAAGATTTGAGCTTTATCATTTACCTGTGCACAGTGTTTAAAAAGTCAAATAGTTCTACAAGGATTATTTAAAAAGGAAGCGGTCCCCTGTCCCCTTCCCTATTTTCTTCACTACAGAGGCAACCAGTTTCTGTTTTGGGCTGATTGTTTTGGTATCTTATCCACCTTCATGTTTCTAAATGACTTCACTGCATTGCTGCTTTTTGGTGTTTCTATTTCAGAAATTATCTAGTACTTCATGCTATAAAAGATGAAGGCGTAGTTCTCTTTCTCGCCTGTTCCCACCACATACGTGCACCCTCTCTTATCTCTCCTCTCAAAACTGTAATTTATTATGATGTGCATGTGTAATTCTCAGCTAAGCCAGGTAGTCAGCTGCGATTACTTTACTTTTTCTGCAAGACTTTTTGTTTTTCTTGGAATTAAGGCTCATTGTATTATTCTTAATTTTTAGTGTACTTGTGACTAATTTAACTCCAGTTCTTCACCATTTGTCACTACCTCCCTCCCAAATGTTCATGTATTTTAAAAAAATTTGTACTGGAGTAGAGTTGCTTTACAATATTGTGTTAGTTTATACTGTACAGCAAAGTGAATCAGCTATACATATACACATATCCCCTCTCTTTTTGGATTTCCTTCTCATTTAGGTCACCACAGAGCATTGAGTAGAGTTCCCTGTCCTATACAGTAGGTTCTCATTAGTTATCTATTTTATGCATAGCATCAATAGTGTATATATGTCAATCCCAATCTCCCAATTCATCCCACCGCCCCCTTCTCCCTTGGTATCCATACGTTTGTTCTCTACGTCTGTGTCTCTATTTCTGCTTTGTAAATAAGATCGTCTATACCATTTTTTTTCAGATTCCACATATATACGTTAATATATGATATTTGTTTTTCTCTTTCTGACTTACTTCCTTATGTATGACAGTCTCTAGGTCCATCCATGTCTCTACAAATGACCCAGTTTTGTTCCTTTTTATGGCTGAGTAATATTCCATTGTATATGTGTACCACATCTTTATCCATTCCTCTGTTGATGGACATTTCAGTTGCTTCCCTATCCTGGCTACTGTAAATAGTGCTGCAATGAACATTGGCATGCATGTGTATTTTTGAATTATGGTTTTCTCTGGGTATACGCCCAGGAGTGGGATTTGCTGGGTCATATGGTAGTTCTATGTTTAGTTTTTTTAAGGAATCTCTGTTCTGTTCTCCATAGTGGCTGTACCAATTCACATTCCCACCAACAGTGCAAGAGGGTTCCCTTTTCTCCACACCCTCTCCAGCATTTGTTGTTTGTAGATTTTCTGATGATGGCCATTCTAGCTGGTGTGAGGTGATATCTCATTGTAGTTTTGACTTGCATTTCTCTAATAATTAATGATGTTGAGCATTTTTTCATGTGTTTGTTGACCATCTGTATGTCTTCTTTGGTGAAATGTCTATTTAGGTCTTCTGCCCATTTTTGGATTGGGTTGTTTGTTTTTTTGATATCGAGCTGCATGAGCTGCTTGTATATTTTGTTAATCCTTTGTCAGTTGCTTCATTTGTAAATGTTTTCTCCCATTCTGAGGGTTGTTTTTTCATCTTGTTTATGGTTTCCTTTGCTGTGCATGTACTCTTAACATTTTGATTTCCTGAACAGATTTCTCCCAGAGGCCCCTGGTCTGCTCCCCTATGGATTCTGGGTCAATGCATCTTCCTTCCTCTTCATCTCAGGCATTGCTTTCATTTTACTCTTGTTTCCTCTATCTTCCTTTTTCTTGGTTTACTCTCTCATTTTGGTGGAGCACACGGTCCTGTAGTTTCCTTATTGGTGTATGAAAAGTCAATGTTTTGAGATCATTCTTGTATAAAAACATCTTTATTCTAGTTTCATGCTTTATTAGTATTTTGTCTAAGTATAGAATTCTCAATTGGAAATACTTTTGAATACTTTTGAATGATTTTGAAGGCATCTTTCAATCGCTTTTTAGCTTCCAATTGCTGCTGTGAAGTCTAACGCCATTTTGATTCTTGATTCTTGATTCTTGATATATCCTGTTTCATTTATTCATTTGTTTTCCTTTTTGGAAGCTTGTAGGGTACTCTCTTTGGAGCCAGTGTACTGAAATTTTGCAGTGATATGCCTGAGTTGGAGGTCTGTTTTCACCCACTCTTTTGGATACTCAATAGACCCTTTCAGTCTGAAAACTCATTTTTTTCAGTTATGGGAAAATTTCTTGAATTAATTCTTTGATGATTTCTGTTCCTTTTTTTCTATGTTCTTTACGGAACTCCTATTATTTTGATTTTTTTCAGCCTCCTGGATTTATCCTCTAAATTTATTCCTTTCTCTCCTATTGTCTATATTTTTGCCTTTTTGCTCTGCTTTCTGAAAAGATTCTGAATATTATTTTCTAACCTTTGGATTTTTTATTTCAGCAATCATGTTTCTAATTCCAAAGATCTCTTTAATTTCCTCCTCCTCCTTTTTAATGGTATCGCATATAATATCCTCAGATGTTTGGAAATCCTTGATTGTGTGCTCATATTTAAGTAGGAGAAATAAAAAGCTCATAGGAAGCTCTGAATACCCAGTGCGACCTGCTGACTGTGAACTTTCCTATAGGATAACATGGTTGCGTTCTTCAGTTGGAGAACCTCTGAAATCAGAACTTTTAGCTCTTTTCTTTTAGGCTGGTCAGATTCCCCAGAGAAGAGTTTTCCAAATTCCTGCTTATAGGATGAAGGCCTAACATTCTGGGGACCACGTGTCAGAGGAGGACCAGAGGTCTCTGTATTTAGAACACCTGTGCTCACTGTTGTCTCTGTTCTCAGGATGGTGCCTCCTAACAGCCCGTTGTTTCTCACTCCTGAGACTCTGTAGAGGGTCAAGCAGCCTTTTACCAGGGTGGTGGAGGGAAGTCATCCTTCACTTAACCCCCTCACCCTCTTCCCCCCCTACTTCCAGCAGTAATTGACACCATCAGTTCCAGAGCATTTTGGGCATTCTGTAGTGTATATCAGATTGATTCTTGGATTTCCCCATTGCCTGGTTACAATTTAGTGTTTTTGGAGGCTTCCAATTATTATTATTATTATTTTGCAATTTATTCATCTGCTTTCCAGTTTTTAAAAAGTTGCTACTGGTATCCCTCTTCCTATTCTCCCTGTTCTTATATGTTTATGCCTTAAAAAAAACCCGTTACTGTGATTGTAGCGGAGGCTTGCCAAGGGAGGGAAACAGATGTGTGCGTGCGTGTGCATGTGTGTGTGGGTGCTCAATCTACCGTATTTATCCAGATGTCTCATAATTTGAATCTAAGATTATTTTATTCTGGCTTTTACAATGAGTGATGGAGGTATTGATCTTTTACCTTGATGTTTCTTTTATGTAACTGAATTTGTTAAGTTCGAGAGAGTTGCATTATCATTAGAACATATTAAAAGGCTGACTTCATTACCAAAGCTCAGGATAGCCCTTCTTACCTCATATTCAGTGATGTACTACCAACGGCTTGGGATCTATCCATTTGAAAGCATTGGAGGTTAGTTAGTCCTTAAGAATCTTTGTCTGTGAAAGGTCCTGAATAGTTTTGCAGGATATTCCTAGAAATTTCAAGGTGAGGGAATTTATGTTATTTCATTTTCCTTGGTCTCAGATTAATTTAAAACCTGGGTCCGTAATTCTCTGAGAATCAGAAAAGATAAACAGAGAAAGCAAAACAGAGCCACACAGAAATACACACACACATGCACGCGAGCGCTTATAAAGAGAATGATGCAAACAGGACAAGGAGAATTGGAAGGTGATCAGTTAAGACATTAAGTGTTTTGTGACGCACGGACGCGTCTGCATTTTGCCCTGATAACAGGCCATCAGCTCGTTTTCAGAGGGCTGCTGCCTTCTTCAGCTCAATCCGCAGATCAAAGCAAAACTGTCTGCTTGCATTTTGCAGTCAGAATGGGGATGCTAATTTATACTCCTTAATGTGTGAGGGTAAGAGACTCCTTCAATTAACTGAATTCTATAGCTGGCAAAGTAAAAGGTACACAAAGAGGCGCAGGCTGGAAGAGCCGAAATTCTCATTAAATCAAAAGGTCCAGTATTCATTACCGCGTGCATCTGAGGCTAAACACTAAATATGGGGCTCATCAAAGGAGGTTTAATGGGTTAAATTGAGAATATAATCTAATTAAAACATTAGACACGGCAAATAGTTCTTTGATATTCATCTAAAGGTTTCATTAAAAATGGGTACTTGAGGCTTGTATGATAGATTATCAATTTTAAGTAGAGACAGCATCCTTGGTACTGATTCAAAGTGTCACCATTGTGTGGAAGCAGGGGAAATGGGAAAAGACATCACTGCCAGGTGACAGGTTAGAGATACAAGGTAAGGCCAACCAGGATTCATGATAGTGATTTTGATCACTGTCTGCATGACAAAAAAGAAAGCGTAAGGATTAATTTAGGAGACAAATTTGCCACAGAGGAAAGAGTCCATTTGGGGCCCAAATTATTTGGTGTAGAGATCTACAGTGGTTTTTTTCACTGGACATTCATTCTGTTCTCTACTTCCTTCTCCTGTATAGACAGCTTCCCGAAGGATAACTGATTATACTTTGTGGGTTTTAAATTTCGGAAGGTTATTTCTCCCAGTGTCAAATTCGCACCATAAGCATATCTACTATTTAAGCATCTCTTGCAAAAGCTTGGGACTCTAGCCATAAGAGGTACTCTCAAAAGCCAGTCTGGCAGCCCCGGTATCAGGTCTGGTCTCTACGAGCTGTCAACTCAGTAAAGAAAGTCTGTGAAATCTTACTAGATATTTTCAGGGTTGCACTAAATTTATTTGCCTGAAATGCTCATATCATTGTAATCCTCTCGACCTGTTAGAGCTGTTTAATAGCGGAAGACCATTTATTCAGCTTATTGAAAATTAATTACTTATATTGCCCAGGTTTGCAAGGGGACAATGAAAAGGCAGTGGAGAGGCAGCAAGGGAGATAAACCTTGCCCACCAAATTCTTTTTTCTTCTCTTCATTTTACCCAAAGAGGCCCTATACTGAGTGGTAGAGAGAGCTGAAAAATCTGTTCATTTTGCATCTTATTGCATCTCTCACTGTGATGTTTTCATAACCTTTTGGGAAATTCCCAACTTTTCAGTTATTCCACTGAACCAAAATTAAGTAACCAAACATGAAGAATGGGAATCTTTAAGATGAGAGAATAAAATGAATGAACGAATAAATGAATGACTGAAAAAAAACCCTGCCATCCAAAACCTTTTGCTTTCCATTGAATGGATGTTTGCTTAGGAAATTGAGACATTTTGTATTTTCTCTGTACCTTTGTGAGAAAGATGTGTGGCTTTGCTTCATGAAGTTGAGAGGGGGAGCAGAAACAAATACTGTACTTAGTCTGGAGGCAGTGAGTTGTGGGGACAGTTCTGAATATCAGATTTTTAGCTATTCTGAGATCCTACTTCAGTATATTTTAAAAAGTGGAATAAATAGCTAAATAAAATTTTGTTAGAATACATAATTCTCCTTTTTTGCCTTTATAATATAGAAATTTTGTCTGACAATATAGACCATTTCTTATAATGAGGGATACAGAGGGAAGAGATACTGGATAGACAAAATCCACAATAATGAAAAACTGACTTTGTGCTACTGTTTAAATCCTGTCTCACTGGGAAAACAACTAAAGAGGCAAGGCAGCATTTATGTGTCCTTTCGTCTTTCTGTTTTTACCCATTAGGAATAAAAGTTATGAAAACTCACTTAGCATTAGGGAGAAGCCCTATAGTCACATCCTGTAGCATACTTGCGTGTTAGAGGAAATGTGTATTATTCAAGATTTATTCTTACTCTGATTCAAGATTCCTATTCTTACTCTGATAGGAAAAGATGATCTTTAAAAAGGCACATTTAGGGGCTTCCCTGGTGGCGCAGTGGTTGAGAGTCCGCCTGCCGATGTAGGAAACGCATCGTGCAGGACCGGATTCGTGCCCCGGTCTGGGAAGATCCCACATGCCGCGGAGCGGCTGGGCCCGTGAGCCATGGCCCGGGGGCCTGCGCGTCCGGAGCCTGTGCTCCGCAACGGGAGAGGCCACAGCAGTGAGAGGCCTGCGTAACTCAAAAAAAAAAAAAAAAAAAAAAAAAAAAAAAGGCACATTTAGGAAAGCAACCTTAATTTTTCCTTAAGAACTTTATATTTTCAAGTGCAACTTCTAATATAATGGTAATATCTGTTTTGAAGCACATGTTAGAGTTAGTTAAACTTGTCCTGGTATGTGCAGACTATCACCCAAATTCAATTCATTTTATGCAATTTTTCAATAAGTAATTAAAAAAGAATCCCTCCTGAGTTTATCCAGTCTGATATTGTAGACCATTTGCTATCAATTCAAAGTTCTCAATTAGCTCCAGTGTTGTTCTAATTACTGGATGTGTTTTCAAGCAACTCCCAGCTAATAACTGTTGGGATGAAGAGTCATTTTCTCGCTCTAGACTAGACTGTGCACGCTCATGCTTACTGTGATGTTTTGACAATGATTCATTAACCAATAATAAGGCCCCAATTGGAACAATTAGACATCGATGCCTTTGCTAGGCTGACCTTTTATTTTGTTCCTCAATATTGTCTTTTCTTCAGTTGGTTTCTAGATAACTCCCAAGAGACTCCTTACTATACAAAGCAATATCATGAAGACAGCTGTCATTAAATTCAGCTACTTGTACAAAAGCTGCCTCTAGGAGGATGCTCTTGTTGGAAACTCAAGATGGAAAAACATCATAAAAGGAGTCTGTAATAAGAGAATACATGATTTAAAGGTCCTTTATACCAGTTCATAGAGATTAGGGAGTTAGGCACTATGTCTTTCAATGGCTTGTATAACATCTGGTCAAATCCAGGCCCTCCATCATTATGTCACTCAAGTTCATGGTTCCTTGTCTTCTAATAGGCAGATTATTTTTATTTCCTAAATATCTGAAACAGAAATATGATAAAAATTGATCACTGATCCACTCAGGTCTATAAAAGATCAATGTTATTGTTGATAGTACAATTGCCTTTAAAAGAGGAGCCAGACAAGCGTTTGTCATTTACTGCTTTTGCAGAACCTCTACCCTGTCTTAGTATCATGGTGCCTTAGTGACATTCTGCTGGATCTTACCATTGTGGGATGACTTGGGGCCAGATGAAGCCTATTTTGATCTATTCTTTGATTTCAACCCCAAGCTCTCAGCAAGTATGTTCTATTTCTTTAGTCAAACTCATTTTAGATGCTGCCTGTCACTTTCCGTGTTTGTGTACAAAGAATTTTGATTGCTCTAGGGTCGTATATACTGGATGGTAAAGCTTTGCCTTGAGTGTAAAGTTCCTGTGAAATGTTGTCTGATATCAACTGGATCACTGAACCTGCTTCAGCTGGGTGTGGGTTCTTAATAGGAGGTGTGAAAGTGCCTGAAGGATTTAGTGCTTAGGCTGAGAGAAATGGTTAGGGAGAGGTTTTTAAATGTTCTGAAAAAAAAAATTGAAATAGTGTCTCTTTTATTGGTCAGCATTTGAGTTGCACTGTAGATGTCTCTTACAACTTCATCAATGTAGTAATAAAGTTGCCAGACTGTACATGTTAAAAATGCAAGGTAGATAGTAATGCGTATTTCTAAAAATGGAACTTAAATGTTGGAAGTTCATGTCCCAAATTGAAATATATAATTACATCCTCCTTGCCCACACAGAAAAACAAGAACTCTCTTCCCACAAACAAATAATCAAACAGTGCTCTCCTTGCTGTTGAAAGATTGGAGTTTAGACCTGGCTAGTCTC
Organism: Tursiops truncatus; assembly: GCF_011762595.2. Lineage (NCBI taxonomy): Eukaryota > Metazoa > Chordata > Mammalia > Artiodactyla > Delphinidae > Tursiops > Tursiops truncatus. Next base: position 10,270,909 of record NC_047041.1, read on the forward strand.
CCACTGTAGGACTGAAGGACTTCAGAGTCCCTTATCCTTTCTTGATCTCCATTTCCTCTTCTGAAAGATTGCACTTGAACAAGATAAACCCCTTCCAAGCTCTAAATTCCTTTAAGATAATTTAGTAGAAATGGAATGTTTAGAAAATTTACCCTGCCCCTTTAAAAATGAAAATATGGTAATGTCTCTTACGCATTATTTTTAGCTTCCAGAGCAAGTTTTAAAATATAGGGAAGTTTTAAAATATAGGGGAAAAAATCATTCTATCTCATGTTTCTAGAAAAGTCTTTAAACATGTACCTTGAAGGGTCCTCTTCTTTTACAGATACATTTTAGGAGCAGCTTGGGCTGTGATTTTCCTGAACTAACTCCTCATATATGCTATGATTTTCCAAATACTACTGAAACATGATTCTCCAGTTTACTGTTTATGTTCAGATACTTGTTATCTTTCCAGACTTTCAAGGCTGTTTCCAGTATTAAGAAAAAGTTTTGTACAGGCAGCTTTTCTACCACATTGTGGTATATGTAAAATTTATACAATATAGGAATACACCTCCAAAGCCAGTCCTTATGCCACCTGTATAGAGACACAGATTTTCCCTAAATTATTGTTAAATGTGTCCATTTCTGGATGTAGCCATCTAAGAATACAATGCCCATCTAGTACAAGCAAGTAAGTAAAATTTAAATCCTAATTTAATAGGATTTAAAATAGTCCCAGGGACTATTTTAAGACCTGGGAATTTCACAATGTTTATGCAGTTTCAAAAGATTCTTTAAAAGGGAAAAAATATTCATTAATATTGACATTCAGTAGGATGTTTCTGTGGGATGTTTTTGTCTTACCTAATGTTTTTGTGTGGAAGCACACGTTTGATATTTTAAGATATTTTTGAGGGCAAGATGTTCAGCAAATTTATGTACTTGGAGTCAGCAGCTTTGAGCAAGCGTCTCTCTCAGAGGTGCCCGAGTTGAGTGCTTTTGGACTTGGTGGATTTCTAATTAATATCTTGATGCTCTGTTAGAACAACATTGAGATTTGTTTTACTTGAGTAGCACACCTAGAAGCACTTTCATTTGTTAAATTTTACATACAAACCCTTGGCTAAATTTAGAGATTTCTGAAATATTTTGGAAATGATATTGCAAAATTTACCGGTGTTTAGTCCAAGTTGAGTTCTTTTCAATAGAAACTGAAGTGCTTATAGTTTTTTTTTTAATCAGAAAAATGAGAAAGAAACACAAGTAGATACATTTATTTCTGGGTAACTTTAAGAGTTTCATTATGCTAAGAAAGGGTAGCGATCATTTAAGAAATTAAAAGAGCCAATATAAAGCCAAAAAGAAATCAAAGGATCCAGGATAAAACCCAAAGGCTTTACTCCCTAGTTCTTATTCAGCCCCAATATTAACTGATCTGAAAATAAATAATTAAAATAGTTTTTCTTCCTGGAAAGTAAAATATGGCGCCGTAATGTAACAGGGCCCCATATTTTAAACCCTGTACGAAGCAAACGTGGACTGCAGTGAGGTGACGATGCTAGGTCATCACTCTCAATGCAGAGCAGTGGGTTGGAGTTTCTCTTCTCCAAGTCCATCCCCTGGGCATCTCTGGTCATCTCTTTTCTATACAATATGAAGGGCTTTAAAAGCAGCCACAGCCTGTTTTTCCCTTTCGTGTCTGTTCTGCAGTACTTCCAGCAGTGAGATTTCAGGTAAAATGTCTCCGTTTCCAGCATGGGTTGGATTTTTCTTTTCCTTTGAGGCTTGACCACTCAGATTTGCAGGTTTGGGTTTGGGGATGGTCTTAGCATATTCCAAAGCCTAAAAGCATAAAGATAAAATTTTATTTGAGATGGGAAGTGAACCCTGGATTCCTTAAGTTAAATCTAGTCTTAGGAAAGGTTTATTGATAATATAATTGGAGACTATTGCTACAATAATGTACTAAGGGATGGATGGAAATGGAGACCAAATGGAAAATACAAATAATGCAATATAACGCACAGTTTAAACAAAATCAATTAGCCACGTAACAAAATGCTGTGGAAAAAAAGAGTTGAAGAATGATATGTACGGTTGTGACTCTGGACGCTTTCTTTATAAAACTGAGTTTTATTCAAGTGCTTGAAAATAGATTTCTTATGTGTTTGATCTGTTTAGCTTCTGGCAGTCTTATTAAAACCAAACTTTTATTGAGGAGATATTAACTGACCTTTCCATCCAAAGAGGACTTGTTACAGCTTGAGACCAAAGACATCACTGTAGTTGAGATAAAACTGAGTCTCCATTATTACACCAACTATTCTCGTTTCTGGGTTCTTACAACTCTTGCAAGTATTTATTAGAGGTTGAAAATTATTTTTTCCTTTTCTTTAGCATATCTATAGATACCTGGATACTAAAAAAAGGCAGTCTTTTTTTCAGTGATGTCAGTTCTGACAGGCATTACAATAAAAATGAGATTACTGAATATGATTTCTAGATCTGCCTTTATATGTTTTACTTTTCTAAAATTAACCATTTTTAAAAATTGAAGTATAGTTAATTTACAACGTTGTGTTAGTTTCAGGTGTACAGCAAAGTGATTCAGTTATATATATGTGTGTGTATATGTATATATATATATATACTTTTTCAGAGTCTTTTCCATTACAGTTATTACAAGATATTGGATATAGTTTCCTGTGCTATACAGTAGGTCCTTGTTGTTTATCTGTTTCATATATAGTAGTGTTATATGTTAATCCCAAACTCCTAATTTATCTCTCCCCACCCCCAGTTTTACAGTTTAATAAGGGTTTTTTTTTTTTGAAGGAAATATATAATGACTTTAATCATTGAATAAGGGTTTCTTGAGAGCTAAAATGGGAATGGATAATATATGTAGGTCCTAGAAGGGGAAAAATCTCCAAAACACAAAAACTCCAGACTTCTCAGTGTGTGTAGTTGACTTCTATTGGAATTTCTAGTTATAGACTTGTTGCCTTGAATCTCTTCATGAACAAATAATGGATTGGAGAAAAAAAGAAAAAGTGGCATCATGGAAACTCAATCAAGTGGATTGAGGTCTTCAAGGTCTGAGGAAGAAAGGCAATAGATAGAAAATATGAGAGTCTGTGAAAGAGAACACGAAGTACAAATTCCTAAAAGCACCGAAGGGTCACTTGTCCCTCGTGCAAAGGGTCCCACGTCCTTACTGGGACTGAGGCAGAGACTTGTACTGCAAAGCTCTGTGTCTCCATAGAACGTATTTCATTCACATCACAACTTAGAGTTGGATGACTTCTGAGAGGGAGAACGTCCTGTATTTATCATTTTTATTGGGTAGAGGAACCTATATAGTACCATCCCTTAGGAGAAATATAGGGAATGAACTTGAGAGAAACAGTGAAGGACTTTCCTCTGACATAAGCACCTGGACATGGCAAGAAGACACTAATTTCTTAAAACTTATTTAATGGTAGAGAAGGAAATTGATGGTTAATCAGGATTATTAGTTTTTTTCTATGAAATCACCTAACCATTGAATTTTTGTGTGAGAAACTCGAAATACTATACTTGGAGGAAAACATGTGGAAGACTAAAGATAACAGTGAACTTCAGGGGAAAAAAGAGGCTAACCTTCCAGCATCATATGTGTGTATATCATTTTTACATCAATATCTGTGAATGATGGGGAGCCGCAGGAACAGTAGTAGCTAAAACATCCCCTGTGTTCAAATAATGTGGGGAATTCATTGTCATGAGGTCACAGAGGTTTCCTTTTAATTCTAATTAAAAAGACAACTGCCTTGGTGAGAATTTCTTACCTTCTGCCGAGGGACAGCAGATTTATTTTCAGTCTTTGCTATTTGTGGCTTTGACGGGATGGATAGTGCCTTCATGTTGTATTCCTTTACTTGTTTTGCATATTCCTTTTGCTGTATTAATTTCTGCGTCTGTTCAGAGAAACAAAGTGAGGGTGACTCACAGGTCCTGCTAGATGGCTCTGTTCTCTATCTAAAGTGACACTAATTTTAGTGAGCTGGGCACGGGGGAAATGGGATCACCGCGTGTAAGGTGACAGCAGTGAAATGGTTAAGTTAATGTCTCTCCTAGAAATAGTTTCTCTTGAGGGGCGGAATGTCACTGCAATAGCACACCCAGTGTTCACTTAACAGTGGCTAAATCACATTCAGCCTCTTCTTTGTTGCGTTTACCCAATTTATTTTCACTTTTGCTTCCAACTTTGAACTCTACTCTCTTTTTATGCCTTGAGTGCAGCTGCAGTTAAAACACATTAAATGAAGATCTCCTTTCACTAGAGGAAAGAGAATAAAGTGGATGTACTTTTCATGGCTTGGGAAACTCTTACCCTGAGTGTCTTCTCTGTAGCCACTCCTCAATATTATCAAGATAACTCTATTGGGAAAGACCAACGACCACATAACACACACATCTCTTTTCATGTGCATGTGTCCCACTTTTCTGTTTGGGCCTTCAAAACTAACTAAAAGGTGGATACATAAAACAACATTGGCTGAGTAACTTTATTTTATGGTAGAAGTAGTGCCCGGGGCTTATTACCAATGCTACTTCAGAAGGGTCTCTATTCAGAGGGAGACATTTGAATTAGGACTTGGTTCTGGGGGTATCTTTTTTTTTTTTTCAGGTCCATACCTTTGTTTTTATTTATTTATTTATTTTTTACATCTTTATTGGAGTATAATTGCTTTACAATGGTGTGTTAGTTTCTGCTTTATAACAAAGTGAATCAGTTATACTTATACATATGTTCCCGTATCTCTTCCCTCTTGCGTCTCCCTCCCTCCCACCCTCCCTATCTCACCCCTCCAGGCGGTCACAAAGCGCCGAGCTGATCTCCCTGTGCTATGCGGCTGCTTCCCACTAGCTATCTACCTTACGTTTGGTAGTGTATATATGTCCATGCCTCTCTCTCGCTTTGTCACAGCCTACCCTACCCCTCGGTTCTGGGGGTATCTTTATACAGTTTTGCTGGAAGACAAATGGCAAATCCAATCCTGGAATTGCTGTATGTACATCACACTCACTTTGTCTCTGATGGACTCAAGGTCAGGTCCGAGGCCTCCAAGCTTCATGTCTCTGTTCTGATAAGCTTTCAGCTTGGAACTCTAAAAATACAATCAAAGTGACAGTTTCTTTTAAAGACTTGTATGTCCCCCACCCTCGAGTTGTCATGGCCACATAAGAAAGGGAAGAAGCAAAATGAAGAATGGCAGCCTGTGTGGACCGTGGGAGAGTGGGTGTGTTTCCCAACAATTCTTCCATTTTAGTGGTCGTCATTGATAACAGTTTCCTTGGTAATTTGTAGCTGGTGAGCTAACATGTTTGGACTTTTCCACTTCTGCAATAAAAAACATTGAAATTCTGAAAATTACAAATAAAAAATTTCAAGTGAGTGAAGTGCTGCTTTGTTATTAACATTTTTATCATAACGGATCCATTACTAATTTGCTGCTGCTGCTATGAGTAGTATGTCTAGTTTTGTACCGTTCACTGAACCAACTGATTTCCCTGGAAGAGGCGATCTAAACGAATCAGGTAAGCACACTGCTTCGAAGAGAGAGCACCCTGTCTAATGTCGTAATATTCAAAAGAAAGGAAACATTTAAGGGTTAAGGGTCTAAGCAAGACCCACTGAGAAACTCATTTTATTCAGTGTGATTTTGGATATTTTGAAAGGTACAAATAATTTTACACGATAATGCTTATTACTATTGCATATTTAAAGGGACAGAGTATGGGCTTCCCTGGTGGTGCAGTGGTTGGGGGTCCGCCTGCCGATGCAGGGGAGGCGGGTTCGTTCCCCGGTCCGGGAGGATCCCGCATGCCGCGGAGCGGCTGGGCCCGTGAGCCATGGCCGCTGAGCCTGCGCGTCCGGAGCCTGTTTTCCGCAACGGGAGAGGCCACAACAGTGAGAGGCCCGCGTGCCGCAAAAGAAAAAACAAAAAAAATAAAATAAAGTAAAGGGACAGAGTAACAGACCGAGGCTATTTAATTATTAAATTATGTCAGTTGAGCACAGTAACAGGCAGGAAAAATACTAACGCGCTCCTGACTGTAGGATAGGTTAAGATATTCCCCAAACTCCCACTTTTGACATGAAATCTGACTTGCTACTTGCTTCAGATACCCTTGTGGGGAAACAAAGGCCTCTTTTCTTTGCATTTGTGAGTTCATTGAGTTGTCTTCCGTGGGAAGGGCAGGAAGGACAATACCAAAGAGATGGTTTGGGTGACGGCAGTGATCTTAGGGTGCCTCAAAATTGGTGCTTAGGGTAAACAGCCATACCGCAGAGGCAGCAGTTCTGAGCTAACCGTGTATGGTGCCACCTGTCTATATGCTCATGGCAAAGCATGGTATTTTTCTAAATTTGGAAAGTTCCTGTTAATTATTAAGTCCTAAAATATACAATATATCTAACGTGCCCTTTCCTAAGACAGAATTTGGCAGAGATAGTCCAGAGACTTTAAAGACAGAACATTTCATCATATAGAGAGTTACTGCATATAATTCTCAAATCTTAACAATGAACTTACGTAGACACTTATATCAACTGTTACTGCTCACAGTGCCTACTGACCGACCTGGAGGTCAGACCACTTAGCTTCTCCATTGCCATTTCCCAGGCTCAGAGCCAAAAGCTCTTTCCTCTAGACCCCAGCACTGAACTCTGGCCCATGAGATATGAATGAAGGTTTGCTGGCATAGACAGAGGGTGCATCTTGGAAAACCTTTAATTGGATTGGCACAGCCCCTCCCCCTTTCCCTTTATCTTGCCTTGAATGTGGATGTGATTTCTGGAGATACAGCAGCAATCTTGTAGCCAGGAAAGAAAAAAAGAACAAGAGAATCGTACAAATACTGGTTCTGATGTTTTGAGCTATAGAACCACCGGTGCTAGCAACTACCTACTTGTGGATTAACTGTATGTAAGAAGAATGAACCCTTATTTTTGAAATTGCTGTAAAGAGTAGTTCTGTGGCTTGTAGCTGAAGGCAGTATTTCTAAGGTCCTACAAAATGTTTATAGTACATAGTGCTTCACAGGGCCAAAATCATGTGTCATTTAGGCAACACTTCTACACTGCAAGGATTAAAAGTTCTGTAAACAGAATTTGCCTGATTAGTATGCTAAATATTTGTAGTCAAAACTCTTTCAGTGCATCTAATTCTAAAAGGTCAAAGAAGATCCTTTCTTAAGTCTTTGGACTAAAATAATTAAAATATAGTATACAGAAAATATAATATATAGAAGAAGTATATAGAAGAAATATTGTTCATTGAAGGCATTTCAAAATCATAAATCTCCTTTAAGAGAATAGACTCATCACCCAGCAAAACCACTACAGCTGCTTCCTGCCCTTTAGATGTATCCGTTCATACTTTTATAAAATTGTCCCTATGCTACAAATTATTTTGTTATTTTTTTTGCTGAGAAGGTTACCATTACACTGTATTTCCCTGTCACTACATGTTTTCTGAAAATGTGATCTTTATGTATAACATTCTATTGTCTAGTTACAGTTGAATTATTTAGCGATTCTTCTAAATGTTGAACATTTAAGATGTCCTAGGGATGAGTGTTGTTTGTGGGCTACTCTGATTATTTCTTTGAGATAAATTAAGAGAAGTGAGATTATTGAGACAGAATCATGAACATATTCAGGGCCATTCATGAACACTTCTGTTAACAAGGTAGAAGAATGCTCTTTTTGTCCAAACCTCGATGACACTGGGTATTATCACGTTTTAAAACCTCTGCTAATTTTTAATAGGTGAATGAACTCAGATATCCTATACTTTGCGATTGCAAATTTGTTCTTTATCTGGCATATGCCATCTCCGCCATTGTTTTGAAATCACTAAGTTACCATTTGCCAAAGTAAACCAGTAATGAAAAAGGAGAGAACCCCACTCACATCCAAGTCATAAATCCAGTTTGTCCAAAACTGATGAGACAGAAATGATCAGTGCCCAGAAATCGCATCCTTAGTCTGAAGCAGCTTAGCTTTAATCATTCCACCAACTCACAAAAGATGTAATGTAAAGCATGAATAATTGCTTATTGCATCCCCGTTGAAGTTCTTACTATCACTTCGAATAAATATCGTGGCTGTCACAGAAAAACAGAGCCCACGGTCTAGCATTGCAGACTGACACAAGGAAAGAGTGTGGCCCGAAGTGGTCATCTCCAAATGCCACTGACTCCTTGACAGGCTGAGCTGCTTCCAGTGAAGAGATGTTTCTCAAGGCAGAGCGATGGCTCCTAACAGAGTTTGTTCTGGGTGACTGGCAATGAAAAATCCTGGATTTACTTGTTAGCTTCAAGTAATCTTGATTGGTTCCCAGTGCTGTAATTTTGTTTGATCTCTTCCCATCAAAATTCTTTTTCACAGGTTTATTGAGATAAAATTCACACACCACCAAATTCACCCATTTGAAGTTGTACAGTTCAGTGGTTTTTAGTATAGTCATCAAGTTGTGCGAAAGTCACCACAATCCAATTTTAGAACATTTTCATTGACCTAAAAAGAAACCCCGTACCCATTAGCAGTCCCTTCCCTCCCCCCACCTCCAGCCCTAGGCAACCACTAAGCTACTTTCTGTCTCTTCAAAAGGCTTTCATAGTCAAATAATCCCTAGAATTTAGTTTGATTTACCTCTCTTTGGCTGTTACAAGACCAAAAGGTCACAATAGCACCATGCCACCCCCCATTTTTAAAAATTAAATCAACAATAATAGTCTCATTAGGTCTCCAAACACGGGGAAAATAAAAGCATGTTTTCAAAAAATCCCCAGCGGGGTTTGCTGCTACTCTTTGCATGAGATGCACACAGGGTGACATCAGCCAACCCTGGCTCTAGCTGACGGCTGACCAGACCAGATCTACCCCTTGGAATTGGTGTCCACTGGTCGTGGCTTTGGCAGAGTCTGGCATAGGATCTCCTGGTGGAAGGTTTCTGCCGGCCATCAATCACACGTCTTCTCAAGCCGGAAGAGTGACTTTTATTGTAAGCGGGGGGGGGCAAAAGGTGCCTGACTTGGAAATGACATTGACTGTCCCGGGAGGACTTGTTTCAACTCTGAGAGGTCATGCCCCGCTGTGGGGGACACTGCGGGGCTTTCCTCCAGAACATTCCTCAGATGTGTAAGGGTGAGAAAGTTACTCAGAGACGGACGGAAAACAATGCCTCAAATACTGCGGAACAGCAAGTGAAGGAAATTTGCTCTGCGGTTGCTAAACTTAATCCAAATAAACCTCGTCTTAGAAGCAGTCAAGCAGCAATACCCGGATTGTCTGTGACAACAAACACACGGGTTAATTACTGCAGCTCAGCGCGACACAGCTGTCAGAGAACTCCTTAAGCAGTTACTTTGTGGCCGGTTGCGGTAGATATTTTTATTACTGTTTGTCATCACTTGTGCTGTGTTACTCTCTCACTGCCTGATGTCTGCATTCAGTGGCGTGGACAATGCTGAATGTTCGTAAACTGGTCACAACAGAACTGCCAGGAGAAGAGGAACGGTGCTTGGGCCTATTATCTTGACAAATCCTCAGATTTTTAATGTGATTCGAGTCGATTCCCTTGGCAACCATGAGATTTGCTTTGACTAGGAAATGGGCATGACCTGGGGAATGAGTCCCTCTGTCTGGGGCCCCGGCTACCTGCTGTCCTATACAAATAGCTCGGTTCTAAATCATTTTAGCTTCTGGAATGGCTTCCCGGACAAAGAGTGCTTCTGTGTCTTTGTCGGATGTAGGCTGAAAGTCTTGGATGGAGAAAATGGATACGTGTGGATTGCAACATCTCTGAGAGAAAGCAGGAAGGCAGGGATTTCCCAAGTTGGAAAGAGGGCTTGGGAAGTGGGAAGTGGAAGTTCTCTTTCTTCCTCTTCCCTTCCCTCCCCGATCTTAGCTGTGTCATGATCCACATCATCACTGGGTACTGTCCTCTGCCTTCCCTCGGTAAAACACAGATTCAAACACCAAAAGGAGAAGGAAGGGAAAGGAAACTAACATTTAGTTGATGTCTATTCTTTGCTAGGCACTAAGCTAAGTTTTTTTTTTTTTTAATTTATTTATGCATTTATTTATTTTTGGCTGCGTTGGGTCTTCATTGCTGCGCGCGGCGAGCAGGGGGCTACTCTTCGTTGCGGTGTGCGGGATTCTCGTTGCGGTGGCTTCTCTTGTTGTGGAGCACAGGCTCTAGGTGTGCAGCCTTCAGTTGTTGTGGCAGTGGGCTCAGTAGTTGTGGCGCACGGGCTTAGTTGCTCCGCAGCATGTGGGATCTTCCCGGACCAGGGCTCGAACCCGTGTCCCCTGCATTGGCAGGTGGATTCTTAACCACTGCGCCACCAGGGAAGCCTAAGCTAAGGTTTTAATACATTGTTGCACTTAACTGTCAAACCAAATCTACAAAAAGAACAATTCTGATTGTGCGTATGAGGAAATAGGGGCTCAGGTGAATTAATAACTTGTCCGAGTCACAGAGAGGTTAGGTGATGAGAATTTAGAAATGGCTGAGTGCGTGACTTCCACTAAACCCTGCTCATTAGGAATTGTTAAAAGCTTGCATTGTCAACAATAATCCACAGTTGGCAAGAACCCTAACCCAGAAGGTTCTCTTCCGAGGTAGTGAGTTTGAGCTCTTTTTTAGGCCCTGGTAACTCATAAATTCCAGAGTGACAGCACGCCCTCACCTTGAGAATGTGTTGGTTCCTGAGCTCTGAATACATTTCCCTATAGAAATAATAATACGCACAGTGTCTGGCTTCCTAGTCCAGCCTACAAACCCTATTCTATTTATGAAGTACTTGAAAACAGTGCTAATCATACCTCAGATTAGGTACGATTAACTGTCAAGTAATAATGTTTTGGTGGAAAAATAAGTTACTTATGAAGCCAGGAACATATTTCTTCTTATTTACTGTGAAACTGGGGATCATCCCAGCTCTAAACAACCAGTAGTGGTTTCCACAGCCTGGGCAAGAATTAGGTACCCCGGCAGGACGGAGGATGTGAGGGAGGGTCACGTGAGGAGCTCAAGAAGCCCTCAGGTCAGCATGTGGGAAGGGGCAGAGGGAAGGACCCCGGGGCTGTGAGTGAGCTGAAGGCCTAGGCTTGCAGGTGGCGGCAGTGGGCTGGGGCATTTCATGTGCACCAGCCTCTGAGGTTCTATCTCAGGAGGACACACCAAGCTGGTCCTCCTTTTCTTCTCTGCAATAGGACCCACTGTCATTCTAGTCCAGCTTTCCCTTCTTCTCTTCAAGGCCACCCTTTCCTTTTTTTCTGAGGCTCGCTCTGTGGGTGTCCACTGACTTCACGATCCCCTATTCCTGGAGTGCCCTGCACCTGCCCTGCACACCACAGCCAGAGCAGTCTTTCTAAAACATTAATCTAACTGTGGTGAAAATTCTTCCATGCCCCCCGCCAACCCCCCGCCCCAACACCAGCTGAGGGATTAGAGCCCTCCTTCTTCCAATGACGAGCAAGATCCTCGAAGACCCGGTCCCTGACCTACTTCTCCACTGTCACCTCTCAACACTCAGCACCTCCCAGTTTGAGTGACAGCAGACCTAAAATGCATCAGTTCCCAGCATGCTTTGTGTTCTCTCAAGCTTCAGAACATTCACTTACACTGGTCCCCCTGCCTAAAATACTTTCAGTCTTCCTTCTTTTGCTAACTCTCAATCATCCTCTAAGATGCCTCACGATCACCTCCTGAAGCTCTGCTTGGCTCGCAGGTGGGGATGTGTCCCCCTCTGTGCTCCTCTGTGTTCACTGTGCATCTCTCTCTCTTTTATTTCAACATGATACTGCTGGGGAAAGGGCATGGCTCGTTTGCTGTGCATCCCAGCACCTGACACAGTTCCTGGTAGGAATTCAACACATATATGTTGAGTTGAACTAAGGATGGCTCCCTAAATCTGCCTTACAGTGGACGCCCCACGGGTGTCCACTGGTTCCCCGGCTGCTGGGAGTGTTGTCTGCTACGGCTCACAGTCGAGTCCCTCCCTAAGAACTGACCTCAGTCAGATGGAGCGGCTGTGCCCAAAGTTACAACCCTCCCCCAGAGACAGTCAATAGCCAATGGCTGATCCATGTGGGGGAACAGCTGGGTTCCTTGCCTCTGAAGGGCCATCCCAACTTCAGAACCCTCATGGGCTTGGCGGAGGCGTCCTTTGCACCAGCCTCAAAGCCGCCCCTTCTCCCTCACCCGGCCCTGCCCTCTCCCTCCCCGACAGGGGTGGTTCCCCGGTAACTCTCTTGCTCGCAAATCTCCATTTCAGAGTCTGTTCCTGGCGGGGCCAATCCACCACAGGACTATTGCTTCCAGCCAGTAAACTGGGCAACTACTTCCCTGTTGCCCAGTAAAGCAGAATGCATTTTCCAGCCTTTTCCTTACTATTTGACACTAGAAACAAGTGATCTTTCCTGAGGGGTTTTTATTGTTTGTAACAGTAGAGAAACACAAAGGACATAAAAAGACTCCTTCAACGCTCCTTCATTTCTTCCTGGAAACCTTCCTCTTTGCCTCCCATCCCCATTTCCCTTATTTAACAAAGCAGACTCGATGGGAAAGACCTAAGTGCACAAAGGTGCTAGTCATGGTGAATCTTAGGTAAACACAGAACTCAGTAAAGCAAACATTTCAGAAGAAAGCTCAGTCATTGGCTGTCCTGGGTGTTTTACTGCAGGAGCTGAGGTGAGATGAAGGCTGAGAAGGGGTGGGGACTAGAGGAAGAAGGAGGGGCAGCAGCACCCCTATTCCAGGCCTGTGATAAGGAGAATGAAAATCAAGGTCCCTGTGTATTATCAAAATAAAAGGTTAAGTAAGTAAGATGCTTTTATTACCTTAATGCTGCTTCTTTTCCCATGCTTCTTCCCCTTTTCCAGTTGAAACAGATAGCCTTCAGAATTGCTACGGCTAATTTTCACTTGGTTTCTTTGGCTTCTCTCTGAACTGAGTTGGGATTCACTTTCCACCCTTGACGGTATGGGTGGAAGCGTGACGCCGGGTAAGGCCCCTTCGTGGGGATGCACCTCAGTCAGATGCATTAGCGCTTGCTGATGCTGCTCCGTTGTCTGGGTGAGCCGGGAGTCTGGAGAGGCGCTAGCAGGTTGGCTCTCAGAGGAAGAATGGAACTTCCTTAAAGGAAAAAAAAAAAGCACAAATCTGTTAATGAAACCTAAATACATAAGACTTATAGCATAGAAGTCTTTATGAACCATTAATTTGATGTATTTATCACTCCCCCAATCAAATTAATGTTCTTTAGCTTAATCTTTTCATAAATACATTAATTTCTTAATATCCTCTATTTTTTCTTTAGGATATTCTAGCTCTTACTTAGAACTTTCATTTAGTGCATTCAGAATAGAAAAAACATCATTCTGAAAAATCAAAGGCATTCCCACCACAAAATACCTGGACAGGTTGGATTAAATTAAACAAATGTCCTTTTAGTTAGATAGTTGGATTTGTAAGAGAGACAGGGAATCTTCCGAGACCACAAACTAAACAGAAACTAAAACTAAAGCAGATTTAGATAAGATGAAGCTATGGCTTTCTTTGAGGGAGTTGGGGGACCTAAGTGCTTGAGTTTCACCATTCAACACTGGTATGGGATATGTGAGATCTTGGCTCTGTGTCGGGCAGAGAATCAGAACTGAGATGCCTGCGTGAAGGCTGTATGTAACCCTTGAAGAGCTACACCCTCAATAAAAAGGCAAATTAGTGAAAAACTCATTCACCAGCCTTGGGAAACAACAAAGCAAGACTATCTGTCTTAATGTAGGCTCTGAGCTGGGAAAAAAATTCCCCGTGAATATCTACGGGACAACATTTGGGGTTCATATTTACCTTCCCCACATAATCATGGAAATCCAACACCAAGAAATTAACATAAAGCGATCCTAGAGGAAGGATACCTCTGTAGTATCTGGCAGAAGCAAGTTCTCTGGAAGGATACATTCCCACCCAAGCCTGCCTAGGTGTCTACAGAGAAGATGATAAACATTAAGTTCACAATCCAAAATCCTAGAACATGTGAGTAAATAACCTACCAAGTATGAGAATGAGCAGATACACACACAAAGCAGTAGTAGATTTCTAAGAACTTAAGGTAATTGAATATTAGACAGCATTCATAAGGAAGCATGTTTATAATGATTAAAGACATGAAGGAAGAAATCAAAACCCCGAGAAATATATTCTGAAAAAATAACAGGAAGGTTTTAATCAGAACCATGTAGAACTCCTAGACATGAAAAACACCATTACTGAAATTTACAACTCAGTGGATACACCAAAGAGCATATTGGGGCTGAAGAGACTTAGAAACTTAGAGGAAATTTCTCAGAAAGAGGCATAGAGGGATAAGAGATGGAAATAAGGAACAGTTAAAAAGACACAGAGTCTAGAATAAGAGAATCAAATATACATCTACTTTGTGTTCCTGAAGGAATATGAGAGCAAATTTGGGAGACATAATATTCAAAGGAAAAATGGGTGATAATTTTCCAGAATTTATGAAAGAAATGAACACTCAGATTTAGGAATCCCAGAAAAATCACAAGCAGGATTACAAATTTCAAACCTAGATACATCACAGCAAAGCTTCAGAACACCAAAAACAGAGACCTCAAAACCAAGAAGAGAAAAAAAGACAAAAAGAATGATAATTACATTGATAAAAGACTTTTCGAAGAAATAGAGAAGCCAGGAAATAGAAAAACAATGTTTTCAAAGAGGTTAATTCTTTATCAAGTTAAACATAATTTAAGATAGAGAGGAAAGTAAAGGAATTTCCGGTAAATTTACCAGTGAAATGTACTTGCTGAAAGAACTTCTAAAGGATCTACTTCAGGAAGAAAGAGTAAAATGGAAAAAAGAATGGGAGGCAAAGACGATAATAAACAACTGGTTAAATCTAAAACAGCACTGACTCTATACAACAGTAATAAAACAATGATTAGTTTTAGAGCTATAAGATGCTGGATAAAAATAATATGTATGACACAAAGGGTGATTGGATTACAACAATCCAATGATTTGAATATGTCTGCAGGAGAATAGAAATTTTAACACTAGACTAGTTAATAATGTAAGTTTAAAAAAAAAAAGAGAATAGAAAGAGAATATGCATTTCCAAATCAGTAGAGGGAAGAAGTAGCAGAAAGTTCTATCAGTTCAACAGACAGTATTAAAAAAATAAAGACAATATGTACTGGAAAAAGTAGGGTGGCTAGGACAAATTAACATAGTAGAAATTAATACAAATATATGAGTATCACAAAAAAAGTAAGTAGTTTAAAGTTTAATATCTGCTCACAAATAACAACAAAAGAAAAGCCAAACAAAAAAACACATGAGAACTAAATAGTTTTACTGGAAAATTCTATGAAATCTTCAAGAAGCAGTTCCAGTTGTACATGAAGTCTCCCAGAGGATATAAAATGGGGGAATTATTTTAAGGCTGGTATAATCTTGATAACACATCCAGGCGGGGGCCAATGGCAGATTGGAGAATTTTAAGCCAGTTTCACTTCCTGCATGTGAATGTTAAATCCTAAACAGTGTTAACAAATCAAATCAAGCAATATATTAAAATCGTGTGACAAGTTGGGTTAGTCCTAGGAATAAAAGGACGATGGAATGTTAGAAAATCTGTTAACACATTTAGCCACATAAAGGATTCGAGGAGAAAATTTTTCAATTGATGCAGAGAATTTGATAACATTAAATATCTATTTATGATAGAAGTTCTTTGCAGGAAAAAAATAGGAATAGGAGGTCAGTTCCTATTTATCTCCCTAACTACTAAAAATTAAATATTTTTAATGGCAAAAATGTTAGACTCACTCCCTCTAAAGTCAGGAAAAAAAGATGAGAATGCCTGCTATCTATCTATCACTATCTCTTCTAGGAAGCAAATTCTGAATCTTATTCATTGTACATTCCATACCTCCACGTGGAGCACTTAAATGTCTTCTCATTAATTCATGTGTGTCAAACTGTCTCCCTACTTTGAAAATAAGCTCCTTGAAGGTTCCCATGCATCATACTACTTTTGTATCTTTTATAGCTTTTTAGTCCTATATTCAGCCCTATCAGGTATGTAATAAACACATTTGACTGAATGATATCAAGAAATACCCCGATTTTAAAAATAGCTTTTCTTTCTTCTAATTATAGAAGTAATGCATCTACACTGTAGGGAACTGGGACAAGTCAGAAAATATAAAGAAGAAATTAAAAAGAATCCCAATCTCTCTTGCCAGAAATAACCACTATTGACATTTTGGTGCATTTTTCGTCTTCTCTGCACATTTTGACAGAGTAGATAGAGCTCATACTCCTTAGGTGTTATTTTTGCACTGTACTATTTTCTCTTTATAGAAGAATTTCCTCATAAACATGTTTTTTAATGGTTACATGATATTAAATATTATAATTAATCTAAACATTTCCTTATTCAATTATTGTTGTCATTTCTGTAAATGAGATATATTTTTTTATTGAAGTGTAGCTGATGTACAATGCTGTGACAATCTCTGCTGTACAGCAAAGTGACTCAGTTATCCACATATAGACATTCTTTTTTTGTATTCTTTTCCATTGTGGTTTATCACAGGATACTGAATACAGTTCCCTGTGCTATACAGTAGGACCTGTCGTTTATCCATCCTAAATGTAATAGTTTGCATCTACCAACCCCGAATTCCCGGTCCATCCCTCTCCCTCCCCGTCCTCCCCCTTGGTAACCACAAGTCTGTTCTCTACGTCCGTGATTCTGTTTCTGTTTTGTAGATAGGGTCATTTGGGCCATATTTTAGATTTCTCATATAAGTAATATCATATGGTTGTAAATGATATTTTTATACCCAAGTGGTTTTTTCCTGTATTTTAGATTATTTTCTTAGGATAGACCATTACAGAGTTGGAGAGAATTTGTTCCCTCTGAACATTACTTGCGACCCTCAAAATATACTGATCTTTTTTGACTGGGTCCCTCTGCCCTTCTCCCTCCAACCTCTGGTTTAACGACAGTGAAAAAAGTAGAGGAGACAGGGAAGAAGAAATACATCAAAAGTGGACTATTTTCTGCAGAAATCAAAGGCAAGAACGTCGTTAGGAGAATTTTTCCTCTTGCCTGACCATCGCCATGAACAGCCCCCGCCCCTCCACCCCGTCCTCCCCATCCTGTCTTTCTCTAGCAGCCTCTCATTACTCTAGAAAACCACTTGAGAACAGGAAATTCTTACCATAATATTTCTAAGTCCTTATACTTTGTTTCTGTGTAAGTCCGTTTGGGTTGCTTCTTATTTTCAGTTGATCCACTATCATTTATGTTAGAAACAGACTGAGAGCCTTTCTGGCTAAGGGATGCGTGCTTCTTATTCAGTTCATGAAGATACTTCAAGTCCGTATTGGAAAGAGTGTCGATGTGTAGCTGCTGATTTGAAAATCTTTTCTCTTCTTGGTCTTTGCGTCCTCTTTCCGTATTAACGTTCATCATGGAGTGACACCTGGTAGAATTTCTATATAACACCTTGTCAGAAGCCTGGTGTGGTGGAGCATATTTATTGGAGGTTACTTTGGGTTCCTGGCTTCTCGGTATACCTGAGTATTGTAAATCATTGTTCGGGGCATTCATAACCACGACTGTTTCCTGTTTCACTGCCGTAGGTATAGGCTTAGTTGGGGTTTGCTGCTGTCTGGAAGCGTTATTCTGGTTTCCTTGACTGACAACCAGCTCTTCAGTCACCAAAGACTTTGGGCCATGCCGGTGTTCATGCTGTTTTTGAATCTTGTGCTTGGCTGGTCTTCTGGAAGGTTGCTGGCCATTGGTTGTTTCTGAAGATTGACCTCTGGGTCCATTGCTTGATTTTGCATTTTCAAATTGAGACCAGTGTTCCTGGTAATCCTAAAAAGATATTTTTAGTTAATATAAAGTTAAAAGATTGACACTTCACCAATTTTAGTGTTTCTCAAACTGGGAGTTAAGACTTCTAGGAAGGTGACCACAGAATTGAAAAGAGCTAAAGAAGGAGAACAGAGGGTCCTTTCCTCATTTCGGGCAATGAGAGGGTGATTAGCTGAGTGGTTCCTCCTGGCAGTTTCAGGTTATGAATTTTCTAGAAAGAAATAGCTTAGAATGGGCATTATATTAAGGGCAAGTCTTTGACTTAAAATGTTGTAAAATGAAGTACCAAATGGGGGAAAAAAGCAGCTTTACCTCTAAAGAGCTGCATACAAAGGAATCAACATCAAAATATGCAAGTTTATCTTAACTAAGATGAATATTTTAAAAAATATTATCCAGAAAGAACATCAACAATTTGCTTTGCCCACCAAGTACAAGTTTAATACGAAATACAATTCAGATTATCAGATCTTCTTACTCACATAGGTCAGAAGCTAGAAATGATCTCTTCACCAGATGAAACAAATTAGATTTTATTCAGAGGATTATAAAAGAGTCTGTGCGGTGATAGGACAACTGTGAAACCACAAGGGTTGTTTTGCTTCTGTTCCTTAATATAGCCTGTACTTAGGCAATCAAACATCTGGGGGAAATATTTCAATTTCAGAGCAGTCTTTATGCTTTCCAAAGTCTTGTAACAACAAAATGTACTCCTGGTATAATAGATGCACTATGTAACTATATTGTGCTAAGCCATTTAGACATATTTCCCGAGGAATAAAGCGCTCATTACTTTGTGAAAAACTAGCTGAGTTAAGAGGCCTTTGGAAAGAATGATTAAATGCTTACTGAAAACAGTCCGAGGACCATATGCCTCAGTGTGGTATATAACTGCAACATAATTCTTCCTTGCTGAACACACGTACAAAAAGCCTCTGTGGCCTGTATCTGTGCAACGTTAATCGAAAAATGCAAGTTACCCAGATCATTTGAGGAAAAAACTTGAATAAATCATGTTTTTGCTCAAATTGTTTTAAGGATA
This sequence comes from Tursiops truncatus, assembly GCF_011762595.2. Lineage (NCBI taxonomy): Eukaryota > Metazoa > Chordata > Mammalia > Artiodactyla > Delphinidae > Tursiops > Tursiops truncatus. Next base: position 10,289,912 of record NC_047041.1, read on the forward strand.
AGTTCAACTTTTATTTCACTTTTCTGATATAATTGCTAAGGCTCATCCTGCTCCTGTATAATATTTACTGGTATTCTACTTCTCATGAAATCTCATTATAACGATAAGGTTGAGATTATTCAATTTAAAACAGTAATACACAATATGACTTCTTATATCAGATTTTCAAGTAAGAATGACTTATAATTCAAAATGTAGAGTAAGTTCTCCTTAGAATTTGAACTTTTTGGAGGATTGGCCAGGTTCTTAGTAGCTCCTCTAAACTTTAAGTTTTTACCTGTGGTGCTCCAGAAAAGAAAATACTTCCTTTTCTGTCTGTATTTCAATTAAGAAGGGTCCTTCTTTTCATGCAATATATTGAGCTGCATGGGGGAAATGTGGGCAAGGCGGCGCTGCCGACAGACAGCCCAAGAGCATCCTTCCTTGTAGTGGATCCAGAAGAACACTGTTATCTACACGCTCGTAGGTGTGTCCATGAAACACAGCGGCTCTTTTCATGGCTGCCATCACTGTTCTTGAAGGTCAAAAAAGATCCCTCTTTGCTATGACCTAGAGATATTTATTAATGCTGATAATGTCATTCTTTTCAATATTTGTTCAGCCTTCTTTTAAATTGAAGGATAGTTGATTTACAGTGTTGTGTTAATTTCTGTTGTACAGACAAGTGACTCAGGTTAACACATATATACATTCTTTTTGTCTATTCTTTTCCGTTATGGTGTATCACAGGATATTGAATATAGCTCCCTGTGCTGTACAGTAGGACCTTGTTATCTATCCATCCTATATATAATGGTTTGCATCTGCTCATCCCAAACTCCCAGTTCATCCCTCCCCCACTTCTCCTTCCCGTTGGCAACCACAAGTCTGCTCCCTATGTCTTTGGGTCTGTTTCTCTTTCGTGCATAAGTTCACTTGTGTTATATTTTAGATTCCACGTATAAGTGATATCATGTGGTGTCTGTCTTTCTCTTTCTGACTTATTTCACTTAGTATGATCATCTCTAAGTCCAACCATGCCTGTTCAGCCTTTTAATTGCTAGAAAAATAAGTGACCAGGAACTCTTTTTCTGCTGCCATATGACTGTACTTGTCCAGCTCTGTCTCTCTCATTTCCACCAAGAAAACCTATCAAGAGTGTTCTTTCCTGGGGTACCAGACCCAAAATCTTGGGTTACCGCTTGGTCTTAATCCTGTTATACATTTGCAGCCGACAATTCAGATGACAGTAGTGCTCTTCACAGGGTGCTTTGTCAACAAGGCCAAGGACTCATCATTTCATGAGAAACTTCATTTGCCTCGAGTGTTAAATCCACTGTTCACGTAAATGTAAGTGCCCAGAGACGGCATTTCAGTCTCCAGAAAGAAAGACGTTTATGGGCTTGATGCGATCCCTCTCACCTTCCGAGCAGCCTACTTGAGACCTGAGGTTTACTAAAGGTTTATTACCTACAATTGAGGCATCAGGTGCCACTCTTTAGGTGGCAAGACCCTAGTTCCCTGAAGTTAATATACAAAGCCATTCTCAGGCTATTTAATCTCCGTCAGCACCGAAATCCTCTATTTCATCCCCCTCTCACTGGGGTTCTTTTGTTACCAACACTCACAATCAGTCCGGACCAAGCACTCAGAATAACTGCTTAATGGCAGTAGGTTTTCCCAGCACACACAAAGCAGAGTCCTTTGGCTGCAGCATTAGCACCGGGGGCTCCTGATGCCTAATGCTGGGATGGTAATTTCTCAGTAAGATCTGTGCTCAGTTATTAGTGCTCCTTCATACTGTGCCATCCAAGGGAAGTCTGCCCCCAACCCTGAGACAGGCAGCATCTGGCTATTTCTCTCTCACGACTTTTTCCGTTTACATGACCTAAGCAGAGGGGAGAATGCACGCTTTGATGTCAGCCAAAATGTTAATCTGCTTTAAAACAAAAGCCGTTCTTGTTCTTAGTCACCCTGATCGACCCTGGAGTCCTGAGGTTGTGCCTGCGCTCCAAGATTAGCTCTGAAGTTTCTTTTGTGTTTACTAACAACAAAACACACATTCTCTGAGTCTGGGTTATACATTCCATTCGATAATATTAATAAAATTTAGAGAACACAGTAGCTCTAATATTCAGTGCTAATGTAGAAGGACTCTGTGCTCAGGTGAATAAAAGCGGCATAGCTCTGTTGATAGTGCTGGAGGAAAACCAAATGAATAGCTCTTTGGAAAGGTGGGAAGATCACTTAGGATGTGGTCACAAGGATGCTGACATAGATAAGTCAAAGGCGCTGCATATCTTTTGCGCTATCGTTTCTTTTCCTTGTCTAGAGAGGCAAGAGTTATTTTATTTAGAGGCAAGAAAGGAAACATCCTGTTTCATCCTTTTGAAGACTCATGTATTTGGGGAACTTTCTTCTTTCCCACTGACAGCATGCTCCTTTCCTGGGAAGGATCTTCTGCTGGTGGGAGTGTACCCTCTTGCACTGGCCAGCAAGGGTCTGACCCTTAGCTCAGTACTGTGTCTGGTTCTGAGCACACAGTGGAAATGGGATTTGGAAAATCTGTGAAGGTTCACAGGAGAGCACAAAGCGATTCAGGGCAAGACCTATGTGGACAGGTAAAGTGACGACGGATTGCTTGGCTTGAAGTAAGGATCTTAGGCATGTGTACGGCACTTAAATAGAAAACGATGAGGATGACCATCAATTCTCAGTATTTTTTTAAAATAGATCTTTATGGGAGTATAATTATTTCACAATACTGTGTTCGTTTCTGTTGTACAACAAAGCGAATCAGCCATATGCATGCACATGTCCCCATGTCCCCTCCCTCTTGAGCCTCCCTCCCACCCTCCCTATCCCACCCCTCTAGGTCATCGCAAAGCACCGAGCCAATCTCCCTGTGCTATGCCGCTGCTTCCCACCAGCCAACTATTTTACATTCGGTAGTGTATGTATGTCGATGCTACTCTCACTTCGCCCCAGCTTCACCCTCCCATCCCACATCATCAAGTCCATTTTCTATGTCTATCTCGTTATTCCTGCCCTGCAACTAGGTTCATCAGTACCATTTTTTTTTCAGATTCCATATATATGTGTTAGCATACGGTATTTGTTTTTCTCTTTCTGACTGACTTCACTCTGTATGACAGACTCTAGGTCCTTCTACCTCACTTACAAATAACTCAATTTCGTTTCTTTTTATGGCTGAGTAATATTGCATTGTATATATGTGCCACATCTTCTTTATCCATTCATCTGTTGATGGACACTTAGGTTGCTTCCATGTCCTGGCTATTGTAAATAGTGCTGCAATAAACACTGTGGTGCATGTTTCTTTTTGAATTATGGTTTTCTCAGGGCATATGCCCAGTAGTGGGATTGCTGGGTCGTCTGGTAGTTCTATTTTTAGTTTTTTAAGGAAGCTCCATTCTGTTTTCCATAGTGGTTGTATCAATTTACATTCCCACCAACAGTGCAGGAGGGTTCCCTTTTCACCACACCCTTTCCAGCATTTATTCTTTCTAGATTTTTTGATAATGGCCATTCTGACTGGTGTGCCATTCTGACCAGCGTGAGGTGACACGTCATTGTAGTTTTGATTTGCATTTCTCTAATAATTAGTGATGTTGAGCATCTTTTCATGTGCCTCTTGGCCATCTGTATGTCTTCCTTGGTGAAATGTCTATTTAGGTCTTCCGCCCATTTTTTAAAAATCAATTTATTTATTTTTGGCTGTGTTGGGTCTTCGTTTCTGTGTGAGGGCTTTCTCTAGTTGCGGCAAGTGGGGGCCACTCTTCATCGCAGTGCGCGGGCCGCTCACTGTCGCGGCCTCTCTTGTTGCAGAGCACAGGCTACAGACGCGCAGGCTCTGTAGTTGTGGCTCACGGGCCTGGTTGCTCTGCGGCATGTGGGATCTTCCCAGACAAGAGCTCGAAGCCATGTCCCCTGCATTGGCAGGCAGATTCTCAACCACTGCACCACCAGGGAAGCCCTTCTGCCCAATTTTTAACTGTATTGTTTGTTTTTTTAATATTGAGCTCCATGAGCTGTTTGTATTCTTTGGAGGTTAATCCTTTGTCTGTTGTTTCATTTGCAAATATTTTCTCCCATTCTGAAGGTTGTCTTTTTGTCTCGTTTATGGTTTCCTTTGCTGTGCAAAAGCTTTTAAAAGTCCTATTTGTTTATTTTTGTTTTTAATTTCCGTTACTCGAGGAGGTGGGTCAAAAAAAGATCTTGCTGTGGTTTATGTAAGAGTGTTTTTCCTATGTTTTCCTCCATTTGTAGTTTATTTTTGTGTATGGTGTTAGGTAGTGTTCTAATTTCATTCTTTTACTTGTAGCTGTCCAGTTTTCCCAGCACTGCTTATTGAAGACGCTTTCTTTTCTCCATTGTACGTTCTTCCCTCCTTTGCCATAAATTAGGTGACCATATGTGTGTGGGTTTATCTCTGGGCTTTCTATCCTGTTCCATTGATCTATATTTCTGTTTTTGTGCCAGTACCATACTGTCTTGATTACTGTAGCTTTGTGGTATAGATTGAAGTCAGGGAGCCTGACTCCTCCAGCTCCATTTTTCTTTCTCAAGATTGCTTTGGCTATTTGGGGTCTTTTTTGTTTCCATACGAATTGTAAAATTTTTTGTTCTAATTCTGTGAAGAATGCCATTGGTAGTTTGTTAGGGATTGCATTAAATCTATAGATTGCTTTGGGTAGTATAGTCATCTTCACGATATTGATTCTTGCAATCCAAGAACATGGTATATTTCTCCACCTGTTTATGTCGTCTTTGATTTCTTCCATCAGTGTTTTATAGTTTTCTGAGTACAAGTCTTTCACCTCCTTAGGCAGGTTTATTCCTAGGTATTTTATTCTTTTTGTTACAATGGTAGATGGGAGTGTTTCCTTAATTTCTTTTTCTGATTTTTCGTTGTTGGTGTATAGGAACGCCAGAGACTTCTGTGCATCAATTTTGTATCCTGCAACCTTACCAAATTCATTGATTAGTTCTAGTAGTTTTCTGGTGGCATCTTTAGGATTTTCTATGTATAGTATCATGTCATCAGTAAACAGTGACAGTTTTACTTCTTCTTTTCCAATTTGTATTCCTTTTATTTATTTTTCTTCTCTGATTGCCGTGGCTAGGACTTCCAAAACTATGTTGAATAAGAGTGGTGAGAGTGGACATCCTTGTCTTGTTCCTGATCTTAGTGGAAATGCTTTCAGTTTTTCACCATTGAGAATGATGCTTGCTGTGGGTTTGTCATATATGGCCTTTATTATGTTAAGGTAGGTTCCCTCTATGCCCATTTTCTGGAGCTTTTTTTAATATCATAAATGGGTATTGAATTTTGTTGAAAGCTTTTTCTGCATCTATTGAGATGATCGTATGGTTTTTATTCCTTAATTTGTTAATGTGATGTATCACATTGATTGATTTGCATATATTGAAGAATCCTTGCATCCCTGGATAAATCCCACTTGATCATGGTGTATGATCCTTTTAATATGCTGTTGGATTCTGTTTGCTAGTATTTTGTTCAGGATTTTTGCATCTATGTTCATCAGTGATATTGGTCTATAATTTTCTTTTTTTGTGATATCTTTTTCTGGTTTTGGTATCAGGGTAATGGTGGCTGCGTAGAATGAGTTTGGGAGTGTTTCTCCCTCTGCAGTTTTTTGGAAGAGTTTGAGAAGGATCGGTCTTAACTCTTCTCTAAATGTTTGATAGAATTCACCTGCGAAGCCATCTGGTCCTGGACTTTTGTTTGCTGGAAGATTTTTAATAACAGTTTCAATTTCATTTTGTGATAGGTCTGTTTATATTTTTTAATTCTTCCTAGTTCAGTCTTGGAAAATTGTACCCTTCCAAGAATTTTTTCATTTCTTCATGGTTGTCCATTTTATTGGCATATAGTTGTTTGTAGTAGTCTCTTATAATCCTTTGTACTTCTGCAGTGTCAGTTGTGATTTCTCCTTTTTCGTTTCTAATTTTATTGATTTGTGTCCTCTCCCTTTTTTTCTTGATGAGTCTGGCTAAGGGTTTATCAATTTTGTTTATCTTCTCAAAGAACCAGTTTTTAGTTTTATTGATCTTTGCTATTGTTTTCTTTGTTTCTATTTCATTTACTTCTGCTCTGATCTTTATGATTTCTTTCCTTCTACTGACTTTGGGTTTTCTTTGTTCTTCTTTCTCTATTTTTTTTTTAACATTGTTTTACATGTATTTATTTATTTATTTATTTATTTATTTATTTTTTGCGGTATGTGGGCCTCTCACTGCTGCGGCCTCTCCTGCTGCGGAGCACAGGCTCCAGACGCACAGGCTCAGCGGCCATGGCTCACGGGCCCAGCCACTCCACGGCATGTGGGATCCTCCCGGACCGGGGCACGAACCCGTGTCCCCTGCATCAGCAGGCGGACTCCCAACCACTGTGCCACCAGGGAAGCCCCTCTATTGTTTTAAGTGTAGGGTTAGATTGTTTATTTGAGAATTTTCTTGTTTCTTGAGGTGAGATTGTATTGCTATAAACTTCCCTCTTAGAACTGCTTTTGCTGCGTCCCATAGGTTTTGGGTCATCGTGTTTTCATTGTCATTTGTTACTATGTATTTTTTAATTTCTTCTTTGAGTTCTTCAGTGATCTCTTGGTTATTTAGTAGCACACTGTTTAGCTTCCATGTATTTGTGTTTTTTACAGTTTTTTTTCCTGTAATTGATTTCCAATCTCTTAGTGTTGTTGTGGTCAGAAAAGATGCTTGATACAATTTCAGTTTTCTTAAATTTTCTGAGGCTTGATTTGTGACCCAAGGTGTGATCTATCCTGGAGAATGTTCCATGTGCACTTGAGAAGAAAGTGTATTCTGCCACTTTTGGGTGGAATGTTCTATAAATACCAATTAGATATATCTGGTCTATTGTGTCCTTTAAAGCTTGTGCTTCCTTATTTATTTTCTGTTTGCATGATCTGTCCATTGGTGTAAGTGGGGTGTTAAAGTCCCCTACTATTATTGTGTTATTGTCGATTTCTCCTTTCATGGTTGTTAGTATTTGCCTTGTTTTGAGGTGCTCCTATGTTGGGTGCATAAACATTTATAATTGTTATATCTTCTTCTTGGATTGACCCTTTGATCACTATGTAGTGTCCCTCCTTATCTCTGGTAACAGTCTTTATGTTAAAGTCTATTTTATCTGATATGAGTAATGCTATTCCAGCTTTCTTTTGATTTCCATTTGCATGGAATATCTTTTTCCATCCCTTCACTTTCAGTCTGTATGTGTCCCTAGGTCTGAAGTGGGTCTCTTGAAGACAGCATAATATGGTCTTGTTTTTGTTTCCATTCAGCCAGTCTGTGTCTTTTGGTTGGGGCATTTAATCCATTTACATTCAAGGTTATTATTGATATGTATGTTTCTATTAACATTTTCTTAATTGTTTTGGGGTTTTTTTGGTGGGTCTTTTTCTTCTCTTGGGTTTCCTGCTTAGAGGAGTTTCTTTAGCATTTGTTGTAAAGGTGTTTTTGTGGTGCTGAATTCTCTTAGCTTTTGCTTCTCTGAAAAGTTTTTGACTTCTCCATTGAATCTGAATGAGATCCTTGCTTGGTAGAGTAATTTTGGTTGTAGGTTTTTTTTCTTTTATTGCTTTAAGTATATCCTGCCACTCCCTTCTGGCCTGCAGAGTTTCCACTGAAAAATCAGATGATAACCTTATGGGGATTCCTTTGTATGTTATTTTTTGGTTTTCCCTTGCTGCTTTTAATATTTTTTCTTTGAATTTAATTTTTGTTCGTTTGATTAATATGTGTCTTGGTGTGTTTTTCCTAGGGTTTATCCTATATGGGACTCTCTATGCTTCCTAGACTTGGGTGACTGTTTCCTTTCCCATGTTAGGGAAGTTTTCAACTATAATCTTTTCAAATATTTTCTCAGTCCCTTTCTTTTTCTCTTCTTCTTCTGGGACCCCTGTAATTTGAATGTTGGTGCACTTAGTGTTGCCCCAGAGGTCTCTGAGAATGTCTTCAGCTCTTTTCATTCTTTTTTCTTTATTCTGCTCCTTGGCAGTTATTTCCACCATTTTGTCTTCCAGCTCACTTATTCATTCTTCTGCTTCAGTTATTCTGTTATTGATTCCTTCTAGTGTACTTTTCATTTCAGTTATTATGTTGTTCATCTCTGTTGTTTGTTCTTTAATTCTTCTAAGATCTTTGTTAAACATTTCTTGTATTTTCTCAGTCCGTGCCTCCATTCTGTTTCTGAGATTCTGGATCATCTTTACTATCATTACTCTGAATTCTTTTTCTGGTAGATTGCCTATTTCCTCTTCATTTATTTGGTCTTGTAGGTTTTTACCTTGCTCCTTCATCTGTGACATATTTTTTTGCCGTCTCTCTTTTTTTTTTTTAATGAGTGTGATTGTGTTCCTGTCTTACTGATTGTTTGGCCTGAGGCTTCTAACATGGGGGTTTGTAGGCTATTGCATAGAGCTGAGTCTTGGTGCTGAGATGAGGAACTCCGTCAGACCTCACTCCGATGAATATTCCCTGGGGTCTAAGTTTCTCTGTTAGTTCAGTGGCTCATAAGAGGGAGGCCTGGGAGATCAGGAGGGGCAGGTGGGAGGGGCCCTCCGGGAGGAGCTGAGCAGGAGAGAAGCAGAGGGCAATTGCCCAGCCCACTCGGGCCTGGGGAGGCTGCTGACCTCCCAGGCCGATCCCCTGCCCTCCAAAGCCCTCTCCAGGCTGCATAGCTCCTTGCGGGCATAGGAGGGGGGACAGGGAGATCAGGAGAGGCAGGCAGGAGGGGCCCTCCCAGACGGAGGAGCAGGAGAGGAGAGGAGGGCGTTTGCCCTGCCCATTCAAGCCCAGGAAGCCTGCTAGGCTCCCAGGTGAGGTCCCCTGCCCTCTGAGACCAGGGGTGGAGGGCACCCTGGGCCCCTTCTGTTCCTTGAGCCTAAGCCCCACCCTCCACAGCCCCCAGGGCCTTTTTCAGCCCTGTGGGTCCTGAGCATTTTGCCCCACCCACTGCCCAAACCTCACCGTTTCTTAGGCCCCACCCTCCACAGCCAGGGCCTTCCCCCCCACCCTTTTTTTTTTTTCTCTTCTTTTTTACTATTGTGATATTGTTGTACCTTCCGGTCGTTGATTCATCTTTATTTTTATATTCTTCCTAACATATCTGTTCGTTTCCTAGTGCAATTTTATTTTTTACTTTGTTATTTATTTTATTTTATTTTTTTTGGCTGCCCCAGGAGGCTCGTGGGATCTTGGTTCATGAACCCAGGGTTGGGCTGAAGCTCCTGCGGTGGGAGCTCTGAATTCTCAGTATTTTTAAAGTGAAAACACACAGGCTTAAATGGTCCAGGGACCTTGTTTCCAGCATATCACCCTTTCTTTTCTTGTCCTCTATCTCCAGTTTCTGATCCTTTCAGCATATAAATGTATTTAAACCTCTTCTCTTAAAAAAAAAAAATGAAACAATCCCTTACTTGATCTCATTCTCTGGTTAAACCTCATCTCTTAATCCACAGCCAGGCATCTTAAAATGTAGGTTGGTCTTCATTTCCCCAGCTCTCATCCTGACCTCTGTACCCTGCAGGAGAGCCCTTATTCTCACTGAAACTGCTTTGCTCAGGCCACCAATGACCTTTTAGTGCTAAATCCTATGGTACCATCTTCTTTAACTTTCTATTTTTTCAAACTTACACAATTATTTCAAACTTACAGAAGAATGGCAAGAATAGCACAGAGAACCCCCAAATATCCTCACTGATCCACCACTTTTTAACATTTAGCCGCATTTCTTCATTCTCTCTCTTTCTGTAGATCTCCCACTCTCCATTCGTAGAGAAACAGATCTACATTCTATCATTTATAGTATTATTGTTTGTATCATCATTACTTAGTTTGTCTGAATCATTTGCAACTTGCATATATGAGTTGCATACATCACTCCCTTTTCGTGGCACCTTTTTACTTGTCTTCTCTGCAGAGTTGAACCCTGTTCACTGATTTCCCTTCCTTGAAGTTTTCATGTCTCAGGTTCCATGACACTGTTTTATCCTGGCCAGCTTTCTGCCTCTCTGGCAATCCCTTTGTAATCTTTTACCTTCTCTACCCTGCTCTCCCTTAAAATATTCTTACCGATTTCTCCAGGGCCCTGTTCTTGACCTTCCTTTCTTCTCCCACTACCTACAATTCTTGGGGCAGCTCAGCAATTCCCATGGCTGCAACCCACCAGGGAATTCTTATGATGCAAATGTATACAGGCTAACTCAGATGTCTCTCCTGAGTTCTAGGTCCTCCTCCCTACAGACACCTCCTAACTCAACGTCAGGCCCACTGCTGGCCTCACGCAGCCCTCTTTCATTCCCAGAACCAAAGCCCTCCTTTTCTTGCTCAGTGGTGTTGATGCCACTAATCAGACACTCAGAAACTATTCTCTTTCTCTCTCCCACATTCACCTTGTATTTAAGCAATTGCTAAGTTTGTTCATTCCATTTCCTGACCACCTCAAGGCAGGGGCTGAGGGGGATCAGGTGCTGTCCTAACCTGACAGGAGTTCAGTCCAGCCAGTGGAAAAAGATATACCCACCGTCCGGCAAAGTGAACTGATGGCATGTGGAGTGTGGGGCAAACAGAGCAAATGCTGCCACCTTTCCAGTTCTCTCATCATCTCTTGCAGAAATTACAGCAGAAGTGGCCTGACTGGTTTCGCTGTCTCTGCAATCTCTATTATTCTCTTCCAATCTATTCTTCAGACCTTGGCAGTGTGTTAACATGCAAGCCCAATGATGTCATTAACCTGCTTACAATTTGCCAATGGCTTCCTGCTCTCCGTAGGATAAAATTGAAAATCTTTTGATTGGCATAAAAAGCCTTTCATGGCCCCTCGCTGACCTGCCCAGCCCTGTGTCCCTCATGCTTTGCCCTTTAGCTACTGAACTCCAGGTAATACTCAGGACACACTAGATTGCCCTGCATTTTTACACCTCTGCTCCCATTCGTCTGCTTGGCGTACTTTGACTCATCCTTCTAGGGGCAGCTCAGGTGCTCTCTCTTTTCAGGAAGCTTTTCCTGTCTTTTTAGGGCAGAATTAGGTGCTCTTTTAGTTACACTAAAAGAAAGAATTAAATTATACCTACTTTTATATCACTGCATTATAATGATTACATAACTGTCTTCCCACTACCAAAAGTTTTAAGCTCCTTGAGGGTAGGAATCTTTTTTTTTTTTTTAAAGGATCTTTTGTCAAGTTTTATTTACTTTTCTGAAGAGTTTTTTTTTAAAAAAAAAAAACGTGTCTTTTGGGCTAGTCACCTAAAAGCTGGTGGTTGGAATATAGTAGGTACTCAATAAATATTTGTTGTCTGAAATTATTTTGATTTCACGTAAAGGTATCTCTTAGTAGTGAGTTACTCATTGTTAGAGTAAGTTTACTGAGGGATATGCAGATTCTTTGAAAATCATCTTTCAAGAAAAAGATTTCAAATGAGGCCCATTTTTACTTGAGATTCACTAAATGACCTTTAAATGGTTTTTTAATCAACCATTAAATATTGAGATCAGCTTTGGGTAAAGCAATGTGCCAGGAGGTGGAGAGGAATACAATGCTAAGGTTCAAGGAGCTTATCGTGTAGTTGGTACAAAAGAAACACAGGCAACAGCTAATGAGACAATGGCCGAATAGGATTAAACCCTGGCGGAGTGGTTCCAGCCACAAGCACACCAGGACAGGGGTGGGAGAGGCAGGAGGGGGACCACAGAGAAGCCACCCGAGGTGGGTAGTTGAAGAGGAGAAAAAAAGTCAGCCTGGAGGTTTGTATACTGAGTGACCCGCCAGCATGCAGGACGCGCAGGGAACACCTAACAAATCCTTTCCGAATAAAGAAAGGGAAACATCCCTTGGGCTGCTCGGTCTTGCTGTCATTTAGATGCAACAATCTTAAGATGCTTTGCTCCTTATTGCCTTTACTCAGGAGTGGGTTAGAAACACATGAGTCTTGTACCCTCAGAGATGAAACAGTATCCTTTTTGCTTTCTTCTGAGTTTCTTCTGTACGAAGTTTTTTACTGTCTCTGCCTAGGGCCATGCCATGCGTTAAGCACCGTGGTTTGACCTTGATTATTTTATCATTGGCCGAGACTCCTAGTGACAAGTGTGAAAGCTAGAGTTTGCAAGGATCCTACATGCTTCAACTGTGTTTCCTATAGTAATTTAAGTAACTAGAGATAAAGGATCATAGATTTATAGCATTTTGCAGCTGGGATGGACCTTGTAGTTCATTTCGGCCAATGCTTCGTTTAAGAAAAAAGAAACTTAAGGCTCGGGGGAAGCTGAGATTTGCCCAAGTCACGCATTGAGTAAATGGAAGGTCAGGGCCCAGAGCTCCCTGTCTTCTGACCCAGTCCTTTACCCACAACACGTAACAAGCCTTAAGGCGTTTCCTTTGTCCCCTCGATTCTGTTGGCCGAGCTGCCTAGGCTCTCCATCAGGTCTGGTAGGAGACCCTGTCCTCTGGGTCCACTTCTAGGAGACATTTGTCCCCATCCTCCCAACTTCTGGGTGTGGCCTCCCTGGCATCAGCTTTCAGGAAGCTTCAGGTGAATGGCTGTTTTCATTTCTTTCTTTCTTTCTGTTTTTTTTTTTTTTTTTTTTTTTTGGCAACTCTAAGAGTAGCCTGGAAGCTACTGCAGAGGCAAAAAGATGATTTGAGCTGTCCCTCTTTTCTAACTTTTCTGAAACTGGAATGAATTTTCTTCTTCTTCTTCTTACTTTTCCGCTGTACATAGTTTTAACTAATGACGTCAACAGGCCCTACAGGCTAGGTGATTTCAAAGGGCTTTATCCCTTATGAAGCAGGTATAAAACCCGGTACAAGAGCAACCGCCCCATGTAACATTATACACTGGATTAAGAAGACATCAGCTGCTAGAACTTTTCTTGATTCTTCTAGAAAAACAATCAGTGGGGACGGTTTCATAAAAATCTTCCCTGAAACCATATTGTGATTTCAAAGTAGTAAACCCATGGCCAAAAAACGGGATGTCATCACGCTAAATTACTAGGTAGTAGGCGTTTATGTTCTGCAAACGAGGGCTCAGGGAGGCTCTGGGGATTCCCACCCATTTTTAGGGACCATATCCCCCATCACCTAGGGATACTGTATGACTGATAACTCCAAAAGGAGACAGACTTGGGAGCGGCACAGTATTGGACAATATTTTGGAACTGTGATTTTTTTTTTCCTGCCTGTATTTTCTCCATGCCATTCCTCTGAATGTTTGAAGAGTGATATGATGATTTTTCTCTAGGAAATAGAACGTTGGGAAAGTGGGTAGGGTTGGCTCGCTGAGCAAGTAATGACCCATCTGGGCAGAAGGCAGTCTTTTACCCATCAGAAGGTAGGTAGCTATTCTCAGGCATAAGAATAAACCCTTAAGTGATAAGATGTCAGTCACAAACATCACTTAGATCCAGCAGTAACCCTTGAAACACACTTAAAATTCAATCTAGCAGGTGACCTTTAGCTGTTGGGCTTTTTGATGCCATTTGTCTTCAGGGTCGATAGCGACATTTCCAATCTCTCTGGTGTTCTGAATAGACGTCTTGTCAGTTACTCTGACGGGGTAGGAGATCTAAGGGGGTAAAACATACAGCACGTTAACTGGATTCATTTTAGTCTTATGGCCATGGGGCTCGAGTCTGTACTCTAGAAAGAGGTCCTGCAGGGTTACATTTTATTTATAGTTCATTTCAAGGATTCATCTCAGTCCTTAGGTATCTGGATTATTCCCAAGGAAAATGGGAATAAACAATGTTTTCTCTTGCAGGGATGATGTGAGAATTGGTGTTTTGAGGTCAAACCACTAATTATTGGGTTGGCCAAAAAATTTGTTCCGTAAGAGTATGGGAAAAACCCGAATGAATTTTTTGGCCAACCCAATACTTTAAATGCTCAGTACATACTCAGGGGACCTGATTTTCAAACAGTTATCTGAGCCGGATGCTGCAACTAATGTTTAAGTATGCCAAACAAATTATGAAATAACACTATACCCCAAGATGATGATAAGAACAACAAAAATAACTAATATACATTGAATGCTCATGATAGCTGTCCTAAGCACTTCGTCTACATTAGTTAATTCTCACAACAGTCTTACCAGTATGTACCTTTTATTATCCCCTTTTTGCAAATGACAAAACTGAGGAACAGAGAGGTTAAGTAACTTGCCCAGAATCAACAGCTAGTAAGCAGAGGAGCCAGGCAGTCTAACTCCAGAGACTGTACATTTAGCGATTTTGCTAAGTTAACTCACTTATTGGAAATATCATCTTTGACTTGCAGAATTTGTAGTTTTGACACCCCATAAATTGGAATGATGTAGGTTAGTGGTGCTCAACTTTAGATAGATATTAGAATAACCTAGGAAGCTTTTAAAAATTAATGTTCTGGTCCCATCCCAGATCAATTAAATCAGAAGCTCTGGGAGTGGCCCCAGATATAAGTCTCGTACTTTAAAAGCTCCCCAGGTGGGTCTAACCTGAAGACAGGTTTGGGAGCCAGTGATGAAGGCAGCTGTGTGGGATTTCGGTCCCCAAATTATTGATGGATTTAGGTTCCCAAATTATGGAGGCTCTCATTAGCTACCTGTTTTAAGTCAAGGAATTAGATTGTCTTCTGTGCTATACGGAATTCTAGCCACCAGGTAGCATTTCAGAAACAAACTTAAAGTTCTGCGATAGTAATGTTGGCAAAGATTCTGGCGGTAATTATCCAATACACCCTCTATCAACAACGTCTATCCAGTACACCTGGTAGACGTTCCTCCCCTCACTGCCTAATCACTTGCCCCTTCTCCAGGCAGGAGTTATCTGCTTGTCACTATTCGTATAGGTTTAAAGATCTTGACGGAGAAAGAAGGAACAAGGTGGCTTGTGAACAGTTCCTTTCTGTGGGAGACCTGGTCCTTTCAAACACTCCCTGGAGTAAAATGTTAGACCTTTGAATCTCTGTTGTATCAGTGATAAACATTATTTTCCATCCTCCAGAAACCTAAATGCTATAAGGTTCTTCCTTATAAGAGCAGTGATAGGTCTGTCTGTAATTTCTAGCCCTCTGCCCTTTGAAATAACGTAGAATAAGTCAATCCCTCTGTCGGAAAACAGCCCTAAACTGGTAGAACCTAAGATGCCTTCCCCAAGCCTTCTCTTACATAGAAGACTTCTCAAGATGTCTTTGTCATTCCTCCTGGGAAAGATTATTCATATGGGGTCCTGTGGCCACCCTGCTTTGTCACCTGCAAGATGCTGGTCTCCCCATTTCTAAACTGATGTCCTTAATTTTAAAATTTAGATTCAGGATTTGATACTTGTTTTGTTAAATTTCCCCTGGTGGACTGTGTGGTGTGAGTAGTAGCAAGGTGGAACGCTGGAAAGAGCATGGGGTTTAGAATCTGTTATGGCTGCGTTTAAATTCTCCCTCTGCTGCTGACTTTTTATGCAGACTAGTATTCAATGCAGAAAGAGGCAAAAATACTTGTTAAATATTAACTAGTAAGCAGGCATTTGACAGTGAAGATAACCTCATTCCTTACCACTCAAGGTGGCTTCTCTGACACAAGAAAGACTATTTGTTCCTTTTGTTTTGGGTGTAACCCCCTCTCTCCCTGAATGCCTCCCTATCACAACTGCCCTACTAATATATACAAATAAGGGAAATAGTGTGAAAGTTTCAGTACTTAAAGGATCTGAAAATGGGAAAAAATGAAAATATAACTTTTTCCATGTTTGAATTCTCACCGCTAATACAAGGTACAAAATGTACTATTGGATCATGGCAATTTTTAAATGACAAACGGAAGTAATGAACAGGTTTTGAGTGATTACCTACTCTGCAAATGGAAAACTTCACAGTACTGTGGAACAGTTTAACTTGTGCTGAGATGGAAAGTTTGGAGTTGTAAATGCTATAAATGCCCAAGGTCAGGAACCACTTCTCATGTTTCCATCTCTCAGTCCCTCACTGGTTCCAGAAACATGGGATGACAGTAAAAGTATTAGATTTCACAGCTTCTGTCATCATTTGCTCAAAGGCTTCAGTCCCTTACTGCCATGACGTTAAACAGATACACAACTCATTTAAAAGAAAAATCAACTCCATCCTGGAGGAGAAATGAAGGTCGGGGCAGGAAAAAAAATCTAAATAGGCTGCCTTAGCAGGCGAGGAAATCATCCTCTTTTAAACCTCAAACACGCAATGTCTTGGACAAGCTGGAGCCTGGGAGAAGTTGGGTTTATTCCTAGATCTGCCACTAGGGGGTCTGATTCCGGCTTTTGTAAAGGAGACTTAGTTAATTTGGTTTTTCACTGGTGATATTAATTGTTTGATTAACAACGACGGGATCCCTTATGGAGCTCTGATAAAAATTTTACAAATGAAAAATACATTGTCCTACGCTTCCTTCCCCAGAGAACATAGGATGTATAATATTTCCATCCACAGGCTGTTTTGGTAGAACTTGGTGTCTGAATCACTCCACTGAGTCTCTGAGTGAGTAAAACATACTTCTACATTATCTCTTTGAAAGTGGAATGGGACACAACCTCTGCTAGCTATTTACTTTTTTCCTTGGTGAACCATTCTATTAATACCAATCAAATCGAGAAAATGATCAAATGAAATTGCATTTTGAGCATCATAAGCTGTGTAATGTCTATTCTGTTAAATTGGGGCCATAATTGCTTCTCCACTGAAAAGATACAACAAAGACAGCAATCATGGCATGTCATTATCCCAGACTAGAAAACCGGCCTTTCCTTGGAGGACTTCAAAGGCTTGTGGTTCTCGAATTGCATTTGCTGCTATTGTCGGAGCGCAGGCAATCTTGATTAGGTGTTTACACTGAGGTAAGGCGCAGAGCAGAGCGCCTGAGTGCCTGGGTCTAGAGCCATTAAAAAATTGTACATTATGTCCCTGGCTTTGAAGTGAGGGTTTATATGTAGGAGAGCAACTCAGATCGAGTACAGCTGAGCTAGATTGGGCAGCTACTTCTCTCTCAAAGAAACTCATCAGGTTCTTGGAGAATCAGCGCCACAAAAAAAGTTGATGCTTTTCCAAGAGCTGTATGTGAATCACTGTGTATCCGCAGAGACACACACTGAAACATGTTTAAACAGAATATCACTGTGTGGTCCTGCAGTCGCGGGAGGTTCGGGTCCTTTTTTCCCCTCTATTGTTTTCTGTTAATAACCTTGTGTTTAGATGTCCTGGGGAGTCTCGCATTAATTTATTAGGTTCCTTGTTGTTCTCATTCCTTGATGGTGTTAACAACGAGCGTATATCCCAGTTAAAATAGGCCAGAGAGTCCTAATTTTCTAAATGTGGCATTTGCTTGCCATCATTCCAACACAGCTGTTATTGAATCCCTCTCTTTGGGGCGTAATCAGTGGACTCAGTTGATGTTTCTTTGTTAACTTGGCTCATGAGTGATCTGCAGTTTTAACTGTACTATTTCTAATACACTTTGCTCTGTGTCAGTCTGCACCTGCTGAGATCAATGGTACTGCCCCCTGTATTGACAAACGGCCAGCAGAGAGGTGGAGGCATGGCAACACACAGAGCCTGCCACGGTCAGGCTCCAACACCGGGATTTAGGACAGCTGTTTGAATATCTGGGGATGTGTATTCATTATTCAGCTATTTAGAGACAAAACACCTGAAACCTGAAATGTTTGGGCTCTGCCTGGCCACCGTCTCCATCCTGTAGAACGCTTCGTAATGTATCAGTATTTAGCATGTACGGGCTCAGGAAGAAATGGATGACACTGACACCTCTGGATATATTATTTTTACGTTCATTTTCCAGATAAGATACTTGAGCTTTTAGCAACCCCAAACTAATTATGCCAGTCCCCTACTTTGAAATCCTTTGATGCTTTTCCATCGCCCTTGCCTTTTAAGGTTTGTAAGGCCCTGCATCCTCTACTCTTCAGCCTCCCCTCCCTGCTCTCTTTAGACTGTACTTTTTCAGGTCTGCTGTTGGGCCACATGCTCTGGGTCCACACACACACAGGGCCATTCTTTGACTGGAGAGTCCCCTTTACCTCACTTATTCTGACCAATCCCATTCGCTGTTCTAGCCTTGGCTGAAATATAGTTAGCCTTCCCTGATACCCTGGAGGAGGTTATAACAGATGCACCTGAGCTCACGGCCTTAGTGCTCTGTCCTTTCCCTTGTGTGACAAGTTTCACCCTGGTCATTATGTTTGTCTCGCCTCTAGATGTTACGTCCCATGAGGGCAGGAAAAGTAGGGACTCCGTGCTGGGCTGTTCGGCCCCGGAGGCGCTACTCCCATGAGCTACGTGGTGGTTCTGGATGTGCCTGGTGCATATGTGCTCAATAAATGTTACTGAGTGAGAAGATCAATCTACATTGCTCACTGGACGCTCCGTTTATATCAGAACACATCTAATCTAGCGTTTATCTGGCTAGATCTGTGGTTTATATTAAAGCCTGGAGGCTGTCAGCTAAACAAGGTGGAAGCTAGGATCCCATCTCTGTTCTTTCCCTCGCTGGTTCAGCCCCAGGCCCAATGGCCCTTCAGCACTTCAGCTCTCGGCATTTGCTGTTCCCTTTTCCAAGGAAGCCCTTTCTTCAGATATTTGCCTGGCGGTTTCTCCCACCTCCTCTGTGATCTGTTTACAGTTGTAACCCCGCTCCCAGCATCCCCTCTCCCTCTGCTGTGCTTCATTTCTCTCCTCACCATTACATCACCTACTAGTACGCTGATGACCTGTTTCGTCTATTGTCTGTCTCCTCCTAATAGAAAGTTAGCCCCACAAAGGCTGGGATTTTTGTCTGCTTTGTTCACGGATGTATTCCAAGTACTTAGGACAATGCCTGACACATAATAAGCTCTTAATAATTATATGCAAAGGAACGAAGCAATCAGCTGTTTTCAAGAACGCGAAAGAGATTTTTAGGAATGTGTCTGAACTTCCCGTTAACACAACTCAGAATATTGTAGGTGTGACCTCTGGTTGGTCACAGGATGCAAACTGCTCCATTACTAAAATCCTTCAGTGATTCCATGTCATGTAGAGGAAAGGCCTAACTCTCCAGCACAGTAGGCTAAAACTTGAGCATGTATCAGAATCAGTTAGAGGGCTTGTTGAAACACAGAGGTGAAGGCGTCACCCCAGAGTTTCTGACTCAGGAGATCTGGGCTGGGGCCCGAGAATTTTCATTTCTAATGAGTTACCAGGCGGTTCTGATGCTGCTGGTCCGGGGACCACATCCTGAGAGCCCCCGCTTTAAAATGACACACAGGGGCCTCCATGAAAGGCCCATGCCCATTTCTCTAGCCTAAATACGCACACGCCCATCCTCATGATCTAGTCATGCACGACACGGAAGTTCTCCTTAACTAACTTGCTAGATTAAGTAACACTCTCCGGTCCTTTCTTAAGATAGTGGGCCAAATGCTCATGGCTGGTCAGCTACTCTGTGGTATGCCTTGGTATGTCTATTTCCACTAGTTGAGTTATATATTTACCAAGAGTCTTTTATGAGTGTTCTCAAACCTGTCTATTCCTATCGTACGTGTTGTTAAAATTATGAACTTTCTTTTTAAAAGTTAGATCATCTGGAGAAATCTGAGTGTGAATAGAGAGTTGTTTCCATGAAAAAATAAGTTAAATAATTTAGAATGACCCAATAAAGCAAATGGAAAGATAACTGGGGAGGGGTGTCTGTAAAAGACTAGGGGAAGAGTCACAAAAATCTAGAAAGATTATGATCTTAGCTCGTTTCCAAACACTTTTTAAGTTTTTACGTTGCTTTCAAGAAATCGAGGGCTTCCCTGGTGGCACAGTGGTTGAGAGTCTGCCTGCCGATGCAGGGGACACGGGTTCGTGCCCCGGTCTGGGAAGATCCCACATGCCGCGGAGCGGCTGGGCCCGTGAGCCATGGCCGCTGAGCCTGCGCATCCGGAGCCTACGCTCCGCAACAGGAGAGGCCACAACAGTGAGAGGCCCGCGTACCGCAAAAAAAGACAAAGAAATCGGAAGTGAACGCCATAGATGTTTCAAACTGACGTGAGAACGATGATACAAATCTGTAGTCCATTGAATATACACTGGCAGGAAGGCCCAGCGCCTCAGTAGAAGGTTGGTGAATTAATGCGTATTTATATACTTAAAGTGAAAGTAGAGTACTTAAGGTCGTCGTTTGCCACATCTGCTTTAACCACTTCACTTGATTGACTGACCAACTGCCAGGTCATGACCAGCACCAAAGTGCTTCCCCCTGTACCCACAGGTCTCTACTTAAACAGTGTCCTTTATCACCCTCACGCCATCCCATATGCTCTCTCTGCCTGCGGTAACTTTGCTGTCCACCTCCACCTGTTACTTTCTACTTCCCCCTAAAGAATCAGTTCAATGACTGCCTCTTCCGTGAAGCCCTCTCTGACTTCCCCCGACAGACTTGGGTACTTCTTCTTCTGGGTTCCTTTGGGGCCAGACATGTATCCAGGACAGCAGTTATCACTTGGTTCTGACTGTTTACATGTCTGCTTCCCACTTGGCCAGAAGCTCCTGAAGAGCATATACACTGACAGCAGTTTATAAAATGACCACAGGATCGTAGCATCTGGGGGAATTTGGTAAAGAGGCAAAGGATGGCTCCCATCACCATAGCTCTCGGCTTTACTGCACAACAGTGCACTATGGCCTGGGTTAGAGAGCACAGAATTATCAGGTTCTCCAGGCACATTTTGGACACCTATCCTTAGACAGGATTAACTCTGTTCAAGTTCTGGTTTTTGAAAGGGCGTGCTTCAGTTATGGGGAAAGTTTTCTTTCCATGGATCCCTCCTCAGTGATGTCGGATTAGTGAAGTGTCACTCTACAGATGAGATAAATAAGTGCCGAATAGTGCATACAAGAAAGATGCCTTAAGAAACTTCTTGTACTGAAAAACCATGAAGTTCAGTTTAAATCATGCTGTCATAAGTAAGTGTTCTTGTTGTGGTTGCACAGGGCAAAATAAAAACAAAAGGTCAATCAATGAACATACCCAGAGTACCTACTCTGTAGAAGCATATTTTTAATGAGTATAATATGAGATATGGGACTCAAAAACACCATCAGACTAGAGGAATTCTATAAAAAAGAATTCTGTGTTTCTAACCAAACATAATTAGAAAAAGATGATCATAATTTAAATAAAGGTAAAGTTTAATTTTATAGGCAACCAAAAGTTTCACAAACCATGAAATTTAAAACCATGGAAAAGGAGAGTGTCACATCACTTCGATATTAATCTTATCCAATGGGAGGCTAAATTCAAATCAAATGTTCAATAATAAATATATTTATACAGGGCTATATGATTATGCAAAGTGTTCACGTACAGCATCTTATTTGGGCATCTAAATAATCCTGGGTCTGTAGAAGAAGGCAAACATTTGTAACCTCACTCTGATGGGGAAAAACAAAGCTCAGCAAGGTTTTTTTTGTATTTACCAAAGGTAATAATTGGCTCTCATAATAACGGGGCTCAAATCTGGTCTTTCAATGCCAAATTCCATTATTTAAGTCAAGAGCACAAGCTCACTAGTCTTTTTTATTTTTTCATTTTGAAAGTGGTAAAATTCTGAACCCCCCCAAAACTGTTTAAAAATCACATTCCTTCATAAAAGATGTAGAAAGTGCTTACTGTATGCCAGGCTCTCAGAGTTCAGAGATGAGCCTTTAGGAGCTCAGAGTCATGTAAAGACATACAGACACATACAGTAAATAGTGCAGTGTGGTGGTACGGATTCTACGGTGGGTGTTCAAGGATGAGGGAGGAACTCAGAGAGTCTTCATAAAGATAGGGGATTTTGAGTTGAATCTCAGAAGGAGGCTGAGATTTTCCCAAGCAAACAAGACAGGGAAAAGTAATCCATCAGCCTGGACAGAGGCCCAGGGGAAATACTGGGTTCTGGGAGCTGTGAGTTCCCAGAGTACGACTGGAGCATAGGATGCAAGGGAGGAGTGACAAAGGATGAGGCTAAAATGGCAGGAAGGAGCCAGGTCACAAAGGGCCTCGAGTACCACTCTGAGAGTCAGAATTTTATCTTGAAATCAACAGGGACTCTCATTAAGCAGGAGATTGATATCAGATTTGTATCTAAGAAGAACATTTGTGAAGGCAGTGGAGAAGATAGATTTGAAAGAGTTATGATGTGAAATTGCACTTCAAAGTGTCAAATATTCATACGTTCCTTATCACCAAGTGTAAATATTTGAAATACAGCTGAGACCAAAGGCAACTATTAAAGAAATATTGCCAACAAGTTGGGTACAAGACTGTAGGGTCCTATAATCCATGGGGCAGTGTTTGATTGACTGGGGACCCTCAGGAGACAGCATGGTGAGTGTGAGGTGTGTCCACCCCCGTTGTATACAGTCTTTTGGGAGTCACATCATAGAATGGGCTGCAAGAGCCTACAGATGTTATTCTTTTGACAACACTTTGTTCTTATTCTACGTGCAGTCATGTCCCTTTCATTTTGAGACACTGTAGCCTGAAAAAAAAAAAAAAAAAAAAGCTGTTTAGGAGAACCTATTCCCGGGGTGGATTCCTTTCTCGTGGCTTAAGGAATGACCAGTGGTAATAACAGCTTCCCTTCACTGAGTGTCTGCCACGTGTCAGGAGCTTTGTATAAGCTCTTCCAGTAGCCCTCCAAGGCAGAAATGGACCCCATACAATAGACGAAGAAGATAAGGTTTGAAGAGTCACTTGCTCAAATATCTAGTTGGTGGTACCACCTAGTACACGGAAAAGCCAGCATTTAACCCATGATAGTCTGACTCCCAAACCAGTGTTCTGTTTCAATTTCATCTCTTCTCCCACTATATTGTGTTGCCCCCTAGGAGAGAATGCTGCTTCCAAGGCTGAGGTCCCAGAGCTTACACAGTCTTTTCTTTTTCGTCCATTCACGTTTCAACTCGAATGATATCTCCTCAGAGAGCCCTTCCCCAAGTACCTCGCTAAACATCCCAGTTACACCCTGCTCATTACTTTATTAAAGAAAGTTGATTCAGTATCCTTTGAGATGTTTATCCCTTCCTGAAGTTGTTACATGTCTCCTGTCACCTGACTGGATTTAAGTCCCTTGCAGGCCGGGCTCTGCATGTCTTGTTTTCTGTTACATCCCTGGCACTAAGAAGAATACCTAGCACACACTGTTGCTCAATAAATGCTTGTTGGCTGAGTTACCTGCTGCCTCAGCAACGGTCTCAAAGATGTGCTGATGCTCAGAATGGGTAGTGGATTCTATATAGGACTTTATATTGTTTAGAAGGCCATAGCTAATTGAATAACCTTTCTATATGCACACTGCAAAGTATCTGTAATTTCTTTAAGAAATTTCAAGGAAAAAACCAGAATAACATGTATGAAGCAATTTCTGAGCCTGTACTAAATTTCGCCTTCATCAGCCTTCAAAGTCACATTAGAATCAAGATAGAAAGGTAGCTCAGGACTTCCCTGGTGGCGCAGTGGATAAGAATCTGCCTGCCAATGCAGGGGACACAGGTTCGAGCCCTGGTCCAGGAAGATCCCACGTGCCGTGGAGCAACTAAGCCCATGCGCCACAACTACTGAGCCTGTGCTCTAGAGCCACGAACCACAACTATTGAGACCACGTGCCACAGCTACTGAAGCCCGCATGCCTAGAGCCCGTACTCTGCAACAAGAGAAGCCACCGCAATGAGAAGCCCGCGCACTGCAATGAAGAGTTGCCCCCGCTCACCACAACTAGAGAAAGCCTGCACGCAGCAACGAAGGCCCAAACGCAGCCAAAAACAACAACAAAAAAAGGTAGCTCATTGTTGAAGAGACAGTTTCCTTTAATGGTAGATCATAAATTGACTCAAATTCTAGTGAGTTTCAGACAAATACTTATGGTTATGAAACAAATCATAAATAAAAGTAAGCACTGAATATTCACCAGCGAAGTTATTGGTTGACTGTGATACTTAGCTGCCGTCTAGCGTGTGTTGGTTTTTACATCAGTTCCTTGCCTCACACATCATGTGACTAAGATCTTGCAATGTATTCAAACGTGATTTTTCCAGTGCATTTTAATGTGAGATTAACAGATCTATGAAAAATGGTGAAATGATTGTGGAGAAATTGAATTTAAAAATTAGTGGTTCTACTCTGAGCCATTATTTTCAAGCAAAAGTGCAATTCAGGTGACCCTGAGCAATCAGGGGGGTGTAAAGTTACCAGGGTTCCTACAAAACACTGTATATTCTAAACATATAAGCATGGTTCAAAAATAAGAGATATGGAAGGGTATAAAGTGAAAAGTTTTGCTCCCACCCTACTCCCCCTCCAGCCTCTTACAATTAACCACCTATGTATCTTTTCTCACTTTTTTTTTTTTTTTTTTTGCGGTACACGGGCCTCTCACTGTTGGGGCCTCTCCCGTTGCGGAGCACAGGCTCCGGAGGTGCAGGCTAAGCGGCCATGGCTCACGGGCCTAGCCGCTCCGCGGCATGTGGAATCTTCCCAGACCGGGGCACGAACCTGTGTCCCCTGCATCAGCAGGCGGACTCTCAACCACTGCACCACCAGGGAAGCCCTACTAGAGCCATCTTACAGAAAAAACAGAACAAACCTTTTGGCCAATCCAGTAGTTCCCTGTGCTATACAGTGGGACCTTGTTGTTTATTTTATATATAGTAGTTGGTATCTGCTAATCCTAAACTCCTAATTTATCCCTCTCCCACCCCCTTTCCCCTTTGGTAACCATAAGTTTGTTTGCTGTGTCTGTGAGTCTGTTTCCGTAAGTAAGTTCATTTGTGTCACATTTTAGATTTCACATATAAGTGATATCATATGGTATTTGTCTTTCTCTTTCTGGCTTACTTCACTTAGTATGATAATCTCTAGTTGCATCATGTTGCTGCAAATGTGGCATTATTTTGTTCTTTTTTATGGCTGAGCAGTATTTCATTGTATATATGTATTACCTCTTCCTTATCCATTCATCTGTCGATGAAGATTGTTTCCATGTCTTGGCTATTGTGAATAGTGCTGCTGTGAAAGTAGGCGTGCATGTATCTTTTTGAATTATAGTTTTGTCTGGATATATGCCCAGGAGTGGGATTGCTGGAACATATGGTAATTCTGTTTTAGTTTTCTGAGGAACCTCCATACTGTTTTCCACAGTGGCTGCACCAACTTACATTCCCACCAAAAGTGTAGGAGGGTTCCCTTTTCTCCACACTCTCTCTAGCTATTTGTAGACTTTTTAGTGATGGCCATTCTGACCAGGGTGAGGTGGTACCTCACTGCAGGTTTTTTCTTTTGTTTTTTTTTTTTGCGGTACGCGGGCCTCTCACTGTTGTGGCCTCTCCCGTTGCGGAGCACAGGCTCCGGATGCGCAGGCTCAGCAGCCATGGCTCACGGGCCCAGCCACTCCGCAGCATGTGGGATCTTCCCGGACCGGGGCACGAACCCATGTCCCCTACATCGGCAGGTGGACTCTCAACCACTGGGCCACCAGGGAAGCCCCTGTATACACTTTTATACAACTTTAGCTTCTCTTTTAGTAATAATAAATCCTGATAGGTTGTCCATCCATAATGGTTCATGAAGAACATCTCTTTTTTTTTAATAGCTACAGTGTACTCTGTTATATGAATATACTATAATTTACTACACATTCCCCAAATGATAGACATCTGGGTACTTTCTAATCTTTTGCTATTAGAAAGGAGGACGAAATGAATGATTTTGTTCAAGGGTTATTTCAAAACTGCACACATATAACTAGGATACATTCCTGGGAGTGGAAGATGTTGGGTCAATTTAAAAAATAATAATTACTAACATGTATATAGTGCTTGCTATAAGCCAGGCATTGATTTAAGCACTCTCCATATGTTAACTCATTTAATCTTCTTAATAATCCTTTGAGGAAGGTACTAGTATTATCTCCATTTTAAAGATGAGGTTACTGAGGCACAGAGAGGTTAAGCAACCTGCCCAAGGTCAGATGGCTAGCAGGTGTCAGTGGCAACCAACCTGGCTTGAAAGCCTATACTCTTGGCCATTATGCTTTGCTTTCTCAAGGAGTGTATGTAGTATTTGTATTTTAAGTAGATATTAACAAATTGTCCCCCATACTAGTTAATCCAATTTATTCTCTCATCAGCTTGACTATACTTTTTTGCCCAGAGGTAAACTGGGCAAAAACTGGGAATTTTGTTGGTTTAATTATAGATGAAAAATGGAATCCCAATGTAGTATTAACTTGGATTTCTCTTATAATGACCAAAGTTGGATATCTTTTCGTATGTTTAATAGCCATATGTATTAACTTTTCTGTGAATTATCTATTCATATCTTTTGTGAATTTTTATATTGGGATATTGGTCTTTTTCTTATTGATTTCTAGGAGCTCTTTATATATTAGAGCTATTAGTGTTTTGGCTGTGATATGAATTAGAAATATTTTTTCTAGTTCTTTATATTTTGGCTTTCTTATGCCTTTTTTCTTGCAGAAGCTTTTGATATTTATGTATAGTTGACCCTCAAACAAAGTGGGGGTTAGGGGCACTGACCCTCCACGCAGTTGAAAATCTATGTATAACTTTACAGTCAGCCCTCCATATCTGTAGTTCTGTATTTGTGAATTCAACCAACTAAAGATCGTGTAGTACTGTAGTATGTATTTTTTAAATAATCCACAAATAAGTGGACCTGTACAGATCAAACCCATGTTGTCCAAGGGTCAACTGTAGTCAAATCTATCAGTCTTTTGTAGATTTTGGACCTCAAATCGGGTCCTACCTTTATCAAATCACAATATCAGATCATATATTCTCACACTAATTTGGTTCTATTTCTAGACTTTCTATTCTGTTCTTCTATTTTTCTGTTCATACATTAAATATTACCCTACTATTTAATTACTGAGGCTTAAAATATACTCTATTATCTAGTGGGGCTAGATTCTCTCATGACTCTTAATTTCCGGAGCTTGCTTTATCATTCTTTTTTTTAAAAATTTATTTTATTTATTTTTGGCTGCATTGGGTCTTCACTTCTGCACGTGGGCTTTCTCTAGTTGCAGCGAGCGGGGGTTATTCTTCCTTGTGGTGTGCGGGTTTCTCATTGCAGTGGCTTCTCGTTGTAGAGCACGGGCTCTAGGCAAGCGGGCTTCAGTAGTTGTGGCATGTGGGCTCAGCAGTTGTGGCATGCGGGCTCAGTAGTTGTGGCATGCAGGCTCAGTAGTTGTGACTCACGGGCTCTAGAGCCCAGGCTTAGTAGTTGTGGCATATGGACTTAGTTGCTCTGCAGCATGTGGGATCTTCCCGGACCAGGGCTCGAACCCATGTCCCCTGCATTAGCAGGCAGATTCTTAACCACTGCGCCACCAGGGAAATCCCTGCTTTATGATTCTTGCCTGTTTTTTTTAATGTGAACTTTTCAAGTTTTATTTTTTTTAAAAGGTTCACATTTTTTACCGGGATGTTGTGAACTTCTTAGACTTTCAAATCTTCCCAAATACAATACACTGCTTAAGACCCTGTCTGATTCAACTGGGCATGGAGGCTTGCAACAAAATGATATATTAAAAAGCTGGGTTTTCTTGGCCATGTAATGGTAATTGACATTTATTCATTTATTGAACAACAGAGGTCATTTATCCTTTCAGTATTTCTAGTTTTAAGGTATTTGTCATCTCTTTCAAAGAAATGAGTCGGGGAAAACAGACTTTCAAATATGAAAACCTTCCAGGTGGATGCTGCCTAATATAAAACAGCCTCCAAACCTGCCACCCCAACTTCTTACCTCCCACCCCCCAAATCAACACAATAATCCGATCCGCCATTGCAAACATCAAGGGTCAATGGGTACTGACTGACACAGTTGTTACTGTAGGTTTCTGAAAAACCCTTTATGTTTTTCCTGTGTGGTCCAAGCACCAACAGCCTTGGCATCACCTGGGAGCTTGATAGAAATGCAGACTCTTGAGTCTCACCCCAGATTTACTGGATCAAAATCTGTATTTTAACGAGATCCTCAGGGCGTTCATGAGTATCTTAAAGTTTGAGGGAAAAAAGGATCAGTGGTTCTTAAAGTGTTGGCCTGGTAGCAGAAGTGGCGTCCCCTGGAACCATGTAGAAAATTCAAATCCCTGGGCCCTACCCTACCCCTACTGAATCAGAAATCCTTGGGTTAGGTCCAGGAACATGCCCTCCCGATGATTCTGATGTTTGAGAATCACTGCTCTAGATCAGTCTTAATGAAACACGAGGAATACCTGGGGAGCTTTGAAAGCTCCCCATGATTACAGTGTACCCCAGATGACTTAAATTAGAGTTCCAGGGCTGCAGGCCAAGGAACCAGTATTCTTTTCATTTTCCAGGTGATTCCAATGTGAAGCCAAGGACAAAAGCCACTGCTCTAGTCTGGAGCAATGCTTCTCAAAGCTGGCTTCATGTTAGAACCACTTGAGGATCTTTAAAAAAAAAGATCGGGATCTCACCCAGCTATGTAAACTGGTCTGGGTAGAGCTGAGAATCACTTTGGGTTTTTTTCTCTGATGAATCTAATATCCAGCCAGAATTTCAAACCACTGCTCTAGAAATACCGTTTCTCCCACATAAACTTCAAATCACAGTAAAGAGAA
Organism: Tursiops truncatus; assembly: GCF_011762595.2. Classification (NCBI taxonomy): domain Eukaryota; kingdom Metazoa; phylum Chordata; class Mammalia; order Artiodactyla; family Delphinidae; genus Tursiops; species Tursiops truncatus. The sequence goes on from NC_047041.1 coordinate 10,318,592, forward strand.
GGAGATGGTAAATAGTTTGGAGGTGACGGAAGACAGATGCGTTGCATTTCCCATGTACTTACTGAGCCCTTACAATGTGTTAGGCTAATTACCATGAAGACTAAAAAGAAATACAATGCATAGTTCTTGCCCATCAGGGGACGTATAATCTGCACTGGTAGAAAAACCTGCACATACTGCATATATAAATAATGATTTGAAAGGAACACATTCCACGCTACTGACTATAATTCAATAAACAAGTTATACCTATCATTCTATCATTGTAAGGTCAAACTAATTTGTATTCTTTTTTAAAAGAATAGAAGTAGAATGAAGGAAATATAGGTTGGAAAATGGTGAAGAAACAATTTTGAATATAATTAGCAATCAGCCCTTAAACATTTGAACCTGGAGAAAGTGGTGGACAAGGTCAATGGCCACTTCAAAGAATAATTCACAAGCTTAAAGACTGGGCAAGCCTAAAATACTTTAAAGTTTCCTCCTTGGCATAATGGGAAGAAAATTATGCTATGGAATCACTGGCAACACACCATGATATTGTTTGTAAATTAAGTTATAACTATTAAGAAAAATTAGCAATTACAAAATCAATTAAAGAGTTTATAGTAAATCTTTTTTCACTTTTATTATTAGAGATATAACTAATTTTTTTGGCCTCACTATTTGCCTCTTCTCTTTTGAGAACACATTTAAAAATAAAGGAAAAATATTGTCCTAGTCTAGGAGAAATTATTGGCTATAAACAGTTTTCACAGAATTTATATTTTAAAATGAGCAACCAAGCAAAATTCAAAATTTCACAGAAGTTTTATGGAAAAGTACATTAACAACTAAAACTGAGTCAAAAATGTAAAAAATTCTGTTTGAAGTCAGCTAAGTATTCATTTTGATAATCAACTAAATATACACACCCATTCCTTTGTTTTATTATTAGTTACAAAGGCAAGGATGTGACATAATCTTTTAAGACCATATAAGGAGTTTCTCAATTAAGAAGAAAAAATCACAAATGTTCACCCACCTCATCCCTCTTGTTCTATCAGGAAATACTTACAGGTTAGAACAGGTGAGAGTACTCTACACAGCATCAGTTTGAATTTGGGAGAGGTCTAAGGGCATGCTTATTTAATGTAATAACCTCTCCTTCATATTTGAAAATGATCCCGCATTAGTGGGTGATGAATTTCAAGTTGTCTCCTCAATAAGGGTGGTGGATGCACTGATCCAGCCAGTTTTCCCATGTTCACGAACATATCAACTAGGAAGTGGGCAGATGTGATCTTTATGTGCACCCATGAAATAGAACTAAGTTTACTGGCTCCAACAGGCTTTTTTTTTTTTTTTTTTCTGTTTTTTGGCCGTGCCGCACAGCATGCAGGATCTTAGTTCCCCCACCAGGGATCGAACCTGTGCCCCCTGCAGTGGAAGCGGGGTGTCTTAACCACTGGACCACCAGGGAAGTCCTCCAACAGGTTTTTTTTGTTTTGTTTTGTTTTGTTTTTGAGGTTTTTTTTTGCGGTAGGCGGGCCTCTTACTGTTGTGGCCTTTCCCGTTGAGGAGCACAGGCTCCGGACGCGCAGGCTCAGCGGCCATGGCTCACGGGCCCAGCCACTCCGCGGCATGTGGGAACTTCCCAGACCGGGGCACGAACCCGTGTCCCCTGAATCGGCAGGCGGACTGTCAACCACTGTGCCACCAGGGAAGCTCCCTTCCAACAGGTTTTGAATCCATCATCTGGGATAGAATATACCCTCAAAACGATCAGATGAGAAAGGGATGGCACTTATTATTATTCCAATTTTATAGATGGGGAGACTAAAGTTTGTAATGGTATCACATCATTTGCACAGGATAAAAGACGGTACAGTGATCATCAATGGAAAGATAATAGAAAGATAATAGGATCGACTGGAAAATAAAAGAAAAATACTCATGTTGTATCCTGCCCTCCTTGCACCACCACCCAATATGTACACAGAATCTAAGTTGAGAATCACTCCTGTAAGTGAGCTGCTGTTATTGATATGAGTGTGTCATTGCACCTCCAATGTACTGGAGGAACTTAATAGGGTTGAAAACCAGTGCCTTAGTGGGAACAAAGGCAACCAACATAGGGGATCAAACTCTCAGCCCTGTATTTTATCTAATGGAGCATACAGTTAAAAAGAAAATTCTACGGTTCCTTGAATAGAAACATTTTGAATATAATAATTGAATTACAGCACTGTAAGCCATTGACGGCTTTTATTTTGCTCTTAAGACTTTGTGGGATAATTCCCTTGATTCTTCAAAGAGGGGCAAGGGACACGGAGTTCATTTTACTCAGCCAGGTGGTTACAATAACGTCACCATCCCAGAGGAAGTGATACCTGGCCATTTCAAACAAAGGCAAATTCCAGTCTAGTGCTCAGAAGGGATTTTTAGGTGGCTGCTACATACCTGTTCTGGGTGAGTTTCCCGCCTTTTTTTATTGTGAAGTTGAAGATAAGAGTCCGTTTTCGGAGTGCGTAATCCCAAAGTCAGTTTGTTTTTTTCCACAAAATACTGTTTGGACTTCCTTCGCCGAGGGCCGTGTGATCCCGGCAGGAATACCTCACTCTGTGAACTTGAACTCTTCAAGTACTGAGAGAGGTTGCTGGACTTCTCCTCCGGGTCACTGCTGCTCAGCACTGAAAATGGCCCGCTGCGATGGGCACCATGTTCGTAGTTTGGGCTTAAAAATTCACTCCCAAGTAAGGAGGCTGTGCTCGGTGGGCTCTTCTTCTGTTCACCTTTCCCCCCTGAGAATTCCATCGAAGTCTCCTTGGAAGGGTAAAGTGGATTCAAAGTCAGATTTTCTGCAGAGCTGTCCACAGACTCTGGCAGTGCTTCCACAGCCAACAACTTCCCCTCCTCTTTTTTCCTCTTCCAATTTGGGTCATAGCGCAGGTCTGAGTATTTGTCTTCTATGGGTTGTTGACTGCCCAAAGCAGAAAAGAAATGTCAAGTCCTTTATCCAAACAGATTTACTCGTTCTCTTTAGCTGATCATCTTATTCAAAATCAATCTCCATCTTTCTCCTACAATTTTCCTTTTACTATCTACATGGGAAAGACACATCCCAGGCTCAAATTAGACCTACACACTACACATAAGGGCAAAAAGTCATAATTATCTAAGTTCATTGAAATATGGAATAAAAATGGGGGATGGGGACTTCCTTGGTGGTGCAGTGGTTATGAATCTGCCTGCCAATGCAGGGGACACGGGTTCGAGTCCTGGTCCGGGAAGATCCCACGTGCTGCAGAGCAACTAAGCCCGTGCACCACAACTACTGAGCCTGTGCTCTAGAGCCCGTGAGCCATGACTACTGAACCCGCATGCCTAAAGCCCATGCCCCACAACAAGAGAAGCCCGTGCACCCTAATGAAGAGTAACCCCCACTGGCTGCAACTAGACAAAGCCTGTGCACAGCAATGAAGATCCAACGCAGCCAAAAATAAATAAATAAATAAATTTATTTTTAAAATTAAAAAAAATCAAGTGTACAATTCAGTGATTTAAAAAAAATGGGGGATGGTTAATTTATATATGCTGGAAACAAATGTCTATAATGTTAAACCAGTAAATGGCCTTGATGCAAAGAATGCTGTTACTTAAGACACACCATAAGTTGAATAATTACCAAGCTGCTGAAGATAAAATGGATTTCACACTTAGCTAGTGATCTACACATGTAGCTGTTTATCTGGGAAGGGAAATTCGACTGTTGCCTGAACAATGACTCAGTCTGAGCCATTCGTGGGAGGAAAGCAAGACTTATCCCAACTGAATACCTACATAGGTTCATCCTCCTGTATCAGTGATTTTTACTTGTGACTTCATTTCGTCTTTGTAGATTTTATCAAATGTGCTACAGAAAGATCCCTAACTTTTGGAATCAGATGGTGCCTCTGAAAGCTCTCAGTTTGTACTCTCTTGGTCAAGTCTATGTACACAAAACTCAGTAGACAGGTCAGTGTGAGCTTTAAGCTGTAGACAGCCCTATCTGAATAAAAGGTTAAGCACAGGGTCCAGCCCGAGGGGAGTGAACTGGTCTGTCATCAGTACATATGACTCCAAATAAAGTCCTCCCTTTTCTCTATGACGATCTCAATTTGCAAAGTACCTCCTAGTCTTAACCAAAAAGGAAAAAAAAAAAAATGCTGGTAATATGGCATATTTAATGGCTGCTTTGATCTTCAAAAGCTAAATGGGAGAGATTTTCCTTCCTTGGTACAGTAGATGCAATCCTCTAATCAAAAAGAAAATGTAAATCATCTGGGCTTTTTATGCTATTTGATATTCCCGTTTATAGAGGACATAATTTTACGCTGGGTAAACAAACTAATGGTGCCCCTAATGTTAATTTCGTCTTCTTAATGTGGACCTAGAATTCTTTGATTTGATGTAAAGCAAAAACTAGAGCAGAAAGCCCCAACTCCTATGTCTTGCTTAATTGTCACTTTGAATTTTTAGTGTCTTTTTTTTTTTTTTTGGCTGCGCTGCGAGGCTTGTGGGATGGGATCTTAGTTCCCCGACTGGGGATTGAACCCGGGCCACGGCAGTGAAAGCGCTGAGTCCTAACCGCTGGACTGCCAGGGAATTCCCCTTGTCACTTTGAATTTTTAGTTTGCATATTAAGACAGAAAACTTCTTGGGATAGGCTTCTCTTCCTTTTCCACCAAGGGAAGAAAAATGATATTCTCCTCCAGCAAAGTGCCTGAATGGAGATGGTCCACGTTTGTCAGGAAATTGACATCAAACCGTGCAACTCCCCGCTCCCGAAACTCCACAGGGCTGCCTGCCTCTGAGGCTTTGAGGAGGTTTCTCCATGTGATGTCCCCTCATGTGAACTTACAGGGGTTTTGGGCCCTGCCTTTCACTTGGCTCTAAGGGTCACTGGGCATGTAGTGTCCCAGGGGCAGGGAGGGGGCCAGAAGGGCATAATCTAGATTTGGGACTGGACAGACCTGGGCTTAAGTTCTGGGTTTGCCACTACCTATCTGTGCATCAGCTGGCAAATCATGTCACCTCCGAGCTGGTTTCTGTCATCTGTAAGTAGGGATCAATTATATTTGTTCTGTTTATTTCTCAAGGTTGCATAAAATCAAAATGAGACAATATAGCTTACTTCATGTTCTGTATTTGTGCTTATTTCACTTTTCACTATGGCAACCACATCTTCTCACCTGGTTAAGGTCCTGGGCAGCAGGGACAGAGGGTTATCCTTCCTTCCCTAACCTCTACCCTGTGCTATGGGCAGAAGAGGCAACAAGTGATGCTTCAATCAATAACTGGGCATTAGATATTTATTTTATTTTATTTTTATTTAGATATTAAAAAAAAAAACCCAACAACAGTAAATTAGAATCTAAACATGCAGAAAAACTTCCTGCATTGGACCAAATCAGTGAATGATTTTAGGGCTTATCTTGTGCTGCATTAAGTGTAAGGTTCAGCAGTGGTTGTTTAGATGGGGAAGAAAAGATGAAAGTACATCTTCAAGTAAATAAAGATATAAAGATTTTTTGAAATGAAGAAACATGCCATTTCCCATATCTATGATATATTGAAAGGAAAAAGTGAGCCTAACTCTCCTCGTTCATTCATTCACTTGATTCGACAGAATTTAACTTTCCTCATGCATTTGCTCGTTCACTGATTCTGTATTTATTGAGCACATACTAAGTTAGGGGGATACAGTGGTGAGCCCACAGCCTAGTGGGGGATACAGACCAGGAAATGAGCTATTTGTGATTAGAGTGATGAGTGGCCATCAGGGCTCAGGAGGGACATCCAATCCCATCTTGGGGGAAAGGGCAGCTTTCTGAAGGAAGTGATGGCTTAGCTGAGACCGAAGGCTAAGAAGGGCAGGAAGTGTAAGCCAGGCTGAGGAAAACACGTAAAAAGGAATGGAGGGGAGAGAGAACATGGGGCTTTCAAAGAACAAATTCTAGGGCTTCCCTGGTGGCGCAGTGGTTGAGAGTCCGCCTGCTGATGCAGGGGACACGGGTTCGTGCTCCGGTCTGGGAAGTTCCCACATGCCGCGGAGTGGCTGGGCCCGTGAGCCATGGCCGCTGAGCCTGCGCGTCCGGAGCCTGTGCTCCACAACGGGAGAGGCCACAACAGTGAGAGGCCCACGTACCGCAAAAAAAAAAAAAAGAACAAATTCTACGTGGATAAAAGGGAACGTGGGAGGATTAGAACTCAGGGTTAAGCAGAGGTGAAATCTTGAAGGGCTTTGTAAACTCTGTGAAGGGTTTGGCTTAACTACATTAAACTGAGAGTTTGGATTTATTTAATTAAGTAAAAATCATTTAATTAGCAAAGATGTTATAGTAAGACAAATACTTTCGGATAGGCAAAGTGATGTTTTTGGAAAGGATTATGTACAGAGGCCATATGGTTTTTGGGGGCAAAGTTTCAGAACAGGTAGCCCTGTCCTCTGCACTGTTTAGAGCAGGGGTTGGCAACCTTTAAAAGTAACACAGGGCTTCCCTTGTGGCACAGTGGTTGAGAGTCTGCCTGCCAGTGCAGGGGACACGGGTTCGGGCCCTGGTCCGGGAGGATCCCACATGCTGCGGAGCGGCTGGGCCCGTGAGCCATGGCTGCTGAGGCTGCACGTCCGGAGCCTGTGCTCCGCAACGGGAGAGGCCACAAGAGTGAGAGGCCCGCGTACCGCAAAAAAAAAAAAAAAAAAAAAAAAAAAAGTAACACACGTTGTTGGAGCCCACTGTCTTGCTGCTTTTCTGGGTGGGTTGTAGAGTGCTGGCTTTGGGAAGATAGCACATAGCACACACTACTTACTACGTGCTGATCTAGGGAAAGCTTACAGCGAATCTCTAGTTTTCTCCTTATGGCAACCCTATGGGGAGGTGCTATTATTATGCCCATTTAATAGATGAAGAAACAGGCTTCTGTCACTTTTCCAAGGTCACAGAGCTAATACGTGGTGCAGCCAGGATATAGACCCTGGCAGTTGGCCCTGGGATCTGGCTCCTGTCCAGTAACTCGCCCTGTATCACACAGCCAATCCCAGAGGTGGTGGTAAAGCAGGTGTTGTTGCAGGGCCTGCCTTAGGGGAGTTAGTGAATCGATCGGTCAGTCAGTTGGCCAGTCAACAAATATGTACTGAGTGGCTCCCCAAGTCCTAGGCACTGGAGGTGAGCGGTGAGTGAAACAGAAACAGGCGGATGGACTGGCTGCTGACTGAGGAAGACAGGCGGACGGATCCATGCACCAACAGTACAGAAGTACAGAATGTTATGGGCATTTAAACTAGGAGGACAGACCTTGTTTATCAATGAAAATATGTTGACCTCTTATTTCCAGATCCAACTGCTAGATGATATCTCAAAGTTCATTCCAACTCTCTTGTTCTGTGATCCTATGATGAACTCACAAGAGTCGATAAGCGAGGAATGCCCACTCTTTTTAACAACTAGGTAGTCTTTGATGATGGAAGGAAATGGAGTCTCTGACTTCCATCTCTGCAGTTATACTAAGAAAACTGGCACTCACACTGGTCACCAGACTTAACTAGCATTAGTTGATGATGGCATGATGTCCACAGTCAGGGCTATAGACACCCCTCAGTCTCATGGAATAAATGGTATGGAATATTTTGGTTCTGAGAAATGGTACCGTAGAAAGTCAAAGGACGAGGGTCCTAGAATCAGACTGCCTGCGCTCAATTCCTGGTGCCACCAGTTGCCGTGGGAGTGTGGGCAAGTTATTGTTCTTCTCTGTGCTTCAGCTCCTCATCAATAAAATGAGGATAATAATAGTACCTACCTAAAAAAAAAATCGTAGTGCCTACCTCATAGTCGTTGAGAGTATTAAGCACATTTATATACGTATATATGTTTAGAACTATGTTCTTGGCATGGAGTAAGGAAGGTCTCAGGAAGGGCCGGTTATAAAAGCACATGCCAACGAGCTCCATCTCTGGTCTTTGCTTGCTGTGTGTTGTGTTCTGTCACCAGGACACAACACTGGTGTGTACTATGCTTCCTCCTGATGGATCTCAAGGGATTCTTCTCTCCCTAGGGCTTAAGTTATTTCCAGGACACAAAGTTGTCTCGTGACGCACTAAGTGGGACCTTAGTGGCCTGAAAGAATGAACACTTATCTTTAAAAATCCAATTTTTTTTTTACCACGACCTAGGCAGCATGGAGAATCTGTTTGAACTATAATTTAGGAAATGGGATTAAGAAATGTCAGTGTTTCCACATGATGAGATATTTTAAGAACTGCTGGAAGATGATGAGCAAGATAAAACTGGGAGAATTCAATTACTTTAGACCTTCAGAAAGAGCCGTAATTTCCAGCCTCGACAAATTGCCATGCTTAGATGCCCGCGGAAGCAATCTCACATGCCCTGGGGAAGACGGACATTTTAAGTGAAACCTGGAAAATACAGAAGGGTTTGAAACAAATCAGACATAATGAGCTGCTCTGGCTGCGAAAGATGCTTTTGAACCAATCGTTTGAAGAGACACTCTAATAATGTGTATTTACAAGATGAGAATCGGAAAGTGTGGCTCTTCTAAGAGCTTTAATGACACTGTACCGTGTACACCTGCCATGATTATCTTAAAACATCCCCCTTTCTTCCCTTTCTGATGGAAACCATGTGTTGAGACAAATGGGAGTTTATGTTTTGCAAACTATCGAGCATGGAAAGCTGTAATACTCCACAGAAACAAATCTAATGGTTGAAATAGAACATGATACTAAAGAACCCCATTGTTCTGAGCTTGTGTGCGGAGAAGCTCAATTGTGTTGTGTGGTCCAGGTCAACACACTGGAACAAAATGAGTGTGAAGTGCTCCTTCATCAGTAATCTTGTGCACACAAAACACATACCTCATTTCCTCCCCATTTGATAGGAAGGTTACACAGACAATGAGTATACAATGCTTTTGTTGCTGTTCAGACAACAGATGCCAGGTCCGCCCTTCAGATGCCCAGGTTAGAAATGGATGCAGAGAGGAAGGGGAGGGTGGTCTCATATGCATATGCCATCCTATCTGCTGGCTCTAATGGACCATATTTGAGCATGACTGTGACAACTTCATCCAAATAAAATCAAATCTCCATTTGACGAAGAGCCTCATATTCAGTTTAGTATTCAATCAAAAAATTACTAAAATTAGAGCATGTTTCTAGTACAATGAACATCCTTTGCACTCACAGGAAAATATTCAATAACTGGCCATTTTGCCTGCCGAGGAGGTGAATAAAAGCATTGCTATTAATCATTTAGCAGTTATTTATTTGCCACTTTAAGTAGGCAGTTAAATTGAAACTGCACATGTTATTATTGATTTAGGTTTAATTTAATCCTTTTAAACAGAACAATTATTCCCAATTTATATGCCATTAAATCTTTTATGCATATGAACAGCAAATTCAATTTCTGTTTAAGTGTAAAGTGTTTTTTGTGTTTTTTGTGTGTTTTTTTTTAAGTGTAAAGTTTTTAATGCTTCTTTAAGGAGCTATAAAACTGACAGTTGTTTCCAAGGATTTCTGAGTTCTGTGTTCATCTTAATCTTTTTATCAACAGCTTTTAAGTAAATAAATCCAAAGGATTAAAAAATCACTTTTGCAAGTATGAAATAAAATGGTTCCACAAGTATACTGAAATGCTTTGGGGAGGCTATTTAAAACCCAGAAAATTTCATTTAATGCAGGCATTTATTCTGCTAAAAATATTAAACATCTTAATAGAAGAAAGGTAGTTTAATGAACCGAAGGCCAAAGACTGTCTTTAGAAATACACTCAGGTGAAGGGACTGGATTGTTAGCTGGTGAATTTTATTTACTGCAATTATAGAGTTTAGATAATTCCAACTAAAGTCCCTCTTTTTTTCTTTTTGACAACAGGTTTATGGCTGCAAAATAACCAGATATTTGCCCCAAGTTCTTATTAGTGCCAGTCTTGATTCAAGGACAATCTGAGTGTTAAATGAAAATAAATTATCTTAAGAGGGCGTGTTAGTAATTGCAATGTAAAATTCTAGTACCTCGTTTCTAATTAAGATTATCTTATGTGAAACAAAGGCTGCATCTTCACAAGGGAAATGCTGTATGACACAGAACCTATTTAGAAACATAATTCCCCTCGTTCAGTGAGAGTTTACAGTGCTCAAGCCAGACATTTTCTGTGGAAGGCTTGGATATTCTTTTCATTCTCCAGAAACAATGGCTAAAAGCCAGGGACCCAGATTTACATTTCCAGTGCATACACTGTCTTTAGATAGAGTCTCTTGTATTTTAAATGCCAGATATTTACAGCAACAGAATTTCCAGGTAGCTGTGACTTCATGGGAAAAAGCACTAGACAGGTCTTGACACCTGGGTCCTGGTCCAGATTTTGCCACTGTGTGAACTTGGGTGAATTTGTTATCCGCTCCAGGCCTCAGGTGTCTCCTTTTACGATAAGGAATAGACTGACCTTGAAGAGTCCTAACAGCTCTCAGAATTCACTAATTTTCAAACTGAATTGGGCCTATCATGCGAAACTCAGCAATGTATATAAGTGTTGGGGAAAAAAACATTTATTTTAAATTCAATCCATTAAAAAATTATAGTAACCAAAGATTTCTACGTTTCTACATTTGTCAGGGAGTAGAAACAGAGGAATACAGTGGAGGTCGTGAATTAAACTATCTCCTTAGTTACTTGGTTACAACCTTCCTAATCCTCTTGCTAAACCTGCAGGATTGCAGGTGACGTAAATTTAAACTACACTTTTTGAGGTTTCAAACTCACTATTGATTTACTTATTTTAACACAGTAATGCATCCCCATTTGGAAATAAGCTAGAAAGGAACTCGTGGTCATCTCCGAGGGCAATAAAATCCCAGGAGTCACAGTGGCTTTAGCATTTCTGGTGGGGACTGTGCCTCTGGTAGACACAGTTCATGCCCAGGCACACGCCTTACTCCCTCCTCTGCTTGTCTGTCACGATGGCACCGTGCCTGCTCTGAGGAGTGCATCAGGGTTTGACTGCTGCACAGTTTGTGAGCAAGTGAGCATAAAACAGCAATGATGGGACTTCCCTGGTGGCGCAGTGGTTAAGAATCCGCCTGCCAATGCAGGGGACAAGGGTTCGAGCCCTGGTCTGGGAAGATCCCACATGCCGCGGAGCAACTAAGCCTGTGCGCCACAACTACTGAGCCTGTGCTCTAGAGCCCGCGAGCCACAACTACTGAAGCCTGTGCGCCACAACTACCGAGCCTGCACACCTACAGCCCATGCCACAGCTACTGAGCCCGCGTGCCACAACTACTGAGCCTGTGTGCCACAACTACTGAAGCCACCACAGTGAGAAGCCTGGGCACATCAACGAAGAGTAGCCCCCGCTCGCCGCAACTAGAGAAAGCCCGCACGCAGCAACGAAGACCCAATGCAGCCAAAAATAAATAAATTTATATAAAAAAAGACAGCAATGATAATGCCTACGACAAGTCACCTCTCTGCTATGACTATACCCATGTGATCAGAAATAAATGACCAAAACGCTAGTAGCTATCCCCAAATACCTAGAATTCGGTATATAGTAGAATGTGTTTGAAAGAGGTTGGCCAGCCAATGGCCTTAAATTGAAAATCTACCTAATCAAGACAGTATAAATCAACATGGATGAATGCTGCTAGAAACTAACAGGAATGAGAGTTGACTCCTGGAAGCTCTCAGAATGTTCTTGGTTATACTAGAATATTAGATCTAGCCTCAAGTGTCACATTTACTCTCCCAACCAGAGCAAAAAAACAAAACAAAACAAAACTCTACAACACTTATGAGAGGAAGTAATCTCCCCTCAGCTTAAATATATCCAATGTGTCCTACAAAACAGTCGAGGAAATTAAAATACTGAGTTTTAGTTTTTACTAAGTCTCCCTTTACCCACTTTCTGTTTTGCTTATCCCATACTGCTACTGAAGTCCTAGAAATCATCATTCAGTATTTCACTTGATTCTTGTATTATTAAGCAGAAACAACATACAGTGGCCCCTTGGTATCTGCGAGCGACTGGGTCCAGGACAGGCAGGGGATACCAAATTCCACAGGTGCTCAAGTCCCAGAGCCGGCCCTCTGTATCCACGGTTCCACATCCGCTAATTCAACCAATTGTGGATTTTCTACTACTGCAGTACTATTTATTGAAAGACACCCTTCTATGAGTGAACCCGCTCAGTTCAAATCCATTTTGTTCAAGAGTCAACTATATATGAAAGTGTTTGAGAGGAAAAATTATATACCACCATAAAAATGAAGATGATTATTCCTGAGTCCTTTTCTTACCTTCAGACAATTCTGAAATTCAGTTCAACTAAGAATACCTTACTGTGCCTGTCTCCCACCCAGTAATTTCTGGCACACGGTGGTTTATGAGACAGAACGTGGGATCTTTTGTGAAGGCTACACTTCCCAGGTGATGAGAGAGATCTCAATGAATGAAAACATTCCGTTTCCCAGGAGAGCTGCTGAGGAATACAGGCTCTATGACCTTACTGCCCAGAGTAAAATGCCGTTAATATTTATAGTATTCTGAGGGCACAGGATCCTTTATACATTTGTATTACTTTACTAAAATTTATAATTTTACATGCATATTTTAATCTGGCCTCAGTTTAGTCCATATTGAAGTCGCTACACCTTTCATTTTTGCTAGAGAGCAAAACTGAATCCTTTATCAGATCAGCCCTTGATCACCTATCTAGATACTTATAATTAGAGGCTCAGATTTTGATGTTAAAAGAGAGTTCATTCAGTTAAATTTCTGGCTCTGCCACTTAGTGGCTACGTACACCTACACAACTTTCAGAGCCTTGGTTCCTAATCTGCAAAATGGGGATAATAATGTCGATATCTAAGAGCCTCTTGTAAGGATAAATGAGATAATATATATCAAGCAAATAGTCCTACAAATGGTAGCTAATTATATTGAAGTATTTTTGTAAATAAGACCTTATCAAACACATATACTAGTTACTGTACTGCTGCTTTCTGGTTTTCTTTTTCTTTAACATATGAGGTTTCAGAAGGCCCCAGAGCTGAAGAGGTTATCTCTAATGCTCTAGGAATTACATTGATCTCTTTCTTCTGAGTGCCGAGTGTCATGGGGCTAGTTCTGGAGTGGGGTTTAAGGATTATCATATGAAGATCCTCTTTCCACTTTTGATTCATTCACTGCAGTCAATGCTGCTCCAATTTCCATTAAGTAAAAGGTTTTCTCTAATCCATATACATCGAACTGTGGCTTGACTTTGCTGAGGAACAAGGGAGTAATTGCTTTGAGGAGCTTCTAGTAACATCAAAACACAAGAGTAGGGCTCAAGTGATTTTGTCAGGCAGCTTTTAAAACGGTTGCCCATAAAAGCAAGAAGAAAGAGATCTTCCGTCTTAAGGCAAGGCTTTGACTAATTATTTTGAACTACAATTCCCAGAATGCCATCTACCTGACAGAAATGAAAGTCTTCTTGAATTTCATACTGAGAGCCTGAGATCAATTTGTCTATTTCATGGCTAGTAAACTACTCAGATCCAAGTAACAATACACCTAAGAAAGGTTTCCAAGGCTAAAGTGAGGCAGAGAAAAGGGGCCAGTAACAAAACACTCGCCTGAAGGATATTTTTGAGGCATTACTTGGCTACATGCTTCAGTTCAGCTTTCCTTTGTAGTACGGAACTGGTCCTGTAAATGTTCAATGTATGAAGCACTGTACAGCCAAGCAATGACTAGGGCTGTAACCCATTCTAACCCTGGGGATTATAGTCTATCATTAAGGATTTCCAAGGCAAATCCGTCCAAGGAAAATACCATTATTTAAGGATCTCTGAATCAGAAGGCCAAGGCCCTAATGATGCTTTTGACTTTGTAAGTATGGTTTTTTTATTTTGAAATATACTGAGTGGTATTTACATTGTCCTTGGGTCAAAAGCAAGGTTAAAGTCAGGTCTCTGAGCCCCACTCAAAGAGGAAAAACTCGACATTGGAGAAATGAGGTCACGTAATGGATCCTTTCCTTGGTTTCTTCATCGTAAAAGTACAGACAAGAATACCTATCCACCACGAAAGATATTTTTTTCCGATGCCCCTCCCACCCCCGTAGTAAATAAAAGTACCATTTATTACCTAGGAGACTGTGACTCTCCTAGATTAGAGCTACAATACAAACATGGTTTAAAGGTCCCCAGCCTTTTTGGCACCAGGGACCGGTTTCGTGGAAGACAATTTTTCCATGGACGGGGGTGGGGGTTGGGGAGGGGGTGTGGTTCAGGCAGTAATGCGAGTCATGGGGAGCGATGGGGGGCAGCAGGTGAAGCTTCATTCGCTGGCCCGCCGCTCACCTCCTGCTGTGCGGCCCCGGGGTTGGGGACCCCTGGTTTAAAGCATAGAGTCAGACTGCAGGAGTTTTCTGTTCCACCACCCACCCGGTGGAATAAATGGGTATATCATAACTGGTTTCTTTAAGCCTCATTTGCAGTCTACAAGATGGGAGCATTATAGTGTCCACCTGTTGTGGCTGCCATAAGGATTAAATGAGATGATACATGTAAAGCGTTTGGCACAGGGATGGGCTCGGGACAAGCATTCTATAAATGCTATTGTTGTTAGAACCTTAAAGTAATCTGTGCCTTTTCTTGTTCCTTCCAACCCCAGTTCTAAACTGTCACCAAGTCCTATCAGTTCTTTATAAACATAAAGAATTACCTATGAAGTAATTAATTCATAAATTACCTATGAAGTAAATGAATAAAAGATTGCTACGAAGGATATACACTCATATAAGAGTATATGTGGGTTGGGACTTCCCTGGCAGTCCAGTGATTAAGACTCTGTGCTTCCACTGCAGGGGGCAAGGGTTTGATCCCTGGTCGGGGAACTAAGATCCCCCATAACGTGTGGCGCAGCCAAAAAAAAAAAAAAAGAGAGTATGTATTGATGTATTGGTTATTCTGAGAGGAAGACGGGGATGGATTTGAGAAGGGGAACCAGGAAACTATCTAGCATTTTATGTTTTAAAATATATATCTGAAACAAACATGGCAATAAGGGTGAGATGGTATTTTTCTCTGTACTTTTCTGTAGGTTAGAATTTTTTCTTGATTAAAAAAACTCAGGGAGTTTCCTGGCGGTCCAGTGCTTAGGACTCGGCACTTCCGTGCTTTCACTGCTGTGGCTGGGGTTCAATCCCTGGTCGGGGAACTAAGATCCTGCAAGCCGCACGGCGCAGCCAAAATACATAAATAAAATAAAAAGTATTTTAAAAAACACCTCAACATCAATAACAAAGCACTCTGACGTTGGGTGACTTTATCTCTGCCGGCTTCATCTTCCTAATCTGTAAAATAGGAATAGCAGCACTTTCTTGCAGGATTACAATGAAGAATTGAGTGAAATTCTTCAAAAGAGATGGCCTTTCAAAAGAGACGTCATTATTGTTATTGTTGTCATTGTAATTATTACCATCTGGTAGTCTCTTTGTCCACTGTGTTTTTACCCTCTAATCCATAATGCACCAGCTTGCAGAATAATCTTCCTTGAACACTGCTTCATCTCACTGCCCTCCCCAAGAACCTGCGTTTTCTCCTCCAGCTGTGCCCAACCCAGTCCAGTCAGGGGCGGCTGGCTGGTTAAAGCCTCCCTAAGCCCCTCTTTTGCCCCCCAGCTCTATGGCTGCACCTCAGTTATAGCATTTATCACTTATACAGTGGACATACGAAGAGCGCGTTCGTTAAGTCCAATTTGTTAAGTCCAACAAAGTTAGCCTAGGTGCCCAACTAACACAATCGGCTGTAGAGTACTGTACTGTAATGGGGTTATGATACATTCGCATCCTTGAAAGTTTGCAACTTGAAGGTTCGTATGTAGGGGATTTACTGTACTGTGCTGTGAGATCCCCTAAGAAGCAAATGAGCTCGATTCAACTTGACATTTCCAGTGAAAGAGAGAAAGAGGGAAAGACGAAGAAAAAGACTCAGGGCTGGGCTCTCATTCTGGCTCCACACAAGTCTTCGCTGTGACTGCATTCTTGGGACACGTCATCTGAGTTCTGTGTTCCACGTCCTACCCGCGGCGTGGGCTGGGGGCAGTCCACGACAGTCCCCGTCAGCAGGCCCCTCCTCTGTCTACTTTCCCTACACTCAGAACAAATCCTCTGCCATCAAGTGGGGCTCAATGTGCCACACACATTCATTCTAATTCTATTCTTCTTTTCCCAAATCTTACCTAGTCTCCAAAACCCTGCCTGCCCAAGTTCTAGGCCTTCCAAAAAACTTTCCTCAATTTACTTTAACCCTAATTAAAAAAACATCTAACACATATAGAACTTACAGTCACTGTTTGAAGCACTTTTTATATATGTATACATAGACTTATTTTAGCCTCACTGTAAGTCTGTGAGGTAACTATTATTACTATCCCATTTTTACTGAGGAGGAACTGAGGCACAGAGAGTTTAATCGGGCTTGGCCAAGGTCACACAGCTAGTCAGTGGCACAGTTTCAACCCATATGGTCTGCTTCAGGTGCTCTGTACTTTACCACCATCCCAAGACCCCTGTCTAATCAATAGCTTTTAACTTCAGTACTCTAGCATATCATTTATATTTTCATTAAAACTGAGTAATATTGTACTCATTTAAATCCTCTTAGATGTTTTGGTGGCTTCTAGCCTAAAGCTAATACCCCATAAGTACTGATTATTAGAAATTAAATCTTTATGTGATTATATAAGCCCAGGAAGGTAGACCTCTCCTGGCTCAGGTAGGCTTCTACCCCCAGAACGTACTTTACTGACAGTGATGGCAATCCTGTGAGAGAAGCAGGCTGGCTCGTTTGACAGATGAGAAAGACTGAAGGGACTTATTTCAAATTATACACTAAACGGCAGTGCCTGGACCAACTCGAGACCACCTGGCTCCAAGTCATGGTATTTGCTAGACCAGGCTTTCGGGGATTTCTCCAGGGTGAGGTCACAGCAGTGGGGATACTTGGAATATGGACAGGAAATGAGCATAAGAAAGGCACATGCCCTTATTATTAATAACTATTCTCGTCTTATGCGTTTTTTTAAAAAATAGAAATGAATGTGACGAAAATCTTGGCTCCGAGCTGTCGTTAGCTGCTTGGAGACCTGTGTCACACACACTACAAAGGTGCTCATTCCAACAGCCTGTCCAGAAACAGACTCACAGACTTAAAAAATAAACTTCTGGTTATCAAAGGGGAAAGGCTGGGGAGAGGGATAAATTAGGAGATTGCGATTAACATGTACACACTACTATGTATAAAACATAATCAACAAGGACCTACTTACTGTACAGGGAACACTACTCAATATTCTGTAATAACCTATATGAGAAAAGAATCTGAAAAAGAACAGATATATGTATAACTGA
This sequence comes from Tursiops truncatus, assembly GCF_011762595.2. NCBI lineage: Eukaryota > Metazoa > Chordata > Mammalia > Artiodactyla > Delphinidae > Tursiops > Tursiops truncatus. The sequence continues at coordinate 10,336,031 of NC_047041.1, forward strand.
ATCACTTGGTTGTACACCTGAAACTAACACAACATTGTAAATCAACTATACTCCAATATAAAAAACAAAAACAAAAAACGAAAACCGAGAGCCTGTCCTAACTTTCACTTGGGACAGTACCAGTAATTATGTAACAATGCCTTTCAGAACCCACTGTTTTCTGACACAAGCCAATTCCTTACCTGTTCTTCGCACCAGCATCTTGGGTATGGAGGTTTCTCTGAGCTGCTTTTCTGCTTGCTTCCTCTTCCGTCTCACTCAAGTTCTCCTCCTCTAAGCTGTCAGGCTCCATGTCGTTGTCCTGAATTTGGTCTTCAAGTTTAGACTGGGACTTGATCTCTTGAGTGACGCTTTCTGAATCAGATTCCAAGGAGTCTCTTGAAATCAAATGTAAGTCTTCTTTCTTAAAAGGTGGCTCTGTGGACTGGACCTTTAAGTTGGTGTGATGAACAGGAGACAGAATAGAGCGCTTGGGAATTAATTTACGATGAATCATCTTGAGAAAATACAAAAATGAACAGGGATACTCTTGTGGATGGCAGCAGCTGGCTGAATGTTTAAAGTCGTGGTTCGCAAAAGAATTTGCCTAAAAAAATTATATTTATGTTACTCTGTGACTACTGAAATCTCTTTAATTCCAATGTTAATCAAAAAATTAAGTAAGAGAAACTTGTTATTACCTGCAGGCTTTTGTATGCCCCCTTTTGTGTGTATGAGAAAGGTCTATTGGAAAAACTATTATGTTTTTCTCTCTACAGAAACACATGTGATGTAGAGCTCATAAACAGTCTGAGTAATCAAATGCAGCTTTATTGAGAAAATTAAATGACTGGATTCCTTTTTTGAGCTTCCAAGGGCCTGTTACAGATAAGCCCGGACAAAGCGAAATGGCTAATTAGGGACAGTACTTCAATGCCTTATTTCCAAGACCCAGGGCACTGACATAAATATGCCATGTTCAGTAGAGTAAAACAGGTTCAGGGTCTGCCTTTTGGAAAATAAAGGAGGGGGAGAGAAGTAGAGTATGGTTTCCACAGTTGGAACTGTAAAACTGATGGAAGCTGTTTTGCTCCTAAACCTATATTGGCTGACTCTATCATTTGGAAGATTTTTTGATACCCAGATTGCTGTTAGGTAGGAATGTGTAATTTAGGTGGACATTACATAGAGATCAACCTCAGCTCAGAGGAAAAAACAAAAAACCCATGATAATGATTAAAACTGTTCAACAAAAGATTTGGTGGCCTTGTGAATTCTGCCATTCAGTGATTCATAGCAGAGGCTGGGTGTCCACCTACCTGAATGGAATGCAGTTCTGGGGAATGCTGGGTGGGTGAAAGATTGGCCTGAATAACAGCTCGGGTCCCTTGTAACTAGCTTAAGAGTATGATTCCAAGTGAGCCCTCCCTGTCTCAAAGGGCTGTCATAAAGACCCACGAGATGGTTTACGGAAAGGATGCTTTGAGTTCAGATAGGATTGAAAGGAAATGATGTTTTTGGATGTGCTTCCTTTCATCTCTACTTGGCATTTCTATTTGCTCTGTCTTCCATCTCACTGCCTTTATGCTGTTTTTTTTGTTGTTGTTGTTGTTTTTCTGTAGGTCAGGTAACAGAAACAACCTTTCTCATCAGAGATTACTGTAAAATTTGTTTCAATGGCTTTCTCTTGTCCTTTGGGCAAATCCTCTCTTTAATTAAATAACACGACCTTCTTGCTAGTCCTAGTTGACCTTGTTGCTAATATTTCCAAGGAACATCCTCAACTCCTTGGAGGAAAGCACCTTAACAAACAAAACAGACCAAAGGTAACACTCATACTTAAATACATCTGATATTTAAATATCTATGGTTTTCTTTTTAATTCAAAGTTCCCCCTGTTGGTAGACTAACATATTATTGTCAAACTGCACAGACCAGTTTGCTGTATTAATTCTCTTATTTTAAAAATACGAATTTCATTCTACCGTATTATTTTAATTTTGATAAGCAGATCAACTGTTGCTTTTAGGATATTTTTAGAAAGTGTCAAATCCCTCAAATACTAACACATTTGTAATAAACACCAGTCTTACTTTAAGAGTTCAAGTCACTGTACTTGGGATCTTAAAGAAAACTTAAAATAATCATTATATTTCAATTTGGAATTGCTCCTTCATGAAATAATTCAGTCCCTTCAATTTCTCTTTTAAATACATGGATTAGGATTTCTTGGAGTTAATCAATTAAAAATGTCCATAGAAGAAGATACAATTTTTGTCATTAATGAAGTTGGGGAGATTATGAAGAGAGCAAAGGCAGATACCATCCAAGTTGGGTCGTCTGTGGAAGGTGTGATTTTATGAAAGCATGGGATTAAAGTAGGAAAAGCTGATAGCTGAAATAAATTAAAAGTGGGCCTTTTAAATGTAGCGAATGTGGCTGCCTAGTGGCACAAAGTTTCTCACTGAAATTTCTGACCAAGAGGGGCTGACGCATCTCCTAAATAAACAAGACAGACAGGGATAAACCGGTGGCACTAAGAAACGGCTAATTCCCTAGGGGTCCCTTCAAGACCTTGGGCCTAGCCCATCAGTACTGGGAGAAACACATTTCCTTCTGTAGGTGAAAAGGAGCCCTGCTCTAAGGACTAACCTACCAAGATGAGTGGTAGAGGAAAAGGTGCCCTATTTTGGAACAAGCCCGAAGCTGCCCAAAGGGGAGTTGGGTTTATTTTCTCCACCCCTCTTTTCTCCGATGGACAAGACTGGGCAACCAGGAGCATTTTAAGGCCCAGGAAGTGATGGGTCCGGTGGGTCTGATGCCCTGGACCGGTCTAATCAACCCACGCTAGGGCTGTTCTGGGAGTCTGGGCGCCAAAGTCTTTCCAGATCCCGGACACCTGGGCCCCGTCCCTGCCTCGGCCACCGTCTGCCCTTCCCGCCTGGGTCCCAAGTGCTCCCCGGCGCGGGCTCCTTTGAGTTCGCCCCGTCCAGATCCAGTTTCCTCGAGAGGTTTCCTGCCGTCCCCACTCCGAGTCCCACCCCTCCCAATCCCCTCCTCTGGCGCACCGCCCACCACGCCTGTCACCTGCCCGGCGCTCCTGGCTGCCGCGACCCCGGCGGGCCCTCATCCTCAGCGCCTCCGCAGCCCGGCTGCCCGGCGCCTCCCAGTCCCGCCCCGCGTCGCCCGGTGCTGCCCTGGAGACCGGGGCCAACAGGACCCACCCCGCGCGGCTCGGCCAGCACGGCCGTGGGTGGGGCCGCACCGGGGGGCGGGGCCGGTGCGGTCCAGGCTCCAGCCTCCCGATCACTCGGTGCCCTGTCTTGTCCTGGTGGAGACGGTGGGAACGGTTGTGATGAGGATGGCCAGGGGAGAGCTCCCAGGACCGCGGGAGCTCTCGAAGAAGCTGCTCGCAGGTCACACTGGCTTTTCCAAAGTTGTAATGCAAGGAAAGACAGGGCACCGAGCGGGAGGAGATATTTGCAACACATACTGCTAGGAAACGTGAAGAACAAGTTAGGAAGGCAAATGATCCAGTTAAAGAATGGGCAAATGACTTGAACAGGAATATCCCAAAAGAAACCCAGTGGCCAATAACTGTCTGTTGTTGATTGAAAAGGTGCTTAATTCGTTAATAATCAGAAGCGGATAAATTAAGACCACCGTGGATATAGCTCCATACTCACCAGTTGGGCATGCATTAAAATATCTGACAGCGCCCAGGGTTGGAGAGGAGGGAGAGCAAAGACACCCCCCCCCCCATATACTGCAGACGGGAGTGTGAGGCCTTGCAGACACTTTGGAAAATGGCTTGACATTAGCTAGAATGTGTACACCCTATGGTTCAGCAATTTCACCTTTAGGTATTTACCCCACAGCTGTGTGTGCTTCTGGGCACCCGAACTGGAAATAACTGAAATGTCCATCAACAATAGAACAGTTAATTAAACTGTAGTATTCCGTATACTGACCTGCTATACAATAGTGAAAATGAATGAAACACAGCTGTGTGCAATGATACAGAGGCAACTTAAAAATATATTGATAATATTGAGTTTAAAAAAAACCAAATAATTTTGTATATAAATATTTATAAAGGCAAAATTAAACTGTATTATGTTTATGGATGCATACGTAGTAAAGAAAACTATGAAAACAAAACCAAAGTAGTGATTCTCATAAAGTTAGGATTGTGGTCAGTTCTGATGGGCAGGGCAGGGTGGGGATTTTTAGGGAAGAGTGCCTTTGAGATTGTATTTCCTGACTTTTAATGCTGGTTACATAGATATTCATTTTATAACAATTCATTAAGCTATACATTTATGCACGTGTAGAATATTACACTATTTTAAAAATCTTCAAAGAAGTGTAAAGAAAGGAAGGGTTGGGAATTATATTCATATTAACACAGCATTAAAACCACAAATAGATTTGAATAACTGACTTCAGAGAGGGAGGAATTCTTCAATATCGGTTGCCTCATTAATGATCGGAAACACAGAGAATTGGAAAAATCTTGAGTACTCAGTTTTACCATTTTTTATTCTGCTTTTTATTAGAGTTAGATTTTTTTTTTGACAAGGGAATTAAAACCTTTATTATGGGGCTTCCCTGGTGGCGCAGTGGTTGAGAGTCCGCCTGCCGTTGCAGGGGACACGGGTTCGTTCCCCGGTCCGGGAAGATCTCACATGCCACGGAGCGAGCCATGGCCGCTGAGCCTGTGCGCCCGGAGCCTGTGCTCCACAGTGGGAGAGGCCACAGCAGTGAGAGGCCCGCGTACCGCAAAAGAAAAAACAAAAAAAACACAAACCTTTATTATGGTAAAATAATTGAACCCTACAACATTGCTTGCTTTATTTGATTTGATTATGACTCAGGGATGCATGACTGATTCAAGCTACATCCTAGTTTTGTTTCATATGCTTGTGGTTGATGCTATTATTTTTAAAAATATCTATTTGCTGTCACCTTTGACTTTTGGTTCAACATTGATTTATTAATTTACTGGTCAAATTTCATTATAAAAACTTAACGTAATTTTCTTCCACCTTCCCTTATTTTATTGAAATAAATATAGTTGGAATTGACTTAAGAGGCCTCTGACTGATTTGGAAATAACTTTTTTTATTAGTGGCATTTTTTCTTTAATTAATTAATTTTTTAATTGAAGTATATTTGATTTACAATGTTGTGTTAGTTTCAGGCGTACAGCAAAGTGATTCAGTTGTGTATATATGTATGTACCTACATACATATGTATATATATATGTATTCTTTTCCAGATTTTTTTCCCATATAGGTTATTACCAAATATTGAGTATAGTTTCCTGTGCTACACAGTAGGTCCTTGTTGTTGATCTATTTTATATATAGTAGAGTGTATATGTTACTCCTAAACTCCTAATTTATCCCTCCCCACCACCATTCCCCTTTGGTAACCATAAGTTTGTTTTCTTTTTTCTTTTTTTTTTCTTTTGGCCACACCACATGGCTTGTGGGATCTTAGTTCCCCGATCAGGCATTAAACCCCGGCCCTGGCAGTGAAAACACCAAGTCCTAACCACTGGACCCCCAGGGAATTCCCCATAAATTTGTTTTCTAAGTCTGTGAGTCTATTTCTGTTTTGTAAATAAGTTCATTAGTGTCATTTTTTTAGATTCCATGTATAAGTGATATCATATGATATTTGTCTTTCTCTGTCTGACTTACTTCACTTAGTATGATAATCTCTAGGCCCATCCATGTTGCTGCAAATGGCATTAATTCATTCTTTTTTGTGGTTGAGTAATGTTCCATTGTATATATGTACCACATATTCTTTTTTGTGTGTGTGTTTGTGTGTTACGCGGGCCTCTCACTGTTGTGGCCTCTCCCGTTGCGGAGCACAGGCTCCGGACGCGCAGGCTCAGCGGCCATGGCTCACGGGCCCAGCCGCTCCGCGGCATGTGGGATCTGCCCAGACCGGGGCACGAACCCGTGTCCCCTGCATCGGCAGGCGGACTCTCAACCACTGCGCCACCAGGGAAGCCCTACCACATCTTCTTTATCCATTCCTCTGTGATGGACATTTTGGTTGCTTCCACGTCTTGGCCATTGTAAATAGCCTTTGAGATCGTATTTCGTGACTTTTAATGCTGGTTACATAGATATTCATTTTATTATAATTCATTAAGCTATACATTTATGTATGTGTAGGATATTACACTATTAAAAAATCTTCAAAGAAGAGTAAAGGAAGGAATGGTTGGGAATTATGTTCATATTAACACAGCATTGAAACCACAAATAGATTTGAGTTACTGTATTCAAAGAGGCAAGAATTCTTCAATACCAGTTGTCTCATTAATGACAGGAAACGTGGAGCATTGGAAAATATCTTTAGTACTCAGTTTTACCATTTTTAAAACAATGAGTAACAGGTTTTTGTTTGTTCGTTTGTTGGTTTGTTTTGGCTGCGTTGGATCTTCGTTGCTGCGCGTGGGCTTTCTCTAGTTGTGGCGAGCGGGGGCTACTCTTCGTTGTGGTGTGTGGGCTTCTGACTGGGGTGGCTTCTCTTGTTGCAGAGCCGGGCTCTAGGCATGCGGGCTTCAGTAGTTGTAGCGTACGGGCTTAGTTGCTCCGCGGCATGTAGGATCTTCCCGGACCAGGGCTCAAACCCGTGTCCCGTGCATTGGCAGGCGGATTCTTAACCACTGCGCCACCAGGGAAGTCCAATTTTACCATTTTTTATTCTGCTTTTTATTAGAGTTAGATTTTTAAAAAAACTTTTTTGACGGCAGGGACCTTGTGAGTATACAACAGGACCTCAATGTTACTTGAAGAAATGAAAGCAAGGTTGCTGAAAGCGTTGATGTTATTCTGTCCAGCATATTATACAGTTAACATCAGAGCAACTGCAAACAAACTCCACGCAGAAGGATTTACTCCTCATTGCAGCTAACAGGGTATGTTATATAATCAGAGCTAAGTCATTCACACCTTTTGACTGTCTCATTACTGGTCTGTGGAAATCGTTGCTATGGTTCTTCAGACTCTTCAAGCATTTTCTGCATTATCCAGAAAAGAGTTTATTCTGCTTGTCTGAAAATGAGTGGTTCGTATGAGTCAGGAATCCACCAATCCAGCAGCTACTTGCAGAGACTAGTCACGCACAGAGGATGGAATACCCTGAACTTGATTTTCCTCCTTCCTCTTCTGGAATGGCTGTCCTGATTATTCTTACTCAGAGTCACTAAAGGCTGGAATAATAAACACAGGTGGCAGTCAGGGTCCAATCAGGAGACAGAAGCCACAGCAGTTTTTGTTTGTTTGTTTGTTTGTTTTTGCGGTACACGGGCCTCTCACTGTTGTGGCCTCTTCCATTGCGGAGCACAGGCTCCGGACGCGCAGGCTCAGCGGCCATGGCTCACGGGTCTAGCCGCTCTGCGGCATGTGGGATCTTCCCGGACCGGGGCACGAACCCGTGTCCCCTGCATCGGCAGGCGGACTCTCAACCACTGCGCCACCAGGGAAGCCCAACAGTTATTTTAATGGAAATAATTTAATATGAGGATTTATTGACTGAAAAGTAGCAAAGGGAGCCCAGGTATCCTGGGAATAGTAGCTACAGGAAACAATTACCCGCCCCCCTATTTCTGGGGGAACACAGGGAAGAATTTGTAACGATCAACATTTAGAAGCTGGAAGAAAGGGGCCAGTGCTGGGACGAGGAGGAAATTCCAAGCTGATGAGTGCTGGTGTCTTTAAGAGGTGTGATGAAGCTGGTTCTGGGAGCACTGGGAAAACTGGCGCCAACTGCTGCTACTGAAACAGGCTGAGCTGCGGGGGGGAAGAAATATGTCAGGACGACTCTGAGAGGAAAAAGCAGGGGAGGAACAGTCCCTTTTCCTTTTCAAGCTGTGTAGCGTCCCTCTACCGCCCCCTACTGGCAGAGCCTAACAAGGAGTGACTGGCCAAGGAGAAATGAGGTTTACAGAAGTTGCCCCCGTATGACAGCAGAGTGCATGAGTGCGTTCGAAACGGAGAGACAGTCGTTTAATAAGCAGCACAGAGATACACTGTTCTGCAGAATTCTTAAGGATTATAGGGTGCATGCATATGAACAAAATAAAGCTGTAAAGTGCATTATTATTATGGTAATAATGATGATAATTTACATATGATTAACAACTTCCCCGGGGTTTGCAAAGTGCTTTCGCATATGTCATCTGTTCAGAGTCAAACTGGCAATCTGATGCTGAACTAACTAAAACACAAAGAAGAATGAGAAAAACACGTCAAAAAATGATCAAAATAGTAATAGGGTAGTTCTCAACCCAGGGTGGTTCTGTCCACCAGAGAACATTTGGCAATGTCTGGAGACATTTTCTATTGTCATGACTTAGGGGAATGCTACTGGCATCTAGTGGGTAAAGGCCAGGGACGCTGTTAAACATCCCACAACACACAGGACTGCCTCCACAACAAAAAATTATCCAGTTAAAAATGTCAGTAGTGCTGAGGTTGACAAACCCTGCGCTAGAGGAACAGCCCTTGGTCTGTGGCCACAAGGCACCCAAGTGCATGATTCTGTCTTTGTACCGACACATGCATGGCACTGACTTATCATTAGCTGTTAATGGTTCTGTCATCTCCTCACTATACTATAAGCTCTGAGAGACCAAGGACTAGTTGTGCCCATGACACCTAATAGGTGCTCAGTATACATTGAGGAAAAGCCACAATGCCTTACACTTCGGCACTTGAATGGAGAGTAGATAAGTATAGCCCGTCAGGTCTTTTTCTAGAGATATGCTCATATGTGGCACATAACTAGGATGATTAAATAACTTATTATTAAAATCCAGAATACATTCAAGAATTTTAAAAAATATGCTATTAATAAATAAAATAAGACAATAGGTATGGCCTGAAATTGTCTTGGATAGCCGGAAAGTGTGGTTACTCTCTATAACTCTAACAAGTTGAAATGTCTGGTTCCTTCACTTATATGTTAAATTAGGAGCAGTAAATTAGGAATGAGGAGAGAAGGGCACTCTGAGGACAGAAAGAAAGGACAGTACCAGCAAGTAAAGGAACAGAAATAACATAAGAGATGTTCAAAAAGACCCAGAGCCACCTGGGGTCCTTTGGTGTAGGCAACAAGCAACCGCATAGCTGAAAACCCTGTGTGAGAATCACGGTATTAGAGCAAGCATGATTAATTTTCATAATGATTAATTTAAAAAAACTCATAAAATAGATCAGTTTAATAAATACTAGAAAGGTAAAAGTCAGGTAATCTATTTTACAAAGATTTTTATCCAAATATTAAAATGTTTAAAATTTCAAGGGATAAGCTCTCAATAATCCAGAAAAATGTGCTTATTTAGCATAACCAATCTTGAGAATTTTAGAGGACTGAAGCTGTGTAAATGCAGTTCAACAGGGAGATATGCAGGGAACACTAACGCTGTTCTAGGAGAACTAGTCGAGTGCTGGGCGAGCCTGGAGGGAGGGAGGGGAGTTCTGCCTGCTGGGATCAGAAGCTTTAGGAACAAGATGATCCCATATAATGACTCTTATGAATACAAATTAACAAATAATCAACGATTGCCTTTCTTCTTCTGTTTTGATTCCTTGGTTTTCTTTTCTAAAAATAATTTTAAAACGTTTGTATTATGGCAATTTAAGAACATACAACAGTAGAGAGAAAGGTAGCCCTCGTCTAGCTTCAAAAATGATCCATCTGTGAGCAGTCTTGTTTCTACACATACTGTTCTCTACTCCGACCAAATTATTTAAAAGTAAATCCCAGCTGTTATGAGGTTTCATCTGTAAGCATGTAAGGATGTCTCTTTTATTTTTTTTAAATATTTATTTATTTTGGCTGCGCCCGGTCTCAGTTGCAGCACGCGGGATCTTTGTTGCGGCACGCGGGCTTCTTAGTTGCAGCATGCGGACTCCTTAGTTGCGGCATGCATGTGGGATCTAGCTCCCTGACCAGGGATCTAACCCGGGGCCCCTGCATTGGGAGCGTGGAGTCTTACCCACTGCACCACCAGGGAAGTTCCCTAAGAGACAATTTTTAAATAATTGCAATAGCATTGTCACATCTGAAATAAAATTCACAATGACTCCTTAATATCATTTAATACTGAGTCAGTGTTCAGACTTCCCAGGCTGTCTTCTAGGTGTCTTTTTATAACTGATGGGTTTGAATCAGGATCCAAAAAATTCTACAGTGATTTTTTAAAATAACAGCTTTATTGAGATACAATTCACATACCACACAATTCACCCCTTTAAAGCGCACAATGCAGTAGTTTTTAGTGTATTTATAGAGCTGTGCAATCATCACAACTAATTCCAGAACATCTCTCCCAAAGCAGTCACTCCTCATTCCCTGCCATTTTCTCAGCCCTTGGCAACTTTCTGTCTCTATGGATTTGCACGTAAATGGAACCATACAATATGTGTTTATGTGTGTGTGTCTGGCTTTTTCCACATAGCATAATGTTTTCAAGGTTCATCCATGTTGTAGCATGTGTCAGTACTTCATTCCCTCTTTTTTGCTAAATAATATTTCCTGTATGAATATACTATATTTTATTTACCCATTCAACCATTGATAGCCATTTGTGTTGTTTCCACCTTTTCACTATTATGAATAATGCTGCTATGAACATTCATGTACAGTTTTTATGTGGACAGTTCTTTCTTTTTTTCCTATTCCCTTAGGCAGTTTTTTTCTCCTTCCAGCTTTATTGAGGTATAACTGACATATACAGCAGTGTAGGAGTTTAAGGTGTACAGCTTAATGATTTGACTTACATATATCATGAAATGATGACCACAGTAAGTTTAGTGAATACCCATCATCTCATATAAAGTTAAGGAAAGAGAAAAGTTTTCTTTTCCTTGTGATGAGAACTCTTAGGACTTAATTTATTAACAACTTTCATATAGTAGTGTTAATTTTATTTATCATATTGTATATTACATCCCTAGTACTTATTTATCTTATTACTGGAAGTTTGTACCTTTTGACCACCTTCATCTAATCCTGCCTCCCTCTACCCGCTGCCTCTGATAACCACGAATCTGATCTCTTTTTCCATGAGTTTGTGTATTTGTTTTTGAAGTATAATTGACCTACAACACTGTTAGTTCCTGTTACACAACATAGTGATTTAATATTTCCATACATTTCAAAGTGATCACCATGATAAGTCTAGTTACCATTGTGGAAGTTTGTTTTCAGTTCTCCTGGGTATATACCTAGGAGTGGAATTGCTGGAGCATACGGAAACTCTCTGTTGAACTTTTGAGGAACTTCCAGACTGTTTTCCAAAGTGACTGAGACATTTTACATTCCTACCAGTAATCTATGGGGGTTCCAATTTCTCTATGTCCTTTCCAAAATTTACTACTGTCTGTCTTTTTTTGTGATAGCCATCCTTGTAGGTGTGAAGTTCTATCTCATTGCGGGTTCGATTTGCATTTTCCTGATGACTAATGATGTTGAGCATCTTTTCACGCACTTGTGGCTACTTTTGTTGCACAGTGATTTTTCAAAATATTGCAAATGTATTTTAAATTTCAGATTAAAGAGTTGGTAGCTGAGCAGTCTCCAAAACTGATTTGTCTTTGATAAATTCCTTGCTTTCTGGTATAAAATGTTTCAGGCTCATCTTATACGTTTCTTGCCCCAACCTGGATTTAGCCATTTCTTCAAGGAGCTTTGGGTAGTTTTAGTTAAATGTTATTTAGAGACCACAATCTGGGCACTGAGGATGCTTATTGCTACTGGAATGGTAATTGTCTCCAGGTCATTTCAGTGGGAAAAGCTAGAAAATACTTTTTTATTTATTTTTCCAAGAGAAAAATACATTATAAGTGCATGCTTTTGTTTTCAATTCAAATTTAAGAATACAGGGTTTTAACTTATTTGATTTTACATTTATATCTCTTTCTCTTGTGCTGAAAATCGTGGTTCCAATGATATTAACATAATTAATTATGCACTTTATCCTACACAATATATACTATGCTTTCAAAGTGGCTGTCCTGGTGTGGTAACTAACAATATGACTACTGAAACCAGTTTAAGATTTGTTTGCAGTTCTTTTTGTCATTAGGATATATCCTGTTGGTGTACACAGTCAAATGTATATTTTAAAGTAAGCTGAACTAATTCGTCTCTGTGTGGCATTTTTTAAAAAAGAAATTAATTTTTACTTTTGATTTAATTTTTAAGTGATTATGTAAATCACTTACATAGTTCCAAAGTCAAAACTATAAAGTCAGGTACATTTCAAGAAGTCTCACTTCTAACTGCATCCCCTCCACTCAGTTCCCTCTCAGCTCACATAAGCAATAATTTTTATTAGTTTTAGCTTAGCTTTCCTTTAAAAAAAAAGATCATATTTATTTATTGTTTATTTATTTGTAACCCACCCCTTTTCTCAGATTAAAGGAATTTATGTACTCTCTTCTGCACTTTGCTTTTTTTTTCTTCACTCAATAACACATCCTGGAGATCACCCTATAGACATATGTAATGAGCTTTCTCATCATTCCTTTTCATGGTTGTATAATACCCCACCGTGTGCCCAACCAGCCCCTTATTGATAGATACTTGAATTGTTATAGATGTGCTGCAATGAACAGCTGTGACATTGTGATAAGAAATATGTATATTTATGGTCTTCATTATGGTTCCTGGCACAGAACTCCTAAAACCCTTTAATTGCCTAAGGAATAAGAGTGATAGGAGCAGCATTTATTATAATATTTGGGTTTTGTCCTGGGTTCCCGACACAAGAGCTTATAAAACCCTTTTATAGTTTCTTGAGTGACAGGAGTCAGGGGAGCCTCTTCTATTGTTCATTATAAGCCTCTTTCAATCATCCTTGAGTTTATGCTAATGAGGTGACTCTTGGTTGGGCCCTTAGATATCTTCAGGATATGAGGGCTGGTTACCAGAGGCACCATCCCTGTGATCAGAGGGTTGGCACTTTCAGCCCAACCCCCCCAGCCTCAGGAGAGGGCAGAGGAGCTGGGTATTGAGCTAATCACCAACACTCAATGACTTACTCAATCATGCCTCCATAGTGGAACTTCCATAAAATCCCCTAAATGATGGCGTTCACTGAGCTTCTGGGTTGGTGAACACAGCCATGTGCCAGGAGGGTGGCACAGCCCAACTCCATGGGGACTGAAGCTTCTGTGCTTGGGACTCTTCCAGACCTTGCCCTATGTGCCTCTCTATCTGGCTGTTCCTTTGCATCATTTATAACATCCTTTATAATAAACCAGTAATAGTAAAGTGTTTCCCTGAGTTCTGTGAGCCACTCTAGCACATTAATTGAACCTGAGGAGGGGGTCATGGGAACCTCCAATTTGCAGTTAAATCAGACACAAGTTGTGGGTAACCTAGGGACCTACTACCTGTGATTGGCATCTGAAGTGGGAGCAGTCTTGAGGGACTGAGCCCTTAACCTGTGGAATCTATGCTAAGACCAGGTAGTTAGTGTCAGAAGTGAATTGCATTCCAGGACACCCAGTTGGTGTCTAGAGAGTTGGAGAATTGGTTGGTGTGGGGAAAAACGTCACACGTTTGTTGTCAGAAGTATTGTGAGTAAAAAACGGTTCATAATGTCAAATTATAATTTTTCCATTTACCTTTGGGTTAGATTCCTAAAAGTGGGATTGCTGGCTTAAAAGGTAAGTACCAATGTTATTTTGTTAGATGTTGACAAAGCCCCTTCATAGAGGCTCTATGATCTTACATTCCCACCAGCAACATAAGAGAGTGCTTGTTTCCCTACAGCCTAGCCAACAAAGTGTATTGTGAAGTGCTTGGATTTTTGCCAATATGATCGATAAGAAATAGAATTTTAGAGCAGTTTTAATTTTGCATTTCCTTGTTACGTATTTCTTATGTGTTTAAGAAAAATTTGCCTTTTTTTCCTTGCTGCTTTTTGGTGGCATAGTATTGATTTTTTTCTTCTTAGTTTTTAGAAGCTCTTTATATTTGGGAATTTTACCGTTTGTGATCTTAGTTGCAAATATTTTTTTCCCAGCTTGTCATTTGCTATTTATTTATTTTTTTGCCACCAGAGGCATTTATTTTTCTGTAGTCAAATTTATCAATCTTCCTCCCTCTTATTTTTGAATTTTGAGTCACGATAAGGGAAGTTTATCCCACTCCCAAGTTATAGAACAATTAACCGATTTTTTTCCCCTGGTATTTCTATGGTTTCATTTGTATATTTAAACCTTGCATCTATTTGAATTTCATTTTTGGTTTATGATGTGTTTATCAAGTTTTGCCTTTTTCGATACGGCTGCCCAATTAGTAAAATGTTGACCTTTCCCAACTGATTTGAGATACCATCTTTATCACATATAAAATTTTTATTTTATTACATCAGTATTAAAACATATGCTTCTAATTGCTACTGATTTTATTTTGAGATGAGGTGATAGAGTTCATTACAAGTCTTCAGTCTGACTGGGTCTTTCTGTGAGTCATTCTTCAGTAGCAGCCCCTTTCTGCCTTGTTAGCTTTAAAGTTAAAAATCTGTTTATCCAGTTATCAGGATGTTCTCAGTAAGTAGACCCAGACTCAGGGGTCCCTATGCCATTGTCTAAAACTAGTGCAAAGAGAAAACAATGAATCTAAGGTGGAGGAGAAAAACATAAACATTTGTTAGGTACCTATCACATGTCTAATGCTGGACTAGACACTTTGCCTGTATTCTCTTATCTCATTTAGTCCTCACACTAATTCTGTGTGGTGGGAATTGTTATCCTCATTATACAGATGAGGAACCTGGAGATACAGGAAGTTATTCTATGACCAATACCAGCTAAACACAATTTAGGAATAAGGAATTAGGGAAAAGCAAAAGAAAGAGAGCATCCCCTGTTTTAAAGAGTAATATTTAGGGAATTCCCTGGCGGTCCAGTCTCAATGCTGAGGGCCTGGGTTCGATCCCTGGTCAGGGAATTAAGATCTCACAAGCCGCGGCACAGCCAAAATAATAATAATAATAATAAAGAGTAATATTTAGTTATCGTCTCTAGCAAAGGGGGTAACTTAATTTGAAAATTTCATCTGGACATCTGAGACTTAGTCTCCCTCAAACCACTTTGGAAGGCACAGATTTTAGTATTTTTCTAATGGGACACAATTTTTATTTCACAAATTAGGGCCTGGTTCAAAAGAGGCATCCTGTCTTAATTAAAAATTGTGACCCATTGTTTCAGGGGATTGCAAAAGGCCTGGCAGAATTATTTTTTATGATAAATGTCACTTCAAGGTACTCTCACAAAGTTTAGTCTCTCTACAATTAGGCAAGATCGCTTTTTAAAAAATAAACTGTGAGGGCTTCCCTGGTGGTGCAGTGGTTGAGAGTCCGCCTGCCGATGCAGGGGACGTGGGTTCGTGCCCCGGTCCGGGAAGATCCCACATGCCGCGGAGCGGCTGGGCCCGTGAGCCATGGCCGCTGAGCCTGCGCGTCCAGAGCCTGTGCTCCGCAACAGGAGAGGCCACAGCAGTGAGAGGCCCGCGTACCGCAAAAAAATTTTTTTAAATAAATAAATAAATAAACTGTGAGGCATTTGGGGAGAATATAAGAAGTTGTTGTTGCCTTAGTTTTGGTTTGTTTCTGTCTGAAAATAAGATGTAGAGCAGAAAAGGTAGGGGAAAATTAGCATATTTGAACAGGTCTAGAGTAGTGATCTATGATGACAAATTTGCTCATGAATGCATTACAGGAAGGAAGAGCGCTTCTCTCTTAGAAGGTGTAACACTGTAAAAATAGAACTGCATTTCATCTAGATCAAAACCCCATTATAAATGTAGCAAATTCCCATGACTTCAGCCAGGGGAAGTAACAGGAGATTATGTTGTTGGGTTACATTAGTGACCTCATGAATGATCAGCAGTTCAAACCATCCTCTTCCTCTGTGGGGAGACTCTCTACTTGATGTGTGCTTAGTCTGTTGGCTAGTATGATTTTTCTCTCTGTTCTTTTTACCTAATGAGAGATGCTTGGAGCCAGAGAATTTTGGTTTGGTTTTTCTTGAGTCATTTGAGAGGAAGTAAAATAAGTATCTTTCTGACTTCATCTCCAAAAGGTAAAACTAAGAAGGATCATTAAATAGAGATTTCTTGGTTATTCTTTAACTCCATCTTCCAATGAGCAGAAAGAAGTAAGCGTGGAACGCTCTCTTAAGTTATATGTAAGGAATGAGACAAGATCCTACTTTGGTCTCTTTAGGAGGCAGGAGCCCAAGGTTCTAATCCTGTCTCACTAATCAGTTGTGTGGACTTTGATAGCTGACAAACCCTCTCTGGGCCTCCGTTCCCTTCCTGAAATACAAAAGAATTGCTCACAATCAGTGTTTCCCAAATTGTGTTTGTTAGAACAATAATATTCCATAAAACAACTGTGTTGTAGTTTAAAAGGTGCTCCATTTAGAAGCTAGAAATAATTTAAAACCCAATTCACCCAGCTTACATAACAACATAGGGATCTTTACCTCACTTAACAAGGAGTTCTGAAATACTCAGCAGCTTAACAAAGTCATCAAGGATTCGTTGTACTCTGTCTCTTTTCTATTGCATCCTCGCCACATTAGCTACGATTCTTTGTTGGGGAGAAAATAGCTGTGGCAGTTCTAAGCATCACTTCTTGTTATGGCAACATTATAGGGGAGGCAAGATGTTTTCATTCTGAGTGTCTCTTTTTATCATTAAGAGAAATCTTTCCCAGAAGCCCTGTAGGGACTTCCCCTCCTGTCTCAATGGCCAGCATCATTATTTTTTATTAATTTTTTTCAAGTATAGTTGATTTACAATGTTGTGTTAATTTCTGCTGTACAGCAAAGTGAATCAGTTATACATATATATATATGCATTCTTTTCCATTATGGTTTATCACAGGATATTGGGTATAGTTCCCAGTGCTATAAAGTAGGACCTTGTTGTTTATACATTTTGTATATAGTAGTTTGCATCTGCTAATCCCAAACTCCCAATCCATCCCTCCCCCACTCCCCTCCCCCTTGGCAACCACAAGTCTGTTCTCTATGTCTGTGAGTCTGTGTCTGTTTTGTAGATAAGTTCATTTGTATCATATTTTATATTCCACATATAAGTGATATCATATGGTATTTGTCTTTCTCTTTCTGACTTGTTTCACTGAGTATGATAATCTCTAGATCCATCCATGTAGCTGCAAATGGCATTATTTCATTTTTTATGGCTGAATAGTATTCCATTGTATATATATACTGCATCTTCTTTATCTCAATGGCCAGCATTGTTTTATGTGCCTGAGCTGAAACTGACCACTGGCAAGGGGAGTGGAGCCATGGCTGATTGAAACCAATCATGATTCTTCTTTATGGCTGGGGGGGGAGGCCTGCCTCCCCTGAAGCACAGGACTACACAGTGCGGGGTGGATACTAGAACAAAATCACAGATCTACTAGAAAGGAGGAAGCCATTGGCCAATGGTCATTGGGTGGGCAACCATCACAATTGCTTTATGTGGTTAAGTGAGTTTGATCTTCGCTGGGTTAAACAAAGCCAAACAGATTCCTTTATAAGAAGACTTTTCAGAACCTTTACTGTGCTAATGTGCATCATCTCTATGAGGGAGATATAATGTTCAACCTTTTCCAAACTTATTTGACCCCAGAAAACTTTTTTTTTTTTTTCACGGAGCATCCATTAACATTTCTAGGTCACCAGTGTTCCTCAAAATTTTAGAAAATGCTTGAGATGAACTCAGAGATCCCTCCTAATGATCATATTCTATGGTTATCTATAAAACTAGATTCAGATTTGTTGAGATGCAAGAAATCTATACATATAGCTACTGTATTGGTTAGGGTTTCTGCAGCAAACAGGTGATACGTTCACACTGGGCAATTTGAGGAGATTTAATAAGTGAACTCCTTCCAAAGCTTTGGGGGAACCACAGAAGACAGTGCAGGATCCCTCTAGGCTTGATGAAGTGAGGGAAGCAAATAGATTCCCGAACTAGAGACAGAGAGAATTGCCTGATGGGAGATGTGACCTCCAGTCGGGGGACCCAGTCAGTTCCTAGCAATCTTGCACACACATCCTCTGCTGGCCTTCCTGGAATCCACATTCCCCAGCTGGAAGCCAGAGAGAGGGCAAGGCAGCCTGCTGATGTTTCCGAAGTGGCAATGTTCCAGGGCACCCGGCAGGTAGGAAAGGGGGGAGAGTGAGGAGGGGCAATTGAAAGATAATGAGCACAGCTACCCAACATCTCATTTTTTCCTAAATGTCCCCCTGGAGTCACCCTAGTATAACAGTTGGAGGGGCATAGCATTGAAGCCAGACAGACCCAGATCAGCATCTGGGCTCTCTCCTTACCTGGTTAAACGCTCTCGGTAGTCTCCTAAGCCATTTTGTAGAGTTTAGAGCAGCTCTTTTGTGTCAAATGTGCATTGTAATACCTACTTTGCAAGAATGTTATGTTGATTAAATTAGATTACCTATATAAAGTGGCTCCTAATAGGTTCTTTCAAATGTCGTTTTTCTTTTACCTGTCTTCCCTCTGCTATTGGCCAAATATACATTGAGAAACTACCATAGGCTGGGCACCATGAATGCTGACAATTTTTTGTCCACAGAACGCGTTTGGCCTGTGGATTGGGGTGTAGTTCTACATCAGGTAGGACTAGATGACTCATAAGGTCCTTCTACCTCCAGGAAAATATAATATTTCTAAATATTATTTCTAATTCAGCTTTAATGATAATATTTCAACTTCAGCTATGTTTTGCAAAATTTTGATTTGTGCTACGTCAGGGGCACCCAAACCTGTTGGGATCACCTAGGGAGCTTTAAAAAAAAAATGCAGATTCCAAAGCTCTGCCTTTAGGTCTGCTGAGACCAATCTTTCAGGACAAACCTGGGAATCCCTGTTTTTGAAATCCTCTGACAATCTGACAATCAGGTTAGTTTGCTTGCCTCTGTTTCACATGGTGTCAATACTATAATGTTGGCATATTCATTTGCCTCTTGAGTAAAAGGCCCTGGAACAGTGGAAACAGTTGCAGTGAACATCCTTGGGGAGGATTAACCTGCAAACAGAGACTCAAAGTAGCACAATACAGCAGTGTGGTTTGATCGACCACGGCAAGCACCATCGCTGAAGCAGAAGTGTTTTTCCTCTGGGTTGTTTTCAGTTTAATAGTTTGGTGAACGATTTGTCTGAGCTGCTACAAAACTATAAATGACATGCCTCATCTTGATGTCTTTGTACATTAAAAATCTCTTAGAAATCAGGACATCTGGCTCATTTCCCCTCTTCTAACTCCACCACTTCCCTTCTCTTCCAGAACAATTCAGTCCTGAAGTCATTAGGCGGGGTCTAACAAAGTAGGCATCCACAGGGGAGGCTGGTGGAGGAGATGTGGAAGCCCGGAGAGGGGTGTCTGAGCCCCAGCCCTATGAGGTGGCAGTGCCCCTAGAAGGGCTGCCCAGCCTGAAGGGTCCGAGCCTGAGTGGGTGAGGAGGGTTACCATCCAGCACTAAGTGTGTGGCCAGTGCTTCCAGACAGTGGGGGGGTCAGAGCCCATGCTTGGTGAGTAGAGCATCCACAAGGAGAGGTGGGGGGCACAGAGTTGGGAGTCAGAACTCGAGCATGAAGAGAAGGACATCCTCAAGGAGAACAGGATAGTAGCAGAGATGGGAGATGCTCACATACAGGGGATTGAGCAAATCAGTGAATATGTTAAGGATAATGAAAGCTGGATTTCTCAGAAAAGGTAGTTACAAGTACAGAAAGGGGGAAAACTAGAATAAACACATGGTTTTCAATAGATAAATTTAAATATATCCATACATGGACATATATATATATACACTTGTATGTATGCATTCTCATATATTCCCTGGCTCTGTCTACTGAGATAACTTGAAAACAATGATGCCCCCAAAGCAATGAGTACACGTATTCCCTGGATTTTGGCTTCTAAATACCATTTTCCACTAAAAGGGACAAGGGATCCTTAGAGAAATGGCTGATTATAAGGCTGGGGCAGAAAAAGTTTTAGATGAGCCTGGAATATTTTGTACCAGAAAGCAAGCAAGTTCTCGAAGCTTGAGGACAAGAAGGACACAAAAGCCTGTTTCCACAGTTTGATCATCAAATTAGCAGCTGATTAATTTGACAGTAACAGAGTATAACCCAGTGACTAACATACGATAGTAACAGATTGTAGCCTGTCTCATAACAGAGGAAACCATGAGTCCATACAGGTATCAATCAATAAGTAACTTGAAAGTTTGATGAGGAACGGGATATTTACATAGTTTTGAAGCATCTCCCCACAAAATATTGACATAGAAAGCAGAAAAGAGTAAGTTTACAATGGAGAAGTTATCAAGTGATCAAGGTGGATATCATCAATAACGGGATTGATAAAATGCAATGTGACAAACAAAACATCCCTGACGTGATAGTCCTGTCAAAGTTGCATATCCTGAATCCAACCACGAGGAACCATCAGACAAAGCCAAACTGAGGGACGGTCTACAAGATAACTAGCCTGTAATCTTCAAAAATGTCCAGCTCGTGAAAGGGAAGGCACTGTAGGCCAAACTGAATAGGATGAAAATGAAACATGTGATTCTGAACTGGATCCCCTGGGAGGTTTGGGACAATCGGAGATAGAGGGTTGGAGTCTGAGGTCTGCAGTACAAAAAGTCAATGTTAATTTCCTGATTTTGGGAGTTGCGCTGTGGTTATAGAAGTGGGTGTCCTTGTTTGGAGGAAATACACACTAAAGCATTTGTGGGGTGACAGGACATCATGTCAACTTACAGTGGTTTAGAGGGAAAAGTGTTTCGTTCTATCCTTATGCCTTTCAGTAATTTTGTGATTGTTAAAAAAAAATGGTATCATGAGAAAAAAATCAGCCTGGCTGGATCTGGCCCCTGTAACAAATTACAAACTCATAATTTTTATGTGTGTGGTAGAACAATGGGGGTGGGGCAGGTGGTATTATTTTAGAATTAGTTTATTCAGGTCCAAAGAATGAGAAATGTCATAAATGTTGGGGGGGGGGAAGACATGTCACATGTCACTTTCACACGTGAAAGTGAAGGGAGGAAGTACGACTTGGAACAACCACTAGAAACACAAATACATATTCTACTCTTTATTAAATAATTTTTAAAAAGCATCTATTAGGTCAGTAATCGGGAAATTCAACTCACTATTTTCTTTTGTACGTGTTTTTGTAATGAAGTGTCCTGGTAAAAACATTGTCTACCAGGTCAACTCTTGTGATTTAGCAAGACAATTAGAAGAAAATGGAAACTTTGGGTCTGCCTTGAACTAGCACTTGTGTCTTGGGGCATCAGCCTTGGGACCTTCATGCTTATCTGACTCACTCATTGTTTTGCATCACTTCTCCCAGACAGGGAATGGGCTGGTTACAGCTTCTTAAAGTGCATCTTGAAAGTAAGCTCCTAGGATTAGAGACCTTCTGTGGGTCCTTTTCATCCCGAAGTTCTTTTTTTGGAAACCAGAAAGAAAGACAAAAAAATATTTTAAAAAATAGTTCCACTAGAGCCCAGCATCTAATATCTCCTGTTCCCTTTACAGTAAGATGTTAGCTGGTCACACTGACCGTGATCCCAAAGTTTAGTAGAATTCTCCTGCTCTGAAGTAGTATCAGGCATAATAGGTTCTTTCTCTTCTTTTCTTTTTCTTTTTTTTTTTTAACTACAAAGCTTTATGTCCATGGGTTAGTCCTCATTTGTTGCTCTGAGTCCGGGGCAGATTACACTTGGAGGACACCATCTTGCATTGCACTCACAGTACTTTTTTTTTGTTTTTCATGTGATTGTAATTATGCTCCTTCCCACAGGCTGCTCCACTGAGGTGATGATGAGGCTGCCCTGAAATCCTATTTCCTGTTGCAATGAGCGCTACACAATGCTCTCTGGTATATGAGTGAGCTCTCCTTTGAATTTTGAAGGTTGTGCCTTTTCCTTCGTCTTTGTTTTTGCCTCTGAGTACAACTGTGTGATGTAGTTCATGCAGCTCTTAGAGCGGGAAGCTGAAAGAAAAACGTAGCGAACACGAACATTTAGTTTGAACAACATTGCACCCGTTTATTTGAAACACGTGGACTGCACGTGGTATTTGTAGGTCCAAATGTTAATGTGTTAAAAAAATCGAACCTGAAATTCACTGATGTGTATACATGGTCTTGAACGCCCTGTTATAGTCTAATTTTTAAAATGTCTTCTTATGTAAACTATATGCTCATAAACCTGAAATAAAATATATAGACATCTCTGCTATCAAATAACATATGTATCACTGGACAAAAAAATACATTGCCTTTAGCATAATTTCATACTGAAAGTAAGAGGGCTTGTGGGAAAAAGAGGATTGGGGCGACCCACTGAAAGCCTATGCAACTCTGTACACGGAGTCTGGAAACAGCTCCAGAAGGTAGCTTTTAAGTGAGCAAAAACAATAGAGTTGAAATGCTGGATCTGAGGGTGCTGAGGGAAGGAGGATGGAAGTGGGGGTCAGAGCCCAGGATAAAGTGCAACTTCCCACAGCTGTGGCAAGCCAGGGAGTCAGGGTGGGGGCAGACCTTTCTGGGGAGGGAGTCCTGAGTGCAGGTGCTCCTTTTGTTTTTTTAATTGTTTTTTAAATTTTATTGAAGCATAGTTGATTTACAATGTTGTGCTCATTTCTTCTGTATAGATACTCATTTTAAACTTTCTTAAAGGTGAATTACAAGGGCTTCTTCTTGTTCAGTAGCTGAGCTGAGGGCTTTTCTTTTCCTGCTAAAGGTTATAATTCTCCCACTCTTCTGTTGCCCTTGCCTGGGAGCATCGGCGTAGGAAACAACCCCAATTACACGTTATACTGACGTCATTCTCCCCCTGCCAGTCGTGGGAGGAGATGGATGTTATAGAAACACGCGTTGCGCTACAACAGCCTGTATGCAGCTGACACACATTTTCCCCTCCCACACCCAGGCCTCGCACAGACCTCTCACTTGTGCCCCTCTTCCTGCTACTACAGCTAGTCTTTCTTTCCGTTTCACACCCTGCTAGGTCAAAACCAGAAAAAAAGCCAGAGGTGTAAAAGAAATGCTTCTTACAAAGCCTCAATAAAACCAATAGGAACTAGTGGCAAAGCTCACTGCATTTTCTTGCAACTTTTGGCAGGTGGAATAAGTTCATTTGCATGGAGGAAACAGTGGTTGGAAGGTGTAAGATTCTTGTTTTGCTATATTCCTAGCTTCTTTCTACTGGATCTTTGTCAAGAGTACACACACACACACACACACACACACACACACGGAGTCTCCTTTTAGACTCTTCTTTTCATAGTTTGCTTGAAGAATTGCACAGAAGTCATCCAAAAGACCTGAAACATTTCTGCTTGAATTAGTTAAGCCTTATATTCATTTATTCAACACAGATTTCTCCAGCACTCCCTCTGCGCCAAGCCCCAGGCTAGGATCTGGGGGTCCACATAGAGCAGATCCAGTTGCTCACCACCTGGAGGTGTACTGTGGTAGCTAAATTAACACACCAAACATGAGAGTCTGGCGTGGGAAGTGCTTCACTGTGAAGGTGTATGTAGGGTACTGCGGCACACAGGAGGGTTCTACCTGTGTGTGACAGCGAGAACTCAGGGATGGCTTCCCAAAGGGGCATACCTCCAGCTACCTGAACTTAACTGCTACTTTTTGTTTTTTAAGAAGTATTTCCTCAAGTTCTACAAGATGATTTATGTGATTTGCTTTTTCTTGTGCTAAAAATCCAACTTTGAATTTTATTCTCCTCATTAAAGGCAACAAGTTAACCTCATTTTTCAAATCTCAGGTCACATAGTTGACTTACTTTGGCTATTATTCTCTTGGGATGATGTTTCTTCATTATTTGACCTCGATCTGTAACTTTCTAGAGTGTGCTCTGAAATTTCATTTTCTGCAGGAAGAGAAAATGGTTATTGAATTCTGGTGCACAGAGCATCATCTGTATTCAGAGCTGTACGTTTTGAGTAAGAGCATACCTGTTTTTATACCATAGTGGGCTTATCGCTCCCTCCCCCATACCTCATGTCCTCATTCGTTCAACAAATCATTTTTTATTCTCTACTATGATTCCTGCAGGCACTGTGCCAGGCAGTATAAGAGCTGCGGAAGTCAATTGACCACAGATTAGAATCAAGGACTGTCTTTTGGGAAGAAACAATTCCAGTAGCCCTTAAAGAGGTATGGGGGTGAAGTATCAACGGGAGATTTCGAAACAATAGTATGGCATTTGCCTATTGTGCAGATACAGCTGGAAAGCCAGACCCTGTGTTTAGGTATATTTATGATGAAAATGTTAGTGCATCTGAATATCTCGAGACATTGATATTAAACTAGGAGAAGTGGTACTTTTAAGAGGGTCATAGCCGTTCAAAGATGTAGTATTTTGCCACGGGACATCATGATTTCTCTGTTACTAGAGGTTTTCAAGCCATATGTGGCTAAATCAGCAGTGTCCAAGATCACCAGAATGCAAGTCACGTGTGTAATTTAAAAGTTTCTAGTGGTAAAAAGTAAAAAGAAGCAGGTGAAATGAATATGTTTTATTTAACTAGTAGATTCAGTATAGTATTATTAGATGTATTCTTGTGTGTGTGTGTGTGTGTACTGAGCCTTCAAAGTTGGGTGTGTGTTTGATCCTTACAGCACCTCTCAAGAGCAACTAGCCACAGTTCATATGCTGACTAGCCATATTGTGGCTACTGTATTGAACAGCCCAGGTCTAAGTAACCACTCAGAATTAAAGAGGGAATTTAGTCCTGGCACACATTTAGGGAATGAATACAGCAGGTGGTTATTCTGGGTAACTTCTAAGGTCCCTTCTGTTTCTGATATGTGTTGAGTCTGTATTTTAGTAGATATCTTCCATGCTAGCTAAGTAATTTTGTTTTTGTTTCCAATGAAATAAACTTTTAAATCGGAATGCTTAGGGAAAATTACTAACGTATGGTTGACGGAGGCTGAGTGCATTCTTACAGTGTAAGAATGGGACCCAAAACAGTCTATTATATTCAACCTTTGATTGACCATTCCTAGAATAGGAGCTCCTTAAGAGCAGGGACTTGGTCTGTCTTGTTGGCAGATGTGTTCCCAGTGCCTGGAAGAGTGCCTGGTACACAGCAGGTGCTCAATGAATGCTTATTGAATGAATGAATGAATGAATGAATGAATATGCTATTTGCTGTCTTTTTGTGAGTAGAAGCCTCCACAGTTTAATGCCAATTCCTGGAGCTACTCTAGTTTCTCTTGGTCGTGCACTCTGTAACTATAGTTCCTGGAGAATCACATCCTGTGTTTACTGCAAAACAAACGGTTGCTTATTTGAATGACAACACTCATCAAATAGATAGTACAGCATTGAATGGAAAAGCTTTAATTGACAGAATGTCCCTTTGGGCTGGCCAATTGTTTGAGCATCTTGTAGCCTCCGTCAGGTTCTCTGCCCACTCACCTTTTTTCCATATGACATGTGCTTTCCGAATCTTCATGATGAAGAGCTGGACGATGATGAAGAGAATGAAAATGAGGAAGGAGACGAGGCTCAGTAGCAGGATGCCGCTCTTCTTCCTCGTCAGTCCCACAAACTGACGATTCGCTTCTAGAAGGAAAATGAAAGGATTTTAGACAGTTCAGCGGCTTGTTTTTTTTCTTTTTTCTTTTGTCACTGAGGAATATACACAGTATTTGCAAAATATAGTAGAGGCTAATACACAGCTGAGAGGAAGAGACGACAGAGAGCTTTACCCTGAAAGTAAAGAGATTCGTGTCATTTATTCTCTGAAAACAAGCAAGCAGGGATACAAACAGACAAAGCAATTGTGTGGGATGATTTGAAAAAGGTTTTTTAAGTTACATAGATATCGAGCTAGTTATTTTTCATTTCTAGTGGAAACGTGAGAATATTAAATTATAGTCAGGGGATTCAAATTAGATGTAAGGAATGAGTTTTCAGCAAAGTGTAGTTAAGTAGCAAGAGAGATCGTTAAGGAGTTTGTGAAACTATGCAAACAAAATGAAATTTCATTCATCTTGGCTAGGTTAAATGCGGTCCTCCATGAAGGCATCTGGAGATAAACCAGATGAGCTCTTAAACATCCTTCTAGAATTCTGATTCTACGGGCTCTAATTTCGCTAAATGTCATTCACGGTCCCTGTCATCTCAACCAACAAGCCATTGAGGAGTGTCAGCTACGCGTAGAACATTGTGCTTAGAGCTGCATAAGGCACAATCCCTATGTTTTCGGGAGAGTTGTCTATATATGCAAACAAACAATAGAAACAAACAGGATTAAGAGATCTGTGCCAAATTCTAGACCCACGTGTGTTAATATAATGACGTGTTCAGGGATTCTGAGGCAGGAGTGGTGCCTGAGTTGGTCAGGAAAGTGCTCGGTGAGGATCTTGGCCTTGAAGGAGGGGTAAGGAGAGGAGTGATGCGGACTTTTCCTTTCATCAGGGCAGTTAGGGTAAACAAGGGCATGGCAATCAAAATGGGATGAAGTTTTCAGAGAAAAATGTGTATTCTGGTCAGGACCTTATAGAGACAGGACTGCAGAGGTAGGTGGTAGAGAGCACCTTATGGAGGGTTGAGGGCTCACATTCCGTGCTGTGGACTGAGAACCAGAGCAGTTTTCTGAACATAGGTGTGAAGAGTGCAAAGGGATGTTTTGACAGTAGGTGCTGAAAATGCACAGCAAGGGGAGAAACTAAAGTTACAATACTTCCAGCAGGACGCGATGAGGGTCTGCCTCGGGGACGCGGCAGTGATAGTGGACAAAATACCTAGAAGAGAAGACTCCAAAGTCCTTGGGAACCTATTGATTTTATGTGTGTGTGTGGGTGTCCACACACACACACACACACGCACAAGAGTGAAGGATGTCACCAAGGTTTGGGGCCTATGTGATGCTTTGGACAAGCTGATTTTGTGGGAAAAAGTGCTGTTCAATTTTTAGACATGTTGAGTTTGAGGAGATGACCGAAAATTCAGCCAGAGATGTGTGGGAAATGGAATGAAACAGGGACTAATGCTCTGGAGAATGTTCTGGAAATGCAGGTATGGAAATCTTCTGCCTGGTGGCAACAGAAACAATCTTGGGAATGGGAAAACTCTTTAAGCATTAAGGCAATAACCAAGGATGGAGAAGTAAAATCAAATCTACATAGAAGAAGTCAGAAGAGGAAGGGACATGAGCTAACGGACATGAGAAGGAGCGGTTAGCAAAAGTAACAGGACCAGGCAGAGTATGTCAAGGAAGCCAGGGAGACAACTGAGTAAAGGGACAGGGAGTGACTGACCAATAGAAAGGTCAAAAATAATGAGGACTGAAAAAGGCTATTGGATGTATTGATTAAGAGGTTAAAACATCAAGTGTTTATGCTAAATAAATGAGTGGTGGGAACACTTACCAGTGGCCAAGTGAGAGACTTGAGTGGTTTGTTCTTCCTCTTCCTTGTCAATCTCTGAGGTACTAGAATCTTCCATTACTGCAACTAAGGTGAAAGTAAGACATGATATATACATATGACTATGTATGTGCCGTGTAGTGTGTATATATGCACAGAGTCATCCCAAAGCAGCTTTGGAAACCAAATTAAGTGATCCTCATTAAAAAAACAACGAGGTCATTAGTTCATACTGACGTCTTCCAAAAATAGTTGCAAATGGTCAGGATCAGTTTGCCTTTTTTTAAGGTAAATGTTTACCGAACACTACTCTGTGCCAGGCCTTAAACTGACCATTTGGTATATATTCCTCTACAGCTCTGAGCAAACAGAGGTTTTGAAGAGTTAAGTAAATGGTCTAAAGTCCTACAGCAAATAAGTGGCAGAGCCAATGCTGAGACTCAGAACCCCAAATTTCAACCAGCGTTTTATGCTTCCTTCCTGAATCAGGCCTTCCAGTTGAGACAGTTTTAGGTGCTTCAGGATAGCAAGTGAACACTGAAGAATGGCATCCCAAGCCTGATGGATAGAAAACCCATAGCCCGAAGTGCACAGAGCAATGATTTTTATGTTGAAAGTCAGCTCAGTTGTCATTCAAACCTATGCTTGCTTCCCCCTTAGAAGTGGGATGTACTATGATGATTCTTGCTAGGTAAGAGAAATTATAAAAATGAGATCGTTTTTTCCGATTTTGTTGTTTATCTTCCCTTTTCTTTTTTTATTTTCCTCTGCCGTCTCCTGGTTTTTAGCCCATTGCACAGCGCCACGATGTGGACCCCAAGGGGAATGAAACCACCCCTTCTATTGAAAATGGGTATTATTAACAGTAATAAAATTGTAGAAATTGAAAGCTGAAAGGAATTTTAGAAGCCATATTCCTTAAATCTTAAATGAAAAAGCAGAGGAGAAAATTGAGTTATTCAGTAGCGGTGTAAACCAATTTAAAGACAACTAGATTCTAAACATGTTTAAAAATATTGGATTATTAAAGCAAATGAGGTGGTAGTTCCGCTTCATAATATTTTCCGTTTCCATCGCCCTGCAGAAAAAGTCTGTATGTATGTGTGGTACATATGTACTTATCAGTGTTTAAAGAACCTAAACATTTACTTTTCAGAATTATTCACGATAAACATTTTAAAAATGTGATCTCCTACTCAGAACCAAGAACATGATGGTGATATGAAAGCACTTCTCCCACCACATGGCATTTTTATAGAGACACTATTTGAAACAGAAAGGGGACATATAGGAATGTATGCCTTTCTGGATGAGGC
The DNA here is from genome assembly GCF_011762595.2 of Tursiops truncatus. Lineage (NCBI taxonomy): Eukaryota > Metazoa > Chordata > Mammalia > Artiodactyla > Delphinidae > Tursiops > Tursiops truncatus. Next base: position 10,364,838 of record NC_047041.1, read on the forward strand.
CTGTCTTGCTCAAAGCACCTTGACAACGGCATGCATGCATTCATTCATTCACACTGCATTCTGTGAGTATCTGCTATTGCCAGATGCTATGCTAGGTAAAATACAAAGATAAGTTAAATATATGATCATTGCCCAGAGCTAACCATCTAGTGCTTTACTGTCTAAAAAAGCTGGTATTATAATCCAGGTGTTCTAAATTCTCCATTTATAGTTCAATCCTGTTATCAAAAACTATCTGAGTTCTTGACAACCAAGTAAGTGGTGAGCCTTCAAGGGTGATTTTGTTATTCAATGACAAACACCAAAACTCCAGATTCTGCTTTTTGCTCTTTGTTGTTACCATGTCTTTATTTTGTGTTTGGTCTGTTCTAGATGGAAAAACAAGTCTCCTATAAATGAATTCAGCATTGCCTTTTACCACAGAGGAATTCAAATGTCACAATTGTGTGTGTGTGTGTGTGTGTGTGTGTGTGTGTGTGTGTGTGTGTGTGTGTGAGTGAGAGAGAGAGAGAGAGAGAGAGAGAGAGAGAGAGAGAGAACTTACAAGGTGTTAGTAACCCTGAAGCCCATCCCACTAACTGATAGGGTGTTCTCCAGGTCACCATGACGCTGGAGTCAGTTGCAAGGGGTCCTCTATGGTCTTATTACAAATTAAAAGAAAAAAATGAAAACTTAGAATTGGAAAAGTGACCTTCCCAAAGAGGCATAATTTTTTTTTTTTAAGTTTTAATGTTTTTCGATACTTACCGGTACTAGTGGACTGCTGAGGGTCTTGAGAGGATGGAGAGCTTGTCTCCAGGGCAGCTGAAACTGTCTCTTGATCAGTAACTAGAAAAGGGGAAAAACAAAATTCTGCAACTACAGAGAGCAATTTTACCCACATTGTGCTCAGTACAATAGGTTGGAGAATGTATCTGGCTGCTACCTGTTTGTGGAGGTTCTGCAGCAACCTCAGAATTGTGTGTTCTCCAGCTCTTGCTCTGGTGTTTGAATCTGTGTCCCATTGATTTCCATCTGCTAAGCTGCCTGGCTTAGAAGTGCAGCGGGCTGGACCTCCATGGAGTGGTGCCTTCGGCAGTGGTGGGCAAAGACTATTCGCCACCTTTATCTGTATCCATCTACCTATCAATCCCTCTGTCTATCTATCCAAGCACATATCTACCTGCTTATTTATTAGGTGGCTTTGGAGTCAGTCTCAGACTGGGTTGAATTCCAGTGCCGCTCCTTGCCTGCTGCTGAGTGAGTCTGGACAAGGTTCCTAATCTCTCATATGCTCAGTTTTCTCTTACCTGTAAAATGGAGATACTAACACATGTACCTCTTGGAGTTTTTTGGTGAGAATAAATGATTTCATTTGAATAACATGTTTAGCACAACACCTGGCTATTTATTAAGCACAGTGCTTACTACATGCTATTGTATGATATAAAACAATGTTTAGGAATGTTTCCAGAGGTTCAGCTTAGCATAGATTTGACCAGTCAATGAACAGGCCTGTAACCACGGAGCTTATAAAAATGGTACCTATTGGACTTCCCTGGTGGTCCAGCGGATGACTCCGCGCTCCCAATGCAGGGGACACGGGTTTGATCCCTGGTCAGGGAACTAAGATCCCACATCCCACATGCCACACAGCGCGGGCAAAAAAAAAAAAAAAAAATGGTGCCTATTAATTTACAAATATTGATACTGATATGTAATATCTTTATGGAATCTACAAGTGTTTCTCAGCCTTTTATTTAATCAAAGAATTTTCTGTGGTTTTGAAAATTATTTTCTTAATCAAACATTAAAGTTTTTTGAAAACTATAAATATGCCTGAATCACGTGCCAAGGGCTCTGAGAAAAGAAGAACCACTTAGGAAACACTAGAGAAATAGTAAGATAGATGATAAGTAAGCTCTGTGGCCACAAGGAAGCCAGAGAAACCTGAAGAAAGAGTAGAGCTGCTGGCAATGAAGAGAAGGAAAAGCTTGAAGGCAAGTCGAACAGAAGTGCTGGAAGCAAATTATAAGACGAGCGTAATATGGCAACTACTGGGGACATGTAGAATAAAATTTGTCAATCATGACTAAGATCTAGAATAATGTACACTATGTGAATTCAGATAACCATATAGTTATGTACAGAACAGGTTATATATATTATATGCACTATATATATTATACACATTGTATATATTGTGTATATGCCATAGTGTATATATACAATTGTGCATATATGTACAATAGTCTGTGTATGTGTGTGTGTATATATATATATATATATATATATATATACACACACACACACACACACACACACTGGAGTTTGTATTTGATTTATCCTCTATTTAGCAAAACTGCTAAATAGATTCATTTAGACTGAATGTTGTTTTGATTAAGTGGATACTGGTACATGATGATTTATCTCCCTGGTTGGTTAGAATGTTATAGACCTCTGCTATCCAATATGGTATCCACCAGCTATACTGATTATTTAAATTTAAATTAATAACAAGTAATATTAAAAATGTACTTCCTCAGTTGCACTAGCCACATTTCAAGTTAGAGTTTTGGAAAACCTGTATCCACCACTGTGAACTTGACAGGTTCCAAATATTTAGGCTTCTGATGAGATTAGTGATGATATTAATGGATGTGATTTTGTTACTGAAATGTGCCCACATTTGAAAGATTTGTATCAACCAATGAATCAGTATTCTCCAAATGACCAAGGCATGATGTTAGGAATAGTGCCTGAATCATTTAAATAGCAAATTTGTTCGATGGATTTTAATGTAACAAGAGTATGAAAAGTTCATTTACATGGTTCTAGAGTCCACAGAGCAGCTAACCTTAAACTACCTCTTGTCGAGTTTTAGTGTAGCGTTGAAGAAGCGTATCCACAATTATCTGAAAAGGCTATTCAAATACTTTTCCCTTTTCCAACTTGGTGTGAGGCTTAATATTTTTATATAGTTTAAGCAAAACAACATATTACAAGAGCTTGAATGCAGAAGTCATGAGAACCTATTTCTATTAAACCAGATAGTAAAAAGATTTTTAGGGCTTCCCTGGTGGCGCAGTGGTTGAGAGTCTGCCTGACGATGCAGGGGACACAGGTTCGAGCCCAGGTCTGGGAGGATCCCACATGCCGCGGAGCAACTAGGCCCGTGAGCCATGGCCACTGAGCCTGCGCGTCCGGAGCCTGTGCTCCGCAACGGGAGAGGCCGCGATAGTGAGAGGTCCGCGCACTGCGATGAAGAGTGGTCCCCGCTCGCCACAACTAGAGAAAGCCCTCGCACAGAAACGAAGACCCAACACAGCAAAAATAAATAAACTAATAAACTCCTACCCCCAACATCTTCTTTAAAAAAAAAAAAGATGTAAAAAATGTAAAACAGTGCCATTTTTCGGCATTGCAAAATATATTTTTTTCCATAAAAATATGCCATTTCTCTTTATATGAAGTAGGTTAATTCTTTTAAAAATAAATAAGTAAACACTGTTCCTACCATGCAGAGTGTGGAGATGAGAGGGTCAGAATCCTTATTGTAAATATGTTTCTGAGCATCCTCAGCTAGCAAACTTTTACTTGTCGAATTTCGAGCATCTGTTGGACAATGTAGGAGCTATAGTCAAAGAGAAATATTCATAGGCAGTTGGAAGCACCAACAGGTGATCCTGGTCTTGTTCTGTGAACACTTACTGGGGATCTGGCAGTGGTGCTAAATAATTGACAGTCAGATCATAAATAAAAGTTAAGTTTTAGCCTGTTATTATTATTAGAAACATTTTATGGCTATGATTTTTAGTCCTGTAGAACTATGGCCATCAAGGAGGGGAAACTGTGATTTCCCCTTCAGCAGTAATTTTTGTAGATGGCTTGAACAATTGCTGACAAGTAAAAATATGCTTTTTTGATATTGTTGATTCTTTTATTTAAAATCCGAAAGTCTTTCAGAAGCATTTAGATAAATAAAGCCTCATTTTCTCTTTGGAGACCCTCTCACATTCCCCACATGCTCCCTTGCACTGATGGGGGTGGAGGCTGGGGACCGGAATGAATGACAAAGAGGAAGGAGGGATTTCCCTGGTGGTCCGGTGGTTAAGACTCCGCCTTCCAATGCAGGGGGTGCAGGTTCAATCCCTGGTCTGGGAGCTAAGATCCCACATGCCTCACAGCCAAAAAACCAAAACATAAAACAGAAACAATATTGTAACAAATTCAATAAAGACTAAAAATGGTCCACAGTAAAAAAAATCTTTAAAAAAACCCCAAAAACAAAGAGGTAGGAATATTTGCGTCAGGTTACAGTACAGTCTGGTCTGTGGGTACTTGAGTCTTCTAAACCCAGCTTCCTCAAGACCTGCTTTTGGTTTGATGAGAAAGTGAACGGTGGCGAGCACGGGGTAGTGAGCGAGGAGCTGTTAGCCACAGCGCCAGCGCCCACAGGGCAGCGTGACAGTTTTCCCACAGAGAGGTTCTCGTTAACAAGTGCCTTTCCTCGTGGGTTAGTTCATTTGATAAAGAGCTTTTTCAACAAATGCACTGTCACCCAACAGCTTCCTCCTTCACTAGTGTGAGTGAATTCTTATCCTCCAGGAATCTCTTTTCTCAGTAAGAAGAACTTTTATAAAGTAATGAAGGTCGGACTCTTATTAATGATAGATGTGTGATTCATGCTTCTTTTCTTTTTTTTAAAGACTTTTTTGATGTGGACCATTTTTAAAGTCTTTACTGAATTTGCTTCTGTTTTATGTTTTGGTTTTCTGGCCGTGAGGCATGTGGGATTTCAGGTCCCCGACCAGGAATCGAGCCCGCGCCCCCTGCATTGGAAGGCGAAGTCTTAACCACGGGACCGCCAGGGAAGTTCCCATGCTGCTTCTTATAGGATACTTCTTGGCTCAAAAAGTTTTATATAGTTTTTAAATTACTTCTTAAACTTTTGGTGAAGGAATCAGAGAAGAGGGATTCTGAAAACGAAGGCAACTCCTCTTCACATTTAATGTTTGATGTTTTTTTCTTTTTCTTATTCTTATTTTTTGGTGCTCTGCTCAGAATATTAACATGGGTAAACTGAAATCTCCAAAACGGTTGTAACAAAATAAATCTAAAGCATAATCATGACTTAATGTGACTACGTGAGTGTTATATTAACATAAAATGATATTGACAAGTTTAGATTTATTTCAGTTAGTATTGTCTCCTCTTGGGTTAAGTACAGAGAGGTAGTATGCTTCACATGATCTCTCTAAACACATGACTGCAATAAAAAAAAAATAAGGTCAAGCGATGCCAGCTGTCATGATCAGAAAGCGGCCATGACACTGTTTGCATATGGCACTCTGCTAGGCTTTCTGTACAACGGGGGTTCCTCTCGGTGTTGGAACCGTTGCAACCCTGTTGGCTAGCGGGAGACATTTCAATCATTAAAGGAATTTGCTATTAAAGAAAGCTTTGTTGACCTGAGCTCACTCTGAAGGACTTTCCCTAACCCATTTAATTTTGTTTGATAGTGTAATATAAAGGTAAATTTAAAATAATTAAAGACAGTCATTGGTGGTTCTTACCCAAATCTTCAAACCGGAAAGGGGCTACCAGTTTTCTTCCTTGCAGGCCTTTGTGTCGGACGATGCAGCTCGCTGTTGAGTTTTTGCCATATGTGTGGACTCTGAGTGTGCTGGTGCTATTACACTTCTTCCCATCAGTTTCATATTCATGGTGGGTTTCACCTATGGAGCAATTGAAAGAGGCGTGTGAGGTTGTGGCTGTTTAATGCTGTTGGACGTGTTTGCGTCTCTGAGAGACCAATGGCCTTGACATCTTGGCAAACCTGTTAGACTTCTAACCTCACTCTAACTTCCCCCAGCTGCCTGGGACGTGCTTGACCCTAGTTCCAAAGAGAAGCAGATGAACAAGAGTGGATAAGTTTCTATAAACCCTGCACTACTGGAAAAAAAAAAAATCCAAAGCTTATCATGTTTACACGGGAAAAGCCTAATGCTGTGAAACACAAAGACCCAAGACCTTCCTCAAGTTGAATGAATAAGGCAAATTAAAGGAGAGGTCCAGAATTGGCACTGGACTGAATCTATGGTTACATAAAATCGAATGGAATGTCTGTTGAAATGTAAACAAACTAGAAATAGTTCCCAAGCACGACAGTTGGTTTTCCTGCTTCAGTTAAAAGGCTCAAAGCTTAGATTCTCTGTTACCAAAATATTTTTGTCTGTCGTGGGCAGTATGACATAGTACTCCACGGTATAAGCAAGTTCATATATGTTCCAATTACATGTATTATGTTAAATGTATTTTTATTTATTTATTTATTTTTGGCTGCGTTGGGTCTTTGTTGATGCATGCAGGCTTTCTCTAGATGCAGCGAGCGGGGGCTACTCTTGGTTACAGTGCGCTTCTCTAGCTGCAGAGCACAGACTCTAGGGCATGCAGGCTCAGTAGTTGTGGCTCGCGGGCTCTAGAGCACAGGCTCAGTAGTTGTGGCGCACAGGCTTAGTTGCTCCGCGGCACGTGGGATCTTCCCAGACCAGGGCTCGAACCCATGTCCCCAGCACTGGCAGGTGGATTCTTAAGCACTGCGCCACCACAGAAGTCCCTGTTAAATCGTATTTTTAATTTTATGCCTGCTACAAAGTTTATGCTCAGAGGTAATAGCTATATTGTACCTTTTATTTTATGAAATGTTATGAAGCCATAATAAATATTCCATTTTAGGTTTCTACCTTGTTTTAAACAAAAACATGTAACCATGTTATTTGTGTAAAGGCTTTCAAGAGTAAGGCATGGTATCGATTGGTTAGTAAGGATAATTTGTCTTGAAACAACTGATGAAATATTGAATGGTGGCCCCTTCTGCCACCAGAGGGTGCCAGAACCTTGAAAAATTCCTTAGGCACATAAACAGGGAGGAAAACAAAGGAGGAAAGAGAGCCATTTCTTCACTTACCTTGGATCTCCATGTCATCCCCTAAGAGCCAGGTTATCCGTGGAGGGGGCTTACTTCTCACAGTGGAGCATTTCAGTAGGACATGTTCTCCATTTTGCATTCTAACGGCAACTTCCAAGGTTGGCTTGACAGGAGTTGCTAAAAGAAAATTGATTTTTCTTTTCTTAATTAGCTGGTCTATAGATATCAGCAAAGCACAGAGCCTAATAATCTGCAGGGATCATTGCAGGGGATGGGGTCTAAATAATGGGCGTATTTTTTTACTTGACCTTTCTCAGAATATAGTTAAAAGGCTTTTAGGTACTTGGAAAGCTACTCTGGCTGTAATCAGAATGTTTGTTGCCCAGTGTGTGATTAGTCTCCAGAAATTCCCAGGCAGACTTTGTTACAACAGTAATTATTAAACGTTATATATGAATGTATTTGGCTGGTAGAACACTAAGTGAGGAATAGAGGCTTGAATTCTAGTCCTGTCTCTGTCACCAGCTATTGTAAGCGCTTGGGTAAATCCCACAACTTCTTGGTTCTATCAGTTTCCTTGTCTGTGACATGACTGGTTTATGGTCTCGTTGTTTCAGGTCTAAACTTTCATGAGTCTAGGACTCACCTCAACGAACGTTACCTCTGTCCCCTCCTAACATCAAAGATGCATTTCTCTTTTAAAGGGCCCACCGGCCCTTTTTCTACTCCTGTCTTGGAAATCCTTTTCAGTTAGGCTTACTTCTTCCTCTTCCCTGGTCCAGAACTGCACTCTTTCATGTTGATTTACTCATTCATCCGCCATTGAGACATTATGAGGTCAGTTCCAAGTACGCACGAGATGCCTTAGATGGTAGCAATGCAAATAAGGAAAAGGTAAGGCCCGCCAAGGAGCTATAGTCTGGCGATGGGCTCAGCCCCTAACCTGTTCATTGAAAGGCCAAGTGCTAAGTGCAATGATAGCGGTAGGCATGGGGTGTTATGAGAGCTCAGTAGGGCACACAGTCAGTCTGAGCCCGAGTGGTATTTGGGGTGGCCAGTAAGGTGGGGAGAAGGTGATCCCTAAGCTGAGTCACATTGGTTCTCAAAAGCCCTAGGGAGCCACTCCTTCCCAGAGACTTAGTCAACATGCCTTTACTTTACGGCAGGTACCACACTAATAATTCAAGAAGAGAAGCCTAAGAAATTCTTTGTGTGACATGTGGGTTTATGTTATTTAGAGAGCAATAAAAAGCAATGTTTTTAATTGATCTGTTCTGCCATGAAAAGCAAAAAGGTAAAGATAGTGAGACTTACGCTGAACACAGCTGACCATCTGCAGAACTGAGCAAGTTCCAGCCCATCGGGAGCTGTCCCTTCCTATCCATGCCTCCCAATCCCACACCCACCCACCCGCAGCAGAAGAGAGGAACTTGTTTTGTAGAGGACGTGAGCTGATTGTCCAGTGCAGTTACATCTGAACTCATGCCATCTTAGGATGTGCTGTCAGAAGTTTCTGCTTGATGTCCGTATGTGTTTTGTGCCTTCCTAAACTAGTGTGCAAACTCCTTGTGGGCAGACGTTGTGCCTAATTCATCTTTGATTCTCTGCAGACTAGCACAGCGCCTGACACAGAGTCGCGGCTCATCCAGTACTAGTTTTCTTTCCTTTTAGTTCCCTGCAGAGAAAATTTAGTTGATGCCAAAGACAGATTTCACAAATTCACATTTTAGTCTGGGGCTTGCCACTCAAAATGCTGTTTTCCTTTCAAAAGATGGCAAAGGCGCCCGGGAAATGCCTTGCTCTAGGCAACGTTTTTCAACTAAAATATTAAGTTTTAAAATGATGTATCACGTTCCTAAGTATATTGTTCCCAGGCTGGGTTTACTGGCATTCGGACACCTACCTAACACGATCACTTTCACTTCCTTTGTTCTCACGGAGTTGCCGTAATGCAGACACTTGTACACGCCTTCATCTTGCTGTGTTACATTCAGCACGCTGATGGAGAGCTGATTGGAGGAGTAATGAAGAAGCTGGTATTTGGAATTTTTTAAACCTGTACAAGAGGGGAAAAGAGCTATTATGAGGAGAGAGATCAGATGAATGCAGACTCTCAGTGGATTGATTATTCACAGAAATAGCTTTTGATTTTCACACTTTAAAGGAACAAATGTCCCATCTTCAACTGAGCTGCTTTCCAAATTCTGGTGTTGCCAGCTGGAGGCCTTGAATAGTTCGAAGTTAGTTTAGGAAATGAAATATTTTGATTCTAGGATCTGTGAAATAAGCAATTTGCTTTATTTGTGCTTGTAGGAAATTAAGAGCCCTGTGCTGGCAAAGGGTTCAGGTTGCAGGAGGATATTAAATAATTTTTATTTTTACGTTGCGGAAAACGCCCCACTAGGATTTATGTCTTTGAAATCTGATTCATTTGTGATTGTCTTGTCACAGTGTATGTGAAGAATGGAAAATAAATGCACTGATATTCATTGCTCCAGCTAGGTGCTTGTTATTTTTAATTTTTAAAAGTTCATTATTATTTGAAGTGTCCCAAAGATGACGACTTAGTCCTTCCAAATGTTTAAGGAATCGCCAAAACAAACAAACAAACCCCAACATAAAATCCCCCACAGCTCCAGGTAGTTCTAGCCAATAGCAAGTGTTCCTTTTGATTCTACCTTGACCTGGGATTTCCATCTCAGGTCAAAGGTCGCTTAGCAAATCAGAGGCTCCTTAAATGAATGGTTTTATTTGCTTCTTTTTTCTAATGTTAAGATGTATAATGTGAACAAGCCTAAAATAGTTAAATTGTGAATGGCTGACCAAGGAAGGTTGTTTCTCATCTGGAATAATTGTTGTGTGTCCTGGGACACGGATGTTACCTGAGCTGGAATTCAGGTGTTCTCAGTCTCAGCACTATGGACGTTTGAGTCCATAATTCTTTGTTGGGAGGGGAGACTACACTGTGCCTTATGAGATGTTTAGCAGCATCCCTACTCACTAGAGTCCAGATCCCCTTGCCTCTCCCTAGTTATAACAACCAAAGCTATCTCCAGACATTGCCAAATGTCCCCCAGAGGGCAAAAAGTACCCTTGGTTGAGAACCACCAAGCTAGATCAAGGCATCCTGTTGCAGAAATTTGAGAACGTCCATCTTCTCCCAGTTTACCCAAAACAAAGCAACGGAAAGCATTATTTAACAGAATTCTCTCTACTTAAATTTTCCTCTCAGAACTTTTGACAATTCATATCTACTTAGTCTATCGGAATCTAGTTGATTTAGCTTAAAATAATATAGTTATTTCACATTGAACCTGTCAATATTTAATAACATTTTCAAAGCACATCAAATTTTTTTTAGAGGCTCTGCTTTTATAAAGCAGAATGAAATTTGCTGTGTTGGAGACTTTTCCAAACATTTGACAGTTAGGAGTAGTAAATGGAGATATAAAATGGTCTCATAAAGGGGAGGGTTTCATAAAATCCTGCCCAAAGAGATGAACTAAATAGACTATAATAGACTATTAAAAAAAAGTAACGACATGAGGTGACAGATCCTAGCTAAACTTATTGTGGTATCATTTTCCAATGTATACATACATCAAATCATTATGTTGTACACATTAAACTAATACAATGTTGTATGTCGATTATATCTTACTAAAATTGGGGGGAAAAAAAGAGTCCTCTTCCATCTCAGGCATCTAAGACTCAATGTGTATTTCTGAGAGAGGAAGATTGCCCTCCTTTTCAAAGTAATACGTCCTGTCAATTCCTATCGCCTAGTGATCTAAAGGTTTTGTTAAGACCAACGAGAGAAGGGGAGCCATCTGGAAGGGGCTTTGAGATGTGGCTTTGGATTGCTCAGATGGAAAACAAAGCAGCTGGCTCCAGATGCGGGGTGATGTGTTTGCTGCCTGAGGACCAAGGGCCCCCAGGCTGTCAGTCTGCTACCCGTCTGTCATCATGCCATTGGTGGTTTTCATGGTCGCTGAGAGTCAAAAAGTGACATGGGGGTGAGGTGGGTTGATGGAAACGTACGCTGTCATTTGAGCCCCCTTTAACCAACCATTTTGGTGGGGTTTCCATTTCAGACTTCCTGTCAGTAAAAGCAGCCACGTGTGAAATAATAAGCTTCTGGGTGCTATTTACATGTCACAGTGGGCAGAGCCAAGCCCACCGTTTGGGTGACTCATGGCCGCTTTCTGTCCCACCAACCTGTCTGTCTGGAAAATCCCTCAGGTTGAGGCCTGGCGGTGATTTACTTTTCCTTCACTTACCGGAATGCTCACTGAAGAAAATGGTGAAGCCCGACGGGGCCAGCCACTGCAGGGAGGTGGTCTCCGCCTGAGAAATGACACACTTTAGAGTGAGTGTCTGGCCTTCCTCCACGGTGACGGTTTCCATGTGGTTGGTCTGAAAGGCCTCTGCAGAGGAAGAGAATTGGGGACAGTCAGGCTGGCACGGGCCACGCCACTCCCGGGCTGAGGCAGGGGTTTAGACTGAGTGCAACCGTATTCATCATTCGGTCATTTACTACACATTTCTTAGAGAAACAAAGCGTAAGTCAGCATCAAAAGATGCGAGGAAGGGAGGGAACGCAGTGTGCAGGGGCAGTAAAGATGTCTCTCGAAAGAGATCCGAATGAAGGGGTGGGTTTTGATGGGAAGACAGTTGAATGTCTATTAGGCATTTGCCCTGCCATATGCCGGGAATTGTGTCTTCCATGTTACCAATGTTTAACGTAACTTTCAAACTAACCCTCTAGAGGAAGAATTATTTTGCTCACTTGACGATGAGGGAGTAGAGGCTCAAGGTCATAGAGGTCCTGGGGCTGGCATCTGTGCCCACGTGTGCAGGCTTGCAAGCCCATGCTCACGTAACTAGGTCAGACTACCTAAGTGATGAGATCCCGGAAAACTCAGCCTTTCTGGACTCTGTTTATAAAACAGGCGACTTGTGTCTTCAAGTACAAATTGGGGGTCTTGGATTCTAAGAAAGAATGTTATTTCCCATCGGGCTCTTGCAAATTATGGAGCTGCCCATCACGGTGAGGAGGTACGCCCCACCTGCAGAAGGGCTTCTCCACCAGAGGGAAGATGTTCTCAGATCTCTTCCGATTTAATATTCCACAGCAGCGCTTTCCCCAGGCAAACGTGAGAGTCTAATTTCCCCAAATGACAAACCCCAGAGAATGAGAAACAATTGGTTCTAAGCAGCTACAAAGTTATCCTCCCAAAAAAGAAACTGATAGAAAAATAAATTGGCTTTACTGCCGATTTGGCACATTTATTGCCATTTGTTATTTCTTCAAGTTTTAAATTTAAAAAAATTTTTTCCCTGAGGACAATTCTTATCAGTGAAGGTACCAAACACTTCCATAAACAGAAGAATACTGTGAGGTTATAAAATATGAACCGCAAATGCAATGAGTTTTACTGCATAATCTTAAACCTTAAAAAAAAAAGAAATAAAAAAAGAGAAGCAAGAAGGGAGTTTATTTCCTTGTGATAAATTTCAAATATTAGGAAAAGCGCTTTGGAGAGCTCTGGGAATTAACTGGTGCAGACTTTTTAGTTTGTTCCATTCCTCGGTCATTAATTTCAACCTGGCCTCTGGCACTAAGAGCCCAGAATTACTGTATTGTATTCATATTGACTTCCATGGGAAAACAGTTTGTTTGAGTCCAAAGGGAAAACCACTCATATCATCAGCCAATACTGTGATGAACAACAAGGAATCAATAAAAAGAGATTATTTTCAAAAAAGCATTGAGTCATAGGCCAGAATCCTGCTTAGGCAGGTCGTTTGGAAATATTCTCATCTATAAAATCAACCTATAATTGAGTAATAAGGCTAATATTAGTAGAGATGCTTTGAAATGACAGTGCAGTTTCTTCCAAGGTTAAGCAGCTTTTGAACCAAGAATCTGAATCTAGACCTAACTTGCATTGCTTTGTTCCATCATGATTCTTGCTTTACTCTCTAGTTCTCGTGCATTTATCTTGCTTCCCACAAACAGATTGAAGTTTCCAGAGGGCAATAACTATGTTTTCTATTTCTCTAAAATTCATTCCTTACAGAAACTATCACAGTGTGAGCTTGGAAAGTAATGGTTTAATGCCAGCTTTCATGATGACACTATAATTTAGCAGGCAATGGATACATATCTATGCTCTCCTATTGTTAGTAAGAATACTGAGAGGCAGGAGGGAAGTTACTACATAAATAAATGATAGAATAAAAACTAGTGTTAAGCAACATCCCCTGATTTCATCCTTCGGGCCAGAAATTGACACTGAGAAGTTTTGCCCGTGTTCTTACCTTTGGTAAAATGATTGTCTAGACAGGAAGCCCACATCTGGGGAGAAGGGAGTGGCGAGAGTTGTCTGCTGCCTGTTTATGAATAAATGTTTCCCATTTTAAAGGTGTATATCATCCTTGTCTTTTTCTTGGGAGGCATGCTTATGAATTAAATAATGTCATTTGATTCTCACAGTGTCTTAAAAATTGTCCTAAAAGGTAGTATGGCTTTTTAGCATATGCTAAAGAAGTTTATCTCCCGAGATGAGTGTTCGCTCTTGCCTTTGAGAGTTCAGGATCAGGCTACTGACCACAAGAATAGGTGCCTGAGTTCCAGATGGAAAGGGCTGTGTTTGAGGCATAGAACACTGTCGTTTCCTCTACTCTTGGCTCCTAGCCTTGCTTTTGGCTTTATAAGCCTAATTATCTTGCAGTGCTGTCATGTAGACCCCGTGTTTGATTCAGAGACAGGAAATCCTTGTAGAAAGGAAGACTAGCCCAGTGAGAAGCCACTGAGCCCTATTGCTTCAGTGGTAGTGCTTAAAAATATTGTCTAATGTGTCTAAGTCACGTCAAAGGGTGGAAGAGGGGCACATGGGTACCTAAGTTTTGATGACACGTCTTCTAAGAAAAAAGTTCCCCATGACCCTTTTGTTGCCATTGAAAACTACAGTGGAACTCGTCTTTAAAATCTTTCTTCACCTAAGTTTAGAGCCAAACTTTCACCTTTTTTGTCAGAGGGATGGGGTGAGGGGTATCTTCTTTGCTCACCACTTCCTCCCCTACAGGTTCTAAAGACATGTATATCCTTATTCACCCTTAGGCTTTCTAGTGTAGACCCTGAGTGCCCTGTGCCTACTTGCTAGTTCTCCCTGTCTGGGCTTCAGACTTCTCACCCACAGACGAGCCCGACGTGACTCCCAAATGCTGGACATACAGAGCTTGAGAATGAATCGCTGTGATGTCTCTCCTGGAAGGTCACCACTCACTGCTGGTACGTCATGTTTACTGAGTGGATTATTGACTGCTGGGCTTGGTCGTTATCTCCACGACTGGGTTTATCCATCCACGCACAGCCATGTGTTACGAGGCCGCTAGTTAAGTCTGGAGCTATAGACTGTGACTGTGTGACTGGTTTATACATGGAAAGGGAAACTGTGACCTTCACCATCGTCTCCAACCCCCACCGTGTGAACCAGTTGTCCTATGAGTGGAATCGCTTCGCCCCGAAGTACACGTGACGGACCCTTAAGCTGAAGGGCAAGCGGCAGTCACAGCTACCTACCAAAGCACCCGTAGATAAAACCTGTGCAGTTCCTAAGAGTCCTTGGTTTTTCCGAAGGTTTGGGGAGTTGCAGTGTGTCCGCCCTACTCTAGGTCATCATGGCAGACTGAAGAAAGAGTGAGATATTCTTTCTTTTTCTTAGTAGCCCAATTATTGCATGCAATAACTTTTAAAACTCCAGAAGAGAGCCAGTCTGTCCTGCAGGGACCCCAAATTCAACACGTCCACTTGGAATTCATCATTTGTACTGTCCCTTGTGCTGCACACACACCAAACACAGACACACCACCTGCTCGGTTCTGGTAGTTCCCTGTGCCCCTCGGTGTCATCCCAAGCCATTGCATGCCAGGTATCTGAAAGGCACCCCAGCGTCTTCCCTCTCCAAAACATCTCTTTAATCAATTCATTCCTCTTTTTTTCACTACTCTCACTGCCTCCATTGTTTCTTTCTTGGACCATTGCAATAACCTCCTTCTAGCCTCTACTCCCTCTAATTTATCATCCTCGTCTGCTTCAGAATTACGGTTAAAATGTATAAATTTGACCGTTTGATTCCTTCATTAGAATATTTGCTACGGCTCCCACTGCCTGTAGGAATCAGGTCAAAATTCCAGATAACTTGACTCCCATCTTTTCCTCCAGTTCATTTGCCGATATTCCCTTCCAGACGCTCCATGCAAATGGCTACTTGCTGTTTCCAGAAAGTTCCAGGCTCAAGAAGATACTTTGCCTTTGTCCATGCTGTTCTCAGCCTGGAATGCCTTTCTTAGCTCCTTCAAGGCTCAAGTCAAGTGACACCACTTTTGTCAAAGCTGCCCAAGCAGCCTTTAGCCTCTCCCTCCCCTCAGTAACCTCCTCTCTCCTCCAGATCCCAAAGGCTTCCATTAAACTTCTCTTACAGCACTTCACACATTACCTTTTTGGTTACAAGTATGTCTCTGTGGATAGACTACAGACTCCTCATACAAAAGTTGTTTGCTAGTCATTCATTTTATATTCCCAGGGCCTAACGCAAAGTAACATTTTAAGTATTTGTTCAATCAATGGCTAATCATGAGTAAATGTATATACTCAGTAATAAATATTTTAATAGGAAGCTCATTTGGTTATGTTAAATAGTAAAGATGAGCTAGGTTAAAACCAGAGACACACAGTGAGTTAATTCTCAAACCAGAGCTGTATTTGCTTGGCTCTTATGAGGTTAGCAGGCAACATATGCTTCGATTCAGATCATTACAAAAAGGCATTATTATTATTCTTTAGATAGATTTGATAGAGAAAATTACGAGTGTGCCAATGAATCAGACTTTCTCAAAATCAAATGATTCCCAGTATAGCTTTAAAGAATCCGTCTCAACAACATGTCAGTAAATGGATGACTCCTTCCGGGTCAAAGGAAGTATCAGGAGGACCCTACTCAACTTGCAGCTGTTCTTTGTTTCCTGCATCCTACTCTCCACTAAACAACCGGAATAGAGGGTGCAAATTGGTAGCTTTTCATCATCTGCAATATAGGTAAATGGGAAGAATTTGAAAAATTCTCCATTCTTCCTGTGTGTCACCCACCCTAGGGGCTGCCAGTAGGAGCCTTGAAAAGAGGGCAGGCTCCAAGATTATGGGACTTTTTTTTTTGCGGGGGGGCTATAAGTTTTTGGCACCCATAGAAGTTGTGCTGGGGAAGAAGGTATAGTGATCTTCCCATAATTCAGTTAGCTAAAAGCAGCTGGTAATTTATGTTGCCCAAACTGCTAATTTGCTGCCTTTTTGCTGATGAAAAAGCAACATGGTCAGCTCCTTTCCCGTTTGGGACTCTGATGGGCATGAGTAAGCTTAGGATAGAGTGGGCAGTTGGTTCCCAAATACCATTGAGCCTAGACGCCCTCTGGCTGGCCCTTTGGATGAGGGTTCAGTTTGGGATTTTTCAAGAATGAATCTTCCAAATTGTGTAAATTATAGCTTTCAAATTTTTGATCCACATTAAGAAACACATTTTCTATCACAACCCAATACACACACACTCACTGAAAGCTTTCATGAGATAATACTTTTACTGTGTGCTTTGCCGATATTTACACTGTCATCTACTAGCTGTGAAAACTTGGGCAGGTTGTCTAATTTCTTGTAACCTCAATTTTATCATATGTAAATTAGGGATATGATATAAAAATACCTCAGTATAAAATATACCTCAGTATTTTTGCTAGGATAAATGAAATAACAAAGTACTCAGCACTGTGCACGATACAATAAATATACTTCTCCCCTTTCTTTATAAATAGTATTTGAATAATTTATATCCTAAAAGACTTATCTCAGGTTTACCTTAGGACATGATTATTGCAGTTTTTTATTTAAAACATTATTTCTGTGAGCTATTTTTATAAGGGAATAACTCGAGTGCTGAAAAAGTGAAGGTCAGTTAAAGGCTTTAAACTTTGGAATAATTGAAAGCATTCTAATTTTAGCCATCTAAATGTACTTTTTCTGAAGGTATTAGCTCTTCTTCAAGACACTTATTGAAGACACTATTATTTATTACAAAAATGGAATCTTTATTAAGTGCCTCAGGATGCAGGGACCAAAACAGAGGGCACTAATTGAAGTGTATAAGATAGGAAATTGAAGTACTATGTAAAAGAGGACATCTAGTTTTTAAAAATACTGTTCTTCAGATGCAGTTCTGTGGTGAATGAAGATTTAGAAGGACAGCTGCCTTACTTAGAACACAACAATACATCCAATTTTGGAAACAAACGTTCAACAAGCAAGCAACACTGTATATGTGTAATTTTCTTTGCTAGAAAATGATACAAGTTGCAATCAGAGATTCAGGGACAATACAGCCTGCCCCCACTTTTGGGTAGGAATAATTTGACCTGTGCTAAAAAGGTAACTGTGTCTTTCTTTGATGTTCAAAACACTACATTAGAATTAAGCATCAAAAAATCACATTTGAAAATTATAATGAAATGTAAAGTATAACTGACTCAAAAAATAAGCACAAATTTTCACGGGGATCCTTATGATCTGAACGAATTAAGAGTTATATAGCGCTTTGCCACTTTCAAAGTACTTTCACATTTGAGATTTGATCCTTATAACAATCTAGAGTTTGGTAGATCAAACATTGTTATCATCTTCATTTCAAGATGTGGAAACTGTTTCAGAGAAATTAAATTATTTGGCTAAGGCTTATACAACAAGGAAGTTTTTAAAACTCCCAAACAGATGCCCTTTCAACTGGTATACCCTTAAAAGAGCCCATAAGCTTGTTACACTTTGCCATAACACAGATTCCACAGAGACACACACTACAATGACCCTTTCTAGACCCTGTAGCCACTGAACAAGAGATTCAGTAAATCCAGTAACATCCCTCAGATATGTGATTTCGGCGTGGCGTGGGAAGTGGCAGATTTACCTGAGCTGCTTCTGCAGTTGGTCCTCCGTGAGAGCAGTTGACTGACTGGTAGATAGATGTGCCCAAACATTAGGTCAACTGAACATCAAAAAACATGAGCTCTGAGTCCTTACCTTGTAAGGGGAACCAAGCCAGCAAGCTGCAAAGCCTCCACCACATATTGTGCTGTGCTGCTGTCACACTCTGTCAACTTCCTCTGGATTCTGAAATAAATAGAGCAGACTGGTTTCTTTTGAAAGGGGGAGGCAGTGGCTCTGTGACCTCATGTGTCTCACCTCCTCCATCCGCTCTGGAAGCCCCCGTCTTAGTTAGCTGCCCCCAAAATACCTCCCGGTGGAACATTTGGGGGACCACATGTGTCACCTCGATTGTGGAGAGGGGTGAGTGATGTGTTGGTGGCACAGATCTTTCTATTGCACGTGGGTAGTCCTGGTAAGTCAACTAGTGGCAGGGCTTTTGGGGAGAGGAGGGAGTGCAAGAGATATTAAAATGTTCCTGTGTAGTGACGTCACCTTGTTTTCACCTGTCTAGTTTATTAAACAATTAAAATGAGGCAATTTTTGCTGAACCCTTGTGAATATATTTCTAACTCTGGAAACAATTTCTAATGCTTATCAGGGGGCAAAGTTCACTAGAGCACAGATTTACTCATTTAAAAAACCTGTGTATCCATCCACCCACCCATCTACCCATCTGTCATTCATCCAGCATCCATCTCTTTATTTATCTAGCCATCTAGTGTGCACCGCTCTAAGATATGATCAGATGTGAAAGATAAAGCCTTGTGTTTAAAGAGAATATGATCTTAGTGGGGGTGAGAGTATGCAAATGAACAATTTTTGGTATTTAATTCTCATTTACTGGACAAATTGAGATAGACTTTATTTCATTTTTCTGGGGACACACAGCAAAATACAGGTAGACTTATGTTTAGAAAACAGAGGTTAGTCTGCCATGTTTAGAAAATTGTAAAGGAAATAATATTTACTGGTTCTAATTGAAATTAGCGTTAGTACTCTGAAATGCGTTGATAGTTTGGGTAGGGAACATTATATCCATCAAAAATGTCTTTCAAATATTTTAGCTATTTTAACAGGTAGAAAGAGAGTAAAAAACTGAGAGAAATATTGTTTCCTTGTAGAGTTTAGCAGGATATAGTGTCCTCTTTCTCAAATTGAGGTTATAAATGCCTTGGGCCCCCAGCTAAAAAGCAGCAGATGGGTAGGATCTGCTCCAGATTGATTAAATGAGAATCTCACTGGAATGAGGAGCTACTGGTATGTCTAACAAGGTCTCCAGGTATCAGAAGGCGAATGTGAGCAGCACTGATGGTGAGGGTTTTCTGGCATTGAAACCGTGAGATGTGAGAGGTAGCCCTGTCTCTGCTACCGGCTGGTGTGGCTGTAGGGCCATAGAAGGTTCTCCATAAACGCTTCTTGAATATATTGATATGTATGGGAGCAGGGCATCAGTAGGTTGCATCGTACCATTTTTCAAAATAGAGAATTGAGGAGTTTGGTTGAGATGACACAGTGAGTGAGTGGCGGAACTGAGAATACAAACCAAGACTTCTGAGTATTTGGTCTGATTTCTCTCTTCTTCCCCATAAGATTCCCTCTAGGGACTTCAAGTTTTTATATTTAAGGCTCCAAGGCTGTCTAAGCATTTGATTTTCCTGCTAACGTCTTGTCCTTGCTTTAGAGTGACACTTGATCTGTCTGTACCCCCTTAAGAAAACCCAAGGAAAGTGCATATAAGGTGTCTCTGGGCCTCCCTTGGAAGGTGCGAACTAGCCTGTGGCTTGTTAATAGTTTCCCACGTTTGTTTTCACCTAGAAGAATACTGTTCCTTATAGAATTTTCTAATACTTCCTGTCAAAGCACATGAGGAAAAGGCTGTCCTTTTCCTCTTGACACAAGGGTGTCAGATATGCCCTCATAAAGCCAGAAACATGTCTGGACTTAATTACTGGTTGATTTTTCAGATCTTGAGCTTATCATCTAGGTTGAATGTATGAGGAGGTTAAAAAAAAAATCACTTTGACAAGAAACAAAGGTAGAAGTGTCATCTTGGGAGTTCTCATTTTAAGCCAGTGGGAAAAAAATCTTGGACCCGGTCTGAACTAAATTCAGGTAGGGCCTGGAGAAGGGTCACTTTGCTTCTCTCTTTTCCAATAGTGGTTTTCTGTAATTTTCTATTTGGTAAAAATGTGGAGAAACAGGTGGAAGTAACAGAATGAATACAAGACTCAGGTGACCAGAGAATAAAACGTTCTGAGACTGACCTAAATTTACCGTGTAGTTTGTCCCAGATCTACTGATTTAATGTGGTTCTAGTGCAATATCTGTGAATCAAATGGTCTTTTTAGAACGGATTTGCATGAAATTTGCCGAGTGTTCGTTTCACTGTAGGCAGGTAGTCTTTCTCATTCTCTTTCAAAAACACAAATCTGATATGTTACTCTTCTGTTCAAAAACCTTCAGTGGTTCCCTTTTGCCTGAAGGTTATAGTGCAAACTCTTTAGCAGATCATTCAAGGCCAGTCACACCCTGGCCCCCATTTCAGCCTCCTTTCCCTCCATTCCCCATACTCATAGAAAATTCTTGTCCTATTTCAAGCATCCAGTACGTCTATATCGTCATGGTTCACACTGGGTTGTAGGTTGTACTGCCCTCTCTACCTAAAATAGCTTTCTCTTTCTGGGGTGATTCTATTTGTCTTCTGAGGCCCAGATTGATTCGGCACTTCTCAGAGAGGAATAGTAGCTAGGGATTAAGAATGTGGACTCTGGAACCAGTCTCTCTGGAATCAAAGCCTCGGTTTTCTCACCTGTGAAATGGGTAGAATGACAGCACCCACTCACATGGTTGATGTGGGAATTAAAGGACAAAGGATGCATAGTAAATACTATACGAGTTAGCTGTTGCTATCCTCTAGTCTCCCAGAAAAAAATTCAGTTCTCCACTTTTCTTTGCCCCCATGATAATTTCTTTGTTTTTATCATACTTGCTGTTATTCTGATTTCTATTATATTTAGTTGAGTATCCATGTATCTCCCTTGCTAGCCTCTGAGTCCCCGAAAGAAGAGTTTGTTTCTTATTTAGTTTTGTGTTCCTGAAGCCTGGCACAGACCATTTCATAGTATAGTTTATTTTTTATTCTTCTTTTAAAAATTGAAATATGGTTGATTTACAATGTTGTATTAGTTTCTGGTATACAGCAAAGATAGATATATATATATATATATATATATATATATATGGTACACATATGTATCTATGTATACCTTTTCCAGATTCTTTTCCATTAGAGGTTGTTACAAGATATTGAGCAGAGTTCCCTGTGCTATACAGTAGGTCCTTGTTGATTATCTTTTTTTTTTTTTTTTTTTTTGCGGTACGCGGGCCTCTCACTGTTGTGGCCTCTCCTGTGGCTCATGGGCCCAGCTGCTCCGCAGCATGTGGGATCTTCCCGGACCAGGGCACGAACCCGTATCCGCTACATCGGCAGGCGGACTCTCAACCACTGCGCCACCAGGGAAGCCCTCTATTTTATATATAGTAGTCTGTATCTGTTAGTCCCAAACTCCTAATTTATCCCTCCCCTCCCTTTCCCCTTTGGTAGCCATAAGCTGATTTTCTATGTCTGTGAATCTATTTCTGTTTTGTAAATAAGTTCATTTGTATCATTCGTTTAGATTCCATATATAAGTGACATCATGTGACATTTGTCTTTCTCTGTCTGACTTACTTCACTTCGTATGATAATCTCTAGGTTATCTGCTGCAAATGGCATTATTTCATTCTTTTTTTATCACTGAGTACTATTCCATTGTATGGATATATCATATCTTCTTTATCCATTCATCTGTTGATGAACATTTAGGTCAATTCCAAGTCTTGGCTATTGTAAATAGTGCTGCAATGAACATTGGGTGCATGTATCTTTTTAAATTATGGTTTTCTCCGGATATATGCTCAGGAGTAGGATGGCAGGATAATGTGGTAGTTCTATTTTTCGTTTTTTAAGGAACCTCCATACTGTTCTCCATAGTGGCTGTATCAATTTACATTCCCACCAACAGTGCAAGAGGGTTCCCTTTTCTCCACATGCTCTCCAACATTTATTGTTTGTAGAATTTTTGATGATGGCCATTCTGACTGGTGTGAGGTTATACCTCATCGTAGTTTTGATGTGAGCTTCCCTAATAATTAGCAATCTTTTTTAAATTTACTGTTTAATTTTTAATTAATTAATTTTATTTATTTATTTTTTGGCTGCATTTGGGTCTTCATTGCTGTGCGTGGGCTTTCTCTAGTTGTGGCGAGTGGGGGCTACTCTTCGTTGTGGTGTGCGGGCTTCTCATTGTGGTGGCTTCTTATTGCAGAGCACGGGCTCTAGGTGTGCGGGCTTCAGTGGTTGTGGTACGTGGGCTTAGTTGCTCTGCAGCATGTGGGATCTTCCTGGACCAGGGCTTGAACCTGTGTCTCCTGCATTGGCAGGTGGCTTCGTAATCACTGTGCCATGAGGGAAGCCCCATAATTAGTGATCTTGAGCATCTTTTCATGTGCCTGTTGTTCATCTGTATGTCTTCTTTAAAGAAATGTCTCTTTAGGTCTTCTGCCCACGTTTTGACTGGGTTGTTTGTTTTTTTGATATTGAACTGTATGAGCTATTTGTATGTTTTGGAAAGTAATCCCTTGTCAGTTGCACTGTTTGCAAATATTTTCTCCCATTCCATAGGTTGTCTTTCTTTTGGTTTCCTTTGCTATGCAAAGGAAAAAATTAAGTTTAATTAGGTCCCACTTTTTTTTTTTAATTGGGGTATAGTTGTCTTACAATGTTGTGTAAGTTTCTACTGTACAGCGAAGTGGAGTCCCTGTGCTATACAGCAGTTTCTCATTAGTTATCTATCTTATACATATTAGTGTATATATGTGTATATGTCTATCCCAGTCTCCCAATTCATCCCCCTTGTTTATTTTTGCCTTTATTGCCATTACTCTAGGAGATGGATCCAAAGAATATAGCTGTGATTATGTCAAAGAGTGTTTTGCCTATGTTTTCCTCTAAGATTTTTATAGTATCTGGTCTTACATTTAGGTATTTAACCCATTTTGAGTTGATTTTTGTATATGGTATTAGAGAATGTTCTAGTTTCATTCTTTTACATGTGGCTGTCCAGTTTTCCCAGCACCACTTACTGAAGAGACTGCCTTTTCTGCATTGTATATTCTTGCCTTCTTTGTCATAGATTAATTGACCATAAGTGTGTAGGTTTGTTTCTGGGCTTTCTATCCTGTTTCATTGATCCATGCATCTGTTTTTGTGCCAGTACCATACTGTTTTGATTACTATAGCTTTGTTGTTTAGTCTGAAGATCATAGTTATTTTTAAAAATAGCTTTATTTAGATATAATTGACATAATGAATTGTCCATATTTAACATGTACAATTTGATAAATGTTGATATATGTATACACCCATAAAATCATCATTACAATCAAAATGGTGAACTGTCCATTGCCCCCTAAAGCTTCTTCCTGCCTACTGTAATCCTCTCCTTCCCTCTTTACCTTCCCTCTTCAGGCAACCACTGATCTACTTTCTGTCACCGTTCTTCCATTTGGCATGATTATTTTGAGGTTCATCTCAAAATAATTTGTCGAGGGTTTATTCCTTTCTGTGGCTGGGTAGTAGCACATGATATGAATTTACCACAGTTTGTCTGCCCATTCACCTGTAGATGGACTTCTGGTTGTTTACCATAGGATAGGGTTAAATAATTGTTTATTAAATTGAATCAGCTGTAGCAAAACTTTAACTAAGGGGAACCTGGTGTGTTTCACATCTGCTTTTTGTGATAATCTCCTAATTCAGAGAAAAAGCTCAAGGTTAGCAAGAGATGTTAAAGTAAATGCCGGTCCTTAGTTGGCACCTGGAGTGTACACTCAGGTGTGATACTCAGAGTCTCCGTCCATCCCCCAGAGGCTGGGATGTGTCAGCTGGCTCCTTCTCTGAGAATTGCCTTCAGTGGGGAGAATCATTTTGCCCAAGTCACACCTCCTCCATGGGGCCCCTCCACGGGCCCCATCGAGAGGGGCTGAAAGGTCCTGTGCCCTTGCCTCCAGGTGGAGCAGCTCTAAAGGGAAATGGTCCAGCTTCAGAGCTTCCCTTGGGATCAGGATTAGCTGAGACCTTTGTTGCCACAGCACCCCATTTCAGCAACTCTCCCCGCCCCATCTTGCTTCCTTCACAAGTGTTGTCCTGAGAGTGTGGCTATAAACTCCCGCACACAAGTCTCCATCTCAGCATCTGTTTTCCAGGGAAACTGACCCACAACAGCACCTGAAATAGGTTGTCAAATGAGTGAGTGAATGAAAGAATGAATGAATTCTCCATCTGAGATAGAAACACCGCTCTTTTTCTCTGAGCCTAGAAGGATGTCTTACAATTTTTTTCAGAGCATTAAAGATCTTACTTTATTATTATTATTTTTTTTATTTTTATTTATTTATTTATTTATTTTTGGCTGTGTTGGGTCTTCGTTTCTGTGCGAGGGCTTTCTACAGTTGTGGCGAGCGGGGGCCACTCTTCATCGTGGTGCACGGGCCTCTCACTGTCACAGCCTCTCCTGTTGCGGAGCACAGGCTCCAGATGTGCAAGCTCAGTAGTTGTGGCTCACGGGCTTAGTTGCTCCGCAGCATGTGGGATCTTCCCAGACCAGGGCTCGAACCCGTGTCTCCTGCATTGGCAGGCAGACTCCCAACCACTGCTCCACCAGGGAAGCCCAGATCTTACTTTAAATTGCCCTCTGGGAGATGATGAGTGTATCTTATTCACCCATGGATGTGCTATCAACTGGCTGCCAACCTTGAGAAATGTCACAGTAGTCCACTGGGCTCAGAAAGGACAAATGGTCCGTGGGGGAAATGCTGCAAGGCAGGCTCTGAGTGACATGCCCTTGTGGTTTTCATGGTCCTTCCCTCTCTCAACACCCCCACTTCAGCCTGCAGCCCACAGGGGGCTCAGCAGGGGAAGGGAGCAGTTTGTGCCTGCTTAGCAAGTGGAGGAAAAAGGTGAGGTCAGAGCATAGTGGTCAAGGAGTGACCTTCTACCTATTTTCTCATGGAAAAGTGTCTACTGACCACATTGTATGTGGGAGGTCTCATAGCTGATAGCCCATTTGTCACTTTGATCTGGGTTTCATGAAATCCCCATGGTATGTTTTCGTACTCATAGGAGGTAGCATTTGATGGGGTCGTGGTGTTGGGACAGATTTGAGAGAAATAAACATCATCACCCTGAGCAACCTAGGTTGTCAGGAAGAAAAAAAATTCTGAAAAGGAGATTTATCAAGTAGGTGAAAGATGGACTCTTTTAAGGGTCAGAAAGGATAGGGGATTTCCCCATGCAGAAGGAAGCCCCTGGGGTTTTTGTTGCAATGACAAGAGGGGCCTAAACTTTCTTCTTGACCTTTCATGGCTCCTGTGAAGAATCTGTGACCTTTCCCAAAGCCAGGGCCAGAGGTGGCCTGGCCTACATTTCCCAGCAGATGCAGGATGCCCAGTTCACACCTTGTCGGGATTCTCTGAGCACTGTTGTCAACTTACACAGAGTGGTTGGGGAGTTTGCAAACCAGAGCAGCAGCCTCTGTAACTAGTTATTGATTGAGAAAAGGGCTTCCTAGGAGCAGCAGAGCTTAGCGGGATGAATAAGGGGTGGTGGGGCAGACATACGCGGACTTGTCCACTGGGCCCTGTCACTAGCAGACCTGTCGTCTTGAGAAGAATACTTGTCTCTTGGTATCAGTGTCCTCATCTGTAAAATGGGAAGGATAATGACAGCATAAGGTGACTGGGAGGTATGAATCAAACACATTATCCATCGTGCCCAGCACGGCGGCACATCCAAGATCCTCCGTAAATCTGCAGACCTCAGGGAGCTGGGCTGCATCTTGTCCCCACAGGAACCACAGCAGGTGAGACGTTCCTGGAAAACGAAAGGGCCAGCTCAGCTTTTGTTCTTAAGGCTTCTGCCTACAACCTAATCAAATGGATCATTCTGAAAACAGAACTCAAGTAAGAGCTGATTTCAGAAGGAAATTGTGGTTTGGGGGAAGGTACCGCAGAAAAGCGATCTCCAGCTTCACATCTTAGCTCACAGATCTCCCAGGACAAGTGACTTCCCTTGGTGTCTTCATGTGCAAATGAGGGGGTTGGATGAGAGCAATTGTTTTCCAACTGTGTTCTGAAGAACCCATGTATCCCCCAGGTGCCTCAGGGTTCTTCAGTATTTTCCTTAAAATTTCTTTCAAAAATATTTCAAACTGGTTGTCCAGGCTCTGGAACCAGGCTGACATGGCTGGGATCTTAGCTCCAACAAATCCAGCCATGTGACTTTGGGCAGGTTGTAGAATCTAAGACTCAGCTTCCTCTTTTGTAAATTGGGAATAATAATAGTATCTTTAAAATAGGGTTGTTGAGAAGATTAAAGAGGTTTACGAGCTAAGCCCTCACTAAGTGCTGGCTGTCATTTTGCCACCTACTGGACATTACCAGCCTCTTCATTTGTTATACAGTAGGAATGGTTTCTGTGCTGGACTCTGGGCTTAGAACAAAATCCAAATGCTTCACCGTGGTCCACAACAGAGGCCGGCTAACTTTTTTGGTAAAGCGCCAAGAAGTAAATATTTCAGGCTTTGAGGGTCTTGTGTCCTCTTGTACTCACCTCTGCCCTTGTATCCAGGAAGCAGCTGTAAGCAATATGTCAATGAATGAGCATGGCCATGTGCCAATAAACTTTATTATAATTATAAAACTAAACTTAAAAAAACAAAAAAAAGAACTTTATTATAGAGACTGGAATTTGGATTTCCTATAATTATTGAGTTGTGTCCTGACATAATATTCTTTTTTTTAAAATTGAAGTATAGCTGATTTACAGTGCTGTGACAAGCTCTGCTGTACAGCAAAGTGATTCAGTTTCACACATATAGACACATTCTTTTTTTAATACTCTTTTCCATTATGGTTTATCCCAGGAGACTGGATAGAGTTCCCTGTGCTATACAGTAGGACCTTATTGTTTATCCATTCTAAATGTAATAGTTTACATCTACCAACCCCAAATTCCCAGTCCATCCCTCTCCCTCCCTTCCTCTCCCTTGGCAACCACAAGTCTGACCTCTATGTCTGTGAGTCTGTTTCTGTTTTGTAGATAGGTTCATTTGTGCCGTATTTTAGATTCCATATATGTGATACCATATGGTGTTTGTCTTTCTCTTTCTGAGTGACGTCACTTAGTATGATAATCTCTAGTTGCGTCCGTGTTGCTGCAAGTGGCAATATCTTGTTTATTTATGGCTGAGTAGTGTTCCATTGTATATAGATATGTACACCACATCTTCTTTATCCACTCATCTGTCGATGGACATTTAGGTTGTTTCCATGTTTTGGCTGTTGTGAATAGTGCTAGTATGAACATAGGGGTGCTTGTATCTTTTTGCACAATATCCTTTTGATGTTTTTCGACCATTTAAAATTGTAAAAATGTCCTTAGCTTGTGGGCTGGACAAACACAGGGCTGTAGGCCAGATTCTGCAGAGCCCTGGTGTACAGGGCCCCGTGTTTCTGGGTCTGCCTTCCTCTCCTGACTCATTTCCCCCCACTTCCTGCCATGCTCATGAAGGTTTAGCCCACTGACCCCCTTTGTTCTAACCCTTAGCTCCTTCCCACGTGGGGGCTTTTGCACTCATTCTGTCTCCCCAGGAGCCTCCTCATTTAGCTCTTCACCACAACCAGTTTCTACTCAAGCCTCCACTGCTGGCTTCATTGCCACTGCTCAGGTACACCAAAGCTGGCCATCCCATCTCAAGTAGCATCCCCCGCCCTGCATCCCTTCCAAATGTACTATCATATAACCCATCTTCCTCCTAAACAACATGGATCAACACCTGTAATTATTTTGTTTACTTGTGGATTCATTGTCTATCTCCAAAATTCATGAAAGCAGGGACCTTGTTGTTTTTTTTTTTTTTGTGGTACGCGGGCCTCTCACCGTTTTGGCCTCTCCCGTTGCGGAGCACAGGCTCCGGATGCGCAGGCCCAGCGGCCATGGCTTACAGGCCCAGCCGCTCCACAGCATGTGGGATCTTCCCGGACCGGGGCACAAACCCGTGTCCCCTGCATCGGCGGGCGGACTCCCAACCACTGCGCCACCAGGGAGGCCCCGGGACCTTGCTTTTTGATTTGCCGCTGTACCTCCACCTGCCACCTGCTAGGAACGTAGCATTCAATCAGTGTTGTAGAATGAAGGATGAGTCCACAACCTTAAGATCTTAGTATCTTAATTTCTCTCATACGAGTTAATAATACCTGATCTCCTTACCTTGAAAAATTGTTTTGAGGATCAAATGAGAATGTGCTTTTAAAACTATAAACAATTATACTTGGGGAAGGTGGTAAAATCATTAGGGCAGCCTCTTAGACAAATCACAGAATTCAACAAACACCCCAACTTTTACCATTCTCCTCTTACTACAGAAGCTAAATTATGGGGCAAATAGTAAAGTGACACCAGTATGAATGAGGCTGTTTTATTCCTTGTCCCTGATATTCCCCATAGACAAGAGGAACGGCTAGATGAGTGATTTTATCTTGGCCTTAGCAAAAGCGATTTAGTTATCAGCATGTAGTATCTTTTTATTATTAGCATGTAGTATTAGGTATTTTATATTATCCTATTTGATGCTCATAAGCATGCTATAAAAAATCATTATGCACCCATTTTTCCAGGTGAAATGAGTTTAAGGGATCTAGGAAGTAGCTGAGCCAGGATCAGAACATGGCTCTATCTGACTCTGGAATTAGGGGTTCCTCTCCGGTACAATATCAAGTTCCTCTTCAGTGATACAAAGACTTTCTGAATTGTCCCATCAATACAATGACAACCAGCAAGCTACATGAACCTTGGCATCCTTTCGTGGTCAGGAGCAAGCCATCTGGGTTTTACATGTTTATTTTGGGCAAAATGACGCATTCTCTTTCTTTCGAAGGAAAACTGCTTTTTGGTCCTCAAACAACTTTCCAAAAAAAAAAAAACCAAACATTTTTGCTTATTTAAGCTTAAACAGATCCAAAGCACAATGATTCGTTTTCTTTGGATGTGCAGGCAGCCTGTACGTATATCACAAAAGGGCAAAATGAGCTTGGGAAACTGTCAAGCACAGAACAGCTGAGAACCAGCCACAAGGCTAACCACAGCTTGGTCTTTTGTCAGATCTGAGCATTAGCTGTTAAGTTTCCTCAGTAAGTAAACCCTGCAAGGGTAGTAGCCAGTTGTGCCAATGAAAATGTGTGTTCATGTTCTCGGTATACATTTGCATACATGGCTTATTTTAAAACCTATTAGCTTAACATATCATTACGTCAGAAATGGGGTCTATGGCTTTTAGTAGTGTGGAACCCAGTTTGAACTGGAATTGTCCTCTCTCTGACCCAAATTCTTTCTCTATGCATCATTCCTGGTACACCTCCTCCGGGTGGGTAGTGGTGAGGGATGAAGCCTCGCACGTGGGGCAGAGGAAGCGTTTTGGAGCTCGCTCTTTCATTCCTGGGTGGGTTTTCACCTCTCCAGCCAGGATGGCTCAGAGAGATGCCCAACCAGAAGGGAGCAGAGGCCCACGGTGCTGCCAGAGCCTCCTCTCATTTCCTTGAGCAGCAAGTGCCCCTCTGAGGGAAGGATCCCACTCTTAATGGACATTTATGAAATAATAATGACCACAGCAACGTCTGAGGACATGATAGGAGTCGAGACCACTCAGTGTAATACGAGATCGCTCTGGATCGACTGAGGACACAGTTTCTCTTTATTAAATCATCTAGGAACCACTTAAATGGAGCTGCTCATGGAATGGAATGAACTAATTACAATGGTGCCAGAGCTGTACGGAGAAGAGCACACAGCCAGGAAAAAGCACAGATGCCACAGGTACTTTACAAGGAATTTGGCGACACAATTAGGTGTGGTTTCCTCTTTTATAATTACAAACCCTTTTCACCAAATAAATATGCCTGAATCACATAGAAAAATGATACATAGCCTTATAAATGAGAAAGAAACCAATACACCTCCCCAAACAGGTTTAAAATGGTCTATGTGTAACCAAAATGCTTCAGGATGGTGTTCCCAATCTTGCGTGGCAATCAAAGAAAGAACCAGTACATATTTCCCATTATACATACATATGTATCCTGTACAGAGTCCAAGAATAGTTGAGCAGCTGCAAAAATTCCGATTTCTGTGTGAGTAATGGCAGCTAAATGGTGCGGTGTAAAACATTTGTAAGAACTGATGGTATATTAAGTTCTGACTATTCATCATCATAATTTGAAGCTTACACACACGGAACAAAATAGTATATGTATTTAAAACCAAGTGATTTCCTCTGCATTTAGAGGCGACTTTTCCCCCTTCCCTTGAATTTCTGTTACAGCTAGTCACTTCCCTAGGAAAATTCAATATGTTGCGGTACGAAAGCGAAGCAAATCCAAAGTGAATCCTATGTTTAAACATGAAAAGCATCTGCCGTCACCTAACAAAATATCCCCCCATCACCTTAGTAAAGTGAATATTCACCTAAAATAGATATTAAGTCGCTCTTTTCCCTTCCCTCCTCCGCCCGATCTCATCCCTCATGGCGAGGCAGCAAGACTGGCGTCTCTGAGTTCTCACACGTGTGCAGGACTACAATTTAAATGCAAATAACCCTGCGCCTCATTATCTGAGAAGTTGGTGCAGACGGGCCAGTTGTGACTGTGCCTGCGAAAGTTAAAGGAGGCTCATCTGTATTCCAACACACGCGTGACTTAGAGTAAATTCAAAAGAGCAATTCATCACTGCTTTCAAATTAGACACCGGAGCGGCAGAGTGCCTAGGTTACGAGGAATACCTCCCTTACCACCCAGGGACGCCTTTCTACAAAGGCAACGAGATAGGAACCTCTCTGCAGTTCTTCAGTCAGTCCCCAGTGACACTAGGTAATTGAAATAAGAGACTTGATTTAATACGGACACAGCTAGTTGAGTGGAAAAGATACATTTATGGTAATGCTAAGCACAACTGAATGACAATCTATAGGCATTCCAAATTCCACTGACAGGAAAATGACCACAGCAGCCTAAGATGCAAGAAAAGGATCAACAATGATTTACCAAACTGACATCACTCCAGAAGATATTTTTTATTTTTTATTATTTTCATTTTTTGCAAAATTGTCTTTCAAATATAAGGTTACTTTAAAAGAATTCTTTGGTTAAAGTATAATTAAAATAAAAACTAGAGACTCCCCCAAGCCTTTCAATACAGGGTGAAAAATACCCCCCTCTTTCAGCCATCAGATGGCCATTTAATCAGCCATTCAGATTCTATGAATCTAAATGTAATGGAAAACACTGTATTCTGAACTCCTTGCTGGGGTGAAGCAATAAGCTCCCAGCTACCATTGCAGTGATGGAGAGGGAGCCTGGGAAAATGAAACCCCCAGCTTGTGCATTAAAATGTGCCAATTATTCTAGTCCACAAAGGAATAGACGTGGCGTTTTAAAATCACTGAAACCAAAGTCTATCTGTGAATAATACTGAGCCATTAGCGGGTTGGTGTGGCACACTTGTGCAGGCAGCAGACTGTTTTGGACTTTCAATCCCAGATTAAATCCTTTAGTTAATTTTATCTCAGTTTATTTCAGATAACTTTCAACATTAAAAAAAAAAATTTCCTCTCTACAGGAAACCATTTGCTTCTTCCAATCTGGCATTTCCTTCCTTTCTCCCTTGCTTCCTTCCCCCTCCCCCTCCCTTCTACCTTCCTTCTTTCTCCTAGCCCCCCCAGAACATTTAACAAGCAGCAGCCTCAGTTCAAAAGAAACCAGCCTGAACTTCGAGTTGTAATAGCAATTTAGAATCTTTAAATGGATATGAAATCATGTAATACAGTTGTCTCTTCCTTTTATTACACATAGATTCAACACAATTTCCAAAGAATTTCTCAACTGGAGTCCAAGTTTAGTTTTTTAATTAGGTAAATGTGAAAAGAGAATTTCATGATAATTCAGATCATTCAGGCCATTTTGATCAACAATCTGGATAAAGCAGAGGAATAAACTCTTTGACTCAAGGTTTTCCACCCTAAATTATTCAGAAGATTATTTCAGATCTTTGCCTTCCTTTGCTCACACAGATGATGGCCTAAGGCTTTGTCCATATTGGACTAAGGACACTGGACCGTAGCCCAGCTAAACCAATCTATCAGGTCATCAAAGGCTTAAGATCATGGAGAAGGAGAGAGGGATAACCTGTTCTGAACTTTGTTCTATACAAGTACAGACCCTGTCCAGAACACACTGCTACAATTTTCAAGGAAATCGAATATGAGATGTTCGCGCATTATTCTGAGCATTGAAAGTCCATGAAAATTTGTGGAGAATCTAATAAACATTATAGATCTGATTACAGTGGATTCACCTAATTACAGATAAAAGAATGACTGGCAGTGACATTGCATTGGCCATACTGTGGCTTTTCTCTTAAAACCTTTAATATGAGTATTTCCCCCAGTTTAAGATGAAAACTTTTATATTAATCAATCATGTCAGCACAGAGTTATTTCTAGACCCAGAAGCTGGATCAGTGTTTGTGCAATGCTGGAAGAAATCAAGATTTGTTTCTTAAAATATAAAATTCATGACATATTTCTCTAAGTGACTTAAAAAAAAAACTCAACAATAATCCTCTTGCAGATTAACATACATAGCCAGCATCCTTTCACTTCCTCTTCTTTTCAAGGATCATCAAATTCTAGTTTCAAATCGGAGCATAGATCTATTTTTATATCCCATATGTTTTCTCCTTTGGGTTCTGAAGCTTGTTTAATGCTACAATGTATACTGACTTGTTTTACATGAATGTTCTCTTTAAATGGCTGCGATTTCATTTTGCGCATATATTCTAGAGTGAACTATACCATGCCAGACCATTGTCTGCTGCCGTCAACAGTCAGCTAGTCACACAATTAACTAGACATTGATAACTGTTTTCGCTTGACTGTCATTTGTTTTTCTTTTAAATAAACTCCCTCTAAATTCAGGAAGCAAGTGTGACGAGATACCACAGGATGTGGCTCTCCCAACTTTCCTTAAGTAGCCCTACCTACCTCTTTTAAATTACCATAGCAAAACAAACAAACAAATAAAAACGACAGCACAAGCAGCAGTGCAGTCGTGACTGTCATCATTTAAGTTAGTTCCCTGACTTCATAATACATCTCTGGATGTAACTGATGCATTTGTGGGTGTTCTGTTATGGTTGACATGTACTGTAAGCGTACAATGACCTGACCCTTGGTATGGTTTGTAACGACGTCCATATTGCACAAGAATGAGCTTCTTGCTGACTCCAAGAATGTATTTCACATACATCTGAAAATGTCAACATCCTTAACCAGTTAACATGGTCTAGACTCTCGGGGCGAAGACGAGCGAATCACGGTGATTCAGAAGTCCTGTGGCTCGTTAGGCTGTGACACGAGGAACTCCTTTGATATATTTGGCAAGTTCGTTGCTCCTACAATTGAATACTTCACACATTTATCTTATCTTCCTCCTGAGTATCCAAAAGTGCTTTTGGAGAGTAAAAATGCTGTCTCCCCGTTTCACAGATAGATAGAAGCAAGGGGGGTAGGACAGTAGCACAAAGCTGTAGTCAGCTTTTCTCTAGAGAAAATGTGATGTGGTGGTACCAGGGTGAAGGTTAGAGTCCTCCGGCAGATGGCCTGAGCCAGCAGCACTAGTGTGTGTGTGGGTCATACTGAGGGTAGAAATTGATGGGCAACCGCATGTTTTCTAATCACCTTAAAAGAATTCTGCAGCTTGGTTTTAACTGGAACATGGAGTTACAAAGAAAAGAAAAGCCCATCACTGGACTGGTAGCTTGGTGTCCCTCCAGCTGGATTCTCCTGCATCTTTCCTCAGAGTGGGCTGGCAGCTCTCTTTGGGAGGACCCAGGCTCCTTAGCACAGATGGAAGGGAGGAAACATCCTCTGCTGTAGCAGGTGCCCCTGTATAGGAAGACAATTCTTGAAAGCCTTGTTAGCGAGGCAAGAGTCCAGGGAGAATGAATTTTTTTTCCCTGAATCAAGTCTTTCTCTCCTTGACATGGTCTCATCCTAAGAACATTAAAGCCTGAAAGGAAATATGCTAAATGATTCTGAGCTGTCCACTTAGGATGTGGTGCAGACTTTCCCACTGTTACTAAGTACACGAAAAGACACTCTCCCAAAGCCTTCCTCACATCTTTTCTTCTTGTTCGCTCGTGCGGTTATTCTTGCAGCAGGGTCTCTCTCCAGTTGAAGCCCCCAGTTGGTCCATGGGTAAGAGGGAGGATTGGTGGGTCTGTCAGCTGCCAGATTCCAGTTTCTCCTAATTCTTCACAGGAACAAAACCCCAAGTAGGGGATCTGAAGTAAGATAGTAAAGAAAGGGAAAACAGGTTGAGTGCTCTAACTTTTAGCTAGACGAAGGAAAATTCAAAGGAATGAATAAGGGCTTTGTAGGCAAGCATCCCCTCCAAAATATTGAAAATGAAATGGAGAGAACTGATACATTAGAAGGAAGAGTATTTACAACGCAAGAGGATTCTTTGGAAGGATTCATTACATGGTGAGCGCTTCTAGTGCAATTCTTTATAGATGGTTTCTATATAGCACGGGAGGAAAAAAAGGAACTCATGTATAAAGCTAAGGTGCTAGTTCATTCCTAATTACAAGTCAAGCTGAAAACGCAGCTCAAACCTTTCTGAAATTATACTTGGACAATGGGAAAGATGAATCAAGTTTTAAGAATTTGTTTTATCCTGCTTTTTCTTGCATTTTTTGGCATGTGTGTCTAACACATTCAGAGCTGAAGCTGTGTGCCCTTCCTAACTTCAGTAGGCATGGCATTTCAAAACGTACTTGTGTGTGTGTCCAGAGTTGCATTTAGGAACAAGACAAAAATCTCTGCCCTCAGGCAGCTTACAGACTAATGGGAAGGACAGACACGTAAGTAAGTTTTTAAAAAATGAGAAAAGAGTTGCCGTCGAGTTTGAACCAGGTTCTCTGGGGATAGTTACGGGAAGCATATAACTCAGCCTGGAGGGAAGTGTATGTGGGAGGGTGGCTGACGGGAAAACCTCTTCCACAGGCATGAGAAGGAAGAATCCAGATGTGTTGGTCAGCCTGGTGGGTTTTCTGTCTCGCTGCCTTGTTCCTGGGTTTGCCTTGCAGCCTCCTCATTTTGAATCACTGCTTCCTTTGGCCTATCCGCCAGGACCTCTCTTCCAGCTGAGCTATCAGATGCTGTGTTTTGGCCCACAAACCTCCTCCGTATCCGTTCCACGGTCCCACAGGGAAATCCAGACAATTTGCTTATGATTCTTAGCTACTTCTTAAGTTTTAGCTCTTAGAAGCTAGAAGTAGCTCAAACACATCTTTTTCTCTTACCCAAGGCCTGATAAAGCGCCTTAAACAGAGCCCCATTCAATACATCTTGGTTGAATAAACCAATAAATGTACCTTCCCAGCTCCAAAGAACTTCGCTATCAGCCAGCACTGAACCATTCTGAAGCTCCGAGGCCCCACAGGCCCCTGAAATGCAAGCAGGAATTACCTTTCGGACCATTTGCACAAAGTCCTTGGAGTTCTGAGGTGACAGGCCCTGAAGCTGGCAGGTACACGCTTCAAGGGAAGATGCGTGGGCCACAATCAGGATGTTATTTCCTGGGGGCAAAAAAGCAAGGACTGAAAAGACTGTTTCTATAAAGACATATGTAAACCTTGTAATAAGTCCTGAAGCCAAGTGTTCCAGGGAGAGGCAAACATTTTCGAGAAGGAGACAATTCGGCCAAAAGCAAGATTTTGAAAACGCTTTGTATTGTTAAGGCAGCCTAATGTCATTAAAAACAAAAAACAAACAAACAAAAACAACAGAAAAACCCAACAACAAACCTACTTTTAATCTTAAAGTAATTAGATTCACAGAAGGTAACAAATACATATTTTACATATTAAATATACGTGTGTATATTTTATATATACTATATACACATATTATATAATATGTATATACATACATATATATACAATATGTATCTTGCATATATACTATACACACACACACTAGGTAGGTCCCATGCACCCTTCACACAGCCTCTCTGATAGTAACATCTTGCCTAAGGTATACTATCAACACTAGGAAATGAACACTGGTATAATCCACACAGCCTATTCGGATTTCACCAGCTTTAGCCAAGTCTATCACATGTGGAGCTTTTGGGAACCATCACCTCAATCAAGGTACAAAACTGTTCTATGTCTACAGGCCTCTCTGCTATTCTAATATATTATAGTTTTTGATGTTGCCATTGTAGAGCTGTGAGCACTTGAGACTTTCTGGTTGATAGAACAAGCTGAGTTTCTTTGCAGTGGGGATGGGTGGTACCACAGGGGTGGTCATGAAGTGAGTGGCTTACAAGTGATAACTGGAAGGCGGGAACCATCCATAATACTGTTGACCTGGGCTACCCACTGTTAACTTTCTGGTGTACGTAAATCCAGCCTTTGCTCTATGAAGATAAATATTTTAACTTTTAGTGGGGGATGGGAACGTGCAGACTCTCTTATAATCTGCCCTTTCTACTACAAATATTACAGTCCTACACATCATTAAATATTTGAGTTCAATGATTATAAGATTCAGTGGCAGACCTGAGTCGTATAGCACACTGCTCTTGGTTGGTGGTAGTAGTGACGGTAGGTATATTTGTGTCAGTGTGTTTGTGTGTAGGTGTCCATGCTCCTGGATCAAATTAGAGGCAAAACAGTGTTATGGTAAAGAATTTCTGGCAACTGTAATAGGGAACCTCCTTCAGAGAGTGGAAGATAAATAGCTGAAATGCAGAATTCTGTTATTTCATAGAGTAACTAAGTCTGATGTATTTCCACGGAATATCTACCATTTGAGGTACTCAAGAGAATAGTACAAATTTAACATGAAAGTATCTATAAGAGAGTCTGGAAATATTTTTCTTTCCTACTAAGCAAGTCTGTCAAAGCACGTTGAACCATCTTGAATAGCCAATTAACCATGGTGGAAAAATGATCACAGATTTAACTATGGAGTCCAAAATAATACCTACCTTTACTTTTACATTCACTTATTATTTCCTTTGTTACTTGGAAACTTCTACTGATATAGGTGTCATAGGATTCTGAAACCACTAATTTGCTGACTGGAATGTGAGGTCTGCAATAGAAAAATGAACAAAGGCATCGAAAACATTTTGATCCCAAGACAAAGCAACTGACATTACTCTAAGTTTTAGTTCAAGACCTTTCTAAAGTTCCCATATTTCTGTTTATCCATTTCCCTAGAAAGGATGGAGGCACAGGGAAGAGTATTTCAACTATGTAGAAGTGGGGTCCTAATATGCAGAATGTACAGAAATAAAGGCCATGTGCGCATGGTGTCAAAGTGACCAGCTGAAAAATGAAACATTCAGTTCAGGCTTCCCTTGCAGGATATCTCATAGCAGTTTGACTAATTTTACTGACAGTCAGTCCCAGGTCACATGAATAAGAGGAAGCCAAGCAGAGGTTAGATCGCTTTATCTATTTAAATCACCAGAGATTTCCCAAGCCTCTAGTAGGCTTGCACACGATAAGCAGTAAGGGTAAGTTTTACTTCATCTTTTTCCAGTTTTATTGGGATTTCATTGATGTATAACATGGTGTAAGTTTAAGGGTGTACAATGTATTGATTTGATACATTTATACATTGCAAAATGATGACCACCATAGTCTTAGCTAACACCTCCATTATGTCACATTTTCTTTTTGGTGGTGAGAACATTGAAGCTTTACTCTCTCATCAGCTTTCAAGAATATAATACAGTATTGTTAACTATAATCACAATGCTGTACATTAGATCCCCAGAATGTATTCAGCTTTTAACTGTAAGTCTGTAGCCCTTTGACCAGTCTCTCCCTATTTCCGTCTCCCCACGGTCCCAGGGGTGTCCATGCTACTCTACTGTCTGTTTCTCTGAGCTTGGCTTTTTTAGATTCACATGTAAGTGATATTATGTGGAGATATCTCTCTGAGATCTTGTTTTCATTTCCTTTGGATATACCCCAGAAGTGGGATTGCTGGATCATACGGTAGTTCTATTGTTAATTTTTTGTGGACCCTCCATAGTGTTTCCGTAGTGGTTGTACCCGTTTACATTCCCACCAACAGTGCACAAGGATCCCTTTTCTCAGTAGAACTACCACATGACCCAGCAATCGCACTACTGGGCCTATACCCTGAGAAAACCATAATTCAAAAGGAGACGTGCGGGCTTCCCTGGTGGTGCAGTGGTTAAGAATCCGCCTGCCAATGCAGGGGACATGGGTTCGAGCCCTGGTCCAGGAAGATCCCACATGCCACGGAGCAACTAAGCCCATGCGCCACAACTACTGAGCCTGTGCTCTAGAGCTTGTGAGCTACAACTACTGAGCCTGCATGCTGCAACTACTGAGCCCGCATCTTGCAACTACTGAAGCCTGTATGCCTAGAGCCCGTGCTCTGCAACGAGAAGCCACTGCAATGAGAAGCATGTGCACCGTAACCAAGAGTAGCCCCCGCTCGCCGCAACTAGAGAAAGCCTGCATGCAGCAATGAAGACCCAACACAGCCAAGAATAATAAAATAAATTTTAGAAAAGATCCTGCTGTGATTTACGTCAAAGAGTGTTCTGCCTATGTTCTTCTCTAAGAGTTTTATAGCGTCCGGCCTTACATTTAGGTCCTTGATCCATTTTGAGTTTTTGTGCACAATTGACTTCTGTATGTTGATTTTGTATCCTGCAACTTTGCTGAATTTGATTAGTTTTGACAGTTCTAGGATTTTCTGAGTCTTTAGGATTTCCTATATATAAGATCATGTCATCTGCAAACAAAGGGAGTTTCACTACTTCTCTTCCAGTTTGGATGCCTTTTATTTATTTATCTTGCCTAATTGCTCTGGCTAGAACTTCCAGAACTATGTTGAATAGCAGTGGTGAGAGTGGCCATGCTTGTCTTGTTCCTGATCTTAGAGGAAAAGCTTTCAACCTTTCACCATTGAGTATGATGTTAGCTGTGGACTTGCCATAAATTGCCTTTATTATGTTTAGATATGTTCCTTCTATACCCAATCTGTTGAACAATTTTTATCATGAAGAGGATGGTGTATATTGTCAAATGCTTTTTCTGCATCTACTGAGATGATCATATAATTTTTATCATCTTTTTTCTAAATAAATACACCACAATAAATGTGGGGTATCACATTTATTGATTTTTGTATGTTGCGCCACCCTTGCAACCCAGGGATGAATCCCACTTGATCATGGTGTACGGTCCTTTTGATGTGCTGTGGAATTTGGTTTGCTAATATTTTGTTGAGAATATTGGCCTGTAGTTCTCTTTTCTTGTAGTATTCTTATCTGGCTTTGGTATCAGGGTAATGCTGGTCTCATAAAATGAAATAGGGAGTTGTAAGGATAGGTTTTTAAAGGAGATATTAGGTCCATTGGACTTGTGAGCTAATAACGCTTCACCAGCCTTTCCTTTTCTTTCTTAGTTTGAACACAGACCACATACCTGGCAGTTGGAGAAGTCCAGGGAACATAAAGATGAAGAAAACCCAATTTCTATGTTTGAGGAGCTCTCTGTGTGTGGTTGGGGTGAGTAAGCTATTGATGTAAATGATAATTATGACACAATGTACAAACGCATATACGACGATGGTCAAAGCAGGGCCCTCCGATCCTGGTGAC
This sequence comes from Tursiops truncatus, assembly GCF_011762595.2. Taxonomy (NCBI): domain Eukaryota; kingdom Metazoa; phylum Chordata; class Mammalia; order Artiodactyla; family Delphinidae; genus Tursiops; species Tursiops truncatus. The sequence continues at coordinate 10,404,650 of NC_047041.1, forward strand.
CCTGAATGTCTTCAATCCCAGCCACTTCTGTCTTGCACCTTCCTTTGCTATTTAGTTTTCTGGTCTATGAGGTGTTTACCTTGATTTTTTGAGTACAACTGTGTCATATTTTCTTATTTTGTCTTTCACTGTTGGTATTTAGTGCATGGAGGTGCTAGTGAGTTCTCAAAGTGAATTCTCATGGCATCTGCATCAGAATACATTGCTGCTGCTGCTGCTGCTACTAAGATTTACTGAGAGGTTCCCGTGTGTCAGGCTCTGCGCAAAGCGCCCTACTTGCATCCTTTGAACCTAGCCCACCTAGCAACACTTTTGCAAATTCTGAGTTTATGGATGACAAAACTAAGGCTTAGAAAGGCTACAGCTGACTTGCCTTTGCTTACATCATTAGCAACTCTTAGAGCCCGGATTTGAACCTGTGTCTGAGATTAATACCTATAAAGTTATCCTTCACCCTGGATGGCTTCTGATAGTGCCCTCCTCAAAGCTGCCCTTCTGTGCACTTGGGTTTACTGTCTGGAGAGGAAGGATGCTGTTCCTTTTGAAGGTAACTTGCCTTCATCTAAATAACATTCTCTCTGCAAGCATACTATTTCTCCTAGAAAACAACCTTCTGAATCCTACAACACCCTGGGTGACAGGGAGAAACACGAATCCCCACTCGTTAGGGATATGCCTCCTTGTTCTGGAGCAAACCCTTTCTTCCCATCCCTACTTCTCTTCCAGTTCCATTACCATTTACATCACCTGGTTTCCCAGGACCCCTCCCCCAACACACACACATAACACACACACTGTGACAAAAGGCCTCTTTGGTTCAGGGAGTCACGGCAGGGGTGAAACCACACTGTAATGTACAAGATTTGCGGAAGTGAAGAGTCGGTAGATGCCAGACTCCAGTTCCTCCTGATCAGTTCTTGCCTTGAAGGTGAACCTATGAATGGCTTCCACGTTTGAACGAGCCCTGACGGGGACGGGACAGTCAAAGCTTTCCCACTCTTGTCAGCAGTATCCTGCTTCTGACAGGACCCCTGTACTATTCTGGGACTCAGGTGGGCCTCCAACCACCAACTAGACCTGGCCCCCAGAGCTCTGGGTACACAGGTAGTACCCTTGGGATAGTATTCTCCCGTGTATACTCTCCTCTCCCCAGCCTACTTTGGTCCAGACTATAGAGCAGGCTTCTGCCCTGAGTCCCACACCAAAGTTTGATTTGTTGTCTCTCTCATACTCCAGATCCATGGCTCCCCCTCCCCTTTGCCCTGCCTCCCCCAGTCAGGGTCCTGTTCTGAAGCCTCATGCAGCCGGTGTGTATTTTGTTTTTTCTGTCTTGCTCCTTCCCGCCTAGCTCCACTGGGGCTGCTTTCTACACCCAGCCCCCAGGATGGGTCTTGTTGCCCGTGGCGGACGCTTGGATATGGGTCACCAGCCTAAATCCACCTTCCAGCCGCTCCTCCCTCCTGTTCAAGGCGACAGGGAGGGATCTATGAGCAGTGCTTGCTTGGCTTATAATACCCTGCCTGTCGGTTCTTGCCCCTCTGCACATCACCACGTTTCTTCAATCATTTGGGCACCACTACCTGCTTCAGAAGCCCTGCTCACTTGACAGAATTAATTTCAGAGTGAATTTGACTCTAGGGGCTGTGCCTCTCACATGCTTGATGGGCGAATTTCACGACTGATTTATAGAATTAGAGGCTTAATCTCACCACCACCCCAAGCCCCAACACAAAATGGTTGAATAGAACTTTGATTTTTCGTAGAGGAAAAGGAAATCTGGAATATGAACCGCGTCCTGACCCCCAGGTTCCCGGCATTCATCCTTCTGTTCGTACTGCTGGTGGGGTATGTGTCTGTGTGTGCAATGAAGGGCTCAGGTGGAATGATTCTGGGAACCTTTGTAAATAGCTTGGGAAGAATTGCAGGCTGCACTTAAAGGGGAATCTGAAGGCTAGCTGGCCTGGGTGGGGCTGGGTGGTAGGTGAGGAAAGTCATTTTACCAACGTTGGCAGTAACTTGTTCTCTTTGCAGGGCAGAGGGATGGTGGCTGTTGGCATGGGGACAATCATTTATTGCTGCTTCCCAAGGAACAGAAAAACAGTGGCCATAGAGTAGATAGGACAAAATGTGAATTATTTCAGTAGAGGATCTGATTGATTGATTTAATCTTATTTTTGAGGAACGCTCATTCCTTTAAGGCAAGAAGTAGCACACATTAATTAATTAATGGGGTTATCTGAGATCTTATTTGCAGAGCCAAAAATTAGTATGGAAGAAAAGATATTCTCTCCTACCTTAGCCAGAAACTCACATTGCTTCATCTGAGGTTTGGGTAGGTATTTGAAATGAAAGGTCAAGGGATAGCGCAAGGAAGCAAGTTTTGCTTATATTGGTCACTTGTTCCAAACTCTGTTTTAAGAAATGCATTTAATTCCCCACCGTAATGGTTGTGAATATCTGTCCTTCTTCAAAGGCATTTTACAAATGTCTGGGTGGATTTTTTTTTTTAATGCTCAACCTAAAACTTTATTGCACACTGACAAGATAATCAGATATATTTTAAACGCTTAATAGGAACAACTAACAAAAATATTTAAACCAAATACAGGGGTTGGTTAGAGAGAAAAATATCATTGCTTACTAAAAATATTTAAAATAAATACTGCTATAAAGAACACAAAAAGCATTTATTTTTATCACGTCACTAAGAAGCCCGAGTGGATTTTTGATGGTTAATGTAAGTATGTTATAACCTACAAACACTTCTTTCTAATAATAGTCTAATGGAAAAAGCAAAGGACTACTATAAAGCAGATCACACGGTGTTTGGCACACAGAAAATGATCAATAAAGGTTAGTTATTATTATTGTCAGATATGTCCACTACGTGTATAACTTTCGGCAGCCCACAGAACTCTCTCACATATGAAAGTGGCTTGCCTCCATCCTGGGGTTATAGCGATAATGAATGAAGATAATTAAAAATGCTTTGAAAACTCGAAAGCGACAATCCAAGGCAAGACACCGTCATTTCCCTTATTTCCCAACAGGCTTCTGAACTGCTTTATCATTAGCTGGTGTGTGCTCCTGGCATGCGAAGTGGTTTTATTATTCACTGAAATCAATGTAGTAAAGTCAGAAAACCCTAGTGCATGTGATGGGAGACATACTCTACACCAATGCCCAATACAAGGGAATGCTGGCTTTCTCCAGTTTTTTTTTTTTTTAAATCATAGGGTGACTTCCACCAATATGGACAACTGGCTGTGGGCTACCTCTGGTCCTTCATCTCCTTAATTAGCCTGGCCTGGTGGAGAAGAGTACTTCCACATTGGCCTCAGGAAACAGCGCTTTCGGAGGGTTACCTGTAGGTTGTATCAACACTCAGGTTGGCTGCAGCTAACTCTGATGGAGGTATCCACGCAGGTAGTGTGTTCCCAGCAACCCACTTTGTCCACTCAAATAAACCAGGCTCTACGCGGATCTTCAAGTGATTTTCTTGTTGTAAACCTTAGAGGGAAAATAAAATGAAGATGAAGGAAGTATTACTATGTTCTCAGCGGAAAAGTAAATTAGAGGCCAAATTGTTACAGAAATGCTCATAAACCTTCTATTCTCTTTCCTAGCAGATGCTATATATAGCTTAAGGAAGTAAAGTAGGCAGGTTTGGACAAGAGTTTTGAATTTTTGTGTTATAAGCACGTGAGTTTATTCTGGTCACATCACCAGGATGTGTGCTGGCTTTAAATGGTATCTGATTAAAGAAAAAGTCATTATCCATATAATTTATTACAGTTCTGTGACTACTATAATTCCTTTCTAAAGTAAGTTCCAAGATGTTCTTACCAAGAAACTTCAGAAATTCTCAGCATCCACTGTTTTACAATAGCTTACATTATATTTGCGTATCATAGAGATAGTTCATTTTCTCTACTAGAAAATCCAGTGTTGAATATTTACCAATGCCAGTGCACAAGTCCTGTGTTTTGTGATTGTGTAACTGTCCTCAGAGTAGGAACTGTCCCTGTTTAACTCTTTGTATTGCATTTAGCCAACAGTTTTTCCTTGCAAATGTGATAGAGAATGCGTTTGAATACACAGATGCATTCTGGCTTACTTAAGGTTAACGAACAGAAGTCTCAAACGTAGTGTACTTTCCTTGTTGACTCAGCTTTTTCTGGCTTGTCTGTTTGGCATAAGTAAACAGTCAACCCTGTTTCTTCTAGTTTTCCTTCCAGTGAAATGAGAATGGAGATTCCTGTAACACAAGCTTCCACAGATTTTAGGGTAAGAGCTGAATATCTTTATAACAATGGTACGTTTGAACTTCTTCCAATGAACTAAAGAAACAAGGGTGATTAAGATTTACAGACACCTAGGAGCACCGTTCCCTGTCGTAAAGAGGCAAACAGAGCAGAGTGGGAGGAAACAAAGAAAAAACAAAACAGAAAAGGATCACGCTCTAGGCTCTAAATTACTGCCAGAGAACAATATTTTACAAGCCTCTAATTCATCGAAGAGAGCTTTACATTTTCAAGAAAAACATGATTTGTGTATTCTCTTGATCTCACTTCCGCTGCCAGAGTATGATTTGGGGACTTTTGCAAAGTCATCTTCCAAAAGAAAGAATCACTGCTCAACATTTCAAATTCAAAGCTTTCAACTGGCTAATGTCCCCTGAGTAGGATAATTTGTGTCAGGTTGCCTGGAGACGGAGGGATGGGCTAGCTGACCTTTATCCAGTCTCACCTTTCAAGATGTTGTACGCAGTCTGCACACAGCGCAGGGACGGGGAGCAGTAGACATGGTCAATGATGGTGTTACTCTCTAATAAGGCTTCACCTGCGAAGGAAACCAGAGAAGAATCCATCCGATGATTTACGAAGCCTCAACTTGACTCTCAGTGTCGGAGAGGGTGCCAGACAGACCCTGCAAACCTCTGTTTCCAGGTGGGCGCTCACATAGGGCCAGCAGTTTCAGTCTCATTTTCAACAACTCTCCTGACCCGTGTTTCTGTGAAAGACCAAGGGATACACCCTTCTTGTCTATTTTCTTTCTGTCTCTCTGGTCCTAACAAGCAGTAAAATGCCCGTTTTTCTCTCATGGATAAAGTCTGAATGCCTTAACATGGCGGTCAAAGTCTTCCATGAACTTGTCTGTCTCCATCCCGCCAGCCTTGTCTCCCGCCCTGGTCACAGCTGATGCTCTAGAAACAAGAGGCTTGTTTCCTCTGCACTGTGGACACTGCTTCTCATGTCTATGACTTGATGTTGATCCTCCCACTGAGATGCTGTCCCACCTTCCTACTAACTTCTACTCTAGTCTCCTCTCATGTCTTCTTTTGTGCTCCCATGATACTTTGTACATAGTTCTATTCTTGAGTAACAAGAATACTCTATATTATTTATCCACTTACAAGCTTCGCCGAGGGTGGGGACTCACGCTTAGGTCCCCAGTACCTAGCATGGTGCCTTGCACAAGGTAAGTGATCAATTGACGTGTGTTAAATGATTGAACAGGACAGGGCTGCTGCTGGCTCTGTGTGGCAGGTATGGACCTAGACCTGCAAAGAACTGAGCATCTTGGGGACTGGTGGGCCTCTATATTTTCAGCCACTCCTGGGTTGCCTTCTCATCCTTGCGCTAGAAGCTGACCTGTCTGCCGCACCAAGCCTGACCTTGCCCCATCACTGGACCATCTGCCCCTTGATAGGGATCACACCTCGTTCACTTTGGCAAACCAACGCAGTGCCCTGGACCTAATGGTTACATAATAAATCCCTTTTGAATTGAGGAAATATAGTACTTGTAGGAAAGCCCTAGGCAGCATTCTGGCATCCGCACTGGAGCCAGTCTTTGGAAGAAGTAGCCAGGAAAGGCTGTGTGATCACGCCAGGACACTCACCCACGAGTCTTGCTTGCATACATCCGAACACGGTGATTGGAGCATCTTTCTCGTAATCTCGGAAACCGCCGCTCCGCTGAGGTAAGCTATGAGGCATGTTCAGGTTAGTGCGTACGTAGCGACCTGGAAAGAAAAGTCAGGCCAGGGCGACGTGAGTTTCCTATCTCCTTAGGGCTTCCACTGCTGGTCCTGCCAGCCCCTCCACTTCCATTCCTTTTTGGCCACAGAGACTGAACTGAGCTCTCTAGAAAATATTGAAGCCGACGTCCTCCTTTAGTACTGTGTCCTGGAATCCACGCTTCCATTCCGCTGACGGAAGTGACAAGAGATAGTTTTTAAGGGAAAGTAACAACCGGACACTCTAAAGCAGGTAGGATTCTCTGAGGTGCAAGCCTCCCTATCTTAAGCATGCCACCCAAATGAAAATGGAACCAAAATGAGCCAGGGTGACTTACTAGAGGGAGGTCTGGTCATGGAATCAAGACACCTGTCTCTGCCTCTAACTTTGCCATGTGGCTGTGGGGCAAGACATCTGCCTTTTTTGGTCCATGGTGTCCCAGTTTATAGAATGGGGGTAAGAACACTTCTCTCTCCCCTAACACTCCAGACAATCCGGAAGGACTTACAATGTAACAGATGACAGGCATTTCATAAATGACTCCATCTAGATAAAAGTAGCTTGACTCTGCCCCCTAGAGGCCGTGATAGGTATGCCAACGCTGAACAGGCCCACCAATTACTGACCTTTGGCGTCGAAGCACTGGGATAGCCAGTACTTCCCAAAAACAACATCCATCCTCTCACCGTGCCGACACACAAAGAGGCATCTCTTCTGAGGGCCAGGCTGGCCGCTGATCCTCAGAGGCTGCAGAGAAAGAAAGGCTATAAGTGGGGACACACACACAGACACGTCTCAGAGCTAGCTGGTTGTCAGGTGAGCTGCGCTCTAGAACGAGTTTCACTAATGTTCGAGCGGGATAAGCCCCTTAACTGCCTCGGATTTCTATAAGATGGGGGTGGTAGGCCTCATGTACTGACCTCGCAAGTTATTTTGAGGCTCAGATGAGATGCACTGCAGGTGCTTTGCAAAATAAGAAGGGCTATGAAAATGGTTTTCTTGTTACTGCTGCTGCTGTTGGTAGGATTAGTATCTGGCCAATACCGAAACACGAAGACCACCTGAGTTACAGCTCAGAGGCAAAACTAGCCAGGATGGAGAGACGGCCCTGTAGCGGGACAGCTTCTTCCCCTAACGAGATGCTCCATCAACTTCTTCAGGGAGCGAGGACTTTTATTACCACAAATACATCTGCCGCATCTCCACCTTGTGGTGGTCCGAAGGCTACTCCGGCCAGGAGGTCCCGCTTTGCCCATTCTAATCGCAGGTTAGGCTCTGTGGTCTCGCTGCACGCAAGACGGTGTTCCCAGGAGTGGCTCGGGGAGGGCAGTTGCTACCTCTGGGTGATGAAATCGGCAAGTCTAGTCAAAGGCTTGTCCAAACGGCTCTGGTTTCTAGAACTACTGCGTGGATCCTTACAGATGTTTCTAGGTTCCTTCTTTCTGATGGAGTCAGCTGTTCCCAGCTTCCTCAGGGATGCCAGCTCCTACTGGCTTCACATTTGCCAATACAGTACATACACTTTACAAACTCCTCCATTCTGTACCCTTTCTGGCATATATCGGACATACACTGAGCGTTCACTAGGTGCCAGGAACGGTGCTAAGAACCGTATCCTTATTTCCTTTCATCTTCACAATGGCCTGTAAAATAGATTAGATACAGTTGACCCTTGAACAACTTGGGTTTGAACCATGCAGGTCCAACTAATACACAGATTTTTTTCCCAAAAGTAAATACTACGATAAAATCTGCAGTGTGTTGAATCTGAGGATGGAGACCCGTGGATCTGTAGGAAGCAAACTGGGTAGGTGGAGGGCCAGTTGTAAGTTGCAAGCGGATGTTCCACTGTACGGAGCATGGAGGGTCGGCATTCCTAACCCCCGCGTTGTTCAAGGCTCAACCGCGTCACTACTTTACAGATAACATATCATCCTCTCTGCAGAGCAGCCTTCCTTACCAGCCTAGACCCAGATGCTGGGAGTCATTGTCAGCACCACCCATCTGACTCTTCCTAAGCCTTAAATTTTTATATATCTTTTAGGCTCTTGTGCCCTGAGAGATAGGTAACCCTTTGGGGGCAGCAAGGGCAAGGCCTCCTCCTTAGTAAAAAGGTGCTCAGTGAATCCTGAGCAGAGTTGAGGAGGCGGCCCTGACAGTCAACCTTACCTGGGTGGGCTGGCAGATGACGGTCAGGGGCGTCGTATCCCCCAGGCCCTGGTCCTCATACTGCCGCCTCTCCAGGATGCCATCCCCAAATGAGAGCGCATTGGAAGATGATGTATTTAAGATCGAGTAAGAACTGCAGAGGAAGACAAGGAAGACGTTAACTGCTTTGGCCAGAAGTCATCAGCACTTCACCCCTGGGCTCAACGGGACTGTGGGAACGAGTAGGAGACACTCCCTGGGGCGGTGCAATGGCTGGGAAAGCTGAGCAGGGGGCATCCCATGCCTGCAGAGGAACATCTTTTTAAAAAATTGCTTATTGAAGTATAATTAACTAACAATATCATATTAGTTTCAAGTGTACGACATAGCGATTTGGTATTTTTATAAGGAACATCCTGTTTTATACTGAAGTCTTGCAGTTAATAAATTAGTGGTAGATGGATTTCTGTACTTGGAACAGATGCGTTCATCCCTGTGGGCAGGGATGGGGCCTGTGATTCTGTGCTTATTAGGATGCCACAGGCGTGGCTGGCACCCAAAGCATGCTGCAGAATAATGAGGTATCAATTTTGTACCATTGTCTCCAGCTCTTTTTCTGGCTCCAAGAAATAAACAATTCCTGTTGCCTTTAATCTTTTCCATGGTGATTTCCATCTGAACTGACAAATAAGAGGGAGGATTTTGACCGTCTCTACCACTTTGCCTGTGGCGCCTAATGGTCAAGGAAACCTTTGCCCATTACCCCCTACTCTACCTCCTTCAGTTTCCAAACCCCTCCCCCATCTCAATCATACCTCCAACAAGATGATTAAATACAGCATTTTTCCAGAGGAGACCATTCTCACCAGATGTGTAGAGCTTTGAGCCAAGAGCTCTCATTTCTGGATGTAACACTGTAACTACAGAAGCCCCAAAAGAGGTCTTGCTGAAAGACAGGCAGCAAATCATGCTGTGTTTAAATTATTTTGATTAGTAAGGCCTCCAAAAAGCTTTATCTAATAAACACTGCAATTCAAATATGGTTGTTAGGCAAATCCAACAGACATCACTGGGCAGCGTCAAGGGAGAGCATTTAAATTTTAGATTTCTTGCTTCTTTACAAATAGGGTAAAGTTCCATATGTATAAAAGAGCACTGAATCTAAAATAGCCATTAGCTTTATGGTTATTTTTTAATATTTTGGGGTTATTTCTAAGGAAATCTTGTACCATTCACACAGTCTAATAGGCTGGTTGCTTTCCTTTATTTTAAACCGAGACCCTCCCAAACATCACACCGTTAAAGAAAATTCATTTTCACTGTCTGATTCATCACAGCTTCAGCGCCCGAGATGTCTGGATATATGGAATCATCCTGACATCTTACTTGTACATGTTCCCTAATTTCTTTACTTTATTACAGCTGTGAAGACACTGCTAGAATCCCTCCTCTCTCTCCTTCAGCTCAGCCGGCAGCGAGACTGCCAGCCTCCTCCTTCTCTTCTCAGCTGTCACTGTCATCAAAGCCCCCGACTCACTGAGGCAGTTTGGGGCTGTCAGTTCCAGTAAGACAATAGTCAGATGCTTCGTGTTGAGCGCAGAGTAGGGAGAAAGCTGCACCTGACGCCCGGCACATCTTCTCAAGCATCGGAGAGACACTGGCACCTCCCTAGGACACCTCAGGGCTGTGTGTCAGCCGAGAAGGACCGGCCAGCCTACCCCAATTTAGAGGACACGGCGGGACTTGCACCAATTGGTACATATCTGGAGGTACTCAGAAGCCGGCAGGGTGCTCTAATAAGGATGGTAGGAAAATATTTCCTTAGGAGGGACTCGGAAAACTGAGGACGGGGGAGGAAGAGTTGTGAAGGGCTGCTGACCCCAAGTCCCCACTTGTTGGTTGCTTGAATCCCCTCTGCAACTTCCCATCAAGTCGGCCTCGTCATGCTTGAGGACCCTGTGGCTCTCCCTCCCCCAGGCTACCTGTCATTAGGGGTGAAACAAGGCTGTCTTACAGCAGCTGGGCTCTGCCTCGCTGAGTCATTTCCACTTCTGGGGTTAATTAGGAAAGTGCAGTTCTTCTATAGGATCGCTTTTGTGGAAGAGACATTTGATTTGACAAGCATGTAAGAGAGGACTAGAAAAGACAAGTTAGAAAAAGAAAATAACCGTAAAGCTAATGGCTCTTGTAGATTCAGTGCTGTTTTATACACAGCCCTGATCCACATAAAGCTAAGTCCTTTACAGCAGTGTTCACACACGCCTCTACGGGAAAGGCAATTATCATCTCCATCTCATAGATTAGCAAACTGAGGCTCAGAGACGTCATGTTAGTTGGCCAAGGTCACACAGCTGGTGAGTGGGAGAGTCAGGATTTGAATCTAAGACTACTGGAGTAAAAACTCAAATTCTTAATTACAGTGTCCTAACAAACACCTAGTATATTAGTATTTCCCCCTCTCTCAGCTGGGTTGGCTGTAGCAGCTGATAGTGAAATTTCAGACATGGTTCCCAGGAAAATAACATCACTAGTAATCTCTCCAAATAAAGGGAGATGACACACAGACCTCCCTGGGATCCATGGACTGAGGTCACTGAGGATCCCCCCCCAGTTTCAGCGGAGCTCTAACTTGGGCAAGAGTGGGTTTAGATGCAGAGATCTGAACCGGGTCAGCAGAACTTCTCCCACATACTCTTCCCACAGGGAGCCCTACTTTTAAGAATGTGATCTGGGAGCTGTATATCATCAAATAATCTTTTGATTCTCCGTTTCTTCACATATATTATGCTTTTTTTTTTTTTTTTTTAATAGGGATAAAACGGTGACTTTGGAAACCCAACTTAGAAACATTTCTGAAAAAGCAAAGGTCTGGGGGGACTTTCCTGGTGGTCCAGTGGCTGAGACTCCGTGCTCCCAATGCAGGGGGGCCCGGGTTCAATCCCCGGTCAGGGAGCTAGATCCCACGTGTCATAACTAAGACCTGGCACAGCCAAATAAATACATAAATATTTAAAAAAAAAAAAGTAAAGGTCTCGGGAACACGAGGCCGCTTTGACCTTCCAATTTGCGCCCCCAAATGCTGGATGTTCCTTGGGTGGGGATGGGGAAGGAAGAGGAAGGGTTGCTGGGGAGGCGGTTATGAAGGAAGAAGATATTCCTTCCCATCCCTGGGTTTGTGGTTTATTGGCTTGCTGCTAACCAGGGTAGGGGACCGTCTTTTCTTTTCTTCCTCCAGGCAAAACACTCACTGAAATTGCCTGTCTCTGTTATTACTGTCATAAAAGAGAAGCAGAGTTACACACCATGCAGCTGGTGCTCAGAGCTTCCGGCTCTCAGCCACGTTGGCACATGGCAAGAACAAGAGGGAGGAAAAACAAACCAGCACGCACACCCTGGCCAGATGCCCGAGTGCACCAGGGAAGGGCTGGCTTTGAACTCCTCCGATTAAGAAACATAAAAGAGGAACAAAAGGCACCTCTCTCTCAGGACAAAGCTGGTCATGCAGCACAGGTCACTCTCAACGTGGAACCAGGTTGGTTTGGGGGCAAAGCAGGAGTGAGGGATGGGTGGAACGCTATCACTCTCCAGAAAACTTGGGTGGGGGAGGGACCGCTTGCCTTTCTAAGGCTCTGGCGGTTGCCCATTGCCACAGAAATGGTCTCTGTCATCTAGGCATTCACATGCCAAGTCTCAGGACTTGCTCGGGGTCACCTCACGGTGAGGGGCGGTTCGGTTTCCTGACCCTTGCAAATCCTTTCACTACTGGTCTGGCTGGCATAGTGGGAACCTGTCCTGCTTCTCTGGGGAGTCAGACCCCTCCGTGCAATGACCCAAGAAAGAGTGGACAGAAGCCCCAAAGCCATAAAGACTCAGTGCTGGGATGACCCACACTGAGGCCAGAAGAGATGGTCCCCCAGGCAGCCTCAGTTTAGTCTCCAGTCAGGAACTCAGACAGATGTTACATCCAATGGGGGCAGGCAGAGCAAAGCAGGGCAAGCCATCTCCCATTCTTCTCATGCCCCAGCTCAGCCCTTCCCTGAAAGTCTGGAACCGATAGGGCTTTCTTCCCCCTCGGACTTCATTTACTGGCACTGCTGCCCTGCCCATCCAGGATCAATCAAGTCCGTTTCCCTGCCACCTCCTCAAACTCCACAATGTTCTTTGAAAAGCAGCAGACAAAGAACTTAGCATCTGCTCACCCATGAAATATCCAGGTGCTGCACTCGTCAGCCTTGGTGATGTAGTTCTCAGGCAGGAGTCCGGAGCAGCCTGTGGTTAGGGACGTGCCGTAGATCCAGCCCTCGCTGGTGCTGGTCTGCTCCATGGGCGACATGAAGATGAAGTCCCCAGGGACCAGCTCCAGCTCATCGTCGTTCTGCGGGGTGTAGGGGTAGATCACCTGTAACGTCTGAAAAAGGAGGAGAGGGATGCGTGAGGCCCACATCTGACCCATGCTTCTGAGCGCCTCCAGGTGCCCCTGGGGTCTGCAGGCTCTGAGGAGATCTGGATTCAGATCAGAAGGCGTTTCTTCTCTTTTCAGGGTACTGTGAGTATGTGCTGGCGCTCCTGGCTGTCTCCAGACTTTCCTTCAGGCATGTCTTTGCTTCAAAAGATACGGTTTTTAGAAATTCATCTGAAAACCTGTAGGCTCTCCGGTAAACTTCTGTACAAACGGGGTTGGACCTAGTTTTCTCTGCTCCGTCTGCCGGGGTAGGTGCCATAATAGACCCTGGAAATGCAACTCACGGGAAGGGAGTCTTCCATGCAGATGTCACCGATGCCCAGATGGAGACTCCCCTAGGAAGGCTTTGGGAATGAAGTGTTCTCCCTTCCATGTAACTCAGCGGCTTAAACAAGACATGGTCCCTGCCTTCAAGAAGCTTTCTTTAGGGCTTCCCTGGTGGTGCAGTGGTTAAGAATCCTCCTGCCAATGCAGGGGGCACAGGTTCGAGCCCTGGTCCAGGAAGATCCCACATGCCGCGGAGCAACTAAGCCCGTGCGCCACAACTACTGAGCCCACGTGCCACAACTACTGAAGCCTGTGCGCCTAGAGCCCCTGTTCTGCAAGAGAAGCCACTGCAGTGAGAAGCCCGCGCACTGCAACGAAGACCCAATGCAGCCAAAAATAAAATAAATAAAATAATTTAAAAAAAAAAGCTTTCTTTAAACCTCCATTTTTAACAAAGGCCTAGAAAGAAAAATATCTTTCGCAGCCATCAGTGTGTCATGTCTGTAACCAGCTTTTGTCAGTGAACAGATGGAGACCACGTGTTCCTTCTTTGGGCTCAGAAAAAGCCCCCAGGGCCAACCTCAGGCTATGCCACTTGGCTGATTTATTCCACTTTTTGTCTCCTTTTCTGGTATATAGAAACATCACAGGCATAGGCATGAAGATGCTTTGGAAAACATTTCTTTTACTCCATTTTTGTTAACAGCAGGAGACCTCAATAGTAAGGAAAATATTTTCTGTGTTTCACAAGGGCTAAGAGGGGCTGTTCTATCAGCTCTTCCTTTGATCTTGAAGCTACCAGTGGCAGGCAAAATATTCTGGTTCCCACGTACAGGTTTTTAACTTTGGCCTCTGTTTTCTCATCTGTCAAATGATACCCGGACTATAAAAGTTAAATGAGACAACCTAAGAAAACTCCTGAGGCCTCTGGTACACAGAAGGAGCATAATTATTTCTATGACCCATGATGGCTCGCTTTCAAGGGGTTACCTTTCTGTCTAGCTGATGCTGACCCCTGAATCCTGTGCTGGGTAGGCTTGTGAGCTCATCAGCTCACTGGGGTCAAGGTGATACATCAGAGCATGTCAATAAAGAATTTCTTTCTGGCAGTTGCTAATGAGAGGAGCCAGTAAAAATATGATTTTTCCCCCCAGAGAATGAACACGATAATGCACAGAACTTGACTACCTGCTCCACTGGATTTCTGATGTCCCCTTCAGCCCTAGATCTTCTTGCATCCCATCGCCTTCCCACTCCTCTGCCACATACTCACTCAAACCACGTTTCCACACTAACCAGGAAGGGTTTTTTTTGCTGGGTTGTTAAAAGAGCTTAAAGAAAAAAAATCTTAAATCTATAGGCTAGGTATGTGCTGAGACACCAAAAGGAACATTCCTTTTCCTGGAACAGGGTGGAGAGAGGCACCAAGTCACGGGGAACAAGTCTAAACTCAACTCAGGTTCCTCAGACACTCAAGTGCAGCACAGTTCTGGCTAATGATGCCTTTCACTTGGCAGAAGTGTCTCTTCTTTGAGAACCTCAAAAATGACTTGGGAGAAGAACTCATTCCTCCTTTCACTTGGGGGCGCTGGGCTAAGTGTTCTAGCTCTAGGCGATCTCCAGGGAGATCGAGGCACAGAAAGGAGCAGAGGGGACATCGTGTCCTGGGCAGAGGGTAGTTGGACAATAAGGAGCTTTGATTTATCGAATAATCAATAAGAAAACCATCGAGGTATTGCGGCAAATCTCAAATTATAACCGGTGCCCAGGTCCCCATAGCCCTTTCCCACTTACCAAAAGCGTGTGCAAAAGTCAGCCCAAGTTTGGGGGATCTCAGCTCACGTGCCTAGTTTTGTCCTATGTGATACTCTTTTACGTTTAGCATCTACTTGTAAGCACTCTTGAGTCTGTGTCAAGTATGTTTTCCCTCCCTTCCTACTTGGGGACTAAGCTCAAAGTTTGCTGACTGACATCTTGGGAAGGGCAGATACAGCCCCAGGTGATGACAGGAACTGACCCTCTTTGCCTCTGAAGCCCTTTTTACTCTCAGTAACAATAACAGCTGTGGCAATTTTGTCGTTGTCGCTATGCCCACTCTGTGCTGGCTCTTACGGTAGGACCTTTCCATATGTCCTCTAGTTCATGCGACAGTCCAGCAAAATATTGTCGGCATTCTGCACACGAGAGAACTAAGGACTGGATTATTTTCTAGAAGTTGTAAAAGCGAATCTAACCACCGCTAAAGCGAGGGAGCCAGGATTTGAAGCCGTGTGTGCCCAACTCCAGAATTTATGCTTTTTCTGTAACTCTGTCCTTCCTCTAGATTTCTAGTGCTTGACACATAAAACTGGCGTGGCACGCTGGGATCGCTAACGTGGAAGAGACGGTGTGAAGTACAAGCAAGCATTTGCAAGCCCACATCAAGTGAGCATCTGAACAGCAGAGGGGTGAGACCCCAGAGGGTTCCAAAGCATCACTTGCTGAGTGTCCTTGCCTAAACCACTGGCCTCCTCCGGACATCTGTCACCTCACTGGACCAGTTAATCAATCCTGCCTCCTGGGCACAGGAGGAGGAGAAAGGCAAGTAGAGGTTTACGTATGCAGGAGGGCACAGCTAAAGCCAGATGACCTCGGACGGAGAACTTTATCAGGAGGAACAGTAATAAATGAGCTTTTACAAATAAGAGATAAAAGAGGCCATGTTATTTTTAGAAAATAATTCATGTGGGCGCTAGCTGCCTCTTTCCCTCCGTGCCAGTTGAGCAGAATGTGGGTCAGGCAGAAAAGCAATTACCCTCTGAGTTAACTGGAGGGCAGTGTTGATTAGAAGATATTCCTCGGAAAATTCCATCGCCACCTTCCTTCTCTTAGAAAGGTGACTGCTCACCGTCCATTGGCATGCCACCCTTGACTTTTTTTTCTCTGCCCTCGGAAGGAATCCAGCCAGCCACACCTCTCTTGTTCTATTTAGAGCTCATGCTAAGCAAGTCCAGGAGATTTCAGAATTCTGAAGTAAGATTAAGCCCAGTCTCCTTGCTGTGTCTTTACAGAAACTTGCATCAAATGACTTGGAAGGAGGACGTGACATTCCCATCAGCAGAGCCAGACAAACCTGCACGTCCCTGACACTCTCGGGCCCCGCGCACAGTCCTGGACCTTCGTCGTGGGTTGGCTCTTCCAAACACTTCCAAAACAACGATGAGGTCGCCTGGCCTAGACCCTGAATTTCGAACTCTTTTTCATATTTAAAAAACACACCTAAAACAGATGTTAAAAGGCTACGTAAACTAACAAAATATCAGTTCTTTTGCTGCTGAAAAACTAGGAAACGATTTATACGTATGTTTCGTAAATGTAGTTAAACTGGATGACAATTGTTGCAAACTCTGTGGTCTTTTTTTAGATGGGCTGCCCGTCTTCATTGGTCAGAACCCCTGGCTTCTGGCTTCAGTTCTGGTCCTAAATTGCTCTTTAGCTTTGGACCAGCCACTGAATCCCTATGTCTCAGCTTCTCCTTCAGGAAAAAAAGGACAATAAGACTCTTCAGAGATGGCACGTGCTTGTCCTGGAAAGCAATGTCAATTCCTTCAAAAGAAGGATGCCAGGACCATGCCAATCTTTCTGCCTGTCCTGGAATCAGTTGTCCCTCTCAGGTCTCCCATGTGATACACACAAACTCTCACAATATTTGGTCTGTGCTTTCATTTCATATGGACCACATTTTAAAATTCCCTGGTGGTGCAGTGATTAAGAATCCGCCTGCCAATGCAGGGGACATGGGTTCGAGCCCTGCTCCGGGAAGATCCCACATGCTGCAGAGCAACTAAGCCTGTGCGCCACAACTACTGAGCCTGTGCTCTACAGCCCGCAAGCCACAACTACTGAGCCCACACACCACAACTACTGAAGCCCGCGCGCTCTAGGGCCCGTGTGTCGCAACTACTGAGCCCGTACTCCAACTACTGAAGCCTGCGTGCTGCAACGAGAAGCCACTGCAATGAGAAGCCCGCGCACCGCAACGAAGAGTAGACCCTGCTCGCCGCAACTAGAGAAAGTCCACGTGCAGCAACGAAGACCCAACAAAGCCAAAAATAAAATAAAAAAAATAAAATTTTAGTATGTTCCATGGTAACTTGCATGCCAGACACTCAGCAAATATCCGTTAGCTATGTGTTCAGGGTTTGTTTGGGGTCTTTTTCGTATTTAGGTGTTCTCCTCACCTAAGATCAGGATGGTGTCTTCTACCTATTAATACTGTGAACTGATAGAATATTTAAAAATTTATCAACATGCTTTTCTATCTATTCTCCCATTTCATTTCTATATCATTCCAGTAAGTTTGGCAGGGCAGATAGAACAATGGGGATATTACACTTGGGACCCAGAGACAAGAGATGCAAGCTCAAAGCTTCCCAGTGAGCCGGCCAGTGCTTGGATGAAATTCCAGGCCAGATGACTCCTGGGCATTACTTCCCTTTGGTGTCCATCTCCCCACAGCAGCAAGTGCTACTGGTGCTGATGGCACCCCGGCACCCCTGGCAGAGTCAGGAGCCCCAGGGAGACATTACCTCGTGGTTAGCAAATCGGATATCCCGGGAGAATATGGTCGCCACCCAGTCGCACCCGAGTTTGACATCAATGTTCTGGGCGAGTTTCTCTAGGGTGGGCAGGTGGCTGGCTTGGAAGTGGTAAGCCAGGGTCACGTGCAGCTGCTTCTTATGAGGCTCCACGTGCACTTCTGGAAGAAGGAAGGAAAGAGGCAGCTGTTGCATCTCGATGGTGAAGACAAGGAAAAACACAGAACGGTGCCCTGATAAATCTGTTTCCCAAATAGCAGAGGACAGAGTCCCTCGGTCAGACAAAACCTGTGTCTCTCCTTCACAGCAGCGGAATGAGAGTGGGGCGGGGGAGAAAAACCCACAGTCCGAGAGAGAAAGAGCCACATGTCTGGCTTTTCTGGACCAGCTGAGAGACAATCATTTTGATTGGCGGCTGCTCACAGCAAATCCAGATGAGTGTCACTGGCCTCACCATTCAGATGAGGAAACCGAGAACTAAAGGGATGAGCTAGTTTATGTGGAAATAAGGAGCAAATTTTGTCATCATGGGACTCCCCAGGTTATCTTGCCTTCGTTTTGAAATCAAGCCTCTTAGCTTCTGGGTGGCTCTGATGGAGAAATGAGGGGAAAAGATGGATTATTTTCAAAGTTTAAAACAGGGTCTCTCAACATCATTTTGGACCAGATAAATTCTTTGTTATGGGGGCTGTCCTGTGCATTACTGGGTGTTTAGCTGCAACCCTGGCCCCTACCCACTAGATGCCAGCAGCACCCCCCAAGTTGTAACAACCAAAACCGACTCCAGACCTTGCCAAAGGACCTCTGGGGAGAGATGGAGCAAAAATCACTCCGATTGAAAACCACAGGTTTAGAGTATGCAGACTGTTATTCTAAGACACCCTAAAAAGCAAACCAAAAGAAACCAGCCTACCTACACAAGGCAAGAGATTTTGTCTTTTGTCCGTCTTTCAGTGAGGGAGATTCACCTACTGTCCAAGCTCAAACACCAAAGAAGACGCAACTAGAGGGGATTTAGGGAATTCCAGAAATTAAGGGGCTTGCTCAAGTCGCACAGAGGTAGAAGAATTGTAGAAGTTGGGGCTGTGGTTTTGAGTACTTTTCTGTTATACCACATGCGTTTCTTTGGTGTAAGCCCCCCAAGGCGAGGGCTCTGTGTCCTGTTCATGGATTATAACCCCCCTACCCCCCAACCCGTGCTCAGCACCCCACGGGCTTTCAGTATTTGTTAAATGAATGAAGACACACGAATGAATCTCCTTAAACCATCAAGGATGGAGGATGACACTTCATCTACTCGCTGACGGAAATCTGGGTCTGCCACACGTCTGAATACCATGACACAAGTTCTAGGGCAAAGACCTGATGGCCCGCTTCCCACACCGGGCCACCCAGTTCTCCGAGTCGCCAGCAGGGGGCCACACCAGGGCCGAGAAGCCAGCCGAGCCCACCGGTTCTTGCAGAGAGGACTCAGATGGCTGGGGAGGAGCTGGCTCGCCCCCTTCCTGGCAGGAAAGCCTGCAAGGGCCCGCCTGCCTTTTGCTCAATATGTACTTTATGAACTGGCCGCGTCCTGCCTGAGACCTGCTTTACTCACTTGCGAATGATTTGGGTTTTGTGGCTACAACATTAGATTTGGTTCTTGTGGGAGTTTTAGTGGTTTTGACAATAGCTACTGTGGGATGAAAAGAGCCATTTCCCTGAGGTGGAGGGATGGGAACAGGAAATAATCTGCCTATGAGGCCATTTCTCTGAAATTTTATGCTCCTGTGAAGGGGGCAGGTTCCACCGAAGTCAGAGAGCAGAGACGAGTCCCTGGGGACGAAGGGGTGGAGGTGGGGCATCTAAGGAGAGCAGGCTCCCAATGCACAGAGGTGACCTAAGGGCCCGGGTTCCTCTGAGCGTAGAGACCTCACTGTGATCCTGTTCAGTGATGCTGGGCCCTCACCACACTCTTCCTAGAGTCCTGAGCCCTATTTGGGGATTTTCTGGTAGAAAAGGCCACTGAGAAATAGGCCCAGAGCTGGGGATGAAAAGAGCAGAGTGGGACACAGGCAGGTGAGGTGGAGGCCAAAGGTCAGGAGCCCAGGGAGCAAAGGGCGGGGCTGGCCAGCTGGGGCCTCTGCCAGCACTGCGTTCAACACTCAGGACCCGGGTGGGCAGCTCACGCCCTCCACTCTGATCAGGGCAATGGCCCACCGGCCCCAGCACCGTGCTCCCTCCGGCCTGCGCTCATGCCACCTGCCCTCCTGCAGGGCCCTATTCCCATCTGGTGGATCAGCGTCTTCCCGGGGTGACTGTCCTTTCTTCTCTGAAGGGGGCCCCACTCCATCATCCCATGGCGGGATGATGGCCTCTCTTCTCACAGCTCTTATGACACGGTGCCTGGAGAAACCACCTCTTCTTCCCTGTTGTGTCCCTCATGGATAAACACACAGTAGGTGCCCAATAAATACCTGCTGATCGTGACTTCATTCTAAAGGGACCAAAAAGACTCCCCACCCCCCACCGTCTGTCTGTCTCACGGCAGGCGAGGCCCTTGCGGAGCTGTCTGCACCTGCAGTCACACAGGAAGGCTCTGCAAACCTCTGCCTCCTGTCCCGTCTCGCCGCCGCCCGCCTTTAAGTCAGCACACATCCTGAGCGTCCCTCCAAACTGATTCCTTTGACGGTAAACCTCAGTTGTTAGCTTGAACTGAGACCTCCCGTGCAAAGAGCAGGTGACATTGTAAAGGGGTGGATAAGGGCCCTTTTGAGGCCTAGGGGCCTGTCTACTGGGCTTCAGCAAGTCGAAAGGTGTTGGCTCAGTGGATTTGATTATTACTGGATGCTAAGTGGTTCCACTCTACTCTCTGTGCTGTATGACCCCCTGAGCAAAGACCTCGGTCCACACGGAGGGGACGGGGAGACCCAGATTAACACCTGCCTGGGATGGGGGTTTGGAGGAGGAAAAGAAGGTTACTTGGGAATTCCCTGGCGGTCCAGTGGTTAGGACTCCACGCTTTCACTGCCAAGGGCCCGGGATTCGATCCCTGGTCGGGGAACTAAGATCCTGCAAGCAGGGCAGCATGGCCAAAAAAAAAAAAAAAAAAAACCACACACAGAAAAGTTCCTTATTTCTGAACAGGGAAGAGATGGTGGGGCTGCAAAGGAACACATTTATAGTTCAATGGGAACAGTCATTTATGTACCTTCAACGTGGGTGTCAGGGAGTAGACACTGGACCTGCTCTCATGGAGGTTAGCAGAACTGTAATTTTTTTTTTTTTTTTTTTGCGGTACGCGGGCCTCTCACTGTTGTGGCCACTCCCGTTGCGGAGCACAGGCTCCGGACGCGCAGGCTCAGCGGCCATGGCTCACGGGCCCAGCCGCTCCGCGGCATGTGGGATCTTCCCGGACCGGGGCACGAACCCGTGTCCCCTGCATCGGCAGGCGGACTCTCAACCACTGCGCCACCAGGGAAGCCCTGAATATTTTTTAAAGGGGCAAGAGGTGTGGGGTCCTGCAGGAAACGGCTGTGTTCTTGGGCACGTTCTGCCCATTCCTGCAGGACCCTCTACCTCCCGACTCCATCCTCCTCCTCCACAATCATTTCCTGTCCCTTTCCTTCCCAACTTTCCAATTCCCAGGGCCCAGGGCAGGCCTGGCAGCTGGAAGCTCACCGGTTTTGGAGGCAGCCTCCGCAGCAAAGTCGGCGGCAAACTTCTTGAGGACCTCTGCGCTGTCTTCCTTCACGAAGAGGCCGATGAAGTTGGAGGAGGTATAGAGCTCCAGGGGCAGCGGGGCTGAGAACTTACATTTCCAGCGACTGACGGTGGTCTGCAGGGCTTCCCCCAAGGCGTCCACCTTGCTGTCCTCACACTGGCAGGGAAACAAGAGGCTTCGCTCAGAGACAAGGGGAGATGTCTGCCGCTACTTACCTTTGGCATCCTCTGCCCAGAGCTGGAGGCTGCTAACTGAACCATCATTCCTGTCTGTGAGCAGGGAGAAGACCTGCAGCCTCCCAATTATCTGGAAATGGATTATCCGACCAGTCAGTTAAACTGGGGCGACAGACAACCTCTCCCCTCCCTCTCTCCCTGCTCCGATGTGCTCCTCTGAGCCCCGCCAGAATGCAGTAGGGCCGGTCCAGCAGAAAGCAAGCATGAGGGACGTGCCAAGAGAGTGTACAGCACCCCACGATAAGTTGTTGTGTTTTCTACAGTTTTGCATCGTTTGTGCCTTTTCTATTCCACTTACATGATCCAAAGTTGACTCTACCTCCACCCCCATGATACTTGGGAAGAATGAGGCTGCAAGAGCTGTAATATCCTCATCCTCCCCCCGCCTCCCCCGGGCACTAGAAGAAACAATGAGAGTGTCTGAAACTCTGAATGCTTTTGAGAAAGAGCCTGGATGACTAAGAGGAAATGATCATCATTTTAATTTTCAGCATGAATGGTAAAAGAGGAGGTGTTAGGAACATATTTTCACCTATAAAAGGTGGAGATGGGGGAGAATATGAATGAGATTCTGGAAAAACAACCCCCAATATTAGAAAAACATATTGTCTTAAAATGCTACCATTCTGCTTCATTGTGACTATAGCTGGACACGTCAATTCTTCTCCATCTCTGCAGAGAACCAAAGTAGATGCAATATGTTTACATTTATTGGAATGAGAGGGATTTGATTCAGTCTCTGCATAAGCTTCATGACAGCTAGAATTATGGGCTAGGTAACTATGGCAGGGGAAATGTATCCTAGCCATCTCTAGAAAGATCCAGCACGGCAAAACCTGTGGATGGTGTGCAGGAGGCTAAGTCTCTCCCCCCATCTGTAGACTACGTTTTTCATCCCCAGCTCTCTAATGTCTGCTCTTTCCTCGTGAGAGGGGAGGGAGATGACAGACGGGAGAAGCTAGGTTAGAGAATCCATTCCCCTTGTGGCTACCAGACAAGTGTGCCACCCAGTGGGTCAGGCTTGTCCCCTGGGTCCTGAGGAGCACACGGTCATCACGATGCCACACCAGACCCAGGGTGCACCGAGGTCTCGGCAGGTGTTAGAAAGAGGACCGGGGTGAGCAGCCGTGGACCTCACTGATTCCTCAAAGGCTCACCCAGCTCTGGAGCCCGTGACTGTTTCTACCAACATCCAGAGAGGCTCCCAGCTTTTTTTTTTTTTTTTGCGGTTCGCGGGCCTCTCACTGCTGCGGCCTCTCCCGTTGCGGAGCACAGGCTCCGGACGCGCAGGCTCAGCGGCCATGGCTCACGGGCCCAGCCCCTCTGCGGCATGTGGGATCTTCCCGGACCGGGGCACGAACCCGTGCCCCTGCATCGGCAGGCGGACTCTCAACCACTGCGCCACCCGGGAAGCCCAGCTCCCAGCTTTGACTACAGTCCCCCGGGGCTGGAGGGATGCAGGCGCCCCGGGGTGGGGGGCTGCGGCTCACCATGAAGAACTGGCAGAGGGTGATGTGAGGGAAGATGTTGTGCGCCTTGTTCTTGCCACAGATCTGCTTCGACTGCTGCCAGAAGTCGGAAAGCTTCTGCGCTAAGGGGCCGGTGGGGCGGAGGTAGAGGACGTACTCCCGGGGCAGGGGGTCATCCAGGAAGGGGTCGCCGACGTGGGAGAACAACCTGCCAGAGAGAGGGGGGCCGAGCACGCCTCACTTGAGAACAATGGAAGCAAAGGGAGAACTGACATCAAGGTCCATCCTGGGCAGCCTCCACCCCACCAAGCACCGCCAGCGGGAGGGTTTTCAGTTTTGTACTTTAAACATCTACCCCTCAAAGCTCACACTTTGTAACCAACTCTCAGATGCACCAACTTCTCTACTCCTGCCTGTCCTATCGCATGGGCATCCCACGACTCCCTCCTAAGGCCGCTCTCCAGGAAGTGTTTTGGATCAACCCCAAATCCTTTCCCAGGCCATCAGTACTGTTCCAGCCCGGCCTGTCCCTCCAGCTCCGTCTAGGATTAAACGCATGTGCCTCCAAAGATGAGGGAAGCTTGGAGGGTCGCCTTGTGGGGTCAGCCCTGCGTAGCGATATCCTGGAAGGTAAGTAAGTAGGATATTTCTAAATCCATTTGCCCGATATCTAGGATGAATCTTTAAGTGAGTGGAGGAGGGGGCGGAAAGCATGACAGAGGCTCTGTCTTGGAAATGCTCTGAATTTCTTTGACAGCTCTGAGGAGAGCACACTCTGGGGCCAGGACGGGGGCGGCAAATGGCTTGATGCACAGGCCGGTCACATGGTCTTTGGGATCCTTCCCCTCCCCCCCCCACCCCCAAAGGGCCCGTTAGACACAGGCTGCACATCCCTGCTCATCCGCATACACTTAGAGTTAATTACATGCTATTTTCTCAATTTATTTATTTCATACCAACCAGTCACATGCTGCCTGAACACTTCTTCCTCCTGTGGATGCCAAGGCTTTTTGTCTGGAAGAAGAAATCAGATTTCTATTGTTAGTATTTTTAGCCTCCTATCAGCTTTTCCCACTGCAGTGGCAAGAGTTGGGTGTGAAGCAGGCACTGTTAAGCCTCCTCAAGGGTGTAGGGGAGACACCTGCAGCAGGGCACCCCCCCAGGGGTCACAGCAAGGCACAGGGACGTTAGGACTTGTGATTAATTTCCATGTAATTAGCATTGGATTTGCACGCAGCCTAACAGCCCATGCCGTCTATTTTTAGCCATTTCCACATTAGACTTTTATTTTTGCTTCCCTAAAGGTTGTCATGTCTTGCTTTTCCCTCCTTCCCTTTCACCCACTCACTCTTCCTGACCCAGATCCCCTACAGAACATTTTCTCATTCGCAGCCTCCTGGCAAAGTGTGCTAGAAAAGGGTGCTTTTTAAAAATTTTTTTAATTATTTAATTTATTTTTTATACAGCAGGCTCTTATTAATCTATTTTATACATATTAGTGTATATATATCAATCCCAATCTCCC
The DNA here is from genome assembly GCF_011762595.2 of Tursiops truncatus. Lineage (NCBI taxonomy): Eukaryota > Metazoa > Chordata > Mammalia > Artiodactyla > Delphinidae > Tursiops > Tursiops truncatus. The sequence goes on from NC_047041.1 coordinate 10,429,059, forward strand.
AGTTCATCCCACCCCCACCCTCACCCCCGCCACTTTCTATGAAGGCCATTGAGACTTGAAGTTAAATGCCCAGAAGGACAATTGGTCTGCTTTAAATCCAGTGCCTCCTCCCACTTTCCTCCAACTACCACCAGCAGCCTCAGACTGGATCTATCGTCTCCAACAATTTTACAGACGTCTTTGGGGACGAGTAGCACTTGGTGAAAGGGGCTGGCTGGAGAAGGGCGGCTATCACTCCCACTGTGGGAGAAACACTCAAAAGTTCTGTGCGTGGTGGGGCAGGATCACAGGGTGGCGCTGGCAGCGAGTCACTGCCCTGCACACGAGCGTACGAGGAGAGCGCTTCTGAAACGTCAGACAGGTCTCCAAAAGCCAAATAGTTCTGGGTTTGTATCCAGCTTTGCTACTTGTCCGTCCGTTCAGGCATTCAAGTTTATGTTTGCTCAGTACATACCTACTGAACTGCTATGACTTTTTCAGCACTGTGCTAGGCTCCAGGAATACACTGAAACACAAGACTTATATGGTCCCTGCCCTCAGGGAGTTTTCAGTTGAGCAGGCGTGAAAGTGTCAACTGCACAAATAATTATTTAATTACATGGGTGGTCAGTGCCATGAGGGGAGAGCACAGAGAACCTTAAGCACATAGGATTGGGACACCTGATCTGGGCTGAGCCTAGGGGGAGGGCGGGGTGGGCTGGGTGTGAGGGGCTGTGGTGATGGAATTCACTGAGTACCTCTCCTCTACAGTGAGGAGCCTTGAACAGTGCCTGACTCACTGGAGGCGATCAATAATTGGTTATTCCTATCCCTTTCAGGGTCCTTGGGAGAGAGAAGAGAGGGCAGGAATTTCTAGTTTAAACTGATGCTCTTCCCAAGCATCCTTTTCCTGACTGTCTGCTGAACCCAACTCCTCCTGCCTTTTCCTGGTACCTCTCTGGAGCAATGAGAACCCATGATGCTGTGACAGTCACAGAGGGTCAGATTGGAAGGGACCTAAGACATCAACTGGGGCCCCAATTTCTTCACTTGACACAGGGGGAAATTCAGGTAAAGGAAGACAAGTCACGTGCTTAGGGCAGCCTGGCTGCGGTGAGTGCTGAGTGAAGGGCAGATTCCAGCCTGATTCAAGGCCAGCCTCAGTTGCTCTTTTCCACAGTCCAAAGAGAATCCCTTCTTTTCCCCCACGAAACTCTGAGCACAAATACCAAATGATCAGAATAGAAAAATCTGCACAGCTAAGTAGAACTGCATTCTAGAAGACAAGCCTACTTACAGTAAGATGAGGTTATGAAGAAGGAAGACCTCAGAACCCCTTGGAAGAGAAGCCGGTGCCGAAAAAGCTGGAAACACAGGAAACTCCTTCCCACACCTGCATAAGGTGCTTAATTGTTGCCAAGATGCAAGCCCTGTTTCCTTTACCACTTACTAGATAATCAGAGGTCACCTGTTGTGCTTTTTTCAAATCCTCAAGCCGTGTACCCACAAAAGAACACAAAACATGGTCTTTTAGAGGTTAGAATCTTTGAGGGATTAAGTTCACCCAAAAAAAGACCCATTGTTTCAAAAACAATTGGGAAAAGGAAAGCTCGCTTGCAGTACCATGTGCTATTTATATAAAGGATCCAATATTTTTTTCCCTAGGCTCTTCCCCCAAAGAAATATATTTTATCTGAAGTTTAATTTATTTTTCCTTCAGCACTAGGAATGTCCTCTGGAAATGAAAGATCTCATTAAGTTATGGTCCCTGTAACTCAAAAGCCAAGTGTTGGAGAGGATTCAAAGATACAATTGAGAAAGATAATGAAAGGTTTGGGTGATAAGGCCGTGGTGAAAGGCTAAGGAAACACCAATCCTTTTTTCTGAAGAAGACAAGTCTGAGAGGTCCTCAGGGTTATGGAAGGTTCTCGTATCTGTTGTAGCTTTCCTGGCAAGGGTCAGCCACAGTAAAAGAAGCTTTGGCAACAGCACAAGGGGCTCACGTTAGATTCCGGAAAGAACGTCCTGGCAGTAATGTGCTTTAAAGTGGCTTTTTGGTTTGGTTTTGTTTTGGAGAAGTCTCTAGAAAGTAGTTACCGATCTGAAACAGGTGTGTGATTCTCTAGGCAGGAGACCGTAGGAGGAGTGACAGCACTGCGTCCCTCGGGTCCTGAGCCAGAGGCTGAGCTCTGCTACTCCTTCACCCACCGCCAGGCTTATGGAGGTTTGTGCTGAGTCTGTTCCCAGAACTCTGCCCACAAAACAGACTGAACACAGGCAGCGGCAGAACATCTCTCCGCTCCATCCCACTTTCCCAACAGGAAAGCCTGTTGCCATAGAGTTGCCACCTCCATGGTCCACCGATGGGGTAAATGCCAAGAACAGCGGGGTGTGTGGGGTAGACCCCAAACACCAGGCTGAGCCTGAACAGCTGCTACCCTCAGAGTGACTCAGAAGTCGGCAGAGCCCGCTGGGCAGATAAAGGGGGAATATCCCTTTAAACTCCAAGGAGAGATTCCTGGATCATAGCAGCCATTGAGTTGGGACTTTCATGGTAAGAATCAGAGGGACGTGTGAACTACTGAGATTCTGCTATTACATGAGAGCACAAATTTGACTTCGGACCCTGGTCCTAACCTTCCCAATTATGTCTAGGGTTCATTCTTAGCAGAGTGTGGAAAAAAAAAAAAAAGTGATGCAAACTCTAACGCCTAATGATGGGGAGGAAGAGCACAAAGCAGATAAAAGCAATGGCTCATCAAAAAACTCAGGCACGCAGCCGTGAGGAAATTAGCCAGATGGGGAGGAACGAGTAGCGCACACTGATAGCCTTGCTTTACTGCGGCTGCAGGGGCTGGGATTCCTGCCACTGTCTGCCCGCAGCTTGGTTGAATTTTGGGTCCGTGGTGGCTCTGGCCCCAGAACCATGGCTCTACCCAACCACCAGGGTCACAGTTTGTGGGAGGCAAAGCAGCATCCTTCCTTCCTCCCTCCCACCCTCCTTCCCTCCTACTTTCTTCCTACCTTTCTCTTTATTTCCTTCTCCTCCCAAGGAACTCTTACCAGGAAACCAAATGGACCAATACATCAAAAATAAAACCAAGAGTTTATTGGGTGTCGCTGTCTCAGCTGAAGTTTGACTGGTTGGAGCCCTTTCAGAGACCATGGTCTCTGGTACCCTCGGCTGGATTCGGGCCTGATGAGTGGATTTGGGCTGGTCCCATGTCCGGGTCCAGCAGGATCCTCACTCCCTCTTCAAAACACACGTTCTGAGCCACACTGGAATTTCCTGCTTAATTGTCACCCAGGCTGACTTCCTCTGCAGCCACCCTGGTGCTCTGGGTTCCACGGGGGTCTCTGACACTCTCGGTAGTTCAGGTCTTCTCAGCCGAGAACCAGCTGTGCGCTAGGCACTGTGTTATCACCAGCAAGCAAAGAAGAGGGAAGGACGATCCTGGACCTCAAAGAGTTCAGAACGTAGATATACAAGCAGCTTCTTACAAGGCGATACGTTAATGGCCATAAGAGATGGGCCGAGTGTGCTAGGGCTGCTCTGAATAGGGATGCTGACTCAGTAGTGGGGCATTTTGGGGGGCTGAGGTTCTCACATTGTCCACAAAGCTACCCTAGGTCAGGATACCACAGCAAACTCAGAGGTGCCATGGGACATTGCTAATTTTGGAAGGAAACAAAGCCACCTTCATCATCTGTTGGGCATCCCATTAAGCTACTAGTTCGAGGTAGTTACAATTTCTTTTTTTTTTTTAAACTTTTTATTTTATATTGGAGTATAGTTGATCAACAATGTTGTGATAGTTTCAGGTGTACAGCAAGGTGATTCAGTTATACATACACACGTGTCATTAGTAAGTAGTCGCAATTCTTTAAGAATGAAATAAAAATATTATTTTTCTTTCAATTTTGTGTATTATTTTTTCACACGGTCCTTAAATTGTTAGGAGCGATTTATTGAGTTGTTTGGATCTAGCTACTAAATACACAGAACCATTAGGTATTTATGTTGGTCTACAAGCTCTATGTAAAAATTACTCAGACTCTAAGGGTGCTATGAACTGAGAAGGTTGGGAATCCGTCCGGGAAGAAACAATGATTGATCTGGATCTTCAAAGCAGAGTCAGAGCTGGCTAGAGAAATCCACAAGGAGAGAAGGGCATCTGAAGCGAAGACCACATCAAGAGCTAATATAGGAAGGTGAGAGACAGCACTGTATGGGCGGGGAAGTTAGAATTTGGTGATACTAGAGCAAAAACGGCAAGGCTTGAAGAAGGTAAAAATGAAGCTGGAAAGGGGACAGCTCACAAAGGTCCTTGTGCTATTTTAGGGCTTGGACCTGACTGTTTTATGCAGCGGGGAACAATGAAGGCACGATCAGATTTGCATGTGAGGGTCAGATTCAAGGGAGATAAACTGTATGCTGGAGACTATTTAAAAGACCTTGACAATCGATCAGAAGAGGGACACTGAGTCTTGAACTATAATGAGGGTGGGGACGTTGCCTAAGATGTTCGGGCTGTTGACTGAATGAAGCTTGGAGACGGGTTAGCAATTGTTGCTTGAAGGCCTATGTGGATGGCGCAGACACCCCTGAGTGAGAATGCGGGGTAGAAACAAGTTTGGGCTGGGGTGGCAATGGATGATGAGTTCAGTTACTGTCCCCTGGAGAATCTGGGGGTCTGACTAACGACATCTACACCAAGTATCATTAACAGACTCTGGGTCTGGCTTAGGGTACCATATCCCCAAAGCTTTCTCTGTTAGCCTGACTATGATTCCTTGTCTCTGTTTGGAAGCCAGACACTTCTTTTAGGCTCCCCACTGAATTCCTATTTCCTGTCTAAGGAATACCTTCAGCTCCAAACTTGTTCAATACTGAGGTCAGTAAATACTCAAGCCATCCATGGCTTAAGCAGACAGGTTACCCAGACCCCCAGGTTCTCCACGCTGACTCGTCTCTCACTCATAGAGGGGAGTTAATCCCTTACTTTACTGCACTTGACAAAACTCAAATATCTGACACCTGTAGTGAAAAACAACAGGCATTTACATTATATAGTAATGTAAATAGTAATATATTTCCTCAAAATAGTAAGACCTTGATTCAATTAAGTAGAAAACGAATTTGTTGAACTTTCCAGTTACTTGAAGTTGTTCGGTCCTTGGCTTTGGTAGATGCATGCTCGTGGCCTTGGCATCCCATCTGCTCTGTGCCTTGGTTCTCTGTGACTAAGGACTTATTTGTGCAGGAAAAGAGACAAGGGGTCAAGTAGGTAATCCTCCAAGTGGGTAACGCTCCCTGTGCAACCAAAGTTAAATGGTATCATTCTTTTGTGTAGCTAAGACAATCTCAACTTTTAGAAACATTTGAAGCTAATATAGGATTTTTAAAAAATGTTCACAGCATCCAGGATACCAATTGATAAATTTGCAACATCTAATACTGTGAATTCAATTAAAAGATGACCCAATTAATCAGATATCTCATTCCTTTTCCAGGATCTGCACTAGACCGGGGCCAACAGATAGAATCCGACTACTTCTATTTTTCTTGGTTGGAGAGTCTAGTCATATAAAGAGGCCACTGGCGCCACAAAGCCAAATTGAGGAATTCTTTTAGAGTGTATCTGCAAAGCAGACGGTGCTTTGTAATGTGGTTTTAGGTGGAAATACAGAGGCTTTTATTGTGCTCCATGAAGAGTTACCTGCTCAGTGCCAGCTTCTTTCTTTTTTTAATTAATTAATTAATTAATTTTTGCTGCTGTGCGTGGGCTTTCTCTAGTTGCGGTGAGCGGGGGCTACTCATCGCAGCGCGCGGGTTTCTCATTGCGGTGGCTTCTCTTTTGCGGAGCAGGGGCTCTAGGCACGCGGGCTTCAGTAGTTGTGGCACACGGGCTCAGCAGTTGTGGCTCACGGGCTCTAGAGCGCAGGCTCAGTAGTTGTGGTGCACGGGCTTAGTTGCTCCGCAGCATGTGGGACCTTCCTGGACCAGGGCTCAAACCGTGTCCCCTGCATTGGCAGGTGGATTCTTAACCACTGCGCCACCAGGGAAGCCCCAGTGCCAGCTTCTTTATGGATGATTTGAGGCAGCGTGAGCCTGCCTGCAGCTGACAGCTATCCTGAGAACAAAGTGCAAACAGGTAACTCTGCATCTTTGTTCTCTAGTAGGAGAAAAATAAGGATAAGGAAGTCCACAATTGAAGGCCTTCTATGTATCAGGCACTTAGACGTTAAGCCTCATGACAAATGGTGAAGCCGGTATTGTTAGGAGCCTCCCTGGAGCTGGGTGGCTCTACCCTGACAGGTCAGCTGTCCAGTCACCTCTGTGGTGGTCCCAATCCAGGGGCTGGTTCTGGAGGCAGTGACCAAAGTCTGCATCAGTCAAAGGAGTATATTAAGTAGTCAAAGCATGAGCCTAGGGCTTCCCTGGTGGCACAGTGGTTGAGAGTCCGCCTGCCGATGCAGGGGACGTGGGTTTGTGCCCCGGTCCGGGAAGATCCCACATGCCGCGGAGCGGCTGGGCCCGTGAGCCATGGCCACTGAGCCTGCACGTCCGGAGCCTGTGCTCCGCAACGGAAGAGGCCACAACAGTGAGAGGCCCGTGTACCGCAAAAACAAACAAAAACAAAGCATGAGCCTAGAACCCTGGGCAGCATCTCAGCCAATGGCCTCCAAACTCCATCCTCTCTGGAAACCCAGGGAGAAGTGGCCCCTAAACCTCTCACCGGGTGTGATCCTGGAGATCTGGGGTGCCTTCCAGGTTGTAATGGGACTTCATGGCAAGAGAGAGTATCCCCCATGAGCAGAGCCCCCATCAGGAGCCGGAGGGTATGAGGATGGGGTGGATGAACACAAAATACAGAGCAGACAGGAGTCCAGGCTCCCCAGTGGCCAGCGATGGGAGATGCTTCTAGAGTAACCAGCGTAACCCCCTGAATTCACATCCTGCAGCCCCCTCACCCATTACTGCCTATTAATCGAGACTTCAGTTTCTGATATGGTTACCCTCTTGGCTACCAGTGGCCAATAAGATCCTTACAGATTTAATCCCACTTTTAATTGACGATCAGAGGCCAAATGAATGTGGGGGAGCGTTTGCGGAGCAGCTAAGAGCTACGCAAGCCAAGGAGGGGGCAGTGGTGCTATTTTAGTAAAAGTTAAATAAAACTAAAGGACAGGCCGAATACTGTTGTCCCAGTGGATCCCTGCAGCTAGAACACGGGCGCTGGTTTGCAGCTGCCATTTCCCCGAAGGAAGTCATTCCCCAATTTGGAGGTTTCGTTTTTTCATCTCCAAAGAGGAGGTGATGAAACTGCACACAAGCAGGTTGAGAAAGAGAGATGGGCCATTTATAAAGTGTTTTGAGGTCCTCAGAAGCAACTAGAAGTGATAAACTGTGTCTGTGTTGACAAAGGATCTTGAGACCATCCTGTCCGTTCCTCCTTAGGACCAGACAAGGTTGTACTTTCTTCAAGGTTGTATCTTTGAAAGAATCTTTCCTGTTCTTACAGACCTTAAGAAAAGGGGATTCAACAATGTTTCTTTTTTGCTTAATAGCCCTTGTGCTCGGAAAGTCCTTCCAGCTGTGCCCAAACTTATGCCATGTTTTCTGTACCTGGTGGAGCTGGTCACTCTTTCCTATATAACAAAATCATTTATCCTGTCACTTTCATACATGGGATTCTGGCTACTCTTGGTCACCAAGGCCAGTAAGACAGGCTTGCAAAGAGCCTGGGCGGTTCAGTCTAGCAAGTACGTCTCCGAAGTCTTTGCTGGCTCTGGTCTCCTCCCTGTGAAGCTGCAGTGGGGGCAGTGAGAGGCCCATCAATACACAGAAACCCTAATGGCCCGACCCATTTCCTTCGGAGGAAATGAACCTAATGGAGGACGACATATTGATCATAAAGACCCAGTTTCACAATCAGTCTCCTGGCGGTGAACCCTTTCAGTCGGCCGGGGCTAATGGCCTGAGAGCCATGCATCTAACAATCAATGGGATAGAGCAGGCCTGCCAGGGGGCCGGGGATGCTACCACCAAAAGGCCGATCAACGGGAAGAAAAAGCTGTGGGCTTTTATATGAAGCTAATCAGAGATGGAAAAAAAAAATGCTGAGCTATCTGGGGGCTTAAGAAGGCTTTCCAGTGGAAGAACTTCAACCTGCGGTGAAGCCCTTCTTTCTCTCCTATCACCAAGGCTCTACTTCCCAACCCATAAAGAGCCTATTAGGCCGCTCTCCACAGGGCGTGCTTAGCAGGGAAAATGCTGCTTAGGTCCCCTGGTGTTTTTATGTGGTGGGCCCAGCGGCCGTGCGGAGAGGCCTTGTTTTGTTCCTGCTAAGAAGGGGCTGGGGCTCTGGCCTCTGCTGTTAAGGAGGAAGCCGTTTGTAATGGGGAAACCAGCCATTAGACCATGGGTGGTGACATAATACATTGCTCTTTGCCTCTAAGTCTCCCTGGGATCTAGACAAGTCCTTTCCTCCCCCTAAGGCCAATGAGTTTCTGCATGGAGGCACAAGGGAGTGTTTGCCGTGTAAAAGGAGCACATTCTTGGGAGCCCACCTCTTACTAATCGTGGGACTGCGGACAAGTTAATTAATCTGAGGATTCGCTTTCCCAGCCTCTTCCATGGGGCCGACGATACCTACCCTGTAGGATACAATGATGACTAATATCAATAACAGATCATGTATTGGAAGAGCTCGGCACAGCATCTGGCTTAGGTACTTAAAAATAACATCTGGGGCTTCCCTGGTGGCGCAGCGGTAGAGTCCGCCTGCCAATGCAGGGGACGCGGGTTCGTGCCCCGGTCTGGGAAGATCCCACATGCCGCGGAGCGGCTGGGCCCGTGAGCCATGTCCGCCGAGCCTGCGTGTCCGGAGCCTGTGCTCCGCAACGGGAGAGGCCGCAACAGTGAGAGGCCCGCGTACCGCAAAATAATAAAAAATAAAAAAAAAATAACATCTGTACAGATGCCTATGCATATTACCTAACAATCTTTGCAATTTTCCCAGAATAAATGTCTGCAAGTTCCATGCTAATAGGAATATTTCAAGACTGGGCACCAGCTCCCCTCTCTGCTAAAACAATCTCCAACCATCTGGGAAGGTCTTGAGGAGTACATGAGATTTGGGGGAAGAAAGAAAAGCTTTCCAGATAAGGCAGTAACACAAGAAAAGGCACAAAGGGAAAACCAGCCAGTGATGTGTGGCTGTCTGGAGAGCTTCCACTGAGGGGGGACACAGCCCAGATTGTCGGGAGGCAGGCAGGGGAGTTCAGATTCCATCAGGAAGGAAGCTGGGAGTCACTGAGAGGCCCTAAGCAAGGGAGGGACAGAGTTTCCGCTCACTGCAGGAATCCAAGGGGAGGAGGGAGAGCCAGCCCCGATCTGGGTGTCTGTGGTTATCAGGCACTGGCGAGACTGGCCAGGGTTCCCTTCCTCCTCTGAGATCCTGTTACTAGTGCTCCCTATGGGGTTCTTTATTCCCCACGCCGCTGTGGAGAAATAATAGCTGAACCACCTCCCAAGGGAATAGGATACAAGTGTTAAACATTCAATCCATGGGCTTCCCTGGTGGCGCAGTGGTTGAGAGTCGGCCTGCTGATGCAGGGAACACGGGTTCGTGCCCCGGTCCGGGAGGATCCCACATGCCGCGGAGCGGCTGGGCCCGTGAGCCATGGCCGCTGAGCCTGCGCGTCCGGAGCCTGTGCTCCGCAACGGGAGAGGCCACAGCAGTGAGAGGCCCGCGTACCGAAAAAAAAAAAAAGTTCAATCCACTGTACATGCTGAACTATTATTATTCCCTGAGAAACAGAGGATCAGAAGCTGCCTGTTTTGCCCGAGGACACACAGCAAACGGGGGACTCAAGGATCCCAGAATCAGACGAAAGGAAATCACGAATGTGGTAGTGCCACTTAGTCCAGTCCCCTGCCTATAAATCTTGCCCAGTAAAAATGGCCAAGATTTATATTTTGATGATTATCTCCTCTCTCCTCTCTGGGACTTTACCATTTCTGCGTACTTTCATACCCTTTTCCTCCTCTACGAGAGACCTGAGGATGGAACGCAGGTCTGGGCTCTAACTAGCCGCTTGGTTCAGTTTCACATTAAGGCTTCGGTCTCTGACTCTCTGTCAGTCCAGAAGATTCTGTTTCTAGGTTACGGGTTCTATAGAAAACCATGGAAATCAGGCACCCCTGGAAGGGCATTGTCTGTTGTGCAGAGTCTCTGCATCCTTGCAGAGGAAAGTCCAGCCGGTTTGGGGGCAAAGGTGTCCACTGCATAAAAGAGCGGCACTGTGGAGGGCGGGAAGGTTAATACAGAGCCACAGGGAGCCCCCAGACGCCTTTCAGGCCGGTGGCCCAATGCGGAAGTGCTCCGAGGTGTGTGGAAGGCAGGAAGGCTCCTGCAGGAAGACACAGGAAGCCGAGAAGTGACTGTGCTCAGGGAGGTAGGACGTGCCGGGGAGAAGGAGGATGGGGCTCAACCAATAAACACGACAGTAGGGCTGAAACTTTGCTCAAGACTTTTATATGATCACTCCTGGGTCCTCCTAACAGCCCTGAGAGGTAGGCAGAGCACCCTTGTTACTGTCATGTCACAGATGAGGAGGAGGGAACAGAGAGGTTCAAATTCTAGTGCAGCTCACACAGCAGCGTGCGGCAGAGGGGTGGCCCGGACTCTGACCCGCTTTTTCTTGCCCAGAGCTCTGAGGTACGACTGGGCCCATGAGGTTAATTTTGGCCGCAATGATTGGCAGGTGGGATTTAACGCGCATGGCGGGAACAGCCCCACCCATGCCCCACCATAAAGGATCTGGGAGAAACAGATGAAAAGGAGGAATCATTCCAGGTTGCAGAGATTAATTCTTTTCCTTCTCCCATTTCCACCTCCTCCCTCTCCAAGCCACTAGAATCAGCTAAAAATACTTAAACAGGGATGGTTTTTAGTCCCTCAGAAATAGTTTCAGCCCAAATCTTCATAAGAGGCTCTGACTCCCAGCATCTGTGTGTCAGAGAAAAGTACAGACCAAACAGCCATTGTCGCCGTACACCGTCACCACATACCTCATCAAACAAGTGATTTCTTAGCTAAGAGGTAGTGAATGTTTACTAAAAGCCGGGCAATGTACTAACATTTTAAATAGAAATGATCTCATTCAATCCCTAGCTCTTTTGGGGTAGGTGCCATTGTTTCCCTCACCGAACAGGTAGGAAAAGTGAGGCTTAGAGAGGCTGCAGAATGTGGCCGTGAAGAGGAAGGTGTGGCATTCAAGTGTGTGCTCAGCCGCCAGGCCACACGTCCTCAGAGCAGATGGACGCCAGGACCAGCGCGGCCACTGTTTCTGGTTCACAGTGAGGCGAAGTGCAGTGACAATCTTCCATGGGAACTTGCTACAAAACACGACGGCACTGCTTTCTCAATCTGACTCATGACAGTTCATTTGTTCATTCACTCAAATATTCCTTCACCAGCACGTGTCGTGTCCAGATCTGTTGCCGGACACTATGCTGAGGGCTGTGAATATAAAGATGGTTGGAAACCATGGCTCCTGCCCTTAAGGGAAGTCACCCCATGACCACTTCAACAAGCACGTATCAGAAAGAGGAGGAAGCCAACCTTAATGGAACACCTGGTATGTACTGTGCATTTCCAGGTATCAGCTTATGTGATCCTTAAGCCAATTTGGTGGAGTGGGTATTACTGCCTCCATCTTAATACACGATGAAACTGTGGTGTAGAAAGATTAAGAACACTGCTCAAGACAGTCCTGGGATCAAAACGGGTCTTATTTTCAAACTCATGTCCTTGGCCGGCATCCCTCTTTCCCACCCCACCCCCATGCCTCTCCCTCCACTGAAGGATGGAGGTCAGTTTCCAAAGGAATACATGGATAAACAAAAATAAGCCCTGGATTTGAAGAATTAAGATGAGGGTCTTCTACCAGGAGGATGGGTTATTATCATGGGATTCTTGGGTGGACCTTTGAAGGAGGATGTGAGGCAGAGGGACACCACTGAGTCTTATGTGTGGCCCAAACTCCACCAGAGCCAATCCCATTCTGCTGCCACTTATTGCAAGAGGTATTTGTGGCTGGAGAGGGTGTGGAATATAGGAAACTCTCCTACACTGTTGGTGGGAATGTAAGTTGGTGCAGACACTGTGGAAAACAGTAATGGAGGCTCCTCAGAAAACTAAAAATATGATCCAGCAATCCCACTCCTGGGCGTATATCCAGACAAAACTGTAATCCAAAAAGATACATGCACCCCTGTGTTCATAGCAGCACTATTCACAATAGCCAAGATATGGAAACAACTTAAATGTCCATCGACAGATGAATGGATAAAGAAGCTGTGGTACATATACACAATGGAATACTACTCAGCCATAAAAAAGAATGAAATAATGCCATTTGCAGTGACATGGATGCAGCTAGAGATTACCATACTAACTGAAGTAAGTCAGAAAGAGAAAGACGAATACCATATGATATCACTTATATGTGGAATCTAAAATAGGACACAAATGAACCTATCTATGAAACAGAAACAGAATCACGGACATAGAGAACAGACTGGTGGTTGCCAAGGGGGAGGGGGCTGGGGGAGGGATGGAGTGGGAAGGTGGGATTAGCAGATGTAAGCTTTTATGTCCAGAATGGATAAACAACAAGGTCCTACTGTATAGCACAGAGAACTCTATCCAATATCCTATGATAAACCATAATGGAAAAGAATGTAAAAAAGAAAAGTATATATATGTATAACTGAATCACTGCTGTACACCAGTAATTAACACAACATTGTAAATCAACTGTACTTTAATAAGAAAAATAAGAATAGGAGATTTAAAAAAAGACACTGAAGTTGTATTAGGGTGATGGATTACGAGTAATCTTTTCTAGCAGTTTTTCTTTATTGTTACATTGTTGGTTTAATTTAAAAAGTTAAAGCATAGAATATGAGAAATGCATATAAAATCAATTTTATTTTCTCAAAAAAAAAAAAAGGAGTAATTTACACTAGGGAAAAAAAAGAGGTATTTGTGGAGACCAAAATCCAAGCTGGCAAAAGAACTGGACAGTCTTGGAGTCCACTGTGTGAATGACAACCAGTGTAGTTGAACCCGTGATAGGAAGGGGCAAAGAGAGGCGTCAGTAAGGGCCGCAGGGATTCAGAGCAAAGCGGGGTAGCTAGTTTAGACACCTGCTGCCACTCAGGGCTCAATATAAAGCTTGCCCATCCTATTATTACAGACCGTCACCTCCAAGAACACGTACAACCTCCTTACCGTGTACCCTGCACCTTCCGTGGCCTCAGTCCTGTCTGCTCTTCAGCTTCACCCTCAAGCATGCTGTTCCCTGGATCCTGTCTCACACTCCAAACCTTCCTCCTGTGTGTTCCTGTTTCTGCAAGGTCAACCCTACCCTTGGTTACCTGGATGCTTCCTACCTGTGCTTTAACACTCCACATGGAAGTGGAGTGTTCGTCTCCTCTGGAAGCTATCCCTGACTGGTCTGGGCACCCGGAACATCCCGTACGTGGCTGCACCCCAGCGCCTCCTGCATTATATTTAAATGATCTGTCTTGTGCAATAGACTGTGATCTATATGAAGCTGAGACCATTTCTGACATTCTTTGCAGTCCTAATAGATGGTATAGTACTTGGCACAGAGTAGGTGTTAAATAATTTTTTTAAAAAGTGAACTTTATGAAGATGTTAAAGGTCTAGATATGTGGCAGACAGAGTCTACGGTGACACCCTAGTAATCTCTGCCTGCTGGCATTCACTCTGCTGTATAATCCTCTCCCATAGAGTGTAGGTGAGACCCAACAGAATATGAGTCTGGCCAGCCCTATTGCTTCTGTCCAATAGAATATGGCGAAGGTGATGGATGTCACTTCTGTGCTTCCACTGTGATACACATATAAGACTCTAAGGGACTCACTGCCCTCCTGGCCTTGAAGAAGCAGCATGTTGTGAACTGGCTATGGGGAGAGTCACATGTCAGGGAAATGTCAGTGGCCTCTAAGACCAGACAGTGGCTCCGAGCCAACATCCAGCAGAAAACTGGGGCCCTCAGTCCTACACCAAAAGGAAAGGAATTCTGCCAGCAACCTGAATGAGGTTGGAGGTGGATCCTAGTTGAGCCGCCAGATAACAACCCAGTCCGGTCAACAGCTTAATTGCAACCAGACTCTGAACAAAGAACCCAGCTAAGCCCGGACTCCTGGCCTACAGAGACCGGGAGATAATAAATGCGTGTGTTTTAAGTCACTAAGTTTCTAGTGTGGCGTAATAGAAAACGAATGGATGTCCAGCTTTTCAGGAAAGGGAAGAGAGGCAGGAAAGCAACACCAGTGGAGCATTGGCTGGTATAAGCTAGTGAGCCCAACCTCAGCATTAAGCAGGCACCTCAGTATTTGATGCAGGAGATGGGAGGCCTCCATCCCAGAACCCACTGAACCTGGCTAGTCTGAGTCCTTCGCCATGAATACATCCCATCTCATTCCTGCCGCCATTTAAATCTGATTTAGGCTGTTACTTGGCCAAGAGTCATAGGTTGGTACTTAAGGGAGGAGGTAAATGGAGCGGCCAGAACACAGAATCAGAGTCGGACAGAGTGGGGCTGGAACCTGCGGCTGCTTCTGTCAAGATGCGAGACCCCGGGTAAATGGCCTAACCTCCCTGAGCTTAGTCCCCTGGGTAAGCAAGGCTGATTTCAGGGCTCTGTTACAGTTATGTGAAATGGCAAGAAGTGGCAAGTTCAAGGTCTATGTTCCCTTCCCAACCCCACCACCCGCTGCCCTCCCCCACTTTCCCTGGCTCTAAGGTTAAGGCCGCTATGGGATTCTCCTGGACCGAACAGGTCTTGGCCGATGCCTGGGAGGTTTACGCTGCAGCTGAAATCCCAGGAAATTGTACCCTGCCTGTTCCAACGCCGTGAGGCTGCTGAGAGATCAGGCCAATTTCCTGAAATGACTTACTGCTTCCCCTTTCACGGGCACTTTCTATATCATAAATGGGACTTGACCAAACACGTTGGGAAGCGAGAGCTGTCCTAACTCCCGTCCCCCAGACCATCACCCCTTTGCCACATCATCCAGTCCCCTGGGCCTTTGCCCCCAGAGCTCAGGGAATCAGGCGGCGTCCCCTCAGATGGGCAGAAAGCACACTGCCACCCTGGGTGGCCTGGGGGCCCTGAGGAAGCATCAAAGGAGAGCCTGTTTTTTGTTTTTTGTTTTTAAATAAATAAGCTCTTGTTTTCCCATTAGACTTCTGAGAGCTTTGAGCCCTTCTACCTCACAAGCCCTCCTCCCTCAATGCCTTAGGAGGGAAGGAAACAGGAAACAGAATGCAATCACTAACTTTATTTTATGGATAGAGAAATAGAGCCCATTTGTCCAGTATCCCACAGCCTGGAATATCTAGATTTATCAGATGTCTACTAATACCCAGGACCACGTCGGGCACCCCTGAGCGTGACAGTGCGTGTGTGTGTGTGTGTGTGTGTGTGTGTGTGTGTGTGTGTGATTTCAGATTCTGCTAACAGTGTACGTATTAAGGTATGATGTTGAGGATGCTCATGGAATCTCACGCCTCTGAGATCAATCTTCTCGTGTTACAGATGAAGAACTAAGACCCGCCCAGGCAAAGGACAAGCACAGGAAGCCAGGTTTCCTAAGTCTCTGGCTCTGCCTTTTTTGCTTAGACCGTGCTGCTCGATTTCCTTTTGATCTAGCCCCACTTCTTTAGCCCCTGGGCAGGTGCTACTTTGCTCAGAGGCCTTGGGACCCCCTTCTTAGGGAGCAGTGCCAGAGGGGACCCCTTGGTTTGCCTCAGGCCTTTCAGCTGCCATCTTGGCAGGGCAGCCCTCCCGCCCAGGGTCCTGCTTCCTTCTTTGACCTCCTCCCCCCCACCCCCCGCTGCCCCCGGTCCTACTCCAGCCCTCCACACTGGGGCACTACAGCCTTCGAGAAGAGCTAGAACCGCCCTTGGTGTGAAGGGAGCAGAGTCTGGAGAGCCAGCCGTGCGCCCTTCCCTGAGATGTGGGAACTGGATGCTGGCAATGAGCAGGGTGCCGTGGGGAGAGGGCAGGGAAAGGAGGAAGCGGCACGGCACAAGCTTATTTAATCCTCAGGGCACGTCTCTGAGGTGTTTTACAAGATGAGGAAGCTGAGGCTTAGAGAGGGAGGCAGCCAGGCTTAGGCTTAAAAACGTGCGAGCGTAAGAATCCAATCCAGTGGCTGGCTCCAGCGAGAGCCGTGGTCCTACATTTCCGAGGCACCAAGAGGACCTGACTCAGCTCCAGGTGGCTCTGCGTGACTTTCAAGGCCAAAAGCGCTTAAGAATTTTCCAAGCAGTTTATTCTTACTGCCTCATTCAAACGTCACCCCCAACTGCAGTGGGCCTCGCTCGATGCCTCTCAGGCCACCGCAAGGTAATCGTGGGCGGAAATGCAGGGCTTCATTCCTTCCGTCCTAATTAACTGACCCTCTTCCTTAACCAGCCCCCCGAGTTGCCCAGCAACACCTGTGCTGTGTGTAACCGGGACAGGGGCGCTGCAGTGTTTTTGGATACAAACGATTTCTCAAATTAGCTCCGAACCCCAGGAAACAAGACAAATTAATCAGTAAGAAAACCAAAGCAGATTATAATTAATTACCTACGTGTGGACCAGGTTTCTCTGTAGCCACGAGGTTTACATAAGTGCATTCTGCTCTGTTCTCTTTTTTCTAAATATAAATCCAGTTTTAGAATCCTAGGGCCTCGAGCCTCAGTTGACAAAGGCTAAGTTGACTCCGTCCCCAGCTCAAAAGAGGATCCTGAGTGAGTCACTTCCCCCTGCCTGCTTCCCCCTGGGTCGATAAGCCTCCCTCTCGGGGTGGGAGGGAAAGATAAGAGCTGAGGGCATTATTCTGGAGCAGAGAGCATGCCCTGCTCTGCAGAACCATTTTCATTGACATGGGAGGCTTTTCTGAAGCTGGCTGGGCAAAGCCCCTCCGAGGGGGGCAGACCATCACTCTGAGTGGCCACATTCTCTAGCCCGAGCTACCTCCCCGACCCACAACCTGATCCTCAGTTTCCCTTAAAAAAAAAAAAAAGGTATAAAATGTTCAGGCCCTTTCCACAGAAGGCTACAAGTCAAAAAGTCAACTGCTACCTGAGTCTCTTTTATGGACGAGGTGGGAAATTGAAAAGCTGAGTGGGGCAAGGGGTTGCATGTTCCTTGGGCTTGTGTATTAAATTGCATTCGCAGTGCTCTGCAGCATGAGGTGACAGGGGGTACTAACGTCATTAAATGTGCTTCAGAGCTCTGGGGCTTCACTGAAACTCCTATTCACCATTGGACTGTGAAGGTGGAGGCTAACTTCTCCATTTCATAGAGCAGGGAACTGAGGCTTAGAGAAGAAAAGCAACTTCCCTAAGGTCACAGTGAGTTGGTGCAGAGCCAACTTGGAAGCCAGGACTCACAAATCCTTGTCATGTACCCAATCCAGTGCTCCAACCCATGTCTTCTTTCCGCCCCTTTGACTGTCCGTTGTGCATCCCTGGGAAAAGGACTGAGCTGGTGGGACAGCCAGTTCTGGTCCTGGCTCTGTCACTGTGTGACCCTGGGCACGTCCCTAACCTTCCTGAGATCGTAGAAAATGGAAAGGGCTTAGATGGATCTCAAAGTTCCCTTCCAGTTCTGATAGCCTGTGAGTTATATGTCCTGTGGATTCTCTTCCCTTTCATACACCGGGGGAGGGGGGGGGAGGAAGTTGGGCTGTTTCTTTCCCTAGATGACAATGATGGGTAAAACAGAAGAGCCAGGTGTGGGCTGATCATGAAGAGTGGCCTGCAGGGGAGGGAGGGAGGGAGGGAGGGAGGGAAGGGTCATGGAGAATCCTCAGTGGGAATTGACAACAGATACCAAAGCAGGAGTCATGCTTACAAAGACCAAAAGAAACGGAAAGTGGCCATTTCAAACTGCAGCCCTCTCTACAGGTGACAGCCTCAGGCCTCACTGTGCTCCATGCCAGCGGGAAAGGACCGTATTCCCTCTCTCTAAGCCATTCATGCTCTGTCTACCCCCTTCAGCTGCTCTCCCAGATGCAATACAAGTTGGGTTCCTCCAACTATTGTTCTGTGTTCAGTAGATAAGACACAAAGAGAATGATGCTTCAGGAAAATGAGATGCCATTTTTAGCTTGTCAGGAAGACAATTTCCTTGAGGGGAAGAGAGAAGGCTAAAAGGCCCATCTCCATTTCTGGAGTGGCAGCCACATGCTAGAAGAGCGGCCTCCATCATCCCAAGGAAAAGACTTATTTCGTCCTGTAGTTTGCCTTTCTTAGCAATTGGGTGTAAATTTGGAATTCCCCTTCACTATTGTCCATAAAAATATTCCATCCGAACTGTGCTGCCCAATACGCTAGCCGCCAGGCACGTGTAAAATAAAACTAAAAATTCAGGTCCTCCTCACGCTGGCCGCAGTGAAGGTGCTGGTGGCTACCATGTCGGCCGCACAGATCTGAAGATTCTCATCGCCACAGAGTATTCGAGTGCACAGTGAGATGCACTAGAACATAAACTCCCCAAGAGCAGGGACTCGGCCTTGTTTGTTCCCAGGTCTCAAGTACCCAGTGAAGTATCTGACACACACTTGGCACTGCATTTATTGAATGAATTTATTGAATTCGTGGCTAGGCAAGTTAGATAGGGCAGAGAATACGGTAGTGCCAGTACAAGGATGCTAGTAATTCAAAATTACACCAAGAAACTCTGATTTCCTCTACTGTTCGTTCTCTAAGAGGCGTCTGAGCCCCATTGGTGCTTCCCTAGCCTGGGTACTAAGAGGGATATGAAAAACAACAACAAGGGAATTCTCTGGTGGTCCAGTGGTTAGGATTTCGGGTTTTCACTGCCAGGGGCCCAGGTTTGATCGCTGGTCAGGGAACTAAGATCCTGCAAGCCATACGGTGTGGCCGGAAAAAAACAAACAAAAAAACACCACCACCACCAAGAGTAGGTCGGTCAATGTATTGGAAGGAGCAGAGCAGAGGACTGGGAAAGAGAAGACCCAGGCCCTAGTCCATATTTCAATCACAGGGGCAAGTGGAGCCCCTTTGAATCTCCCTTGTAACCTGTACAATGAGAGTAATAATACTCTCCCCAAGGAGGTGTTTCTATGAACCAAGTGGGATAATGTAACAGAATACTTTGGAAGCTCTAAGGAGTTGGCGTCATTGACCTCGCCCTCAAGTTGCTTTTGAGTCCCGCTGCCATGATCCTTAAGAATATTTTGCCTTATCCAAAGGCTCTCCCTGCCTTGAGATCATAATACCTCAGTCCATCGTGTACACGTCCAAGGAAAGATTTCTGCTGAAATACCACTATTATCATGTCCTGGAGCTCCAAAGACTAAAATGGCTCCCGACTGCCTGGGAGATCAAGACCTATCTCCATCTTCTAATACTTGGTAGGATTACGTGCCCCATGTGCTTAGGAAGCTCCTATTTCATGATCGGCAGATAGGCCGTTCCTGAGGTGAGAACCCTTATTCCTGTTACACATGTGCCCCGGCCCCACCTGTGCCTTTGCTTCTCCCACCTCTTCACACTGCATCTGCCCCCTTAGTTCACCCTGTCTGTAACTCCAGCCCCCAAACCCAGGCGCTCTTAGTGCCTCTCCTGTCTTGTACATGTTAAGTTCTCCCGCGTGGGCTTGTTCTGATGGTTTCCTGTGTCTCTGCTCCTCCACCACACGGGTCCACACTCAAAGAAGGGAGGTGCTCTTAGGCAGTACTTGGCTCCTTAGGGGAACCTAGGGACGGGGATGGCGTGGTTGGCCCTGTAGGCCTGGGTTCCAATAGGGTCAGATAGATAGGGAACAGGGTAAGCCAAGAAGCTTAGCCTTGAAAAGACAGTCCGACCAGCTTTGTACAGGCAGACTATGCTTTTCCTTCAATGGACTCCATGTTTTAGCGAACACATTGCAAATACCTTATGTTTAGTATGTAATGATAATAAAAATTTCATTTCCCCATGTTGTTATACTTTAGGTTGGTATCATTTCAGCCCAAAGGAACAGAATTTTAGTTAAATGAAGCTTTCCTCCAGAGAGCTGACTCCTTTGGGTTTCAGTAAATGGTCTCACCCTGGATCCAAACCTCCATGACTCCCACTACTCATCTAGAGGCCTCTCACACGGTACAGCAATGACGGATGTGACGTGCAGCCCAGTGACTTTAAGTGGCATTCTAGGGGGAAGCAGAGCCCTGGGATTAGCCAAGATCATCCCGGAAGGTGAGCCCAGGCTCCCAACCCACTGCAGAAGGCCGGGATGCGTGCGGCCCCAGACTGCGTCCTCCTTATAGTAAACACCATCTTCCCTGGGGAGAACAGGGTTACAGCCAAGCAGATATTGCTCGTGTGAGGCCTAAGCCAGCGCCAACAGTTGTGGCTGAGTATAAACAGAATGCCCAATTAAAACACCTAATTATAGGGCAGACTAGAACCAGGAGGGGGGCTCTGTTGGTGGCCCCGAAGCCAGCTGCCAGCCAGGCTGCTGGCTTCTCCCAAATCAGCCACAACCGGTCTCAGACTGGAGTGAACCTCCAAGTGGACACATGCACTGGAGGGCTGGGAGGGCAGAGGGGGGCCCTCCAAGAGGGGAGAAGGCACGCCTTGTTGCTTCTAAGCTCCTAGGGCTGTGGGAGCGTTCTCCCAAGGAGCACCCAGGCAGCTTTCTGGAAGACTATAGGGGGAGATGCCCCTTAGCAGAGGAGAGTTGGGATTTCACTTTTTGGGGACCCAGTTACCTCATCTAAGGAAAGGGATACCTCATTCACAGGATAACTATGAAATAAATGTAGCCAAGGGTAATTTAAAAGCCCTTTGCTCTTGGCGGAGCACTGCAATAGACCATGCGCTTTCCCAAAAAGCCGGAGGCAGGGACATGCTCTGAACAGCAGTGGCCCAAAACCTGGGCGCAAAACAGTTCTTCCTGCTGACCTGCAGGTGTTCATCCCTCTTGCCAGGCACCGAAATACTGATGGTCACCCAACTCTACCTCAATCATCACACTGTCAGTGCTTAATATACCGTTTTCAGCGATACTGATGATAAAATAAGTTTCTACGATGTCTTTCCTCCTAGGATTTCAAAGCATGGTTCACAGGTGTCTATGACTCCAACCTTCCTAAGAGGTTGATAACAGGGGTGAACATTTGAATCTTACTGGTGGAGAACGAGGGCTCTGTGTTCCAGTAACTTGCCCCCAGTTCCCCTAGGATGACAGAGGAAGAGCTTGAACTAGGACCTCGAAATGCAAGCATCAAGGTCATCATCTTGAAGCCCGCTAGGTTAAGCCTTCAAAGCACTGCTAGAAGTGGACACTACCAAGTGGAACTGAGGCAGAGTCTAGGTTTCAGCTTTTCTGGGGTCATTTCCCTAGCCTCCTTTGGGGAGAAGCCTTCTTCTGTTTCTTTTACATAATAAAAGGATGGGATGTGGCCCCTCACCTCAGGGAGGGTGATATTGTTAGTCAAGTGTTCTTAGCTCACATAGCACTGGCTGAGAGGAGGTCTCTGTAGCTTTGGGGCTTTAGGTCAAAAGCACACCACCACATTATGTGGGTGTAACTAAGGGTATATTGTGTCCTCAAGGGGAGAAAACACCTCCCTCCTCCCAACCAGCCTGAGCAATATGCCAGAACAGGGGTCCTGCTACTGAACCCCATCAGCAGTGGGCATCGGTGTCAGCAAGCCTGTTCCCTTAGTAGCCCAGACGTTCTTTGACAGAGGGATGGGAGTTGCGCTAACAAACACTGAATACGGGGTCACAGGATCTGGCTTCGAGCTGGGCTCTGCTATCTATTAACTGCGATTCAGGGAAGACTCCTCTGGGCATTGGCATCTCATCTGTAAAACTGGAATGATAACCATTAACGTCACAAAGCTATTGTTAAGAGGTAAAGGGCAGTGTAGCCTAGTGGTCAAACCCATGGCCTCCAGAGACAGAGCTGGATGCGGATCCTGTTGCACCACCCACTAGTTACAGGACTCTTGGGTAACGTACTGAATATAGCGAACCCCTAGTTTTCTCATCTGACACTAGAGAAGGGCAATCGTACTTAGAGTGTTGTTTGGAGGTTTTCATTGACATGGTGCCTGTGCACAGTGAGCTCTCAATAAACTCTGCGAGTTAGTATTACAGATAAAAGATGTAACGCACAATGCGACTGCAATCGATTATTTTCTAGGCTTTGGGCAAGTGGTGTCAGTATATGCAGGGCTTTGCATATGGTAAACGCATGATAAGTACCTGCTCCGTGTAATTATGGCATCCGTATAGCAGCAGCTTCACTCTGGAAGTCAGCTCAGAGATGAGTATCATTTGCAATAACGACCTTCCAGGCTGCCAACCCTACAAAGTGGACCAACTAAAGACAGGCAGTGTGATTCAGCTGCCTCTCAGGGGAGGGTTTCTGGTGACAGCGAAAGCCACAAGAGATTCGACCTGAGTAATTTCTGTGTGTCAGCAGAAGGCTCTTCCTCTCCCAGGGAAGATAAACCTAGTGCCATGTGTAGTTTGGGGCACGCACTGTGCAGGGATCACTCTGGGACCTGGAGACAGCACAGCTGTCCCGGGTTGTCTCGGCAGCAAAGACTTTCTCCGTGTAAGAGCAGCCAAAGCTGAGGGCTCTCCCCACCCGCTTCCTCCCACGTGCTCCGTCCCTCACTGACAGCCAAGAGACTTGTGAGGTGGCAAATCAGTATTAAGCGCTGGTGTGTGCAAGTGACCCAGGGAATACGACAGGGTGCGGGGCTGCTGTTCCCCGCCTAACTGCCCTCAACTGCCAACTTGCAGGGTGGGAGCCCAGAGTTGCCCACGCAGTTTTTTCAGTCTGATGAATTTCATCACTTTCCTTCCACTGTGGGAGAGCCCTCTACCTTTCCTTAGTTCAAGCACAAGGGAGGTATTCTTCTGCCCTGCAGGATCCAGGGAATAACTGCACAGACACCCGTTCCCCAGTTCCTGTTAATGGCTAACAGTCCGTGCTTATCACCTGCCACTCCCTGTACTAAGCTCTTTACCTGCATCGGGTCATTCAATCCTCCCAACAGCTAGGTCATCATTATGCCATCTAATCACAGCAATCAGCTCAGGATCACCATCCCCCAGTTAGATAATCGAGGAAACTAAGGCTTAAAGATGCTAAGGAGGTTGCCCAAGGCCCTAGGAGGATCTCCAATTGTAGAGTCAGGAATTTTTTTTCCCTGGCCACGCCGCCGCAAGGCATGCGGGATCCTGGTTCCCCAACCAGGGATCCAACGCTTGCCCCCCCCCCCCCCCCCCGCGGTGAAAGCACGGGGTCTCAACCACTGGACCGCCAGGGAAGTCCCTAGAGTCAGGATTCGCACACAGGCAGTCTGCCTGCCTCCCTCTCCATTCCTGGGCTGTAAAGCCCAAGCTTTGGCAGACTCCCTTCATTCTTTCCAGATTGAGTAGCTCTAATATTTTCATTGCGCCTCTATAAAGAAAATCTTCCAACCCCTAATCACCCCAGTGCCCATCTCTGGAGCTTCTCCAGCCTTTAAGAGGTTTTTACCTCTTAATGTGCAAGAGCCAGAACTACCCAACATCACTCCAGGTGCTGACCCTGTAGTTTACAAATAACTTAACGATGTTATCTCATTTTATTCTCGCAGCAGTCCCAGTGGGGACATCGGCAGGTCAGACAATTGTCCAAGGTCACGGAGCCATGGCTCAGCCCAGGACCCACGCCTCCCGTGCTCTTTCCCCCCTCCTGTCTAGCGTTGCTTCTGGGTGTTGGTCTCAGCCTTGTTCCCACAGGACACCCTGTATGTTTGGCGAGAGTATGACATTTCCCAAGTCTTATTGGCTGATGTCACCAGGCCAACCCCACTCCCTAGGTCATTGTGGGTCCATTCATTCATTCTGTTCTCCACGCATAAGCTCCTGTTGGGTGATTTCAGAGGTTCTCGTGGCTCCTGGTTTCGCCTTCCCTTCTCCTCCCCAGTTCCCAGTCCATCCTCCACTGAGGCCAGAATAATCTCCCTAAAATACTAACCTGGATCACGCCACCGTCTTACTTAAGATCCTTCAGAGCCATATCCCTGGCCACAGCCCGTGGTGGCTCCCGTCATCCTGGCTGCCTCTCCTGCAGTTACCCTCCCCCCACCATGTTGTCCCTCCCTGTACCCCGCCCCCCGCCCTACCCCACGAAGCCTTGGCTTCAGCCACAGGAGCCCTGCAGTTGCCCCCAATACCCTGAAGCTCTCTCTGCTGAAGCCTTGTCCACTCTGCTCTTTCCAGCGGGATTACCTACACCTCCTCTCTTTTCTGTCTAACGAACTCAGAGGATGACTGTAAGTCAAGCCAAGATTTCGTATCTCTCGAGTGGAATCCTACTAGAACTTCCTTTCTGAATCACACATCTCCCCTCACGGCCCCTCCCACACTTCACTTCTCCATATCCGCCACTGGACTGGAAACTCCTCGAAACAAGGCTCCCTATCTAACTTTGTGCCTTCCGGATATGGCGCACAGTGAATCCTTGGAATGTGCATTAAATAAGGGAGGAATGAATGAATGAATCCTCCCTTGCCCACCCCGACCCCAGCAGAGCGGCTGTCTTCTGAGGTCTCTCAGCACTTTAGAATATCTTTCTATGAGCACTGCTAGCCTCTATTTCTGTTTCCTTGTATGTCTGTCTCTATTTCCTTCCATGTCTGTTTTCACCACTACATTGGAAATATATTCTTCTTCCTCAGACTCTGAGATATTTCAAGGGTAGGAGGTGCATTTCCGAGCACAAAGCCCAGCACATAGTAGGAGCTGAATTAATTGAGTGAACGGAGTGACTCCCAGGTCCTCGCTCTTTCCTGCCAATGCTAATCACGGAGGAGCACCATCTCATACCTCAGGTAACTTCTACCTAAACGCAGTGGCTTGCTTTGCTCACGCCCAAGCCAGGTCTACTTGTCTGCCAGCTGACATCTTGGGGCACGGCTCCTCGCTACCCAAACAGCTCTGTGTCCTCATGGCTCACGGGCCCAGCCGCTCCGCGGCATGTGGGATCTTCCCAGACCGGGGCACGAACCCGTGTCCCCTGCATCGGCAGGCGGACTCTCAACCATTGCGCCACCAGGGAAGCCCCAAAGCTCCATCTCTTGCATGAGCCTTGGGTCTTGGTTTGCACTCCTCATCCTGGGCTGACATCTCTTTAGTGTCTATTTTTCATTACATAAAGGTTGGTGAGAAAATATTCATCTAACCACCTGTCTGCCCACCCACCCATCCATGCATCCATCCCACTTGTGTTGAACATCTGAGAAGGACCAGGCCTTGTGCCAGACTCTGGGAAATTCACTGATAGACAAAACAGAGTTCCTGGCCTCAAGGAGCTCAGTTGGGGCAGAAGACAAACAGGGAACAAATAAGCATAATGCCCTGTGACACACATGCTCCTGAGGTCATTTAAAGCATGCAGGTGGGGGGACTTCCCTGGTGGCGCAGTGGTTAAGAATCCGCCTGCCAATGCAGGGGACATGGGTTCGAGCCCTGGTCCGGGAACATCCCACATGCCACGGAGCATCTAAGCCCGTGCGCCACAACTACTGAGCCTATGCTCTAGAGCCCGTGAGCCACAACTACTAACCCCGCGCGCCGCAACTACTGAAGCCCGCGCATCTAGAACCCATGCTCCGCAACAAGAGAAGCCACCGCAATGAGAAACCCACGCACCGCAACGAAGAGTAGCCCCTGCTCGCCGCAGCTAGAGAAAGCCCGCGTGCAGCAACGAAGACCCAACGTAGCCAAAAATAAATAAAATTAAAGCATCTCACCAAGACGGTGAGATTAACTCTGCTGACAGTGGGCAGGATTTGAGCAGAGTCTTGATGGATGGGAGGACTTTTGCCATCCAGACGAGAGAGAAGGAACAGCAGGTGTGATATGGGAAGGAGGGAAGGTACTAGAAGCTCTAAGGAGGGCAACAATGGGGTGGAGGAGGGGCATGGCAGGAAAGAGAAACCTTGTCTATCTTTTCTCACTAGGGGAGAAGTTTTGTTTCCAAAAGACCGTGGGTCAATTACATTATCTTAGTAAATGAAGAAAAGCATGCCGATTCTGGCCTTTGCTCTGCAGAACTCGGCAAGCCACAGCCTCCTCTAAAAAGCCAAGGAAAGAGCTTTAAAATGAATCCATTCTTTCATCCAACACTACCAGCACCTACCATATTTAATATTTGTATTCGTGGGATGGCAATCGTCTCCCCCCAATGTCTATAAGCTACCTGAGAGCAGAGATTTTGTTATGATCTGCGTGGAATCCCAAGAGCCTCCAGCAATCCCTGGTACATAGTAAACACCTCATAAATATTTGCTTAATGAATTCACTGGACTCCTGCTACCTGCCAGGAACTGAATTAGGTCCTGGAGATAAAGGCATGGACTAGACACATTGCCTGCCCTTTAAGCAAGGTCAATTACATGAGCTAGCTCCTTAGAAAGCCATTTTGGGGTTGGTAAGAAATCATTTCTGTTTTAAAGCTTGAAAAATAAAAAAGACCTTTCTACAAGCTGTGAGATGACCTTTTGGGAGTTCACAGGAAGGGTCTCGGCCACCTGCCCCTGCATGCTTGCAGACACTAATTTTACAGTGCCCCTCCCTTCTGTCTCTGGGGCAGACAGGTGTGCTGGGAGCGCAACAGCGCCTAGTAGACCCCTCCCCACAGGTGTCCGGGCACTGGCAAGCCCTGGGCCTCAGCTGCCTTTTCTAGGCCGTGTGGTACACTCGTGCTCACAAACACACATGCTCACGCTCACAACTCATGCTCATACAGCCACACAATCACACGGTCACATACGATCACACACTCACACAACACATGCTCGAACAGACACAGGATCACATACAACACACACTCACACACTTGCCCACACACACATACACCCACTCACACAACACAGCTCCCATATTCACACAGCACACAGTCACACACCCAGTTCTCTTACATGTACACACACACACACACACACACAGCCTGAGCCGTTAAAGTGACAGCACTCACATTTTCCATCTCTTGGTGGTTTCAAAACAGGAAGCCTGAGCGCGGAGGGGAGGTGTGGGTGAGGCGAGCGCTGTGTGAAGGACCCAGGTGCGCGGGCTGGATTCAAAAGGGACGCCTTGCGGGTGCCCGTCCCCTTCAGAGGCACGAGGCCGGGGCTTAGCCAAGACCCTGAGCAGCACCAGGCCTGGCGCCCGGCTGTGGACCGTTCGGCCGGCCAGGGCGGCGATGATGCAGTCACCCAGATCACATGGCATCTCCCCCTCGGCCAGGGGTTTTCTGTGAGGAAGAAGGGAACACCCTCTGCCTTCCTGCCTGCAGACATGGAGCACCCTCTCTTTTGGAAGCCACCTCTTCCCGGAGTCCTCTGGGACTAATTCCTGTGAGCCGTTCTACCTCACCCCTTAGGTCCTCTGCTACCTACTCAGCCGGGCTCCTTTACAAGGGAAATATTCAGTTTTGTGACCTGTCCCCGCCCCTCCCCTCCCCCCCATTCCAAGATGAAACAGACCAGGGACCTGTTTTCTAAGATGAACTCCTTGCAGCACCTTGTATTTCACAGTTTTTCGTTCTCTCCTTTTTTTGGCCGTTTTATGAGCACACGCAGGATCTTAGTTCCCTGACCAGGGATCGAACCTGTGCCCCCTGCAGTGGAAGCAGGGAGTCTTAACCACTGGACCGCCAGGGAAATCCCTACAGTTTTTCATAACCAGCATCTCCTTAAGTCTTCAAGATGGCTTCATGAAGTGGTGAATACTATACCCATTTTACAGATGAGGAAGCTGAGAGCAAAGAGATAAGTCACTTGTCCCGGGGGCCCAGAAGCAGCCTTTCTGATCTCAATGCTCCATTTTCAGGAATGTCACTACTCCACCTGTCACCCTGGCTCTGAACGCAGGTGTGTCTGAGATGGATAGTGTGTTAGGACAGCCAGAGCAATGCCTGATGTGAGCAGGGAGAGAAGACGAAGGAGAGGAGTGAAGCTCTGTCACAGGCTGGCGAACATCATGCCCCACCTTTGGCCCTGAAGGCACTCCCTCCCCCCCCCTTTTTCATACACATAACAAACCACATGCATAGAAATAGATTCTAGCTGGCCTGGTGCCAGGGGCTTGGATAGGTCCATGTATAGACTTCAATTGCCTGAGGCAGTTGGGACTGATTTCCACAATTTACAGAGCAAGATGGAGGGGAAGCCTTAGCGAGATGACATTTCTGGGGATGAATGACACTTCTGGAACTTTGCTTTCTCTCTTTCTCTCTCTGAGAGAAGTGATTAAGAACCGTTTTTCCTTCAGCAATGACCTTGCAAAGGAAATTGGCTTCAGTGCTTTGAAGCTTAGAGGGAAGCCGCACACACAGCCCTTTGTGCTATATTCCTGCCAAAGGATGCTCCGGAGGGTAGAGCAGGGTGCCAGCAGCAGGCTGTCCTCCCAAACCAGCCTAAGAGACTCAGATCGAGTGATGATAGCATGTGTGTGGCTGGAAGGAGACAAGAGGGGACGAAAAACGAGACCCGGCTGGATTTTTCCACCAGGCTAGCAGTTCTGTCAGACTGTGCCCTCTGTTTCACAGTCCCCTGCACTGTAGGTTTCATATATTTAACAGCCGGGGCCTATAAAACGGGACATCAGATGTCACAGGAAAAGGATGGGTCAGGCTCAGGGGAAGCCCTGGAATTTCCTTTCCTGGAGATCTCCAGGACTGAAATGAGAGACGCCCATGCTGGGAGAATGTATTGCTCTTCCCTCCTGTCTGGACCACTGTCCAAACCTCTCTCGCTTTCTCCAAGTCCCACCCTTTTCTTAAAAGCCTCTCCTGACCCTTCCAGGCATTCATGCTCCCTGGGGTCAGAGACTCTGACCAACGGAGTCTCACCGACTGACGAGTGAGAAAGCGGATGATGCCTGAGATGACCTTGGATGGTACCCAACACCGGCGCCTGCTGTCCCTGGGCTGTTTTGTGGGGAGTGGGGAGGGGTTTCGCAGGGCTGTACTCCACTGTCAGACCGCAGAGGCTAAATTCCAGCTTGTGTGGGTGGTGGATGCAGCCCGGGTTCCAGGAGAGACCTGGTAGGAGGAGAGGAGGGTCATCCGGGGAGCTGGACTTTGCTCAAGGCTGGTTTCGTTGGTCAGCAGAAGGATCTGGGATGCAGAAGCCACGGGAGGGAAACGGGGCTGCTCGCTCCCAGAGAGGCTCTGAAGCAGCCTGGCCACCCAAGTCCAGCAAGTTCATGTTCGTGGGGCCCGGAAGTCATGAGGGCCTCGCGGGAAGGAAGGGGAGTGGCTGGGCTCCTTGCTAGGGGTTTGTGTTCTCCAAGCAGAGACCCTCGGGCCTCAGGATCCAAAGAGGTCAGCACTCCTCCCCGGAGACCGGCAAAGACTGTAAATCTGGAATACTGGATTCCTAATGCAGCTCCTGCCAAGCGGGAAGCTGAGTAACCACTACACGGACTGACTTAGACCTTAAAGTGAGGGACCTGAAATGAAGCAAATAGGATCTGGAGTTGTGCTCCTTCGGCTGAATTCTGTCACGAGCCCAGATGTTCATTTATTTACTCATTTATTTACAACCAACACAAGTGCGCTATTTCTGTGGTTGATTCATATTTTTACTTGTTTGGGTTTAGTTTTGCTTTTTGAAACACTTCGTGAATATACTGGTAGTAGGTTCAAATCGATAATTCTTAATATTCACTGTTGGGGGTGGGAGGAAACCCAGAACATGAAAGTGTTCTATGAACTGAAAGTAAATTGAACAGATATTTTTTTCTGGGCAAGTTCCTATAGAAATCTGAATCGCATTACAATGTTAGTGCTTACGAGAGCTGGAGGTTAAAGCCAATCTACATTCCTTAATTTTTCACGGAAAATAAATTTCATCATTTTTCAAGTGAAAAGAGTGAGTAACTTAGAAGTACTTTTACATTGTTGGGGTTTACTTTGATGACTGAAAGTGAATCTATGTATCAGTAAGCGTTTTTCAAGTAAGTAAGAATCAAAATCCCTAAGAACAGTTGGTTTTTAAGTTAGATTTCCTACACTAATCCTCTTGTCTCATTTATACAATTATTATCTCCCACTAAAGCAGGACTTCTGCTAAAAAAAAAAGTATCAGGCTTCCCTGGTGGCGGAGTGGTTAAGAATCCGCCTGCCAATGCAGGGGACACGGGTTCGAGCCCTGCTCTGGGAAGACCCCACATGCTGCAGAGCAACTAAGCCCGTGTGCCACAACTACTGAGCCTGCACTCTAGAGCCTGAGAGCCACAACTATTGAGCCCACGTGCCGCAACTACTGAAGCCCGTGTGCCTAGAGCCCGTGCTCTGCAACAAGAGAAGCCCCCGCAATGAGAAGCCTGTGCACCACAACAAAGAGTAGCCCCTGCTCACCGCAACTAGAGAAAGCCCACGTGCAGCAACGAAGACCCAACACAGCCAAAAATAAATAAATAAAATAAATTTTAAAAAAGAGAAATGCCTTAAAAAATAAATTAAAAAGTGTCTAAATAATGGGTCCTATTTCACTTTAAAAGTAATATACTTACACTTTTATAAGAAATAAACATGCAAAGATATATCTACCAGCCCCATCTTAGTGTTCAGTCCCTCGAAGCTGGTCTCCACCCACCCTTCTTCCTTCCGCCCATCCCCTCGCCCCTCGTCCTCTGTACCACGGCCCGCACCCAGCTCGTGCAGTGGTGGTTCACAGCATCCACAGACTCTGGAGCGGAACAGCTTATGTTCAATCATAGCTGTGTCACTGTGTGACCACGGGCAACTTACTCAACCTCTCTGAGATCAGTTGCCTCCTGTGTAAAATGGGAATACTCATAGGACCTGCCTCATACGGTTCTGTGAATCAGGTGAAGTAAAACACAAGGCACTTAGCACCTTACGTGGCATATACTGAGCTCTCAGTGAACATTGGCTGGCATCCTCGTTCTGGGACAATGAATACGTCAGCCTTTTCAGGGTCAGCCATCCTCTTTCAAATCACATGTCATTTCATCAGGAAACATGTCAGGAAAGCCCATCCCTTTTACTTCACCTGGGAAAACCGAGCTCACGCTTCGAGACTCAGTTCAAATGCCAGCTTTCTAAAGCTTTTTATTGCAACCCCTTAGTCCCCCCTCCCCCGACCTGAAAGCTGGATGGCACCTCTTACCTAACCTAGCCACCGTCTACTGAAATTACGTCAAGAATGTGACATTCATGAGTTTGAGTATTTGAATTTTTATTTTGTGATGCCAAGACACCAAGCAGACACTCAATAAATATTTATTGAGGGACTTCCCTGGTGGCACAGTGGTTAAGAATCCTCCTGTCAATGCAGGGGATACGGACTTGAGCCCTGGTCCGGGAAGATCCCACATGCCGCGGAGCAACTAAGCCCGCGAGCCCCAACTACTGAGCCCACATGCCACAACTACTGAAGCCCGCGTGCCTAGAGCCCATGCTCCACAACAAGAGAAGCCACCACAATGAGAAGCCCGTGCACTGCAATGAAGGGTAGCCCCCGCTCACCACAACTAGAGAGAAAGCCCGCGCGCAGCAACGAAGACCCAATGCAGCCACGAATAAATATTTAAAATTAAAAAATATATATTTATTGAATGAATAAAACCAAATGGAATCAAATGTCATCTGTGCGGATGCCAGGATTTATGGGGCATATGGCTTTAGAGAAATATAATCATCCATATTCTATCTTTTCAAGAAACCAGTTATTTCTGTGTGGAAACGAATTTTACCAAATCGGATGTCACAGAGGGTGGGATAAAAGGAGAAATTAGAGGAGAACTTAAGGGAACAACTTCAGGGTTTTGCCATCTGTCAAGGAAGGATGTGTTACCCATCTTGTAGGTAAGTGCCTTAAAAGCTTAATGAAAAAGCAATACTCTTGAGCCACTGCCCAGCCCCAAACACAGAAACTCTTGCGTCCAGACAGTCTGGTGCAATGCAAAGAACTTACGTCGATTTGCCCAGTCAGGGGTGAGCAGTAGCAGTAGTGACAGAGTAGTCCCACTCTTGAAAGGAACCTTTCTGCAAGATAAGATTGTTGTTTTATTTTAGTGCGGCCCAGAAAGGTGGGAAGCAAAGATACTTCCCCTGAGAATCAGGTGCCAGGAAGACATTCAGGTAGCTGCCAAAAGTGGGCGGGGGGGGGGAGGCGGAGCACGGGGAGTGCAAGGATATTCACTGTTCACTGGATGCCAGGCACCATCCTGGGTCCTTGACATGAAACATGATGCTCAAAAGAACCTCAGAGAGAAACACTATCATCCCCATTTTATTGATGGGGAAGTGGAGTCTAGATGAGGTTAAGTGAGCAAGTGAAGATCAAACGCTCACAGGCGGCCTTTTGCTCTGTATTAAAATTCCACCACCAGCAACTGCAGCGTGGAACCATCTTTCTCCACTCTAATCTATCCTTCTCACTACTGTTAGAGTAATTTTCCTAAAGCTAGTTGAGTTAGACTTTCCACTCCTTTAAAACTGTCAATGGTTCTCTTACATTCACAAAATCAAAATTCAGATGCTCAAACTCATGAATGTCACATTCTTGACAGGTTCAGTTCCCACCCATCGGTCTTCCATTTCCCATCCTCCATCCTCCCGACCATCATACCGGACTGCGCTCCTTTATCATACCATGTACTGAGATAATACCACACCTCAGGCCCCTGGCTCATGCCTCTCCTTCTCGGCTGTTTTGCTGTATACTCACTGAAAGCCAATTCATCCTTTTCCTGGATCTTCTGCTTCTCCTTCCCTGTGGTCTCCTCCTCTACGTTTCAACAATCCCTTCCAAATCTTCAACCTCACTTTTCCCTCTGGTTCAAAGCTACTCTGATCAGGCACCTCGCCACTAAAATTGCTCCCCCACAAGCCCCCAGGAGTCCTCCACGTCAAAAATCATGTGAGAAATAATGGCTAATATTGACTGAAACTTCAGATGCTGAATATTGTACCGTCACTCCAGTTTATAGATGGGGGCTCAGTGTGAAATTAAGTAGCTTGTCTCAGGTCACTCGGGAAGCGGCGGTAAGAATCTGAACTATCACAGTCCGTTCAGTGGGCTTTTTGAATTTCAGTCTCTCGTGGCCTCTCAACAGCATTTCACGTTACTGATGCTCCCTTTGCTCTCTACTTTCTACCTCGCTGACACTATACCCTTTGGGTTTTCTGCTGTTTTCTCTAGCTGTTCCTTCTCAGCTTTCTTTGTTATCTCCGACTCTTCTGCAGGCCTTCTAATTGTTGGTATTCCTCAGGCATGTGTCCAGTCTTTCTTTCCCTATTCTGTTCACTCTCTCTAGGAGATCCCAGCCACTCCCATGACCGCGACTCCCACCTGTACACACTGATGCTCTGTGTACCAACCATTTCTCCCTCTTTTTTAAAAAAAATTTTTTTTTTTTTGCGGTACACGGGTCTCTCACTGCTGTGGCCTCTCCCGCTGCGGAGCACAGGCTCCGGATGCGCAGGCTCAGTGGCCATGGCTCACGGGTCCAGCCACTCCGCTGCATGTGGGATCTTCCCGGACCGGGGCACGAACCCGTGTCCCCAGCATCGGCAGGCGGACTCTCAACCACTGCGCCACCAGGGAAGCTCCATTTCTCCCTCTTAACCATTGTGCTTCCATAACACGTTCCTTCCTGTTAATCTCTGCTTGAATATCTTGCTTGTACTAAACCTCACGTGTTCAAACACCAAACTCACCTTTTCCCCCTGCAAACCTGTTTCTCTCCAGATTCTCTCAGTTAATAACACACCATCTGTCCCACTTCCCAAATGAGAAGCTTAAGATCAACTCCTAACTTCTTCCTCTCTTTCCTTTCTTGCCCAGGTCTGCTCCTGAATTTATTCCACCCCTGGTCTCTTCAATCTGTCATCTCCTCTCTCTAAGCCACCACTGCCGCTCACTCTGACTACCGCAGCAGCTTCCAGTTTTGCCGTTTCCGATTTATTCTCCAAATATGCAGCCATCACACCACTCTTCTGCTTAAAACCTCCATAGCTCCCTACTTCCTTTAGGATAAAGTGCCAGGACCTCACCATGGCTAACAAGCCTGTCTGACAGATTTTCTGGCCCCTCCTAGCCTTTCTTAAGGCCACTCCCCCTTCTCTATATGCTCTTGTCACATTAGATTTCTTTCCATTCTTTGAACACATCTTCTCACAACGGAGCAAGGGAACACGTACTTCTCTCTCCCTCTCCTACACCAATATCTCGGCTCATTTTTCACATCCCAGGTTACATCTTCTGGGTTGCTTTCGCTGATTCCTTAGACTAAGCTCTCACTTACTTACCCTCATGACATCCTGCAATTCTCTCGTCCAGTATTCACTGTGCTTGTAACGACTTACGTAGTGTTTTTCTTCCTCCTTACTGTGTATATATATATATTTGACTGTTATTCTCAGTGCTGAGGGAAGTACGGGGCATGTGGTAGATACTCAGCAAACACGAACAGCCTGGCCCCAACACCACCTGGTACAGGAAACCCTCCTGCATCCTCCTAGGCTTCTCTCTGTGCTCCCACAGCCCTTAGGTTTTCATTCTGCCTTGGTTAATATTTAATGTTGTACCTGTCTTTCTCCTCCATAAGCTTACGAGCTTATGGAGGAAAAGGACCAGGTCTTCACTCGACATGCCTTACATTCTAGCATGATGCCAAAGGTGTTTATTAAATTAAAGAGGAAAAAGCTAAAAGCCTGAGCCTTGTATGTTACCAGTCCTCTGCATTCCTCAGAGTCAGGTATGCAGAATGAGGCTGTGTCCCCCTCAAAATTCTAGGGATGAGTTACCCGTTTCTGAAAGGAGCTGGAGAAACACCGAGAGGCAGCAAGGGCTGTACTTTAGCAGTAGACGTTTTTAACCTGTGCATTTCGAAAATCGGTCATGGCATTGAAATAAGGAGAAATTACGAACCGTTCTCAACTTGCCCATCTTCCTCATTTCCCTTTCTCTATCGGCTACCAAAGCATGCTAACTGTGGTGGCTGTACCGCCTGTGTTCCATCTACAGCTCTTCTGTCCTGGGCCGGGACAGCTTCATCTCTCACCTGGCAAGTCTGCTCTGGTGTCCCCTAGTCCTTTCTCCTCTTTTATACACTGTCTGCCTTGCTGTCAGAGTTATTATTCTAGAATTGAGACTGGACCATATTACCTCTGCTTAAGTCTTTAGAGAGTTGCTGTTACCTACAGAATAAAATCTTTTCCATTTGGCATGCAAGGCGCTTCATGCTGGTGCCCAAACCTACTTTTCTATGCTCAACCCTGCCATTTCCCTCCCACACATCTCAACAACCCTGAACTCTCTCTCCTTTAATACATTGTTTCCTTCCTTGTCTTTGTACATGCTCGGGCCCTCTGCCCGGAACACTGTTCCCGTTTCCACACATACCTGCCTTCGACGCACTTTTCTATATTTGTAACAGGGAAGCGCCAAATCGACTACATGTTGGATCTGTTTCTTTTACTTTAACCTTTGCTCTCCGCTGCTTTTGTTCACTAAAAGGGTACTGTCTATACATAATGGCCTGCCTCGGGGAACCCTGCCCCCCTGCCTGAATGTTAAACCAAAGTGCCTTTGTTCAGGCAAACATCCGGACCCTGTCCACCTGTGGATGGCTGTAAGAAAGAAGAAATTAACACGTCCCCTCCCCGAGGCTGGCCATTCCAGGGGATATTTGCAAAACTTATGGCCTTTTTACCTTTCTTCCTCATCTCCTCCCCCTCTCTGTGCTATAAAAGAAACTGGCATCTGAGCCCCGATAAGATGATTATTTTGAGACTTTAGTCTGCCATCTTCTCTGTCTACCAGCTTTCTGAATTAAGTCGTCTTCCTTGCCTCAACACCTTGTCTCTAATTCATTGGCCTGTCCTGTGGCGACCAGAGTGAGCTTGGAGTCACACTCTGGACAGTACAGTGGAGTTAACTGTTCCTACCAGGGACTCGTCTGTTTGGCTTCTGTCAAGCTGTGTTTGCCTTTACTGACCCAAAGAAGATAGAGAAATGTCTTTCGCTTCTTTAAATCTCTGGCATCTGGGACTTCCCTGGTGGTCCAGTGGGTAAGACTGCACGCTCCCAATGCAGGGGGTCTGCGTTTGATCCCAGGGACCTAGATCCCACATGCATGCCGCAACTAAGAGTTCGCATGCCACAACTAAGACGTCTGTGTGCCACAACTAAGAAGTCCGCATGCCGCAACGAAGACCCGGTGCATCCAAAATAAATAAAAATTTTTTTAAAATTCTTAAAAAATTAATCAATCAATCAATCTCTGGCATCTATCATACACTAGGTGCTCAGTAAATGCTGAATAAATAAAGGAAAGAAGCCTAGGTCTTTGTGAGTCAGGCTGGTGTCTGTCTAGGCTTTTGTTTCTTTCCTTAACTAGAAGATTATCTGGCCTCTCCTTATGATTCCTGGTAGAGAAAAGTTACATTACTCCAGCTTTCTGTTACCCACATGCCAATGGGTTGGTTCTGCACTGTAAATTTTGTTGCCCATCTACTCTATGCATAAGAATTGCAGATGAAGCAGTTTAGTGTGTTAAACACAAGATCTTAAGTACATTCCAAGGGCGAATAAACACATGGGGAGAACCTGTCACTGGGTATCATCTATGTCATGCTCTAATGTCATTCTGCTGGTAATTTATGCAGCTCCCCTTTTCTACTCAAATCCTTAAGTGCAAATAATTGAAGATTGTCAAAACATTTGAAACAAGCATGACCTTCGAGTGTACAGTGAATAAGAAGTTGCTGAAAAAGTACTGGCCTGCAAAAAAAGGGGAAAAGTTCACTCCTGAATGGCTTAAGACAAAATGAGTTTATACAAAGCTCGATAGGAAACAGGAAGTTAAAAAAAAAAAGAAAAAAAGAACTGTGATAAGGAAAGCCTTAAAGAGAAATGCTGACCCAGAAAAGACGGATCTGAAAACACAGAGGGAAACTTTTTAACACAGATGCAGGATCATTTCTCTGAGGGCTTTTTTTTTTTTTAAGATGGGACTAAAAAAAGTGAGAATTGAACTCATCATAATTCTGTAAGACAAGCATGTCTGATGAAGGGGGGGAAATGATTATTCACTCTACTGGAATTGCTTTAATGGAAGCTTCTCGATGAAAGCTGCATCTTAAAATACTCATCCCGTGATGAGTTATTTCAAGATGGGAATCAAGGCAGTGGCTGCAGTGAGGTTTGTATGTGAAGCACATGCCAAGTCTTCAGATGAGCAGAGCTGACAACTATCCCCACTGGCCTTTCGGGGCTGCTGGTTCCCACCCAGTGGCATACCGGAGGCATCAACAACTAGTAAGTCTATGACTGACGCCCAAGCAAAGGGGTGGGGCCGGCCCCTGAGCCCCTTCCTTTCTCCTTGGTAAATCCCCTGTGCCCAGGCAGAGTCCTTCCCTCTGGCTCAGCATCCGAAGCTCTTTTCCATTCTCTCTCTCCTCACGGCAGCTGTAGATAAGGCCCCCAGTGGATCATCAGGCCTCCAGCCCTCTCTGTGCTCATGAAAACCAAAAGCTTTTGAAGTGTTAAGTCTCGAGAGGAGAATGTAAATGTCAATGGCCCTATTCAGCCATCCCTGTTCTTGCGCATCATTCAACGTCCACATCAGGTGTCCCCTCCTCTGATACCTCATCCAGTTCCTCCAGACAAGACACTACTTCTCCTGCGTTCATACATTTCTGTACATACCTCTATTATCACACGCTCTTCTCATCACTATGATAATTCGTTCATACAGCTTGGCTGCCTTTAAGGCAAGGCCTGCACTGTGATCAGTCTCCCTTCCCTCCCAAGCCTCACGCAGGGCTCCTCAACACACGTTTGGGGAATAAAGGTTATGAATGAATGCACTTCTGAATGAAGGAGTGGAGATTCTGTCTGTCGACACCCATTTAGAGACAAGAGCCAAACACGTCGAATGGCAGGATTGCCAATGTGAAGCTTGGATTTGGGCCGAGCTCGGGTGCAAGGCGCCCAAGCCACA
The DNA here is from genome assembly GCF_011762595.2 of Tursiops truncatus. Lineage (NCBI taxonomy): Eukaryota > Metazoa > Chordata > Mammalia > Artiodactyla > Delphinidae > Tursiops > Tursiops truncatus. Next base: position 10,467,143 of record NC_047041.1, read on the forward strand.
TAAACAAGCAAACTGGATGGCTGGGACTTGTTTCCAGGGACTGATCAGCGACATACTCGAGCATGTTCAGACATACTTGAGGATGTTAGGACTCCTCTTTCCAAAGTCAATACCTGCATCCAGTCCCTGCCAGACATCTTTCCCTGAAGCATGTATTAAATTGGACACCTGGGAGCTCCATGAAGTAATGGAGCTTGAAGAAAACACTTTGCACTTGTGATGATTTGGATTAAACTTTAATTGGGGTTTGAGATGCAGTGAGGGGGCGGAAGCCAAGGTTTGCAGGGGTGTAGGGGGTGCACTTCTTTTGTCGATGTGAAGCCTCCTACTTGCTTCCTTGACCTCAATACTCCCTCCCCAAATCCACAGTCCTTTCTTATTTATTTTTTTAATTTAATTTTTTAATTGAAGTTTAGTTGATTTACAGTGTTGTGACAATCACTGCTGTACAGCAAAGAGACTCAGTTTTACACATATAGACATTGTGTTTTTTTCGTATTCTTATTTGCTATTTAACATGAGGGCTTAATGTCTCTAAAGAGAGCGACAGGCCAACTACACAGCCAATATGGGTGGGAGACGTTTGCTCTGACATTCCCAAAGCCCTTCAAAACCTTTCTGTTTGATATTACATAGGTACAGTTGAGACAAGCTGGAACCTGGGAGCTGGGGCCCTTGGCTGCAATGCTTGTACCTGGATAAACGTCTCCCTGAGTAACAAAATACAAAGAAATTGTAAGGGACTAAAAATAACTGCATGCATGCGCAGTTGGGGCAAATTATGGACAAGATACAAAAAGCCCAAAAGAACCCAAGCCCGACTTCTGAAGATCCGGGAGCAAAAGCAGGGTACTACGCATGCCCCTGCACACAGCACCACGAAAGGGGTGGGCAGACCACCTAAGCCACCCCTCTGGCCCGACTCCTGGACACACCCCTACCCTCACTCCATATAAGGAACCAGCCTGCACTCCCTCAGGTAGCAAGCAAGGGAACCAGTTACTTGTTTTTGCTCCCTCCTGCTACAGCAGGAGACCCAATAAAGCCTTGCCTAAAATCCTTGTCTGGCCTCTTATCAATTTCTATTGATTAAGGAGGCCATGAACCCTGATTGGTAACATAGTGATGAGTGTACCATAAGAGGTCAGGCATTTCAATAGAACTCACTGATTGCTATACACCTGAAACTAACACAACACTGTAAATCAACTATACTCCAATAAAAGTTAAAAAAAAAACCTCATTGAGAGAGATGAAAATGTTTCATTGGAGGGAGAAAGGGAGGGCAGGTGGAATTCCAGCACCTATTTGAAGAGAAGGAGCCACTTTGGGAAACTATAATTTAAAAAATAGCTCAACTTTTTAGGTCTTACGGCTAATGCCCATTGAAGGGAGGCCAGAACCCTGCCAGTCCCTTTGAACGAGCATAGGAAATTACAGGGGAAGACTTTTAGATAAAGTTGTTGGCACACGTAAGTGACCCTCACTTTAAGGTTATTTTAGATTAGCTTGTTAGCTTATGTAACTCAGGCTTGCTTGTTTGGGAATGGGAAGCAGGGTGGTGGAAAGGCAAACCATGATTTCACCTCCATTATAAACACAGGAAGTAACTGGTGCTACAACAGGACTTCACAAGTTGTATTTTACAAGCTGCAGGAAATACTGTGGGAGAACATAAGCTTATCTTGAGATGAGATGAAGTCCAGCCACGAGCAAAATTCCCGTGTCTCAGTTAGGACACAGATACCTAAAATGTGCAGAGCCTGGGCAAGAATGTCAAGGGAGACCCACCTGTCCGACGTCTAATGCTTAGAAGCTATAAATCAAGCAAACAAACTGGCAAATAAAATACGTCCTATCCTCCTGCTTGACACATCGGCCTTCATCAAGGCCTGGTTAGATTTCCCAGACTCCTTGGCATTTTGTGCCAAAACACGGCTGGCCCTGATCCCTTTACGTGCGCTCTGCCCCCACCCGCTTTTATGCCCTCCCCCCGGCTCCTTCGGGTACCAGGAGAGTCCTCACATGCATGTGTATGGACACCTCAGGAGCATGTCAAAACTGTTCACACCACAAACAGCTGCTCCTTGGTCATGCTCAGGGCTAGGGGTGTCTGTCCTCGAGAGGCTGGACACAGGGAAGAAACTCAGGAAGCAGCCTGCTAGTCCTCTGGGTCCTTAACACCCAGAGTGTGTGATGTGTGTTTGTGGGGGGCAGGGGGAGGGGGAGGGACACAGGCTCCAGGTAAGCGCGTCCCTGTGGACCTAGGGAATCTGCACTCTGTCCTAAAGGGCACAGCCGTAGAAGACCAGAAGGGAACCCTCTGGTCTAAGATCAAGATTGGGTACAAAAAGTTCATGTATGAGTAAGACAAGAGAGAAAAAAGTGAAACCAACGAATACTAGTGAAATCTCTACATTGTAAAGGCTGTGGGTGACTGCAGATCCTTCTGCAGACCACCAGCAGGGAGATATAACGATGGTCCCTCTATCAGGGAGGGAGCGGAAATGGACAGACATGGACTGAGGGTGAATAAGGATTCAGATAGCGGCATCGCAGGGTGTTGAGAGAGAAACCCTGTCACGCCCCGATGTGCAGCGTTGGCGATGCGTTGTGTCACCTGCTCGGCAGAGTCTGCCTTAGGTGGGCCTCTCTGGGTGAGTCTGACGGGGCTGGCCTGATGGGCAGATGCACTTGGCAGGGAATGGTAAACACCAAGGATGGCACTGAGCTCCCCGGGCTGAGGAGGAGGTGGCTGCCAAAGACACAACAGGGATGAGATGGGGCTGTTGGCTGACATGGTACAAGGGGCTTCAAAGGAGGGTCCAGCCCTTCAGGGCACCTCTAAATTAGCCAGGGGCCCGGCCAACTACTACAGGGCCCCTGCGGTAGCCTCCTCGTGTGGTCTGTCATCGCAGTGCCAGCCTCCACCCTGACTGGAAGGGCTTCAGCGGTGGGCATGGAGGGCAAGGAGAGAGATCTAGACCCTATTTCTCTAACTTTTTATTCTGGACTTTTCCAAACACATACAGAAGTAGAGAGACTAGTATGACAAACTGCCTTGCATTTATCTCCCAGCTTCAGTAACGACAATGACCAATGTTTGGCCAAATTTTTCATCTATTCCCCAACTTTTTTTTCCCCTGTAATTTTTTTTTTTTTTTGGTACACAGGCCTCTCACTGTTGTGGACTCTCCCGTTGAGGAGCACAGGCTCCGGACGCGCAGGCTCAGTGGCCATGGCTCACGGGCCCAGCCGCTCCACGGCATGTGGGAACTTCCCGGACCGGGGCACAAACCCGTGTCCCCTGCATCGGCAGGCGGACTCTCAACCACTGCGCCACCAGGGAAGCCCCTCCCCTGGAATATTTTAAAGCAAATCTCATACATATCACCTTACCCCAAAACTCTTATGAAGACTTACTTTTTTCCCTAGAGTATTCCAAAACAACCTCCTATGCCTCTCTAACTGATGACTGTTTTTCCTGTAACACAGTCACTGTGCCATGATCATCTCTACCATTTGTGAGCATTTCTTAGTATCATCAAATATCAAATCCACATTCTTTTCTCCATGATTATCTCAACATCTTTTTACAGTTACTTTGTTTGAATCAGGGTCAAACAAGGTCCCGGCCTTATTTTAGCAGGATGGAAAGCCCTTCTATGTGGTTTACAAACCAGAACCTCTCACACACCTTATCCTGAACACCATTCGGCACCCCAGCTCAAAGAGCCACAAGGTCAAACTGATGACTCTCCAGCTTGGGAGCTCTGGCCTCCCAAGAGTGACATCTCAGTGGGAACTGCAGGCAGCTGGGCCCCTGCTGCCTCTGAGTAACTCACTCTGCAGCCCACGTCTGAGAACCAGTGTCCGGAGTTTCCAAGTACTTACAGGATTCAGGTCACCGAGAAGCGGCGGGCGTGCAGTGCAAGCGGGTTCCTACGCTTTTTGGTACTGCCTTTACTTTTCAGAATTGGACCCTTCTCGTTAAGCGCCAAAAGCAAGCTGAGAGGGGTGCTACAAAGAGCCGAAAGCGAGGACCATGGACCGAGTTCTCTCTCTGCCTCTGTCTGGGTGGCCTTGAATGCAAGTCCCTCGCCAATCAGTGTCTTCATTTCTGAAGTGAGAGGGAGGGACGCTGCGATCCCGAAGACCCTCCAGTTCCGTCATTCTGTAACTTCAAGTTCAAAAGCCATCAGGTGACCCCCATGTGTCTGGCAATGTGCCAGATGTTGGGAGTACCCCGGTGCCTCTCCTTCTAGATTATAAACTCTTTATGGGCGGGGCCTCTACCTTACTTTGGCACTGCCAGATTCTAGCACAACACCAAGCACGTGGTAGGGGCTCAAGTAATGTTGTTGAATGAAGTACCCAACCCAACAACCAATGACTGAGTGCTCACAGTAAGCCAGACACTGTGCTGGGCTAGGGGTCACCAGTGTCTCCCTGGAGAGGCTAATGTTTAAATAGGGAGCTGTTCAATGGAGCAGGAAAGTGCTCTAATTATAACAGAAGTGCTTGTGGGTCTTATCAGCTCAGACCTATGACCTAGACACTGGGCTGGTGGCCCCAATCCATGGGGGTTCCTGCTCAAGTTGAACCCCACCTGCTCCAACAGAAATACCATAGAGAGTGGTCCTGGCGAGAAGAAAGTGCAGAAAGCTGTCTGTGCCAATTTACAATGGGGAACATCTCCCCAGCAGCACCCATGAGCCCTTTCAAACGTCCGTCTTCCTGAAGGGAGGCCCACGGGAACAATGCAGATAGATGGCGAAACCTTCCATAAGGGAGCTCAGTGATTCTCGAATCCTCCTAGATTGTACACATCCACCCGGGACAACGGCATGGCTCATCTTCAACATGGGCTAAGACTACAGAGTGGAAGACGGTCCCTAACCTGTGAAGTTCCTATAGGTGAGGACCGAGCGGAAGATGGTCCCTAATGTGTGAATTTCCTATAGGTGAGGGCCGTTAGCCCTCAGGATAGAGAATATGCCCCTGGCTGCTGCCCTGCCTGGCTGGGCAGGGAGGGTGAAGGGACTGTTCAAAATCCCTCTGGTTCCTCGGGCGGGACCTGAATTTCTCAAATTCTCAAAGCTGGCACCAGCAAGGCTTTGAACCACGGCCCAGAATTAAGCTCCCCATGACCAAGTCCACATCTGAGAGACAACGGCCTTATGCTCTACCTAAGACCTAACATAAGCTCTCTGCCTCAAGAAAAGACTTCCAGAAGCTTGCCAGTAAAACAAAACCAAATCCCTTTCAAAACATTCACCAGGTTCTGTGGTTTCCGGACAATAGCATCACTGTCCGTGTTCTCTTGGTGCGTATCTCGGAGGTCTCCACTCCCGGCATCCGCTAAACCTACGGTGCGTCATGGTTACCTCCTGATGTTGGGACAGGCAGCCCCGGAAGGTGTCATTAAAGTGCACCCTGAGAACTGCAGAGACCTTAGAGAGTGAGCCCCTCCCCCCTTTCACAGACAACTTCCTTCCTCTGAGGCCTCTCCAGCGAACCTAGAGAACGCAGGAAATTCTCCACAGTGAACGAAAAGGCGAAGATACGATGTCTTTCTGACCAGGAGGAATGTGCAATTCTAGCTAATTACAGCCAGCACTGGCTTACTGCTGTGCTGTGCTGTGAAGTCTTGAAGCTTCTGTGTGGCTCAGCACATGTGGTAGAAAAAAAGAAAGGACTTTGCACCAGACGCCGGGAGAAGCGGTGGGAGCCACATGCGTGCAGGCAGGAGTCTCTGGCAGGATGCGGCTTAAAATCAGACCCACATGGCCCTGGCGGAGACACGGGCTGCCCATTAAGACTCAGTGGTTTTAAGAGGAAAAGCTGGAGGGGAGGAAAAAACCTCAACAATTAGCAGTCTAAATTAAAAAAAAAGGAAAAAATCCTGGAACCAGTGAACAAAGCAGGAATATTTCACTGAGGAAATCATCAGACAGTCCCACTGTGAGACTCCCTTCCACCAGAAGTCTCGAAGTAATTTATGAGTGTGAAATGACTTATAACTTTCCCCCATGGGAGTCAGGGTAGACAGAAGGTTGTCCCTATTTTACAGAGCAGGGAGACAATGTCACAGCAAAGCTCTCCTTTATTCCATTTTGTAAGAAATAACTGGACTACTCAGAAAGCCCTTGACAAGCACAACTTTTATTTTTCAAAGAGCTTGTTGATATACGGCCTGAAGAAGAAAATGATGCATGTTCTAGAAGTGTCTGGACTTATATAAGACACGGGGTACAGTAAGCATCTCAATTTGTATTCGCTATAATTTGCATAAGTTTGTGCATAATTATGCATAATTATGCATAATTTGCATAAATGCTAGAAGGACACCCAAGGAACTAGTAAGGGTGGCTTCTTGTGGAGGGAATGGGGGCACAAGAGGGTGGGTGGGTAGGAGCAAGGCTTGCGATGGGTAACTTTTTCTATCACGTTGCTTTTTGCATCATGAGAATGCTCCCTATTAAATAATAAAATTAAGTGCAAATACACTCTATAGAAAGACAGAACAAGCGCTGGACCCCCAGTTTTCCTTCTGAGGGGGCTACATTTTGCGGGAATAGAGTACAGCACCCTGCTCCTATGAGGTAGGGAGACCACGTATGCAATCCCCATTGAACTACAGAGCAACTGGGAGCCCAGACACTTGAAGGGCCCTTCTCAAGGTCACCTTGAAAGTCACAGGCAGGATCGGCACCAAGTTCTCCATGCCCTGTCTGTTGGCCACAGTTGGAGTCGGGTGTTCTCTGAATGGGGGGAGATGACCTACACTCACCTTTAAGGAGGGTGAGAGACTCAAGTCAGCCGGTTAGTTTGTTTCCTTTTTTATTGTTCTCCACTTCTCCCAACAATCCGACTGATTTCATGAAAATACAAACTTGAGCACATTTCTCCAACGGCCCCAGTGACCCTCAAGTGCACTTCCTTCGGGTGAAGTCCAAATCCCTCGGCATTTATGGTCCCTGCGCTCACTGACCCTCTGCCTCACCTCCCACCTCCTTTGGATGCATCACATTCTCCACCTGACAGAATTTCCCGCACATGTTAGAGTTTACATGCCTCTGTGGCCCTACTCATGCTGCTGCCTCTGTCTGGAATGCTGGTCCCTCTTTCTCCATCAGGCGGACTTCTACTGACCGTTTAAGATCAAATGTACCATCTCTGCTAGGAAGCCGCCTCCAGTTCAGGCCCAGCCCCAGCCCCTCACGGCCTGCCCCTCGTCTGTGCCCCCGTGACACTCTGAACGTTCCTCTACTACAGGACTTCCCATTTGATGTCGCGGTGATCTGCTGCTCTGTCTGTCTCCCGGTAAACTGTGAACTCCTGCAAAGCGGGGTCCATGGCTGTTCTCCTACATGCCACGGGGGTGGGGGGGTGGGGCACGGAGCTGGATGTTTGGCAAGCAGTAGGTGGCACCTCCTGTGTACCTGCCACACGTTGTCTAATCCTCACCACAACCCTAGGAAGTGGGCACTAGTGTCACCATCTTACGGATGAGGAAACAGGCACCGCAACGTAATTACAAGGCTAGTATGTGGCACAGCCAGATTGGGCCCATGCTTTTAACCATGATATAATGATGCCTATACTACATGAATAAATGCAAGAACTAGAAATCAAGTGCCCATTCCTAAAGCAAAGTTCCTGCAGGTTCTAACCTCTGAAATCCCAAGGACAGCAGGCACACTGGGAGTCGGGCCGAGGAGGGCCCCCTCCAAAGTCAACGCAAGACTTTCAGCCGCAGGACGGTGTGCCCGAAGGTATGGGGCGGCTGGAACAAAGGAGCCCTGCCCTCCCATGACCCTTACACGTTGGCATCTCCCCATCCACAGACACCAGAAGATCTATTCAAAGTTTCCCATACTCATCCCCAGCGCCACCCTGCATTCTTCCCATTACAATGAAACCTGAGATTCTGAGGTTTCTCCATAATGAGCTGGCTCCAAACACAACGCACACGGAAAGAGGAAAGATTTACTTTACCACCAACTCTCCATGCCAGCGGTCAGTGGTTTCAGCCTGTGCTCTCCAGAATTCTTTCTTGGAACTGGGCTGAAAGTTCTATTTGGTCATGAAAGCTGGTCTGGGGCCCCTGCAGCACTCAACTCGTGGTGGCTGCACGTCCTCCAGGATGGGGCTGGGCCTGGCCACCACTGTTGCCTGATATTCCCGGATACCTGACATGGAAGGATGGCCGGAAAAGCTTCCCCCAGGGCCTGGATTCCTACTGTCTTCCCCAAACCTGCTCAGAGCTGCTCTCAGGAGAGAACAGTTGGACCTGGTGAGTGAGACTGTTGGCTTGCAATCAGGGTATGAGGGAAAACCAATACCCCAGGGCAACCGAGAGAAGGAAGGAGTCTCTTAAGGGAGAACGGAGTGGAAAGAGAACCAGGTTTGGAGACAAAGACCTGAGGCTGGAGGCTTGGCTCTGCCATTCCCTAACTTAGGAATTTGGAATAAGTCATTTACCATATTTGAGCCCCATCTGCAAAAGAGGTTAACAGCTTCCTCGTGTGCTGTAAGGAACAAATGAAGTATTATAAACAAAAGGGCTTTGTAATCTAAACAGTGATTTCAGAGCCAGGTTAATTGCCAAGGAATTCCTTTTTTTTTTTTAATTACAGATTTCTGGATCCTTCTTAAACCTACTTAATTAGAATGTCCAGGGGAGGAGTCCAGGAACCTGCATTTTAAAAGACTCTCTGGGAGCTTCTGAAGCATGGTCGTAACCCTTAGAGCACTATACAAAGGTGGCCATTGCTATAATTCTGTGGTCAAAGAAATACCAGTCTGAGTATTATGCTTCAAGGTTACCCCCTAGGGCTGCCTGACTTACAAGTGGAAGATTTCTAAAGGATGTGACTTCCCAGTGGATGTCCAGAGAGGAAGCCCAACTCTAGACCAGGTTGGAGCTTGGGGACCCATGAACACGGGAAGGGCAGCCAGCCATGGATCCTACGGTTCATTCATGACGGTTCCTTCTTCCACTGAGCATCCTTCTAGGGAAAGAACAGTCCCCAGACACAGACATTCCCCAGCCCGCCCCCTCAGAACCTGGCAAAACCAACAGTAGGATGCTGTAAGCTAGAAATGGACTCCCACAGGAAAAGGCAATCATCAAGTGTTTGAGACAGGGACTTGAGCTCCAGGAGTGCAGGGGAGAACCAGAGGGACACCTATCAGTATTGGGGGGAGGCCAAGCGCTGAAGGCCAGGGAGTGGGAGCACCAAAGACCTGAGATGGACTGGGCCGTCCGTCGATCAAGGGCGGTCCTAAGTGAGTCACTAGGACCCAACAATGCTCCTGTTTTCATCTGTAAAATTGGATACAACTTGTCTATTACAGCAAGCTTCATGACCGTCAAATGAAATAACAGATGTGAAGGGCTGCAGAGCATGATGGAAAACCACGCAAATACAACGCAATGTTTTCATTCTTTAAAAGTATTAGGACTAATGCGCTGTACCACGAATATGGAACATTCTCCAAGGAATTAAAAGTCTGTGCAATTGGTTCATTCAATAAAAAGTATCTTCTATGAATATCATTCTCTGCCTCTCCAAGGAAAAGAAGTCTCGCTCTCCCAAGAGACATCCCAAAAGAAGGGAGTGGCATGTTTCTCAATTTCACCCACTAAGAGTTGGAGGTGCAGATGAAATGCACGAACAGATCTGCTGATGAGCTAGGAAGTCTAAGAGGTTATGTTAGGTGACGGTAGAGAAGGGTTAAGAGTGAGCAAATTCTTTGGGGTAATAAGGAAAGAGATCCTGGAAGGCTTTTGAAACCACTAAGTAACAAAAGTAGCTCACACCTCCTGCCCCCGCACCACTGGAAATACTTTAAATAATGCCTCCGAGAATGAAACAGGCAGTCTGGATTCAGGACTTTTAAACGGGTGGTGTTCCACAAGGGCCTTTTCAGGGAAACCATCTTGAGAATCACTGAATTCTTAGTCCAGTTCTTCCTGACAAACATCCTCAGGCAAGTCTGGAGCCAGAGCTGAAATCTTGGGATGGTAAATACCATCAGATGGAAAAAGAATTTATAGCAGAAAAGGTCTAGTGGCCCTCCCAACCACCATGCCCCGACTCCTACCCTAAACAGTGTGGAAGATTTACGCACTCTGAGTGAGCAGAATTCCACAGAGAGCTGGGCTGGTCATTCGGAATCTGTTGTAGAAACTGACCTAGAGTCATTTATTCTCTTAGTAAATATTAATGGGACATCTACCACGTGCCAGCCATTCATTGTTCTGGCCCTGGGGATACAGCAGTGAGTGAAACATACAAAAATCTTCACCCTCATGCAGTTTATATTCTCAGGGAGAGGACAGCTATTATAACGAATAAATAAATGCATGCATCTTATGATAAGTGTTTTGGAAAAGAATAAAGCAAGGAAGGATGGGAAGGGATTTCTATTTTATACAGGGTGGTCCAATAAGATCATAAATGAACCAGTGAGGGAGGCAACCATGTGGACGTCTATGTGAAGAGCATTCCTGGCAGAGGGACCAGCAAGTACAAAAGGCCTGAGGCAGGAGCACCGTTCGTGTATTCAAGGAACAGTAAGTAGATCAATCAGTGGCTTCGGTTCAAAGAGCAAGGAGGGTGAAAGGAGATAAAACTCAGAGAGGTGACAAGGAAACACACCAGATAGGGACTTGAAGGCTTTAGATTTTACTTTGACTGTGATGGGGAAAACACTAGGGTGTTTTGAGTGATATAATCCATCCTACATTGTAAAAGGATCTCTTGATATGCTGATGAGCAGAAACTGTAGGAGAGCAAATGTGAAAACAGAGAGATCCGTTTGGAGGCAATTGCAATAATACAGATGAGAGATGAAAGCGATCTGGTGAGTATGAAGCAGTGACACCGACAGATTTGCTGATCAGTTGAACGTGAGAAAAAGTGAGGCATTGAGGATGACTCCAAGGTGCTGGGCTTGAACGTCTGGAAGAATGAAGTTACCATACCTGAACAGGGGAAAACTCTGTAGGAGGAGGCATGGTTGAGATGCCCATCTGACATCCTAAGGAGATGGTGAATATGGAGTTGGAAAACAGGAGGGGAGGCTGGGCTGGGAATATAAGTATACAGGTTGTCAGCATATGGATGGAATTTAAAGCCAGGAGTCTGATGAGACAGAGAAGTAAAGTGGTCGGTGTTTCAGTCTGGGGGGCTTCAACATTTAGAGGTGAGGGGATTATGAGTCAGAGCAGAAGCAGCTATTGAGGTAGGAGGACCAAGAGAAGAGACTCCTGGCAGCCAGGTGTTATCAAGGAAGGAAGAAGGGGTCACCTGGATCAAATGCCACTGATGGATGGACACAAGGAGGATGGAGAATTGACCGAATGTGGTGATGCTGAGGCCATTGCTGACCTCGACAAGAGCAGTTTGGGCAGGAGGTGGGACCAAAAGCCTGGGTGAAATCAGTTTATGAGAGAAGAGGAGGAAAGGAAGTAGAAACAGCCAGTGCGGATGACTCTTCGAGAAGTTTTATTCTTAAAGAATCTGTTTTTTAATGCTTTAGGCTTTGCAAGAAGAGAAACAGCTGCAATGATCTCTCAAGATGCTAAGCTGGACTGTTACAACCTCTGATCAGAGGCTTTTTTTTTCTTTCAGTTTTATTGAGATATAAAATAAGTAGCACTGTATAAGTTTAAGGTATGCAGCATAATGATTTGACTTACGTACATCATGAAATGATGACCACAGTAGGTTTAGTGAACATCCATCACCTCATAGAGACACAATATTAAAGAAATAGGAAAAAATGTATATAATTTATATACTTATATACCTTGTGATGAGAACTCATAGTATTGGCTTTCTTAACAATCTCAAATATACTCCTTGACTTATAGGATAGGAGCTTGGTTCTCATAAGCTAATGAATTATATATACCACAGAGACTCATTTTAAGGAAGAGGAAGAGCAAAGACAAGAAAAGAGAAGTGAAAAAGGAGGCAAGTGAATATGTAATACTTTTAAAGAGTTTCAGGTCATTGAAAGCTTCCTAAATGGTTTCTTTTTCCATCACTAAACATCACTAAAGTAACTCTCAAATTTCCACATACTCCAGAAAGTTCCCCAGGTAAATTTAGGATAGACAGAGAATTTTGGATGTTATGAATCTCTAAACTGCCCCCTCCCCAGGAGAAAAATGAAGCTCAGAGAGGGAATGGACTCTCTGGCTCTTCCAATTCTTAGTTGTATGGTCTTGGGCAGTTACTTTTAACCTCAGTGCATCAGCTAATCCATCTGTAAAATGGACAATTATAATACCCACCACCTTGGGTTGTAATGAGGATTAAGACAATCATTACATGTGAGATTCTTAGAACAATGGTACATGGTAAATGCTCAAAAAGTATTATCTTTAACTGCAATCGTGCAAGTCCGTCAGAGGATTTTGTATCATATTGGAGGAGCAAGATGCAGTTGAACTATCCTCTTTCTACTCCAAATTGACTCAAATTCTAACACAGAACATTATCCTTCTCTCCACAAAAGACACACACTCCATGAGTTAGCCTTTAATCTCTGCCCCTCTTTATCTCTTTATCAGCTCCAATCACAAAGATTCTTTCATCTGTACTATTAATACAAAAACTACCATTATTCAGTGTCTGAGGAATGCTCTGTTATTTGCTTTTATATATATCATACTTAATCCTCACACAATCCTATGAGGCAAGTCACTACCCCATTTTACAGGCCAGGAAGCTGGTACTCAAAGGTTAAATAACTTGCCCAAGGTCATATGGCTGAAGGCAGCAGAGCTGAGGTTCAAACCCAAGGCCATCAGACTTCATACGCTCGTTCCTTCCACAAGCCCGCCCAGCTCTAAACGTTGATGCCATGTACTAATGTCTCAGGGATCTGCCAGGAACCCAAGGCTCTAGGGCTTTCGGATAGGTCATTTTAGAACAGGAAAAGCAGTTCTACCTGACTTGTATTTTACACATCTGGCTAGGTACGTGTGCATCTGCTTTCCTGGAGTTGTTTAAAACTTGGGTGAGAAATCCACTTAAGAGTTGAATTCATTCTCACCAAGCGAGCGCTGGCCCGGTGTCATGGGGGCTGGGCCATCGTGGGGTAGCAGGGGAAGGGAACAGGAAATCATTTGCTGGTGGTTGACCAGACCCCCTGGGACTTTTCAGAGTTACAAAACTACCGCCGACAGGCACGGCAGTTCCTGGAGAATGAGAAGCTTGGGGCCAGCCAGAAGGCACCTGTGGTGACATCACGGGGTACAGCAGTGGAAAATATACACTCTCCAAGGGCTTGTTTCCCCCTCTGTGCACACAGAGTGCTAGAGAAGCTAATTATAGCCACCATGCCCCCGGCCCCCAAAGAGGGCCATGGACATTCACAAGCGCCTTTGCTGTTTGTCATGCTTCTGCCTCTACTGATCTGCAGCCGTAGCCACACCTAATGCATGCGGTGGAGCCCACAGGATCCAGGTGGCCTGGGGTGGGCGGGGCGAGGATACCCCACGCTCACCCCAGCTCAGCTCCTGCCAGAACACGACTCCCTCTGTGATCCACAAGGTAGGAGGCTGAGGCTTCCACTGGGAGGAAAGGCGAAGATTTTCCTTTGATTCCCCCCTTCCCCAACCATTCTAGGACACCCCTCTTCAGCCTGGTCTGACAGCCAAGATTTGGAAATCTGGACTTCACAGACAAGAATTTATCTCATCGGCCCATATGCCGGTTGCGTTATCTGCCCAGTGGAGAGATTACGTGTCTATAGCCCAGACCTCTCTACGGAGCAGCCACGACTGGAAAGTAAGAGCTCCCAGGCAAAGGCCGCAGAAGATGAAAGGGGCTCTTACTGGCCCAAGCCTCAGAGCGGAGATTCCTTGTGTGGTTCAGCACGGCTCCTACTCATGCCTCGAGTCCCCTTCCTCCTGGGGTTCTCGTCAGCCCCAGCTTGCTACTGCCACCACACAGCTTTTCTGCCCCTACAGAGGGGCAGTGGGACGTGACCAGAAAATTCCATATCCGAATCCTCTCCGTGGTCCCCAGTGCCTCTAAACCCAACGCAGAAGGTGAGCAATAGATCGGCAAGAAGAGGGAAGAAGGGCTTCCCTGGTGGTGCAGTGGCTGAGAGTCCGACCGCCGATGCAGGAGACGCGGGTTCGTGCCCCGGTCCGGGAAGATCCCACATGCTGCGGAGCGGCTGGGCCCGTGAGCCATGGCCGCTGAGCCTGTGCTCCGCAACGGGAGAGGCCACAGCAGTGAGAGGCCCGCGTACCTAAAAAAAAAAAAAAAAAAAAAAGAGGGAAGAAAAGCATTTGAATGCCCGCCATTCTTGGAACGTTTTCAAACGAGGAAGATGGAATTATGACTAAAAGTCAAGGGGTTGAACTCCAGGACCCCTCGTCTTCGAGGGAGGGGTGCCGACCCTGCGGCAAATGGTCCCAAAGCTGGCGGGGCCGTGGTGGAGGCCGAAGACTTCTCTCTCTCTGCAGTTTGCAGAATCTGGCAATGACTGGGAAGCCATATGTTGTGTTCTAAGACTCAAGCATAAACTTCTGCTGGATGTTTGGATTTGGGTTTTTTAATTATTCCCTGTTTTGAAAGAGAGAGAGGAAAAAAGGGTGTGTGTCTCTGTGTGTGCTTTGAAGGGAGCGGGGGACAGAAGCAGATGGGGTGGGAGGAGTAGGAAGAGGAGAGGAGCAGTTTTCATTCTGGACTCTGATCAGTGTTTCTCCAGCAAGATCTGCTGCATCTCCTCTGGCGACAGATGGGGTCAATGGCCCTCAGTGACAGGAGCTCAGCTGAAGCCCCACCAGTCACAGGCATCTACTGATTCAGAAGCTTCCAGGATGATCTCTGCCAAAACTTAATAAACCAGCACGTGCCCTGTCTCCTTCCTCACGGACACTGACAGCAGGGCTACGACTCTCCTGAAAGAGGCAGCCACCTCCCCCAATGGCAGTGATGAAAAGTCCTTCTGGATCAAGGAGTCACACCCCCAACCGCCAATCAATAAGAACAAGAAATAACACTTCTTGAATGTTATTTATGTACCAAGCACCACGTAAGCCTTTTGACATTTACCTCACTTAATCTCTAGGACAACTCTATGGTGTCGCTACTATTATTATGCCCATTTTACAGATGAGCGAAGGAGAAGATAAATCATTTGTACAAGGTTATGCAGATAGTGAGTGGGACCTGGGCTCAGACTCAGGTGTTCCTGGCACCTCTACTCTTAACCACCATCCTACCCTGCCTTCCTGTCGTCAGCTGGCATTGCTTCACTGAGAGCAAGGCTAGAAGGAATAAGCACATTGGTAAAGTGTGTGAGCTTAATCCCTGCCATCATCAGTATCTCCAGTCTTCTGCTGAAGAAACTAATTTGGCCCAAGTCTCACTGCTAAGAAGCAGCACAGCTCGGATTCAGAGCCAGGACCGAGATCAGTCCTGTGCTTTCTCCTTTTTATCATGCTGTCTCTGGACCAAATTCCTGGAGGAAGGGGTCTGCCTCTCAATTGCTCCAGATTTTAAAGTAAAAGTAGAAGAGGAAGCTCAGAAGTTTTTCTTAAATGTCCCAGAGGTTTAGCTGGGATTTGGAAAAAGACTTGAACCTGAGGGCCAACGCGTAGCCATTTCAGGGAGGTGGATTTGTGAAGAACTTCCTAATCATGGAATATGTCCAGAGATAGAATGGATAGCCTTGTAAGGTGGAGAGCTCCACGACCACGGGGGGCCCAGCATAGTCTTGATGAACTCTTGGTGGCATTCCTTTGACAGAGGGAATTTGTAGGGAGCACTGTTGCCTTGGCCATCCAGTATCCAAACACCCTTCTTATTTAAGGGGCATCCCAATGGGGGGAGCGGGAGCCCCCTAAGGAAGCCTATGGGGCAGATGTTCTCTCTTTCAACTTTCTGCCGGATGATATCCAGACATATGACCTGGACTTAGCCAATCAACTGGAGTTGGACCCTTAAAGGAGTGACTCAAAGTGTAGAGGTGATGGCAGCAGTGTCCTTGGTTCCTGTGTCAGAACCTGGTCATCCAGGTTCCAGCCAGTTCCGTGAGCTACATAAAACCTGTTCCGTTAGCCATAGATGGTTTCTGACATGGAAGGCTGCAATAGAGCAGGTCACTGTGCTGGCCACACATCTGGGTTACTAACCGGTACAGCTCAGTCAAAATAAACCTTCCAGGTCCCCAGGTCCACCAAGACCTAGTGCATCAGAATCTTCAGAGAAGCACTCCGAACATCACTATTTTTAAAAACTCCCCAGATGATTGTGACATGTAGCCAGATTTGACTAGAATAAGTAAACTCTAAGTCCCCAAAATAAAATACTCTGATTCTCTGAAACCCTCTTACCAAGAATCTGGGCATGGCTATCTGAAAAATGCAAGCTGTCTATAGTTCAGTTACATTTGCTAACAAGAAGCTTATCTCCTTGAATAAGTAACATACGCTCCCCAGAGTCTAACGCTATGATTTTCCTTCTATTCTATTTCCATGGGATATTCCTCCCCAAGGGCTTTCCCATCTACAGATCTTTTTTTTTTTTTGGCCGAGCCGCGCAGCTTCTGGGATCTTAGTTCCCCGACCAGGGATTGAACCCGGGCCTCAACAGTGAAACGGCCGAGTCCTAACCACTGCACCGCCAGGAGTTCCCTTCCCATCTGCAGATCTTGACCTTCGCCCTTACAACTCCATGCCTTCCTCAAGTGGCTAAGGTCTATGTTTCTATACACATTCCTCTGATTCTACAATGTCGGCCGAGCACAAGGCTTTTTACTTCCCAAACCAAGGCCTCCCTTCATCACACGGAGTTGCACTGAGGATTTACTGCATGCCTTCTGTGCACCTGAGGGAAAGCCTCATCCCCGTTCTGAGCCCCAACTTCCCCGCCTGAAATGGGGAACGCTGATACCAAGCTCCTCTGTCAAGTCTCACGTCACAAGAAGGCTGAGACACTGCGGCATCACAATCTCCCAATTCTCGTTATTCAGGCTCAGAAAGTACGCATTTAGCTAAGAAAGATGACTATCCAGTTAACTTTCTGGAGCTCAGCTCAGAAGCGTACATCCCTGTACCATCATCACTCACCCATCCTGCCTGGAGCAAAATCCCCAATTCTCCTGCCAACAACTGTTTTTTTTATTATTTTTTTATTTTTGGCTGCGTTGGGTCTTCCTTGCTGCACGCATTTCTCTAGTTGCGGTGAGCAGGCTTCTCATTGCAGTGGCTTCTCTTGTTGCGGAGCACGGGCTCTAGGCGCGTGGGCTCAGTAGTTGTGGCTCACGGGCTCTAGAGCGCAGGCTCAGTAGTTGTGGCGCATGGGCTTAGTTGCTCCATGGCATGTGGGATCTTCCTGGACCAGGGTTCGAACCCGTGTCCCCTGCACTGGCAGGTGGATTCTTAACCACTGCGCCACCAAGGAAGCCCCCCCACAACTGTCTTTAAGAAGCTGGGCTATTGGAGCTTTACACGGTTCCAGGTTTTGTGTGTGCACATGTGAGTGTATGTGTGTGCGTGTCTCTAACCTCGCGGGTTAGAAGGGACCTGCCAAGCCCGTTGATTCCTCCCCTTGCCTCAAGCACTTAAACTCTTCCAGTCGGGCACTTTGTGGGGCAAGGTATTCCAGAGCCTTCCTTGGTAGCCCTCCTGGTTCGCCACAAGCCTGGAGAGTGCAAGATACTAGAACCTACTGGATCCTGGCTATGCCAAACCATCACTCAGCGGGGAGCAGGATGGAAGGAGGCATGAGCACCTCTGGGTCCATTTCGGCTGCTGAGAAAGCCTGTCTCGTGTGACACCCTCCCAACCCCCTGGAGGAAGCTTCCAAGTCCACCCTGGGCACGTGTTCACCAAGGCAGCTCCTTAGGAGACTTAAGTGACCTCCTCACCCTAGAGCTTCAGATCGGCCACTGCTCACGAGAGGACCTCGGGGACAGATGGCCATCTGGTTTCTGTACAGTCTGCATCCGTACAGCGCACAGAAATTTATCTTCCAGCGCCTTCAAAATGTACACAGCTGAATCCTACTGCTGACTTTGGCAGTTACTCCTAGTATCTGAGAAGAACAGATTCAATTAAAAAGGAAGTAACAGATGCTGCAAATCACTCCCTCATTTTGAGAGAAGTCTTTTTTTTTCGAGTGGCCTGAATTACTTGATGATGCACAGCCATGCAGCAAAAAAAAAAAAAAAAAAAAGCTGGCATGACAACTTCTAACTTGGCTCCCACCCAAGGGGAAGCTGTGGGTTCTTCTTCAGAGGTGGTCTCGATGCCCTGGCACATTCCTCTGTCTGCTGTGGGTATTGTTATGGAGAGGACTTGGCTGGAGGTGGAGGAAGGGCAAAATGAATCCCGGGGTGAGTTTTAGCTTTGAGATTCTTTGCTTTGACTCACTTGTCCTCAAAGCATCCCTGGGAGAAGGGTGTGTGGACCTCAGGGATGAGATAGATCAGTATCCCCATTTCAGAGGTGGAGGAAGAAAGGTTCAGGGCAAGCAGGGGATTTGCCTAAACACAGGACATCAGTTCTGTCGGGAAACCTAGGCTCTTTACCCACATGTGTCTGTACCCAGCGCAGAGTGAGGTAGTAAAGAGGCCAAGGCCAGGCTGACATTCCCAGGGAACGCGCTCCAGAGAGTCCCAGGTGGATGTATTCCTAAGACGTGGCCCCGAAGGCACTAGAGGGTGGCCAGCGCCCAGCCTTCCTTGCCCACCACTCGGACCTGCTCCCCACTTCCCGGTCCTGGCCTGAGCTTGGCTTCTCCCTGCCTGTGTCCTGTGAGCCTGCCTAGGACAGCCTGCCTAGGACAACATAGTTATGTTGTCACTGACGACTTGGGAGGGGACCCACCTCCCTGGAGAGTGAGGCAAGGAAAAAGGAAGGAAGGAGATGGATTTTTGAATGCGATCCGGTTGCTCTCCTCTCTCTTCCCTAGGCACTAAAGCACTAAAAATATGAAGAATTCCAGGGCTTGGACTGAAGATGGGGTCCCCCCACAAAAAAATATATCTGCTGCAGAGATTTTTGGAGCCTGGAATTGCAAAGCTAAGAAGCTTCCTTGCCAGAGATTTTTAAAGAGGAAGGCCGGGGGCTTCCTTTGGGAAAATTGGCTGAGGGGATCCTGCCTGGACACAGAGGCCCCGAGTCAGGAGTGCTCAGAATTCTCTTTCCACGAATCTGGCTTCCAACAGTCCTCAAGCTACTGCCACCCCTCCCCCTGCCACTTCCTAACCCTGTGACTTCAGTGGGGGCCTTATTTTCTGAAACAATTGTCAATATCAATGTTTTGTCTATGGCCTGCCAATGAAAGGCATGATTTACAAGTGAAGATTGTCCCAGAAAACCCAAGAGGTACACTTAGCTGTTCCCACGTCCTCTCCACCACCTCCCCCCACTACCCCCTCCCCAAAGCCTCCACCTGGGCTTCCCGTCCCCACGGAATGAGAGCACAAGAGCTCTAGGGAAGTGGTGTGCAGCACGAGCTCTCTGTGTTCCCAGAGCCCACCAGTTCTACCTCCCAGCTCTCCCCAGGATGCCCTTCTGGGGCCACCTCCACCCCCCGCTACCGCTTCTGCTTTGGTACCTTTATTGTCCCACTTTGGGCTGTGCCAGGGTCAGCTACCATTTAACTGCAGCTCGAGTCACATGCTTCTGGAAGCGGAGGTTGGGGACACTACAACCAGCGGGATGAAGATTTCATTTCTAGCTCTACCACTTTTCAGGTGGGGAACGTCAGCTATGGGGCTAAACATCTGAGCCTGTTCTTCACAAAACAGGAGGAGGCTGGACCTGCCCAGCAGAGTGGTGGGGATGCAGAGGGAGAAAATATATGCAAAGGACAGCACTGTACCTGGCACGTAATCAGCTTGCAAACAATGGTGGGCCCACCCTCTCCCCAGCTCCCAGCACACTCCCCGGCTTGTTTTTCCTCCTGTTCCTGGATGCCTTTCCCAAACTGCATTTACCTATACCTTCCAACTTTACTTCTATCAGTCTCATCTTCCCCTTGTTGTGGAGACCTGGAAGGCCAGGCCATGTCATTTATTATCCATCATCTTAAATCCGTGAGTGAGAATGCTCTTTCAATCCCAGGCAACTGAACGAATGAATGAACGCAAATAAAAATTGGCCTAGAGCTCTAGCTTCTGAGACCTTGTGATAACCTCTTCCAGGTCTCTAGGAGAAAGAGCTGGGTGGGGACTTAAATTCCCCATTGACAAAAGCGGTGGACTAGAGAATTCCACTGACGATGCCAGCAGTGCTTGATGACTGATCATCACAGGCCCACACCTGGAGAGAGTTAACCATCAGCTGAAGTTATTTTCACCATATTTAACCAGGGATTGAAACAGCAGGACACACACGCACTGAATCTCTAATCCCTCCCACACCCACACCTGTTCCCCTTCTCATTCTGATTTACTGAAGTTAAAGCTCACGTATCAGGCAGCACACTTGGCTGGCTTCTACTGGGGCTGACCTGTAAGTGATGAAATTCCTACTCCTCCCTGAAATCTTCACTCCTGAAATTCTATCACTCCTCAAAATCTTCTTCTGGGATAGATGTTGGTATTGCCCTGTGTCTGAAGCCTCTCTTACAAACAGCCTATTTTTTTTACAAAGTAGGCATAAAGGTAGAGATGGGGAAAGAAGGTGAAGAGTTTCAAGTATGAGTGAGTTTCTCCTGTTTAAGTTGGCTGGGGCTTGGGCTGCCATGAGAAGGCTCCCTGCATTCAGGAGAGGGGAAATGACCAAGTGCTGAACACGTGTACTCCAGGCACCACGCTGGATGCTTACATACATTTTCCCATTTCGTTTTCTCAACGGCTACGACAGAGGGATTATTATACACACTCTGCTCGTGAGAAAACCTGAAGCCCAGATGGGGACTTGTCCCATGTTACACATCTCCTAGAACATGGACAGAACTCAGAGCAATATCCAACTTAGAAATGCTCTGATTCCAAAACCTATTGGACCTTTTGAGACATGTAAGTGAATGGTACTATTTGGCCGTAGGTTTCGTTGCGTGAATGAATGAACAAATAGGTTACCCAAAATCAAACTGAAGTTTAAATGACTGAGTGAAACTTTCTGGAGAAGAGTCATGCGTCTCACATCTGAAGGCCCCTCCCTCCCATCCGCTCTCCTGTAGGATGCTGAGGATAATGAGAACCCTCGAGACAATGGCTTTCAGCCCCCTTCCTTTACAGATAGAACACAGGGCTTCCCTGGTGGCGCAGTGGTTGAGAGTCCGCCTGCCGATGCAGGGGACACGGGTTCGTGCCCCGGTCTGGGAAGATCCCACATGCCGCAGAGTGGCTGGGCCCGTGAGCCACGGCCGCTGAGCCTGCGTGTCCGGAGCCTGTGCTCCACAACGGGAGACGCCACAACAGTGAGAGGCCCGCGTACCGCAAAAACAAAAACAAAATACAGATAGAACACAGAGTCTCCAAAGAGTGACTTGTGACAGTCAGAGCTAGAACCCAGGTGTGCAGATTCCTGGCCCAGCGCCTCTCTACTAATATGATGATGATGTCAGGAGAAGAGATGGAAAGCGGGCATCCATCACAGGACCCATGAATCATAAGGACCATTGCATACGAGGTTAGCTGTTCATTTCTACTGAGGCAGACAAAGGAGACAATGGACGTGACCCGTAACCTGATATTTAGGATGCTTATTCGTTCGACAAATATATATTTATCAGGCATTGTGTTTAGTAATGACAAAAAAAAAAAAAGACGAAAAGATAAGCTGCCACGGACCTCACAGCCTAATGAGAAAGAGGCTCATTCAAATAATTATCTTTTATCATGGTAAATACGGGCTCGAACAAAGTATGAATGAGATGCTTGGCCAGCCCAGAGGAGGAAGAGGCCCATTAGCTCTCTTGCCAGGGGCTCCACTGAGAAGATAAGGAGGGAGGGCATCAAGCAGAGAGGGCACAGGCTAGAAAAGCCTCCAACTTTCTGTCCAGGAGGAAAGTACAGCTGACGCTTGAACAACATTTTTGAACTGACCAGTCCACTGACATGCGTATTTTTGCCATAGTAAATACTAGTTATTTGTTGAATCAGAGGACGTGAAGGGCCAACTACAAGTTATATCAATACATGGAGGGTCAGCTCCCCTAACCCCCGTGTTGGTCAAGGGCCAACTATATGGGAAAAGCCTGCAGAATAGGTTTGTAGAGTCTTCTTTTAAGACAGGGAGCAGGAAAGTCTCATCTGCCCGGTGGCTTATAAGAAGATGGGTAGATCAGATGATCCCAGATATTTGCACTTTACGGACCAATGCATTTTGAAAACAGGGGCCAGTGGGGTGGGGGTGGATCTCACGGAGTTGTTAACTTTTAATTTTCTCAATTAAGAATCTTATTCTAGGGCTTCCCTGGTGGCGCAGTGATTGAGAGTCCGCCTGCCGATGCAGGGGACATGGGTTCGTGCCCCGGTCCGGGAAGATCCCACATGCCACGAAGCAGCTGGGCCCGTGAGCCATGGCCGCTGAGCCTGCGCATCTGGAGACTGTGCTCCGCAACGGGAGAGGCCACAACAGGGAGAGGCCCCCGTACCGGGAAAAAAAAAAAAAAAAGAATCTTATTCTAAAGTCCCCACTACCAATTATTGCCATTCATTCGTAATAAGAAGGATGTTTTAATTCCAAAAAAGTAGGAAGGGCACAATCTCAGAATGACTGGAACCTCGTCCTCAGGAAGACGATCTGGAAACTTTCCACCGGTATTTGTTCACTTATGTTGCTTTGGTCTAATGACAACACTGACAGGATTTGGGACCAAAGGCACGGTGGAAGAATACAGCCCATCAGCCCTGCTAGATTTAGATAGAGTTAGTTAAAGGCAAACCATTTTCTTCTACCTGGAATGGTAAAATCTTCCGCTTGGCACACATAAAATAATCTCTGTAGATTAATCTCTGTACAGCTGAAATTCCCCATCTTACAGTGTCTTTTCAGAATATGAACCAAGCTGTAAGTTATTATTTTTCTGTACCTATATGACTTCTTGATATTCCTTCTAGCCAAGAGTTTCAGACCCATCCATCTACCCAGGGCTTCTGGAATACTTCCACTCCTTTTTAGATTCCAACATCAGAAGAACAGCAAACCTAAAACGCATTATTCTGAAGGCTGTCCCCAAACCAGCCCCTTCCCTACAGCAGATTCCCCAAGGGAATCTTGTATCCAGGGTTCCGGAGTGAAATGCAAAATGTACACTGCCGCTTAACACCCCAAGTTGTCGGCAACAAAGCCCCAGACCTTTATGGGAGGAACTTCCCCACAGCCGGCCAGATGTGCAAACAAGACCTCTGAATGCCTTTGAGTGCTCAGATTATAGAAGCCACCCAAAGGGTACAGCCGAGAAGAGGGGTCTCAAACCTACTTTTTAAGTTTTGTTCAGAAGGGGATAGATGGATTCTTCTAAATAACCCACACGTTCTCAAGTCCCATGCCTTAGATCTGAATCTGGGGGGCTCATTAAAAACTAGAGTTTTGGCAAATAAGAGAATGTCTTTATCTTCTTTCTTCATCATGAATTTTTTTTTGACTCCCCAGGAATAGCTGTTAGGGCATCTGGTGGCCTGAGGTCCAGACCCAGTCAGCCAGTGTGTGTACCGGGGCCTCAGGGTGACTTGTGGAGATTGACACCATACCTAGGATCACAGAATTCCAGCCGGTCAGCTGCTTCCCTCACAGCCTCGGAGGTGTGAATTAGGCAGAGCAAGGGTAGCCCAGAGTCCTGTGATAAAACGTGGCTGGTGAGGATGGGAACATTAGAAAGAATCCATGGGCAGGTTTTTTCTTTCTTTCTTTTTCCACTCACCTGCTCACAAGGCTTCCCAGCCTCCCTATTAACTGACCACATGTGGTATTTGGTGGTGGGGATGCCCCACTGGGTTGGTGAGATTCAAGGTCATTGGCAAAGAAGCCCCTGGGCTGCACAAGGGCGTCTGGCATGGTAGCTCCTTGGGAAATAGTCTCTTCGTTAGGACTCGGAAAGCAGGCCCTGCTTCTACAGTTTCTATAAGAAATGGCCGTGGTGTATAAAGCGGGGGGTCACTGGCCTTCAGACAGTGGACTGTGGGCTCTTGGGTTGCTTGTCAGTAGTGGAAAGGATTTTAGGCTGAGCCAGCTTCAACCTCAAAGCCACTTCCCTTTGGGACTCGTGAATTTGGCTGGCAGCTGGGAGGGCAGCCTGGGTCCAGGGAGGTTTCTCTCTGTGCAGGGCCGGGTGGGGGGCTGGGATCGGGCCAAACATGTCATCTCGGCCAGGTTAGCACCTGCTTCTTCCCTCCGCTGAAGTAACTAGATTTGGGGCTCTAACGTAAATCCTTCTTTAACCATAGGTCTTTTCATCTGGGTGACTTTATTTTCCTTTCTTCTATCCCCCAGAATAAAGAAAACATAAGAGGGTGTGGCCTGTTTCACCCACTGCCACCCCTAGAAAGTATAGCCCTTAAAGAAACCCTGGGATAGAGTTCTCTATTAAAAAAAAAAAAATTAAACAATTGTTTTCAGAGACATCTGTCCACAATCCCTCTGGAGAAAGTGCCTTCTCTAATACTCCACCAGCCTTAGAATAGGGCAATGCTCTCACACCTGCCACAACTGAAGTCTCTTAAGACCCCTGTGCTCAGGTCCCCATGGAAACTGTTCTCATCCCCGCTGGCCTGACCTTTCACAAGACAATTGTCAATCAAAGTAAAGAGCAGCAGGTGTTTTCAAAGCCAAACCTTCTTACCACCACCTTCTCAGAGGAAGACCCTGGGAAGTGGTGATTCAGATGCTCCACATTTGGCCAAAGTAGACTGTTCCACTGGCAGGTTTCAGGTTCCGCAAGCCACGGACTTAGCCCCTACGTAACACATCAACCAGCTCTGCTTCCTCTGAGCTCACACACAGCCTACAGAGCACTTGCTGCTGTTGGCAAAACTTTGCTTCGGTCTCTACGGGGCGTGTAAGCCACAGACTGCTTGAGCAAGTCAGGCTAGTTTCCAAGTCTAAGTGAGTCATTCTTGAGGCCATGACTGTTAGCCTGTAGGGGACACTGGCCCCCGAGCCAAAAGATCCTCTTGTCTACGAAGACAGGGAAGAACAACCACTGTGAAGCCAGTAGGACACTTCCCAAGGATGCCAGGTCCCTGGAGTACACCCCCAGCACCCATGCCATTGCTTCTCTCTCATCTACCCTAGAAACACATGCTTTTCCATCAACCCAAAACCAGTTAACAGGCTTCCAAGTCATCTTTCTCTTAACTCCTCAGTCCTTTCCTGTACCCTGGGAGGCAGGATGCTTGCCCTCACAAAACGAGGGGCTCAAATGAACAATAAACAATACTTTATACTCATGCCAAGAGTCCTGGAGTCTCAGCTGGCCCCATTATGCTCAAGGTCTAAAAGTTTCTATTCAATAACACACAAAGAAGCAGACTCACAGATATAGAGAACAAACTAGTGGTTACCAGTGGGAGGTACAAACTATTGGGTATAAGATAGGCTCAAGGATGTACTGTATAACACGGGGAATATAGCCAATGTTTTGTAATAACTATAAATGGAGTGTAACCTTTAAAATGTATTTTAAAAGTTTCTACTTAGATACGATTTAAACTTCTTTTTGAAATCAATAAACTGTCCAAGTTTCAAAACTTAGTCCATGACTCCCAATCAGGCAGACTTCCCCATGAAAGAGGATAAGACTTATTTACTTGATTTTTGTTATTGTTTTAATAAATGTATTTATTTAGTTGGCTGCCTTGGGTCTTCGTTGCTGCGCGCGGGCTTTCTCTAGTTGCGGCAAGCAGGGGTTACTCTTCACTGCGGCGCGCGGGCTTCTCATTGCGGTGGCTTCTCTCGTTGCGGAGCACGGGCTCTAGGTGCGCGGGCTTCAGTAGTTGCAGCACGTGGGCTTAGTAGTTGTGGCTCGCAGGCTCTAGAGCCCAGGCTCAGTACTTGTGGTGCACGGGCTTAGTTGCTCCACGGCATGTGGGATCTTCCCAGACCAGGGCTTGAACCCGTGTCCCCTGCATTGGCTGGCGGATTCTTAATCACTGCACCACCAGGGAAGTCCCTTGATATTTGTTTTGAAAAGTAAAAAGAAAACGATATTTCAAAGAAGTATGTGGCATGTCTACAACCAAACCAATTTAACAGCCATGTTCTAAGAACTTGCTGTGGTCCAAGCTTGTGAGAATGGGGGGGAAGAGGACATTCCAAAAATGAACCAGACATGGCAGCTCTCCTCTGGGAGCGTGTGAGGTGTCCAAAGAATGGGTGAATAAGTGAACACGTGAGTGATGAATGAATGCAAAATCAGGATTAGTAGTAAGTTTGAGAGCAATTCCACTCCTTCATTTAATTGCATTAATATGGTCCACAGAGTTAGGAGAATATACACTTTTCCTGAGTTAATATCTTATGGTTCTTCTTGCTGCTTAATGTTTTTTTACCTGTTCCCCCAAACACATTTTTGGTTTCTAGAATCTTTTGCAATTTGCAAATTTTGCAATTTCTATGAAGTCTCCAATCTGATCTCGAATGATGAAGGAAAGGAGTCTTCAGACCTGGGGATGGAATCTTATATATTTTATTTTATGGAGTGATATTCTCTGCCCTCCTTTCACACTTCCGCCAGATCTTTAGTTTAGACTCTTACATCTCTCTCCATGCAGATGTCATTAGTGTTTTGGATGAAATGTTTCTATGGACTTGGATTCATTTTCTAAAGCAAATCATTTTGTGTTTTTTTCTTTAATTCTTATTGGAGTATAGTCGCTTTACAATGTTGTGTTAGTTCCTGCTGTACAGCAAAGTGAACCAGCTATACATATACAAATATCCCCTCTTTTTTGGATTTCCTTCCCATTTATGTCACCACAGAGCACTGAGTAGAGTTCCCTGTGCTATACAGTAGGTTCTCGTTAGTTATCTATTTTATACGTAGTACTGTATATATGTCAACCCCAATCTCTCAATTCATCTCACCCCCCTTTCCCCCCTTGGTATCCATAAGTTTGTTCTCTACATCTGTGTCTTTATCTCTGCTTTGCAAATAAGTTCATCTGTAGCATTTCGTGTTTTTAAGGAACAAACGCCACTTCTCCCCAAGGGGTGTTGGCTAATCTCTTTGTGGAGTGTACACGATAGTATTCGCAAGCCACACGTGAGGACTACAGGCAAGGCCGCTGCTGCCCTTGTGGATACTGCAGTCTCCACGGGGCAAAAGGCAGTACGGTTGTCTTGAGAGAGGAGGCCAACACATGCCCTAGGACTTCACGGGAGAGACATGGCTTGATGTGGGCAACAGCTGTCAGGGCAGGTTCTGAGATGGAAGAGGGACATCTCCCGTGGAAAGTCAAAAGGAAAGAACTGGTCCAATTTTCAGCCCTCCATCCCTCCCACCCTGAACACCCTTCGTTCCTCATGAGAAGCAGTGGGCTGGTGAGTGGGTGCCTCGGTGGCGAGTGCAGACACAACCCCGTGACTTTGGGGAAACTTCTGCGCCTTTGGGCGGCTCGGGGCCTTGAGGTGCGTGTCAGAAGGAAGGACACCTCCTTGGGAAACTGTGCTATCCAAAAAGCAGCTTGAAAAGGCTCCCATCCCATCGGGTGACCAGCAGAACTTGCCACTGCAAGGGCCTCGCTCTTGTTCATAAGACTTCATTTTATTATTTCCGGGCTCTGTAATTTCTCCCACCCACTTTTAGACTGGAACAGTTAAGTTTCTGCACTTGTGTTAATTACCCTGGGGGCCTCCAGGCTACAGTGCATAACAAAAAGACTAACTAGTTTCCCACTGTCTTTTTGTTTCTTTATACTCCAAAACCAATCAATCATGTCCTTAGCCCCTCCCAAGAAACAAGTAGGTTTGTTAATGCCCTCCGACAAAGAGGCGAAGAAATTCAATGCAGGTGGAGCTGAATCACACAACCATGCATATTAGTACGGGCCTGGGGGCTGCACAGGATTAATACGCTGGGAGCTGGGAATTTTTAATATAAACCAGAAAATGTCACCCATGGCACTAATGTTCCTTTTGTGATGAGACAGAGATGATTCTGGTTAAACGTAGAGCAGAGTGTCTCTTTCTGGAACTCTGAGCTAACACGGACTGAGTCCTGAATCTCCCAGGGCTTGCCCCCATGGCACGAAGTTCCATGTCTGGGGCAGTTTACTGTTTACTCCAAGGTGAAGCTTTCCCTCACCTGTCAGCAAGACGCTTCCAAACCACTTCCCAAATGCTAACCTCAAAACCAGAAGTAAATTACGAGAGAAATAAGATAAACACATGAAAATTTAAATAGAAAAAATTAAACGCAATGAAATGCTCAAGTTATCCACTAAATTACAAAGTTTAACAAATAATCCCAAACTTACAGAATGATTTAAAAGCAAACAAAAGAAGCACTCACCACCGGTAACTCTGGTCAGGGTCCAAACCAAGGAGGCAAAGCTCTGCAAGTTAAACCGTCCGCTGAGCAATGGGGCCTCTGCACTTACTTCCAGGATTCGAGGAATCAGATCTCAAACCAAACCTGCAGAGAATCAGTTCTGGGTCTCCAGCTCATCACCAGGGTCTGACTTCTCACTCACAAGGCAGGGCTGCTCCAAGAGGCATCATGGCCGCTACCACTTCTCCCAGCCTCCCAGGCCCACGGGGGCTGGGCATCCCTTAATAGCCACGCCTGATTCCTCACACCACACACCTGCCCACCAGGCCAGTCCAGGTGAGTAGAGTTCCTGATTAGGGAACCACTGACAGCCATTCTCCCTCTGGCTCCACCGCTAGGCCTGTGAGTACCACTGTCAGTTCCTTGATTGATTTTCAAAATTAAATAATATCGTTTACATACAGCTTAACAGGCATCAGAAAAATCTGTCATCTGATGTGTTTCTCAGAGTAATTCTAGAAGGTAGATAACTATCGTTTAGAGATTTCAGAGAAGAGGCGACAGACAGCACAGAGGGAACACACGGCTAGGAGGCTGCTAGGCCAGGATTCAGACCCAATTCTGTGACTCCACTGCCACGCATGTGCGTCCTTTGAGATCAGAGGTCATACTGTCCCCTCCCTGCAAGATGTTGAAGGTAGGTTCTGCGATACAGCTGATACACGGTAAAGAGGAAAGAGTGTGGGTTCTGGAGAAAAAGCTGGATTCTGATCCTGGGTCGGTCGCTCGCCATCTGGGAAACCGTGAGTAAATTCCCTTCCTGCTGTGAGCCTCCCAATCTTCTCTGGAAAATGGGACGAACACCCACCTCCTTCGTGTTGTGAGGATTAAAGGCAGTAACTATGTAGAGCGGGCACCTGGTAGTCAGTCCTCCCTTCCATGCCCCTGAGGCCCTACCCTCTAAAGAGATTTAGAACTAATCTCTGTAGGGTTTGCGTCCGTGATACGCTTATACGCACAGCTGCAGGTTAAAATGAACATCAGTGACAGCACTGAAGCCAATGGATTTCCAAAGAGGCTGGAGGGCAGGGTGTAAGGAGCAGAGGATGGAAGTTGTGGGGACACTGGGGTTGGGGACAACTGTAGGGTCTGGCCTTTGTAGCGACACAGGGAGCCTCCACAACTGGCACCTAGGATGACCCAGGGCCCTGTTTCTAGTATCCTCGAAGCTGGTGCCTACTTACCACTTACCCCAGGCTCTTACACATTGTGGGTGCTGTTTCCACAGGGTGATACATCCAGCTTCTCTACTTCAGCATTATGCCACCCTAGTTTTCTATAGTCTTATAAGCCATTTCCTCCTGTCATGTTGCAAGGTAGGGAGAAAATGTACAAATCAAGTAGCCTAGATAAGCAGCATGGTGGATTCTGGAAGAGAACCAGGAGGTAGAAAGCAGTGGCTGGTGTGAATTGCAACCAAAAGTTCTCATGACTACACAGGCATGGGTGGGGCGAGGGGAGGTAATCCGCAATGCTGACAACTTTTCATCTGATGGGACAGAGGAGAATTCCAGCCCCAAGAGATGAGGTCTGCCAGGAGTGCTGGGAAGAGGCCTGCGAGTAGGCTGATGAGACCCAGCTCTGCCACATCCTCCATGAGATCATAACAGACATTCCACCACTCTGGCTTCCTCATCCATGGAATGTGGGAGTGGGACCGGGCTGGCTCTGGAATCAGACAAACCTAGGTTCAGGCTCTACCGCTTACTCGTTACGCAACTTTGGGCAAGTTTCTTTGTATCTCCACAAGCTCCAGTACTCTCAACCGTCAGGTGGGGATGAGAGACCTCATCTCGAGAAGCTGTTGGAGAATTAAGGGAGGAGGTATGTGAATATCTACCCTCTTGCGCAGTGACAGGTCCATAAGGCTCCCGGCACAGCTGCTGCTTTCTCAGTTAATACTGGTCTCTTTTCTTGATTCTAGCTCTAAATTGCTGTGAACGTATGAATCCATGGTGCAATGCAACGAGTCGATCCTCAGTGATCTCACATGGCCACGCTACCCTCCCTAAACCTCAACTATCAAGCACAGAGGTGCCGTTCACTGAAGCAGCAAATGGACAAATCAACGTGGACAAGAAGGTGGAAATAAACAAGAGGCAGGATGGTGAAGGCAAAAGGACCCAGAACTGGGGAGCAGTGGATCTGGGGTGGATCTCTAACTCCCTCAGTCACTAGCCATGAAACACGTGACTTTGGTGCAAATTTTCTTAATGTTTCTGAGTCTCAGTTTTCTCATCTGTAATATGGGAATAATCATATATGTGTAAAAGTGCTCTGCGGATTAGAAAGTGCAATTGGAATGTTAGTGGTCAGTTGCCTGCCATGATTCCTGGCAAGCGATTTGAAAATTTGTCCAAATATACAAGTTTGAAAATGCAGTTTAAATGTTTTGAGAGCTAAACAATGACCTTAGCAGTCAAACAAAACTTCAAACTTTCCCCAAATCCTCACTTTCGAATTCGAGTGACTATCATGTGGATTGTTGAGGTATATGCCCCCCCAAACAGCTGGGCTTGTTTTCCTTCGCAATCAACTAATCCCTCCAGTGACCCACTGGCCCCCCAACTACTGGTGGCCTGATATTAACTTGAAAAACAATGTGATAAACCACTGTCTTATTTTAACAGCTAGCTAGGGCAGGGCAGGAGGAATCCCCACCCACACTTGCTCTGAACAGACATGGTGTTGCAACCGATGTGAAAACAAGATAAGGAGAAACATCTGTCAACAGACTCAGGCCTCCCCCAGAGCCGGGCTGCTTTCTGTGTATTCTGCACAGATGGGAAGCCGGAGGCCACGCAGTCACCTGCAATGCTGCTCTGCTGTGGCCGCAGTGCTGAACACGGTCTAAAGAATGCTGGGCAGCAGCTCAGAGACACATGCACCTCACTCACTTGAGCCTTTAGCTGTCTTTTAAAATATATATTTAGTGACATAATGCCTTGTAGGAATCACCATTAAGGTTCAAATCCTACCTGCTTAAAACTATTATATTTAGGATGGATAAACAAGGTCCTACTGTATAGCACAGGGAACAATATTCAATATCCTGTGATAAATCATAATGGAAAAGAATATGAAAAAGAATGTATATATATATATAAAACTTTGCTGTACAGTAGAAATTAATACAACATTGTAAATCAACTATACTTCAATAAAATAAACTTTTACAAAAAATCCTATCTGCTTAGAACTGAGGAATTAAAAATCATTTGGTCATCAGACCAGGGGCCCTACGCTCAATGTGTCTGTTCAGTAACTTCCCAACAGCTCTAGAATAAGGGTAGCTCTAAATGATGTCGTTGAAAACTTCATTTTAAACCCCCTTTGTTATGGTTGGGTTGCAGGAATGGATGAAGTGATGCAAGGTGCTGCAAGGCAGTTCTTTCCTCTGTCTTACCTGATCATCAGACCTCCAGAAAGAGAGGCAATGAGGGTCCAAACAACATATCCAAGGTGTTAAAAGGATCGTAATACATAAAACATGACATGCATAAATGCTTACGAGTAGTGAAAAGAGAACATTTTTTTTTAAAGGAGTAAGAAAGAAACCACAAAGTCTCTTAGAACTACTGAACCAGTGCTGGTATTAGATGCTTACCGGCATCTCTGGGTGTCGTCTCTCTCTGAATAATGGAGGGACTACCATAGGATCCCAGGAGACAGTCCCAGGAGGGGTAGCGTTATCATCATAACACAAAGTCTGGACAACTCAACACGTTTGCAGGGGGAGACCCAGGCGCATACGCTCTCCAGCCCGCTGGCCCGAGTACGGGAACTCCTATCCATCCACAGCCTCCTGTCATTTAATGCCAGAGTTTCCAGTGCCTTCCAAGCATCTATGCAACTGAGTGATGACAGGTGTGGATGGAATAGAAGGACTAAATGCAAGTTTTAGATTTTAAAGCAGATTAGTTGTGAATGGCATGCCCCAAATTAAGCGCAAGCTAAGTGCCAAACTTTATGCTAGGAGCTGGAACCTCAAGACCAATATGGCACGCTTGGGAATTCTATGGTGGTCCAGTGATTAGGGCTCCAGGCTTTCACTCCTGAGGGCATGGGTCCGATCCCTGGTCGGGGAACTAAGATCCTGAAAGCCGCACATCTGTGACCAGAAAAAAAAAAAAAAAGATTTGGCACCCAGGAAACCCCCAGTCCAAACACATCTCTTAGCTGCTCTCCCTTCCCAGAACTTACAACGCCTTCCCATCAGCAACGGCAGTGCTTCCTAGGCCTTAACCCTTTCTAGATCAACTCGTTAGTTTTGCTATATCTGCACTTGTACTCTACTGGATTTAAGGATTGTTCTTTAAGGCAACTCATTTACTTTAACTCAAACACATCTTAGCGAAAATTTGATATGACATCTATAAATGGAAAACTAGTCCTACTTGCCATAAACAGAAAATATCTAATAATTAAAAAAAAAAAATACAAGGGACTTCCCTGGTGGCGCAGTGGTTAAGAATCCACCTGCCAATGTAGGGGACACGGGTTTGAGCCCTGGTCCTGGAAGATCCCACATGCCGCAGAGCAGCTAAGCCGTGCACCACAACTACTGAGCCTGCACTCTACAGCCCGAGAGCCACAACTACTGAGCCCATGCACCACAACTAAGGAAGCCCGCGTGCCTGGAACCCAAGCTCTGCAACAAGAGAAGCCACCACAATAAGAAGCCCGCACATGACAACAAAGAGTAGCCCCCGCTCACCGCAACTAGAGAAAAGCCTGCACGCAGCAACGAAGACAGAACGCACCCAAAATAAATTTAAAAAAATACAAAACAGTCTTACTAAGTTCTAGGTACATACTCTTCCCTGTAAGTGTTCTGAGCCTAAGGCCTATAGCTCTCTGTTAAAAAGAGAGATTAATAAGTACTAGAGAGGTGTTAAAGATCAACTAACTCTGAGCTGAGACCCTCCCCTATAATCAGAATTGGAAAAGGATTCATTGATCACCACGTGACTCTGCCTCTTTGGGTCACATCTGCATATCACCCAAGTCAAACACCGTGGTCCACTAAACACCATCTGTGCTCCCTAGCCCACTTCATGATTGGTCCTCTACCCAGAGCCTAGAACATTCCACAGGAATACGGGGGGAACTCAACACATATATGTTGAATGAGCTCATGGGTGCATATCTTAGCCTCATCCCTCTTTATTCCAGCCATGCCTATAGGCTTACTTCTCCTCAGTGGACCCATGCCTTCTCATAAGCCTCCACGCCCTGTGCCACCTGTATCCTTTATGGAATATTTTTCCTCCTCCCTCTAGTTTCCTCCAACTTGTCCACTCTCAGATCTTCAAGTCTTAGGTTGTGTCATCTTCCCTTCATGGTTTTCCCTCACCACTTCAGGCTGAGACTAGCCATCCTTTTCAGTATGCCCGCTACATGGGTACCCTGGTCATCGTGATTATCACATGATAATCACTAATCTGCTTGTCTTTCTCTGCCCACCAGTCTCTAAACACCTTGACGGTTGAAGGTGTGCCTCCTATCTCCGGTGTTGAATGAAAGCATCTCTGGCTATTTCCCCATATGCTCCTGTTGTACCATACAGACCCTGCCTTTCCCTCCCGAGTCTGTGTAGACTGTGTCTCTGCCTGGAATGCCTTTGACAATCTGCAAACTCCCTTCCACGTTCCTGCTCTGAGAAGCCTTTCAGGGCCCATTCCCCAAGCCAGCTGTGACAGTCCTTCCTCCCTGTTTCCACGATCCCCCCAGTATACCACTTTACTGTAGGGTTTATCCCACCTCGGTGCAATTCTTTGTTTCTACTGTGCCACGATTCCGTAGACTATGAGAGTCTCGTTTTCGCACCCCCAAGGTCTAGACAGTGTCTGGTGCATATCATTAAATATTTTCTGAAGAAAGGAATTAATGACTAACAAGAAAACAGTTTTCTATTCACCTCTCCTCTTATCAATTCCAAAGGACCTAGAGTCACCGTCAGTAAAAGCAAGAGAATATTCAATTGATTGCTAACATATAGAGTGCTTACAATCTGTCAAGTACTTTATAAGCATTCTCTCTTTTAATTATCCCACAACCTTGTGAGGGTAGGGACTTGTGCTGATGCCAGTTTGCAGGCGAGGAAATATGGGCTTCGGGAGATTAAGTCACTTGTCCAAGTAACCTTGGCAGACCCAAGAAATGGACCCAGGCCTGATAAACTCCGATGTTCTTAACTACCACTCTAGCCTGATGTGACCTTCCTCTCCCTGACCGACTGCCCTCCTTCGTGATCAGAAGCCCAATCCTGAGCAGATGGACCTGGGCCTGCCGTGGGCAGCTTTGACCGTGGCCTTTGAGAGCACAATCAAGCCACCAGGCAGCCCCTGCCCAAAGCACAAGGCCCCCATAGAACGGCCACCTGGCCTCTCGCTTGAGCTGTGGGACTGGCCAAAATCACCAGTTCCTCACTTACCCAAGGCAGCCCTTCACTGATTCCAGAAGTGTCTCCTTCATTTGCAAAATAATCAACAGTTTGACATCTAGGGATTTTCTTGCCAGTGGTGGGTGGCTACTACAATAATAGAGGATGCACTGGTGTCTTTGAAAGCTCAATGAAAACACTTCTTAAATAAAGATTTTAAATTCTAAATTGACTGAGGAGCAAGGTGAGAATCCAGCCACACCCCAGGGAGGGAAAGCATCTTGGTGCAGTTTTCCTAACTTCATTCTCTGCACCAGAGATGACACCGCGGCTGCTCTTTCTTCACTCAAAGTTCTGTGCTGAAAACATCTGAGGTAACAAAGGCCAGTTTCCTCGAATTTGCACCCAAGGAAGTGAGACGAAATGCTGCTTGGCTGCAGTAGTTTTGGTCCAGAAAACAGCAACTTTCTCCTACAGAAAGCAGCTTCAAATATTTGTATTAAAGTTAGGAGGGGAGAGAAGAAATAAGAGCCATCTTATAAAAGTTCCTTCCTGCTTCTTGATGATGTTAACAGAATTCTCTGCAGGAAAGGTTCAGCACAGGCCTAGGGCAGAACACACAGTCATGCGGTTTCCTTTTTCCAGTGATGAACCCCTCAGGAGAAACACTCCATTTTGGAAAGAAAGGACAACAAGTTAACTGTGGCCTCGAATCCTGGGTTTCTTTTCATTTGTTGGAAATAAGCTTGGTCCAGGGAGGAAAATCCTGGAAGGGGGAGGGATCCGGAAGACCTGGGATCTGGTTCTGGCTTTGCCACTTGAAAGAATCATTTAAATGCTCTAGGCCTCAGCTTTTCATAAAAGTCTGGGGATCAGCCCCAGCTGTGACTAAGTTTCCTTTCAGCTCTGAAATCCTATGATATTTGGTAACGTATTATACAGAGCAAGATGACACATCTGACACATCTTAGGGCGTCACGTCCTACGACAAATCCTCTTCCCGTAGCAGCGATGATTACATGGTGCCTACCCTCGGCCACTGTGTCTTACAAATTAAGGCACAAAAATGCGAAATAGTGGGCAAGGATGAGTTTCAGAGGGAGGAACAAATTTACTTGGCTCTCATTGGCTCTTGTGAGCATGTATTTAAATTTGAGTGGCTTTGGGGTCACTCAATATGTCTGCACATTAGAAGACCAGGTCTTGGCCAGGGATGCGCAGGACAGAGGCAGTCTGGGGACAGCAGGACCCCAATCTGTGGGTCGGTGGCTGCCTTACCTGATCAGCTTCTGCGCTGGCTGAGCTGACACGCCACAGTGGCTTCTTGTACCACCTTCTTTCCACTGACCTTCAGATAGGCTGACACAGTTAAACCACACAGGCCTCAAAAACCCTGAGAATGTCATTCTAGTTTTTGGCAGTTAACTTAAGAAAATAATCAGACGTGAAGTAAGCTAATAATAAGGTGCTGTTTACGGAGAGCTCGCTGTGTGCCGGGCGATGTGCTAAGTACTTTATATATACTATTCTATATAATCCTCACGGCAGGGCTTTGAAGTGGGTACTATTATCCCCATTTTACAAAACATAAAACCAAGGCTTTTAATCTCGCTCTGCTATTCAGGACACAGACATTTTTGTGTAAGAATGTTCATCGCAACAAAATGACCCAGATTTCCAAAAATAGGGAATCGATTAAATGGTATATTCATCTAATGGCATTCTAGAAATGCATGAGATACTATGTGAGAATAATTAATGACATAAGAAAATGTTTGCAGCAGATGACTAAGTAATAATCCCAACTTTGTTTAATTTACATATAACTATCTATACTATGGTATTTGTTCCTACTTGTTTCTTCTGTATTTTCCAAAGTTTACATAGTAAGCATATATCACTTTTTAAACTGTGGGGCTATTTAAAGGCCCATCACAAATAATCAAAAGCCCATCCCCATCCACGTTGGTGTCTGGATTCTAGAGAAGCACCCTAACAGATTCAGTTTCTACACAGCAGACATCTCCCCAGTCAGAAGCAAGCGGTCCCCTCAGCTGCTCCCCTTATTCCTCAGGCACGCCGTGCATGAATGTGGGATTGAGTAGAATTTCAAGGCAGATGAACAGTTCTTTCTTTAAGATTGTGGCTCCTGTGATGCCATTTGGCCCAGGTCACTATGCCCTAAAGAAGTCAGGCAGTGAACCCAAAATGAAATGACCAACTAAAACAAAACAGAATGCATGAACACTCTCCACTCAATTACTATGATTGTTGTTATCATTATTTCTAGCAGTAGTAGTTATTTAAATGAGGCATTTGTGTCAGGATAGGGAGAAGAGCTACTACAGAGTTGGCTTCATGACTTGGAAAATTCTCTCAGCTTGGAGACCTGGGAGTGCCCGGAAGATGGCCGTGGAGAAGTGGCAAGACTCTGAGGGGTGGGAGAAAGAACGTGGGCTCTGGCTTCAGGGAAGCTCGGGTTAGAATCCTGATCCCAGGGTATTCCCTGGCAGTCCAGTAGTCAGGACTCTGTGCTTTCGCTGCAGGGAGCTCAGGTTTGATCCCTGGTCAGGGAATTAAAAGCCCACAAGCCACGCAGCATGGCCAAAAAAAAAAAAAAAAAAAGAATCCTGATCCCATTTACTAACTGAGTGACACTGGCCAAATCCTTAACTTTCTCATCTGTAAAATGGGTGCGAAGGGACTCTTGAAAGCATAGTAGGAAACATGCAGAAGGTGTTTAATATCTTTCTCCCAGCCCCTCCTCGCCCATCCTCTCTCCAGCACAACACACCTGTTCTCCATCATCCTCAAGTTCCAAAATCTACCCCCTGCGGGAGTGGAGCAAAAATCTCCCTTGGAAAACCAGTGTTGTGAAGGACCATCTCAAATGGAAGGTTTGAATCAAAGTGCCAAGCCATTTAATCAGTCCTCGTGGGCACCTGAAATTCAGGCAGGATCCCAAACAGATGGTCAACTGCCATGCTACGCACACCTGGAGATGCCACGACCTTGTCGTATTTATTAGACGCTCCTCAGGCAACAAAGGTGATGGTATCACAACCACCTACCATTTGTGCGGCTTGGGATAAACTCGCAATTGCACCTCGCCTCAGTGGAGGTATAAAAAATTGGAAAGAGCTTCATTTTACTTAAGGGAAAATAGCTCGCTCATATAGCTTGGTCAGCACACGGGAAGAGGAGGTGGGGGAAGAAGGGTCTTAAGGGAAAGGAGGAAGCCAGTGCCTGGACTAGTTATTCCAATGAGGCATTTGTGGCAGGAAAGGGAGAGGACACAGAATATTCTAGTCTCTACTCTCCCCTCAATATCCACTAACCCCAGCTCTATTCGTGTGCCCGGATGGCCTTTCCTCCAAGGCCACGGGCTCTTTCCCCATACATCAGGGCCAAGCCTTGCTCACCCTGCATACATCCAGCCTCGAAATGTTTTGTCATTGTTTTCTGAACATTTAAGACCACCTTAGCACCATTTCAACCTCTGTTGCACATCGCCCACTGCAGTCACGGTGCCCCTGCGTTCCCGAGAGGGAACCAGTGTTCCTGGCTCCAAGCCCTGAAGTCAGGCAGGGCACCGTGCATCCTCAGAGTGGACACGTGTCTTGCTGCTTCTACCCTAGGTCACGTGTCGGCCGGTTTTCTTACCGACTCTTCCTTCGTGGGCATTTAGTGTCTCTAATTTGACTTGACTCAGCTCGTTAGAGAGAAAGTCTGCTTCTCTGGGATTCCCCTTAGGGTTTGTCTGGCTGGCTTTCCACTGGGCACGTAAACAGCCCCCAATATTGTGTGTCTCCTAAGGACCCCAGCCACATCAGGTTGAAGCTGGGGTGAGACTTCCCCAGAGGTCTTGCCAAATGGCCTGGGATGAACCCTTCTCCTTGTTGGTTTTGTTTTCCATGAGCAGAGACAAGAGAGGGGCCTGGTGGCCTGCAGTGGGTTGCACCAGGGGGCGCTGGTTTAAGGCCCAGGGAGGCCCGGGGTCAGTGCCTCCTTGCTCCACCCTGGGACCCTGTACAACTCACTCAGCTCTCGGAGCCTCAGCTTCCTCATCGAGAAACGGTGGTAACAGTATCTGTTCTGCCTTCACCTTAACAGGGTTGCAGTGAAGCTCAAGGAAGAGAATACAAACAGAAATGCTTTACAAACTGTAGCGCGCTGTAAGGATGAGAGGTTTCATCGTTAACACAGGGATGCATCTGGTCATAAGACATTACATGTTAATAAGCCCGTTCCTGCATATAACCTGGACCACTCACGGGAGGAAACGTTCAGAGGGAAACACTACCCCAAATAAGAAGAATAGGGAGGCTTCCCTGGTGGCGCAGTGGTTGAGAGTCCGCCTGCCGATGCAGGGGGCGCGGGTTCGTGCCCCGGTCCGGCAAGATCCCACATGCCGCGGAGCGGCTGGGCCCGTGAGCCATGGCCGCTGAGCCTGCGCGTCCGGAGCCTGTGCTCCGCGACGGGAGAGGCCACAACAGTGAGAGGCCCGCGTACCGCAAAAAAAAAAAAAAAGAAGAAGAAGAAGAATAGGGAGTGGACAAAGATGAATACACTAAGTAATTCTCGAATATTTCTGGAGCACATGCCCTGGCAAACTCTTGTAGACAGTAGGATCAGGGTGATGATGGAGACAGTCAAGGTCCTTGCTCTCAGTCCCAGTCAGCAGAGAATAAGCAAACAAGCAAAAAACGAGGTCAGTTGTCCTGCCTCTGTGGGCACAAGTGGGCTCTCACCTTCCCCATTTTCCCGTTCTGAGACTGCAGGAAGGTTGGCTGCAAACTCAGTGTTAATCCAAGGAGAACACCCAGAATTGGTGAAAGAAAAAAGTTACCTTCCCCAACAGGATAAGATACACAATTTCAGACACATGAAGATGTGTTGGTTCTTTATATTGTTGGTAAAGTGACAGCACAATGAAATGCTGATGAGCCAGAGATGTTAAAACATGAGAGATCTGGACAAGCGATTTTCCAGGTATAGGAGGGTTTCTAGCATCAGCTGGGAATCCTTGTTGAAATCTTAAAAAAGGAGAATCAGCCTGTATCACTTTGCGTTCCTCTCCATTTTTCCAAATGCAGAATATTGAACCAAATAATTTTCAGTTTTAAAACTGTTCATACCTCATCGTTCATAATATACCACTTCCTCCAAGAAGCCTCTCATCACCCAGCAAAATTAATACCCCCTTCTCTGCAGCTCTATCATCTGTGAGTAACTCCACAAAGCACTTTCACAACATACCATCACCCTGAATTATCGGTTTGTCCCTCACTAGAGGAAGAGCATCCCCAGCCGGGGCTGCACTTTATTTGATTGTGAATCCCTGACACCTCATTATCACGGAGGACACACGGCAGGTACTTGATACATGCTCACTCACGAGGTCACTTCTCACTGGCCCACTGTGTATCTACAGCCAATGTACGTGAACGTGAACACAGTCGCTAGGACACACTCTGCAAGTTGGTTTAACAAGACAAACGTCCCATCTTCACTTGGTCTTCAGTGATTCTCCCACAAGGACTTGTGCTTTATCTGGTGTCTCACCAAGAGTTCCTGGTCAGGTGAGGTTTTGATCCAAATAAAATCTACATTAAAGGGACTTCCCTGGTGGCGCGGTGTTTAAGAATCTGCCTGCCAATGCAGAGGACACGGGTTCAAGCCCTGGTCCGGGAAGATCCCACACGCTGCGGAGCAACTAAGCCCGTGTGCCACAACTACTGAAGCCAGCGCGCCTAGAGCCTGTGCTCTGCAACAAGAGAAGCCACCGCAATGAGAAGCCCGCGCACTGCAACGAAGAACAGCCCATGCTTGCTGCAACTAGAGAAAGCCCATGTGC
This sequence comes from Tursiops truncatus, assembly GCF_011762595.2. Taxonomy (NCBI): domain Eukaryota; kingdom Metazoa; phylum Chordata; class Mammalia; order Artiodactyla; family Delphinidae; genus Tursiops; species Tursiops truncatus. The sequence continues at coordinate 10,507,875 of NC_047041.1, forward strand.
AGCAACAAAGACTCAATGTAACCAAAAATAAATAAATTAATCTTTTAAAAAAAATCTACGTTAAAAATGGATAGTTTCCTCTTTTTTTTTTTTTTTGCAGTACGCGGGCCTCTCACTGTTGTGGCCTCTCCCGTTGAAGAGCACAGGCTCTGGACGCGCAGGCTCAGCGGCCATGGCTCACGGGCCCAGCCGCTCCGCGGCATGTGGGATCTTCCCGGACCGGGGCACGAACCTGCATCCCCTGCATCGGCAGGCGGACTCTCACCCACTGCGCTGATAGTTTCCTCTTGATCTAACTATCAATTTATAAGAACTATCAGAAAAAGATGTCCCATGACATCCTGGGGCTACCTATAGCATGATCCAGACTACGGGAAACTACAGACACACAACCTAGTTTCATTGACCAAAAAACTACAAATAAAAATAAGAGAAGGGCGGGAAGGGAGGGTAGCCACACGAAGAGGCATATCTGTCAATTCATGTAGGAACCTTATCTGAATCCTGGTTCACACAAAAAAAATACTTTTAAAAAACATTATAAGGATAAAAAAATAATAATAAAAAAAAATTATAAGGAAATAGAGGATATGTGATCACTGACTGGATATTTGATATTACATAATTATTTGTTTTTTAGGTGTGATCATGATCCTGCAGTTACATTTTAAGGAGAGTTGTAATCTCTTAGTGGCATATATGGAAATATTTACAGATGAAATGATACGTCTAGGATTTAATTCAAAACAATCTGGAGGAGGGTGGAGAAATGTGTGGTATAGATGAAAAAAAATCAGGCAGGAATGGCTAGATACATTGTTTCATTAATACCACTCTTGCTACCTTTAGGTAAGTTTGAAAATTACTATTAAATCAGTACTTTATTAAATTTTCGATCTGGTGAATTCTATAGAGCAGGATTCTCCATGATGGTGCTGTGCTGGGTACTGGCCCCTCTTGGCGGGGCAGGGCAGGCTGCAGACAGCCCAGGACTGGGTTACTCCTCTTGCCCTGCAGAGAGAGCAGATCCCCGGGTCCTGACTCCTGTCTTCCTCAGAGAAGCTACTGGTTAGAGAGAAATGTGTGTCTCAGGTTCTGGGAACCCAAAGAAAGGAAAAGAAGTATTTCTCCGCTTCTCCTATGAAAAAATAAAAGCCCAGGAAAGGCAGACTGGAGAGAATTTGGGATTTGGAGTCAGAAGTTTTGGATTCCCTCCTTGCCACCCATCTAGGACCAGTGAACTTCTCAGTGCTTCAATGTCCTCATCTCTAAAATGGGAATATGACTACCCTCCATGTCAAAGAACTGGGCTGAGGATTAGAGGAGATCTCGCCTGGGAAGATGAGAGGTAGGGTGGCGCGGTGGGTCAGAGACTTGGGTCTGAACGGTGGCTCCATTGTACCAGCCACACGGTCAAGTTCTAAATAAGTGAAAACTATTAAAATTAATTATTTAAGAAAAAGCAATTTGTTCAAGGCCTCCAAGTGAGTCAGCAGGGCACTACTCAGCAGGAGAATTTGCGCTCAGCCGTCCTCCCCACTCACCCTCTGAGCTTCCCTTGTGGCTGTATCTGGGCGGTTGATTCACCACCTGTCACTTTTTGGACAGAGCAGGGAGGATGGAGAGGAGGAGCTGGGGAATCGTGTTCTGACAGCTGGGCCACCCCAGCGGGGGCAGTGATGAATCAGTCTTGCCGCTGCCATGCTCAGTACACGAGGTTTCCTGAGCCGAGGCCAGGCATCCAAGATGCTCTGACCAAGCCTTTTTGTGTGATGGCCATAGATGGCCATCCTTTGTGCCTTCTCCCCTGTAACTTCACAGGCTTCTCCCAGCCTCCGAGTAGAAACACATTTTTGCCAGCCCTGCCGGATCAAGCTAACAAGAGGGACGTGTATGCGTGTGCACGTGCGTATATGCATGTATAAGAGTATGCATATGAACCCACGCCTGTTACCTCAGTGGGGCGGTGCGCCGTCTCAGTGCCATAGTGGAAGAACAGGGAACAGGACACCCAAACGACGATGGCCAGACCCCACTTGCCCAGGCCCTGCTTTATTTAGAGGTGAGCTCAGCTGTGATCTCAGAGGACCTCCCTGCGGTGTGATTTCCAGGTGGAGTATTCAGTCTGGCTGATCGCAGACCTATATTCTGAATCTCATCATCGTCTTTCTGTGTCCAAAGACAAAGCACTAGAGGTACAAGGAGGCAAAAACGCCATTTCCTTTGTGAGTGACTGTTTCTGTTTGACTAAGGAAACAAGAAAAAGGACCACAGATAGGGATATGTATTTATGGAGAATGTGGAATTTATTGGTAGATTTTTTTTTTTTCTTCTCATTTACAGTGTCTTGGATTTTGCTCTAAGAATCCCTTAGGCTTCCTCCAGTTTAGGATAAGAAAACAAGTGGAGCACTGGATTCGTTCTATTATGCTTTTAAACAACTATTATAATGAATGACATTAATTACTAGGAACAGGCAAGATTTAAATAAAAACAAATAAGGGGACTTCCCCGGTGGTCCAGTGGTAAAGAATCTGCCTTCCAATGCAGGGGACATAGGTTCAATCCCCGGTGGAGGAACTAAGATCTCACATGCCTTGCCTGAACGCCACAACTACTGAGCTTGCACGCCTCAACAAGAGAGCCCGCGTGCCACTAACTACAGAGCCCACGCGCCCTGGAGCCCATGCACCACAACTAGAGAGAGAAAACCTGTATGCTGCACCTAGAGAAAAGCCCGAGCGGAGCGCCGCAATGAAGAGCCCACACACCGCAACGAAAAAGACCTCACATGCCTCAGCGAAGATCCCGCGTGCTACAACTAAGACCCGATGCAGCCAAAAATAAAAAAGAAAGAAAGAAAACTTAAAAATAAAAAAAATTTATAAAATAAATTCATACTTACATAAATAAATAAAAACAAATACGTACACATGAAATGATGTCTAGGCAAACTTCATTTGCTATCAAGCAGCACCTAATCTAACTTTAATTCTTCTAAATAAAAAAAGAGCTTTGATATCTTATTTCAGGTGTTGAAAAGTCTAGGGTTTTGCTCTGCATAATACATTTTCCCAGCACAAGCCGCTCAAGAGTATCTGGCTTTGTGGAAGTAGCTCTGACATTAAAAAGCCCTTAACTAACTGTAACTTATCAGAAAGAAAGAGTCAATTTGCCTTTTAAGCATTCCTTATTCTGCTGCAGTTGTGGAGAAAAAACAGGGCTCTAGTTCTTTCAGATTGCTTATACATGGAACAGGGGATGAGTGTTTTCGTGGAAATAAGCAAGCCTGTGTTTGAGTCCTAACCAGTCCTAACCAGCTGTGTTTCTTTGAGCAGGTCAGTGTCTCTCTCTGGGCCTCCATTTCTTCATCTGAAAAATAAAGGTTTGGCTTGGATGTCATTCCCAGCTTATTGGATTTTCACAATAAAGCATAAAGATCAGGAGGTATTACTTGAAGGCAGAGGATCAGAATCCTATAGATCAAGGGTCAGCAAACTACAGCCCATGGTCAAATCCAGCCTGCTTGCCTGCTTTTATACAACCTGCCAGCTAAGAATGGTATTTACATTTTTAAATGGATGAAAAAAAATCAAAAGAAGAAGAATATTTTGTGACAGGTGAAAATGACGTGAAATTCAAATTTCAGTGCCCATAAATAAACTTTTGTCAGAACACAGCCACCTCATTTGTTTACATATTGTCTGTCTGCTTTTGCACTACAAAGGCAAGGCTAAATAGTTGTCACAGTGACGGTCTGGCTGGCAAAGGCTAAAATATTTACTCTCTTTACAAAGTTTGCTGACCCTTACTATATAGATCAGTAAGGCTCCAACTTTAAGGTACATCCCGATCACCTAGGGATTTTATTAACAGTAGATTCTGATTTAGTGGGTTTGGGGTGGAGCTCAGATTCTGCATTTCTAACTAGCTCCTGGGTGGTGCAGAAGCCACTGGTCTGGGGACCACATTTTGTATGACGAGGCTGGGCTCTATTAGACAAACCTGGTTATGCCGTGTACTTGCTCAACATCCTTTGGTGCCGTTCCAGAGCCTTCATGTTAACTCAGACCCTTACTACAGTGTGATTCTTGCCCGTGTGTCCAGCTTCACTGGCCACAGTGCATCTCGCACACATACCCGGAAATGCACACCACGTGTGCACACCCATGCCCTCCACTCCCTGATGCTCACCATTCTCATCCACACACCTGTGCACACACTGATCTCTTTGCCTCTAACATCCTCTCCTCTCCCCATCCCTCCACCCTCAACACGTCCAATTGTCCTTCTTGCCCTTTGGCTGAGTGGCACCTCCTTGAAAGGCGCCTTCCCAGATTCGCTGAGGCTAAGTGGTCCTTTGGTGCGGTCCCTATTTATACGTCACACTCCTCTTTGCAGCCTGAATCACATGGCGTATGTCACTGACGTCCTTAAAGCACAAGTCGTCTTGTTTATTCCTAGATGCCCATTGACCAAGCACAGTTCTCAGTATAGGGCAGGGGTATCATGCACAGTATTTGAAATCGGACAAATGAATTGCCCAGGATCACCCAGGAAATCAAGTGAAAAGCTGGGACGGGAGCCCAGACCTTCAGAATCCTGGTGTGTGTCTTCTTTTCCCTGACCTGCACCTCAGAAACGAATGGGGGAATTAGTTCCATGGCATTTCAAACAGAGGGAAATTCAGCCTGTCCTCTGAGACACTTGCAGGGTTTGGGAATAGCAGCCCCTTCCCATGGCTGCCACTTTGTGGAGAACAGAGAACTTCTGAGCCCAGGGAGCAGCTCCCGAAGACACAGCTTTTGGCCCCTGTACGGCAGGTCCCCACAGCAGTGCTGGCAGACTGGGCACCCACAGCAGTGAGTCAGTCATCCTGGGACTGCCTCATACAAAGCACTGAGAAGTGGTGAGTGAAAAGGCCTGGGAAAGAGATACAGCCGTCACCACCTTCTGTCTCTCAGGCTGCGGCCATTTCCCTTTCTCATTTCTTATGGCTTCTATCTCCTTATTAAGGCCACCTGGACCCGGAGGATGATAGGTCAGACAGTCAGATGTAGGCTGAGTGCAGCCACCAGGGAAAGAGGGGTAGCAAGCGCGATCCCCTGTCAGCCCAGCTGGGGCAGGATGGAGGGGACAGTGTGTACAGGGAGCCATAAACTACCCTGAAATGTGCCCCTACCTGCTCTATATGGCACCTTCCCCACCCCTCCTCCTAAAATCCCTATCATTAAATTCACAGGTATTCTCTCCAGAAGGTCACTGACAGTTGCAATGGACTGGATTGAATCACGGTCCCCACCCCGGTCCCCACCCCGACCCTGCAAATTCATATGTTGAATCCCTAGCCTCCAGGGTGATGGTATTTGGAGGTAGGGCCTTTGGGAGGGAATTAGGGTCAGATAAGGTCATGAGGTGGAGCACAGATCTGATAGGATTAGTGTCCTTATAAGAAGAGATAACCAGACCTACTAGAGAACGGACTTGAGGATATGGGAAGGGGGAAGGGTAAGCTGTGACAAAGCGAGAGAGAGGCATGGGAAGCAGCCGCATAGCACAGGGAGATCAGCTCGGTGCTTTGTGACAGCCTGGAGGGGTGGGATAGGGAGGGTGGGAGGGAGGGAGACGCAAGAGGGAAGAGATATGGGAACATATGTATATGTATAACTGATATAAAAAAAAAAAGAAGAGATAACCAGAAAGCTCACTCTATCTCTCTCCCCACAAGCACCCCACCCAGCAAAGGCCACGTGAAGACACAGGGAGAAGGTGGCCCTCTGCAAGCCAGGAAGAAGGACCTCACCAGAACCCTAAACCTGTTAGACCTTGATCTTGGAATTCTAGCCTCCAAACTGTTAGAAAATAACTGTGTGTAGTTTAAGGCCCCCAGTCTGTGGTACTTTCTCTTTTTTTTTAAATAATTAATTTTTATTGGAGTATAGTTGATTTACAATGTTGTGTTAGTTTCTGTGCAGCAAAGTGAATCAGTTATACATATACATATATCCACTCTTTTTAGATTCTTTTCCCATATAGGTCATTACAAGAGTATTGAGTAGAGTTCCCTGTGCTACACAGTAGGTTCTTATGAGTTATCTATTTTATACATAGTAGTGTGTATATGTCAGTCCAAGTCTCTCAATTTATCCCTCCCCCTGTGGTACTTTCTCTTTTTTTTTTAATAACTGAAGTCTTTTTTTTTTTTTGTCTGCGTTGGGTCTTCGTTGCTGTGCGCGGAATTTCTCTTGTTGCGGTGAGCAGGGGCTACTCTTCGTTGAGGTGCGCGGGCTTCTCATTGCAATGGCTTCTCTTATTGCGGAGCATGGGCTCTAGATGCTCAGGTTTCATTAGTTGTGGCACGTGGGCTCAGTAGTTGTGACTCGTGGGCTCTAAAGTGCAGGCTCAGCAGTTGCGGCACACGGGCTTAGTTGCTCCGCAGCATGTGGGATCTTCCCGGACCAGGGCTCAAACCCATGTCCCCTGCACTGGCAGGTGGATTCTTAACCACTGCGCCACCAGGGAAGCCCCTGTGGTACTTTCTTAAGGCAGCCTGAGCAGACTAAGACAGCAGCCTTCTTTCACGGGTAAACGGATCAATTTCAGTTTCCTCCAAGGAACCTTTATTAAGCTCAGGAAGGCAGGGACAAGTCCAGTTTTGTTTGCCATTGTTTCCCTAGCACCCAGCACAGGGCACATGAATAATGAATGTTAATAAAGAAATGAAAGAATGAACTGAGCGCCTGCTATGTACTAGGCACCATGCAAAGTGCTAGGGAAATAGGAAAACCAGGCCACTATCACCCCAAGGAGACATGGTCTAGTCTGGGAGGCTGATGTAAACTAAACATGATGATGTGATAGGAAAAGTGCTCCAACAGAGGTGTGGGTTGGGGCACATCTAATGTGCTGGGGCAGCATACACACGCAGCATACACACACACACACACACGCGCGCGCACGCACACACATATCCTGCTTTGAGATGGGAGTAGAGAGGAGGGTGGAGGAATGAGAAACAGGTAATACAATCTGAGAAAGTTTTTCAAAGGAGAGTATATTTGTAAAAAATGTACACCATTGCACCTAAGAGAAAAATGTACCCAGGAAGAAGACGTGTGTTGATTTGTCGATTCCTTAACGAATCTGAGCAAGACGCCCGCAGTGTTGAAAATGCAGGAACTTGAGTGGTCAAGGGGGCAGCAGGAGAGAAGAGGCTAGAAAGACAGGCAGCAACAAATAGGCCATTATCACCTCCTGATTGACAGTGATATCCCGAAACACACTAATGCGAAAGAAACAGAAGTCATTTCAATAGCGGAGGAATGCTGGACTGCTGGTATCTCGAAACTTCAAAACGAAATCTTCAAAGGGCTGTTAGGTGAGGTAGAAAAGCGTAAGGCTCTGAAGCCAGACTAATTCCGGGATGTTGCTGCAGTCACTTACAAGTTGGATAAATTTTTAAATTGATCTGTCTCACTTTTCTCATTTGTAAAATGGAAATACTACCTGCAAATCCCCTCAGGATTAAGAAAAGAGTCAAACAACACATAGCAGATCCACAACAAATGTAAGATCTCACCAGCTGTCTGTCTCTATCTAATTAAGAAGCTCCAAACACCCTGCAGTACAAGATGATCCTTTGAAAACTTGGAGGAAGCATGGCTGCAGCACGATGTACCTCTTTGTTTGGTGATTATCTGCTGCTTCCGTGTCTCCCCCCTTCCTAAACTCAGGGATTCAGAAGGTCAGGAATGCATCCTGTGTCTCTGGGGCTCATGGATCTACACGGTGCGTGGCTTATCAGAGGGCCTTGAGACGTCAGAGAACTAAATTGCACAGATGGGCAAAGCGGACGCAGACCACCTTCACCAAAGTCACAAGACAGATGGACAGTGGAGTTCGTTCTAGCACTCTGACCTCGCAGTCCATTGATTTCTTGAGACCACATGGTGTCAGACCAAACAGAACAAAGGCTCTGATCTCATCCAGTGGCGTATGCATTCCTTTCCAAATCCCCACCACATGGGAACTGCCACCCAGCACGGAGCACCCCATGTCACCATCCTCCCTCTCGGGAGCGGCATCCACACGTTCGCATGGAGAAGCAGACACAACACTCGAAACAGCTCTTAAAACACTTTCCTGCTATGTGGTCTATAAACACAGGAAACGGCAGCTGGCTGGATTGCCGGGAACATTTATTTGCCAGTCAGGGTGCTAGAGCTCTGTGTGTGAGTTAAAAGCTGTGATCCAGGAATGAAAATAAACCAGGAAAGCAGAAACTGAGGTGACCTGACTGTAGCTCTAATGAAAAGGCCCTTGGAGTAGGAAAAACTAGGGTTGGCAACCCAGCTCTGCCGCTTAAATGCATGTTAAATAACTTTCTGAGCTCCCATTTGCTCATCTGTCAGTGGGTCTGTTAATAATACTGCATAGGTTTTCAGTAAAGAGTGATTTAGCGTTTGTAAGGAGCTGAGGCTAGTGAATGGCCCATAAAATAGGATTAAAAACGGTATCTACCACCATGCTCCCTGGTATTTATCCAAAGCAGTTGAAAACTTACGCCCTCACAGAAACCTGCACACAGATTTTTACAGCAGCGTTAGTCATAATTGCCCAACGCTGGAAGCAACCAAGATGTCCTTCGTTAGGTGAATGGATAAATAAACTGTGGTACATCCAGACAATGGAATAGTATTCAGTGCTAAAGAGAATTGAGCTATCAAGCCATGAAGACGTGGAGGAACCTTAAATACATATTACTAAGTAAAAGAAGCCATCTGAAAAGGCTATGATTCATAGCCTTATCATACACTCATACGGAATGATTCCAACCAGATGACATTTGGGAAAAGGCAAAACTATGGAGACGGTAAAAATGAGTGGTTTCCAGGGGTTGCTGAGGAGGGAGGGCTGCGTAGGCAGCAGGTGGAGCACAGAGGATTTTCAGGGCAGTGAAAATACTCCGTAGGATACTACAACGATGGATGCCTGTCATTACACATTTCTCCAAACCCATAAAATGTTCAACACCAAGCGTGAACCCTAAGGTAAACTATAGGCTTCGGGCAATTATGATGCGTCAGTGTGGGTGCATCAGTTTTAACAAATGTCCCACTCCAGTGAGTGATGCTGATCACGGCAGAGGCTGTGCATTGTGGGGGGCAGGGGGTATATGAGAACATTCCTCTCAATTTTACTACGAACCTAAAACTGCTCTAAACAAATGAAGCCTTTTAAGAAAATGGTATTTACCTCTAATACCTGTGAGGACCTAATATAAATTCACTTGACAACATCCAGATCTTTGGAAGAACTAAGGACCCCCAAGTAGAGCTATCCCCTCGCTCCTGTGTGATTCCAAAGCACCATTTACATCTCTCTATTTCTGGGCATGTGGCCCTTGGATTCCATATCCTTCCCTGCAGAGCTCAGATCCTAGGTGGGCCCAGCCTCACCCCACCCCAGGGACTTCAGATAAGTTCTTGACTCCAACCTAGAAATACTTAAGTCCTTCTGAGGAGACTGATAAGGAAGCTTGTTCACAATCAACCACAACCAGAGAGAGAAGACACTGCCTCGGAAGGCGGGGCATCCTGGGCTCAGGTCCCTGGTTTCCCTGTTTTCCTGGTGAACTTCAATCAGCTCCCGCAGCCACACTAAGCACCCAGTGAAGTCCCTAAAATAAGCATCCTCTTTTCACATGACAGCCCTCCGGATATCAGAGGAGAGATACCTCCCCTCCTTTGCTATCTTATCACGTTATATCAAAGTCATCTGCTTGAGTCAGACTTCCCCAAGAGCTTGGGAGCTCCTTGTGGCCAGGGCTGGGTCATACTCAACTTTGTAGCCCCAGCACTCAGCACAAGTCCTGGGTGCCCAGCACAAAGGCATTGCTCAGTGAATTTTCGTTGAATTAATAGAACCTGCTTTCTGCCCTGCCTCAGCATCTTCCTTATCCCTTCAAGTCTTCTTCAGACTAAGCACATTTAGCCCCACACTACCTGTTTCCCAGGCCAACTCAGAAAAGCAGTGGCAACAATTACACATAGAACGGAAGAACAACAAGGTCCTACTGTATATACAGCACAGGGAACTATACTCAATATCCTGGGATGAACCGTAATGGAAGAGAATATAGAAAAGAATGTATATATGTGTATAACTGAATCACTCTGCTATACAGCAGAAATTAACACAACCTGGTAAATCAACTGTACTTCAAAAAAAAATAAATTAAAAAAAAAACGAGAAAAAAGAAAAGCCATGGCTAGTTCCTTAGCCTGCAGTAGAGGGAAAGAAGAAATAAATAAGGAATTAACTGAGATTTCTCCCCTTAGCCTCCACATCTTTCTGAGCCCGCTGCCTAGCAAATAGCAACCTTCTTTCTTTACTCAACATCCCCCAAGAGTCATTCTGTTCAAAAGCCTTCATGGATTACACACGGTACAGGCCATCTTGCTAAAGTGGCTTGACTGGTGCCCAGCCGCTCTTCCTCTGTCCCATGTCCCCACTCGAGCGGCCAGCAGGGCGCGTAGCTGCAGCCCTAATGAGACAACCACACCTGCCGCCTTTCTGCCAAGGCTTGATGGATGAAGTGACATCCAGAGATCTACGGCACCCGAAGCAGCCAGACAGCAAAGGGGTACAGCTGTCTGTTCAGCCATCTGGTTGGGAGCCTGGGATCTCACATTTAGAGGGAGATAAGAACTTCAAACTCTCCCCTCAATCCTGACGCACAGCGTTGCCACAGGTCTGCGTGAGGTCTGAGGTTCCTCCGAGGCTCCTCGTGACGGATCAGTTGATTTTCCAGGCCTACCTACAAGCTGACTCCCACGGGGCCCCCTGCCATCCTCCCCACGCTGCTGGTAGGGGAGGGAAGTCCCTCCCCAGAGCCTTACCCAATGGAATGAACATAGACACAGGTCGTAAAGATGTTCGGAGTGAACTTCCCCTTGGGACTTCCCTGGTGGTGCAGTGGTTAGGAATCCGCCTGCCATTGCAGGGGACACAAGTTCGAGCCCTGGTCTGGGAAGATCCCCCATGCCACGTAGCAACTAAGCCCGTGTGCCACAACTACAGAGCCTGCGCTCTAGAGCCCGTGAGCCACAACTACTGAGCCTACGTGCCACAACTACTGAAGCCCACCTGCCTAGAGCTCATACTCCGCAACAAGAGAAGCCACTGCAACGAGAAGCCCGTGCACCACAACAAAGAGTAGCCCCCGCTCACCGCAACTAGAGAAAGCCCGTGCGCAGCAACAAAGACCCAATGCAGCCTAAAATAAATAAATTAAAATTAATTAATTAAAAAAAAGATTTAGACCACCTTATTGACTTATACCTGGAGTCTCCTCGTGTGCCACACACAACAGTGTGACTCCAGAGCTGCTGATCTTAACCACCGTAGCTACCATTTACTGTGCACTCTTTTCTATGTATTATCTCATTTAATCATTATAACAATCCCTTGAGGCAGATCTCATTATCCTCATTTAACAGATGAGAAAACTGAGGCTTAGAAGGGTTCAGTAACTTGCTCCAAGTGCGGTAGGAATTTGAACACATGTTGCTTTGACCAGTGTGCACTCTACCCGAGGAGCCCTCATCGGGGCCACAGGAATAGGAGCTTCCTGCTTCTACTGTGGAGGCTCAATCTGCAGCAGCCGGTGGAGGCTGGGGGAGGTGGTCGGCAGGGAGTCTACTAACTCCTGGGAACAATCCTGTCTTCTCATAGTGTGGAGCCGAGATGAGTACTATGTACACACACACACACACACACACACACACGCTTTCAGAAAGGACGATAACATCATTGCAACTCCAGATCACACTTCTACACAGCCAACCACATTGCTGTTACTTGGGGCCCAATAACAGACCAAACCAACGGGCAAGGCGGGCGGCCCTTGTGACCCCAGTTCTGTGTAATCTAGGGACATCACATTGTTTCCTTGGACCTCAAGTTTCCTTCTGCAATTCATCAAACTTTACTAAACACCAGCTATGTGCCAATACTGTGGGTGCTGGGCTTCCCTGGTGGCGCAGTGGTTGGGAGTCCGCCTGCTGATGCAGGGGACACAGGTTCGTGCCCCGGTCCGGGAAGATCCCACATGCCACGGAGCGGCTGGGCCCGTGAGCCATGGCCGCTGAGCCTGCGCGTCCGGAGCCTGTGCTCCGCAACGGGAGAGGCCAAACCAGTGAGAGGCCCACTTCCCGCAAAAAAAAAAAAAAAAAAAACTCACACCGAGTCAGACTGCCCGGAGTCTTCATCTTTGGGTCTACCACTTACTAGTTGCGTGATCCTGGGCAACTTAAAAAAAAAAACCTCTGTGCCTCAGTTTTCTCATCTGTAAAGTTGGGATCATAATAGTTCCCATCTCATAGGGCTGTTATGAGGAATAAACAAAATAATCCACAGGTAATGTGTTTAAAGTGTTGTCTGTACACAGTAGGCGCTCAGCAAAAGTTAGCTATGGGTATTTGGTGCTTGGGTTGGGAATGGTGAAGGTGATGAGACAACAAATGAGTGAACAATCAGAAATGCAGTTGAGAAGAGCCTAGCAGACCTCTCTTCTGTGAGAAATATCGTGAACTAAGGAGACAGGCCAAGTGCTTACACATGCACATGCCACGGTAGAGAGAAGAATGGCCCCCAAAGATGCCCATGTCCTAATCCCCAGAACTTATGAATGGCAAAAAGGACTTCAGAGATGTGATTATGCCAAGGATCTTGAGTGGGAGAGATGTAGTCATAAGGGTCTTGGTAAGGGAAAGAGGGCGGGAGGAGAAGCAGTCGGATGGGAGATGTGATGACTGAAGCAGGAGTTGGAGTGATGCATTTGGAAGACGGAGGAAGGGGCCACCAGCCAAGGAATGCGGGAGGATTCGGGAAGCTGGAGACGTCAGGGGAACAGGTTCTCTCCTAGAGCCTCCAGAAAGAACCCATCTCTATGGACATCTTGATTTTAGCCCATACTGCCCATTTTGGACTTCTGATCTCCAAACTTTCAGAGAATCAATTTGTGTTGTTTTAAGCCACTGAACTTGTTAAAGCAGCAATGGGAAACTACTATGCATGCCTCTGGTCACATGTGCTGTATTTCACAAAAGCCACTTTCTAAGTCCTTATGACTCAAGTCCCTACTTCCCAAAAAAGGTGAAGTGAAAACTTAAGCTTCCAGAAGGAAGCATTCACTTTGACGGAACGGGCCTCTCCAAGGGCTCCTTGTGTTCCCCACGGTGACAGAATTAGCTTCTCTGGAAGAACGGAGCTTGGTTAGGGAAGGTTAGAACAACCTGCCGAAAGTCACACAAAACCAACAGGTCACAGACTTTCTGGAAAAGCCTCAAAGTACCAGAACCCAATCACTGATGACAAATAGTAGTATCACTTTACATGTGCCTGACTTTCTGTGGGTTTTATTACATTTATATACATTGCCTTGTTTTGATTCATCCAACCTATAAAAACCTGTTCAAAAACTACACCCGCAGAAAGTGACAGATCCAGAATTTGAACCAGGTCTTTTGTCTCTAAAACCAAGTTTCTTTTCCCCCTAAGAAGAATACCCCCCAGGGGTGGGTCACTGAGACAACTATGGATCCCCTCCAACAACTACTCTACTCTTGGTGTGATACTTCCTCACCGCCCCGCCAACCACGTCTCAGAAGTAACCATTCCAACGGGCCTATCCACAAATTACCTTCATCTTCTATGGGTTGCGATGCAAACAATGGCAGGCAGAAGGAGGGAAGCAAAAAGGAAAGAAAAAAACCAAGACAATATAAGAAAGAGCTAATCCAGACAACAGACCAGTCCATTCTTCCAGAAAACAGAGCTGAAACTTTGTTAGAAATCTATTTCTTGGAGGCGGAGTCTGGACTCAGGGAAGGAGTCTGATATAGAAAAAGGGAATGTGGTTGGGACTGACAGCCAGGGGGCCTCAAACTCTGCTTCTGTCGCAGGCTAGTTGTTGGTCTTGAAAAAGTCACTTCACTTGCTCATCTCACTTGACATTCTGTAAAAAGTGGGAGTTGGACTAGATAAGCTCTACTAGCAATTTCCACTAAGACACTTCTGAGATTCTACCTCTGCAGGTTTTTTCCAAGTAGGAATACTCTGTTTCAGAAGAGGTACTTGAGTCATTTTCAACCTAGGGCCGGAACTTTTTTTGAGCTTCTTTACTCTGAAGCAAAACGTACCTGCTGTCACACATGACTCTCAAGGCAGGAACAAGTGATTGCTATTATGCAACTAAATACTAGGAACTGCCTAGGTTATGAATAATGACTAACATTTCTCGAGCACCTGTGTCTATCTACATCTTTCACAAAGGACATTGTTCTTCTTCACATCCTTTGGCAACTCATGAAGAATTGTCACTCACCAAAATCACCTAAATTTAAAACTATATATTCTGTGTTTGCATTTCAAGGTCTACCGACTCTTAGAAATTCAATCCCCGCAAACATACAACCTACCATGTAAAATACAACTTCCCTTTTGGGGGGGGTAAATGTACTTTCTCCACCCTTGATTCAGGTACACACCCCATGCCCCATTCAAGGTCTTCTGCTTGTTTCCTCCTCCATCTTCTTTCCTCTATCTTTTCCTTCCAAATCACCCATCATCCACTCAGATTCCACACCTCCCCACTCCAGGTTGTTAGTGAGTACAGACAGACCCAAGTGTGCAGAACAACTTGCAAGGACTTGGAAGACTGGAGAAAACCTTCCCTCAGGGCCACAGAGGATGGTCCAGCCCCTGACCACCAGTCACCTCTTGAATCTATGTCTTATAGACAGAGCATAGATCCCCGACATTCCTTGAGATGAGCTATTCCTGATGGAGGTGGTGGTAGTGGCAGGGGCTTACCAGAGAGAGGAAATGATAGGAAATGAGCTTAGCACATGGCACGCTGCGATTTCAGCTTCCTGAGATATAAAAGAGGAGGAACTGAGATGGTCTCTCAATGCGTTTTTGGTTTTGTTTTTTTGCGGTACGCGGGCCTCTCACTGTTGTGGCCTCTCCCGCTGCGGAGCACAGGCTCCGGACACGCAGGCTCAGCGGCCATGGCTCACGGGCCCAGCCGCTCCGTGGCATGTGGGGTCTTCCCGGACCGGGGCACGAACCTGTGTCCCCTGCATCGGCAGGCGGACTCTCAACCACTGCACCACCAAGGAAGCCCCCTCAATGCTTTTTATCCACAGCACTTAATGCATTGACTGGCACACAGCAAGGATGGGGAAAGATTTGCTGAATAAAAAAATGAATGAAGGGTCACACCAGCAAGGATAATCAGGGGACCTCAGCCTGGTTTCCAATGAGAACAAGTTCAGGTGTGATATGGATGGGGCTGGGGGTCGGTAGTGAGGTAGGGATGGAAGGGGGAAGGTGAAATTTCCAAGTGGAACTTAGCGCTGGGGGAATTCTAAAGAGCAGGTGTTTCTTACATCAGATTCCTGATCATCTGTCTATTCAGTCAGATCTGTCAGCAGTCTCAGTTTCAGAGAGCAGATTTCAGAGAGCTGGCAGTTTCAGAGAGCTGGCAAGGAGCTAGGCAGGATCTCAGGGTCCTGGTCCTCTGGAGTCTGGGGAAGCTGAAGGGAGCTACCAGAAACCCTAAAGAGAAGCTTTGGAATCATCCTCTGAGAACATCCCATTCACAGCCAACTACAGTCACCTCCAACGATTTTACTCACTTTGGAAACGCAAAGGGAAAGAAACATTTTGTTGACCTGCATCTTTGATGTGAAATTCTCTTCTTCCCTGTCTTCTTCTAGGACATCTCTCATTTTGTTTTTTCCTCTCTCTCAAACCATTTATCTTAGCCTCCTTCACCTGTTCTTTTTCCTCTACCCACCAGCTGGTTCCCCAGAATTCTACCCTTGGGAGTTGGCTTCTTTCCTTTTCTTTACACTCTGCCTGGTTTGTGACACCTACTCCCAAGCCTTCTACTACCATAAATACCCAAATTGGTATTTCTAGCCCTAACCACTCTGAGCTCCAGAGCCCCATTTGCAACCGCATCTGTACCTTTGTGTCTATAGCACCTAAAACATGTCTCAATCCAGATTCGTTGCCTCACCCTCTAAATCACCCTATCTTCGTATGTCCTATCTCAGTTCATAATGTCTCCACCATTCTAGTTTCCCAAGCTGGAAATCCTGGGCTACCTTTATGGTCCCCTACCCTTCACACCCCACAGATTATAAATCCTGTCAATTCAATTTCCAAAACCTCTCTAGTATCTGGCTCTCGGGTATTTTAACCCAAGCCCGATTTATCTTTCATCAGGACTATTACAACCACCTTCTAACTGGCTTCCAGGCCTAGTTTTTCTCTGCTCCATTCCCCTTTATACTGACTTCTCTGCCTTATAATGTTATTTCCCATAACCTCTAGGAAACAGTCTGGCCCTAATTTCCACACTCTCATCTCTCACTGCGCCTTTTCTGTCTCCTTCCCACCAGTCTCCAGCCCCCCTGTGCCTTAGGATCTGAATTTCATGCTGTTCTCTCTGACTTAGAATGCTCTTCCCTCTTCTACACCTAGAGAATCTTTATTCATTCTTTAAGTTCTGCCTTAATTGTCACCTCCTCTGCTTTCCTCAACCTTCTTAAGTTACAGTAATTGTTTTCTTGGTGGTCCCACAGAGCTTTTTTTCAAACCTCTACTATGGCACTAATTCCATTATTAAATCATGTTTATGGTTTATATGCCTTTCTTTCTTGAGGAAGGCTGAGCTCCTGGAGAAGAAAGACAATTTTCTTTGCATCCCGAACACGTTCCTGGCCTATAGTAGGCAACTCAGTAAATGCCCACTGGAAGAATGAATAAAATAATGTCAGATCTAAAGTTAGGCCCAACTATGGGCCAACTGTTTCCTTTGGTAGACAAAATATTTCCTTTTCTTTCTAAGCTAGATAGCATCAAGTTACTCATTTAGTTGGGGGGAGGGGTGGTGGTGAGATGATTCAAGAAACCCAAATTGAAATTAAAATCTGCCTCCATCTTCATTTGCAGTGTGATATTAAATCATTTGAACTGTCTACTGGTCTCCCTACCTCTCAAACTGTAGAAGAGTATCGCGCCCTTCTTATTTGCCCTTTAAATTTAATTCAGGGCCCCTCTGTCTGGTTATATCACCTCCTCCTCTTCACACTTAGATATTGCATCTATCTCTTGCATCACACTTAATCATAACATGACATTTAGTCATAACTTTCTATCTTCCACACTAGATTGTCAGTCCCCTGAGGGCAAGGATTACATCTAATTACCTTTGTACTCCCAACTCCTCTTATAATAGGTCATAATAGTTGCCCATAAGTACGCCGGGAAATGTCTGTATGTTTTTCTGAAAAAATGGCATTACCCAGGGAAATTTTCATGGAGATAAAACATATACAATTTTTTTTTCTGGTCTTGTTTCTCAAAGATTTCAATTGTCAAGATGCGTTATAAGAGGCCCCAAAGAGATAGGTAACTGTGCAGAACTGGCTGAAGACCTTGGACAAAGCACTTCATAGGTGATGGAGGGAAGAGCCTCTCTACCTTGCTTACTTCACAAAGTGAAGCTTGAGGGAGAAGAGATGGAAGAGAGAGGATAATAGAGAGAAAGGGAGCGGGGAGGGGAATGAGAAGAAAGCAAAGAGAAGGGAGGCCAGCTGTACTGTGGTCGAACTAGTTCTCCAGGGCGGGTAAAATCTGATGAGGCAAAAAGAGGAGAAAGGAAAGGCATGCAGGCAATTCAAGGACAGGTTGATTAAGAAAGGAGACAGCAGATGCTGCGGTTTCGGAAATCCAGCAACCCTGTGTGGTTCTACGTGTGGTCGCCTGTGTTTAAAGAGACTGTACACAAAAGCAGCCATTCAAGGCAGGTTTCTTTCCTTCTCTCTCCCTGCTTCCTGCCCAAGATAAGAGAATAAACAGAGAGCCAATGCGCACAGTAAATATTTCTGAATGGGGCACCGTCAACACGGAAGTAGGATTCTAAACAATCGTGCTACCTGATTCATACAGAAGGTTTATCCCGCAAAACCTGAAAAGAAATCTGAAACCTTTGGCCGCCTCTGGCCATCTGTGCTGTCAGCTTCCTCTGGCGTGCTCCGGACTGCTGTGAGCTGCGATGGTGGTGTTTCTCTCAGCTTCCCACTGTGTGTGGCAATAGCTGGTCCTGGTGGAGTTCACTGCCACCGTTGCTTTATGTACAGGAATGTTTATTCTTCCACTGGGGCAACTGAACACAATGGGAGTTGTTACACAAACAGCTGGTGATTCTGTAGAAGGGGAGATGTCCCTTCAATTAAAAAGGTACCAAGGAGCAATTTCTCTCCCCCAGGGGCTGGGCTCAGGGCACTAACTTCCTTTCTCATTTAACCAGCATTGTGGTTGTATTTTGCAGCAAAGCACATCATACCAATTTGAAAATTATACTAATAATGCATACTCGTTAGACGACTCCCCACCGTTGTAATTGCCCTGTATTGTTCTTCTTTTCCATTCATTTATTCTTTAGAATATCAATAGTCCTGAAGAGTTTTTTAAAGGGAGAAGAATTTGACCATATAGCACTGGGGAAAGCAAAACAAAACAAAACCAGAGAAGCCAAACGTTCCGGAACAGAAAAGCACACGAGGCAGTGAAAACATCCTTGCGTTGAACAAAAACGCTGTCCATGTCACCCCCAAGTCACCAGAACTGGGATCGGAGAGGTGGTTGACGTCAACCCCTTTTACAGGTGGGAACACTGAGGCCCAGGGAAGGAAAAGGATGTATATGAGTCCAGACAGCCAACCAGTGAGAGCAGAGTGAAAGCCCAAGGCGGGGTTCTGAAAGAAAGGTACACGGAGTTTGCTTTCATGGTGCATTACCCCTGGGCCACCTGTGGGGTGAGGGCCAAACCTAGAGCCTGTCAACTATCTGTAGAGAATTATTCACCCAGGCCAAGAAGAGGCATACCGGCTCCTCAGAAAGTCACTGTGGAGGATGTGCAGCCAGCTAGAGCCAGTGGCTGACTTCAGGGTGCCAGGTGGCAGAACTTGACATTCATCTATTCCTGCACAGAATTTAATAGGGTGCTGTGCGCACATTAGGAGCTCAGACAATTTCTGGATGTTCATCTGAGGTACTTCACCATAAGCCTCATCCTCTTACGCAGCAGGTGGCAAAAAGAACATGACAGCAAAGTCACCAGCAAAACGGGATGTTAGCCAGAGGACCAACAAGGACGGACATCACCTACATAGCCTGAGCTCTTGACAGAAGGTCCAGAGGACACAGGCTGCTGCTACATCTATCCCTCCATCTTCCAGGGAAGAGAAAATTCAGAGATTCTCCCATAAGTCTCTGGGAAAACCCCCAGTGGAACCTGGAGAACTTCCCAATGAAGAAGACAAGGGCTTTCAGCCCTGAGGGGGCCACAGCCATCTCATTCTCCCAACAGCAACTCTGTCCTGCCTGGGACCCTGCCCGTCACATGCAGGAGCTGTTCTTCAGTGCACTTTATTTTTTTCTCTCCAGGGCTGGCGTCTGATTCCATTTGAGATGAATCAGAAGACAACCATATGGTACCCCTTCAACTCTCCAGCCTGGCCATTTATTACCGTCAGCAGTTTGGATGGCCCTGCTCTGCTCCGGGGGCCCGCTTCCACTCGGCCGGCAACCCCGGGGCAGTTTGCGGGGACAAGATGCTGAGGAAGGAGGCTATCAGCCTCTACTCCACGTCCACAGCTCAGTGAGGAGCAGTGATATAAAAGTGGGGGACAACCGGGAACCCCGAGACAAAGGGAGTCACGTGGAATGAAATCACCGTTGGAGTAGCAGTCACGCCTCCCTCCTCACTGAGGGATTACGGGCGTTCCCCAACTGTTTTCTGCACCCTTAACCCTCACAAGGATCTACGGAGCTACATACTATTATTGTTGTGGACGAAGAATGTCACCTGCCATTTCAGTAAACAAAGGATGTCGCAACCATCAAGCCAGCAGCCACTGCGGCCATCCCCAACTGTGCACCCTGAGGGGACTCAGGATGGAGAAAAGCAGGATCCTGGCCCCAGACAGCTGAGGTGCCTTTCCAAGGAATGATTTCAGTGAGCCCAGACTCTTGGCATTTTCCCATACATAGAAGAGTGCTAAACCCGCTAACTTGAGATGTCTGGTTTTCTTTAATTAATAGTAATCTTTTGATGTTCTGACCACCTGGTTTTTACTGCAAAACTCCTATTACCCTGGGTCCTCCCTCACCTCTTGAGAGCCGTCCCCCAGAGCTATCTGAGAGGCTGCCTCTCGGGCTTGAGTCCTCAGCAAGTCCCCCGAACAAAACAAAATCCTCAACTTCTAGGTTGGGCATATTTTTCAGTCAGCATTATCAACAGTGTACAGACAGGTGAACTGAGGTTCAGGGCGTTCAGCAACGCGCCCAAGGTCACCAGCTGGGAAGAGGCAGAGCTGGGATTCAAACCCAGGCTGTGCCGACGGCTGCCACGGTGAGACGTCTGTGTATCAGGCAGAGGGTGACTGGGTCTCTTCAGTTTCTGCCTGCCCTAGAAGAGGGACACACCCTCACATACATGCACCCCAGATGCCCGCCCGGACGAGGGGGGCGCTGAGCTCCGCCTCCACTGTCAGCAGGAGCAGAGCTGGTGGGAGACACAGGGTTCCCTCGGTTTGTTGCCTCTCTGAAAAGCAAAGAAAGCCCTTAGCGCTAAGCACTCTTGTCCACTCAGTGAAAAGCAGTTAGAGTTTGAGGCCGCCAAGGGCGGGGTAGTGACAAAAACCGCAGGACAGAGTCATGAGGCAGGATGCTCTTCACTCTCTGGGGCACTGAATTTGAACCTGTTTTCTCATGAAATTATCAATGTCTGAAACTTAACAGTGATTAGGTACATGAATCCGCTTTGTCATCTCTAAAGTGATCTAAAAATCTAAGGTAGTATTAGGGCATAACAGGAAATTTTCACAGACGCTGTGTGCAAGGGGTTATCATTACCTTATCAGCCCATCCAAACACATTAAGGTCTACTCAGCAATAAAAGGAGACAAACTACCGCTACATGCAACACGGATGAGTGTCATAAATATCAGGAGAGAAGCCAGGCAGGCACAGGAGTAGGCATTGTATGATTCCGCTCGTCTGCAGATCGAGAAAATGTGAACTCATCGCCGGTGACACGAGGTGGGTCGCTGCTTGCCCAGGGATAGGGGTGGAGAAGGAATTGACTGCAAGGGGGCAAAAGGAAACTTACAGGAGCGAAGGACACGTGCTATCTTGCAGAGGTGATGCCACAGGTATATTTATTTGTCAAAACTCATCAATCTTGAAATAGGTTCAGCTTATTGTACATAAATTATACCTCAGGAAAGTGAAAAATGAATGTATGCCAAGGTCTTTCCTTTGGAGCCAGGTCCTCTGGGTAGCCTGGGAAGTTCACTGGACTTGCAGTTCTAGACCAATGCTGTCATGGCAACATGGCCTCACACAGGGCATGCCCTGGAAGTCCTCTGAGACTTAAGTCACCTAATCTTTAAAACGAGGCTTTTCTCAGGGCTTCCCAGGACTTTTTCAGGTCCAGTGGTTAAGAATCCACCTCCAATGCAGGGGACATGGGTTGGATCCCTGGTTGGGGAACCAAGATCCCACATGCCACAGAGCAACTAAGCCCGCATGTCACAACTACTGAGCTCGTGCACCTCAACTACAGAGCCCGCGTGCCGCAACTAAGACCCGACACAGCCAAAAATAAATTAAATAAATAAATATTTTAAAAATAAATAAATAAAGCGAGGCTTTTCTCAAGATCAAGGGGGATATTTAGGGCACGTGAGAGCAACCTCACCCACAAAATCACACACACGTGTAAGGGGGGAGTGCTGTGTGGGTGAACCGCCATGACGGGTGGAGTAGAGACTTGCTTGCCCCATCCACCTCTAAGATCCCTTCACTCCACGTGGGCTTTGGTTGGTCTCCTCTTTCTGCCCAAGGCCCCTGGGAACGCAGCTGCAGCACCCACCCAGAATCAGCCACGATTCGGAGATGCTGAGCTGACCAGGTACTCTCAGGGGATCCAATGTCCACCAGCAGGTAAGCTGGAGAAACCGGATGCTTGAATTCACGGGCTCTGCAAGATGCCTCCCAGTTCCTTGTGTTGCCAGCTCCGAGCTGCTTTTATCTTTGGGCAGTGATGCATAGCTAATGCTGACTGTCCAAAGCAAAGTCAAAGGCGCTTAGTCCAGCTCCTTCCTTCCGCCACTGTCCTGCTCTTTCGCTGGGCATTGTTCAGATATCAACAACCTAACAGCACATGTAAATCCTTGCTGGAGATTTACCACCACGATCTCACCTCCTTCCTTTTCTTTTCATCCAACACCACAATACCGTAATCCTATCTACCTTGGGTCCAGATTATATTTTTAACTTAGTTCTAAGTCCCTTCCTGCCCCTCAGCTCATTCGGTCTTCACAAAGCCTCGTGAGTTACACAGCACAGAAGCTGAACAGGATATTGAGGAAAGGGGTTCAGCAGAAGACCTAAATGCTTCAAGTGTCGGTCAGAAGCTGGGCTGGGAATCAGGGCATCAGACCCCGGCCAGAGGGTCCTTTTGTAAAATTCTACTTCTCAATCATTAGAGAACATTCGAGAGCCATGCGCTGTAGACAAAGTATTAGCCATAGGCAGTCTCGAACGAATGGAACCAAAACAAAAGGCCAGAGTTGTGTCAGTGGGGCCTCATCAAATTCAGTTGCTGGGTGGCTGCTCTCAGAGTTCCAGTGGCAGAGAAGCCTCCGCTGCCCCCCAAAACCACAGAGGCAAGTAAGAAAAGCAAGTAGGGAACACAAAGCAACACGCCAAGGGGGTAAGGTTGGGGGGGATAAATTGGGAGACTGGGATTGACATATACACGCTACTATATATAAACCGGATAACTAACAGAGGCCTGCTGTGTGGCACAGGGAACTCTGCTCGGTGCTCTGTGCTGGCCGCTGTGGGAGGGGAACCTGCAAGGGGGGGTGGACATATCAATACATGTATTATGGCTGATTCACTTTGCTGTACACCTCAGGCTGGCACAACGTGGTAAATCAACTGTACTCCAATAAAAATTTAAAAAAAAAAAGATACAAAAGACAACAACAAAAAAGGCAACACTCGGTCAGAATTCACCCTGCCTTCCTGGGTGATCCATTTGGGCCCTTCCTGGCCCCAGGCCTTTCCCAGCACACACACTCTTCCTTTTCCTTCCGACCTACCTCACTCCAGTCTTGACAAAGCTGGGCCTTTATTTTTAGAACTTGGGGGAAAAGGAAGAGCTAAGGGCATAGAAAGAAAAAGGAAGGGACAGGCCATTTTGGCCCCTTGAAAGCTTCCTTCCTGAGGCCTCCCTAACACCTCCCTGCCTTGTGCTTGCGTGTGTGCGTGCATGCACACACACACGCACACGCGCACACACACACGATATAAACGGCCAGTTCTCGAACCTTCTCCACATGGCTGCTGTTCTTCTACAGCAGCGTCTAAGTTGGACCAAAGGTCATACGGTTGGGTGGAAAAACCCTAGCACGGCTCCAGGGGCATAACGAGCTAGAGGAACATACCGGACTCCTCTCAGTAGCCGTCAAGCACTTAATAAGCATGCGCTAATTAATCCTGCTCCCCTCAGAGGGAGCCGGCCAGGCCCTGAGGGCTTGAGTGACTTATCCAAGGCCAGAGCACAGCACAGGCTGCATGGGACCTGGGCCTTGCTGGCATCGGTGCTCTCTACGGTCCACCCAGAGCCCAGTGGAAGGGCCCTTCTTGCTGCTGCACAAGATCAGACGCAGTTACACCCAGAAGGGAAACCAGAGCTGCCAGCCCTGGTTACCACCATTCCCTCCAAAGGGCTGTGTTCCAGACCTCGGTCTCATTCCTTCTTGAAACATCACAGCCTGGTCTTCCTGAATCCAGGAAACCATCACTGCTCTCTCCCACTTTCCATTTCATCACGCTCCTTCCTCCAGGCTTAAAGCCTAAGAAAGAGGCTTCTCAGAAGTGGAGCCCGGTGCCTTTGCTCTCTTTCTTCACAACTCTCCAGAATGAAGTTAAAAGTCTGCTCTCTGCGCAGATGTAGAGCACAAACGTACCGACACCAAGGAGGGAAAGCAGCGGGGTGTGTGTGTGTGTGTGCGTGTGTGTGTGTGTGTGTGTGTGTGTGATGAATTGGGAGATTGGGATTGACATGTATACACTGATGTGTATAAAATGGATGACTAATAAGAACCTGCTGTATAAAAAATAAATAAAATAAATTCAAAAAAAAAAGTCTGCTCTCTGGAATCTCAGATGGCCCTGGGGAGAAGTCCCTCTTCTTACTGACCTGATTAAGTTATTAAGAGGAAGGCTGACCACATCAGCCTCTCTTGGCTGAAGTAGAAGAGATGCCAGCCCAGGTAGGGAGTAGACTAGATCAGATGACCGCCAAGGGCTCTGACGCTCCAAGACAGAGAATTTGAGAAGACAGAAGAGCAAGCCTACCCCCTCCCCAGGATGTTTCCTCATGACCCACTCTGTCACGTTTCCAGTAGAGAGGCAGTGCTAGTAATAATAGTAGCTGTGATAGGCTGAAAGGGGCTCCTCCCAAAATATTCATGCCCTAATTCCTGGAACCTGTGAAAAGAGGGTTTTGTGAATGAGATTAAGTTAAAGACCTTGAGATGGGGAGATTATCCTGAATTATCTGGGGAGGCCCTAAATGCAATCACAGTGTCTTCATAGGAAAGAGGCAGAGGGAGATTTGACACAGAAAGAAAAGAAGGCAAGGCAACCACAGAAGCAGAGATTGGAGGGATGCTGCCACAAGCCAAAGAATGCCAGCAGACGCCAGGAGCTGGAAGAGGCAAGGAATAGATTCTCCCTTAGAACCTCCGGAGGGGGCAAAGCCCTGCCAACACCTTGATTTCAGCCCAGGTATGCTGATTTAGGGCTTCTGGCCTTCAGAACTGTGAGAGAATAAATTTCTGTGTTTTTAAACAACCCGGAATGGGGTAATTTGTTAAAACAGAAACTAATACAGTAGCTAACACTTAAAGATCACCCACTGTGTGCCAGGCACTGCTCTAAGTGTTTTACCCACATTAACTCATTACATCCTGGTTCTGGATGTGAGGCCTGAGCTGAGCCGACACATGCCTGAGTTTGAATCCCAGGTTCACTGCTCACTGTTGTGACCCTGAGCAAGTTATGCAACCTCTCTAAACCTCTGTTCCCCAGTTCATAAAATGGGCATATAATTACCTTTCTCACTGGGCTGCTGGGAGGATAAAAATGGATAATAAATGTGAAGTGCTTAGAACAGTACATAGTAAGTACTCACTAAATGCTAGTTATTATGAGATCTCAGGGATAGAACAAGCCAAAATGAAACCATCATCCTAATGTTTCAGCACGTAGCCAAGGCCTCTTGGACCCAGTGCAGGAAAGATGTCCTGTTAAAGCCACCTCAAAGAGCAAACACCACGGTCTGAAGAATTCAGTTAAGTATTTCTTCCCTTCATTAAGCAATTTAGGTCCTTAACGCTGGCCTCATTTTAGAAAAGGCGAATGCCAGGGGCTGTGCTAATTCTGCAGCCTTGCCCCACAGACTGCTGGCCCCTACCTGCCCCTTCTTAAGGACAGCTATGCACATCCATCATACGAAGGACCTGACTTGCAGCTTCCACACCTGGCACACCCCTGCAGAGCCCACCACATCTTCTCCTTGTAACTCTGGCGTCAGCAGCTGGAAGTTAGTAGGAGGCAGAAATGTCAGTCCATTTTATGGCCTTCCAAGGCCACTCCGACCTGTCCCAGCAGGCTGGGTGGAATGATAAAATCAGGGATCAGCTTTGATCAAGAGATTACAGCCAAGTTACTAGTAAAGAATAAAGGTTTGCCCAGAGGCCAAGTAAGGGAGACCTAGCACTATCACCTGAAAAAAGGGAGAAGAAGACAAACTTTCCTCAAGTTGGCCCTTTCTGATAAAGTTTGCCCAGCTCCCTGTTCAGGTGATGTCATTCAAAGAAGCAGCGCCCTACAAGGATCCCAGGCCTTGTGTCCCAGCCTAAGAAATCTGCATGTGAGGAATTCACCGAGGGAGAAGGGCCTGGCCACCCGGCCTAGGCAGCGTTCCAGCCCCACGGCCTTGGGCGGCCAGCCTCCGAAGACTCCTGCTGCCGCTGCTGCCTGGTGCCGGCGACCAGGCCTCTTCCCAGCAAGCTGCTGGGGCAGCCACCTGCGCGCTCTCTGCCCTTCCCTACCCCGCCCTCCCGGAGGAAGAAGGATGAGGGAGGACTGCTCCTCTCCTCACTCTCAGGCACCCACAGATTCCTGCGCTGCCGTCACCGTTGACGAGAACCCAGGGCCCCTGGGGGAAGTGCTTCCCCTTCTCATTCCATCCTCCCCATCAATGAACACGAGGCAATCCCAACGCTCCCGCCCCTCCTACTCCGAGGGAGGCAGAACCCGAGAGCGACATCCGGAGCTGGAAGCCGCAACAGTGGGAGGGCCGGCCTCCCTGCCCCGCCGTGCCTTGCCCTTTCCCAGCCATCAGAGGATCCCAAGCCAGCCCGGCGTTCCGGATCAAGAGGGTGCCCGAATCCTCGGTGGGGCCCCGCCTCCCCGGGGGCTCAGCGCTGGAGACCTCGGGGAGCCCGGGAGAGACTCGCTTAGCCCCACCCTCTGAGGCCGGGCGCGGGCCACCGTACCCGGGACTCGAACCCTGTGCCCTAGCCCTTAGGCATCCCGCACCCTTAGGCACGCCTCACCGTAGGCATCGCCAGCAAGCCCCCAGCCCAGCGCTCGGGCGCGGAGCCCTCCCCTGCACCCCCGCCAGGAGGAACCGAGTCCCGGGCCGCCCGCGCGCCCAGCCTACCCCCAACAGGTCGTGGGCAGCGGGGAACGCGCCGCCCGCCGGGCAGGCGCCAGGAGGCGAGCCGGAGCGAAGCCGAGGGCCGGTCGCTTGGGGCGGGAGGGGTCGCCCGGGCGGCGAGCCCGGCCACTTACGCGCGGGCTCTGGGGAACCCCATGGACAGGAGCACGTCCAGCGCCGATCCATGCTTGATGGTGCCGGGGCGCTGCTGGCGGTTCCTCCGCGGGGTGACTTTGCTGTACAGCTCCTCTCTCGCAGCCATGCCGAGCGGGCTGGGGTGGCCGTACTGAGCCATGCTCAGCGGCCAGCCATCGCCCGGGAAGGCGCCCAAGCCGGAGGGTCCCGGAGGGCGGAGGACTGGCCCGGAGCCGGGGCGGGGGCTCGGGGACCCGGTGCCGGGAGGGAGGCGGCGGCGGCGCTCGGAGCTTCCCCGGTGTCGAGACTGACGCTTCCTGGTGAGGCCACCGGAGCCAGAACGGCCCGCCGCAAGCGGCTTCTCCCCGACCGGCCGTCAGCCCCTCGGGGCCCGGGTGCCCCCTGCACGGCGCCCGCAGCAGCCCTCTCTCCTCCGCCCCTCTCCTTCTCCGCTCCCAGCAGTCCGGGAATTTGCACTGAGTAATTTTTGAATGGATCAAAAAGGAAAAGGAGCCTTGTGGGCCGGCCCTGCCTGGCCTGTACCCGGGCCCCGCCCCTCTCTTAAAGCGGCAGCGCAGCCCGCGGCTGCTCCCGCAAGCTGTGGAGTCCAGGTGCTCTGGGCGGAGGATTCGAACCAGCGAGGGCTGCCTGTGTACACTGGTTCCAGTTGGTTCCGGAGAGTCACTCCCAGCGCTCCAGCTTCTCCATGGCTGCCATCAAGGGACAGCTGGGCCTCAAGACACAAGATCAACCCATTTCAAGTTTCCTGTGGTTCTAGACGGGGTTTTATTAATGGAAATTGGGCGAACTGATGGATGACATTAATGCACCAGAAGGCCAAGCCATGAGGCCCAGATAAAACGTTTTGATTCCCAAAGACCCTGCAAAACCCAGAGGATTGGGTTACGGCTCCTGGAGACTAAGTTCCCATCAGCTGGCTAAGGGCTACACTGAAGACCTTCTGTGTTCTCCGTGACCTCCGTGGCCTAGACGGTGACTTCAGGGCAAAGGGTGGAACCTGGGGCTCTCGACCTAGGAGGGGAGAGGAAGGGAGGGAAAGGACAGGGCAGAAAGAAGAGGGAAGGGAAGATGCCAGGAAGAAGGAGGCGGAGAGGAAGGAAGTGGGAAGTGGAGGAGGGTGGAGGGAGCCGGAACAGAGAAAGAACACTTTCTAATTGTAAAAGGTGTGCAACGTGGAATGGGTTGATTTTCAACAGCAAATGAGTACCCCGTCAATAAAAGCATTCAAAGTAAAGACTGGAGCATTGCTGCTCAGCAGTGACGAATAAGTAAATTGCATCATAGTTTGGCTCAAATTACTCCCACCTCAAAGAAGGTGGAAGTCCTAGACATCCCTACTCCCCAGTGCCCCACACCATGAACTTGGCTTGGGGATGTTAAAGCTCTTCCATTCGGAGACAAACTTACGGTCCTCAGTCAGGGACAAGGACCCTGCCTGGTGTAATGCAAAAGGCAGAGAGTAAAGCCCGGCTGCTCTTTTTCAGGCAATAATAATAATTATAACACCACCTAACATTTATTGGGCTCTTGTATGTGTCAGTCATTGTGTTCAGGATAATAAATGAATTAACTCATTGAATTTTTATGACCCTATGGGGTGTGTATGATTATTATCCCAGTTTGCAGAAGAGAAAACTCAGCTTAGAGAGGTTGAGGAAGATTGTAGGGCTGGTAAGTCAGAGCCAGAGCTTTTGGTGCCTTGGATGAGTTGTTTCTGCTCTCTACAGCCCCGTGTCCTTATCTGTATGCATCATAGTAACTAACCTTACACACTCTGGGTTCTCCAAAAATGTCAGCTCCTCCCCTTGCCTGGAGCATGGGGGAGGGATGATGACCGGCTCCCAAGGAGCAACTTTTTGATGTTGCTTTATAAAGCATCCAAGGGTTTTACCAGGGGAAATGACACAGCTTAATTCTCTTAGCCCAGAATTTGTTTTCTAAAAAATATCCAGTGGTGTTTGGAAGTGGGGAGATAAGGACTACTGGGGCCTAAGTAACCATGTGCATAATTCTGTCTCCTGCTGTGTAGGGGATGAGGAAAAGTTCCTGGGTGGGGGCTTCTGCCGGAGCACAGCAAGTGCCCTGAAGCGATGCAGAGGGCTTCTCCTGGGCATGGAGCAAAGAGACAAACCATACCTAGTAGACTAGCCTCCCTGGGACGTGTTCGGTAAACGACGCTGGACCTTACCCGATATTCTGAATTTCTTCCAAATGCCTGGGCTGGGAGTCAAATGATCTGGAACCTAGTCAAGCGTTAATGTCTGTAGAAGCACTTTGTAAACCATGAGTACCACACAAATAACAACTGAAATTTACTGAGAACTGATGCTGTTCTTAGCGTCTTCCACATATAACTCATTAGTCCCTTGACAAGACAATGACGTAGGTACCACCATATTACCATTGGCCATTTTACAAATGAAGATCTTGAAGGAGACAGAGATAAGCATCTTCTCCAAGATCACATGGCCAGTAAGTGGTTTGAACCCTTAAAATTTTTCCAAACAACCACTTACAGCCATTACTATGATGATGAAGAGATGCCATGTTATTAAAATAACATGGTCAAATAATAACCTTTTTGACTCCTCCTGTTACCGCACTGAATTGGGGTCCACTCATTCAAAGTGTAGCAAAGCCAGTTTACTGATGCCAGATTGTGGTGAAGGAAAGTAGAGTGTTTATTTCAGGGCACCAAGCAAGGAAGTGGGAGACAAGCCTCAGATCCATCCCAATTTGATCCCTGAGTTAGGGTTTTTTTGGTTTCTCTTTCTCTTTTTTCCACACGGCTTGTGGGATCTTAGTTCCTTGACCAGGGATTGAACCCGGGCCACAGCAGTGAAAGTGCTGAGTCCTAATCACTGGACCGCCAGTGAATTCCCTGGTGTTTTTTGGTTTTGTTTTTTTCTAAAGAAGAACAAAGAGGCTGCAATTAATCCTCATCCTGTGATATTTCTGTGACATTTCTCGGAGTCAGGATGTCTCTGGTTTATGATCCTCTGGCCACGTGGTCCATGGCTCGGGGGCCTGTTAGCCCCTCTTGCCCTGGAGAAACCTGAGTTTGTTCGTTAATGATGATATCTAATGATACAACAGCAATTTTATCAACAACAGCAATTTCAGTACGTTAACGATGTTATCGACCACAGCAATTTTAGTCATCTGACTCTGGTGGATTAGTGTTCAGTTCACACGGGATTGAAGTCAGAGGGGACAAGAAAGGAAAGTTTCGGATAGAGAGATTAGTCATAAATTTGGTAACGGAACTCAGTTTTACGGGGACTTAGTTTCACTCCTATCCCCCTTGACACAGAATTGCTGGATCTCTGTTTCTCTAGAAAAATTGAATTGTCTTTCTCCCTCCTCTAGGCAAACTGTGAGAGGAAATGATGGGTATAAAAATAGTTTTAGGTAGCCTGGAAAAAGCACTATGGAAAAACCAGACACCTTAGACTCAAACTGTTCTGTCTGAGGCACTTCTACAGGAATCCCATCCCGGCTTCCTCATCAGTCTTCAGCCCAGTGCCAGCACTCATTTTACTTAAGACTGCAGCTGTTTTGTTCTGCATGAGTAAGGTGCTGGCAACTAAGATGCATTGTGCTTTAATTGTACTGACTTTGAAAAGCTAGGGGAAGCTTTATAAAAGTCTATATTGTTATATGACAAAGAGAAGAGGAATGACTATTCATTGGACAGGATATCTGACAGCAGTGGGGAGGAGAGAGGGGGCCTCACACAGTGAGGCCCAGCGTCAGGCTGCTCTCTCAGAAGGGAAGCAAGTTGTCATGTCCCCCTGCACCCACAGGTCATGTCCGAATCCACCCTGGACCACAGCCTCTTTTATTTCCTTTGGCAGCACCACTCGGCTTGTGGGATCTTAGTTCCCCGACCAGGGATTGAACCTAGGCCCTCAGCAGCAAAAGCGTGGAGTCCTAATAGGTGGACCAGGGAATTCCCCACAAACCTCCTTCTGTTCATGTGAGCACTGTTTAACTGCACGCCCGCTGCCCCAGCCACTTTCTTGGTGTGGCAGCCCTTCTGACAAGGCCATCGGGATGCCCAGGCGGGCCCAGTTAATTGCACTCATAATTTCTGAAAGTGTGTCCTGTGCCTTTCCCTTCTGCTTCTCTCTGTCCTCGAGAAAAGGTCAAGAGATCCCATTAAGCACAGGCACTAAAGTCTGCAGAATGTCTCCAGTCCCAAGGGTTGGCATATTGCTTTGTCAAAGGCACTTTTCAAACCACTGGGATGCCATTAGCCCCTAGACTTCCTGGGGATTTCTCATGGCCAGAAGGTTTTGAAACTATGCGATAAGGAAAGAAAGGAAGCGGCATGGGAAGGTTCCAGAGCGGGGAATTGGGACGCCTAGGTGTTGGCTGTGACTTAGATGTTCTCTCTCCTTCTCTAGGCTAAATGAGAGGGATAGAGAACTTACCTGCTTCCTCATCTGCCAAATGAGGGGGTGGCTTAAGCTGGGGACTCCTAGGACTTTGCCTGGGGACCCTTGGGGACTCTTGTGGGCAGGGGTTGGTGCTGTCAGCTGAAAGTTGGAGTGGGCAAAGCATGGCATCCTCTCTTCCTCTTGGGGATTTTATATAAGGTTTTCTATGGGAAGATGGTTTAGAAGATTAAAAAACATTTTGAAAAACACTGAACTAGATGATCTTTAACGCCTAGTTTTGTTCTGAGAGACCATAATTTAACAAGAGGGAAAGTAAAAGGGGAATGAAGTCCGATTGGTGAGTAGGGGCCAAGGTTGCTGGGAATGGAGGGACAGGTGAGGAGTGGGGTGGGGGGAGGGGAGAAGGGTCCACACAGGTCGAATGTTAGGGTAAAACAAACTTTAAAAAGTCCTATTGTTATGTCATATGATATCGCTTATGTGTGGAATCTAAAAAAATGATACACATGAACTTATTTACAAAACAGAAAGAGACATAGAAAACAGACTTCTGGTTACCAAAGAGGAAATGGGGTGGGGGGAGGGATGAATTGGGAGGTTGGGATTAACAGATACACACTACTATATATAAAATAGATAACCAACAAGGACCTACTGTAGAGCACAGGGAACTATAGTCAACATTTTGTAATAACCTATAAGGGAAAAGATTCTGAAAAAGAAGATATGTGTGTGTGTGTGTGTGTGTGTGTGTGTGTGTGTGTGTGTGTGTGTGTATGTGTATATATATAAATATAACTGAATCACTGTTCTGTACACCTGAAACTAACATGATATTGTAAATCAACAATACTTCTATAAAAAAGAAAAAAAAAGTCACATTGTTTCCACCACTAGAGGAAATGATAGTTATATGACTTGACAAAATGCTACAGTGGAAATCATACTGCAATATAAATGCATCAACTCAATATGTTGTACACCTTAAATTTACACAATATTATATGTTAATTATACCTCAATTAAAAAAATTAAATTTAAAAACAGTCATATCTTTTCTACCCTGTCCTGAGGCACAGTTATAACATGTCTAAGGATCTGGAGATTGGTGACTATTTCACAGTCTTGAATTTGTCTGTAGGACTCAGCCCAGTGCTGGGCACGCAGGAAGCCTATACTTGTACAATTACTGCTGGGTTGTTGAATCTGTGAAGCCTCGTGTACGGTAGGAAAAGGTAAGGCTGAAACAACGTTAGGAGCATCCATCCAAACCACTAAAAAAACTTATGTTTTTTCCTCATACATTGAAAAAATTAAGATCTCTCCCTCAATTGCAAAAGGAAGAAAGAGAGAGTGGGGGAGTCTATTTTCACTTCTCTTTTGTCCGTCTCTGAACAAAACTCCCAGCGTGTCTATTTTGGAATCCTCGTAGGAGACACTCCATTGTGTATGCTTCCTCCTTGGAAAAGCCTCATCCTAAATGTCACTGCCGAAGGGTCTGTGTCCCTGACTTGCCACAAGACAATAGAAGTGTTGGGAAATAAACAGTACAAGCTTAATCAAAGGTTAATGCCACTTCTCACATAACTTCCTTTTTGTATACAAAAGGAAATGTACAGGAAACTTCAGGGGAAATTTTATTTCCAAGAAACAATATAAAATTAAGTAGCTGTAAAAACCCGAGGGATCCAGACAAAACTGTAATTCGAAAAGATACATACACCCCAATGTTCCTAGCAGCACTATTTACAATAGCCAAGACATGGAAACAACCTAAATGGCCATGGACAGAAGAATGGATAAAGAAGATGTGGTATATATATATATATACATACACACAGAGTGGAATATTATTCAGTCATAAAAAAGAGTGAAATGATGCCATTTGCAGCAACATGGATGGACCTAGAGATTATCATACTAAGCCAAGTAAATCAGAAAGAGAAGGACAAATACCATATATCACTTTTATATGTGGAGTCTAAAATAAGACACAAATGAACTTATCTACGAAACAGAAAAACACTCACAGACATAAAGAACAGACTTGTGGTTGCCAAGGGGGAGGGGAGTGGGGGAGGGATGGATTGGGAGTTTGGGATTAGCAGATGCAAACTATTATACATAGAATGGATAAACAAGGTCTTACTGTATAGCACAGGATTCAATACCCTGTGATAAACCACAATGGAAAAGAATATGAAAAAGAATGTATATATATATGTATAACTGTACTATAACTTTTGCTGTACTGCTAAAATCAACAACATTGTAAATCAACTATACTTTAATAAAAATAAAATTTAAAAATAACCTGAGGGAAAAGAAAAACAAAAAACAAAGCCTCCCCCCCAAACTCCAAAAACCTTGATTTAAAAGAGTGGAGGGGGCTTCCCTGGTGGTGCAGTGGTTGGGAGTCCGCCTGCCGATGCAGGGAACACGGGTTCGTGCCCCGGTCTGGGAAGATCCCACATGCCGCGGAGCGTCTGGGCCCATGAGCCATGGCCGCTGAGCCTGCGCGTCTGGAGCCAGTGCTCCGCAGCGGGAGAGGCCATAACAGTGAGAGGCCCGCGTACCGCAAAAAAAAAAAAAAAAAAAAGTGGAGGGCTTCCCTGGTGGCGCAGTGGTTAAGAATCCGCCTGCCAATGCAGGGACATGGGTTCGAGCCCTGGTCCGGGAAGATCCCACATGCCGTGGAGCAACTACGCCCGTGAGCCACAACTTCTGAGCCCCTGTGCCACAACTACTGAAGCCTGCACGCCTAGAGCCCAGTGCTCTGCAACAAGAGAAGCCACCGCAATGAGACGCCCACGTGCTTCAACAATGAGTAGCCCCCGCTCACCGCAACTAGAGAAAACCCGTGCACAGCAACGAAGACCCAATGAAGCCAAAAATAAATAAATAATTCTTTTTAAAAAAGAGTGGAAACAACAGCCATGAACCAAAATACTTGGAAAAATATTTTTACCATTTAAAAATTCAGAGTGGTTTCAGGGATTGCAAGATAAAATATTTTAATAATTTTTTAAAAATGTAAGTTTACTTTAAAATTCCATAACATGCATTTTAATGAATCTTTGTGGGTCTGTGTACTTTGTCGTTACACTTCCAAATCATGCATAATACATAAAGCAAACATAAATAACTTATGACCTATACAAATAGGGAATTTTTTGTAATGCCGAGCCATTGGTAGAATAATGCTCTGGCCAGGTCACTATTTCTTCCATCTTCATTCTGGAAATGGAAATATTAAAAGTGCCAGATGCTGCCTCCCCTACCCAGTTGCCTGTTCCATCATCTCCCCAAGCCACCCTAGAAAGTGTTTAGCTACATTTTAGGATAAGTCCCCTTCTACGATTGGGTTATAGGTTTGGGAAAGTAAGCAAGATAATTTACTTCAGTTTCCTCATGTTTAAAATGGGAACAACAATACGTACTTCATAGGGTTTTTGTGATATTAAGTGAATCACTAATATGGAAGTACCAAGCAAGGTGGTACATGCTTGCTGAGGGCTTAATGGAACAGTTTTTCCCTGTGCAGTACTCACCTTCCCATTCCTATGACATTTGTGCAGTTTCTTTGTTTAATTAGACCTTAGGACTATAGAATTAATCGTAATCAATGGTCCATATATGGCTCAATTTTAGCCATCTAGCTACTTGTTTACTCAACTCATTTTTAATAATACAATAAGCACCCATAAACCCTTCACCTGAAACAAAAGTTAGGACCTTGACAGTAACCAGTATCTTACCAAATGACCACTCCCTGCTCCAACAAGCCCATCCCCTGCCTCCCCATATACCCCAGGTAGCTTCCTCCTGTACCCCATGTTCATCATTCTCCTGATTTCCTTTTCATATAATTTTTTTTTTTTTTTTTGTGGTACGCGGGCCTCTCGCTGTTGTGGCCTCTCCCGTTGCGGAGCACAGGCTCCGGACGCGCAGGCTCAGTGGCCATGGCTCACGG
The DNA here is from genome assembly GCF_011762595.2 of Tursiops truncatus. Lineage (NCBI taxonomy): Eukaryota > Metazoa > Chordata > Mammalia > Artiodactyla > Delphinidae > Tursiops > Tursiops truncatus. The sequence goes on from NC_047041.1 coordinate 10,543,294, forward strand.
GCCCAGCCGCTCCGTGGCACGTGGGATCCTCCCGGACCGGAGCATGAACCCGTGTCCCCTGCATCGGCAGGCAGACTCTCAACCACTGCGCCACCAGGGAAGCCCCCTTTTCATATAATTTTATTGAACCTGTGAGTAGTCTTAAAAAGTATTCTTAGAGATTTTTAAGCTGTTTTAATATAGTAGGGTATAATGTTGTTTGTAATCTTTTGAGATTTACTTTTTTGCTCAATAGTATATAGCTAAGGCATATCCACACTGTTGAATATTGTGTAGTTCATTGGTTTGGTTGCTGTATAATAGTTCATCTCTGGGAATTCCCTGGCAGTTCAGTGGTTAGGACTCCGTGCTTTCCCTTCCATGGCCCAGGTTCAATCCCTGGTTAGGGAACTAAGATCCCGCAAGCCACACAGCAGGGCCAAAAAAGACAAACAAAAAAAAGGAAAAATAGCCTATCTCCTGTTAATTCATATTTGGATTATTTCCAAGTTTTTGCTTTTATGATTCTGCTGTTATGACCACTCTTTATATGTTTCCAACTGTATGTGTGCAAAAATTACCCTTGGGTAATTCTAGGAGTAGAATTGCTGGGTCATCTTCAACTTAGAAGGTAATACAAGGGACTTCCCCAGTGGCGCAGTGGTTAAGAATCTGCCTGCGCATACAGGGCACATGTGTTCGAGCCCTGGTCCAGGAAGATCACATATGCTGTGGAGCAACTAGGCCCGTGTGCCACAACTACTGAGCCCGCGTGTGACAACTACTGAAGCCTGTGCGCCTAGAGCCCATGCTCTGCAACAAGAGCAGCCACCGCAATGAGAAGCCTGCGCACCACGATGAAGAGTAACCCCCACTCGCGGCAACTAGAGAAAGCCCACGTGCAGCAACAAAGACCCAATGTAGCCTAGAAAAGGTAACAGAAAACTGTTTTCCAAAGTAGTTACACCAATTTATATTCCCACCACCAGCACGTTAGAGATTTCTTCGCTTGTGGTTGCCTGTGGCTAGATAATTATTCTGTAGTCCAGATTATTCTACAAGCTACCTGAGGTTAACTTGAGGTAATGTAGTCAGAGAGTTCAAGAGTATAGGCCCCGTGTTTGAGTTCCACTTTCTTCCTTATGAGCCATGTGATCTTGAACAAATTCATTCATTCGACAATTATTCACTGAGCACCTACTATGTGCTGAGGATAAAGTCCCTCTTCCCAAGGATCCTACATTCTAGTAGGAAGAGACAGATAATAAATGAATAAATGTAAATTCCATACAATGATAAGTGCTATAAAGAAGGAAAACAGAATGATGTGCTTAAAAGTAACTGAGAGTAGGAAGCTCCTTTAGCGAAATGGGTTGGGAAGATCACATGTGTGGAGGTGACCTCAGAGCTAAGATCTGAATAATCAGAAGGAAACAGCCAAATGAAGAGGTTGAGGGGGAGCGTTTTAGGCAGAGGGCGCAGCACATGCAAACCCTCGAAGGTGAAAATACTCAAAGGCACATAAAGGAGGCCAGTGAAATTGAAGCATAGTGAGGGAGGGGAGAATGAAGACCGGCAGTGGATGCACAGAGCCAACTCAAGCTCCGTGTTCACAACCCATTGTTAAATTTTCAGGAGTACCTGGAGCCACTGTGAAAACATTAGTAGCTGGAAATCAGCCACAGTGGGAATATTTACACCGTGGAAATTGGCAAATGCTTCCCCAGGGCTTTTTCCCCCTGGCCCTGAGAGTGGGTAGGGGGAATGGGGGAAGGGGGAAATACTACTGAACAGATGCAGTTAAAAAGTGAGATGGGCTGGGCTTCCCTGGTGACGAAGTGGTTAAGAATCCGCCTGCCAATGCAGGGGACACAGGTTTGAGCCCTGGCCCGGGAAGACCCTACATGCTGCAGAGCAGCTAAGCCTGCGAGCCACAACTACTGAGCCCGCATGCCACAACTACTGAAGCCTGTGCGCCTAGAGCCTGTGCTCTGTAGTAAGAGAAGCCACCACAATGAGAAGCCTGCGCACTGCAGCGAAGAGTAGCCCCCGCTCGCCGCAACTAGAGAAAGCCCACGCGCAGCAATGATGACCCAACGCAGCCAAAAATAAAAATAAATAAAATAAATTTAAAAAAAAGTGAGATGAGTTGCTTCACCTCTCAGAACCCAAAAGGCTGCCATGAGAATGAAATGAGTTGGTTCACAGAAAGCACAGGGCAGAGAAAGAGAGCTCAGTGACTACAGTGTTTGCCGGCTCCTGCCAATTTTCCTGCTCCTTCTCCAGGTTCCCTACCCTCCAACAATCTGTTCACGATGCTCCTTGAAGGAAAAAGAACAAACATATGTTGAGTGGTCACTCTAGGCTAGGACTCTCACATGTCGTTATTTCATACCATCAGCAACACTGTCAGGCAGATATCTGTATGGGAAATTTACTGATAAACCTATTGAGGTTCAGGGATGTTGTGTAACTTGCCCAGGGTCACACAGCTGCTAAGTGGTGAGCTGGCATTGAAAACTAAGACATCAGAATCTAGCTTCAGGGCACATCACAGTGAACCTTAATTCATTAATGTCAATTAAAATATATGAATAGGCAACTCATTCAGGGATAATTATTTTGGATGTGTTATTAAATGAACCACAGGCTTGTTTGAGACTATTTGAAGATACATGAGTAGAAGGGGTTGAAGCAAATCTGGCATTGAAATAATCTTTACCAAACTCATCATCAGGTGACTAACAAGTAAAAGACAAAATTCTTCCCTCCTGTAGTTCTTCCCTTCTACAGTAATCGGATACCTACTATATCTGGGCAATGGGCTCGAGGATAGGGGTGGATTCAAGGTTTGCAAAGTCTAGTGGGAGACAGGCATGATCAGACCATGACAACACAGGATGATTGAGAGACAGAGGCTTGCCTAAGTTGCTATAAGGGGCCAAATGGTGGGAGGGTGGTTGGTAAAGCTTCCCAGAGAACATGATGTCTGAGCTGGACATTGGAAGGTGAATGGAGGTTAAGTAGACATGGAGACTAGGGGTGGGATGAGGCTGGGTAGAAAGAGAAAGAAAGAAAGAAAGGATGTTCCAGCCTGAGAAGATGCCAAGTGCAAAGGCCAGAGATGGGAGAGGTCAGGTCATCTTAGATAACTTGCATGGCAGAAGCACAGGATTTGGGGGAAATGGAGGAGATTCAGATATTAGAGCAGGGTTGGAGAATCTGGGTTACTGCGGAACCAGACTTCTTTATAGGTAATATTTCCCTAGCTGATGTCTGCCCAGCTTTGATACCCTATTAGGAAATCCATCACCACCCAATGATTGGGTTCATAATCCAAAACCACTTAGAATCCATGGTGCTATAGTCTGAATTTTTGTGTTCCCCCAAAATTAATATGTTGAAATCCTAACCCCGAAGGTGATGGGATTAGGAGATGGGGCTTTGGGAAGGTGATTAGGTCATGAGAGTGGATTCCTTATGAATTATTAGTGTCCTTATAACAAAGATCCCAGAGAGCTCCCTTGAACTTCCATCCCCCAGAACTGTAAGAAATCAATATCTGTTGTTATAAGCCACCCAGGCTATGGTATTTTGTTATAGCAGCCCAAACGGACTAAGACACAAGGGAAAATTAGAGTGACATCTCAAAATACTGCTCATTCTTCAAGCTCAACTAAAGTCTTGAAATTTCCAAGGAGTCTTCCCAGGCCCCCAGCTACTGAAACTCAGAGCGCTTTTCAAATCCTAAAACCTCATGGATAATTAACAATATGCTGCCTTTGATTTTTCCTTCACTTTTTCACTCTCTCTCGTTTAAATGTAAATGCTTTATAAAATATAGAAGCAATACAGCAAGGTATTTTTTATCACAAAATTAATGTCAAAAAGATAAAGAAGGAAAAACAAATCATTTTAGGCAGAAGTGATCAACTAACATTTTAGTCCATTTTCGTCCACTGTTTAGTAAGATTGATGATCAATGCTTGGTCCTAGTCAAATTAATTCTAAATTACCTGAGCATGGGGGTTGTGCACTATCATCACTGTATCCTTTTTACCTCCCATATGGACCTCTTCAATACTTGGCACTGATGGAGACAACACTCAATGGATTATGAGCTCCCAGCTAGTTGGGACCATGGCATAAGCCTGTGTTAATGTAGATTCGCTTGAAAATGTGGGCCTTGAGCGAGGAGCATTGTAAAAAAGCCCAGAAGAGGAGATGACATAATCAGCCTTGTCATCTTCAAAAATCCAGGAAAGGTCTTTCCACAAACATGGCTCTTTAGAGTGGAGACCACCAGTGCTGGCTAGTTTCCTGTGGGCATGCTGGATCCATCTCTGGGGGTGAGTGACCAGACTATCATCTGAAAAATAAAAGCAAAATGAATACAGCAAAGAACAGACCACCCTCTTCCCCTCTCCTTCTTCCTTAACGAAGTCCCCTGGGCGAAATAGATGCTTGATCTTTGGACGAATCTGAATGTTGTTAATTTCTGTGGCTGCTGTAACAAATGATCACAATCTGGGTGGCTTAAAACAACAGAAATGTATTCTCCCACAGTTCTGGAGACCAGAAGCCCTCAATCAGAGTCCCTGGGTTGAAATCAAGGTGTCAGCAGGGCTGTACACCCTCCGGGAGGTTCTAGGGGAAAATGCATTCCTTGCCTCTTCCAGCTTCTGGTGGCTATTAGCAGTTTTGGGCTTGTGGCTGCATCACTCGAGTCTTTAAGGCAGCATCTTCAAATCTCTCTCTGCTTTGTCTTGCACGTTACCTTCTCCTCGTGTGTGTCTGTCTGAGATCTCCCTTTGCCTCTGCCTTATAAGGACCCTTGTGATTCAGTGCCCACCCAGATAATCCAGGACGTTCGCTCCATCTCAAAATCCTTAATTTCATGACCTCTGCAAACCCCCTATTTTCCTTACAATGAAACATTTACAGGTTCTAGAGATGAGGACCTGATAACTTTGGGTGGCCGTTATTCAACCTCCTTCACTACCAGTCCTAGAGCAACTAATGTTGAGGCTGGAGGAGCTTCAAGGTTCAAGAGAAGCTTTTTCAAAAATCCTAATTTCATGACCTCTGCAAACACCCTATTTTCCTTACAATGAAACATTTACAGGTTCTAGAGATGAGGACCTGATAACTTTGGGTGGCCGTTATTCAACCTCCTTCACTACCAGTCCTAGAGCAACTAATGTTGAGGCTGGAGGAGCTTCAAGGTTCAAGAGAAGCTTTTTCCACCTCATGATCTGGGTTAATGGGAGGAGACAGATTATGGGGAGGGGCAGGAAATGAGTAAGTAAATCATACTTTCCCAGTCCTATTGGAAAAGGCCACTGTCCTCAATTTATGCTGTTCCCTCTGCCTGGAGCTCTTTCTTCCCCCGACCTCTTCTAAGGGGACTTACCTGAGATCACCTGCCTTTCTTGCGCATACTGCATAGATGAAAACTGCCACCCACCTTGTCCTCTGTGCCCCCTTTATCATAGCACTAAGCACAGTGAAGGCTATGTCATATACTTAATGCTTACCTCCAGGGGAGAATGTGAGCTCCATAAGGCTCCATGTGCCTTTCCCAGAGCTGTGCCCTCAGTGGGCACTTAATAAATGCTCTTGAATTGCCTTGAATTGCATTCCAGCTGAGATGAGAGACTCCTTGACAGCACATATGCAATTGCATTTCCTCGCTTCCCTGATTTTGAGACTGAGGCTAAGAAACTCTCTCTCCCACCCCACTGGGTGAATGGGCTCAGAGTCCTGGTCAGAATCTCCCCTCTCCCTCCTTCAGTTTCCTTGGTGATGAGACAGATCTTCATGCCTAGTTCATGCCTCCGGTTCATGGTGCTGTGAGTAACCCCAAAGCAAGTCTCCTTAAAGACATCCTTTTGGAAAGATCTAAGGGCCACACACCAGAAGTGGAGCACCTGTGACTGGAGGCTTGTAGGGGTTTTAGAGGGAAAATGACCTCACCGCTACAGTCATTCATTAAGAGTGTGGGACATTCACATGGGTGGCCTGAACCAGCAAGAGAGGTGATATTTACGCAAACCTCCAACATTCAGTGGAAGGGCTGTTTGGGAAACACGTGTCTCTATTTTATTTTATTTATTTGGTTGCATTGGGTCTTGCTGCACGCAGGCTTTCTCTAGTTGCATCGAGCGGGGGCTACTCTTCGTTGCCATGCACAGGCTTCTCATTGCAGTGGTTTCTCTTGTGGAGCTCGGGCTTTAGGCGCGCGGGCTTCAGTAGTTGCAGCACATGGGCTGAGTAGTTGTGACTTGCGGGCTCTAGTGCGAAGGCTCCGTAGTTGTGGCGCATGGGCTTAGTTGCTCCACGGCTTGTGGGATCTTCCTGGACCAGGGATCGAACCCGTGTCCCCTGCACTGGCAGGCGGATTCTTAACCACTGCGCCACCAGGGAAGGTCTGAAACACGTGTCTTTAAATGGCAAGTGACTCTATTCTTTCAGGCCCTGACTTTGCCTTTAGTTATTGCCCCCCCATCCGGCTACTTGTGGGTGCTCCTGGGGCTAAGTGTCCAGCATGAGTGTGGATGGAGCCTCCAGACCACTCCTAGAAGCTTCCTCATGGCCTGTTCTCCGCTCATTAGTTGGAAGCTCCTGTAAAGAGAAGCCAAGAGGAGAAATGCAAGTGCAAACTGCTCCTTAGTTAGAGACTTTAATTAAAGAAGTAGAGACTGAGATTGCTCTTGAATTTGAATTATCTATGCTGCTTCCACCCACCTAAAATGTTACCCTCTTATTCCCATTTAGTAATAGTGTCCACAGAGCTCTTTACAATTTTTAAGCACTTTCAGGCATAATACCTTGTTTAATTATCACCCCCCAAGAAAACAAAACAATATAAAGAAGCTACATTAAATACATTTTTCTTAAAGACAGAAAAAAAAGACTGAGGCTCAGAAAAACTGTGCAATGTAACCATGATAATACAGTGATGCAGGAGAGTAAATCAGTGCTTAACCCAGGCTTTTCAGAAATGAGAGCCATTCTAGAAATGTTCTTCTTTCTTTCTTGGGCTGGGGCTAAAAATGTCTTAAGACTTGCTACTCTTAAGTGTAGGGCAAGTTCCTTAGAGCAGTGGTAGATAAATCTCTCAGGTGAGACCAAGTGAAGGTTCGGATCACCCCTCAGCCTCAGAAGGGCATCCAAGACAGAGATTCTTTTTAGGAGGAAGGTCCTCTGGAGTCATGCCGTATTACTATTGGCTGTCATAATGTCTCGGTAATCCCAGGCCTGGGTAGCAGAGATCTAGAAATTTATTGCTTTAACATTGCATTTTAAAATTGCAGTTGGACGCACACCTAGCACATAGATTTTTATTTCTAAGCACCACTTCCTCAACTAAAAAGAGTCAGGGCTCCATGGAGAGATGCTGATTCCAGGTCAGAGGCAGGGAAAGCACAAGGTTGGTCTGGAACATCTTACGTCACAAAGTGTTGAATTGCCCCAGGATTAATGGGATTATATGAAAAGGATATAGGAGCCAGCCTGAAGGAGCTCCCACAGCCAAATCCAATTTGAACACCCCCCCTTCTCTACCCTCAAATGATGATATTGGATTATAGCAGGCTAAACAAGCAAATAAAACCCCATAAACCCATAGTGATACTTTAAAAAATAAAGAGAGGGGAAAAAGGGGAGAGAAAAGGGAAAACTTTTTCACAAAACAATGCTGACAAATGAGTGTGGAAACAATGCCGGAATTAGAGAAATCACCATTTTTCAACCCTCAGTGTAATAACGGCAGATTCTATTAAGAATCACTAATAGATGTTAAAGCCATTGGGTAAAAGGGCTGTTGGGGAGTAGGATATTCATAGTGTTTCAGAGTGTCACCCCATAGCTTATTTATTAAATACAAAGGGAGAATGGAGAGACCTGGTGGTCTCTACCTTAACCAAGAGCTTGACCTTGGCATTGCCAATCAAGGGGTGCCTCTGACTTGTGACTCCTGAGATGAGATGCAGTGGGTGGTACACATCACAGCTTATGCGATGCTCTTGTCAGAAATGTCACCTGAATCTAATCCCGAGGAGGAAACAGTCATTCATTAAGAGTGTGGGACATTCTTCAGGACAAGTAGCCTAGGCTCATTAAAGGGCCCAGATCAGAAGATCAGAATGAGACAGTGGAGTGCTCTACCTGGGAGAAAAGTAGAGAGACAGAACAGCCATGTGCAACGCTCAGAACTTGATTGGATCCTGGATCCAAAAAACCTGCTATAAAAGGACATTTTTGAGACAATTCGAGAAATATGAATATGGACTTACTGTTGGCTGCGGTTATTGTGTTACTGTTGATTTTCATAAGCGCGATAACGGTCTTATGATTACATAGAAGAATGTTCTTGTCCTTGGGAGATGCAAGCTGAAGATTTTAAGGGTGAGATGTCATTATATGGGAAGCATACTTTTGGGTGATAGGGCTGAAGAGAAGGGTGTGTATAAATATATAGAGCCGTACTTAAGGAATTGCAGTTAAGCCTTTCACATCACAAAGGACTTTGGGTTTCTGTCCAGTGGTAGTGATGCATTTGCAAGAAAGTTGGCAAATTTGAGCAGGGGATGGTCTCTGACCTTGGAGCAGAGCTAGCACAGCTAGAGATGAAATGGGAGATGTAAGTCTTCTTCCGACAAAGAATCTCTAGCACGGGCAGCACGAGACCCAAGGCTCATACATTCACACATCTAGCTAGTAATTACTCTTGAAGAGCATCTGCGTCGTTGGCCTTTGAAATCTAAGTAAAGTATCCATAGCTCAGGGTGCTCACAGTCAAAGCAAAGTTTTTTGTAAGTGAGGGCTCTTGAGACCTTCTCCGGTGGACTGCTGTTCCCTGAAATGGGGTTGCCTCACTCCCACATCAGTCTTGTTACACACCAGCCTCATTAAAACGAGTGTTGTTGAACCTTTCTCTCAAGAAAGAAATGCTCTAGATATTTGTAATACTATTTCTGGTCCCCTCTGTTTTCAAGAATGTCACCATCCCTCGCCTTCTGTGACTAATACACACTGCCCCTCAGAGCCAGTCCACTTCCCCATTTAGAAACTGGCTACTGGTAAAATTGCTAACAAGTGCTTCTCTGAGCACATCTGGAAAAAGTTCAGGGAAGCGGAGTGATACTTGACCAGAGAGCTGAATGGCCACTCCAGAAAATGTTGTGGTGTTGTGGCTTGTTCCTTATCTGTTGGTCTGAAAATAATCATTCATTCACTTGTTCAGGATGAGTAAGAGTCTGAGATGGATGAATAACAAGTTGTTGATTTCATTTCCTGTGAATGTCTTCTGCACGGAGGGCTGACTGGTAGAGAGAAGCATTCCAAAAATGTTTTGAGCCAACACAGCATAGTTAGGCCAAGTGGGTAGCTTCCCAAGACGTACTGCGATGTTTGCATTCCAGTCTCTTTACTTGCAATATCAACCTTATTCTTTATTTTATAATCACGACTCATATACAGACTAGTAAATCATTATGAACCAGGGATAGTGGAAGGAGACTAAAGTTTACTTATCACTAGCAGCACACCAGGCAGTTTATATGAATTGTTTCACTTAATCCTTATAACATTCCTGAAAATAAGGTTTTATTTTCCTCATTTTACAGATGAGAAAAGCAAGACTCAGACAGCTAAGAGACTTACCCCAAACACGCTGTTATAAGTTCCAGAAGCTGAAATCCATGCTCTGTTTACTATTTCCAATCATTAGAGTCAACTGTAGTATTTGCTTGGTAAGTGATAGCCAGCAGGTTTTAAACTGTTAATTTCCTTTTGCCCCCAAATACACATCTGGGCCATCTCTCCCTCATAACCAGCCAACATATGCTCTTGGTGAAATGATCTTTGGTATGGTAAAATCTGTAGAGAAGAATAAGAACATGCATTTTCAAGCCAGATATCAACGAGGCCTACACTGCTGCTTGTCTCCAAGAGTGAAAAAAACACTGGAATAATTCCATTATTGTACACGTCTATTATATCATTTATTTCGGTAACACTCAATCCTCCTGAAGTCAGTAGATAGTAGGATGTCACCAATTTTCTTAAGAGATGTTGTAGAAGTTATACATTAATTCGGAAAACAACAATAACAATGACAAAAACACCCTTATCCTGGGCTTCCTTGGTGGCGCAGTGGTTGAGAGTCCGCCTGCCGATGCAGGGGACACGGGTTCGTGCCCCGGTCTAGGAAGATCCCACATGCCGCGGAGCGGCTGGGCCTGTGAGCCATGGCCGCTGAGCCTGTGCATCCGGAGCCTGTGCTCCACAACGGTAGAGGCCACAACAGTGAGAGGCCCGCGTAACAGAATTGAAAAGCGTGACCATTGCAGTCAGATACCAAATATCTGAACACTTCTACTTAGAGTAACTTTGTCAATATTGTTTAAACTTTGAAAGTAACCTAAACTCTCTAAATTTCAGTTTTTGCATACTTAAAATAGAGATAAAACTGATACTAAATTCATAAGGCTGTTGTGATAGTTTTATTAAAGAACAAAGGTCTAATTTAGCACATAGAACAGCTTACAGACTTAAAAGCAACAAATAAGATGATGTCCAACAGCGGAAGTGATATATGAGGTAAAGGAAATAAAACAGGTGAATTGGAAAGAGAGTGAAGGGGAGGCGGCCACCTTGGCTGGATAGGATAGAGAGGTGAGGTTGAAGCTGAGACCTGCATTCCAGAGGGAAATGGCACTGGTGCCGGGCTTAGAGGGAGAAGACCTGAGTTCAAGTTCCCATTCTGCTACTTCTCACCTAGTTCACTGTAGGTGAAATGGGTCTCACATTCCTGGTGTGCAAAAAGAAAAAAAGATAAACTGAAAAGCTACTTAAAGGAATGTGAAGATTTTAAAACGTTAGTGCATACATGTGCGTTGCAGCATATCAAATCCCACAAAAGGTGAGTTGACACATCACTCCTCTTACACTGACAATAAGCCATTATTTATTCATTCACTCTTTCTTACATTATTTCCTCATTCATTGTGCAGGGTTGATGAAGTCCTGCTAAGAGCCTGCAACTGGGTGGGTGTCAGAATAGCCCTCCTCTATGCGGTGATCTACAGTTATCACATGAATTGTCTCACAGTAGTCTGGGAACTTTGCAGTACTGTTGCCATTTGACAGATGAGAAAGTTGGGCATCACCTTTAATGACATCCCACAGTGACAGTGCTCACATGAGGCAGTTGCCTGTCACCACTGTGAGGACCCCCTGAGGGCAAGGATCTTATGCATAAGGGCTTAGACTGTGGATGTCCGTTTAGGCATCTGTCATCTTCTTAGCCTCTCCTCATGCTCTAGTCCCTCCAAACTCTCAGGCGGTGGTCAGCACACACTACCAAAAATGAAGACAAATGGACACAGCCAGGCCGGCTTTCTTCCCCAAGAAACATAGGGTGGGAAACAAGCCTTGCCAGGCCCCCAGGGGAAGGTATAAACCAGGTAACCATGTTTTCTGAACCCAACATCAGCTCACAGTACCTGCCAAGAAGACAATATTTGAATTCAGGGGACTTCCCTGGTTTCTCAGTGGTTAAGCATCCACCTGCCAATGCAGGGGACACGGGTTCAATCCCTGGTCCGGGAAGATCCCACGTGCCGCGGAGCAACAAAGCCCGTGCGCCACAACTATTGAGCCTGCGCTCTAGAGCCCACAAGCCACAACTACTGAGCCCATGTGCTGCAACTACTGAAGCCCACGCTCCTAGAGCCCATGCTCTGCAACAAGAGAAGCCACGGCAATAAGTCCGTGCACCGCAAGGAAGAGTAGCCCCCGCTCGCCGCAACCAGAGAAAGCCCGCACGCAGCAATGAAGACCCAATGCAGCCAAAAAAAAAAAAAAAAAAGTCAGACTGCCCCTAACAGGCATATCATCAGCCTATGACCACTGTAGAGAGGAGTCATTCTTCGCAGTGGGCTTGGGCCTAGCCAACTTGCTGACTACGTGTAATACTGGGATTAGAATGGGAAGGAGGACAGGAAAAGAGAAAACAAAATGGGGACAGGTAGAAACAGAGTCCAGCCCATCACCTCCAATTTCTGAGTGTGTTCCAGCTCTTACTCACGAAAGCCTGGAGAGGAAGGCTCTTTGTTGTGTTATTAATCTCCCCAGGGGAACAACCACAAAATGAGAGCTGGTGCTGGTTTTGCAGGAATGATTTGTAAGGAATGAAAATAAGTAAATTTCTTAAAATGCTTGGCAATGTCAAATCTCCTGGGCCCATCAGAGGGACAGAAGCCAGTTCCAGACGGCCCCCCCGCCACCCATGATCGTCCCTTGCTGTTAGTCGGAAGGGGTTTAAAAGCCTAGTTGTGTTTGGAAGGCAGGGGCGGAGGAGGCGTCTGGGGAGAGAAGGTGAGAGAGGGGAGGGAGGGAGGGAGGGAGAGAGGAATGAGCCCTTTAACTGCTTCCTTTTGTTGTGGTGCCTTTTGTACTAGGTCTGGGGCAGGATGTTAAGTGGGAAGTGTTTTGCAGTCAGAAGAACTGCAGCTGGTTGGGGATGGCGTGGGCGATGGATGCTCTGGGGAGAGACAGCAGAGGACAGGAGGAGGGAGGGAAAGACATATGGGGGTGGTGGATGAATAAGACCATTTTCCCCTCCCATCAGGCCTTCTTCCCCACTTGCAAGTCCAAGCGTTTCAGCTCAGTGTGTAGAGTGGTGTCCTGCTATGATCACTGGGTTTAGTCGTTGGATTTCACGGTTGGTTTGGGTTCTATGTCTTTCATGCAGTGTGCCCTTGGGCAAGTCACTTGACCACCGGGCCTCAGATTCTTCACCTGTCAAGTGGATACTACTACCTAGAACATAAAGCTGTTGAAAATAAATGAAATGCCTTCCAAACTGAAACACACACATCGAAGCTTATTCTTAGGGTTTTGTAGAAATGGCTGGAAGGCAGGATGGCAGGAGAGGACTCCAGAAGGGCAGCGTTCCGGTGCAACAAACCCAGTAAGTCCACATCACCCACGCCCTCTGCAGCTCACCTGCCTTTCCGGCCCTTTCCCATTTTACGGACATCGGGTCTCCATTGGGGTGTCCACAACGCCAGTCATGCCCCTGCTGGTCCCCCAGAGCCTATTCTTCCCAGCCTCTGCTCACCTGACTGCAAAGGCCCTGGGAAGAAGGCTCGAGGTGTCTACTCTTTGATCATTTTCTTCAAGTGAGACCACATGGGACAGAAGGAGGGAGGTGGGGTGGAGGGGGGAGGAAGGAAGGAACACAGGAAGGAGGGCTGGTTTTCTTCTGACTTACCCTGGCTGCAGCCTCTGCTCTGCTCGTCCCAGTATCTTTCCCTGACACATTCTCTGATCATGAACTGCCCCGGGTCTCCCGGTTCTCCATTTTCCACTCCTCTCCTGCCACCTCAGTCGCATTTGAGCTGTTCAAACGGAGAGAAGAAAAAATAAATAAATAATGGCAACTTCAGGAGCATCAGAACATTGAGTTGCCATTTACAGTCGTTCCGTATCTGTGATACCGTGTGACACCCCAGAAGGGCTACTACTATTGTTACCCCCATTTTATAGATTTTACAGGTGGGAGACTGCAGTTCATTGAGGGACTGGATTGTCCTCCAGTCACAGGGCTTGTAAGCGCAAGATCTGGGGCTCCGCCCTAGGGATTCAGATTCCAGACCTCCCTCTCTTCTGTGTCTGTCTCAGCATAAAAGTGCTGAGTGTGTGTGTGCTGGGGCAGGAGGGGCGGGGGGGGGGGGACACACAATTTGCACCTTAATAGAACTGGAATAAGAATGATAAAAAATTTGGGGAGAATTCCTATCCGCTAATCCTGCCCAACCTAAACATTGCCTGTAGTTTCCAGAGGGTTCAGAATCACACTTATGGAAAAATCCTGAGCGTTCTTCAGTGCTTTGGGCACCTAAGGAGGTGCTTAAAAATGATTTGGGAAGTGAGTGGAGCTATCTGGCTTTCTGACTTGACTCCATCCAGAGCGTGAGGTGTGCAGAGGCCCACGGGCCCCAACTGTGGTATTGTCTTCTCTTCTCTCAGACAGAAGAACAGAATTGGAAAATGTCACCATGTAACTTAGAATCTGATTGGACAAACATGGGCTCTACTATCCACAAATGAATCCACCTAAAACAGGTTTTTTACACCTGTTCTGAGACAATCAGAATATGACCCCAAACCAAGCAATAGCCTAGAGCACTATTAATGTTCAAAGGGCTGTTATGTTATCAGTTGAACAAAGAATAGATTTGCAGATAATAGTGTATTAATACAAGGTGGTCTTCTGAGAGTATATAAAAGAAAAAGGGAGCCAAAACAGTAAAAATTAGCATCACCTGAACTCTGTCTGGAGGACAGGACACCCAGATCTTTAGGACAAGTACTCTGAGATCAAATCTTTCCTTCCTAGATTGCTGTCTTAGACTGTTTCGGCTGCTATAACAGAATACCATAGACTGGGTGGCTTATAATCAACAAACATTTGTTTCTTGCAGATCTGGAGGCTGGAAAGTTCAAGATCAAGGCCCTGGCAGATTTAATGTCTGATGAGAGCTCACTTCTTTGTTCATAGATGGCTGTTTTCTCTCTGTGTCCTCACATGGCAGAAGGGGTGAGGGAGCTCACTGGGGTCCCTTTTAGAAGGGTGCTAATCTCACTCATGAGGGCTCCACTCTCATGACCTAATCACCCCAAAGACCCCACTCCCAAATACCATCCCATTGGGGATTAGGTTCTAACATATTTGAGGAGGACACAAACACTCAATCTTTAGCAACCTCCAAACCTATCCTTGAGATAACATTTATATTATTTTCTGGGGACTTCTCTGGTGGTCCAGCGGTGAAGATTCCATGCTTCCGTTGCAGGCAGTGCAGTTCAGTCCCTGGTCAGGGAACTAAGATCCTGCATGACATGCAGTGCAGCCAAAAAAATAAATAATTTTTTGTTCCCTGAGAAATGCCCCATTTTTTCCTCCCTAGGCCTTTGCCTAGCTCTAATGTTACTTATGCCATGAAACCTTCCCAATTCCTCTTCTCCCCTTGCTAGAAAAAAAAAAAATCTCTTCTCTGAAACCGAAAATCACCTTGATTTTCCCTCTTTCCTCACAGCATACTTGTGTGAAGGTTAGAACCAAAAGTGTCTCACCCCAGGTCTCACGCTGGCTGTAGCTGAAATGAACATTAACTTCAGTATCCTGACTCCAGGCGATGCCCTTTGCATTGCACGTCCTTATCTGGAAGGACTGATGTATGGCCCCTGTGAGCACATCAGCAGATTGGCTCTGTAACTGCTGTCACAAAACAGGACCCTAAGACCCAGGACCGGTCAGCTCTGGCAAGGGGTAGGGAGTCAGGAGAGACCTGGAATGTAGATGCCCCGAGAGCAGGGCAAGCTGGCAAGAGTGCTTAAAGCTGGGAACAGGGAGGAACTAGTCTTGGCTGGCGTTTGTCCTTTACACTGTAGGTAAAATACTCTTTCTAAAATCTGATCAGAAAATGTACTCATGCCTTTCCCAAGCTAAAGACCCTTTTATTTATTTATTTGTTTGTTTTTTTTTGTTGTTTTTTTTTTGCAGTACGCGGGCCTCTCAGTGCTGTGGCCTCTCCCGTTGCGGAGCACGGGCTCTGGACGCGCAGGCTCAGCGGCCATGGCTCACGGGCCCAGCCGCTCCGCAGCATGTGGGATCTTCCCGGACCGGGACACGAACCCGCGTCCCCTACATCGGCAGGCGGACTCTCAACCACTGCGCCACCAGGGAAGCCCTAAAGACCCTTTTAAAGGGTCTTCCATTGCTCCGTTGTCTTCAGGATAAAGCCAAATTCCCCGATGTGGTCTGCAAGGCCCTCTTCACTGTGGCCTCTGTTTTCCTCTATAACTTCACACCATGTAACCACTGCCCCCCATCACCACCGGGAACATGTGTAATCTACGCTCCAATTCAGTACAGTGGTGAGTGACACTATGACCCCACCTTCCAGACGTTCGCTGGTGCTCTTGACGGCAGACCAGGACACTGGCAGTAATGGTGCAGACAGACCAGTACTGTGATTGTGATGTGCTGGGTTTCATGGGAATTCACAGGAAGGACACCTGGGCCAGATTTAGGAGATCAGGGAGTGATACCTAAGCTAAAAGCTAGATGATGGTAATCGATGAAGAGGGTTAGGAGTGTTTCAGGCAAACAGTATGGAGTAAGTGCAGGAGGCAGACAAGGACACGGGGTTCAGGAACCAAAGGAGTAAGAGGTGGTTGGCAGGATGGGAGGAAGCGAGGCTGGGGTAGGTAGGGCCGGTCGTGCTGAGGCCTCTAAGCCCCACCGAGGCATCTAGACCGTGCCTCCAAGGCTATGGGCAACAGTGAAGGGCTTTAAGCTTAAACTGAGGTGCATAAGGAACTGAGGAGTGAGAAGGGGACGGTCTGAGCGAAAAGAGGTCACTAGCTTCTGCTAGCTTTGCTCAATCCATAACCATTTGTTGAAAACAACCACACAAAGCTCTAAGCCAAACCTGGTAGGGAAGATGCAGAAAAAAATACCCAGAGCTTTCCCTTAAAAAATCTCATGGAGGGCTTCCCTGGTGGCGCAGTGGTTGAGAGTCTGCCTGCCGATGCAGGGGACACGGGTTCGTGCCCCGGTCTGGGAAGATCCCACATGCCACGGAGCGGCTGGGCCCGTGAGCCATGGCCGCTGAGCCTGCGCGTCCGGAGCCTGTGCTCCGCAACGGGAGAGGCCACAGCAGTGAGAGGCCCGCGTACCGCAAAAAAAAAAAAAAAAAATCTCATGGTCTAGGAAGAGGGTTAAGACAGACAAAACAAAAACATATATACAGTGGACTAATCACTCAGCCATAAAAAAGAAGGAAATGACACCATTTGCAGCAACATGAATGAGATGATCATACTATGCGAAGTAAGTCAGACAGAGAAAGACAAATATCATATGATATCACTTATATGTGAAAACTAAAATACGACACAAATAAACATATTTACAAAACAGAAACAGACTCACAGATATAGAGAACAAACTTAAGGTCATCAAAGAGGAAAGGTTGGGGTGGGGGATGAATTAGGAGTTTGAGATTAGAAGGTACAGACTATTGTGTATAAAATTGATGAACAACAAGGTTCTACTGTATAGCACAGGGAACTATATTCAGTATCTTGTAATAAACTATAATGGAAAAGAATCTGAAAAAAATATATATATAACTGAATCACTTTGCTGCACACCTGAAACTAACACAACATTGTAAATCAACTATACTTCAATAAAACAAACAAACACAACCAAAAACCCGAAACCAGGCAGAATATTAAAACTGTGATAATAGAGGTACAATCAAATGTTAGCTGAATTCAAGAAAGAGAGCAATTCAGTTCAGTTGGAGCATCACCAAAGGTCTCATGAGGAAGATGCTCTTTGAGACTGTCTGAAGAACAGGAAGGGTTTCAATCAGCAGTGATGGTGAAGCAAGGAGGGGAGGGGCCAGGAAGGTCAGGACCGGGGAGGAGAAAGCAGGAGAGCAGGGAAGAGCCTCCTTAGACTCCCGGAACAGGATGGGGGAGGAGGATGGTGAGAGATAAGCTGGGCAGGTTGAAGTCAGAGTCCCAAGGGCCCCAAATGCCCAGCCAAGAAATCTGGATTTAACTCTGCAAGTAACAGGAAGCACCAGAGGTTTTTAAGATCAGAAGAGCCAGGATAAGAACTTGAAGATTAATTGGCAGGGGTATCTATACACCAGTGTTACTCAGCTGGGATTTGTGGATGTATTTTCAGTGCTCTGAGAATTCTACAGTAATTTTAAAATTATGTGTTTTTATTCTAATGAAAATCTTAAAATATTATAATATTCTGGAGTATTTGAACGACTGCAGAATTCTGCCACTCAAGTTCAATGTCCATTCTTTCACTCAAAATTTTTTTTTTTTTTTTGCGGTACGCAGGCCTCTCACTGTTGTGGCCTCTCCCACTGCGGAGCATAGGCTCTGGATGCACAGGCTCAGCGGCCATGGCTCACGGGCCCAGCCGCTCCACGGCATGCGGGATCTTCCCGGACCGGGGCACGAACCCGTGTCCCCTGCATCGGTAGGCGGACTCTCAACCACTGTGCCACCAGGGAAGCCCCACTCAAAATATTAATTGAGCGCTTACTATGTGCCAGGCATTGTTCTAAGCACTGGGCATACAGCAGTAGACACAACAGATAAAAGTCTCCCTCTGTAAATTTGAACATTAACTGGATATTTATCAATATTAAGAACATTTTTTTAGGCATAATCACAGTGTATGTTTATGTTTTAAAAG
Organism: Tursiops truncatus; assembly: GCF_011762595.2. Taxonomy (NCBI): domain Eukaryota; kingdom Metazoa; phylum Chordata; class Mammalia; order Artiodactyla; family Delphinidae; genus Tursiops; species Tursiops truncatus. Next base: position 10,561,580 of record NC_047041.1, read on the forward strand.
GAGTTCTTATCTTTCAGGGATATATATACTGAAACGTTTATGCATGGATTTACATGGTATCTAAGATTTGCTTCACAGTTGTCCAGTGGGGTGGAAAAAAGTGGGTGAGAATATAGATGAAATGAGATTGTCCAGGAGTTGATGGTTGTACTTGGACAAAGGGTATGAAAAGATTCATTGTAATATTCTCTTTACTTCTGTGTATGCTTAATGTTTTTCACAAAAAAGAAAAAAAAAGAGAAAGAAAGAAAGAAAAAAAGAAAGAAAAAAGAAAGAAAAAAAGAAAGGAAAGAAAGAACGGAAGGAATCCCTGCCCTTATGGAGTTTACTTTCTAGTGTTTGAATTGGTGCTAATGAGGCATCAACACCAAGTGAAGGCAATATGATGTCACGGTGCCAGCAAAGAACAGAAGTTGCAAAGCAGGTTATACAAAGATGAGCGAGGAAATTGAGGCCTTACCTGGCACATGGAAGTGCAGGCATCCTGGATTCCAAAGACCCAGTTTGATACATGAAGCCTCTTGGATGTGCCTGTTTCCTGTCTCTGTACATTTTTACTTGGAACTGTTCGTTAGCAAGTAAATAAGAAAGCATTAAAAATTGTGTTAGAATTATGGGGTACACTATCAAAAACTCATTCAGTGACAGTTTCAAGGGTGTTTGTTAAATAAACAATGTGACAGGACTCAAAAAGTGGCCCACCACACTCAAAATTAAAAGAATTTAGCTAACAGCAAGTGAAACACAAAATGAACAAATTCACCTTTCTAACACTAGCTTCAGCAGAACAATATACTGTCACTTTAAATCAATGTATTTTAGTTTCATTAGTTTTACATGTCTATTTGTTAATGTAAAATGTTTTAGTTACAGTTGTCCCTGGGTATCTGCAGGGGATTGGGTCCAGGACCCCCACAGATACCAACATCTGTGGGTGCTCAAGTCCCTTATATAAAATGGTATAGTATTTCCATATAGCCTACACGCATCCTCCTGTATACCCTAAACTATCTCTAGATTACTAATTATACCTAATACAATGCAAATACCATGTAAATAGTTGTAAATACAATGTAAAGGCTTTGTGGACAGTTGCCCGTGTGTGACAAATTCAAGTGTTGCTTTTTGGAATTTTCTGGAACTTTTGGGAATATTTTTGATCCGCGTTCAGTTGAATCTGTGGATGTGCAATTTGCAGATGCGAAACTCATGGACATGGAACCTGCAGATATGGAAGACTGAATGTCTGTAGTATAAGAACTACAGGTAAAAAGTTAATAGTTTTATGCCTGCACATATTTAAATTAAATGTATTACATCAACACTGAAGGACCATAGGATTATTCTCTCTCTCGTATAAAGTCAGTACGGTTTTCAGGAATACAGAGAGACTGATTATGATCTTACAAAAACCAAGGTGAGAAAACTGCTTAAATAGAACGTCCGCAGTGCAGCTGAAAATAAAAATTAGATTCAAGAGATATTTTGGAAGTAAATCTACCCCTTCTAGAGGATTGAAAATGATTTGGATATGGGAGGTGAATGAAAAATATTTGAATCTAGAGGACTAAAGAAATTCCATTCTCAAAAATCTGCAAAATTAATTTTGGACGCATTGCATTTGAAGAGCCAGCGTGGTAGCAAAATGGAAAGATGAAGCTGGAACTTGGAAGAACCAGAAGACACATTACCCATCCCACTACATTTGGGACCCATGGCCCCTTCACTCATTACAATGTGGATCAAGCTGACTATGGAAACCACACCCAGAGCCCAAAGCAAGGCCAGTTCCCCAGGACCAGAGATTCCCAAGCCCTAAACTGGAAGATGCCATGGCCAGGAGAACCCTGTGGCCAGGACCACGTGTGGGGTGGGGCAAAGGGCTCCAGGGCTCCCCATTCCCCTGCTCCAAGCCAGAGGGAGTTGCTGGCTTGACTTCCAGCCACTAGTTTTGTGAGTTGTCACTTGAAGGCACTTCTGTCTGCCTCCTGTTTTTAGTTCAGATTACAAATGGTAAACAACCAAAAAAAGCTTCCGGTTTGGAAATTAGAGACCATCTGTTTCTCATTCTATTTCCCCTCTCTTCTCTGATTTCTTTTATTCTCTTCCCGCCCTCTCCCCCACCCTAAGAACACACAGCTCAGCTGGGAGCATAGTGACCTCATTTGACTACCTTCACTTTAATGAAAATGTCGGGTTTGTTACTGGGATTATACTAGGGAATTCCTTGTTCCCACTCAGACTAAGGTGTCTTGGATTGTTTCATCAAAAAAAAAAAAATTTTTTTTCACGAAGATGAAGTTTCTCCATTCTAACTTACAAATAAATCTAAATAAAATAATAAATAAAATCATGTCTGATTAAGCCGTATGCAGTTTTGTTGAAGGCAGTGCACAAACTCTATTTTAATGTCTTGTTAACAGACTCCTTAAACTTTAACCAAAGGGTAATGGTTAACTTTTAAATCAAAGATAAAAATGAAACATTGAACTGGCTACATTAGAGGCAGCTGTGCTACCAGGACTGCTTCTCTCCTGGAATTCAGAAGTGGGCAGGCTTGCTTGAGAACGTGGCTCTATTTCCCTGTAGTCTGGTGTTACAGGTCCCTCTTGTGTTGACTGTTAACACTGTCTTGCTACTGGCCCTAGAACATGATGATTCTACATTTGAGTTCATTAGCTTATTGCAACCAATATCCTCCTCCTCATCACCATCATTATCTCCACCTACACCATCGTCCTCCTCATCACCATCAGCATAATGGAAAAACAGTGCAGGGTAGTTCAAAACCACATGCTTTGGAACCAGACAGATATGAATTTGAACTCTTTCCTCTTCACTGTGTTACCTGGGTGAGTTACTCACACCTTTGTGTGTCAGTTTCTGCACTGATTAAGTGAAAGTGATTATGACACTCACATAACAGTTTTCAGGAGAAACTAGAATGAAATATTGTTGGGCTGTGCCCCGCAGGCCTGCAAGCCTTGTAGCTGTCCAACCTGAAGCCAAAGAAAGAGCCCGGGGACAGTGAGAGACATCAACGGCTTATTGGACAGGGGGATCTTACACATCTGAAGCAGGTTCCTGGAGCAACACCCCCGTCGTGTACGGCAGACCTCAAGCAGGACATGACAGCAACCTTCGCTACTTCGGGAGGAAGGAGGCTGCAATTTATAGGGGCAATGGATGTCAGGTTGGCTCATCAATTACTATGGAAACCAGCAGCTGGGGCAAGGAGCAAGCACATAGGCAGTTACTAATTAAGCCCCATAATTAAGAGGATTGAAGCAGGGATTGGTCAAGTAGGGGATGTACAGAGACCAGGAGAATAGCCATCTTGAATGGCCCGACCATACAAGTATGTAAAGTATCTGATGTCAAGGCTCAGAAAATATGACCCCCTTTCCCATTCATTTCTTCTTTCTCTAAGGAAGACAGAAATTCTGGGAAAGAAACAGTTAACGATGTAATGGAAGCAAATTGGATATGTCGGGAACTTATCAAAGGTTTGAGTAATCTTTAAGCTACCTACATAGTAACAAAGCAACCAAATTTAAAAAAAAATTAAAAATGAGTCAGTGGTACTGTTTTGGCTCATCATTATGCCCAGCAGGGTACCCTTTGCTCACTTCCTGTTTTCCCAGCTCCCTGCCTTTATTGTCACTACTCCGGAAGGCAAAGGACCTATCTTTTCTTCTGCTTGTTGACATCTGGCAAGTGTCTATTTCTTCCGTCATATAACCCTGTTCATAGCAAGTCCTCAAATCAAAATACAGACACATTTTCTTGAGATTAGTCAGGAGAGTTGTGTGTACAAAGTGTTCACCAAGGTCTTATACATAATTATGCTCCTGTTCACAATAAAGGATTTGTCCTTCCTCCGAATTCATGTAGAACTTATGCAAAAAACTCAGCCCTTAGCGTATAGCATTTTGCTCTAACGTAGGCTTCTCCAGGATCCTTGGGGCTGTCTCAATTCCTCTTTAACTTTCTACCAACAAGCACAGGCTTCACCACAAAGTCAGCTCTAATAAATATTTACTGAATTAAATTGAATTGTGTATCTTGTTTGCCTAAGGAGACTCGAAATGTTTCAAAACCAGAAACTTTATTCTCTACTTCTTCGTACCTTCTTTTCTCTCCTCTTACTCCACGACGGTGCTCAAGAAATGATCAGTAAATACCTGATAATATTTACAGTAAGGAATAGAACGGAGCAGACCCAGAATTCCAGTGCTGCAAGGCATCTTCATCGGCATCCACTCCAGGCCTGAATTCTGTGACAACGGTCCAGCCAAAGACCCTTCTCGCTTTGCCGGTGCAAGTCTCATCCCCGGGGTTGTACTGTTATCAAGGTAGAGATTTCAGAAAGAAAGCTCTTCTTTATATTGAGCTACAATTTGTTTCCCTTTCCCTTTCACCTTCCATCTAAAAACCTATCCATTGGAGGAATACAAAACCTCCTATCCATTGGAGGAATACAAAAAAATTTATTTTATTGAAGTATAGTTGATTTACAATGTTGTGTTAATTTCTGCTGTACAGCAAAGTGATTCAGTTATACATACATACATACACACATATATACATACATTCCTTTTCATATACTTTTCCATTATGGTTTATCACACATTATTAAATATAGTTATATATATATACTATATATATAGTTATATATAGTAGGACCTTGTTGTTTATCTGTTCTATATATAATAGTTTGCATCTGCTAATTCCAAATTCCCACTCCATCCCTCCCCCAGCCCCCTTCCCCCTTGGCAGCCACAAGTCTGTTCTCCATGTCTGTGAGTCTGTTTCTGTTTTGTAGATAAGTTCATTAGGAATATAAAACATTTTTTAAACTGTCCACATGACAGCCCATCCTATACTCAAAGATAGCTCTTGAATCTATTTTTTTCCATGATGAAAACTTCAGTTCATTACATGACACAGTGTTAATCTCTTTGTCATCCAGGTCTCTCTGATTCTTCACTTGGAAGTGGCTATAATTATCAATATTTTTAATTGAGAATTTACTCTGAACCAGGCATTGTAGTGAATTGCTTACAAATGTTGTCTCTTTAATTCTCCTAAACTCTTAAGGCAGGTATTTCTATCACAGCTGAGGGCACTGAGGCTTCGTGGGGATAAGTAACTTTGCCTAAACAGTAAAGAGCCGAGCTGGGACTGGGATCCAGAAATGTCGGATCCCCAGGCCCAACCCATACCTACTATACTTTACTGCCTCCCCGAATGAAATTGGATTAGTCTGCTCGGAACTCAGTTCATTTTTCATCTGGACTGGATTCTTTTTGCCTGTTTTCCCCCAAATTCTGTTTCACTTCTCGTGTTTGTAGTTAAAGAAATCTACTTGCCTCCTAATGCTGATTAATTTTTTTCCCTCTAGATCTTCCAGTTACCCTGGCAACATGGCCAAAGAAATAAAGGAAGTGAGAAGGTGCCTGCAAGTTAAGGGGAATCCACTGGGACACAACTCATGGGCTCCTTGGCAGGTTCCAGGTCATGGTGGCCAAATGTCAGGGGGTGGGGGGACTACATTGTGGTTAAAGAGACAAAAACCAAACCAAACCAAACCGAACCAAAGCAATATGTGATGCCAAGTGTTATTATCCAAAGGTGAGGTGAGAAAATGAAGCTTAAGGGCTGAAAGTTGGGAATGGAGTATACAGTGGGTCAGGGTACACTGAGAAAGAGAGACTGTAAGCAAAGAAAGGGCAACATTATCTCCGATTTCTAGGGCAGAGGTGAGGGCTCAGAGTCATACCTGATAATCTAAGGACCCTGGGCAAATCTGAATAGAAATATGGGAAGCAGTGCTTTTTTTCTTTTTTTTTTTTTGACCTGGTTTTAGTCACAGATTTTTTTTTTCTCCCTGCAGAGCTTTCCTGAAATGCCTACTCAAATTATTAACATTTTCAACCGATTCTTTTGGCCGAAACAGAACATCCATGTGCCAATGTGTAGACTGAACTCTGTGACCTCTCTAGTGGGAAGTGTAGCTGTTGAAAAGTTTATCATTGAGTTGCAAACACTGGGAGGTAGTGAGCTTTACTTTTTCTTGCTTTTTAAAATAGTGACCTTTGACCTACATCTAGCATTTGAGGTGACATATATGTGCCAAACACTTAGATTTAATGGAGAGTTTGAGAAGAGGTATATGGGAAAACAGCAGAGAGAGAGGGAGGAGAAGGGAGGGAGACAGAGAAATTCATAAAATTATCAAATACGTACTGTATTTTTTATTGTGGTAGAATATAACCTGAAATACACATAGCAAAAAACTCATGACATTTTGGACCTTTTTTTTTTTTTTTTGGCCACGACACACAGCGTGCAGGATCTTAATTACCTGATCAGGGATGGAACCTGCGCCCCCTGCAGTGGAAGTGCAGAGTCTTAACCACTGGACCTCGGTCCCTGGAACATTTTAAAGTGTACAGTTCAATGATACTAAAATAGTAACTTTGTTCTGCAAACATCAGCACCACCTTCACCTCCAGAGTGTTTTCATCTTCTCAGACTGAACCTCTGTACCCACTAACCTTAAACAATAACTCCCCACTCCCCCCACCCCAGCCCCTGGCAACCACCATTCTCCTTTCTGTCTGTGAATTTGACATTCTCAGTACCTCATATAAGTGAAGTCACACAGGATTTGTCTGACTTATTCCACTTGGCATAATGTCTTCAGGACTCATCCATGTTGTACCCTGTGTTAGAATTTCCTTCCTTTTAAAGGTTGACTAGTATTCCATTGTATGTAGGTACCAGTTTTTCTTTGCACCTTCATCCACAGAACCACATTTTTTGAGGCAGAAAAATACTGACCTAAGTGTTAACAGCTGGCGTTCCCTTAAGCAAGCAGAATCACTATGAGTGATGTGGAATAAGAGATCTATTGTAGGTGCTGGGACTTACACAGTAGATGAGGATGTCTGTGGAAAGTTCTGCCACTGGTGGGTGGGCTCCAAGCTGCTGAAGGTCAATAGGACCAGCAGTTGAGAAGCAAAGCTGGGTGGGAAATGGGGTAAAGTGAGGACTAACAGGAACGCATAGGAATAAACTGGAACCTATGAGGACAAAGTGTAGCCTACTCACGAGGACAAAGGAGAACCCATGTTCATCCTCCCCGCATCTAACTCCAGTAGCGTAGGAAGAAGATGGTAGCTTTTCCCTGGAACTGCAGACATGCCTGGCAGGGGACGCAAAAGAGCTGGAGGGGGCGAGCCAGTGAGACTCAGAGGCTCTGTGGCTCCATTACTGCCCCACGGCGATGACAAGCCAGCAGATTAACAACACATGCAAATGGTGCATCACCAACCTTCCTAGTATAATCACTGCTGCTTCCCTTCCACCTTCCACATTTCATGCAAATTTCCCTGAGGCCAACCTAACCCAGAAGCATACAGGGAAGGGGATTCTGGGAAATGTGGCTCCACTTTACTGAGGTTGACACAGTGCAAAACCACCACAATATCTTTAGAACTACTTAGAGATGACTATTTCCATATGTCAAATTCCAAGTGCTTCTGAGGCTCTCAGTAATTCCTTGTTTGAAAAAGTCTGGAGTAGATCCGATGTCCTTCTGTTTTTGTTGCAGGACAGTTGGGTATCAGGACATCTAAGTGATGGCATCAGATTCTCAATTATTATGACTAAGTCGTGATAAAACAAACCCTCGATCAGGGTTTCATCAAAAGGATGAAAGGGGAAAGATTCAGCATCAGCTGGCAAGTTCCAAAGCCCTGGATGCCTGGGGTTGCAACTGAACCTTTGTCTCTACTTCCATGTCCAGTGAGTGGGAACCATCACCATTGAGATCACTGCTCTTCACTGGTCTGTTTCAAAGAGTGTGGCTGTCAGTGCAGGTAAAGGTGTCCAGACTAAGAGATAGTGGTTTTTGGGTGTGTATGTGTGTGTTGGGGGATGTGAGGAAAGGATTCAGAGAAAGTGTCATTCCCCTGGGGACTGGCTCACACCAGGAAGTGAGCGGAAGACCTTTCCACTTGCCGGTCCCCCTGGGGAGGTATGTTCTAATGACACAAACTGGGCCACTGTCAGTGATGATTCTTACAGTTCTTGGCTGTGATCCAGTTATTACCTTTGCCTGCCCACAGCCAGCCTGGCCTCAGCTCCAGGGGCTGACTGCCCGATGTCTGTGCGGCTCCCCACACCTTGACAGCTGCATCTTGACGGTTTCCCAGCTTGTTAGCAGCGTCCCTGGAGGGAGGATGAGAGAGGAGACAAAAACTCAAGTCTTTCTTGATTAGGAGCTCCGGGCAGATTCCTGAGGCGTGGAGAATGACACTGTGGACTTGGATTGGCCATGGATTTTGACTGTTTTGCATTGTGTCGTTGCTTTACAAAGTTAACCTGTTCTATCAAGGGGGTGTCTGTACTCTGAACTATATCTCACTTTCCATTTCTTGTTTTTTTAATACATTTATTCATTCATTTATTTTTGGCTGCTTTGGGTCTTCATTGCTGTGTGCGGGCCCTCTCCGGCTGCTGCGAGCGGGGGCTACTCTTCATTGCAGTGCGTGGGCTTCTCACTGTGGTGGCTTCTTGTTGCGGAGCACGGGCTCTAGGTGCACGGGCTTCATTAGTTGTGGCACGTGGGCACAGTAGTTGTGGCTTGCGGGCTCTAGAGCACAGGCTCAGTAGTTGTGGCTCACGGGCCCAGTTGCTCCGCGGCATGTGGGATCTTCGCGGACCAGGGCTCGAACCCGCATCCACTGCATTAGCAGACTGATTTTTAACCACTACGCCACCAGGGAAGCCCACTTTCCATTTCTTTATGCATTGAGTTACTACTTCAATAAACATTTAAGGCATGGGGAGGGACAAATATGAATGTAACATGCTTCTTGTCCTTGAGTCAAGTGTTGGGGGGTAGACACGCACACAGTACATGAATCTCAGTCATTCTAACTACAGAGTATTCAGAGTCGTGACAGCGATGCACCCGATATTAGAATATCATAAAGAAGGAGCATTGGCGTCTGGAGAGATGGAAGGAGCCTTCTTGGATGGGGTAATATCTGAGTTCAGCCGACCTTCGTGCTATTACTCTGTCAACTGAAAAAAATTCACAACCTAGAAGTTGAGGATTATGTTTTATTTGGGGGACTTGCTGAGGACTCAAGCCCGAGAGGCAGCCTCTCAGATAGCTCTGGGGGACGGCTCTCAAGAGGTGAGGGAGGACCCAGGGTAATAGGAGTTTTGCAGTAAAAACCAGGTGGTCAGAACATCAAAAGATTGCTATTAATTAAAGAAAACCAGACATCTCAAGTTAATGAATTTGGCACTTTCCTAGGTACGGGAAGATGCAAGAGCCTGGGCTTAATGAAGTCATTTCTTTGAAATGCACCTCAATTACCTAGTGCCAGTATCGAGTTCTTTTCCATCCTGAATCCCCTCAGGTTGCACCGCTGGGGGCAGCTGCAGTGACTGACCTGCTTGATGGCAGGCGGCCTGTTTGTCTCCATCCTGAGTTGCCTCAGGGCTCACAGACATGGTGTCTGTAGGGGCTGATGGCTGAAACATCCTTTGTTTGCTGGTATGGCAGGCAGCATTCTTGGTCCTCAGCTGTGAATGTGACTGCCATTGTGTTGGGGCAGGTGGAAAGGGGGATGTCCTGTTATCTACTGCTATGTAATAAATCGCTCCAAAAACTCAGTGGGTAGAAACGAAGACTATTTATCTGCTCCTGATTCTGCAATTTGGGCAGCGCTTGGCAGGGATGGCTTGTCTCTGCTCCTGTGGTACTTGCTGGAAGGTCCAGGATGGCCTCACTCATGTGTCTGGTGCCTTAGCTGGCAAGGCTGAAATGGCTGAGGGCTGGCTGGGTCTCTTTCGCTTTCATCCCCCAGGTCTCCACTCTCTCCATATGGCCTCTTTCTCCAGCAAGGTAATCAGACTTCTTTACATGGTGGCTGGCTTCCAAGAGAGTGAAAGTAGAAGCCACCGGTCTTCAGAAGGTCTAGGCCTAGGATTGGCACGGTGTCACTTCCACCACCGTCTACCGGCCACAGCAATCGAGGCCAGCCCAGATTCAACGGGATGGGAATTAGGCTCCACCTCTGGATGGGCCGGTAGGAATTGTCGGTGGCCACGCTACAACAAGGGAAGAGAATGTGAATAAGACCTAGTTTCTTTCCTAAAGGAGTTCATGGTCTCACCTACCTGAGGAATAAGATGGACACACGCTTTGAACAGAGTGTGAAAAATCCCTGAGCTCTGTGTCAGCTCCCTTGGGAAACAACATGCAAGACTTGATCCCTATGAGGTCCTGTGTCTGGCTATTGGTTTAGGAAGATTTCTGGTTTCCTGATATTGCCTCTTAGGGTAACAGAATCCTTCCCTTGGAATGCTGTGCCTGACTTGCGGAACGTTTGGAGCACTCAAAGAACACAGAGCTGGGATTTATTGTGTTTACCAAACAAGTTATATGAACAGTGCTCTTTCAGTTTGCTCCTGTTTGTTTAATAATTTCTCGTATGTATTTGGTTTGAGGTTTATTTTCAATTTAATCGGGGATCGAGGGTGTAGGAGAGCAGCTAGTTTTTGCCTTTAAAATTCCTGGGTGGCTATGATTTATTCCAAAAGGACCTCGGCGTTGCGTGTGGCTAAATTGGCTCAGCCAGTTCACAACAAGTAGTCTCTCCTTTCCACACCTCGGGCCACAATCTCCAGCTACCTTCTCCTCCGCTACTGGTGGTGTTTTAAAGTGGGTTGCACCTGTGTGCAAAAGTGACCCCTTGTGGTTTGCCCTGGGCCCTGCATCCCTAGGGGCTGGCGTCCCTGGAGGAGCCTGCACAGGATGCCACCAGGCTGTTGGAGCCATACATCGAAAAGAACAGTCTGTTTCCCAAGGAAATGTGTGCAGAAGCATATAGCTCAGCGCGACTGCTGCACCGAGAGGGAAACACAGCATCTGCCAGCCCACGAAGCCTGCTCACAGCTCTTCCCCGTACCCCCCGTCCCTCCCGAGAACAGTCTGTTTGCCAAGGAAATGCGTGCAGAAGCATATAGCTCAGCGCAACTGCTGCACCGAGAAGGAAACACAGCATCTGCCAGCCCACGAAGCCTGCTCACAGCTCTTCCCCGTACCCTTGCCCCTCCCGAGGAGAGCTGCTACGGTTATCCCAATCACAGTTGAACGATTATTTTGGAAAAGAAGAGCACAGGTCTGCAACAGCCATCTGATCTAAGAGCCAATTTATACTTGAGCAAAAGATGAAAATTACTGGCACGATTGGCCTCAGGGAGTTGAAAGCTGAGGGGTGACATTTTAACGATGTTTACATCTTCAAAGAGTTTTTATCCAGGACTTTTAACTGAGGAAATCTGCTATATGTACAAATGCAGATAAATGAATGTTCAATGGTAGTGAAAACCATTTAATGAAATTCACAGCAGATACTGATTGCATACCTGTTAAATTCAAAACACTGTGCAGCATGACCTAGGAAAGTGAGAGATAATTTTACTAGGGCCTGATTTTTCTTTTTGGCCCCTACTGAGTTTAGAAATCAAAATATTCATGTTTCTTATGGATCCTGGGCTGTGATCTGCTAGTAGGCTTAGGAGTAGAACCGATTGATGTGTATGGGAGTTTATTTATTAAAAATGTATTTATTTGCTTGTTTGTTTTCATTCATCAAACATGTTTTTCATTGTAGTAAGAATTTTTAAAAAATATTTATTCATTTGGTTGTGCTGGGTCTTAGCTGCGGCAGGTGGGCTCCTTAGTTGAGGCATGCAAACTCTTAGTTGCAGCATGCATGTGGGATCTAGTTCCCTGACCAGGGATCAAACCCAGGCCCCCTGCATTGGGAGCACGGAGTCTTAACCACTGGACCACCAGGGAAGTCCCTGTGGTAAGAATATTTAACATGAAATCTACCCTCTTAACAAATGTGTGAGTGTGCAAGAGTATGGTTAACTGTAGGTACAATGTTGCACAGTAGATCTCTAGAACTTACTCATCTTGCATAATTGAAGCTTTATACCAACTTGCCAACTAAAGAATGTCACTTGCCACCCGATTCTACAAGAATTAAGTTATTGGCTACCGCAGTTACTGACCTTCAACACACTCTGAAAGGAACTCCAGGTGGAATGAGGCACTCTGTGCTCTGGGAAAACTGGCAGAACAGGACTGCAGATAGATATTTGCAGGAGAGATTCTTCAGGAACCTGGATTCCTGCACCTTCCCACACTTAGAAAAGCACTGAAACTGAAACCATGCAACCCAGAGCGGGACTTGAACCCACTGTCTTTTATTTAGAATCACTCACCTGGTGTCAGGACTTGATGAAGCTCAGGTTCTTTGTGTCTCAGCACAGAAAGAATTCAGTGAGAGACAAAGTGATAAGACAAATGTAAGAAGTCAGTTTATTTAGAGAGATACACATCCTGTAGATAGAATGCGGTCCGTCTCAAAAGGCGAGAGCTGTGCTGAAATACGGGGTGGTTAGTGTTTATGGGCTGGGTAATTTCTTAGGCTAATAAGTGGGAGAATTATTCCAACTATTTTGGAGAAGGGGCGGGGATTTCCACGATTTGGGCCACCACCCACTTTTTGACCTTTTATGGTCAGCCCCTGAACTGTCATGGCAACTGTGGGTGTGTTGTTTAGCATATGCTAATATATTACAATGAGCATATAATGAGGCTCAAGGTCTACTTGAAGTCAAATCTTCTGCCATCTTGGGCCTAATCTGTTCTCGCCAGTTCTTGCTGTATCCACAACAGCTCTGTCATTCTTTTAAAGGTTGTGCTCTGCCCCTTTCCCTCCTGTTTCAAAACCATTAACTAAGATCTCTGTTCCTCATGATGAGCAGCAACCTTCTACAGAGAAGTGTGCTTGATTGCATTCTCTCTCTCTCTCCCCCCCTCCCTCCCTCCTTTTCTGAAGCAATAAAAGCACATAATGAAAGACCTAGGTGAGTCTTCTCTCACTGACTCCTGACCCACGACTTCCTAGAGTCAACCACTAACATTTTTTTCTTCTTCCAGATGTATCTGCACTTTTTTTTTTTTTTACATAAATGGTAGCACAGTCTTTTTCTCTGTTTGGTTTCTTAATATTATATTTTCAAAATCTTTCCATGGACATACTATAGCACCATCTTACTATGTTAAAGAGCTATATAGTATTACTTATTTATTTATTTGTGGCTGCATTTGGTCTTTGTTGCTGTGCACGGGCTTTCTCTAGTTGCAGCGAGCACGGGCTACTCTTTGTTGCATTGCGTGGGCTTCTCATTGTCGTGGCTTCTCTTGTTGCGGAGCACGGGCTCTAGGGGCGTGGTCTTCTGTAGTTGTGGCATGTGGGTTCAGTAGCTGTGGCTCGCAGGCTCTAGAGCACAGGCTCAGCAGTTGTGGCGCACAGGCTTAGTTGTTCTACAGCATGTGGGATCTTCCCGGACCAGGGCTCGAACCCATGTGCCCTGCATTGGCAGGCAGATTCATAACCACTGCGTCACCAGGGAAGCCCTATAGTATTTTATTATATTGCTGTATCATGGTGTATATAACTGTTTCCAGTCACTTATACTACTAAAGATGCTACAATAAATACTCTTGTACACACATATTTGGGAACATATATAGCTAAGGGATCAACCCTAGAATTGAAATTGCTGCATAAAAGGAATATATACCTTTTCATTCTTGATAGATCTTGTTAAATTTCTTTCCAAAAGAAGTTGTATCAAATTACCCTCTCAACAACAAAGTATAGAAATGCTCATGCATTGCATTATCCATTGTTTTTAATCTTTGCCAATCTAAATTTAAAGTGATGTCTAATAGTTTTAATTTGCATTTATTTTATTTGGAAAGGTAATAATAACAATAAAGGTAAAAATTAGTAGTTAAGTAAACATTTTCTAAATACTTTGTATATATTTAAACATCTTTTTAAATACTTAAAAGTCATTTGTAATTATTCTGTAATTTCATTCTTGTCCTTTGTCCATTTTCTATTAAAGAGATTAGCGTTGGAAACGCCCCATAGAGTAACTGTGTGGTTTCCTTTATTCATAGAATTACCTGTTAGATCTGTGGGAAAGAACTACAAGACAGAGCTGCCAAGTAGTCTATGAAAAACCTAACAGTCAAACTTTTTTTATCTTAGGTATTGGCATATCCCAACGATCTGTACTGTTCTAGGGTGTGATGGCTTGGGAGTGAATATGATATGAACCTAATACATTTTTAGAGGGTGTCAAATTCAGAACCAGGCAGATCCAACCCCTGACCCTAAACATGGTCCTAAAGTAAATTGCTTGAGGAAATTGGATCCCACAGATTACAGGTGGGGAATTTTGAAGTGTGTTCGTATTCCACTGGAGATCAAAGAAGCCCAACTAAAAGAACTGTGGGCTGACTCACATGACAACTTCTTTTTGAAAGGGCTATCTTATCTTGAAGATTATGAGTTTGGAGGAACTAAGGTGATTGGCAGGGGAAAGAATCGGAACATGTGAAATTCCTTAAAAATTTATTGGCTTAGGGACTCCCCTGGTGGCACAGTGGTTAAGAATCTGCCTGCCAATGCAGGGGACACAGGCTCGATCCCTGGTTCGGGAAGATCCCATGCGCCGCGGAGCAGCTGAGCCCGTGCGCCACAACTACTGAGCCTACGCTCTAGAGCCCACGTGCCACAACTACTGAAGCCCGCGCGCCTAGAGCCCGTTCTCCGCAACAAGAGAAGCCACCGCAATGAGAAGCCCGCGCACCGCAACAAAGAGTAACCCCCGCTCGCCGCAACTAGAGAAAGCCTGCGCGCAGCAACGAAGACCCAACGCAGCCAAAAATAAATTTATTAAAAAAATTTTTATTGACTTAAATAATTTTGCCTATGTTACACATAATAGAAAAAAGATTCTTTATACATTGTGTAGAAAGTCAGCATAAAAAAATAGATTAGACTTTGTGTATAATGTGAAGTGAAAATATTTTTCCCTAAGCTGTAATCTGGTTTTCAACTTTATGTCCCTATTAAAATGCAAATTTTAAAAAATGTGGTACGATTTAGTACTTAAAAAAAAGTTAAGGACGTCTGCTTTCAGGTTCCACATGTAGGGAGCTTGGAAGTTGCCACTTCATCCTAGCAACAAGTAAAAACCTGAACAGACTGAAAAATCAACAACTCTTCTAGGATCTGAAAATGAGATGAGGACACAGGGCAAACTGCACTCCCCAAGCTTGGAGAGACAGTCAAATGAATACCGGAAGTCCTGGCTTCCAAGAACGGAGACTCAGGAGTGGAAACCTCCCGAAGGCCAGCTGGGATAGGAAAACCAGCACTGTAATTGACGAATTGCTGGATGCTCCGTGTGTACCAGTCTGAGAATTAAAAACTCTAGGGAAACCCAGTAACAGGGAGACCTCCACAATATTGTGAGATTTACCCCCAGGAGCTTGACTATGTTCCCACAGTAAATTTTGGACAACAATCCCCTAGTGCTTCCGGTAGGGGGAGGGGAAAGGGAACCATTTTTAAATAAGCCAGAGCATTCTACTCTAAGGCATGCCCTCAGAGGAAACTAGTTAACAAGAGCTTAACCTGCTAGGGTATTCTCAGAGCCTAAGTGACCTGAGGGAGGGAAATGCCCAAGACTAGCTCACCCCAGCCATCCTCTCCCACTCAAGGGGGGGAAAAGAAAAATCTGAGAAAGTCTTGTGAAGTTCACAGTCCAGAGGCACGGGCTCACTAAAAGCCTGAGACTTTATCCCAGGACTTAGAACGTATCCCCTCAACCCATTCCTCACCACCACATTACTAAAGGCCTTTTACCCAGTACATTATGTCCAGTTTTCAAGAAGAACTGACAAGATGTCGACTGAAAAAAAAGGCACAACCTAAAAGTTGAGAATTATGTTTTATTTGGCAGACAAAACTGAGGGCTCTGTAGTTTCCTTTTCCAGAATATCATGTAGTTGGAATCATATGGTATGTAGCCTTTCAGACTGGCTCTTTCACTTAGCTATTTGCATTTAAGTTTTCTCCCTGTCTTTTCATGGATTTGATAGCTCATTTCTAGCACTGAATAATATTTCATTTCATTATCCATTCACCTATTGAAGGACATCTTGGTTGCTTCCAATTTCTGGCAATTATAAATAAGGTTGCTATGAACATTTGTGTGCAGGTTTTTGTGTGAACGTAAGTTTTCAACTCACTGGGTAAATATTTAGGAGTGAGATTGTTGGGTCACATGGCAAGACTATGTTTAGCTTTCTAAGAAGACACTAACTGTCTTCCAAGTGGCTGTACCATTTTGCATTGCCACCAGCAATTAATGAGTCCTGTTGCTCCACCTGTTTGTATTTTAATTGGAATAGCATTAAATTTATAGATTTAGGTGTGCTTGACCTTTTCATTATATTTAGTGATTATTCAAGAATAAAATAGATCTTTCAATTTGTAATCTTCATTTATATCCTCAAATAGCATTTTAAAGTTTTCTTTGCATATGTTGGGAGACACTTCTCCACGGGTTGCTCATGTTTCTCTATGAGTTGCGTTTCTCCCTTTGTTCCAAACTAACTTTTCAAGGATGTTTGTATAGCAAACAGCCTTAAAAGGTAGAGATTATGTCTTCCCCTTGAGCAAAGGGCAGGCATGATTAATGTCTTATATAAAAGATTCAGGTCCCCCAGGTCCAGGATTCTTCTGGTAATATAACCCACTGAATATGCAGGTGTCACCTGGCCCTCTCTTGTGTTGCCCTGTTGGAACTAGAGCTCAGGGAATTGGCCCAAGAAAATGCTAACAATCTGACTGCTGTAATTACTGTGAGTAATAAAATTCTTTGTCTCTGACCCAGGAGTCTCCCTTCTCCTGCTAGCATCCATGAAACTGTGGCAGACTAAATTGTTAGTTTGCCAGTAAGATAAAATATGATTGTTATTTAACAGGGGAAAATACGTTGTTTTGTGTAAGAAAGCTATCATTACTAATAAAAGTCTATTTTTCAGACTTTTATTATCAAAAGTCTTATTTTTGTTGCATCGTCACCTTATTGAATTCTCTTATTGCTTGTAATAGTTTTATAGTTAATTGTCTGTGTATAATTAGGCCACCTGCCAAAAATAATTTTGCTTCTTTCTTTCTAACATATATACAATATATATTATATGTATACCTGCATACATATAATAATAATAAATAGTAAACGAGTAATAATAATAAACGACCTTGTCTAGTTTCTGACTTTACAGAATTGCTTACATCATTTCTCTATTAAGCTTGACACTAACCTTAAAGTTTCTTGTCTTAAGAGTTCATATAGCTATATAAAGGTAGATATAGATACAGATAGGCATGGAAATATGCAATTGTATTAAGGAAGAATTATGTAAAAATCAAGAACAGACGTTAAATTTTATCAGATGATTTTATAGCATCTCTGGATAAACATTTCTTTTACTCTGATATAATAATAGGCTAAGTTAGTGAATTATGTAAATAGAATTCTTAATATTCACCCATTCTTTCCATGTTTAAACTCTATTTAGTCCTGGTATTTTAGTTTTTAACAAGTTGCTGAATGATATTTCTTCTACTTTTTATTTTATTTATTTATTTCTTTTTTTTTTAATTTTTATTTTTGGCTGCGCTGGGTCTTTGTGGCTGCGTGCGGGCTTTCTCTAGTTGCGGTGAGCGGGGGCTACTCTTCGTTGTGCGTGGGCTTCTCATTGCGGTGGCTTCTCTTGTTGTGGAGCACGGGCTCTAGGCACACGGACTTCAGTAGTTGTGGCATGTGGGCTCAGTAGCTGTGGCTCGTGGGCTCTAGAGCACAGGCTCAGTAGTTGTGGTGCATGGGCTTAGTTGCTCCACAGCATGTGGGATCTTCCCAGACCAGGGCTCGAACCCGTGTCCCCTGCATTGGCAGGTAGATTCTTAACCACTGCACCACAAGGGAAGTCCCTATTTCTTGATTTATTTTTATTTTTATTTTTTTGCCACACACACCTGTGGGATCCTAGTTCCCCAATCCGGGGTCGAACCCGGGCCCTCAGTAGGGAGAGCATGGAGTCCTTACCACTGGACCGCCAGGGCATTCCCTCTTCTACTTTTTATTTAGGTCTTTTCGAATTCATATTCATAAGCTAGTCTTTAAGTTTTGATATTCTTGTGATTTATTAAAGGAGGCATCAGTATATGATTACGCCATCAAAAGAATTGGGAAATATTTTTAATTTTCTGGATTAGTTTGAGGAATATAAAATTTCTCAAACCTTTGTAGAATTAAGTTGTTTGGATCTAGTGCCTTTTGTTTTTTTTGTTTTTTAAATTGTTGGCCACACTGCATGGCATGTGGGATCTTAGTTTCCTGACCAGGGATCAAACCCACACCCCCTGCATTGGACGCACAGAGTCTTAACCACTGGACCACCAGGGAAGTTCCAGTTCTAGTGCTTTTTAAATGGGAAGCTCTTGGATAAAATTTTCGATTTTCTGTATTATCTTTTAAGGCACTTATACCCTGTGCCGTTTTCATTGGTGCTTGGTTATATTACCCTGTACTAGTCTAAATGTTTTATACATGGCACTCTAGTTCTCTAGTTAGACTATAATGACCCCACTGCCTCCCGGTATTGGACACATTCTACTTTGCTTAGTACTGTCTTATAAGTTGATTGAACTCGCTCCTTGAATATACCTAACAAACCAGTACTTTCAATATATCAACGTGATGAGCCTGAGATCCATAAAGTTTAATGGGTGTTTTGTGAGGACTGGGTTTGATGATCAACTATATTTTATAAACTAGGGCTTAAACAAGGGACCAGGTTTCTTCACTGCAGGATATCTGAGAAGCTAGGCCACACAGAGAGTCTCTGAGACAAGGATGCCCTCTGCACACAGTGTTTTTCACATTTATTTGGCCATGCAATTTCCCTCTGCTTTCTGCCAAGAGTGACTCAGATGTTCTGTAGCAGTAATATTCAGAGCATATTTTGTAAGTTTTTTTAGAAATTTCATTTTTCCAGTAATTCACCTTTATTGTATGTTACAAAACCATCGGTATATCTAAGTTGGAGATTGAAAAGAAATTGTCATTTACCAGTGTTTGAGGAACACTGCTCTATAGCACACTTCCTGATATGCTACTCGTGTACAGCACACATCTTTGGCATCTTTTCTGAGTCCTTTACTGCAACCTCAATTCCTTTATTGCAACTTAAAATTGTGGGAGAGTTAACTCTACGTGGAGTGAACTTGCAACCAATGGGAAACCAGAGGTTGGCAGGAGAGGGTCAGGTTGTCTCCCCCTCCCCCATCTTCTCTACATAGCCTTTCTGGAGACATCCCACATGCCAAATGGACACATCTGCAAAGATCTGCTATGTCTCTTCGTAGCTTGTCATGAACAGTAGCCAGAATGCTAACATTGCCTTGAATCTCTCCTTGTCTCAGTTTTTCTGCCCTAGATTTATATCTCACAAAGTATCAAGCTTTGTTTTCTACATAACTCTAACTAAACACTGCTAAAGTGATAATACAGTGTCTAAACAGATTTTTAAAAATTAATTAATTTATTTTTTGGCTTTGTTGGGTCTTTGTTGCTGCACGTGGCTTTCTCTAGTTGCGGTGAGCGGGGGCTACTCTTCGTTGTGGTGCGCAGGCTTCTCATTGCAGTGGCTTCTCTTGTTGTGGAGCACGGGCTCTAGGCGCGTGGGCTTCAGTAGTTGTGGTGCACGGGCTCAGTAGTTGTGGCACAGGGGCTTAGTTGCTCCGTGGCGCATGGGATCTTCCCGGACCAGGGATTGAACCTGTGTCCCCTGCATTGGCAGGTGAAATCTTAACCACTGTACCACAGGGAAGTCCCTCTAAGCAGCTTTCACACACTGATTTTTCCATATGTAAGGATAACCATACAGATATAAGTATATCTATATCTATTTATATCTATCATCTACTTATCTATTATCTATCTATCTTTAGAATATATAAATCTAAATTCCAGGCACCATAGCAGAATTTTTGAAGACCCTCGGCCCTCATTCATTCACTGATCATGTTTTGAGGGCCTACAATATGCTGGGTTTTTTTTTTTTTTCAAGTTTGACATGTCATTTATTAACCAACGTAATGAGTCTTTTTTTTTGGAGTATAATTGCTTTACAATGGTGTGTTAGTTTCTGCTTTATAACAAAGTGAATCAGTTATACATATACATATGTTCCCACATCTCTTCCCTCTTGCGTCTCCCTCCCTCCCACCCTCCCTATCCCACCCCTTCAGGCGGTCACAAAGCACTGAGCTGATCTCCTCGTGCTATGCAGCTGCTTCCCACTAGCTATCTACCTTACGTTTGGTAGTGTATATATGTCCATGCCACTCTCTCCCTTTGTCACAATTATGCTGGGTTTGATAGGAGCTGGGAGATGATGAGCAAAATCTGATGCATGAGCCCGAGGAGACCGCCGTGGAGAGGAGGACACAGGCAGGCACAAGGCAGAAAGACTGCAGTGAAGCGAGGGGGTAGAAGTGCACACAGATATGATGGGCCACCTGAGGCTGGCGCCAGACCCACAGGATGGGACAGTGATCAGAGGAAGCCTCTGCAGAGCTGCGTCATGAATGATTTCAAGTAGCTGCATGGGGTTAGGGCTGCCATGGGGGACGGGAGCATGTCAGGCAGAGGGGGCACCCAGAAAACAGGAAAGTGGGCCAGGTCCTGACACATTCACTCAGGGACCCCAGAGTTGTTTGGTATGACTGGAGCTTAGGTATGAGGAGGTAAGGAGAAGGTGCATGAATTGGTGAGGCTGAAATCAGACAGCCTGACAGCGCCCAGATCAAGAAGGGCC
Organism: Tursiops truncatus; assembly: GCF_011762595.2. Lineage (NCBI taxonomy): Eukaryota > Metazoa > Chordata > Mammalia > Artiodactyla > Delphinidae > Tursiops > Tursiops truncatus. Next base: position 10,582,437 of record NC_047041.1, read on the forward strand.
CCAGGAGTCTGCTAAGGGGGCCGACATTTCATCCTGAAGGCAATGGGGGACAAAGGATGGATGTTAAGAGGAGGGATGGTGTCATAATCTTAAAATATGTCTGCAAAGTCTGTGGTGCTGTTGTGACTTCGGAAAATTAACACTTTGTTCAGTAGAGCCCCGGGATGTCGGTCAGTGAGCTGAGGTTCCAAAAAAGACCATAAAGGAAATGAAGCAGAGAAGCTTATTGCTCATAGGTCCTGGAGCCCTCTTGGAGGGGCTACGCAGGGAGGTCAAAGCGGGGTGCAGGCAGAGAGAGCGGCAGGGCCTCGGGTGTGCAGAGGGAGGGCTTTGGGGTTCCTGAGCTAAGGCTGGATTGGACAAGTCAAACCAAAACGTGTGAGATTTTGGTAAGCTCCAGGGGGCACACAAGGGGCAGGCCCTGGGAGGTAGACGAGACTGGCTCACAAGGCCTGCTTGGGAAGTCATATTAGGAACTTACTTTGCATATAACCCTGTGGGCTGTTTTCTAGGGCAGTTCTCTAGGGCATGAGCTTGCACGAGGGGCTAATGTTCGTTGAACGTCCCACAGGACGCTTGGCCAAATAAAACAGATGCCGAGGCAGCAATGGCAGAGAACAGTTCTCTAAACTCTAGACAGATGCTCTTCCTTTGCAAAGAGAAAGTCTAATTCAACTCCTCCTGTAAGTGAGTCAGACTTAGTGACTCACATCTATTGAATAAGAAGTGGTGGAAATGACACTGAATGATTTCCAAGGCCATAAAGCTTCCAACTGGCTCTCCCTCAGGACTCTTTTTTCTCCCCGCTCAGTGCTCTTGACCTCGGAGCACTGGGCCACCACGTAAGAAGTATGGCTACCTTGCAGCTGCCACACTGGAGGGACCACAAGTAGAGACCATATAAAAATAGAGAGGGCTGCTCAGGGAGTCCCCAGCCTTTTGAGTCCTCCCAGGCCAGGTTCCGGTCATGGGAGTGTGCAAGCCTTCAGGTTACCCCAGTCCCAGCTACTGTCTGATAGCCACCATGGAGAAGTTCTGAGTGAGAGCTATTGCAGCTGAGCCCAGTCAGACTCCAGGACCAGAGAAATAATAATCATAGATCATTGCTATTGTTTTCAGCCACTCTTTTAGGTTGTTTATCCCATGGGAGTACATAACTAATGCAGTTGGCGTGCTGGGACTTGCAGTTTAGAAATGCACTCTGGTTGCAGGGTGAAGATTGCAGACAGAGAGAAAAGAGCCATGTGGGGAAGAAATACTGAGCTCTGAAGCCAAAAGACTCCAGAAACTACCGGGACAATCTGTCGGCCCTTCCTGATTTGGGAGTTCCCCAGGTATTGCAGGAGCTGTCTGATCAGCACTCTATCTATGGGGTTACTGAAAACCTATTTTAACCCAAGAGAAACCAACCAGTGGAGGCCTCTGGGGCCAAATCAGCTTGGCAAGTTGGGAGGCTTGGTCCATATTGGGGTCTGTTTGGCTCAGGCTGGTCACTTGCTGGAACAATGTAGCCTGTAGCTGAGGACGGAGGCTCTCACACACAGTCACACAGGGAGAACAGGGGACCCAGAGTATGGCCAGACCACAACAATCCGTTGTGTAGCATTGGCTTTGTACCAGGCATGGTTCTGAATGCTGTACATACACGGAGATGACCGGTAGAGGTCAGTAGAGTCGGTCAGCATCTTAGTCTTTCTGAGCTGCTGTAACAAAAATACTATAGACTGGGTGGCTTCAACAAAAAGCACTCATTTCTCACAGTTCTGGAGGCTAGGAAATCCAAGATCAAGGCACCAGCAGATTAGGTGTCTTGTGAGGGCCTGCTTCCTGGTTCATAGCCAGGCTGTCTTCTTACTGTGTCCTCACATGGCAGAAGGGGCAAGAGAAATCTCTGGGGTCTCCTATATAAGGGCACTAATCTCATTCATGAGGGCTCCACCCTCATGACCTAATCACCTCCCAAAAGCCTTACCTCCTAACACCATCACACTAAGGATTAGGTTTCAACACAGGAATATTGGAGGGAACACAAGCATTCAGAGAAGTCAGGATGGAGTGAGAGAAACTCCCTTCCAGGCAGTGAGGGGCCTGGAATTAATGCAACAAGGTCCAACATGGGCGAGCAGGCCTGAGTCAGTCTTTGCCAAGATCTTGGCTTCACATCCTGTACCAGCTTATCCCTTCATATTAAGGCAGATGATTCTTTCAAGAGCTTTCATCTAACAGAAGAGACTGAGGGAAATTTTCAGCATTTTCTCTTGTAAGGGCTCCTGAAATGGGCTCTTCATGGGTCTGCACTCTAGCCCCTCCTCCATATATGGTCCACATAGGGGGACTATCAAAACAGATGGCATATCTCCCCTCCATTAAGATCTGCCAAAGCATTCCATGTCTGGAGAATAACTTTAAACTTTTTAAGACCAAATTCAGGATCTCCTGTGAGTTTCTCATTCTCCACTTTCTTTAGCCCCCTCTGCCTCTACCTCCTTCCATTCATCTGATGTTGCAGCCTCATAGGATTAGTATTGTGGACACATCCTAGGGTCCCATTCATGCTTATTCCACCATGCCTTGTCCCTCCATTTGCTGTAAATCAAAATCTTTCTCATCCTTCAGGATCAAGCTTCATTGCTACCTCCTCTGTGAGACTTTTCTGATCCCTTATTAAAAATTAAATGTTCCTCAATCGTACTTCTGGGCATATATCCAAAAGAAATCAGGATTTTGAAGTGATATCTGCACTCCCACATTTATTGCAGCATCATTAATTTTTGTTTTTGCCTGTGCCACGCAGCTTGTGGGATCTTAGTTCCCTGACCAGGGACTGAACCCGGGCCCTCGGCAGTGAAAGCATGGAGTCCTAACCACTGGACAGCCAGGGAATTCCCAATTGGAGCATTATTCAAATAGCCAAAATGTGGAAACAACAAAAGTGACAAAAGATAAACAGATAAAGAAAATGCGGTATATTTACAAAATGGAATATTATACAGCCTTAAAAATATAAATCCTGCCATTTCTGACAACGTGGATGAACCTGAAGGACATTATCGCTAAATGAAATAAGCCAGACAAAGAAGGACAAACACTGCATGATTCCACTTATATGAGGTATAAGACATAGCCAAACTCATGGAAGCAGAGAATACAACAGTGGTTGCCAGGGACTGGGTGGTGGTCGTGGTGGGGGAATGGGGAGTCATTGTTTAATGGGTATAAAGCTTTAGTTATGTTAGATGAGTGAGTTCTAGAGATCTGCTGTACAGTATAGTGTCTGTAGTGAACAAATATGGTGTTGTGACTTCAAAATTTATTGGGAAGGTAGATTGCATGTTAAGTGTTCCTACCACAGAAAACAAAGGGACACAAGGAAACTCTGGGACGTGTTGGGTATGTCTATTACCTTGATGGTGGTGACGGTATCACGAGTGTTTGCATATGTCCAAACTCATCAAATGGCACACATTAAAGACATGCTGTTCTTTATCAATTACATCTCAGTAAAGCTGTTAAAAAATTAGTTGTTCCCTTTGTGCTTCCAAAGCAGGTTGCTTCATCTCTCTCACTGCTCTTACTCTGCCTCGTTCTGTAGTTATCTGTTTACTTCTCTGTATTCCCTTACTCAGCTGGGAGCTCCTTGAAAGAAGGGTTTTTTCCCCCTTATTCATCATTGTATTCCTCCAGCGCCTAGTAAAGTTACTGGCACAAAGTAAGTTGTCAGTAAATTGAATTTGCAGGAGGAAGGACCAGACATGAGAGAAGGGGGGAAGGGGTGGGTTTAAGTTTTCAGTTCTCCTTGACTCCATGGATGGATGAAACGACTCTGCCTGGCTACTTAGCACCTGCTTGGTACCACCTGTATACACCTAGGGATCCTCTGGGGTCAGCATAATGGCCCCTGCCTCTCTTCTAGATACCAATCCGCCTACCTGTGCTGGGTAGTCCACAGTGGAGCTTTGGCTGTGATCTGAAGTGGATTTGAGGGAGTTTGTTCAAGAGATCATCTTCTACAGCGTTGACTGTATCTCCTTTGCCAACCCTAGGAGAGGATGAAGCATTTTCACACCAGAGATTCACACTTAGATCCTCACGTTGCACTAATATTTCACTCATCCAGTTTTGACTTCTAGAGTTCTCGAGTGTTTGTAGGGTAGCTGTGAACCTAGAAGGAAGCAAGGTAAAATGGCTAGAAAATAGATTTCACACAGCTTGTATCCTTCACTTTCTGTTTCAGCATTGAATGGAACCACCTTCAGGTCTGTTTCCAACATTTTTTTGTAGCCTAAGGGAGTTGATTTGATTCTCTGATGTCTTGTGATGGAGTACCGACAGCAGAGATGGAAGTGAGGAATTGCCTACGGTGACATCCTCAGAAATGGCCAGAGGGAATTCCCTAGAGGTCCAGTGGTTAAGACTCAGCGCTTCCATTGCAGGGGTTTGGGGTTCGATCCCTGGTTGGGGAACTAAGATCCCACACAAGCCTTGTGGCTTGGCCAGAAAAAAAAAAAAAAAAAAGCCAGAGACAGAAAGAACAGGGTGACATCCCCAAGAGCAAGAGGCGTTGTCTTGTTTAGGGGGAAACCCATCTAATTTAACCCCAGGTCATGAAGAGAAGTTAAATTATTGCTTGTTCTGCTCAAGAAAGTAGGAACATATGTGATATATTTTAGAAATATTTCCAAATTAATGTAAAAATAAATAAATTAAGGTTATATGCATATAATGTCATAACTGTTGTTGTCCAAACTCAGGAAAGCTCTGTGATTAAAAAGATACACCACAGCAACTAAAATAGTTCTAAAATCATAGCATTTCACTCGCATGTCTCATGTACAAGAGGGTGAATGTGTAGATTGCAGCAAAACTTCTAACCCCTTATAACTTGCCTCAAAATAAGGGTTTTCACCCTTTTCTTACTCTACCCCTCCCCTCCTCCTCTGCCCCCCAGCTCTGGCTCCTACTGGATTCTCATTCTTTTCTTCTTGGCTACTGTATTTTTCCATAAGATGTTACGGAAAAACCCAAACGATCGTTTTTGGCCAACCTAATACTTCATCCTGATTTGGCATCACAATGTCCCAGGTGTAATTCTCCAAGAAAGATGGGACTACAGCTGAGCTGAGCCCAAATCCTTAGCAAGTAAGGAGGGGCAAGTCCCAGGAAACACAGGAGTCCATCTTTTTTCCTCTACCACAAAGGGATGGGCATCATGTATGTTTTTGTTTCGTAATTTCTTTTTATTGTAAAGAAATGTTATTCTATTATCTTTCTGAGGCTTTGTGTGCACTTATTTAAAAATCATGTTGAGATTGTCCTAGTATTTACATTTTATTAGGAATGATTTTCTTGGTTCCTTTTCCTCATGTGCTTTGAAAAACAGCCAACAAAATCCACATTTGGAAGCTGAATTCACTTTCAGTAAAGTGTAAATAATGGAACAATCTTGGAACGACTTGAAGAGGCAGGTTTCTAAAGGAGAGCTTCCCCTCCTTTCTGCAGCCAGTCTTTCCTCAACTGTAGTTTTGTGATTGGCTGCACTTGTTTTCCTGGAACCTCCAGTTTAGATATTAGGTCTTATCCTGATAGCTCGGGGCTCCTCCCCATTGGTGATAATGGAGAATTATCCCAGATCCAGCAGATGCTTTGGCCCGGGTTCTGTGTGTGCGTCTCTCCCAGCCTGTCTCTTTTTCCTCTGACCACAGGTACTTTTCTACAAGCCATTGCCCCAGGTAGTGGTCACAGCTTTCCCAGCACCTATTTCCTGCCAGTAAGCCTGGCTCTGGCCCCTCCCCTCCTTGTTACCCTGCAGGGCTTGGATTTCTTCTGCCTGTTTCCAGATCAGGGGTCAGATGCCCGTCGCTTCAGCCTACTTACCGTCCTACTTCTGTATGTGTACATAGTAGCTCTCAACAAGTATTTATTAAATGAATGAATGAATGAATCTTGTTTTTGATAGCAGCTATGTCCTTTTTGGCTTTAATAATTATGTTTCATTGTTGATTTAAAAAAACAAAAGGACAGGGACTTCCCTGGTGGCACAGTGGTTAAGAATCCACCTGTCAATGCAGGGGACATGGGTTCGAGCCCTGGTTCGGGAAGATCCCACACGCTGCGGAGCAACTAAGCCCGTGCGCCACAACTACTGAAGCCAGCGCGCCTAGAGCCTGTGCTCTGCAACAAGAGAAGCCACTGCAATGAGAAGCCCACGCACCGCAAAGAGTAGCCCCTGCTCACCACAACTAGAGAAAGCCCGCACACAGCAATGAAGACCCAACACAGCCAAAAATAAATAAATAAAAAACCAAAAGGACAAAAAAACACCCCCCAAAAGATGGAAGTTACTTTTAAAGTGTTAATAAGTGTGAAAACAAAGCAAAACAAAACAAAAAGATGGAAGTTACTCTAAAAGAGTGTTGTTAATAAATGTGAAAAAAGTGAAAAAAAAACCCCAAACGAAAAACACAAAAGGACATTTAAAGGTGAGTGCATCGTGACCACACGTTGTATTCCAGTTATCTGAAACGCCACTTAAGTACAATAGCTTATTCTTTGCTGACACTTGATAAGTTAACTGTTACTGTATTCGTGGGTAGCGGGAGGGGACGATGAGTTTAACATAGTAGACGAGGGCACAGCGACTCAGGAAAGGAAAAGTCCCCTTGACTCACTGGTCATACTGAAACTCACAAAGTCCTATGATCATGGGGGCTGTAAAGGAACATAGAGCTCATCTGGGACAAAGTCCATGATATTTCTGATGGATGTTCATTTGACTATTTGAATACTAATAGTGATGGAGACCTTATTACCCTACAAGTTAACTCAGACATTAGGAAGAGAAAATTCTTTAGGTTGGGCCAAAAAAACATGTCCTGGAAATTTCTGCCCCTTGGCTTGCAAGGAAATCCATTTCTACATGATGTCAGGTATGTGCCCTTGAGTTTTCTCTGTTTTGGATAAAGTATTCACAGTGTCTTTGATAGCACTGAGTAGTGATTCAAAGCAGGGTCTCTGCGATTAGGCTTATGGGCAATAATTTATTTAGCCCAGGGGTTGGCAATCTTTTCCTGTAAAGGGCCAGACCGTAGATCTTTAGACTTTGTGGGCCATACAATCTCTGTCTCAATGACTCAGGCCTGCAATTGTAGCATGAAAGGAGCCACAGACAACATGGCTGTGTTCCAATAAAACATTATTTACAAAAACAAGGACAGGTTGGGATTTGGGTGGTAATTTGCTGAGCCCTGATTTAGCTCATTCTCCAGTGGTTTCTCAACCCTCATCTGTTTAGTTGACTCCTTGTCCCTCCATCTGTGTTAAAACATGGCCTCCAGATTTAAGGACAACCTCCACATGAGGGTGACCAACACACAGTCTAACAGGCTTCTTGCCTCTCCTAAAAACACTGATACGGGAAGACAGTACCATGCAGTGTGTTCATGCAGAGAATACTAGCTCTGCCACCATACTAGTACGAGCTGTGTGCCCTTGAGCAATTACTCATCTTGTTCTGAGCCTTGGCTTCTGCATTCTCGAAATAAGCTCTTCGTACCTGTCCTGAAGAACTGCTTTGATGATCTGGGATAAAGCGTGTAATGTACACAGCATGCAGTGCTGGCACTTAGAAAGCAGCTCTAAATATTAGTCGTTATAAATGATGTTGTGCTGTAACGTTCCATTGTGACTGAGCTTTCTGAGCCCAAACTGAAGTAAAAGGAAGGAAAATTCCACTGCGGTTAAAATTAGGTTACGCAGTCAGCTTCTGCCCTATTCACTTCACCGCTCATCCACCCTCTGTGCCTCCACCTGTTACCCAATTAACGCCCTATTATGCCGAACACCTGCACGGAAGCCATTTGAGGGCTCCTTTCCAGCACTCGGGCTCCTTTCCAGTGCTCTCGTTAGCACCTCACTCACCCAGAGCCCCCAGAATCCACTGCCAGGTCTTGCAGGTGTTTGCCTGCAGGAAGGCTTTAGGGTTTGCTGAGCTTTCCGAGGGACAAGAAATTAATGTGGTAATTAATGCAAATGGCTCTGCAGAAGCTCCTCTCCTGGGTCCTAATCAGAAGAGATGATCTTCACATCTCTTTAACTTTGAAAATGTGTGTGTGTGTGTGTTGGGGGTGGATGGGACGGGAAAGAGACAGGAAGAAGGGACAATGAGAAACAGAGCAATGACAATGGGAGGACAGAGGGAGAAAAACCAGCTTCCTCATCTGTGCCAGGCAGTGAGAGGGAAGCTCAATGATATTGGCTTTTGAAATCTCACCTCTCACTGTCTCAAGTGTAAGTTAAGGACAGTGAAAAGGTCTGGTAATCTCATTCCTCTCACAGGACAGACTAACAGGCTGCTGCTTAAGGGCTCCCATGTAGATGCTCTACAGTTGTTATCACTGTTTTGCTGAGCCCCATGTGTGTCATCTCGGTGTCCAAGATGCCGGCAGTGGACTTGCCCTCACTCCCCCACTTGCTAGCGTGCTGCACAGAGGGTGCTGGACAACAAGTTTCATTTGTAAAATCATTGCCGGTAGAACCTCGATGGAGGGGAGCCCAGAGCAGTGCTCCTCAAGTAGGGTGGGCATAGGATCCACGTGGGTCCTTGTTAAAATATCGATTCTGATTCAGCGCATCTGGGGTACAGGGCCGAGTCTGCATTGTAACAAGCCCCAGGTGATGCCCCAGTCTACTTGAGTAGCAAGACTACAGACCAATTCCATTCTGAGTCAGTCTGAACGACCACTGCTTCCAGCACCCAGCCTGGCTTCTATTACACATAGCCATGCTTAGTTGTACAACACAGCTTCAGGTGATCATAAAGATCAGTATCGTGGGCCCAGGGCATACGAGTGCCTCGAGCCTGCTCACTGAGTCCTGAGTCTGACTCTGAACCTTCAGATTAGTTTATAGTCATCGACTCTGACCCTGAACCAGTATTTGATCCCTGTCTCATCCTAGTAAACCTGTTTTATAGCTGCCAAATTCAAGACACCAAATCAAGTGGTAGCTAAGTTTTCTAAGGCTAGGAATTGCTATTGTTCTGAATTAAAAATGAACAGGAGGGCTTCCCTGGTGGTGCAGTGGTTGAGGGTCCGCCTGCCGATGCAGGGGACGCGGGTTCGTGCCCCGGTCCGGGAAGATCCCACGTGCCGTGGAGCGGCTGGGCCCGTGAGCCATGGCCACTGAGCCTGCGCATCCGGAGCCTGTGCTCCGCAACGGGAGAGACCACAATAGTGAGAGGCCCGCGTACTGCAAAAAAAAAAAAAAAAAAAAAGAACAGGAAATAAAGTTGGAAGACCAGAGTTGAGTCAGCAGAGACTCTGATATTTATTAACAAAATATTTAACCTTCCTGGGCCTCAATTTTGTCATCTGTAAAGTAAGATAACATACTGTAGTACCACCTATCTTGAAAGGCTGATAGACAAAGAAAACGATTCCTAAAACTTTAAATGGAGGTAATATATGTGAGGGTGCTCTACTAAGTAGCATTATTTTGAGACAAAATACATAAATGTGTCTTTTCTGCGGAATAAATCCAAAGAACAAGGCTGTGCAACTGTACGCACTTGCTCTGTGTAAGTCAAGGATGTGTAGCAGGTCTGAAAGGTTTATGCTCGTAGAAACTGTGCTGTTTTGTTTTGTTTTTTTTTTTGGCTGTGCCCTTGGCAGTGAAAGTGTGGAGTCCTAACCACTGGACTGCCAGGGAATTCCCGAAAACTGTGCCTTTCTTATCCAACTATCTGCACTATAGTCTGACAAGACTATATTTATGGGGCAGAACAATTATAATATGAAATATCTTGGAAAATCTGTTCACACATAGGTTTCCTGTCATCAAATGAGGCGTTCAGTTCCCCCAACTTCCAAGTCTACTCCAAGAAGCTTATTCAGTTATGGTTATGGAACTCCAGGGAGCTGCAAATTTCTCAGTCTGCCTGGCTCTGCACGGTTTTCTGTGTGTCAGATCATGGAATCCGTGAATCTGAGAGCTGGAGGCCCCCTTCAGGATGGTCCTGCGCAAGCCCCTCATTTTCCAGATGTGGAGCTGGCACAGCCGGCCAAGACCACACTGCTCGTTAGTGGAGAGCCGGGGCTGGGATGCGGGGCTCGGGTCCCCACCAGGGCGCCTCCCTCTACAGCAGGCTGTCAGTCACCTTCTGGGGACTTAGGTAAACTCAGCAGAAGGCTTCTTCCTTCTGGGGAGCAGACTGCACTTACAAACCAAGGCGCTCGGCTACCTGTTGTCAGGACCACCCAGTCACTCAGGCTAACGTGTCACTTTCCAGTGAAAACCTTGCGATCTCATCACCAGGAAATCCAATCAGAGGCTCTGGGGAGTGAGGTAGAGATGGAGAGGACTAATACAAGGATTCCTCTGTGGGGAGGGGTCATCCCGAAGTCATCATCCTGTTCTTGTCTACGGCAGAGGTGCAGACAAATGTACTTACTGTAAATCTTAGCAGTAGTAATGAGTTATTAACAGGACAATAATAACAGCGTTAGCAGAATTTTGATGGCAGCCTTAACTTGCCTGAGCATTCTCAAAAGACACCTGGAGTTTGGGACTTCCCTGGTGGTCCAGTGGTTAAGACTCCACGCTCCCAATGCAGGGAGGCTGGGTTCGATCCCTGGTCAGGGAACTAGATCCCTCATGCATGCCGCAATTAAGATCCCACGTGCCACAACTAAAGATCCCACATGCCACAACTAAAGATCCCGCATGCTGCAACTAAGAGCTGGTGCAGCCAAATAAATAAATCAATATTAAAAGAAAAAAGCCACCTGCGTTTTTCCAGCTCTGGGTCTACCATAAACGGACTGTCTGACACTAGGACAATGATTTCATTTTCCTGAGCTTCAGGCTTATCCTGTTTAAAGTGTAGATTCTGCCGCGGCCTTCCAGAAGAGGAGCTGTTAACGGAGCTGATAGCATTTTGACCAGAGTCGACATTTCCTGTACGGAAAATAAATCGGCTTCCACCTTGTACTTGACAGACTAATATAATTAGGCGCTCTCTCCCTGTCCCCTTGTTTTTCTTTTGCAGAGCAGCTCATGGTACTTTTTAGCTTTGACTCAATGCTGCCTTATAATCCTGTTTTTATATTCACTCCAGAACGAGGGTCTGAATTTGAGACTGGCAAAAGGGGCCAGTTCTGAAGGGGTTAGGCTGGCTGTGAATCTTCAAAATGGGCCCCCATTGACTCCAAATCCCTCAGGTTCTGCCCTTTGGACAGAAGGCCATGTTTCGTGTGGATACCCATGTCTCATGCCTGAGAAGAACAGCTACACAGGTCAGTAACCCCTAAAGTCTGCTGCCCATTAGACTCAGCCTGGGAGTTTTTTAGAAATCCTGGTGCCTGGGCCGCGCTCCATCCCAATTAGATCACGATGTTTGGGTGGGGACCAGGCATCAGTTCTTCCTAGAAAAGAACCCGTGAGATTTCAAATTGGTGGAGCAAGTTTATGACTCACTGAGATGGGAGACATGTCCCGCGTCCACGAAGCAAAGCCGAACAGTCTCTTCCGACTTCCTTCTTGCTTCCCTTTACGTTGGATTTTACAGAGGATGGTGAAGAGAAAGAAGCTGCAAAAGGTACAAGTTGGAGAAATCAGAGTGAGGAAGATGCCAGGGTTAGAGTAGGTATAAAGGAGGACGGAGGCTGGGGAGGAAACAGAGGGAGGGCAAAAGACTAGAAGAAACCCTGCAGCTGCTGTTGCAAGAAGGTGCTTTTCTTCAATACCTTCAGAGCTAAAGGACTTGTGATGACACAGAAGGTGGTGGGAGAGCTTGGAAAGAGAAGAGCGTCACTGAGAAATATGGTGGGACGTGGGTGTGTAGAGGTAAATACATCAGCTGCTGCCCTGTAGGGAACTCCTGGGGATATGTCTGTGTTGGGGTCTCATTCTTCATAACTAATTAAGAGAAGGGAATCCTCTCTGAAACGTCACTCAGGTTCCACAGGTGGAATTTACACACGAGGTGCAATTTATCCATTTATTACTAGACAAGGAAAATTTTAAGCTTTCAGTCTGCTGGACGATGCCCTCCCCTAGGTACTCGTGTTGTCCAAGCCTAGAGAGAAAATGACTCCTTTCTACTTGGAGGCTCGGACAACAGAAGCCCTTCTGCTGGGAAGCTTAGCGAGAAGGTTGCTAAGTGCTCTGGGGAGAGTCTCTGAGGTTGCACAGGCTTTTTTAACGAATGGTTCCCCATCACTGAGAACGGGAGGCTCTGAAGCCAGGCAGACACCCCGTGTCTTTTAGCTGGTTACCCGATGGCTCCCAGGGCTCCATGGTAACTGTTCACTCACCTGTACCTTCCATGGACCACATGCTCCTGGAGGTGGAGATTGTTTCTCTTGTTGGCCACGGACTCTTCAGCACCTACACGTGCCTGACATGCCGTGGATCTGTTGAATGAATGAATAATGATTTTCTAGATTACAGCTGTGTAAACTTGGCTGGTTACTCACCTTCTCTGAGATCCAGTTCTCTTTCTCTGAAAAATGAGGACAATGGGAGTGTAGGGACAATTAGGAACACTCATGTAAAGTGCCTCTCAAGGGTCTGTCCCACAGCAATGCTCTGTGTGATCACTGTAGCAGTTCTTTCCCCACAGGCAGGTGTGGAATTCACCTCCATCCCCATTCCCTGCAAAACTGCGGTGGTTCCCCTCCTCAAGTTTCCATGAGCCCTACTTCAGCTGGGCTTCCACACATTTTCCTTTTTTTTTTAACATCTTTATTGGGGTATAATTGCTTTACAGTGGTGTGTTAGTCTCTGCTTCATAACAAAGCAAATCAGTTATACATATACATATGTTCCCGTATCTCTTCCCTCTTGCGTCTCCCTCCCTCCCACCCTCCCTATCCCACCCCTCCAGGCGGTCACAAAGCACCAAGCCGATATCCCTGTGCTATGTGGCTGCTTCCCACTAGCTATCTACCCTATGTTTGTTAGTGTATATATGTCCATGCCTCTCTCTCGCTTTGTCACAGCTCACCCTTCCCCCTCCCCATATCCTCAAGTCCGTTCTCCAGTAGGTCTGTGTCTTTATTCCTGTCTTACCCCTAGGTTCTTCATGTCATTTTTTCCCCTTAAATTCCATATATATGTGTTAGCATACGGTATTTGTCTTTCTCTTTCTGACTTACTTCACTCTGTATGACAGACAGACTCTAGGTCTATCCACCTCATTACAAATAGCTCAATTTCCTTTCATTTTATGGCTGAGTAATATTCCATTGTATATATGTGCCACGTCTTCTTTATCCATTCAGTTGTTGATGGACACTTAGGTTGTTTCCATCTCTGGGCTATTGTAAATAGAGCTGCAATGAACATTTTGGTACATGACTCTGTTTGAATTTTGGTTTTCTCAGGGTATATGCTCAGTAGTGGGATTGCTGGGTCATATGGTAGTTCTGTTTATAGTTTTTTAAGGAACTTCCATACTGTTCTCCATAGTGGCTGAACCAATTCACATTCCCACCAGAAGTGCAAGAGTGTTCCCTTTTCTCCACACCCTCTCCAGCATTTATTGTTTCTAGATTTTTTGATGATAGCCATTCTGACTGGCGTGAGATGATATCTCATTGTAGTTTTGATTTGCATTTCTCTAATGATTAATGATGTTGAGCATTCTTTCATGTGTTTGTTGGCAGTCTGTATATCTTCTTTGGAGAAATGTCTATTTAGGTCTTCTGCCCATTTTTGGATTGGGTTGTTTGTTTTTTTGTTATTGAGCTGCATGAGCTGCTTGTAAATTTTGGAAATTAATCCTTTGTTGGTTGCTTCATTTGCAAATATTTTCTCCCATTCTGAGGGTTGTCTTTTGGTCTTGTTTATGGTTTCCTTTGCTGTGCAAAAGCTTTGAAGTTTCATTAGGTCCCATTTGTTTATTTTTGTTTTTATTTCCATTTCTCTAGAAGGTGGGTCAAAAAGGATCTTGCTGTGATTTATATCATAGAGTGTTCTGCCTATGTTTTCCTCTAAGAGTTTGATAGTTTCTGGACTTACATTTAGGCCTTTAATCCATTTTGAGCTTATTTTTGTGTATGGTGTTAGGGAGTGATCTAATCTCATACTTTTACATGTACCTGTCCAGTTTTCCCAGCACCACTTATTGAAGAGGCTGTCCTTTCTCCACTGAACATTCCTGCCTCCTTTATCAAAGATAAGGTGACCATAGGTGCGTGGGTTTATCTCTAGGATTTCTATCCTGTTCCATTGATCTATCTTTCTGTTTTTGTGCCAGTACCATACTGTCTTGATTACTGTAGCTTTGTAGTATAGTCTGAAGTCAGGGAGCCTGATTCCTCCAGCTCCATTTTTCATTCTCAAGATTGCTTTCGCTATTCAGGGTCTTTTGTGTTTCCATACAAATTGTGAAATTTTTTGTTCTAGTTCTGTGAAAAATGCCAGTGGTAGTTTGATAGGGATTGCATTGAATCTGTAGATTGCTTTGGGTAGTAGAGTCATTTTCACAGTGTTGATTCTTCCAATCCAAGAACATGGTATATCTCTCCATCTATTTGTATCATCTTTAATTTCTTTCATCAGTGTCTTATAATTTTCTGCATACAGGCCTTTTGTCTACTTAGGTAGGTTTATTCCTAGATATTTTATTCTTTTTGTTGCAGTGGTAAATGGGAGTGTTTTCTTGATTTCACTTTCAGATTTTTCATCATTAGTGTATAGGAATACCAGAGATTTCTGTGCATTAATTTTGAATCCTGCTACTTTATCAGATTCATTGATTAGCTCTAGTAGTTTTCTGGTAGCATCTTTAGGATTCTCTATGTATAGTATCATGTCATCTGCAAACAGTGACAGCTTTACTTCTTCTTTTCCGATTTGGATTCCTTTTATTTCCTTTTCTTCTCTGATTGCTATGGCTAAAACTTCCAAAGCTATGTTGAATAAGAGTGGTGAGAGTGGGCAACCTTGTCTTCTTCCTGATCTTAGTGGAAATGATTTCAGTTTTTCACCATTGAGAACGATGTTGGCTGTGGGTTTGTCATATATGGCCTTTATTATGTTGAGGAAAGTTCCCTCTATGCCTACTTTCTGCATGGTTTTTATCATAAATGGGTGTTGAATTTTGTCGAAAGCTTTCTCTGCATCTATTGAGATGATCATATGGTTTTTCTCCTTCAATTTGTTAATATGGTTTATCACATTGATTGATTTGCATATATTGAAGAGTCCTTGCATTCCTGGAATAAACCCCACTTGATCATGGTGTATGATCCATTTAAAGTGCTGTTGGATCCTGTTTGCTAGTATTTTGTTGCGGATTTTTGCATCTATGTTCATCAGTGATATTGGCCTGTAGTTTTCTTTCTTTGTGACATCCTTGTCTGGTTTTGGTATCAGGGTGATGGTGGCCTCGTAGGATGAGTTTGGGAGTGTTCCTCCCTCTGCTATATTTTGGAAGAGTTTGAGAAGGATAGGTGTTAGCTCTTCTCTAAATGTTTGATAGAATTCGCCTGTGAAGCCATCTGGTCCTGGGCTTTTGTTTGTTGGAAGATTTTTAATCACAGTTTCAATTTCAGTGCTTGTGATTGGCCTGTTCATATTTTCTATGTCTTCCTGATTCAGTCTTGGCAGGCTGTGCATTTCTAAGATTTTGTCCATTTCTTCCAGGTTGTCCATTTTATTGGCGTGCCCTCTGCTTGTAGTAATCTCTCATGATCTTTTGTATTTCTGCAGTGTCAGTTGTTACTTCTCCTTTTTCATGTCTAATTCTATTGATTTGAGTCTTCTCCCTTTTTTTCTTGATGAGTCTGGCTAATGGTTTATCAATTTTGTTTATCTTCTCAAAGAACCAGCTTTTAGTTTTATTGATCTTTGCTATCATTTCCTTCCTTTCTTTTTCATTTATTTCTGATTTTTATGATTTCTTTCCTTCTGCTAACTTTGGAGTTTTTTTGTTCTTCTTTCTCTAATTGCTTTAGGTGCATGGTTAGGTTGTTTATTCGAGATGTTTCCTGTTTCTTAAGGTAGGATTGTATTGCTATAAACTTCCCTCTTAGAACTGCTTTTGCTGCATCCCATAGATTTTGGGTCATTGTGTCTCCATTGTCATTTGTTTCTAGGTATTTTTTTTATTTCCCCTTTGATTTCTTCAGTGATCACTTCGTTATTAAGTAGTATATTGTTTAGCCTCCATGTGTTTGTATTTTTTACAGATCTTTTCCTGTAATTGATATCTAGTCTCATAACATTGTGGTTGGAAAAGATACTTGATACAATTTCAATTTTCTTAAATTTACGAAGGCTTGATTTCTGACCCAAGATATGATCTATCCTGGAGAATGTTCCATGAGCACTTGAGAAAAATGTGTATTCTGTTGTTTTTGGATGGAATGTCCTATAATATCAATTAAGTCCATCTTGTTTAATGTATCATTTAAAGCTTGTGTTTCCTTATTTATTTGCATTTTGGATGATCTGTCCATTGGTGAAAGTGGGGTGTTAAAGTCCCCTACCATGAATGTGTTACTGTCGATTTCCCCTTTTATGGCTGTTAGTATTTGCCTTATGTATTGAGGTGCTCCTATGTTGGGTGCATAGATATTTACAATTGTTATATCTTCTTCTTGGATCGATCCCTTGATCATTATGTAGTGTCCTTCTTTGTCTCTTCTAATAGTCTTTAGTTTAAAGTCTATTTTGTCTGATATGAGAATTGCTACTCCAGCTTTCTTTTGGTTTCCATTGCATGAAATATCTTTTTCCATCCACTTACTTTCAGTCTGTATGTGTCTCTAGGTCTGAAGTGGGTCTCTTGTAGACAGCATATATACGGGTCTTGTTTTTGTATCCATTCAGCCAGTCTGTGTCTTTTTGTGGGAGCATTTAATCCATTTACATTTAAGGTAATTATTGATATGTATGTTCCTATTCCCATTTTCTTAATTGTTTTGGGTTTGTTATTGTAGGTCTTTTCCTCCTCTTGTGTTTCTTGCCTAGAGAAGTTCCTTTAGCACTTGTTGTAAAGCTGGTTTGGTGGTGCTGAACTCTCTCAGCTTTTGCTTGTCTGTAAAGGTTTTAATTTCTCCATCAAATCTGAATGAGATCCTTGCTGGGTAGAGTAATCTTGGTTGTAGCTTTTTCTCCTTCATCACTTTAAATATGTCCTGCCAGTCCCTTCTGGCTTGCAGAGTTTCTGCTGAAAGATCAGCTGTTAACATTATGAGGATTCCCTTGTTATTTGTTGTTTTTCCCTTGCTGCTTTTAATATGTTTTCTTTGTATTTAATTTTTGACAGTTTGATTAATATGTGTCTTGGCATGTTTCTCCTTGGATTTATCCTGTATGGGACTCTCTGTGCTTCCTGGACTTGATTAACTATTTCCTTTCCCATATTAGGGAAGTTTTCAACTATAATCTCTTCAAATATTTTCTCAGTCCCTTTCTTTTTCTCTTCTTCTTCTGGAACCCCTGTAATTCGAATGTTGGTGCGTTTAATGTTGTCCCAGAGGTCTCTGAGACTGTCCTCAATTCTTTTCATTCTTTTTTCTTTATTCTGCTCTGCAGTAGTTATTTCCACTATTTTATCTTCCAGGTCATTTATCCGTTTTTCTGCCTCAATTATTCTGCTATTAATTCCATCTAGAGTATTTTAAATTTCATTTATTGTGTTGTTCATAATTGTTTGTTTCATCTTTAGCTCTTCTAGGTCCTTGTTAAATGTTTCTTGCATTTTGTCTATTCTATTTCCAAGATTTTGGATTATCGTTACTCTCATTATTCTGAATCTTTTTCAGGTAGACTGCCTATTTCCTCTTCATTTGTTAGGTCTGGTGGGTTTTTA
The DNA here is from genome assembly GCF_011762595.2 of Tursiops truncatus. Lineage (NCBI taxonomy): Eukaryota > Metazoa > Chordata > Mammalia > Artiodactyla > Delphinidae > Tursiops > Tursiops truncatus. The sequence goes on from NC_047041.1 coordinate 10,600,258, forward strand.
TCCTGCTCCTTCATCTCCTGTGTGTTTTTCTGTCTTCTCATTTTGCTTATCTTACTGTGTTTGGGGTCTCCTTTTTGCAGGCTGCAGGTTCGTAGTTCCCATTGTTTTTGGTGTCTGTCCCCAGTGGCTAAGGTTGGTTCAGTGGATTGTGTAGGCTTCCTGGTGGAGGGGACTAGTGCCTGTGTTCTGGTGGATGAGGCTGGATCTTTTCTTTCTGGTGGGCAGGTCCATGTCTGGTGGTGTGTTTTGGGGTGTCTGTGGACTTATTATGATTTTGGGCAGCCTCTCTGCTAATGGGTGGGGTTGTGTTCCTGTCTTGCTAGTTGTTTGGCATAGGGTGTCCAGCACGGTAGCTTGCTGCTCGTTGAGTGAAGCTGGGTGTTGGTGTTGAGATGGAGATCTCTGGGAGTTTTCGCCGTTTGATATTATGTGGAGCTGGGAGGTCTCTTGTGGACCAGTGTCCTGAAGTTGGCTCTCCCACCTCAGAGGCACAGCACTGACTCCTGGCTGCAGCATCAAGAGCTTTTGGTCCACACGGCTCAGAATAAAAGGGAGAAAAAGTAGAAAGAAAGAATTAGAAGAAAGAAAGAAAGAAAGAAAGAAAGAAAGAAAGAAAGAAAGAAAGAAAGGAGGGAGGGAGGGAGGGAGGAAGGAAGAAAGGAGGGAAGGAAGGAAAAAAGCAAGAAAGAAGATAAAGTAAAATAAAATAATATAAAATATAATAAAGTTATTAAAATTAAAAAAATAATTATTAAGAGAAAAAAAAGAAAAAAAAAGAAAAAAAAAACAAAAACGGACGGATAGAACCCGAGGACAAATGGTGGAAGCAAAGCTATACAGACAAAATCTCACACAGAAGCATACACATACACACTCACAAAAAGAGGAAAAAGGGAAAAAATCATAAATCTTGCTCTCAAAGTCCACCTCCTTAATTTGGGATCATTCCTTGTCTATTCAGGTATTCCACAGATGCAGGGTACATAAAGTTGATTGTGGAGTTTTAATCCGCTGCTTCTGAGGCTGCTGGGAGAGATTTCCCTTTCTCTTCTTTGTTCTCACAGCTCCCAGGGCTCAGCTTTGGAATTGGCCCCGCCTCTGCGTGTAGGTCGCCAGAGGGCGACTGTTCTTCGCTCAGACAGGACGGGGTTAAAGGAGCCGCTGATTCGGGGGCTCTGGCTCACTCAGGCCCGGGGGGAGGGAGGGGCGCGGAGGGCGGGGCGAGCCTGCAGCGGCAGAGGCCGGCGGGACGTTGCACCAGCCTGAGGTGTGCCGTGCGTTCTCCCGGGGAAGTTGTCCTTGGATCCCGGGACCCTGGCAGTGGCGGGCTGCACAGGCTCCCTGGAAGGGGGGTGTGGATAGTGACCAGTGCTCGCACACAGGCTTCTTGGTGGCGGCAGCAGCAGCCTTAGCGTCTCATGCCCGTCTCTGGGGTCCGCGCTTTTAGCTGCGGCTCATGCCCGTCTGTGGAGCTCCTTTAAGCAGCGCTCTTAATACCCTCTCCTCGTGCACCAGGAAACAAAGAGGTAAGAAAAAGTCTCTTGCCTCTTCGGCAGGTCCAGACTTTTCCCCGGACTCCCTCCCGGCCAGCTGTGGTGCACTAACCCCTTGCAGGCTGTGTTCACGCCGCCAACCCCAGTCCTCTCCCTGCGCTCCGACCGAAGCCCGAGCCTCAGCTCCCAGTCCCGCCCGCCCCGGCGGGCGAGCAGACAAGCCTCTCGGCTGGTGAGTGCCGGTCGGCCCGGATCCTCTGTGCGGGAATCTCTCCTCTTTGCCCCCCGCACCCCTGTTGCTGTGCTCTCCTCCGCGGCTCTGAAGCTCCCCGCCTCCACCACCCGCAGTCTCCGCCCGCGAAGGAGCTTCCTAGTGTGTGGAAACATTTCCTCCTTCACAGCTCCCTCCCACTGGTGCAGGGCCAGTCCCTATCCTTTTGTCTCTGTTTTTCCTTTTGCCCTACCCAGGTACTTGGGGGGTTTCTTGCCTTTTGGGAGGTCTGAGGTCTTCTGCCAGCGTTCAGTAGGTGTTCTGTGGTGATCTCGGCGTCTTACTCTTCCGCCATCTTCCCGGAAGTCCCCCTGCGTGATGTTCTTATGTGCTGATGCCGCGTAAGTGCTTTTTATCCTTTAGGTACTAATTCACGCTTACATTTTTTTTTTTTTTTTTTTTCTATACGCGGGCCTCTCACTCTTGTGGCCTCTCTCGTTGCGGAGCACAGGCTCCGGACGCGCAGGCTCAGCGGCCATGGCTCACGGGGCCCAGCCGCTCCGCGGCATGTGGGATCTTCCCGGACCGGGGTACGAACCCGTGTCCCTTGCATCGGCAAGCAGACTCTTAACCACTGCGCCACCAGCGAAGTCACACGCTTACATTTTTATGTGCTAATCCTGTTCCTCCGAAAGAACAAACTTAACAAAAAGTTTTCTGTGTCAGTACAGGGCTCTGTCAGGCTGGTTTGCAGACATCACACCACATATAGATACTCGAGGCTGGCCGTTGGGCACACTGCCACCGTGGTTCTGGAGCTCTGGTGGTCGCAGCACATGGGTCACCAGCAAAACCTTCTAACTACACCGTCTCATGCTTGTTACTTGCTATGAAGATCAATTTCCTGATTGTTGCTAGGGTTTGGTTTAATCTCACGTTTTCTATCAGGAAGTACACTGTTCGGAGCAGACGTCTTTAGGGTTCATCTTTCCATCAGCAGCTGTTGGAGGGAGGAAAATTTCTTTCTCCAAGCCTTGGATTTGGGGCCAGGAGATCTGGGTTCTAGGTCTGGTTTTGCACTAGTGGTTCCCCCTCACAGGACCTCTGTTTTTGCCTGTATTAAATGAAAAGACTGGACTAGAATGATTGGTTTACCAACTGTGCTTCAGAAGACCGAGATGTTCTGTAGAACTTTCTGGGGCTCTTATAAAGAATGTGGGAGTTTAGTGAGTCCCCTTACCCCTCATTTCTTCAGGCACAACAGCCCCCCTTCCCTCCACTTTATGTATTAAGTAGTCATTATTTTTTCCTTGCTTCTCTCTCTCTTGCCCTTCATTCATTCGTTTGTTCTTCTGTTCATTCCTTCCTTTTTTTAAAAAAATTATGAATTGTATAGCTAAATAAAGTTTGAAAACTTTGGGCTAGGGGAATCTTTGTGGTTCTAACATTCTGTAGTTCTCATTACCCCTTATATTAGTGTTGAGCAGTAATAAAAGCATAAGAGATTTGACAATTCATAGAGTTCTGATAATTCACCAAAGCAGAAAACTTTCATGCCTTTCTTAGACCCTGTTTGCTAGCTGAGCTCATCCAGGAAGAAGGATACAGATGGCTAGACATTTGCATTATAAACTTTCTGCGTGTCCTTTTTGTACCTTTCCTTGTCCTTGTGTATTGCTTTTTTTCTCCAGTGTCACCTTCTTGAAAATAAACAACTTCATCTCTAATAACATAATGAGACTTGCTTTTTCTCGAAAAGACTGAACTTATTAGTGGCCCCATGTATCTTGGAAGAGCAAAGGGCAAGACAAGACTCCTAGACCAAAAGGTAATGAGAATCTCTGTTTCCACGTTTTCCTTACGTGGGCTTGTGTTAGGTCTGCCAAAATCTGGGACTCCTCCTCTGTGAGTGCAACTCACAATTTGATTCTTTTCATCACAATGAGAGGATAATTGTCAGGACATCAAATTGTAGTGTCAAGAAACGCCTCTATATTCTAAGCACAGGTCCTGCTTTCTTTCTGAAGGTGGATGTCGTTGAGCATACAAATGGTTCAGAGCCTCACAATAGGTTCAATTTACTTGGTCTTTGAAGGCAGATGACAGAGGAGATGGCTGCCATGTCTGTAGCCGTGTCCCTGCCATTATCCCCAGGCGTCTACCTTGAAGGAGGGGAGTGTCTTGACCCTTTTTATTGTTCTCAGTGCAGAAATTGTAGACTACTTGTGTAATTCAAACATAAGTCTCTTACATGATTTGAAGCAAGTTTTATAGGGGCCTCTCATCCCACCTTGCTTTTTAAAATTCTTATTTTGACACAGAGACTTTCCTTCCCTATTCTTTTTTTTTTTTTAACATCGTTTTTGGAATATAATTGCTTTACAATGGTGTGTTAGTTTCTGCTTTATAACAAAGTGAATCAGCTATACATTTACATATATCCCCATATCCCCTTCCTCTTGCGTCTCCCTCCCACCCCTCTAGGTGGTCACAAAGCACCGAGCTGATCTCCTTGTGCTATGCAGCTGCTTCCCACTAGCTGTCTACTTTACATTTGATAGTGTATATATGTCCCTGCACTCTGTCACTTCATCCCAGCTTACCCTTCCCCCTCCCCGTGTCCTCAAGTCCATTCTCTACGTCTGTGTCTTTATTCCTGTCCTGCCCCTAGGTTCTTCAGAACCATTTTTTTTTTTTTTTTAGATTCCATGCATATGTGTTAGCATACGGTATTTGTTTTTCCTTTCTGACTTACTTCACTCTGTATGACAGAGTCTAGGTCTATCTACCTCACTACAAATAACTCACTTTCGTTTCTTTTTATGGCTGAGTAATATTCCATTGTATAATGTGCCACATCTTCTTTATCCATTCATCTGTTGATGGACACTTAGGTTGCTTCCATGTCCTGGCTATTGTAAATAGAGCTGCAATGAACATTTTGGTACATGACTCTTTTTGAATTATGGGTTTCTCAGGGTAAATGCCCAGTAGTGGGATTGCTGGGTCATATGGTAGTTCTATTTTTAGTTTTTTAAGGAACCTCTATACTGTTCTCTGTAGTGGCTGTATCAATTTACATTCCCACCAACAGTGCAAGGGGGTTCCCTTTTCTCCACACGATCTCCATCATTTATTGTTTGTAGATTTTTTTGATGATGACCATTCTGACTGGTGTGAGGTGACACCTCATTGTAGTTTTGATTTGCATTTCTCTAATGATTAGTAATGTTGAGCATCCTTTCATGTGTTTGTTGGCAATCTGTATATCTTCTTTGGAGAAATATCTATTTAGGTCTTCTGCCCATGTTTGGATTGGGTTTGTTTTTTTGATATTGAGCTGCATGAGCTGCTTGTAAATTTTGGAGATTAATCCTTTGTCAGTTGCTTCACTTGCAAACACTTTCTCCCATTCTGAGGGTTGTCTTTTCGTCTTGTTTATGTTTTCCTTTGCTGTGCTAAAGCTTTGAAGTTTCGTTAGGTCCCATTTGTTTATTTTTATTTTTATTTCTATTTCTCTAGGAGGTGAGTCAAAAAGGATCTGGCTGTGATTTATGTGAAAGAGTGTTCTGTCTATGTTTTCCTCTAAGAGTTTGATAGTTTCTGGCCTTACATTTAGGTCTTTAATCCATTTTGAGTTTATTTTTGTGTATGGTGTTAGGGAGTGTTCAAATTTCATTCTTTTCCATGTAGCTGTCCAGTTTTCCCAGCACCAGTTATTGAAGAGGCTGTCTTTTGTCCATTGTATATTCCTGCCTCTTTAATCAAAAATAAGGTGACCATAGGTGCTTGGGTTTATCTCTGGGATTTCTATCCTGTTCCATTGATCTATGTTTCTGTTTTTGTGCCAGTACCATACTGTCTTGATTACTGTAGCTTTGTAGTATAGTATGAAGTCTGGGATCCTGATTCCTCAAGCTCCATCTCTCTTTCTCAAGATTGCTTTGGCTATTCGGGGTCTTCGGTTTTTCCATACAAATTGTGAAATTTTGGTTCTAGTTCTGTGAAAAATGCCATTGGTAGTTTGATAGGGATTACATTGAATTTGTAGATCGCTTTGGGTAGTATAGTCATTTTCATAATGTTGATTTTTCCAATCCAAGAACATGGTATATCTCTCCATCTCTTTGTATCATCTTTAATTTTTTTCATCAGTGTGTTATAGATTTTTGCATACAGGTCTTTTGTCTCCTTAGGTAGGTTTATTCCTAGGTATTTTATTCTTTTTGTTGCAATGGTAAATGGGAGTGTTCCTTAATTTCTTTCAGATTTTTCACCATTAGTGTATAAGAATGCAAGAGATTTCTGTGCATTAATTTTGTATCCTGATACTTTACCAGATTCATTGATTAGCTCTAGTAGTTTTCTGGTAGCATCTTTAGGATTCTCTATGTATAGTATCATCTCATCTGCAAACAATGACAGCTTTACTTCTTCTTTTCTGATTTGGATTCCTTTTATTTCTGTTTTCTTCTCTGATTGCTGTTTTGGAAGCTAAAACTTCCAAAACTATGTTGAATAAAAGTGGTGAGAGTGGACAACCTTGTCTTGTTCCTGATCTTAGAGGAAACGTTTTCAGTTTTTCACCATTGAGAATGATGTTGGCTGTGGGTTTGTCATATATGGCCTTTATTATGTTGAGGAAAGTTCCCTCTCTGCTTACTTTCTGGAGGGTTTTTATCATAAATAGGTGTTGAATTTTGTTGAAAGCTTTTTCTGCATCTATTGAGATGATCATATGGTTTTTTTCCTTCAGTTTGTTAATATGGTTTGTCACATTGATTGATTTGCATATATTGAAGAATCCTTGCATTCCTGGGATAAACCCCACTTGATCATGGTGTACGATCCTTTATTGTGCTATTGGATTCTGTTTGCTAGTATTTTGTAGAGGATTTTTGCATCTGTGTTCATCAGTGATATTGGCCTGTAGTTTTCTTTCTTTGGGACATCTTTGTCTGGTTTTGGTATCAGGGTGATAGTGGCCTCATGAATGAGTTTGGGAGTGTTCCTCTGTCTGCTATACTTTGGAAGAGTTTGAGAAGGATAGGTGTTAGCTCTTCTCAAAATTTTCAGTAGAATTTGCCTGTGAAGCCATCTGGTCCTGGGCTTTTGTTTGCTGGAAGATTTTTAATCACAGTTTCAATTACAATGATTGTGATTGGTCTGTTTATATTTCTTCCTGGTTCTGTCTCAGAAGGTTGAACTTTTCTAAGGTTTTGTCTGTGTCTTCCAGATTGTCCATATTATTGGCATATAGTTGCTTATAGTAATCTTTCATGATTCTTTGTATTTCTGCAGTGTCAGTTTTTACTTCTTTTTCATTTCAAATTCTATTGATTTGAGTCTTCTCTCTTTTTTCTTGATGAGTCTGGCTAATGGTTTATCAATTTTGTTTATCTTCTCAAAGAACCGGCTTTTAGTTTTATTGATGTTTGCTATTGTTTTCTTCATTTCTTTCTTTTTCTTTTTTTTTTTTGTTTTTTTTGTTTATTTTTGCGGTACGTGGGTCTCTCACTGTTGTGGCCTCTCCCGTTGCAGAGCACAGGCTCCGGACGCGCAGGCTCAGTGGCCATGGCTCATGGTCCTAGCCGCTCCGCGGCATGTCGGATCTTCCCAGACCAGGGCACGAACCCGTGTCCCCTACATCGGCATGCGGACTCTCTACCACTGCACCACCAGGGAAGCCCTTTTGGGTTTTTTTGTTTGGTTGTTTGTTTGTTCCTTCATTTCTTTTTTATTTATTTCTGATCTGATCTTTATGATTTCTTTCCCTCTGCTAACTTTGGGTTTTTTTTGTTCTTCTTTCTCTAATTGCTTTAGGTGTAAGGTTAGGTTGTTTATTTGAGATTTTTCTTGTTTCTTGAAGTAGGTTGTATTGCTATAAACTTCCCTCTTAGAAATGCTTTTACTGCATCCCATACGTTTTGGGTTGTTGTGTTTTCATTGTCATTTGTTTCTAGGTATTTTTTGATTTCCTCGTTGATTTCTTCAGTGATCTCTTGGTTATTTAGTAGTGTATTGTTTAGCCTCCATGTGTTTGTATTTTTTACAGATTTTTTTCCTGTAATTGATATCTAGTCTCATAGCGTTGTGGTTGGAAAAGATACTTGATATGATTTCAGTTTTCTTAGATTTCCCAAGGCTTGATTTGTGACACAAGTGATGATCTATCCTGGAGAATGTTCCATGAGCACTTGAGAAGAAAGTGTATTTTGTTTTTTTTCGGATGGAATGTCTTATAAATATCAATTAAGTCTATCTCGTTTAATGTATCATTTAAAGCTTGTGTTTCCTTATTTATTTTCATTTTTGATGATCTGCCCATTGGTGAAAGTGGGGTGTTAAAGTCCCCTAGTATGATTGTGTTACTGTCAATGTCCCCTTTTATAGCTGTTAGCATTTGCCTTATGTATTGAGGTGCTCCTGTGTTGGGTGCATAAATATTTACAATTGTTATGTCTTCGTCTTGAATTGATCCCTTGATCATTATGTAGTGTCCTTCTTTGTCTCTTCTAATAGTCTTTACTTTAAAGTCTATTTTGTCTGATGTGAGAATTGCTACTCCAGCTTTCTTTTGATTTCCATTTGCATGGAATATCTTTTTCCATCCCCTCACTTTCAGTCTGTATGTGTCCCTAGGTCTGAAGTGGGTTTCTTGTAGACAGCATATATATACAAGTCTTGTTTTTTTATCCATTTAGCCAGTCTATGTATTTTGGTTGGAGTATTTGATCCATTTACATTTAAGGTAGTTATCGATATATATGTTCCTCTTACCATTTTCTTAATTTTTTGGGGTTTGTTATTGTAGGTCTTTTCCTTTTCCTGTGTTTCCTGCCTAGAGAAGTTCTTTTAGCATTTGTTGTAAAGCTGGTTTGGTGGCGCTGCATTCTCTTAGCTTTTGCTTGTCTGTAAAGGTTTTAATTTCTCTGTTGAATCTCACTGAGACCCTTCTGGGTAGAGTAATCTTGGTTGTAGGTTTTTCCCTTTCATCACTGTAAATATGTCCTGCCAGTCCCTTCTGGCTTTCAGAGTTTCTGCTGAAAGATCAGCTGTTAACATTATGGGGATTCCCTTGTATGCTATTTGTTGTTTTTCCCTTGCTGCTTTTAATATTTTTTCTTTATATTTAACTTTTGATAATTTGATTAACATGTGTCTTGGCACGTTTCTCCTTGGATTTATCCTGTATGGGACTCTCTGTGCTTCCTGGACTTGATTGACAATTTCCTTTCCCACTTTAGGGAAGTTTTCAACTGTAATCTCTTCAAATATTTTCTCAGTCCCTTTGTTTTTCTCTTCCTCTTTTGAGACCCCTATAATTCAAATGTGGTGCGTTTATTGTTGTCCCAGAGGTCTCTGAGACTGTCCTCAGTTCTTTTCATTCTTTTTTCTTATTCTGTTCTGCAGTAGTTGTTTCCACTATTTTATCTTCCAGGTCACTTATCTGTTCTTCTGCCTCAGTTATTCTGCTATTGATTCCTTCCAGAGAATTTTTAATTTCATTTATGGTATTGTTCATCATTGTTTACTCTTTAGTTCTCTAGGTCCTTGTTAAACGTTTCTTATATTTTCTCCATTCTATTTCCAAGATTTTGGATCATCTTTACTATCATTACTCTGAATTCTTTTTCAGGTAGACTGCCTATTTCCTCTTCTTTTGTTTGGTCTGGTGGGTTTTTACCTTGCTCTTTCATCTGCTGGTGTTTCTCTGTCTTCTCATTTTGCTTAACTTACTGTGTTTGGGGTCTCCTTTTCGCAGGCTATAGGTTCATAGTTCCCGTTGTTTTTGGTGTCTGCCCCCAGTGGGTAAGGTTGGTTCAGTGGATTGTGTTGGCTTCCTGGTGGAGGGGACTGGTGCCTATGTTCTGGTGGATGTGGCTGGATCTTGTCTTCCTGGTGGGCAGGACCATGTCCAGTGGTGTGTTTTGAGGTGTCTGTGACAGTATTATGATTTTAGGCAGCCTCTCTACTAATGGGTGGGGTTGTGTTCCTGTCTTGCTAGTTGTTTGGCATAGGTTGTCCAGCACTGTAGCTTGCTCGTCGTTGAGTGGAGCTGGGTCTTAGCATTGAGATGGAGATCTCTGGGAGAGCTTTCACCATTTGATATTATGTAGAGCCAGAAGGTCTTTGGTTGGCCAATGTCCTGAACTCGGCTCTCGCACCTCAGAGGCACAGGCCTGATACCTGGCCGGAGCACCAAGAGCCTGTCAGCCACATGGCTGGAAAAGGCCTGGAACAGATGAAGATGCAGCAGGTTCTCTACAGAACTGTGAACTCAGCAGGGCTTGTTTCTCAGTCCTCTCTTCCATCAGAAGCTGATATTAAGAATGACTGTGACAGTCACATCAACCTTAGAAATAACTACCACTGGGTCATGTCTTTATGTTTGGTATTTGAAATGTCTGTAGCTGGCACAGGCAGCATTTGAATGTTCTCAGAAGCGCAGATAATATTTACATTCAGATTTTCCTTTCCCAGGCAGCAGGCATGCAGCTCCCTGGGCCTGTTTGAAGCTGCTAGTGTTGGAGGGTCTCCTGCAGAGTCAGGGGTGGCTGTGGCTCACCATGGGAACAAGGACCTCCTTCCCTATTCTTTAACAAAAACTTCAGAAAACAAATATGTATAATTTCTGGGCAAAGATCAACTTTTCACAGGAAATTCTCAAACAAAATGTGATCTTTTCTTGGTTGCAAATCTACAGTTTCTCTTTTGGGAAGGCAAACACAGATACTCTCAGTACTTAGGAGAAGAGACAATCATCAGAGTCTGTAAATCTTGACTGATTCCCAACAGAATGAAGAACAGTTGTGATGATGTTATCAGTGGGTCTTCAAGGCTTCCCCCAACTGGCCTTCCATGGTGATTGGGGGCATGATTAGGGAAAGCCCTGGGGAATTAATGTAAAATCTTTTGAAAACCTTTCTATGTGATTCAGACGGAAACTGAAACATTACCTAATTTTCATGATGCATTGCATCAGCACGATCTCATAAATCTTCTGACCAAATGGTCTTGGTCTTTTAATTCATCCCAGGATCCCTTAAGAGTCATAGTGACAGAAACTTTGGGGGTGAGTCCCTGGAAGCCAAGATGATGGGTATATTTGTCAGTCATTCAATCAAAACACTGTCCATAGGGTTTTTTAGGATCTGACTTAGAGTCTCTGTTATGGGCGAACTGTGTCCCCACCAAATTCATAGGCTGAAGCCCTATGAATGTGTTTGGAGACAAGTTCTTTAAAACGATAATTATGTTAAAAGGAGGCCATTAGGGTGAGCCTTAATCTAATATGCCTGGTATCCTTAAGGAAGAGAAAATTTGGACACAGGCATGTGTGTGCCCAGAGAAAAGACCACGTGAGGACACAGGAAGAGGGTGGCCAGCTGCAAGCCAAGGAGAGAAGCTTCAAAGGAAATCAACCCTGCTGACACCTTGATCTTGGACTTCTGGTCTCCAGAAGAGAACTCCAAGAAAATACATTTCTGTAATTTAAACCCCCCAGTCTGTGGTATCTTGTTATGGCAGCCAGAGCAAATGAATAGTCTCTAATACGTTCTTATGCCATTAGATTTTTAATTAATTAATTAATTAATTTTTGGCTGGGTTGGGTCTTTGTTGCTAAGCGCAGGCTTTCTCTAATGGGGGCGAGGGGGGCTACTCTTCTTTGCGGTGCGCGGGTTTCTCATTGCGGTGGCTTCTCTTGTTGTGGAGCATGGGCTCTAGGCACGTGGGCTTCAGTAGTTGTGGCTCATGGGCTCTAGAGCACAGGCTCAGTAGTTGTGGCACACGGGCTTAGTTGCTCCGCGGCACGTGGGATCCTCCCGGACTGGGGCACGAACCCGTGTCCCCTACATCGGCAGGCAGACTCTCAACCGCTGCACCACCAGGGAAGCCCCATCTCACTTTTATCATCACCTCTGGGCACACCAATTGCAAAGGGCCCTTGGTCATTCACCCTGGAACTGCTTCAAGTCCGCCACCTGGATTTGCACTTGTCTGGCAGTTTCTGTTCTGATTGCCTCTGAACTCTATTTAGATGTTCACAGACTTGCTCCAGCTTTACGATAACACCCTCTGAGGTTGTTAAGTGAGGGGAAGTTTAGAATGAATTTTGGCAGGGAAAGAACAACTTCCCAGCTGAGTTATTCCTGAGAGATTTTCATCCTATGACTATAAACTCCTTACCCCACAATTGTTTCCTCTGTCCCCCCTCAAATATCTGTCCCTCTGAGGCAGCTGGGCTTAAAAAATGTAACTTCTGCCTCATTACTGTTCTGTAGTTTAACTATTTCATGAATACATACGGCTAGGGTTCACATGAACCTTGAACTGTCTTTCCAGGAGTGAGGGTAGATTCCAGATGCTCCTTTTTAACCTTGTGCTGCAGACCCTATAATTTGCCAACTCAGCATCCATTTCCCCCTTGTTCTCTGCTAATAAATCCCAATTCTGCTCAGGGCAGAAATGTGTGCAGCACAGATGAGATACTCACTTTTCCAACCTCTCCTTCAGATATTAGTGACCAGGAAACACAGTTCTGGGCAAGAAAATACAAGTAGAAATCGTCCTGAGAAAGAATTTGCTTCTTAGGATAAAAAAGGGCAGACAGGGCTGGCCTCACGGTGATTCGTCTTCTTGAAAATTGCTACCAGGCTTGAAGCTGGTATGTCCATCTTGCCACCCAGAGGCATCATCATGAGAGAAGGAGACGTATCACCAATACTTTGACATCACCGAGCTCCTGAGCCAGTGCTACCAGCTACTTACCTCCAGATTTCTTAAGTCAGAAAGATAAATCTGTATTTATTTAGCCATTAAAATTTGAATTTTCTGTTATAGGGAGGTGAATCCTTCTGATCCTAGAAATGATTTAATAGTTATAAAGAACTTACAAGTTGTATGCAAATTTGAAAAAAAAAATATTTACCCAATTATGTTTCTTAGAATAGCATTATATTGTGAAATGTTAATAGGTGTTCCATAATGAAAGGGTTTGATAGCCAAGTAAATTTGTGTATCACTGAGATAAAGTTTAATGGATTTTCTTTTCTTTACAGCACTTCCATCCTTCCCTCCTCCCTCCCTCCCTCCCTTCCTTTCCACATATTGATGTTCTTTGTGAATCTACAAAAAAAGGTATACAGTTTGGAACATTCCCCAGACGTATTTGACCATGGGACCTGCATTGGTTACCTACTGCTGTGTGACAAAGCAGCCTAAAACTTAGCTGAAAACCACAAACGTTCATTCTCTCACACTATCCGAGGGCCAGGAACCTGAGAGTGACTCCGTCAGGTTGTGCCCAGGGTCTCTCACAGGCTGCAGTCATCTCCAGGCTCTGTGTGGGAGGGTCCACGTTAGGCCCACTGTCCACAGGCCTTCCAAGATCCACCTGTCACTCACTCCTCACCTGCGTGGCTGTCCGCAGGCCTTGGTTTCTGCCATGAGGGCCTCTCCCCAGGACTGTCTCTCCACAGGGCAGCTGGCTTCCCTCCGTGTGAGTGATGAGAAAAAGAGAGAGAGAGAGAAAACCAAGATGGAAGATGTGTTTTTTTCCATTACTTTTTTTATTACGGTAAAATATACAGAACATTTAACAGTTTTAAGTGTACAGTTTAGTGGCTTTAAGTACATTCACATGGTTGTGCAACCATCACTACCATCCAGCTCCAGAATGTTTTTTCATCCTTCAAAACGGAAACTCTGGGCTTCCCTGGTGGCGCAGTGGTTGAGAGTCCGCCTGCCAATGCAGGGGACGCGGGTTCGTGCCCCGGTGAGGAAAGATCCCACATGCCGCAGAGCGGCTGGGCCCGTGAGCCATGGCCGCTGAGCCTGCACGTCCGGAGCCTGTGCTCTGCAACGGGAGAGGCCACAACAGTGAGAGGGCCGCGTACCGCAAAAAAAAAACCCTGAAACTCTGTACCCATTGAACAGTAATCCCCCATTCCAGCCACACCGTCCCCAGGCTCCGGCAACTGCTATTCTACTTCCTGTCTCTAGGAACGTGACTGCTCTAGGTACCTCATATAAATGGAATCATATGGTATTTGTCTTTTTGTGCCTGGCTTATTTCACTTAGCATGTCTTTAAGTTTCATCTGTTTTCTAGCATATGTCGGGATTTCCTTCCTTTTTAAGGCTGAATACTATTCCATTGTATATATATACATATTTTATTTATCCTTTCATATCCATGTGTCAGTGGACACGTGGCTTGCTTCCACGTTTTAGCTATTGTGAATAATTCTGCTATGTACGAACATGGGTATACAAATATCTGTTCGAGTCCCTGCTTTCAAATCTTTTGGGGGTATACCCAGAAGTGGAACTGCAGGATTGTATGATAAATCTATTTTTAATTTTTTGAGGACCATCACACTGTTTGCTATAGCGGCTGAACCATTTTACGTTCCCACCAACGGTGCGCAAAGGCTCCAGTTTCTCACCCTCACCAAAATGTTATTTTCTGGGGTTTTTGTTTGTTTCTTTGTTTCATAATAGCCATCCTAATGGGTATGGAGTGATAGCTCATCGTGGCTTTGATTTGCATTTCCCTAATGATTAGCGATATTGAGCATCTTTTCACATGCTTATTTGAACATTTGTTTATCTTCTTTGGAGAAATGTCTATTTAAGGCCCTTTGCCTATTTTTGATTGCTTTTTGTTGTGGAGTTATAAAAGTTCTTTGTATATTCTAGATATTAATCTCTTAACAGATGTATGATTTGTAAATATAGTTCCCCATTCTGTGGATTGCCTTTTCATTCTCTTGATAGTGTCCTTTGATGCACAAATTTTTAATTTTGATAAAGTCTAATTTATCTTTTTTTTTTTGTTCCCTCTACTTCCAGTGTCGTATCCAAGAAATCATTGTCAAATCCAATGTCATGAAGTTTTTTTTCCTGTTTTCTTCTAAGAGTCTTATAATTTTATCTTTTACATTTAGGTCTTTGATCCATTTTGAGTTAATTTTTTATGTGGTGTAAGGTAAGAGTCCAACTTCATTTTTTTGCGTATGGATATCCAGTTTTTCCAGCACCACTTGTTGAAGAGACTATTCTTTCCTCATCGAACTGTCTTGGCACCTTTGTGAAACATCATTTGTTGGTATAGGTATACGATATGGGTGTAGGTTTCTTTCTTAGCTCTCTATTCTAGTCCGTTGGCATGTCTGTCTGTCTGTCTTTATGGCAGTACAATATTATTTTGATCGCTGTAGCTCTATAGCAACTTTTGAAATCAAGAAGCGTGAGTCCCTGATTTTGTTCTTTTTTAAAGACTCAATGTTTTTATAACCTAATCTTGGAAATGACAGCCCATGTGCCATATCTCATTCATCAGATGTCAGTCAATACGTCAAGCCCACACTCAATGGGAGGGGATTACATAGGACTGTGAATACCAGAGGTGGTGACCAATGGGGTCACTTCAGAGGCTGCTCATCCTTTCTACAGAACATCTACTAACATTTCAGGAGACAACACTGTTCTGTAACTCATTGTGAGAAACCACGAAGCCGGGGCTTACCAGGCACCCCCAGAAAGGCCATGGCATTAACTTTTTGGTTTATTCACATCCCTCCCAAATAGTCTAGCCAGGGTGACTCTAGAAATGGTGGACAACCAGAGAAAAGGGTGACCATTCTGGAGCTGCTGACAGTGTAGTTGGAGGGACAAAATGTGGAAGACACACGAGGAGAATATTTATTGAAGCAAAATTCAACAAATGTTCACAAAGTGCCCAAAGTGCCAGCTGGCTGCCTAGCATTTTGCCAGAGACCAGACTCCTCTAGGACATATCAGTGCATCTGTAAGTCTCAATATGCTGGGACATTAAGGCAGGTGAGACAGTGCCGTCACCTCGGTGAAGGAACACCTGGGAACGCCATTATCACAGGAGGGTACGGGAGAATGTTATGGGCATGGAAGGTATTTCAAAAAGAGGTATTATTCATACACCCTGGCGTAGGAGGTGATTTGTGTGCAGAGAAAGTCTGTTAACCTGGATGAAGCAGGGAGTGTGTAGGAGAAAAGAATGAAGAAGAATGGAGGCCTATCAGAGGGGATTGAAATCTGCATTCCAAGCAAAGGGGAGGGAGTCTTTGTGGGAACTTGGGTAATTTGCTCCAGGTAAGCAGTCCACTGAACTATTTTCAGCCGCTGCTTATGTGATTGCCGTCCATATTTCTAAGCAACATGCTTATTTAGCTATTTCGTGATATATCACTTGTACACAGCATCCATTCACTTCCCTTAATGTTTGATAGTATTCCTGTCAAGCCCCAAACTCTGGAGAGTCTGCATTTTTCTTTAACTCTCATCCTTTGATGGTAATTGATCTAAGTTTTCCACTTCTTAGTTTAAGTAATTAATTTTTTCCCAGGAAGTCAACCACCTCATATGGTTTTCTAAAATCATATGCATAGTTCTGAGCAAAGAAGTCTCCTCTCTAGTTCTTTAAAGTATATTCAAAGTTTAAAAGCAAAAATTATAGCATTGCCTGATGGGGTTTTAATGTATGTAAATGTAATGTATAAGACAACTGTAACATAAAAGGGTGTGTATAAAGAGCCCTATATGGTGGTCAAATTTCTACATTCTCCTTAAAGTGGGAAGGACCCTGTTAAGAGAATAACAAGTTCTAGAATGAAAGAAATATTTGTAAATCATGTATCTGACAAAAACCACTGGTATCTAGAATATAGAAAGAACTCTCAAAACTCATCAGTACGACAACAAACAACCACATTTTATATGAGCAAAACTTGAATAGACACTTCACCATTGAGAATATATGGGCAACAAATAAGATAATGAAAAGATATTCAACATCATTATGCATGAAGGAAATGCAAATTAAAACCACAATGAGATACCTCAGTACACATGTTGGAATTGTTAAAATTAAAACACCGACCAGGGACTTCCCTGGTAGTCCAATGGCTAAGACTGTGCTCCCAATGCAGGGGGCCTGTGTTCGATCCCTGGTCAGGGAACTAGATCACACATGCCACAACTAAGAGTTTGCGTGCTGATCCCGCATGCCGCAACAAAGATCCCACACATGAAACAAAGATCCTGCATGCCACAACTAAGACCTAGCGCAGCCAAATAATAAATATTTAAAACAAAACCAAAAAAACTACCGACCATATCAAGTGCTGAGAAGGATGCAGAACAACTGGAACGCCCATACCTAGCGGGTAGGAATGAAACATGGAACCACCATTCTGGAAGAAAGCTTGGACATTCCTTGTAAAGTTAAACTCACACTTACTATGACCCAGCATTGTTGCTCCTGGATATTTACCCTAGAGAAATGAAAAATTAAGTATACACGAAAACCTTTACACATATTTATAGCAACTTTATTTGTAATAGCCAGACACTGGAAACAACCTGAGTATCTTCAACAGGTTAAGAGATAAATTATATTACATGCATAAAATAGAAGGCTGCTCAGCGATATAAAAGAGTCAACGGTTGATGTTTGTAACAGCTTGGATGAGCCCCAAAGGTATGATGCTGAGTGGAAGAACCATCACAAAAGGTTACATAATGTATGTTTCCATTTACATGACATTCTCACAAAGACAAAACTGTAGTTATGGAGAACAGACCAGAGGTTGCCCAGGGTTAGCAGGGCAGAGAGGGTGTGACTATAAAAGGAGAGCATGAGGGAGTTTCGGGTGATGGAATTGTTCTGCATCCTAGGTGGTGGTTACGTGAATAGATACATATGTTCAAATTCAAAGACCTATATACCAAAATAAGTTAATATTACTCCATGATTTAAAAAATAAAATTAACAATATTAATGGTGGAATCTAGATGGTAGATCTACTCATATTCACTATAAAATTCTTCCAACTACACTGCAGCTTTGACCTTTTTCATAATACATCAGGGAAAAAATTACCAATGCCTAGACCTCCGTCCATTCAGACTGCTATAACAGAATACCATAGACTGGGTGGCTTACACAACAGGAATTAATTTATCGCAGTTCTGGAGGCTGGTAAGTCCAAGATGAAGATGCTGGCAGATTTGGGATTTGGTGAGAACCCACTTCCTGGTTCATAGGTGGCCATCTTCCCTCTGTGTCCTCACATGGTGGAAAGGGTGAGGGAGCTCTTGGGGGGCCTCTTTTATAAGGGCACTAATCATATTCATAAGGGCTCCACCCCCATGACCTAATCACCTTCCAAAGACCCCAACTCCTAATATCACATTCAGGATGAGGATTTCAGCGTATGACTTTCGGACAAGGGGGGAGGAACACAAACATTATAGCAGCCTCACTCCCAGAAATCATGATTTAATTTGCCAAGAAGGTCTGAGCATTCATGTTTTATAAAGCTCCCTGGGGCAGTGGGGATGGGAAAGGTAGGACCAGCAGTGAGGACAAAGCCTTGTAAAGCTGTGTTGTCCGACCATTCTTATTCCTCTACGTGGATTCTTTCTTCCCCCCCTGCAACCCACCTTTCTGATTTTCTCCCATAATAGACTTAACTAGATGTGGCAGCTGAATCCTTAACCACATTATTTTCTCCTGGTCCTCTCCTTCTGTTATCAGCTGTTTTCATTCTCACACTTGAAACTGAGGTCTGATCTGTTTCCTTTCAGTTTGTATTTACGTTATTTGCAGTCTTACAATCACTGGTGTAAACACTCCACACCTGCATGCCTTTGCTCATGTAGTTTTCTCTCTTCCAGAAATTTCTTCTACTTGTTCCTACAAAATAACTCTATTCTAAATTACCTTAAACGCGGAGCCGAGGGCCATTCCCTAAGGAATTCCAAGTATCGCGGTCTGGATAATGTGCGTGAGGTCTTGGCATCACCTGCGTGAGAGGGTGATAATTAGGAAGAGAGGGGCGGGGAGGAGAATTGTACCAACGGGTTCAGAAGCAGGCAGTGGGAAGAAGCCAAGGAAGCCAGGCAGGACTAGAATCCCAGAGGCAGTGTGGAATACTGGAAGGAATCTGGGCAGAGGTCAGTACGCTGCATCTACTGTGTCCCAGTCTGGGCTCTTCTAGGAAATACTCTGGGACTCAGACCATCCACTTAATGTCTTCAGGATTCAGTTGCATCACTTGGAGAATATGGGATTTGAACCAGATGACCTCTAAGTTCTCTCTCATTTCTAGCATTTGGCAGTTCTACAATTCGGACAGAGGATTTTGTAAGTCTAGGATCCAAGAGGGAGAGGCTATTATTAGTCATTTTCACATGATCGTACATTAATTCAATGAACTTGCTTTCTCAGAAACTGACATAGCCTGACACTGAAGAAAAATGAGTTTTGATGAGAATGCAGAAACAGAGCATGTAATTTGGAAGCACGGGGATGTTTTAAAGGAAAGGTTAGACTGAGAGGGTGAAGCCCTACAAGAGGGCACTGGTGAGGTTCCTGTATCCTCATTTTACAGATGAGAAACAAGGTCAAGAAACATGACAATGTCACCCACCTAGCAAGGGAGGTCATCTGAATTTGAACCCACGTATGTCACGTTCCAAAGTGTAAAAGAGGGGTGGTCTGGGAAGTGGAAGAAAAACATAGAAGGAAGGAAGGGGGATTTGGGACTTAAGCTCAGGTACTCTGAACATCTCTCAACATCTCAGGCCAAACTGATGTAGGATTGCTTTTTCCTTCTTCTGCATCCAGAGATGCCCCTGGGTCCTTTCCTAGGCTCTGTGCTCCTGGCCTAGGACGAGGAAGAGATGGCTTCAGCAAGATGCTCTCAGGAAGACCTGGGATGTTTTCTGCAGCCAGTCAGTTCCTGCTAAGACAAAGCATTTGGGGGAGAATCGAAGATTTACTCAGGTTTTCTGAAATGGGGGATTTTAGAGAAAGTTGACCACATGAGATGATTATGAGTCTCTTGCTCAGATAACAGTGGGGCGCTAGGGTAACACTTCGGTTCTTAGGGTGCACGAGTGGTCCTTTTTGATGTTCACTAGAATTGCAAGGTGGCAGAGAGCAAGTCCTCACAGGCCTGGCATTCGGACAAGCCAGTGACTCAGAGGTCTGTGAATATACTCGTTTGGACCGGACACCATCAGGTGCTGGTGGGGACAGAAGAGTGGTGTAATAGGTGTCATACAAAGTCCTCCCAGACCATGGCCTGAGCCACCACGTGAAGCATCTACAGAAAGGTCTTGTTAGCACGAGTCTAGAAAGAAACAGCTCACACACACCACTGGGTGGCAGTATGGCGCGCCCCTTTGTTTCTAGTAAGTGGCTCTGTTTTCCGGATCTAAAGAATCATATTCCTTTGGGTTAAACCAGCTACCCTTTCCTTCCTCCCTCCCCGAGTGTCCCTGTTCCTACATATCCTGAGCTTCCGTGTGTGTGTGTGTGTGTGTGTGTGTGTGTGTGTGTGTGTGCGCGCGCGCGCGCGCGTGCGATGCGGGGGGGGGGGGGTTGGGGTTAGACGGGAGAAGGATAAATGTTTAGGATCGATTCCTTCCCCTCCTTTCCTCTCCCCTCCTTTCGTCACATCATCTTTCTGTTCCTCTGAAGCAGCTCGGTTAGGTCTTTATTAACAGAGACATAATGAATTAAAAAAAAATAGATGGCAAGTCTAAACACAACACCGTGGGGGAAATTCATTTCTAGGCTGAGATGTAAAATACTTCTGTTCAAAATATTCCTTAGGGGAAAATCCTAAAAAGAGGAAATAAGATATTTTTCGAAAAATGAACGGGTGCTGTTTGCCAAGGGCAAACGGGCAGAGGTAGCAGAAGGTGGAGCCTCAAGACGTCAAATGTATCAATAGAGCTGCTCTGCCATCTGGTGGCCAAAGTGGCACCTGCACTTTGTAAACTGCGTGGTTCCCAGACTTAGATGTTTATGAATTATAAAAAAGGAAAAACAAGCAAGCAAACAAAAAGTCCCACAAAAAGCCCAGGTAAATAAATAAATCCAGCTCAGGGTGGCACCTTTTTAGTTTTCCAGGTAATACTTTTTTTAAAATCCAGCATCTATGGTTACCATCATCTTACTCTTCAAGGGCAATAATTCATAAAGAAAGTGTTTTTGTAGAAAAAAAGGGCAGCCCTTTTAATTGCATACCTAGGTTAATGAACGTATAATCATATTTTTCTTATTTATTTATTTTTTTCTTTTTTGCGGTACGCGGGCCTCTCACTGCTGTGGCCTCTCCCGTTGCGGAGCACAGGCTCCGGACGCGCAGGCTCAGCGGCCATGGCTCACGGGCCCAGCCGCTCCGCGGCATGTGGGATCCTCCCGGACCGGGGCACGAACCTGCATTCCCTGAATCGGCAGGCGGACTCCCAACCACTGCGCCACCAGGGAAGCCCTTTTTCTTATTTTTATAGTTTTGTTACAAAGGGGTGAAAAACTTAACAAGATTTGGCACTGGTCTAAGGACTGGCGTTTGAGAACCACTGGTATAAAACACTTCATACAATTATTTAAAATCATTTATAAATATCTGGGGCCTCTGAAATATTTTGACATAGGGACTTGGAGTTAAAGCACCATACTCAAAATTGTCTTTAGTGGTTATTTTTAACCAAACACTTTTTAAAATTGTCACTATTTCACAGTTTCTGAGTTGTAAAGATTCCTGTGGGGTTTTCACATTTGTTCCATCTTTTCCTGGCTTAAGAATAAATTGCCTTGGAATTCCCTGATGGTCCGGGTTCAATCCCTGGTCGGGGAACTAACATCCCACAAGTTGTGGTGTGGCCAAAAAAAAAGAATAAATCATCCTAGTATTTTCACAGTAATTTTACTGGTGTTAGTAGCACGTTGTGTTTCTCTGGTTCAGGTGTCTCTAAATTTTTGTTGTAAAAATCATGTTTGTGCATTCGCCCCTTGTTTTACGTGTGCTTATTTTATGAAGTTCATGATGTATTATCACGTATTGTATATGTTATAAAGCATACTTGTGGCTTGCATGTAAAGTGAGAGCATTCTTGTTGGGGACTGTGACCCTTACCCTGTGGGGTCTGTGATAAGTCAGTGTAGTTAGTATTAGAATCCAATTGTCGGGGTGCAGTACTTTCATGTCCTCATTTGTAAAGTGGGACGTAATGATAGTATTTAGCTAATACACTTCTCAGTACAGGATAGTTCATGTATTAGTACATGCTTCACATTAGGCAAACTAAATACTGTTTGGATGGCAATTCTTCAAAAATCAACATAGGGCTTCCCTGGTGGCGCAGTGGTTGAGAGTCCGCCTGCCGATGCAGGGGACACGGGTTCGTGCCCCGGTCCGGGAAGATCCCATATGCCGCGGAGCGGCTGGGCCCGTGAGCCATGGCCGCTGAGCCTGTGCGTCCGGAGCCTGTGCTCCGCAACGGGAGAGGCCGCAGCAGTGAGAGGCCCGCGTAGTGCAAAAAAAAAAAAAATCAACATAAAGTCAAAATCACACAGCAATCACTTTGCACTTCTGAATTTTACCTAGGAGAAGAAGCAGGAGAAAATATTAAGGACAATTTGAAAAGTGGAGCAATAAAGAAAATTTCCTATCAGGTAGTAAAACATCTAATGCTACTTTACTGAAAACAGTGAGCTGCTACTATCAGAATAGAATAGTAACATAGTAAAGAGAATTCAGAGACAGGAAGGACCCAAGAAAACTTGGGTTTTCTTAGTGAGATGAGCACAGCAGAGTTCATTGTGCATCCCCAAAGTTGTATGGTTTTATAACCAAGTTGACAAAATATTTAAGAAAGCTGTAAACCTAATTAAGAGTTTTACTTTCTCAATTTTAACATCAGATTTACACATTTAAAAACATATTTCTCATCTGCAAAATATTCAGAACATTCATAAAAAAGACTCAGCATTGCTTTAACTTTAAAGTTAGAATAGAATGCTTATCATGTTAATGAATGAAACGGTATTTCAACAGCATCTTTTCAAATTAATGGGGAATAAATATGTATTCAACCAATGGTCTAGGAGAAATGAATAATGGTTTGGGCAATAGTTAATTTTCTTTAACTTGCAACCCTCATGGACATAAATTCCACATTCGTTAAAAAGTTAAAAGATTGAAAATAAATCATTAAAAAGTTAGAAGAAAATGTAAGTGAATATTTTTCTGATACTAACAAAAGGTAAGACCTTTTCAAGCATAAAAGCAAAGGAACCATAAAGGAAAACACTCGTAGAGTTAATCTCACAAAATTAAAAACGTACAGATGTTAAGCAATTAATATCAGAAGTGACAAACTACAAAACATTTACAATGTGTATCAGAAAAAAATTTTAAAACTGTTACAGTAATCAAGATTGGCAAGGTTATAGTGAAGACACGGATGGGCAGCCTTTAAGGGCCAGATAGTTAATATTAGTCATCTTGGGCCTCACATTCTCTGTGATCACAACTCAACTCTGTCATGTGACA
Source organism: Tursiops truncatus (assembly GCF_011762595.2). Taxonomy (NCBI): domain Eukaryota; kingdom Metazoa; phylum Chordata; class Mammalia; order Artiodactyla; family Delphinidae; genus Tursiops; species Tursiops truncatus. Next base: position 10,623,356 of record NC_047041.1, read on the forward strand.
CAGAAGAAACCCTGGACAACAGGTATACAGACGGGCATGGTTACATTCCAATAAAACTTTACTTATGCACACTGAAATCTGAATTTCATATAATTTTCATGGGTCACAAAATATTTTTCTTTCTTTGACTTTCTTCAACTTTTAAAAAATGTGGAGACTCTTCTTAGCCCTGGTGGCTAAGGCCAGATTTGACCCACAGGCCATAGCTTGCTGACCTCTGGTGAAGATACATGTGGTGAAAGGAGCTTCAGGGAACATTCATGTTCTTGAGGATGATGAGTTGCATTAGGCCCACTACTAGGGCTTGTCAGAAAATAAATCTGTGGGGACGTGGGACAAAGAGTGGAGTGATATTCAGTGGAGAATGTGGAGCCCTCAGTGTTTTGTGGGTCTGGTACCACCAGGCAGGATGGAAGGAGTGGGGTCTGTTAGGATCATGCTGTCATGCTCCAGGGCAGGTGAGGGGGGATGGATGCCAGAGATGGTGTGAAGATGGAATTGGCCATTAAGGAAGGTTCAGAATGAGAGTGACAGAGAGATTCTGACCTGCGTAACTGGAAGGGTGCCCGCCCCGTGACCAGAAAGGGAACAGATGAAGAACTCATCTTAGCTGTGATCTGAGGTACCAGAAAAATACTCAGGTGGATAGAATCCAAGAGAGAGCCAGAGCAAGACTGGAGGATGGATTTGAGAGACATCTCTGGGATGTCTGGAGGAGTGGAGAACTTCGGACCATGCCCAATACTGAAAGCAAGAAAAGGAACAGGAATGGCTAATGATGGAGGTCGCAGTGACAGTCCTGACTCCATCATAAACTTCAGGAATTTTACCGGGATTAAGTCTCATAGGAAAATTATGAGAATCACAAACGATCACTGGATAAAGTAGTTTTCACACTGCCCTGTCCTTAGAGGTGATGGCTACTATTACTGTTACCAAAGAGTTGAATAAAAGGAGACTCTGGAGAAGGCTATGTTGGGACAAGGAACTTTCCAGTTCCAGTGGCCTGTGGTTCCCAGCTGTGCTGTTGGCATTTCTGATGGGGAGCGGTGGGTGGGTGATGTTTCGTAACTGTTAGGTTACCTCAGTAGAAACTAATCGTGTTGGTGGATTTTCAATTCCTTAATGAAAAGCGTTTCTTTTTCTTGCTCTAAGGTGTTAATTTTGGGGTCAAGTAGATCCTCATGATGTTTGGTTTCCTTGGAGATGCTAGATGCAGAAAAAGCCTTGATTGACACAGTGACTCAGCAGAGCTAGGGCTGCTGCGGGGCTCCCCTCTGGCCTGGCCAGACTCTACCCACTTGTCTCCCATCCTGAAGCCCTAGGGCTGATGCCAAAGACCACTTGGGTTGTTAAGCAGCTTGCCAGGAGCCCTAGGACCCTAGAATCATTCTCACAGCAGCCTTTTCAAGATAGCCCACACTACTTAGTGTTCTGACACCCGGAGTCAAAGGCTCCCAACTCACACACTTGTATCCTTCTGATGTGGGGACCGGGTTTTGCTGAATATCCTTACAGATTGTCTCTGTACTTGTTCTATGAATGACTGTGAGAAGAGCATTACAATTTCCAACTATAATTGCTTATTATTTTCTTTTCCTCATTTCAGCTCTTACAAGTTTTCCTTCATGCGTTTCAGATTCTCTTACTAGGCAGTTATACATTTAAAATTTATGTATCATCTTGCTCTATCAATCATTATGAAATGACCCTCTTTGTTCCTAGTAATATTCCTTATCTTGAGGTCTATTTTGTCTGATATTAATATAGGCACTCCATCTCTTTTAAACTTACTGTTTACACGATATATCTTTCTCTGTGTTTTTTTACTGTCAAACTATTTGTGTTTTGGAATTTAAAGTGCACCTCTTGTAAACAGAAAATAATTGGATATTGTATTTTTTTTTACATCTTTTTTGGAGTATAACAGCTTTACAATGGTGTGTTAGTTTCTGCTGTATAACAAAGTGAATCAGCTATACATATACATATATCCCCATATTCCCTCCCTCTTGTGTCTCCCTCCCACCCTCCCTATCCCACCCCTCTAGGTGGTCACAAAGCACAGAGCTGACCTCCCTGTGCTATGTGGCTGCTTCCCACTAGCTATCTCTTTTACATTTGGTAGTGTATGTATGTCCATACTACTCTCTCACTTCATCCCAGCTTACCCTTCTGCCTCCCCATATCCTCAAGTCCTTCTCTACGTCTGCGTCTTTATTCCTGTCCTGCCCCTAGGTGCTTCAGAACCATTTTTTTTTTTTTTAGATTCCATATATATGTGTTAGCATACGGTATTTGTTTTTCTCTTTCTGACTTACTTCTCTTTGTATGACAGACTCTAGGTCCATCCACCTCACCACAAATAACTCAGTTTCGTTTCTTTTCATGGCTAATATTCCATTGTATATATGTGCCAAATCTTCTTTATCCATTCATCTGTTGATGGACACTTAAGTTGCTTCCATGTCCTGGCTATTGTAAATAGAGCTGCAATGAACATTGTGGTACATGACTCTTTGAATTATGGGTATATGCCCAGTAGTGGGATTGCTGGGTCATATGGTAGTTCTGTTTGTAGTTTTTTAAGGAACCTCCATACTGTTCTCCATAGTGGCTGTATCAATTTACATTCCCACCAACAGTGCAAGAGGGTTCCCTTTTCTCCACACCCTCTCCAGCATTTATTGTTTGTAGATTTTTTGATGATGGCCTTCTAACCCATGTGAGGTGATACCTCATTGTAGTTTTGATTTGCATTTCTCTAATGATTAGTGATGTTGAGCATCCTTTCATGTGTTTGTTGGCAATCTGTGTATCTTCTCTGGAGAAATGTCTATTTAGGTCTTCTGCCCATTTTTGGATTGGGTTGTTTGTTTTTTTGGATATTGCGTTTTTATCCTGAGGGATAATCTCTGCATTATGAGTAAAGGGTTTAGTCTATTCCCATTTAATGTAATTATTGTTACAATTAGATGTAGGTCTGCTCTTTTGATATTTGTTTTGTATTTGTCTCGTTCTTTTTCTGTTTGTCTTTACTAAATCTTTTCTTATTAAACTGAATTTTTTTGTTAACTATTTTTAGTTACGCAATTGTAATTCTGTCGACTTTTTAGCTATCCTTCTTTGCATTTTGTGGAGGAGTTGTTTTAGGGATTGCAGTATGTATCTTTAAGGTTCACGATATACATATATTAATACCAAATTCCTATAAAATCTAGAAAATGTGCACCATTAGAGCTTCAATTATTCTCCTCTTCAGAGCTATTGTTATCTTATATCCATATCTATGCATAATAAACCCTACAATAGAGTTTTATAATTTTTACTTTAAACACTGATATATCTTTAAAATAAGTTGAGAGGAAAAGAAAAAAAATTACACAAAATTTTATGTTTCCTGACAAATATACTATTCCCGGTGTTCTTTATTCTTTTTCTAGAATCTGAGTTAGCCTCCAGTAACATTACCCTTCAGCTCCAAGGATTTCCTTTTAGAATTTCTTGTAGTGTAGGTCTGTTAGCAGCAAATTCTCTCCATTATTGTTTATCCAGAGATATCTCTATTTTACCTTTATTTTTTATTTATTTATTTTTTTTGCGGCATGCAGGCCTCTCACCGCTGCGGCCCCTCCCGCTGCGGAGCACAGGCTCCGGACGTGCAGGCCCAGCAGCCCACAGGCCCAGCAGCTCTGCGGCATGCGGGATCCTGCCGGACCGGAGCACGAACCCGCGTCCCCTGCATCGGCAGGCGGACCCCCAACCACTGCACCGCCGGGGAAGCCCTACCTTTATTTTTAAAGGACATTTTCACTGGATGTTGATTCTTGTTTGGTAGTTTGCTTGTTTTTTTCTTCAGCATTTTGAATGTGTTCATCCAGTGTCTTCAAACCTCCATTGTTATCTAATGAGCAATCCGCTATTAATCACACTGTTGTTTCCTTATATGAGTTTTATCTTTTCTCTCTCTGCTTTCAAGGTTTTGTTTTGTGTTTAGCTTTTAGAAGCTGTAATATGCTTTGTTCAGCTATGGTTCTTTTTGTATTTATCCTATTTGGGTTTTGTTGAGTGTCTTGGAATTGTTAGTTGTGGTTTTTCATCAAATTTGGGAATTTTTAGGCTATTCTTTCTTTTTTTTTTTGCGGTATGCGGGCCTCTCACTGTTGTGGCCTCTTCCGCTGCGGAGCACAGGCTCTGGACGCGCAGGCTCAGCGGCCATGGCCCACGGGCCCAGCCGCTCCACAGCATGTGGGATCCTCCCGGACCGGAGCACGAACCCGCGTCCCCCGCATTGCCAGGCGGACCCTCAACCGCAACCACTGCGCCACCAGGGAAGCCCAGGCTATTATTTCTTTAAATAGTCTTTCTGCTTTAAATAGATTTCCCTTTCGTGCTCTCTGTTCCTTCAATTATACATGTATAGGAATTCTTTATATTGTTTCACAGATCTCAAGACTATTCATTTTTCTTCAGTCATTTTCTTTCTATTCTTTGGATTGGATACTTTCTATATTCAAGTTACTGATTCTTTCTTCTACCATCTTAGATCTGCTCTTGAGCCCATTAGTGAATTTTTCATTCTTTTTACTTTTCAGCTCTGGAAATTGCATTTTTTTTTTTTTTTTACAAAATAGTGTTAATTTTCCTGTTGATAATCCTATTTGATCATTCATTCTTGGTATAATTTTCTTTAATTTTTTGCACATTTTTCTGCATTCGTTTAACATATTTACAATGGCTATTTGAAATTTGTCTCCTAAATCTAGCACATGGGGCTCCAGGCAGTCAGTTTCTATTGATCATATATTATGTCCTGAATAAGGGTCGTACTTTCCTATTCTTTGCATGTTGATGCTGTTGTAAACTGGACATTGTAATTAATAGGTTGCAGTGACTTTGGATTCTGTTCTGTTCTTCCGTGGGTTGCTTTTAAATTTTTGTTGAATAATTAGTAATCATCTAACTTGTTTAGACTCAAACTACCAAATCTTTCTCCTCTGTGGTGTGCAGCTGCTAATGTCTCTGCCCATTTTTTTCAGTGTGACTTTGGTGCTTCTCCTGTACTTGTACATAGTTTAGGGGTCAGTCAGTGATATATGGGCAGACAGGAAGGCTTCTGTTCTTTGCTGCCCAAGCTGTTTGTGGTTTGAGGAGCATATTCCAAGGCACAGCGTATTTATAAGTCTTGCTTACCTTTTTTTTGAACTCCCTGATATTTTCAGCACACATGTAGCTTAGCAGTCAGCCAGGGCTGTGTGAAGAGTTTGTTATCTCAGCCCTTCTATGGTTTTCTGGCTTCCAAAGTTTCCTTGCTGTATATTTATCAGCTCTGATACACATCAGTAACTAAGTCTTCCTCTTCTGGTTAGTAAAGCTGTGGGTTTATACCACCTAAACTGGGGACGATAGCAATGTTCCTTGGCAGTAAGGCCATCAATGTGCCATTCTCACTAAATGCATTAGCAATTTTTCATGAGTGAATGCTTCTCAAGTTGTTGCCTTGAAACAACAACTTCTCAAGATGTTTTTCAGTGTGCTGAAATGTGCTTTTATAATTTTGTCTGGTTTTATACTTGTTTTCTCCTGAAGGGAATCCCCCAACTTCCTCATACCATCATTATTGGAAATAGAGTGTTTGTACATATACATTTTAAAGTTCTTTCTTTTTTTTAAGAAACATTTTATGACCAATGCTATTGATGGTACATGAGGCAAAAGTGTGTGGAAAAATAACGATAACAACATCTCTAAGGCATTCTGAAGACTTGCAGTCTGAATAAGTTTAAGAAATATCTTGATTTATTTTGCAGTTATTTTCTTGTTTCTTCCTATGTTCAAGAATGATCTATGAAATTAATCTGTGCTATGTGTAAATGCATGTGATTTTTTTTCTTTAGGACTAAACCAAGGATTGGCATTTCCAGATGGAAAATATGAACTTAAAAATGGTTTTGGCTATATATTAAGATAGGCTTGATTTTGAACATCTTGCCCACATTCATTGGATTCCTGTCTGGTCTTGTAATCACTTTTGCTTCCTGACTACATAACTGCTTTATTCAGCCATTCACCTATACATCTTACTGTGTGGTTCACACTGTAATACGCTGGCAGTACAAAGGAACACAGTCCTTCCTTGTTTGGGAGCTGATGTGTTAGTGACTCGGGCAGGTAAACCAATTGCTATACAATACATGTGCTCTAGACCAGTGTTCACTAAGTGCTCTGAACCCACAGAGTAGGGAGTTCTAATATGTCCTGAGTCAGGGGAGGTGGTGACACCTGAGGTGAATCTTGATGTTTTATTTATTTATTTTTTATTTATCTATTTATTTTTTTTGCGGTACGTGGGCCTCTCACTGTTGTGGCCTCTCCCATTGCGGAGCACAGGCTCTGGACGCATAGGCTCAGCGGCCATGGCTCACAGGCCCAGCCGCTCCGCAGCATGTGGGATCCTCCTGGAGAGGGGCATGAACCTGGGTCCCCTGCATCGGCGGGTGGACTCTCAACCATCGCACCACCAGGGAAGCTCTTGATGCTTTATTTTTTTATAGTATTAAAAAATATATATATATTTATTTATTTTGGGCTGCGTTGGGTCTTTGTTGCTGCACATGGGCTTGCTCTAGTTGCAGCAAGCGGGGGCTACTCTTTGTTGCGATGTGCAGGCTTCTCATTGCGGTGGCTTCTCTTGTTGAGGAGCATAGGCTCTAGGCGCGCAGGCTTCAGTAGTTGTGGCATGCGGGCTCAGTAGTTGTGGCACACGGGCTGAGTTGCTCTGTGGCATATGGGATCTTCCCGGACCAGGGATCGAACCCATGTCCCCTGCATTGGCAGGTGGATTCTTAACCACTGCGCCACCAGGGACGTCCAATTCTTCTTATTTTTTTAATTGAAGTATAGTTGGTTTACAATGTTAATTTCTTCTGTACAGTAGAGTTATTCAGTTACACGTATACATACATTATTTTTCTAAATATTCTTTTCCATTATGGTTTATCATGGGATATTGACTATAGTTCCCCGTGCTATACAGTAGGACTTTGTTGTTTATCCATCCTATATATAATAGCTTACATCTGCTAACCCCAACCTCCCATTCCATCCCTCCCCCAACCCCCTCCGCGGGATTTTGATATTTTAGTTGGTGTTATTAAGTGAAACGGGAGGTCAACAGGAAGCAGAGGGAATCACGTGTAGAAGTGCACAGGCATAAATATGGCACCCTCAGGAAAGGGAGCAACTGGGTATGGCTGAATGACTGTGTGTGTGTGTGTGTGTGTGTGTGCGCGTGTGTGTGTGTGTGTGTGTGTGGTAGGAGATAAAACTGGAAAGGCAGTTTGCAGTTAGAATGTGAAGGGCTTTAGAATGCCAAAGGTCTTAGGAGCTTCTGGGGGTTTTGATTTTTGAACACATTTGTTTAATATAATTTATATGTGTGTGGAACCTGCTGACTGGGCTGATGGAGAAGAGAGAGAAATCACTTGGTGAAGATGCTTAAGACTCAAAGGTAAGGTCAACTAATTCCCCAGCGCTGTTGGAAACAGGCAAGATATTGTCTTGTGTGGTACTATGATTCCTATGGGGTGCCTAGTGTGGGTTGTAAGCCTTAAAAGGGAAGGGTGAAAGAAAGTCTTCTGTTGTTTACCACTCTGCTGTGTTCATGTTCTCTATAATAAGATAATCAGATAAGGAGAGTGTCCTGGGCACATGCCCAAGCTGGCTGGCCACTGGGAAGAGAGTAAGGACTTATATTAAATTCTGCAAACTCACATTCACCTCCAGGTTCACATTCCCTTGGGCTAAGCTAAACTATTATAGTGGGAATGAATCTCAGTCTACAAACCCAGTTGTGCAAAGCAAAGCACATCAAATTTCTTAATTTCCTTTAAATCAAATTGCTTCTGACTTAAAATCTCTAATCAACTTGCTGGCAGGAAATTAAGCCTCAGTTATTATTGGAGTTCTCCGCCCCAAGAACATACAAAGGTCCAAAGGTCACCCAGTGCTAAAGCATTGGGGATGCCCTTCCGGTCAATGGTTGCCAGTCACTGTTTGCCGAGTAGCCCAAGTCTCTATGAGTTTGTCCCTTTAGGACCATTGCCCAGCTGTCTCCATGCTACAGGCAGAACATAGGAAAAATTTCCAAAATTTTAGATCTCACTGCTTGCTGAAGTATACCACAGTGGAAGAAAGTTACAAGAAGCATCTGATACAGTGTTGGAGACTCAAAGTCTTCTTGGAAGGAGTGTTTTTCCTGCCAAAGCATTCTGCTTCGCTTGTTATTCTTCCTTCTTCTTCTCTTGAACCTTCTAGTTAAATAATTTTTAACTCTTTTCCTCCCCATCCCGTCACCCCAGCTCTGGTGCCTCTAGAGTGGTCTGGTCCACTGCCTTTTTCTTGATCTGCATCTTGCTGTTGTCTTTCCTACAGAGATACAATAACCACCTACACCATGCAAGCAACACATTTTCCAACAGTAAAAAGTGTTATAAAAGAGTTAGGAAGGAGGGTAAGTATATGTTCTCTTTTTTTTAAGGCCCCCTGAGTATATGACCTTCTTCTTATGGGTCTTAAGGATCCATCTACCAATGGGTAGATGAGGATTCTTAAAGAAGGAATGTAAAGGAGAAGGGAGTGGGAGAGGAAGAGGAGAAAGGCAGACTCTACCTTTTCGTTTTCTCCCCCTGTCTTGAGGCTGAGATACTCAGTAATCCCAGAGCCTTTGCCTCCGCCATGTGGTTCAGCAAGTCACTCCCTACCTCCCTGCCACATACAGATGCCACTGCAGAAACGAGTTCGGGAGACGAAGCAATCTGAGGACATGGGTATTCAGTGTTCCATATAGAGACTAAGTATTCCCTAAAGGGACAATTTGGAGTACTGGACTGGATTCAACCCAGTCCAGGCAGAGTCTCCTTCCCACTTAACCATTGGGTGGGGACTTAATGAGGAACACTGGATCAGTAAGACACAAAATAGATAAGCTGACTTTCTCTCACAACTGAGCGTACTGTGAGTAGGTTTCCACCCACACGTGCCATATGGAGGAGGGATATGGGATAGAGGGAGGGAATTTTAAAGGCTGCAGCACAAATAAAGGCAGAGACGAGAAAGTTTGGGGTATGTCTGGAGAGTATTGTGCAATCCAGTTTGGCTGAAATGTTGAGCATATATGGGGCAATAATGGAACATGGGGCCGGAAAATTGGGCTAAATTTTAGAGGGCTTTGTTTATTGGAGTGAGAAATATGTAGATATATCAGTGAGGACTGAGCATTGTCAACAGATTTAGAAGAGAGGGATGCCATTAGAGGATAACTCTTCATCTATTGGGTTAAATATCTGAACACTTTGACCTACAAAAATAAGGTCCTTTTAAGGTTCCACCTAACATTTAAGGGCAACTATGTTGACTTCCTGTGACATCAAGGCTAGTTTTCACTTGTTGGCTCAGGATCCGCCAGCAGCAACCTCTTAATGGGCATGTTAAACTAATTCTTTGATTATTTGTCCCACTATTTGCTAATCCTCTTAGTTATGTTTTCATAGATCCATAATTCCTTGTTTTTTATTCTCTCTATAGGATATCATTGAAAGTCATTGTCAAATGCTTTGATAAAATCTGTTTTAGTGCAGTGACACTGTCAGTGAAAGGAACAAGGTTAATCTGATGTGGTGTGCTCTTGGTGAACCAGTTCTGTTTCTTCATGGTCATCATTTCCCCCATCAGTATTTCCAAACAGCCCTGTAAACGTCCACTCTTCAATCTTGCTCGAGTGTAACATCAAGACAGCCTGACTATTTTCAGAATCCCCTGTCTCTCAGTTTCCGGTAATTCTCCCACTTTCTACAACAGATGTATTTTACCATATATCTATATCTATATATATATATAGATATAGATATATATATATATAGTATACACACACACACACACACACACACACACATAGTGTGGAGGAGAGGAGGAAAGCACTGTGTAACATAGCAGCCTTTTCTATAAATGTATACGGTTTCTCACATGTTTTTCTTTTCTTCTAGAGCGTTAGCTCTTAAAGTGAGGACCCAGACTAACCATTTTAGAGAATTTGGGAGTTTCTATGTTTCAACAAGCCCTCTCGGTAATTCTACTGCACACTGAAGTTTGAGAATAATTGTTCTAGAGAAATCTTATATTATGTGATAAAATGGACTCTAAACAAATATAATCTTCAGTGATTTCAATTAAAAATTAATGTATTAACTACTAAATGTCGAGCACTTTCTATTAGACACCCTCAGTTTAGTTTTTCGACGTGTGAATTACTATCTTCATTTTATAGATGAAGAAATTGAAGTTCAGAAAAGTGAGCAATTCCGAATCCAGAGCTCTGTCCACTATCCTAAGATTTGTAAAATACAAAAAATGTTCAGTTAACAAATGTCATGGTAATGTCATTTAAAAATAGCATATTTGTTGTTGTTGCTGTTTTCATTTTAGGCAAAATGTATGCACTGTTATACATTTTGAAGTCTGTCACTATTATTGGGACTGGTTGAGGGTTTTTCCCCCGTAATAAACTGACTGGCACATTTAATTAACAAAACCTGTCCTGTGAAAGGTGAAATACAGTTAAACACAAACTGACAAGTCAATGCCCTTGAATAATTGAGAGATGAATGGAAGCTTGTACACGAATACATCTACAGATGTACTGTACACACCAGCATTTCCCAAGCTGCTCTATGAAGCTTTGCTACTCATAGTGGGTCTGTGGACCAGCTGCATTGGAATCAACTGGGAAAAAGTTAGAAATGAACAATCTCGGGCCCCACCCCAGACCTACTGAATCAGAATCTGCCTTTTAAGAATAAATCCATGTGGACTTTCCCAGTGGTGCAGTGGTTATGAGTCCGCCTGCCAATGCAGGGGACACGGGTTCGAGCCCTGGTCCGGGAAGATCCCACATGCCGTGCAGCAACTAAGCCTGTGCGCCACAACTACTGAGCCTGCGCTCTAGAGCCCATGAGCCACAACTACTGAGCCCGAGTGCTGCAACTACTGAAGCCCACGCGCCTAGAGCCTGTGCTCTGCAACGAGAAGCCACCGCAATGAGAAGCCCGCACACCGCAATGAAGAGTAGCCCCCGCTTGCCGCAACTAGAGAAAGCCCACGCGCAGCAATGAAGACCCATCGCAGCCAAAAAAAAAAAAAAAGAATAAATCCATGTGAGTCATAGTAAAGTTTAACAAGCTCTGCTCTAAAGAGTAGTTTCTTGAAAGATAATGATAGGTTTTCTGTCAGTCGAGGGTACCATTGTCAAACAAACTTGAGAACACCTGCATTTAACAGGTGGATTTAAACAAGGTCAAACAGGTATCCTACCCTGAATTGTAAAGGTCTGATTGGAGGTAGTAGGAGGAGGAGCGTTGCTCAAATTTAAGGTCACTTTCAGGTCTAAGACTGTGGTTCTCTGACCTACAAGATAAATATCCTCAGAAACATGCCCACCTTTCTAATCCCTCCTTCATCTTTTGTTTGTCCTGATAGACACTACAGCATAATTTATTACATTGTCACTCCATCAAGACACTGGATAAAACACTGAGCAGAGATGATCCCATTTACCTTGTGGAGGAGTTATCAATACTTCTGTTTTGCAGATATGTAAACTGAGGCACAGAGATGTTAATTAACTGACTCAAGATCCCACAGATCATAACTGGCAGGGCTGGGATTCAAATCCAGGCAGTCTGGAGCTGTAGAATCTATGGTATTAATTACTATTCTATATGCTTGTTCAGATCTGTGTGACTTCAAATCTTTGGGCATGTGACAACTTGTGAAGTAAAGTAAATAATGACAAAAAAAATTTAAAGATTTAAAGGCATTTGATTTTTATTTAGTGTATAAACAATATTTTTAAAATGGCATTTAATTTTTGACTACTTAATGCACTCACACGGTTCAAGGACCAAAACACAGAAAGGGGCAACTTGATGCAAACTTCCTCTGCCTCTCCCAGCCATCCAGTTCCCCTTTCTGGAAGCAAACAATGTTGTTAGTCTCTCATGTATCACTCCACAAACATTGTAGCAAATGCCTACATGCGTGTGCTTATGTATATTTCCTCTTCCTACCTTTTTTGGACAAATGATAGAGACCATAAATATGTTTTGCACAGTGAGTGTGTTAACAGTACATCCTTTTTAAAAACTGGAATATAATTGTCTTACAATGTTGTGTTAGTTTCTGCTGTACAATGAAGTGAATCATCTACAGGTATACATATATCCTCTCCCTCTCGAACCTCCACCCAACCCCATCTAGGTCATCACAGAGCACCGAGCTTAGCTCCCTGCGTTATACCGCAGGTTGCCACTAGCTATCTCTTTTACATGTGGTAATGTATTTATGTCAAACCTAATCTCCCACGTTCCACATCAATACACAAAGGACTTTCTCATTTTATTTTTAAAATTAATTAATTTTATTTTTGGGCTGTGTTGGGTCTTTGTTGCTGGGCATGGGTATTCTCTAGTTGCAGTGAGTGGGGGCTACTCTTCGTTGCGGTGCGCGGGCTTCTCTTTGCTGTGGCTTCTCTTTGTTGCGGAGCACGGGCTCTAGGCGTGTGGGCTTATTGCTCTGCGGCATGTGGGATCTTCCTGGACCAGGGCTATGAACCTGTGTTCCCTGCACTGGCAGGCGGATTCTTAACCACTGCGCTACCAAGGAAGTCAACCTTCTCATTCTTATCTGATGGATACTTTGTATTCTTTGTATGTGAACGCAATACTTTAACCAGTTCTCTATTGTTGGACTGGTTATTTGAAATATTTTGCTATTTAAGACCCTATGGTAACATATAACCTTGCATTTTCATCATTTTGCATGTTCAGAAGTAAATATTTAATAGAATAAATTGTGTTCTGCAGGAGTGTTTTTAAGTTTCCATCATCAATTACACACAATCCCTTGCTCCTTGGGTATTAGGGTATGCTCCTAAGCAATTTAGTTTTCTCTTACCTCTCACTATAACTTCTAATGTTTGTATTTTTAAGTGCTATTCTGACCTATTGCTACTCACAACACTTCTGAAACCAAATATGTATTCTTCTTCCCCCACACCAACAACCAATTCTCTAACTCTCCAGACACAGCTGAATGTCCAGTGACTCACATCAATTCTGATACTAACTACCCAGAGTTAATGCAGACCCCACAGGTTAAGGGCTCAGTCCCACATGACTGCTCCCACTTCAGAGGCCAGTAGCAAGTCCCAGGCCTTTCGGTGTTCTGATCCACCAGCTATAAATTGGGGGTTCCCCATGACTCCCTCCTCAGGTTCAATAATTTGCTGGAATGGCTCACAGAACTCAGGGAAAAGAGTATACTATTACCACTTTATTATAAAGGGAATTATAAAGGACAGAAACACAGGGCAAGACAAAGGTGAAGAGGTACACAGGGCAAGGTACAGGGTGGGGTGCAGAGCTTCCATGGGAGGGCCACCTTCCCAGCATTTTATGCACTCACCAATCTGGAGGATCTCCGAACCCCACCATTTAGGGATTTGTATGGAGGTTCCATTCCACAGGCATAAGTAATTAAGTCATTGGCCTTTGGTGATGAACTCAGTCTTCATTCCCTGTCCCACTGCCTGAGGTTCAGGGCGTGGGGCTGAAAGGTCCAACCCTCTAATCACGTGGTTGGTTCCTCCGGCAACAGGTCTAGGGGGCCAACAAGTCACCTCATTAGCATACACCCAGGTATTATTAAAAGGGGCTTATTATGAATAATAAAAGATTCTCGCCCACCCCTATCACTCAGGAGACTCCAAGGGCAGCTCCTGTGTCAGGAACCCAGGTGAAGACCAAATAAGTATTTCGTATCGTGTCACAATGTTACAGCTATTGACTGCTGTACTCCGGTTGTGTGTTCATCCATCTTTCTGAATTTTCTTATTGTTTGTTATAGTTTTTCAGCTGATTCTTTTGGGCTTTGCAGTTATATATCATACTATCTGCAAAAAAAAAAAATTATTTCCTCCTATATTTATACATCTTACTTTCTTTTTCTAAATGAGTGTTGCCAGAAACAGGGGTCAGCAAATGACAGCCTATTGGCTGAATCCAGCCTGCGACCTGTTTTTTTTTTTTTTTTTTTTGGTACGCGGGCCTCTCACTGTTGCGGCCTCTCCCGCTGCAGAGCACAGGCTCCGGACGCGCAGGCTCAGCGGCCATGGCTCACGGGCCCAGCCACTCCGCGGCATGCGGTATCCTCCCGGGCTGGGGCATGAACCCGCGTCCCCTGCATCAGCAGGCAGACCCCCAACCACTGCGCCACCAGGGAAGGCCCTGTGACCTGTTTTTGCAAGTAAAGTTCTGTAGGATCACAACCACATACGTTCATTTACATATTATCTATGTCTTTTTCACTACAGCTGAGTAGTTTTGACGGAGACAAGATGGCCTGAGAAGCCTTAAATACCTACTATCCAGCCCTTTACAGAAAAAATTTACCCATCTTTATGCTAGAACAATGTCAAATACTAAGTTTAGTTAATAGTGGGCATCCTTGTTTTGTTTCTGACTTTAATGGGAATGCTTCTGTTGTCTCATTTAAGTAAGATGCCATGGTGGCTTTCAAAATGTACTTGTACGTTTTTGAAGGTCTCCCATACAGGTGCAGTCTTGTCTCTTCTCCTTGAACTTGGATAGGTTATGGCTGCCTCAGGGAACATAATTCAGCAAAATAGACTCTGTTGGTTTTCCCAGCAAGGTTAGAAATGGTCATGCCTGTTTCTCTCTCCTGGGACACTTGCTTTGGGCACCTTCAGTTGCCATTTAAAAAATCTAGCTCCCCTGAGGTCTCTACCTGGAGGCTTCACACAGAGAAAGATGCCTGAGGGGTCCTAGCTGTTTGATTCTTTGCAGGCTGAGCACCAGACATTGGAGTGGAGATGCTTTGCAGAAGGCCCAGGCCCAGAAACGTCTGAGGGCAGCCCTGACAGACCCAGGCAGGAACTGCCTTGCTGAGCCCGGGAGACCCCCAGATTTGTGAGCAAAATAAATAATTGTTATTGTTTTAAAGCCACTGATTCTGAATGGTTTGTTGCACAGCAATAGATAACTGGACACTGGCTTTTCAGTGAAGTTACATGTACCTTTATTATATTAAGGAAGAACGCATCTGTTCTTAATGAGTTTTTTAAATCAAAAATAAGTATTCTATGTTAACTAATGGCTTTTGGCAACTATGAAAATGCATGCTTTTTCTCCTTAGAGATATTATAATGATAAACGGTATTAGTAGATTCCTAATACTAACCTGTCCTTGCATTCCTGAAACACAGCCCACTTGGTCATAATTTTATATGCAGCTGGGTTCTGTTTGATAAAATTTTATTTAGTATTATTTACACTGATACTCATAAGTGAAATCGTACTGTAGTCTTATATTTGTGCTATTTTTATTGGGTTTTGGTTTCAGTAGGAGTGGACCTAAGTTTCAAAAGACCTGAAGCTTATACAGTTTTGGAGGCATTCTAAGAATAGAAAATGATGAATATAAATTTTGGGCCAGGGCTTTGGGAGGAGCCATTGATAGTCAGGGAATCTGAAATTTAAGCCTCTTGAGCTTTGTTTTATGTCTGTTGCCAGGTGTCAGTGTTATTCCTACTTCATAAAAATTTTTGGAAGCATGTCTTATTTTTCTTCGGGCTGTACAGTATAAATAATTTTTTAAGAATAATAGAACAGATATCACTTAATATCATTGCAGAAAACAATTTTCATTTTTTACATCCTATTATAGCCCTTGTCTTTACAGAGGTTTCTTTTGTTTGTTTTTTTTAACATAGCTCATTCATTCATTCATCAACCATTTACTGAACGCTTACCATGTCAA
Organism: Tursiops truncatus; assembly: GCF_011762595.2. Lineage (NCBI taxonomy): Eukaryota > Metazoa > Chordata > Mammalia > Artiodactyla > Delphinidae > Tursiops > Tursiops truncatus. The sequence continues at coordinate 10,639,247 of NC_047041.1, forward strand.
AGACATTATCCTAGGGGCCATGGACTTAGGGATCCAGATAGAATATCTACCTCACAAGGCAAAGGCAATGACAGAAAAAGCAGACATTTACGATACAGTGGAAAAACCTCAAGGATTAGCTAAATCCATCTCACCTGTCTTTGCTAATCAAGGTTGTTTTAAGACTTGCAAGTCCACCAAGCAGCACGCAGCCTCAACAATAAGATGTTTGCTTGAGTTGTGTTCTAGGAGCTTGAAGTCAGCTGCATCCAGTTCGAGTTGAGCCTGTTCAGACAGGATAGAACCACGGACCCTCCAGCTGGACATGCGCAGCATCCTTTTGCTGTCGGCGGGCCGAAAACTCCACCCCCAGAACGTGCAGAGGCCGCTAGCTTAGTCACGCCTGCGCAGAACGACACACCACGCCTTTCTCCAGGCGCCTAGCAGGCGCCTGGCAGGGGCCTGGCGCGCCCCAAGCTCCCGACGCCTCAGGACGCCCTGCTGCTTTATTCCTTAGCTCATAAATACCCCGAGCCCCTTGCCTTCAGGAGGTGAGTTTGAGATTTGTTCACCCGTTTCGTCGCTTGGCTGTCTTGAAAATAAACCCTCTTTGCTGCAGACCTCGGGGTCTCGGCCTTTTGGCTTGCTGTGCGTCGGGCAAGACGAACCTGGTTCGGTAACAGTGGACCAAGTGCTCTTACAGGTACGTGGGTGTGCGCCTAACTCAGCCTGGGGGAGGAGTTGGAGCGGAGAAAGAGCCTTCAAAGAAGGCGCCCCAGAGGGGCCAGCATCTAAGTTAGATCAAGGTGAAGAAGTACTTCCTTATTTTGCTTTTTCTTCTGAGCTAAAGGACTCTGACACTTTAGTGATACTAAAAGTCCTTCTAGAAGACTTGGTTGGCTAGCTGGTAGGAGACCTAGGAAATGTCTCGCTGGGGCGTGAGCTGGGCTCAGAGACAGGTGGTTAGACAACAGGTCCTCTCAGTGGCCTGGTCGAGCCGGGAACCCAGGGGACCAAAACCCAAGGTAGAGCCAGAAACGTGGAGAGGTCTGGGGGAGGATGGCAGGTATTGCAGCCAGGTCTGGAGACCCGATATTTCCACTGCAGGTCTGCTGCTTCCTCCGCAATTTTTTTAAAAATTAATTAATTAATTTATGGCTGTGTTGGGTCTTTGTTTCTGTGCGAGGGCTTTCTCTAGTTGCGGCGAGCGGGGGCCACTCTTCATTGCGGTGCACGGGTCTCTCACTATCGCGGCCTCACTTGTCGCGGAGCACAGGCTCCAGACGCGCAGGCTCAGTAGTTGTGGCTCACAGGCCCAGTTGCTCCGCGGCATGTGGGATCTTCCCAGACCAGGGTGTGAACCCGCGTCCCCTGCATTGGCAGGCAGACTCTCAACCACTGCGCCACCAGGGAAGCCCCCTCCGCAATTTTAAGGGCTGATATTTTGTTTCAGTCACAAGGTTCAGTATGAGTTGGAATGGGGGATAATTTTACCTGGCCCAAATCCTGTGTGATGGAGGGTCTTCACTGAGTACTTTGTTTTCTAGGGCTCCTCTTGGTTTCTTTCCTGTCCCGGGATTACCTACACCCACCTCTCACATACCAGAGGCAGTTCCGGCCGACTCGGTGGGAAGCTGTGACATGAAGCTGAGGATTCTGAGCCAGGAGCCCTGCGACACCACCCGGGTAAGACTGTTTCCTCATCTGCAATATTACACACAAATTACAGGGTGATTGTGAGGATAAAACGAGAGCACGTTAGTGGAAGTGTCATATACGTTGTAAAATACTGTGTAAATAGCCCCTGTTCTTAGGGTTTAGAGATTTTTAGTCTTAGAGATTAGAGAAGTGAGGCTTGAAGCTTGATGGCTTAGAAATGTTCTGGAAGTGATGCCAAGCTTATGGGGACACATCGGACTCCAATAGGCCAAAGTAAAGGAGGCTCAGGTGTTCTTTAGCTAGGCTTGAAAACACTCAGGGAATGGACACACAGGTGTAGGGGAAGAAGCAGTTCTCACTGCTTATCTTAACAGATATTTCTAGTGACTCTCCAACAGGACGGCTGCTTCTCATTCAGGACAGCAGAAGCCACAGGGATTACATGGAAGCAGTTTCTAGGAAGGGATGGAGAAACAGATAATGACCTGGTGTGGATGGTCTAATGCTGAGGCAGTGTTAGTCATCAGCGTGGCCACATGGTGTCCAGGGATGGTCTAGGAACTTGGCATTCCCAGTATCCCCTGGATTGGTCTTAGGAATTAAAGCATTTGGCTTTGATATGTTATTACACATTACTTGCAGCATAATGGTCCCCACTATAATCCCTCATGTCTGCAAAGCACTTTAAAGTTACCGAACACTCAGATGTACGTTATCCACGTGGTTATGGCAGCAGCAGGGGAGGTGGATGAGACGGGCATGTTTATACCCAGTGAGTAAACCATGGCTAAACGTTCACCTGAGGAAAGTCAGCAGGCCCTCAGGATGCATTGCATTATTTACTCCTTGGTAGCTCCATGAGAGAGGCATTCAATCACGGTCTGACAGTTGAGAAACTAACATGGCAGAGAGATTAAGGAAGCTAAATAAAGTTGCACAGCTGTCTCGAGCAAGTGGCAGATCAGTGGTTGGAATGGAGGTCTGTCTTCTGACTTAAAGTCCTGTGTTATTTCCACCTTCCTCCTTTAAAAAAAAAAAAAGGAACGCTGTTTTACCTCCAGTTGTTTCCAAATGGAAGCATATGTTTGGGCTGGTTGTTGAGTCTGAAATAAATAGCTCCTTTTAGACTGTTGAGACAGCCAGATGCTTTCAATATGCTCCCAAGGTCGGTGATTGGGTCTGAATAGAAGCCAGATGTCCTGGATTCCAGAGCGATTTCCTCGTGGTCCACTTCCCATCACTCCCAACACTCCATGAAACGGAGAAAGGGAAGGGGAGCCCAGACTGAGTCTGCTTTTCACATATTTCTCCTTGGAAGAAGGAGGTGAGGGAGCAGTTGAGGTTACAGTTGGGCTGGAGCCGGCTGTGGGCTTGGGCTGGGATGTGGGCTGGAAGACAAATAGCCGGGAAGAATGTGCCATGGCTTATCCCAGGCCCATCGCACCCCTCTGCCGCCTGACCTTTCTGTCCTCCTTCATCGCTGACAGCTCAGGCTCGGCTCCCCGGCGAGGAGGAAGTGCCCCGCAGTTAGTCTGCTGATTACAAAAACAGAACCATCATAACACTTGTCAGCTCTGCTTCCTCCATGCGCTTTGGCAGATTTTTTCCCCCCAATTTCTTGTTTTATTACTGTTTGTCAGGCTGGGGAGGCTTTGAAGTTCTTTTCAAATCTGACTTTTATCAGAGCGTGTAGGAGTTGGGGGGTGGGAAATAGGGTGGATGCAACCCATCAAAATATTCTGTTCCACACCCAACTCACTCGCCTCCCTCTGTCTTTGTCTGAAAAGGTTTTTGACACGGTGTTTCTATATGTGGCCTGCCTTCCAGACGAGAGAGTGACATCTATTGTCGTAATATAGGAAGGAAATTATGATTACTTAATGATAGCATGTCGCAGCTTGTCGCTTCTTTGTTTTCCTCTTAAATACTTGCTGTCACAGCAACACACAATTGGCCTTCAATCCTGAGGCTGGTGGGACCTCGTGTGGTATGGGGTGGTGGAAGCATGACTTACTGGTGGAGCCGGGGAGGATACGAGTGAACACACAGATGTTTCTGCTGCCCGGCTTGACCTGGGGTGGAGGCCTGCTCCTTGGACGCTGGCCGTGAATGCACCAGGACCAGCTTAAACATGTCAAGTGCAGCCTTCGTCCCCCAGATGCTAATGATCTTTTCCTTGTCTGGTTTGCTCTCAGAATCTGGAGGGCTTTGTTTGTGGAGACAGTCAGCAAAGGGGGATGGGCCAGGTCTCAGCTGGTTGGGGTCACCCCCAATTTAGCTTTCTGGTGACAACAAAAATCATTTCAATCCCGTTTAATAATCTGATATGATTCCCTTTTGTTCAAACAGTGGAATACAAAACATTGGGACTTCCCTGGTGGTCCAGTGGTTAAGACTTAGCTTTCTAGTGCAGGGGGTGTGGGTTCAATCCCTGCTCGGGAAGCTAAGATCCCACATGCCTGGTGGCTAAAAAACCAAAACAAAACAGAAGCAATATGGTGAAAAATTCAATAAAGACTTTAAAAATGGTCCACGTCAAAAAAAAAAACAAAAAACAAACCCAAAACTTTAAGAAACAAAACCTTCCAACACGCTACGTCTTCCCCAATCAGGCCCAGATCTACCAGAGCCCACCTCTCAGTCGCCTCATACTCTTTGCCCCAGCTGTGTACCTTTCTTTGTTTCCTGAAAAATCAGTTTTAATCATAGAACATTCCAAACCTAGGAAAAAGCCAGAAAACACACTCTTTTTGTATCCATTATATAAATACATGGGCAGATGTAAAAAAAAAAAACAAAAACATAATGTTGAGTGTCAAAAGAAAGTTGAAAAAATATTCTAGTGAAATATTCTTTATGAAAACTTGAAGCCCCCAAAGCCTGTTCTGTCTCCACCTGGCGAGCTGCTTCTGTTCCTTATGACCCAGTTCAAATACCACCCCCTCTCAATTCCTTGCTCAGTAGAGCTGTTGCCCCTCTCCAATGACTTACAGCCATTCATTTGTAGGGTTTCCATCGCAGGTTCGTACTCCTGGAATTATAGTTTCTGTTTTCATGTTGGGATCCCTCACTAAACGGTGAGCTCTTTAAGGACTGGGCTGCGTTCTTATTTGTACACTCGGGACATAAACTCATGGTAAGAGTCTTATCAGAAGTTTAGTGAAACTAAAACCTCATTATATGACGCAAGAACAATAACTCTAGGTAGAGAACGATTTCAGGTAGAGTTCCCAGTCTTAGTAGCGGCTCTTTTACTGTTTACAAAATGCTTTCGAACTCATCAATTCAGCTTCATTATCACGTGTTAAAGTACGTAGTGCAGGCATTATTTCCATTAAATGAATGAAGAAACTATGATTCAGAGGTTAAAGGACCTGTTTGTGGTCACACAGCTTGTGGGTGATGGGGGCTGGCTCACCAGCTTTGGAGGTCATGCTCTTTTATTATGACTTTTTGCATTGGAGTCACTCCCATCAGGCAGTCCTTCCATCCTTCCCTCTTTCCCCTCTCCCTCCCTCTTTCTCTTTTTTTCAGTCATTTGTTTGTGTAATGAATATTAATTGTACACCATCTGTACGCACTGTGTTACTCTGGGGATAAAATAACAAGCCAAACTGGTCCTAGTTGTGGCACCTACGGAGGTACCAGTCATTTGGAGAACTTGAAATCCTTCTAAACAATACACAGTATGCCGGCTGGTAAATGTTTCGTAACTCCTTGCAAGACTGTTACGCTAGAACGGTGATAGTAGGATGAAATGCTTCCCGGTGCTTTGACAGAGTTCTGAGTACTCTGAGGTTTTTTTGAAGCTAATTGCGGGGAGGGGGGAGTATTTAATTCACTCTGTTTAGCTCTTAAGCGCTCTTTCCTCTGGTAGTGAATTGCTTAACGGTGGATGCTCTGATGCTGGCAGGTACTTTAAGTGGAATATGACTGCTGTTGCCCTCTCTTACAACCTGTACTGTTGTGTGGGCTGAAACCAATTAGACCTAAATTAATTAGCAAGAAAATGATGGGGCCACTTGCTGAGCCATTCACAATACCACGTGAAGAAAGAGGAACAGTGTTTGAAGGATGCTGTGTGTTTCTGCTCAACCCTAATGATTGAAGTAGTTCCAAATATGGAAGTAAATTTAAACCATTTCTGGATTAAGTGGTCCACTTCTTTTAACCCATGGAAGTCCTTTATTTAAAGGCAAGTTAGGAAACTATAAAGAACTCCTTATGAGTCCTGGGGCTTTTGATATGCTTTGGGATGAATTTAGAAGATATGTGGGATCATTATATTTAGATATTTTTTTTTTTTTTTTTTGTGGTACGCAGGCTTCTCACTGCTGTGGCCTCTCCCGTCGCGGAGCACAGGCTCCGGACGCACAGGCTCAGGGGCCATGGCTCACAGGCCCAGCCGCTCCGCGGCATGTGGGATCCTCCCAGACTGGGGCACGAACCTACGTCCCCTGCATCGGCAGGCGGACTCTCAACCACTGCGCCACCAGGGAAGCCCTGTGGGATCATTATATAATTAGACTTTCTAAGACCCAAAGCAGATGAGGAAATTGATGGCAGAAAAATGTATAAGGACCAATATTCTAAGCACTATGTGAGCTACAGATAAGAAAGCTTTCTACTGAAGGACAAACTCAGTTCTCCCTGTTCTCGGTTTGTTTATAGTCTTCTTTGCCGGCACCTCTTTCACTGCCTGCTCTTTAAATTTAGAGCATTCCTGGGGCTCCAGTCTCAGCTAATGGCTCCTCCAGGACCATCTCATCTTCTCCCTGATGGTAAATACCACCTCTGCATGGACTGCTTCCAAGGCTAGGCTGCTATCCAGATGCTCCCCTGAATTCCAACTGCCCACAGCTCTTCTACTGGCTGTCCCACTAGCACCTCAAACAATTATTTCTAGAACCTAACCTCTTCTTCCTTCTCCTTACCAGCCGACTCTTCACTCAAGCTAGAAACCTGGGATTCGTTCTCTACCCCTTCCTCTCCCTCATTCCCCTCCTCCAGGATATTGAGGAGCTCTGTTCATTTTACATCTAAAATATAATTCTCAAGCCATCTTTGTATACTTCTCTCTGACCCTTGTTTAGACCGCTTTCTTGCTTCTCCGCCTCTGGGCTTATCCTTCTGGTCTCCCTTGATGGCTCCCAGCCCTCAGTCATCCCTTAAATGGCAGTTTTTCCTAGGCTTTTGCTGCCGGGATCCTCCTCTTTGAACACTGAATTGTACCAGAGTGACTTCGCCCACTTTGAGGTTTCAGCTACCATTTTTATGCTGATAGCTCCCAAATGTATGTTTCCAACTGCAGACTCTCTCCTGAGCCCCAGGTCTACGTAACCAGTGACAAGCCAGGCATCTCCACATGGGTATTCCACAGGCATTTCAAACTCGGTGTGTCCATAAGCAAGTTCATTATCTTCCTCCCCAAAACTTGTCTCTTACTGTGAATAGCATCCCTGTCCATTCAGTCATGCAAGTTCCCATTGCCATGTGAATTCCTGGCGGTCCAGTGGGTAGGACTGCGTGCTTCCATGGCTGGGGGCCTGGGTTTGATCCCTGGTCAGGGAACTAAGTTCCTGCTGGCCACGTAGCACAGCCAAAAAAAAACAAAACAAAACAAAAAACAACAACCAAACCAAAAAACCTAATTGCTGTTATTGACTCCTTATTCTCCTTTACTTCCTGTATACGCTTATCCTTGTTTCCAGGTACAGTTGAGTCCAGATTTTAAAACTCTCCAATCTCTCCCCTTCTCTTCCCATTGCTACTGTTTTAGTAGAGGGCACCACCATCTCTTCCCTGAATTACCACAGAAGTCTCTTCCGTGATGATCTTGTGTACTTTTTTGTAACTTTGCAATCCATATGCCACGTGGCCAGATTGATTTTTTTTGTTTTTTGAGTACTGATTGGATAATACCACTCTCAGACTTTATAGTGTTTGTGGTCCTGCAGGACTCCTAGGATAAAGCCTAACGCCTTACTTGGGCTTTGCAAAGCCCTTCCAGATCTGCCCTCCTAATAATCTGGTCTCGTCTTTCTCTGCTTCGCTGTTGGAACTGCACGCTCTGGCTATATTGAACCTACTGCTTTTGCAAGTGTGCAGTGTTTCCACTTGTCTCTGGTTGTAGACACTGTTACTGCCTATGTACCTTTCTCACTTAGATGGCATTTCCTGGTACATCAGGAAGCCTTCCTGTTGTTACATGTCATATAAATGCCTGTTTACTCGTCTGTCTTCCTCATTAGACTGGAAGCTCCTTGAGTGCAGGGACTACGTCGTGTTCATTGCTGTGCCTTCAGATGGAGGTTTCTTCTCTCTCTGTGGACAGAGAAGAAATGATCCACTGATAGTTGATGATTTTGAATTTGAATGATGTCCTCCTATATGTTCTTCTCTTAGCCTCAACCTTTTCTAGCGTGCCCTCTACACTGCTAGAGGATGATCTTTCTGAAGTACAGGTATGACCGTGCCTCTTTCCTTAAATCTTTCAGGTATGACCTGAAATGCAGGTATGACCGTGCCTCTTTCCTTAAATCTTTTCTCCGCTGCTACTGGAGAAAAGATGGGCCCCTGCTGTTTTTGCTACACAGTCTGTGTTAACTTGACTCTTAGTAGAATTGATTTCTGCTCGATCTCAGACTCTGGGACTGGAGTGAGGTTGACTGCCTCCTAGCCTTCAGGGTAGAACATGTGATCCAGGCCTAAGAAAATCATAATTGTCCTCTTGTACCCTGTGACTGGTTTGGGAATGGGCATGTTAGTCAATTAGGGACAATGAGAGTTTTGCTGGAATTTTTGGGAAAGTGACTCTTCTTAGATCTTGCTATCACATGAAGCCCAGGACTGAGGCCACAAAAATGGAAGGTAAAGTCCATACATGGAGGAAACTCGAGTGCTGATTATTTAATCCTTGAGCCTAGTAATACCTGAAGACAGCCTTACCCTGCGACTTTAGCTTGTGTAAGCCAATACATTTCCTTACTTGTTTAAGCCAGATGGGTCACATTTGTTATTTTATTTATCTGTTCATTAAACAGATATTCATTGAGTTCTTGCATTGTTCTAAACACTGTTTTAGGTGCTAGCGATAGAGCAGTGAACAGTAGACAGGTAGACAAAGTCTGTTTTCAAGGGGTTATCACAAGAGACCTCACTGATAACTTACAAACGACTGCCATAACTTTCAAAATTTATCTTATGCCCGTCTCTCCAGCTGAAGATGGATTCAGTCCTGACCATGCTGCATCCGAAGTTCCATGTTCCTTATCCCAGTATCCCTCTACCTCTGAAATCATAAACTTTTAACATCCTACCGTCCAACCACACTCTTTTATCCTTTCACATCTTGACACCTCCATTCCCCACCCCAATCAAGACCTCCAATCTTTTATCTCCATTTTAGCCACTTCACCACACACCCATTACCATCCTGGCTCTACGTTTTCCCCGGAGACCAGCCTAGATGTTTAGGACATCACTTCAGCCCCTCTTCCAATTACCTTTGGAGTTCCTTTGCCATGTTAGTTTTTCTCTACCCTGCCCTCAGAAAGCCCCAGTTCTGCATCAACATGCCCAACCGCCATCTGCAGACCCACTCTCTGCTTTTCAGAGCATGACTGGGGGAAAACAGAATCATGAAGATCAGTGCTACTGTATATTAATGATCTCCAAACTCTCCTGGCTCTTCATGGTTGTCCGGAGTCTTTCTGTGTCTCTCGTCAGCAATTTTCTGCATCCCTTTTAGCTGCAGTTGCAATTCTTCACTTTCGTGCGTGAGCCCTCCACGTGATCATCTAACTCTAATCTTACCTTATTCATAAAGACATGTTGAGCACTTGCTATGTGATAGGCTCTATGCTGGGTATTAGAGTCACACTGAAGAAGGTAGACAGTGATTTCAGATATGGTGAGTATTATAAAAGGGAAGGGGGTGACAGGGTGCTGTAGTGATACGTAACCTGAAGACATAAACTATTGGGAGGGAGGCTAGAGAAGACTTTGCTAAGGAAGTGACACTGATGGCAAAGGAAACATTCATTCAGTGGGAGCATCTCATGGGAAGTCCCAGAGGTGAGGAATTGGGTGCAGTGTTCATTCAGATATCTGTTGAGCGCTCACAATGTGCCTGGCGCCCTTTTCTGTGCCAGGATTTGGGAGTTACAGCAGATGCTGTCAAGGGCCTGCTCCTGTCCCTTGGACCTACTAGTTCTAGACCCTTGGTCCTCACTTCCGCTTCCCTTTGCCGGCACGTGCTGTTTTTGCGCTAGGATTTCTCTGGCTGCTGGGCCAGTTCTGCCTACACGTAAGTAGCCCAGAAGTGCTGGGATACTAAAGCCCACCTTCCCCGGCCCCCAGCATTCCTCCCGAAGTGACCTATAGGAGTAGGCAGATAATAGAAATACCAGATACCAACCCCTTTGCCCCATGAGTGGGAAATCTATGACTGTGTCTTCCACCCTGACTGACACACGTTCCAGGTGGATTACACACTAGCTACCCACAGTAGCTGGTTTGAACACTCACTGTCGTCTTCCTGCCCAGCGTTTCCTTGAATCACGTCCCAAATAAACTCCTTGCGTTCAAACCCTAGTCTCAGGGTCTGCCCTTGAGAAATCCAAATGAAGACGGTGGTGAACAAAATGTATGAGATTCCTGCCTTCGTGGCACTTATACCCTGTAGACGGATACAGACGATGGAGACAAAAACAAACAAGATATTTTTAGTCAGAACTCGTGTGATGAATAAAGTAAAACAGGGTAATAGAAGAGAAAGTGACTAGCATGGCAGGAAGACAGGAGGGATGGATGGGCCACGTAGGTTGGGTGTTCAGGGCAGACAAGGCAGGTGAGGCTCTGCATTCTTTTTTTTTTTTGTGGTACGCGGGCCTCTCACTGTTGTGGCCTCTCCCGTTGCAGAGCACAGGCTCCGGACGCGCAGGCTCAGCGGCCATGGCTCACGGGCCCAGCAGCTCCACGGCATGTGGGATCTTCCCGGACCGGGGCACGAACCCGCGTCCCCTGCATCGGCAGGCGGACTCTCAACCACTGCGCCATCAAGGAAGCCCCAAGGCTCTGCATTCTTCTTGTCGCCTCTTTCCTGTGTGGCAGTGCTGTGCCAGGTCTTCGTTCTTGAAGCTGCCCTCTTCCCGTGGCTCTAATGCTACTCATCTCCCTTGTTTTTCTTCCAACCTTTCTGGTGATGACAACCAAATCCCCTGCATGAACTTTCTCTTCATCCTACTAAAATCCTAGGGGTCCGATTTCCCCAGGGGCTTTCCTATTCTTCCTTTATTCTCTCTGATGGTTTCAGCCAGCACCTCGTGGTGATGACTCTCAAATTTATGTCTATTGTAGACCTCTTTCCTGAATTCCAAGTTCAGGTGTCCAACTGTTTGTTGTATAACTCTTCCTGGATGTTTCACAGACACCCTAAACTGAAAATATCCAAATCCAGCTTAATCTTTTCTCTCCCCAAACTGGTTTTCACTTTAAATTCCTTATGTCAGGGAATGACATCACCCACATCCAATTAGTGGGTACTCTTTTTTTTAAAATTCCCTTTTAATTTTTGTCCCTTCATTTCCGTTTTCATCTCTGATCCATGTCCAGGACATCATTAAAAGCCCTTTCCTGGATTACTACAACATCTTGGAAACAAACCTCCCCCTCCCCCTCCAATCCAGCCTCTAGATGACAGCCCAAATAATAGTTCGAAAGTTCAAATTTGCCCATGTCACTGTTATGCTTAAAAGTGTTCATGGGGGCTTCCCTGGTGGCGCAGTGGTTGAGAGTCTGCCTGCCGATGCAGGGGACACAGGTTAGTGCCCCGATCTGGGAAGATCCCACATGCGGCGGAGCGGCTGGGCGTGTGAGCCATGGCCGCTGAGCCTGCGCGTCCGGAGCCTGTGCTCCGCAACGGGAGAGGCCATGATGGTGAGAGGCCCGCGAACCACAAAAAAAAAAAAAAAAAAAAAAAGTGTTCATGGGCTCCCATTAACTTGGGATAAAGTCAGAGTCCTTAACATCACAGTCAAGATGCTGCACAGTCTTGTTCTTGACTCCCTTCCCAGTCTCCTCCTCAGCTGCTTTCCCTCACTCTCCTTTGTGCCTCTGTGTCATTCCATACGCTCTTCGCTCCTGCACTTTGAGGCCTGGTTTATTCTTGATGCCTGGCTCATTCTGCAGGACTCAGCTAAAGCATCACCACGTCTAGTAGAGATGTCTTGACCATCCAAAACAGGAGATTCGTCGCCTCAGAACGCCCTCAGCTCCTTCCCCACGGGATTATCTACAGGTCTGTGGTGCATTGCCGTAGTTGGTGCTTTGCTTATTTCTGTCACCAACCTCTGAGCTCCTTAAAAGCAGGTAATTGGTTATTTATGTCTCTCAGTGCCCAATACATGTAGATGTGCAGTCAACCTTTGTCAAATGAATTAATAGTGTAGCTTACTCCATGTGTAGGTCTGGGATAACATCTGACCTAGCCTTGACTGTTTTCCCTAAATCATACTATGAAAAATTCTATTTGACACGGAAATGCAAATTGTTTATAAAGATCACTCACCCTGTTCCTTAAACCACGTAGACCTTTGTCTGCGCTCTGTGACAGAATGCTTCAAGAACAAAGATACCTTCACATTAACTAGCCCATTTCCTGCACTTGCTGTAGTTATAATGGAGCTGTGGTTTAATCTCTGAATTCCTGTTACTTTTGTTCCATTTATGTGCTTAGTCTTAGACAACAGAATGGAGAGGATGAGTTATTCAGTAATTTTTAGCTGTGTTGTTTTGGAAATATGCTTTTGTTCTCCCTATCTCAAACTAATCTTTGGAGGTGACCCATGAAAAACAACTTGAAAAAATAAAAAAAGCAGATTTGATAATTTCCATTAAGCTTCCTGTTTATTTTAGATCTGTGTTGGCAAGGTCTGTCACGTTTTCTTCACTGTCATACAAAGTATTGCCTTTCTGTGCAGTCAGTCCTTTAAGTACTTACTGTGTTCACAATACAGTTATAAGCACTTTGTATCAATTATTTAATCTGTCCAACAGCCCTATGAAGGATTCGCATGTGGACACGTGGTAATCATACCCAAGAGAGGGTATGATAAGTTTGGGAAACTGATAGTAGTACTATGTTGCTTTCAACACAGATTGTGGGAGGAGGGGGACTGGAGAGAGATGGGTGAAGCTACAGTTAAGCAGAGGCTGCGTCTTACGGTCCTTGTACACCATGTCCAAGAGTCTGGGCTTTATCCAAAAGCAATGGAGTGTCATTGGTGGTGACCTTATTAGATTTATGCTTTAGAAAGAGCTCTGGCTGCAGAGTGGAGAATGGGTGGAAGGATCCTAAAAATGGAGGAAGACAGACCAGTTAGGATAATCCAGTAATCTGCGTAAATCATAGTGGTGGCCTGAACAAGGATGGTAGACCATATAGTCCAGAGATATTTAGGAAGCAGGAATGCAGGATAGTATAGCAAGCCAAACAGAGCTCAGGACAGATCTCTCTGCCGTGTATTAAAGTGACCTGAGGCAATTTAGGCAACTTTGTTAAATGTGTAAAATGGAGATAACAGTAGTAGCCATCTCACGGAGTTCTTGGGAAGACTGAGATAATGCATGTTGTGGTAGCCAGAATACTGGTCCCCAAGAGAGATCCGCGTCCTAATCCCCAGAACTTGTGAATATGTTACCCTCTATGGCAAAAGAGACTTTGCAGTTGTGACGAAAATTAAGGACTCTGAGGTGGGGAGATTTTCCTGGGTTAGGGTCCCAGTGACCTCAGTCTAATCACATAAGTCCTTAGAAGTGGAGAACATTTCCTGGCTGTGGTCAGAAAGCAATGTAACAATAGATATGGGTCAGAGAGATGTTACGTTGGTAGTTTTTTTTTTTTTTTTTTGAGAGATATAAAGAAGAAGAAATTTATTTTATGTAAATCAAGCATTTATTTATGGAACTGAACGATGGGAAATACCAGGCTAGGGAAGTAGGTTGGAGCCGCTAATAGAGGGCCTTAAGGTCTATACTAAGCAGTTTGGACTTTGTTCTCTAGCGAACGGGAATCATCCAGAGCTTTAGAGCAAGGAGTGACAGGTTCCTGTGTGAGTCACGTACGTTGGTAGTTTTGAAGAAGGAGGAAGGGGCTGTGAGGCAAGGAATGTGAGTGGCTTCTGGAAGCTGGAAAAGGCAAAGAAACAGATTCTCCCCTACAGCTTCCAGAAAGGAGCACAGCCCTGCCAGCACATTGATTTGACTCTAGTGAGACTTGTGTTGGACTTCTGACTTACAGAGCTATAAGGTAATAAATGTGTGTTCTATTAAACCTTCAATTGGGTAGTAATTTGTTACAGCAGCAGTAGAAAACTCATGCATACGTAGAGGGCTCAGCCCCATGCTGCATGCAGCAGGCACCGAGTATAGGGACTCGTTCGGACACAGTAACTGACTAGATATGGGGGAGGAGAAGGATACAGGATCAAGAGTGGTGGGGTCTTGTAACAACCTATGATGGAAAATAATCTGAAAAAAATGCATACGTGACTGAATCGCTTTGCTGTACACACGAAACTAACACAATATTGTAAATCAAGTATGCTTCAAAAGAAAAGTGCTTGGGAATTCATGCTGTTGCCATGGTTTAATTTGGGAGAAGCTGAATTTTGGGAATCTGAGAGAGAGTCAAGTGGACATGTTTATAGGTTGGGTATAGGCTCTGGACCTTAGAGAGGTCTGGGCTACAGACTCGTATTGTAGCGTTATCATCACAAAGAGAATGAACTTGCTTTGCTCCATCACACTCAATAGGTAGCTGGGGAAAAGGGATCCCTTCTCTGGTGCCCAGCTCCTCAAACTGGCTTCCAGGACCTTACACTCTGGATTGCCTGGGTCCACAGAGGGCATACCACAGAGGGCATGGATCAAGATCAATGTCTTGATCAACCATTTTCAGTTGAAATCAGTATCTTATATGTGGCCATTGACCCAGGGGGATTCTGAAATTGAATGCGACTCCCCTTTCTCGAAGCAACAACATCCAACTCTAAGGGATTATTTCACATGTGAAAAGCAGTATCAAGCCGTGGATGCTGGTGCTCCTATATGTGAAGGTGACTGATGTGAGGTGGTCGCTTTGCCTGATTTTTAAGGAATTGAAGGTGCCTCTCATCTACCAGCAGCTTCAGCTACAAGGTATGGTCATTATTTTTCCTGATTCTTTCTGTTATCACCTGTAAGCCTGCAAGCTGGATCTGCTGTACTGTTGCTGTGTCTTGGATGGCAAAATACTCGTGCGGCTTCTCATGTCATAACTCTGTCATGAGGATTTCAGAACTTATACGTCCAGCTCCAGCAACGACAGAATGATATAGGAACACAGTCAGACCTCCACGCTGACCTTATTTCAAGCTCAGAAAAGCCCCTGTTACTGCCAGGCCAGCGTACAAGCACAAATCCGTGTGTTCCAACCACAGAATCAGGGACACAGCCCTTGAGTTGGGCCCAGGCCTTCTCCAGGTCCTGAGTCCTACAACAGAACTACTTGGTGGATAGGAGTATCCACTAAGACTTCAGGGGTTTTCGGCGGTTCAGAGTCCATCACAAGAAGACACACCGTGTTATAGTCACCACCTCTGCCGTTTACTGGAGGCCTGCTGTTTATTTGCCTTATCCTGTGCTACGGTGTTTTACAGGTATGATTTCTTACTCTCACCATACTTTAGTGAGAAGGGTATTGTTATTTTTATCTTCATATATTAGGTGAAGAAATGGAATCTTAGACAATTTGAGTAATTTGCTCAAGCGAATAAAATGGTACAGCTCGAATTTGACATCACTTTCATCTGTTTTCAAAATTAACAGTCTTGGGCTTCCCTGGTGGCGCAGTGGTTGGGAGTCCGCCTGCCGATGCAGGGGACACGGGTTCGTGCCCCGGTCCGGGAAGATCCCACATGCCGCGGAGCGGCTGGGCCCGTGAGTCATGGCCACTGAGCCTGCACGTCCGGAGCCTGTGCTCTGCAACGGGAGAGGCCACAGCAGTGAGAGGCCCGCGTACCGCAAAACAAACAAACAAACAAAAAAAACCAGTCTTTCTAAAGTACACTTTAGTAATGTTTGTAAGAGGATGAAGGACAGAGCTGAGAAGATATAGTACTTTCTGGTGCTTCACCCTAAGCCACAGTGTCTGTGAGAACTTCACAATCAATTTCCCCCATCCCAGGGTTGCTTATTTATTCTTTACTTCAAACCAGTATTTATTATTGAGTGCTGACCATGCCAGGCACTGTGCGGCTTGAGGAGGATGAGTCTGTCACCTTCAGGGAGCTTATTTTCTCATGGGACAAATGGATTAGTAAACAGGCAGGTGTGTTATGTTGTCTAATGACAGAAGGGGGCATCTTGCTGTGGGGACTTGGATGGAGAACCATAACGTCCTCTTCATCATGTTGTCTGCCTTTCCCTGGAGAGGCCCTGTTCTAGATTGATTGTGGTCCTTCATCTGTGTGCAAGAGATCTTTGGGACACACAAATGGAGAACTGCCTAGAAGCGGTCTCCTGGTTTATATGATTTCCCATCTCAGCCACCATTATTTCCCTGCCCTGTCTGTCAAGGGATGGCTGTCTTCCCCCATTCATGATAAAATGAACAGGCTCTCTAGAATGTCAGAACTGGACCTTTTAGGGCAGCTTGAGCAGACCCTCTACCTTGCCATCAAGGCCCAGCCCTTTAAAAGCAACCACAGTCCAGCAAGAGGCTGTTCACCAGAATGAAGCTGGACTTCCCTGTGTTTGCACCTGCACTTCCCGTTCCCTGAGACCTTGACTTTTGCTGCTACTCACGACTACATTGATGGCCCTTGTGCTGTAAAGTCTTCTCCTTCAGTGTCCTGTGCCCCATGTCTGTTTACCCACAGACTTCGCCTTTGCCTCTCAGACTGGATTTGACACCCACAGTGTCTGAGTGTCAGACACAAACCTGATTTTGAGATCCTTTTGCTTGTCCTGTATGCTGTGGCTAGCTCTCGTGTCAGTTCATTCTTCCTAAGTGTTGCTTTCATTCTTCTCATTGCCACAGCAAGTATTTTAAACACTTGGGCCTGACTTGTGATCCCAGCCTGCATCTTAGCCCTGTACCCCTCTATCGTACAACACAGAGCTCACGCTTCAGCGGATTTGGACTGTGGCCTGCCCGCAACACATTTCTATTTCCGTGCGAGGTACTTTCATGCCCCAAATGTGCTGCATTCATTTTTCTCTTTTAAATTATTTCACCTGCCTGGCTAACTCCTACTCATGCTTCAAGACCCAGGCAAAGCCTCTCACTCTTGGGCTGGGTCTCTGCCCTTTGCCCAGGCTGAAGTAAGAACCCTCGTTCTTACACCACGTGTGGAACTCGCACATAGCACCTTACTAGCACTGCATGACAGTTATTTCTCGACATATTCACCGCTGGTTTACAAACCAGTTCTGAGGTCAGAAACCTTGCCGCTTTCATCTGTTTATTCCAAACACCCAAGCACAATGACTGACCTTATAACAGCTGTCCTGTTATTGGTTCTTGAATAGATAAATAGATTAGTATTAGCTCTACTTGCTGTATGTTTTGAAAACATCCCACAGTGGCTAGGAGACAATACTGAAGCTGTCACCAAGACAGCAATTTCTGATATGAAACCCTTAAAAGGGTCTTACCAGGCAGAGAAGTGAAGGAGGTCATTTAAAGTAGAGGAAACAGCACAGGCCATTCAGGGATTAGGGAGAAGTGTGGTGTGTATTAAAGGATGGGGAGGTGGTGAGACATGACAGGTAGTCATGTCCGGCTCCTAAAGAGCCCTGTCTGCTGTGCTAAGGAGTTCAGACCTTACCCTGAAGTCAGTGGAAGGACCAATGGCCATTTAAAATGTGTAAGTGATGGAGTGACATGGTTAGATTTAATTGGTCCATAACTCGGGTGGTTTCTTTGGTATTTTTAAAAAGATGCTGTGCATAGGTTTTTGGAAGAGTGGTCCTAAGAAGTTCTCATCCTGCTTGCTGGCCTCCTGACAGGGACAGGGTTGCCCTGAGAGAGCCGGGTGCAGGCATTTTGTCCTCCTTGTTCAGCCAGAGGCAAGCCTGCCACTGGAGGTCACTGTTGCACCATAGATGTGTGCGCACAGCGCCGAGCTGCCCTTTGCAAGTTGGCTTCTGCAAAGGGTGAATCCGACAACTCCTGGGCAGGTTGGAAATTCCCTAGGGCAGACATCTTTCTGTCCCCATTGAGGACTGGCCTGGTGACCTGAAAAATGTGGCTGAGGAAGAGCTGTGTTTGAGGCAAGCGGGAGAGAGGCTGGATGACCTTGTGCGGGGAGGGCTTATGCAGTCATCAAAGGCGAGGAATTTGGTGGGTCTGGACTTCATTATTCTGCGTCTGGTGTGGGAGAGGCTGGCTGCCCCTTTGGGTCAAGGCGACTCTTCTCCTGCTGCTTTCTGGTTTGAATCTGGCTGAGGTTAAGGAAGGTTATTATTGTCCTATGGGTCCGTAGAGGTCAGGGGACACAAAATGAGTTGGCATCTCAGACTCCATCCTGGGGGAGGTCTGGGGGTTGGAGGGGGCCTTCCTTGTCCTGCTGGGCTGTGACAACAGAGCTGCCTGGTACAGGGGGAAATGGACACTGAGACCCACTCCTTAAACACACCCGCCGACCGATGGACTGTACCCAGGGCCGGGCGTCAACCGAGGCATCCAACAGGACCATAGAGAAAGGAAGGAACTGATAGTTCTCTTGAGAAACTGTGCCAGGTCTTTGTATATATTTCCTCAGTTCTCAAAATAAATGTGTGCAGTGGGTATTATTTTCCCCATTTATTATTTGAAGAGAGAGGTTTAGAGCCAACATTCAAACCTATGTCTCTTGAAATAAAAAGAGCACAGTTGGTAAAACGACTGCTTGTGGGCACCTTCTGAGAATTGATCCAAGCTTGAAAACTTAGAGTCCTATAGGGGAACAGAGTCTTTGGCTGTGTGGTCTCTTGATAACTCACTTCCACATTGGTTGAGAGTAACTTCTGGTAGAAGTTGAGTAACTTTCTAATAAGTCATCCTTTGTTTATAACTTGACAAAGAAGCACTTCTCTGCACGTTAACTGATCTGATTCTTAGAATAAATACACGATCTCCAGTTTTGTAGTTGAAGAATCTGAGCCTTTAAGGATTTGCCAAAGAAACTATAGGTTGTTAGTGAGATGAGATTCAAACTCTGGTCTTTCTCTTCCCATTGCAGTTCTCTTTATATGACACTGGAATCACACACCTAGCTAAGTCTTGGATGATGGAAAGATGTTGTACCATAGCCTGGTTAGCAGTAGAAGTCATGTAGAGGTCATGCAGCACAATATTTTATTTTTAGAGTTGAGGAAATTTCAACCCAGAAAGGTTAAGCTCTGGGGTGAAAAATGTTGTCTTCCTAAGTTGGGGTTCCCAGAGTTAGCCAATGAAAATAGAGGACTCCTAGTATTGATGGGATATACTTGTTCTAAAAAATTATTCACTGTTTATCGGAAATTCAAATTTTAACTGGACATCCTGTGTTTTATCTGGCAGCCCCATTCGAAGTCCAAAGAGGGAAAGCTAGGCTTGCTGTTCCTTTGGACATCTTTTAATTTTGGAAATAAAAACATTTTGAAAAGAGCACCCTAAGTACCCTAAAAAAGAAAGACTTTCTATGGCTTTATCCTGGCTTTGCCAACCACAGCTTCCCTGAGCTGAGCCTGCCTCAGGACATCGCCTAATGGGTTCATTTCAAAGGACATCCTACGAAAAAACAATTGCAAAGCAGTTTGAAAATACAAAGGGCTTCAGGACAATTATGAAAGAAACCAGCCCAGTTAATCATACCAACTACTCAAGGGAAACCAAAATCATGGGAAGAAATCCCTAAGGAGCATTTAGTAGAATACCCGTCCTATGTACACCTTTAATCAAGATTCAAAAGGAAGACAGCTAGTTCCCTTTGGAAACTATTATGTAATGAAATCAACCTTGCTTTGTACTCCCAGATTAATTACTGGATTTATTCTTCTCACTCAATTTATTTCTAGGTATTTGGACATTTTTCATTGATATTCTTTATGTTACTAAAACAACAACAATAAATAGTAATACTGATTTCACCTGACCAGGTGTGAGGATGATTCTAGAGCTAATGTTAAAGATTAAAATATTAAGGGAGTTTAGTGCTTCTTAAATATGTTCATATTTAACTATAGAGAGACTTTCCAGATCTATCGTGTGTATCAATGTAGGTCCAGACTTGTAATAATAAAGCTGTGTCTCTATATGGTGACTGTCATTCTGGAAAGAAAAAATTGTTCTTAAAGCTGCATGGTGATAGGGTGGACAGTAATGCCTGTGTGTTTCACTTAACACCACATAAACGTTGGCAAATTGAATTTGTTTCCACGTCAGAGTGCTGTCTTCTGCCTTTTACCACCTTTTCCTTCACTCACCCTTTGTGCTTTCCTCTCATCACTCATTATTTCCACAAATATTTACTGAGTACCAGCTATGAAACACACACTGTGCTAGGAACTGGGGAAACAGACGAAGCCACAGCCCTGTCCTCAACACGCTCCCAGGCTAGAGGAGGGGGAAGGACCTGTAAACAATGAAGTTGAGCAGACGAAATGGGAAAGCATAGAGGAGCAGGCACTTAACTCTGCCTGGGGGAGAACGGGAAAGGAGTGGAAACCTCAGTGCAAGCCAGAGAACAATATTTACAAGACAGAGGCTTGTGGAAGGACCTCACATATTTCGTGAATGACAAGAAGTTTATGATAGAGGGAAGAAAAATGAGACTGGGGAGATGGTTGGGATCCATGTCATAAAGGTCTGTGTACATGAAACGAAGGGATTTGGATTTAATGGGAAGTCTTTGGAAATCTTTAGCAGGAGAGTGACATAAGCAGATTGGTTTTAGAGGAAAAGAACTGAGAGAGAGGAGTCTATAGGATAAGTAGCGGGGTTGGGGTAGATCAGCAGAGGGGCCAGTTAGGATGCCACTGCATCCAAAGGGGTGATGTGGGACTGGTGAAAAGCTTGTGCTGGGGGTGGGGTAGAGGGAAAGGAGACCAGACTCCCTGTGGTTTTATTCCATTTTTATTCTTTTGATCTTTCATCTTCAAGTCCTGCAAAACTCAAAGTAGTAATTGCGTAGGATGATACAAGTGTGCTCCAATTAGAGGAGGTTCCAATTAGATGCCAGAGTTCGGAAAGGTCTGTAGAGAGCTCACAAGGAATGCAGTTACGAGAATATTTCTGGAAATGTTAGTCCAAGCCCAACTTTTCAATTATTTTTATTAATGCTTCAGAGATAGAAACCTTGATTAAATTTGCAGATGCCAGGGAATTGAAGGAAATAGTTAATGCACTGCTTGGAAAAATCAAATTCCAAATGGATATTTAAAATAGTCAGAGATCAGCTAAGTCTAATCAGATGAAATTTAACAGGGATGCATGTAAAGTTATGCAGTTGGATCCAAAAAAGCAATGTAGAATTCCAGAATGGGGAAACTCTTAGTTTGCCAGTATGAGGAGTTTTCAGTGATAACACATTGGTACAATGTCCCTTCTTTCAAGATAAATGGTTTCTTATGCTCTTTCAATAAATGTGTGGTAGTAGGGTAGTAGCTGCTGCAAAAAAGACTCCTAAATCTCAGGCTTAACATAATTGCAATTGAATTCTTGCTCACTTAACTATCCAAGTCAGATATCGCACGTCTTGTGTGTTTTCTTCCACGTGGAAGCCCAGGTCCTGGGTTCCTTCCATGTGGGGGCCAGGCAGTTCTCTAAGCTTTGGCCTCACTGTCATTTGCATCCGGGTGAAGAAGAGGGAAGAAAGAGTGGAGAGAGGACCTCTGTTTCATGAAAACCTCGGCCCAGAGATATCACATGTCATTTCCTCTTACATTTCATTATTGAGGGAGACTAGGAAGTATAGTTCTTGGATGGGAGACTACCTTGTTTTTTTTTTTTTTTTTAATTTTTGAATTTTATTTACTCTTTTATACAGCAGGTTCTTATTAGTTATCCATTTTGTACATATTAGTGTATGTCAGTCCCACTCTCCCAATTCATCCCACCACCACTGCCCCACCCCGCCACAGGAAACTGCTTTCTAGTGACAAAACTATATTATGAAAGTAGGAAGACCCATATTGCTGACTTGTTCACCATCCATCCCCCTTAGGCCATCCAGAATGCAGATGATAGTCCCAGCTTGGGCCAGTCCCCAGTTTGTGGATTAGTACCATTTGAGAGCATTCCATTTAGGAGGAAAAATTGGCAAAGTAAAATATACTTGGAAGCAGTGGAACAGAAGAGACAATGGAAAGATCTGTGAATGTTTAGTCTAGAAAAGAGGAGGCCCTCAATGGCTATCTCCAGCTATTGGAAATCATCTTAAATGTTATAGTTCCTCAGTGCTCTATTTTATGCTTCTCGTTTCTCAGACTGTGTTCTGTACCTGGATGATCTTACCTGCTCTTAAGCTCATTATTCACTTATATGCTGGGTTTATTTCTCCAAGCTCGTTTTTTTTCCCTCTGAGCTGCTTACTTGTCCAGTTACTAACCATGCAACTTAACTGATATTTTACAGTTACATCAAACAAATCCAGCATCAACTCATTGGTTCTTGGTGTACCAACAATTGGCAGTACCAACAGTCACCTCATTACTCAAGTTAGAAGCCAGAATCATCTATGAACTGCCACCTCTCCTTTATCACCTGCATCAAATGAGTTATCCAGGCCTGTCAATTTTATTTCATAAATATTCCTTAAATATGTACATATTAGTACATACTGAACTCAGGTTTTCATCATTTTTTCACCTGGATAACAAAACTTAAATGGTCTCCCCTCTTCCACCCTTGTTCCTCTACACTCTGCCACTAGAGCAACCTAACAAAAAGGTACATTTGAGTTTATTATTCTCTTTTTCAAGTCACTTCAAAGCCTTTAGGTCTGATATACAAGTCTCTTTATCAGATTCTTGCCTATGTCTCTAACCTCACTGCCTACCACTCCCCCCTCATATCATTCTACTTGTAGTTCCTTGAATATACCATAGTATTTCTCATTTCTTCGTGTCGTTAAATTTCTTTCCTTTAGGGAATTACTTCTTTGGCTAATTCCTATTTGTCTTTAAAAGTCCACTTGACTTCCTCTAACCCTTCAAATCTGAATTAAGTACCCTGTTCTATACATCAGAACACTCTGAGTATACTAGTACACATCTGTCTCCCCACTACAATGTAAATATCCCTAAAGCAAGGTCCATGCCTCATTCGTTCATTTATTTACTGTCTAGTACCCAGCACAGTGCCTGGTGCACATTCAGGTAGTGTCTGACTTGAATTGTCCCACGGAAGGGGGAATAGATTTGGTCTCTGTATTTCAAAAGGCAAAACTACAGGATAGAAGCTTTGGGCTTTCATTGGGTGGTAATGCATGCAATTGATAGGTGACTTTGGAAAGTAGTGGGTTTCCTCTCATTCACTGTATTCAAGTGGAGGCTGGAAGAGCCACTTGATAAGGTATAATAGTGGGGATTTAAGCAGCCAGTGGAGGGCTTGGGCTTGACATCCTGTAACATCCCAATAAACCATAAGATGCCATAATTTTGATTCACATTTGTTGGTTTTATTAAAAATATTTTAATCATCTGAAGTGTGTTATGGGACTTAATCAACGGTTTTGGAAAATGTTTTAAAGAGGAAACAAAGATCTGTAGGTAGAAAACCTAGTCTAAATAAAATATATTGGAAAAATAGAAATCTTTCTGAATCATTCCTAACGACTCTTTTCTGATGTTCATGCATATTATAATAGCTGGGCCAAAAAAGGGGTGTTAAGACCATGGTTGAGATGCTTTAATGAGTAATTACCTTTCTGTTATGTTACCAAACACTGTGTGTTTAGTTTCTCATAAAGGATTTAACAGAGAAGATGACTGATTGTTCGAGATCTCATGAACATTCCTTTGAGGGCTCTGACCTATTGCATCGAGTCTTGCACCTATTTAAAATACTTGAACCCTTAATATTGTGACTCCAAATTGCAAATCCTTTGGTTTAGCTTTTCTGGGGGCATTGTTCAGAAAGGAGACAGCATTAGGCAAATGAAGGAAAAGCTTTCTTTTTGCAGAAAGAGATCTCTCCTCCTTTAATCTCCTAGGGGAGACTTTGCCTGCAGAAGCTGAAACTCAAGGAGAAATACGGCTTTGGACTCTCTGGCCTTGAAGCCCGCCAGAAAATTTTATTCTCGTAATGTACAGACTTGTTTTTCTATCAGTCTTTAAGAAAGATTATCCCATTTGTCTCACAATAGGATGAGCATGCACTTTTATACTTCCTTGCATGAAAGACAATGTTTGGGATTTCTTTAATGTGTGTAAGTTCTTTGAGGGGAGGCATATTTAAGAAAGAGTTGGGTGTAGTGGAAAGAGCATTGGATTTGGAATTAGGTACCTGCATCTTTTTTTCTTTTTTTACATCTTTAATGGAGTGTAATTGCTTTACAACGTTGAGTTAGTTTCTGCTGTATAACTGACGGCTGTGAGGTGATACCTCATTGTAGTTTTGATTTGCATTTCACTAATGATTAGTGATGTTGAGCATCCTTTCATGTGTTTGTTGTCAGTCTGTACATCTACTTTGGAGAAATGTCTATTTAGGTCTTCTGCCCATTTTTGGATTGGGTTGTTTGTTTTCTGGATATTGAGCTGCATGAGCTGCTTGTATATTTTGGAGATTAATCCTTTGTCAGTTGCTTTGTTTGCAAATATTTTCTCCCATTCTGAGAGTTGTCATTTCACCTTTTTTATGGTTTTCTTTGCTGTGCAAAAGCTCTTAAGTTTCATTAGGTCACATTTGTTTATGTTTGATTTTTTTTTTCTTTTTTCTTTTGCATCTTTATTGGAGTATAATTGCTTTACATTGGTGTGTTAATTTCTGCTTTATAACAAAGTAAATCAGCTATACATATACATATATCCCCATATCTCCTCATTCTTGCATCTCCCTACCACCCTCCCTATCCCACCCTTCTAGGTGGTCACAAAGCACCGAGCTGATCTCCCTGTGCTATGTGGCTGCTTCCCACTAGCTATCTCTTTTATATTTGGTAGTGTATATATGTCCCTGCCACTCTCTCACTTCATCCCAGCTTACCCTTCCCCCTCCCCGTGTCCTCAAGTCCATTCTCTACGTCTGTGTCTTTATTCCTGTCCTGCCCCTAGGTTCTTCAGAACCATTTTTTTTTTTTTAGATTCCATATATATGGGTGAGCATACAGTATTTGTTTTTCTCTTTCTGACTTACTTCGCTCTGTATGACAGACTCTAGGTCCATCCACCTCACTACAAATAACTCCATTTCATTTCTTTTTATGGCTGAGTAATATTCCATTGTATATATGTGCCTCATCTTCTTCATCCATTCATCTGTCGATGGACACTTAGGTTGCTTCCATGTCCTGGCTATTGTAAATAGAGCTGCAGTGAACATTGTGGTACATGACTCTTTTTTTTTTTTTTTTTTTTTTGCTGTTTGTGGGCCTCTCACTGTTGTGGCCTCTCCCGTTGCGGAGCACAGGCTCCGGATGCGCAGGCTCAGTGGCCATGGCTCACGGGCCCAGCCGCTCTGCGGCATGTGGTATCTTCCCGGACTGGGACACGAACCCGTGTCCCCTGCATTGGCAGGCGGACTCTCAACCACTGTGCCACCAGGGAAGCCCTACATGACTCTTTTTGAATTATGGTTTTCTCGGGGTATATGCCCACTAGTGGGATTGCTGGGTCATATGGTAGTTCTATTTTTAGTTTTTTGAGGAACCTCCATACTGTTCTCCATAGTGGCTGTATCAATTTACATTCCCACCAACAGTGCAAGAGGGTTCCCTTTTCTCCACACCCTCTCCAGTATTTATTGTTTGTAGATTTTTTTTGATGATGGCCATTCTGACTGGTGTGAGGTGATACCTCATTGTGGTTCGGATTTGCATTTCCTTAATGATCAGTAATGTTGAGCATCCTTTCATGTGTTTGTTGGCAATCTGTATTACCTTCTTTGGAGAAATGTCTATTTAGGTCTTCTGCCCATTTTTAGATTGGGTTGTTTGTTTTTTTGATATTGAGCTGCATGAGCTGCTTGTAAATTTTGGAGATTAATCCTTTGTCATTTGCTTCATCTGCAAATATTTTCTCCCATTCTGAGGATTGTCTTTTCATCTTGTGTATGTTTTCCTTTGCTGTGCAAAAGCTTTTAAGTTTTATTAGGTCCCATTTGTTTATGTTTGATTTTATTTCCATTACTCTAGGAGGCGGGTCAAAAAGGCTCTGCTGTGATTTCAGTCATAGAGTGTTCTGCCTATTTTTTCCTCTAAGTGTTTTATAACACGAAAGACCCCGAATAGCCAAAGCAATCTTGAGAAAGAAAAATGGAGCTGGAGGAATCAGGCTCCCTGACTTCAGATTATACTACAAAGCTACAATAATCAAGACAGTATGGTACTGGCACAAAAACAGAAATATAGATCAATGGAACAAGGTAGAAATCCCAGAGATAAACCCATGCACGTATGGTCACCTTAGCTTTGATAAAGGAGGCAAGAATATACAATGGAGAAAAGACAGCTTCTTCAGTAAGTGGTGCTGGGAAAACTGGACAGCTACATGTAAAAGAATGAAATTAGAACACTTCCTAACACTGTACACAAAAATAAACTCAAAATGGATTAAAGACCTAAATGTAAGGCCAGGCACTATAAAACTCTTAGAGGTTCCTGCATTTTAAGTACTGTTAATTTTGCCTATTGTTGTTTGGGGGCTCTGTCCATATCCACAAAGTGAAGTCATTGGACAAAATAGCCTCTAAGCTTCCTACTGTTATATTGTGTTCTGAGATTCCAGATGGTACCTTTGTAATGCCCGCAAGTGTGCTTGCTACTTGGATTTGACCAACTTAAATGAAGAAAATGACCTAAAGCTGGTGTCTTAAGTTCAAATCCAGGATCCTCAACTACATTACGTACGAGGAACACTCCTCAGAAATAATGATGCTGTTTACCCTGGATTCCCTTTTATGAACACCCCCTCCCCATACTAGGACTACTTATTAATGATTGTTAAATATAAGCATGGGACTCTGTTTATAGCAATTACTTCTAAAATTTCCCCTCTGTCATCAGTACCTCCTTACTCCAGTTTATCCTACAAACTACCAGAAATTTAATTTTCCCATGGATTTCCTTCCAGATGCTCAAAAATGCATCTGAGCTCTTCGTTGGTTATGGAATAAAATCCACATTCCTATATATGCAATTCAGGGCTCCTGCTCTTTCTTTCCAAATTTGTCACTGAACATATTCTATGCATAAAACCTCTGTTCCAAGCAGGGTGAAAGCTTTGTTGTTGCTCCAGGGTGGAGGAAGATGAGGTGCTTTCCTACCTGCATGCCTTTTCTCACACTGGTTTCCCTGCTCACTCATCCCCCTTCTTATGTTTTGCGATGGAAATTCTTCCCATTTTTTTTTTACAGTCAGCTTTAATCCACTCCTCCATCCTGCCTGATTCTCCATAGCCCACCATGATAGCTCTCAATTACTAGGTAGATACTGTAACTAGTTCACCAACAACATTTAGCCGTAGATGTGTTTCAGATAATTATACATTGGGCACTTAGCGGGAACTGCCTACCAGTGCTGGGGTGTGTTTTTCTTATTTTCTTATGAATTGAACTGCTTTATGATCAGTCTAAAACGTAGAAGGTGATTGCTTCTGAAAAGTGGGATGCATCTTTTCTTTGTTTCTTGGCATTTTTCCTATTAGGAATGGAAATTGAGCAGATTAAATAGGACTCAATCTTGAATCTACAAATGACACCAAACCTGAAATGATGCTGAGGTTGGAAGCGATTTAGTTCACTTGAATTTTATTTGGGAGATAATGTTTTCCTTCTGGGAAGAGAAATGCTAATGAAAAAAATCACCTCCCGACTACAACTCAGAAGTAATAGGAATCTGGCCAGAAATACGATCTTATGAAAACTCTCCAAGCAAAGCATCTTATACTCATGTCTGTGCCTTTGGATTGACATTCTGATGTTTGCCTTTCTCTGGTTTCCAGAGATCAGGGTGGAGAGAGGCGCCAGGGTAACAAGCCAAATAGGTCTATTATGGGATGTCATGCTCACTGGGCATGAGTGCTGTCTCCTAGGACATTTATAGCGTTTATTACTCAGCCCAACTTTAATAACACATGGACAAGCCTGGGGCAATTTGTAAAGGATCTGAGAGTTTTTTGTTATGAATGTCTGTATTATAGAATTAGTGAGTCTCAGGATTGGACTGGATTGGAAAGATGATCTCATCAAAGGGGCCCCAGCTCTCTACTAGAGAAGAACTGCTTTTAATATCCCTGACATTCTAAATGGTCATGGGTATGGGGGGACCATTTATAAGAATAAGTTGGCAGATGGTGACTGTTAAGTTGTAAGTTGGGATATGGGCAAAAATGGCAAATACTAACTCTACCTTTTCCTTTGGAGCCATGGAGAGATGAGACAGGCCAGGAGTGACCAACCATCCTAAATTTTCTGCTACAAACCATAGAGAGGAGAATGGGGTTCAGTGATGTTAGCCAATGAAGAAAGATTCCAATATCTTCTAGATCAGTGGTTCTTTTTTTTTTAAATTGGAGTACAGTTAATTAAATTTATTGGAGTATAGTTGATTTACAATGTTGTGTTTCTGCTGTACAGCAGAGTGAATCAGTTATACATACGCATATATCCACTCTGTCTTAGATTCTTTTCCCATATTGGTCATTATAGAGTATCGAGTAGAGCTTCCTGTGCTATATAGTAGCTCCTTGTTGTTTATCTATTTCATATATAGTAGTGTGTATATGTCAATCCCAATCTCCCAATTTATTCCTCCCTCGCCCTTTCCCCCTTGGTAACCATAGTTTGTTTTCTACATCTGTGACTGTATTTCTGTTTTGTAAATAAGTGTATTTGTACCATTTTTTTTTTGGATTCCACATACAAGCGATATCACATGATATTTGTCTTTCTTTTTCTGAGTTACTTTGCTCAGTATGACAATCTCTGGTTCCATCCATGTTGCTGCAAATGGCATTATTTCATTCTAGATCAGTGGTTCTTAAACTTTAATGTTCATCAAGTCACGTGGAGATCTCGGTAAAATTCAAAATCTGATTCAGGAGTTCTGGAATCTGAGATTTGTTGGAAGCTTCCAGGTAATGCCAGTGCTGCTGACATACGAACCACATTTTAGGTAATAAGACTCTAGAATCTACCATACTGATCAATCCGCTGGGAATGGTGCCCCATGATAACCATCTCGAATAGAGAAGAAACGGACTCTTACCTCATAGTGATGAAAAGATTGATGAGTTATAGATGGTCAGAATTGAAAAAGAACTTTTAGAGCTAATCCAGTTAATTGGTTCCCAAATTTATTTTTTAAAAATTCTTTTTCTTTTAAAAGCAAAATTACACATAGTACTTCAGTATATTTAAAACAGCTCAAAGCTTTGAGCCTGGAGCCAACTCACCCTCCCTCGTCTCCCCTCAAAGACTCGTAGGTCATTTCCTTAGAACCCCAGGACTCTGAGTAGCACTTTAAAAACTGCTAACCTTATTCAATGCATTAGGAAATAGTAAGATGGAACCTAAATCCAAATCACAATTGCTAGTCTGATATTCTTTCTGGTATGCAAGGCATCATAACTTATTTATGACCTTGGTTTGGAGGCTAATTATCACTGATATGCTCTATCTCTGGTTATCTGCGCTTTGGTCAGCCTCTGACATAATACCTGATATTTGTTACATCCCTTGCACCCACAGCTAACGTTGGACTGGAGAAAGTCACTTAACCTTTCTGTGTCCCAGGTTTCTGTTCTATAAAATGAAGAAAATTATAACCTTCTCTAAATATGTTACCAGCACAGAGTGTCCAGAACCTTATGGGAACTAAATAAACGTTCAGTGAATGTAAATTAAATGAGGGCAGAGACTATATTTCGCCTGTCTACCATTGTAACCCCTATGAATGTCTTGCGTGGCACCCGTTATGAGCGGACATTGATGAATATTTGTTAAATGAAGAATGATGATACGGTATCGTAGGCAGGAAACTATTTTTGAAACTTGTGTTACAAAAATTGAAGGGATCACTAGGATGACATGATAAGTAAGCTCTAAAGCATCTATTTGCTCTGCTGGCTGTTGACAAAAGGGAACCATGTTATCTGTGTCTCTGGCATCTGGTTACTCACAACCTCTGACAAACAGCAATGATTGGAATAGACAGGGTTTAGTAAAAGTTAGGTGTAAATCTGATCCTTTAAAAAGGAATTAGAAAGGAAAATTTTTACATAATGTATAGATATGGGAAATGCATTTTAGATTGAGGAACAAGGGCAAATATATTTTGGGTGGAAAGTAAAGTAGTCGCAGATCATTTTACTTTCAAACTAGGCATGCGAGGGATTTTGTTAGCCTTCCTCTGAGAAACTGGAGAAGGCATCATGAAAGAAATGGAATTCTCAGAATTGTGCAGTTCCCAGCTCTTTGGCAACAGGTTAAAGCATTTGTCAGAGTGGAAGTCGAACTATCATCTGGCTTGTTTCTGGGCAAAGGCCGGTGTAGAAAACAATTGCACCTTCTGTAGAGAAATGCACAGGAGACAAGTATTGATACAAACTCTACTCATCCTGGTGTTATTCATCTCGTTGGGGACTAAGACATTTGGGACTCAGTGCGTGGGTGAATTGGCTGGGGCTGGACTGTGGGAAGAGGACTCTGCAGCCAGCGTGTGTACTTTAAACAACTGCACCAGGATTAATTTATCTCCTTTTCTTATTTGCAAAGCCTTGATGGAGAATATCCGCTGGTTCTGTTGGAGAAAAGAGACTTCCTGAGACATGATGTAATTCTTGCAAAGGGGAAACACATGTTGAGTTCTGCAGTGCAAAACAATACTGAGGTGCTGATAGCCGAGCTGTCAGGTCACATGACAGGATACAGTGGGGGTCAGGCAGCACTACCCAGGAGCCTTTGGGGCCTGGGGTGTGGGGGAGGAGAAGGGAAGAAAAGGTCTCTGAAGCTATTTAAATATAGAGGCTCCATTAAGTTTATGAGAGTCTGGAAGGAATGCTTTTCTGTTTTCAGTTAGAATGATCTTCCTCCTTGGAACACGACATAGCACACATGTGCTTCTTTTTTACCCCCAGAGACAGTAGGTACTTAGAGTGTTTGTGGAAAGAAAGTTTCAGTAAATCTGCATTTTAAAATCCAGTAAAATAAATGACGATTTTTATCAGCAGTGTCCTTCTTAATGAATTTCTCATAATCATACATGACTAATGCAGCTATCGTGGAGTAGTGGGCTAAACCTTGGTACTAGGGCTTTAAGGTTACTCTAGATCTTATTTTGCCTGAACAGTTAAAAATTAGATACATGTCCATAGGTGTCAGCAAGTGAGAAGTCAGGGTTTCGCTAGGCAGCAGAAGACTAAGGTGATAACCTATTTATGTCTCTGAATCTCTGATCTCTTAATCTAGCTAGTATTGACAAGCTGCATAGCCCTGTATTTGGTGCTATGGTATTAGATAATACAATAATTACAAAGGTGAGAATAACTCACTTTCTTCTTTAAATAGTTATTTTTTTAGTTGATGAGATCATAAAAATATAAGACCTTGCTACTCAACAGTGGCATCCTCTCAGACTAGAAGCATGGACGGCACTTGGGAGCTTGTAAAACTACAGAGCTCAGATTCCACTCCAGGTGGTCCATAGGCACGTTAAAGTTTGAGAAACCCCGGAGTAATGTATTACGGGAACATAAAAGAAGAAGAAATGACTTGTGGAAGGATGCGAATGGAAGACTTCAAGAGAAGTTGGCACTGAGATGGGCTTTGAAAAATGGGTATCTAGAAATACGCACAAAGACTCAGATGTGAGAAAACAGTGGATTAGAGAAAGGGAAATAATCCAATAGGCAAATGTATTGTGGGGAAAGTGGAGATGAAATTGAAAGATCCTTTGGGGCAGATTACCATACTAGAAGTTTGGGCTTTTGTATCAATAGTATAGATTTAAAAACATGATTTTTTTTTATTAGTTGTTTTTTTTTTTGGCTACACTGAGTCTTTGTTGCTGCGCGCAAACTTTCTCTAGTTGCGGCGAGTGGGGGCTACTCTTTGTTGCGGTGCGCGGGCTTCTCATAGCAGTGGCTTCTCGTTGCAGAGCATAGGCTCTAGGTGTGTGGGCTTCAGTAGTTGCAGCACGCGGGCTCAGTATTTGTGGCATGTGGGCCCTAGAGCTCATGGGCTTCAGTAGTAGCGGCACGCAGGCTCAGTAGTTGTGGCTCGCAGGCTGTAGAGCACAGGCTCAGTAGTTGTGGCACATGGGCTTAGTTGCTCCGTGGCATGTGGGATCTTCCCAGACCAGGGATCAAACCTATGTCCCCTGCATTGACAGGTGGCTTCTTAACCACTGTGCTGCCAGGGAAGCCCTCTCTGTATACTTCTAAACTTTTCTCTTTATTGATGGTTTTTGGCAGTTTGATTATGATGTGAATTCACGTTTCTTAAAAATCATATTTGGAACAACTTCCGTCACTACTACTTTAAATACATTTTCTGTCCTCCTTCTCTCCTTTTGGGGTTCTTGACTATACATGTAGTAGTCGTTTGACATTGTTTCATAGGTCATCAAGATTCTGTTCATTTAATTTTTTTTCTCTTAAACTTTAATCTGGAGAGTTTTTAGTGCTGTGTTTTCAAGTTTACTGATATTTCTTCTAATACGCTGTAATCCAGTAAATATTTTTCTATCAGATATTGTAGTCTTCTTTTCTAGAAGACCCATATGTATGTTTTGTTTTGTTTCATTTTTTTACGTCTTTCATCTTTTCCCATATTTTGTTTCTTTTAATTCAAGGTTTAGTAAACTATGGCCTATGGGCCAAATTGAACTGATGATCTGTTTTTGTATGGCCTGTGAGCTGGGAATGGGTTTTATGTTGTAAAAGATTATTTAAAAAAATTGAAAATATGCAACAGAACATATATGGTCCATAAAACTGAAAATATTTGATATCTGGTCCTTTACAGAAGGATTTTGCTGATCTCTGCTTTAAATCCCTGACTTAAATCATATAACAGCTGTTTTAAGGTCCTTGGTTCCTAATTCTGTGACCTCTGTAATCTCTAGGTCTGCTTCTATTGACTAATACTTTCCTTCTCTGCTGCTGCTTTGAAGGCTAGTAATTTTTTATTGGATGTTAGGCATTATGTATGTTATGCTGTTGAATATTTGCATCTTGTTGTCTGTCTTTAAAAAATCTGAGGCTTGCTTTGGCAGCCTGTTTCATGACTTACGGATCAGCTTAATACCTCTCAAGGCTTTGTTTTGGGGCGAGTTTAGCCCTACCAGCAGGGTGTGACTTTCCTCAGTGCCCTCCGTGTTCAACAGGGTCTCTCCATTCTGGTTGATCGTCCCTGGAATATCTTCTAGGTGTGTGTGGGCTCAGGGAATTGCTCAGCGTGTGGCTCCCTGGAAGTGAGTCAAGTTTATCCTGCCATGTAGAGTTTTATTCTAAACTTGCACAGATCAGTATTGAGCCAGAGGCTGCCCAGAGGGGCAGGTGTGTAGATTTTTGGAGCTCTCTCTTTGCCTGCTTCCTTCCTTTTCCGTGCTCTTTCCCACAGGTCCCATATTCTTTGTCGCAGATTACTTCTGACTCTTCAGCTCGGTAGAACCCTGGGTCTGTGCTTGGGTTGCCCCACCTCACCTCTGCAGCAGCCTGAACATTGCCTCCAGAGAGAGAGAGAGACGGTGCATCGTAGGGCTTTAACCTTGCTCCTTCCCTTCTCTCATGAATTGCAGTTCTGTGCTGCCTGGGCATTCCAATCTCAAAATATTTGTTTCATGTATTTTGTTTACTTTCTAGCTGTTTACAGTGGGAGGGCGAGTCTTGTGCCGGTTACTCTTTCATGGGCCAAGAGCATGGGCATTTGAGTCAGACTTGTTTTCTGGTTCTGACTCTGTACTCACTAGATGTGTACCTTAGGCTAGTCATTAACTTCCATAAGCATCATTTTATCATCTGTAGAACAGAGATAGTAAGAGGACGTTTTGTTGGAGATTAGAAGGAAGTCAGTTGTTCAGTGTCATACAGT
The DNA here is from genome assembly GCF_011762595.2 of Tursiops truncatus. NCBI lineage: Eukaryota > Metazoa > Chordata > Mammalia > Artiodactyla > Delphinidae > Tursiops > Tursiops truncatus. Next base: position 10,673,145 of record NC_047041.1, read on the forward strand.
AAGCGGTAGAGTTGGTCTCCCTCCCAGGAACTCCGTCTCCAAAGCGCCTGTTTTGTGTCAGCACTGACCTTGGTTAGCTCGCATAGAAATGGTTGAGCCACAGAGACCAGAAAGTCAAAGGGCCCCAGAAAGGGCCACATTTGTGCAGAATGTGTTACAGGAGATGAAAGGTTCTGAAGTCATGATTAGATCTGAATGGATGCTCAGACTGGAGCAGAAGTTTGTAGCTTGCTGGGGGCAGACACTGTGTGTAATGGTGAGGCATATGCCAAATGGTGAGAACAACGGGGTTTCTTCCTTACCGAGCACTCGGTTATGCTGTAATTGATTCAACCAATATGGTTCTGATTGTTCCCATTTTCCACTCTCTCCCCTCACCCACACCACTGGGGTGCTTCAGTCAGACCCACTCTACCCTTTCTAGCTGTCTACCATTCCCAGCTCTCTGCATGAAATATCACTTTAGTGCATGGGGCTCCTGCATGTCCCAAGTGGGTATTTAGTCCTTGAAAAGAGCATTTGAGTAAACATACAGTCAGCACTTTGAGGGGGCAGCAGTCCAAGACACGTCTGTCAAAGGGGGCATCAGGGTGGACTTCAGTTGTCCTGTGACTGAAGCCACGGCAGTGGGTCTGACAGGTGCCAGATGCATGAATTTTGATAGAAGATCAATTTGGATTATGATCCCATCTCTGCCGCTTCCTAGCTGGATTACACTGGGCAAATTACCTAACTTCTTTCAGTCTCCGTCTCTTAATCTGTGAAATGATGAAAATAGGTGCTTTGTAAGATTAAAGAAGATAGTGTATGCAACACACTTTGAACATAGTGGAATTGAGAAAAATAACATCCCTCTCGCCAAATAGTAACAAGAGAGAGTCTACCCACAAAAATCTAACTCTCAGATGTCCATTCCACTTCATTTCCTCCCAGATTCTTGGACAACTAGGAGCCCAGAGCCTGTGCTAATGTTGCTCTTATAACCAGCTTCATTCACAGACCTGATCCTAAATGGGGTTCGATCTGGCAAACAGAAACCAAATGCATTATTGATTGATTGCCATGCCACCTGGCATGTGGGATCTTAGTTCCCTGACCAGTGATCGAACCAGTGCCCCCTGCCTTGGGAGCGCAGGGTCTTAACCACTGGACCGCCAGGGAAGTCCCCCAAATGCTTTTTTTTTTTTTTTTTTGTGGTACATGGGCCACTCACTGTTGTGGCCTCTCCCATTGGGGAGCACAGGCTCCGGACACGCAGACTCAGCGGCCATGGCTCACGGGCCCAACCGCTCTGCGGCATGTGGGATCTTCCCGGACCGGGGCACGAACCCGTGTCCCCTGCATCGGCAGGTGGACTCTCAACCACTGCACCACCAGGGAAGCCCCCCCCCAAATGCATTTTTAAACAGAAAATTTAATGTTAGGAGTTTGTTAAATAGATATTGGAAGAATGAAAAGGCAAAAAAGGGACACAGAGGCAACATGGAGATGGTACCTGCAGGAAGCAGCTGCCATTCCTAGGGTGTTCCCTGGGGGAGGACAAGAGACAAGTTAGGAGGTTAGAACCCAAAGCTTAAAGAAACAACCCCAGGAAGCTGGGACTGAGAGGAGGGAGTCTGACCTTGCTGATGCCACAGTAGCTTGTTTTGGGGACCCTTTGGAAATGGGATTCAGGCATCTGAAGAAGGGGTACTGCTCAACTGGTGATGGTGCCTCTGAAGGGCCCTGTAATAAGTGAGAAACACCTGGATACTGGGCCAGTTGTACTGCATCTCACTGCCACCGCTGAGATGGAGAACTCGGTGGGCGACACAGAAACGGCAAGTAAGCAGGAAGAAAAAGCCCCTTCTCTAGGCTAACAGTCTATCGACAGAGCCCAACAGGTATCTGGCTGGCAGAGGAGAAGTGAGGTGTTCTGTATCCATGCCCGAGTGTCATGAAGCAGAGTCCAGGAGGGTGGATTTGGAGCTGAGAGGCAAGAGCTGAAAAAACCAGCCCTATGTGCTTTGTACTCCGATCAGTGACCTTTTCCTGATCTCCTTGACTCCCAACTCCCAGATGTGTTTCCTGTTTACAGGCTTGCCTCCATGCTAGAACTTGATATTTCGTCCCATTTACACAGCTCTGATCTTTGGGATTCTCTCCTTGATTAGGATTTGCATTAGTTAAGACTCTTTTGGGTGCAAGTCACAGAAGGCCAACTTGACCTAGCTTAAACTTTTGTTTGGAGCCTATGTTGGATAATAAAACCAGGAAAGACAAGGTGCACCTGGGGGCAGGTAAAATAAGGATGCCACACTTTTGGTATTCCTCCTCCATCCCTGGTCTGGTCTGATTTTTCTCTACAAGTTGGCTGAGTCTTTCCCCTTGTAGGCAGACTTCCTCACATGAATGGTGCATGGCAGCCTGTAGCTCTGGGCTCACAGCGTCACCACTGTGTAGAAAGAAAAGAGTTTTCTCTCTCCTAGCTCCAGAGTCAACAATTCCAGGGAATTCTGATGGGCTGGCTTTGGTCCTGGGCCCTCTCCTTGGACAAGGAAAGGAGGTATTATCTTTTTGGCTTAGCTGAAGTCTTATGTCCACCCCTGTGAATCTCAGAAGAAATGAGTGAGATCTTGGGAAAATAAGACCAATAGTTGTCCACTATAATTTTTAATCGTTTTTTAACTTACAGACAGGAATTCCCTCATTATTCCTATAAAACAATGACAGATGGAAATTGTATGCTGATAGGTGTGTTCTAGGCAATACCTTGATTGCATTGTCATTTCTGCACACACCAGGTAGTCAAGAGTCTAGATGGCATTTTTACAGGGTCCCTGTGAATCTTATTGTTGGACAGTTGGGGAAAGCAATAAATAATAGCCTCTCGCCATTTTTTTTTAGCCAGTGTTCTGAAACAGTTGGAGAAAATCATAGGCTCACCCTGATCTGTGACAATAAAGACAGGTAACCAGTTACCTGTCTCATTAAATCATTCATCTACTACCTTACTTAAAAGATAAGTCAGAAGAGCAGAAGTAAGAAAATACAGCCATAGGTTTATAAAGGGAGAATCAGTAAAGCAACAAATATATACCAATCCAGGGCTTAACCCCTAATGACATACTCATGTATTTAGGGAGACAAGATTAACACACAGCTTATTTGTTTATTTATTGAGGCCTCTCCCAGTGACTGTTCCAAATTACTCCATTCTTCTTAGGTCCTCAGTCCCTCCTTCTCTTACTTTCTCCTGCCTCTCCTTTATCCTTTTCCTTTCTTGCCTCTTGTTTTTCTGTATAAATGGAGGCCACCATGTCAGTCAGGTTTCAACCAGGAAAACAGACCCTGTACGAGGTATATAGTAAGAGATGGATTGCAAGGAATTGGTTTACATAATTGGGGGGGCTAGCTAGGCAAGTCTGGAGTCCATAGGGCAGGCTAAAAGGATCATATAAATCTCAGTCATTCTTTCCTCATTTAGTTTGCTGTCATAATTACTTTTCATCTGAATTATTCTTTAAGGTTTACCAGCTTAAACCCTAGAGCTGCTCTTGATTCTTCCCACTTCCTGTCTTCTATACCAGTCAGTTAATAAGGTCAGTGTTTTTTTTATTCCTGATAATTGTAACATTGGTCCATCCCTTTCCATTCCTATTGCCACCTCTCTAGTTGGAAACCCTGGTACCCATTCCTGGACTATTTTGTTAGACTTTTATTAACAGATACCTGGCTGTTTTTGCTCTCCAATTCTTCCTATATAATACCACCAGAGTATTTGTCTCCAAATGCTATTTTTAGTATGCTGCTCCGCTAACAAGATTTTTCTTTGAGTTAGAACTGTATGTATTGACCTGGAGGGATGTCCATGGTAAATTGTCAGATTAAAACAGCATGTTGCAGAGTACTGTGCATGGTTATATGCTATTTTTAATTAAAACTTGATCTGTTGGAATATATTTGTGTGTGATTATATGAGCATAGAAAAAAGGGTGGAAGAGGTCATGCACTGAACTATTAACACTAATTCATTGATTATCTAGGGAAGTAGTTCTGACGGTGACTTCACATTGGAATCATCTGGATAACTTTAACAAGTACAGAGATTTCATTAGATGGGGGTGTGGCATGGGCATCAGAATTTTAAAAAGTTCCATATGTGAGTCTAATGTGTTGAGAACCATTGGTCTTAGAGGATTAATCTGGATGAAGTGACTTAAGTGTTTCTACGAATTCAAATACATGTACTCACAACTCAGTGAAGACTTCTGTAGCCCAAAATGTGTGTGACTTTGCTTAGTCACATGAGCAGAGAAAAAGCAGCTTGGCTTAAAGATATACTACAGGTCTATAAAAGTGGATGAACAAAAGTTATATGTATATACCAAGCATCTATGTATATTACATAGCTGCACCCACATACATATATATGTATGTATATTTGATATTTGATTATGGATTCCTATGAGGAGATTACGTGATTATTTTGGAAACCAGTATGTTTAAATTACAAGTGTTTTTGTTTGTATTTTTGTTTTCTTTTCTTCCATATGACATCAGTGGCAGAGGTCTTTCCTGGTGCAGTCCCTGTACCTGACACTAGAGGGAGGAGGCCTGAGTATTGATATCTGATTAAAAGGCAGCTTTGCTGAGGAGGATGTGTGTGAATGTTATCTAATCATCACTAAATAGGAGTCCGGGTTTGCTGTGATTTCCTTTTCTCAAAGCCAAATAACCCAAAATAGACATGGGAGTCTATAGAGACACACTTAAATCATGTTTCACAAGGGACAGGTTAACTGATGAATTCGTGTAAGTGAGCCAGGAAGCCATTGGTCTTGTCTTAGGTCCTGACCCATGGTTTCCAGGGTTTCTAAGTTTGCTCAAACCTAGAGAACAGCTTAGGCTGTGAAACCAATGGCAAACTCCTTCCCCCATTCCAAGTTTAGAAACTTTGCCCATTATTTCTGCTTTGATCTGGGACTCTGTTCCGTTTCTGATTGAGTCATTTAACCATGTATAAGACCCTGAGACCAGAAGCTCATATCTACGTAAGATTCACTCCACAAAAATTTGAGTGTTAGGTGATATTTGGAGAAGGCACATGGTCTCTGTGAAAGGGGCAGGCTGGCCCCTGGAGTTTCTGGGACATCTCGTTATCTCATGTTCAGAGTCCTTAATGATCTCCAGTGTAATTAAGAAGTGGATGAGCACTGTGGCCACAAGGCTGAGATGTATTCAGTGATGTGCTGGGCTGGCTCACACTGGCCCATAAGAGATGACTTACATTTTCAGGAATTTTGCTAGTTGGTAGTTAAACCTGGATATTCTTTTTTTGTAGTATGTTATACTTTTAAACCTAAATTTTCTTAAAAAAATTTTTTTTTGGAGTATAGTTGATTTACAGTGTTATGTTAGTTTCAGGTGTACAGCAAAGTGATTCAGTTATACATATATCCATTCTTTTTTCAGATTCTTTTTCCATATAGGCCATTACAGAGTATTGAGTAGAGTTCCCTGTGCTATACAGTAGGTCCTTAATAGTTATCTATTTTATATATAGTAGGGTGTATATGTCAATCCCAATCTCCCAATTTATCTCTCCCCCAAAGAGGAATATTCTTAAAATATATAAACTTACAATAAATCACATAAAATTATACTGAATTACATTAGGAACAAAAAATACTATCACTTACCACTTCCTAATTATTTTAGTACATTTTGCTATTACCTATGCCCATGAGGTTATTTATATCTGTTATATCTGCATGATGGAAATACTATATGCTGGTATGATGTTCATCTCTTCCTAACTCTGCGTTCAGTGACATCACATTGGTAGCTTGAAATTGGCCACCCTGGGCCATAAGACAGCATGACAGGCTACCGTGGAGGTTACACAACCCAGTTCTCCCATAGTCACACTATGGTGATTTTCGCCTACTTAATTGCCTACATGACTAGCTACAAAAATGGCTCAGGGTCAGAAGATGGTTAGGTCATGCAGTTTGGCACACGCAGCAAGGACATGCCAGGATGTCTGAGCCCAGGATGGGACTGCCTCTCCGAACAGCTATGGATACAGGAGTTTAGGAAGAGTCAGTGAATGAAAGCATACTGAGAAGCAATTGGTTACACAGGATTTAGGATATAGAGTATTATATATTTATTATTTGTCAATTATATACTATACATCCTTTGTATCAATAAAATTTTAATAAACACACATGCATACATCTATACTTTTTTTTTTTTTAAAGGGCTGTTAAACAGTTACCAGCATACTACTAGATGCCTTCCATTATAGAGTCTTGTTAACAAGATAACCTGGATCCAAAGGAAAAGGTGCAGGAAAAGAAGGGGAAAGGGTAATTTGTCAGTGGCTTCTGGGTTACAAACCTTGAGAAAAATTCCAGGAAAAGGACCTTCATATGTAGGCAGGGACCCAGTGCTAGATGGCATAAGACCCCATAAGCCTGTAGAGAGGAAGTCTGAGATGTGCAAGTTTCCCACCTTTGATAGGGGATCTAAACAGCAGATCTCTTTAAAGACATCAACATAGATATCACTCTGAAAGCGTACAGGAGAGAAGCAGGGGGCTGGAAGAAAATGGATTCTCCCTTAATTTTTTCCCTCTTTCCTTCCCTGCAGAATATCTAATTTACTTGTTAAAGCCATCCTCACATTGTTTATCCAAAGTGTCTATTTTCTGGTTCTAATTGATACTAATTAAAATCAAAATAAAATTACGACTGTAAAACTTGGCTGGGGTTTTGAGCCACTGCCAGCATGCCCACAACCAGTGAGAGTTACTCTACCAACGCTCCTGTTTGGAAACTCCAGGTATTTTAATAGTGAATAGATGTGGGAAAAAAAGAGAAAAAACAGTACTTTCATTCTAAAATTTCTTTCCAGCTGCTGTTATGAAACATAACAACAATAGAACCTAACTGATTCTTTATTGAGACTGAGGATTTTGTTCAAAAATCGAAAAGTAAACGTGGTATGTGTGAATAAATACTGATATGAATCTGGAATCGTTAAATCAGTTGTTTAGCATTCGGTGCTAATGAGGCTGGACTCCTGGGTTCTGTTCCCCTACAGACGGGTTATCTTTACCTGGAGGAAAAACTCTGATCCTCAATTAGGAAGACATTCCTATTGGCAGAGTTGTCTTGCAGGTGCAATAATGGGTCATTTGGGTACTGGGCAAGAGTCCATGAATGGTTCAAGGCAAATCAACTACCACCAGTCCTGGAAAATAACTCAAAAGTCCACCTTTTATTGAGGGTAGGTCATTAATGGTTTGCTAATATACCCTACTATAGCACTGAGTTGAGTATAAAGCTATGTCTTAAATCATACCCAGAGGAGATTGTTGGAAGTGTCACAAGTTCAAGAGGTGTAGTAGAAAGAACATACAGCTTTGATTTAGATGTCAGGGTTCTGCCACTGGTAAGTTAATTTTTATTACTATATGCTAGACATCATATTAAGTGACTTATATTTTCTTATTTACTCGTCTCAAAAATCTTGTGGGGTAGGTACTTCTGCAGCTTTCTTTCCTAGATAAGAAGAGGTTAAGTAACTCAGTTGATGTTACATAGTTAAGCAAGTGAGCTGGCATTTGAGCTTCGGTCTGTAGAATTCAAAACCCAGCGGCTTAACCTCTCTACTCTCTTGTCTCTACCCCAGATACCTTGTATTTAAGGTAGAGTTGCTTAACTGCTCTGAGCCTTGGTTTCCTCTCTTATATAATGGTGATAATAATGCCTGATTTTCGCACTTGAACAGTACAAGAGTCATGCAGTAGTGTAGGTGTATCATAAAAGGTTGTACAAATATAAAGCATTATAATTCTAATATTGGCATGAATCCTAAAAAGAACATTATATAGCAAGATTAGTATTTAAATGCAATACAAATAGGTCAGCATTTATCCTTGGCCAATGTTTCTGATCTACTCATTTATCAGTTTATTTATTTTTTTTAACAGATCTTAGTTGAGCCACTTGAGTGGTAGAAAAAATACTTGACTTTGGAGTTAATCAGTTAGGAAATTCTGAGGATAAACTCTTGCTTTAACAAATTTATTTATTTATTTTTGGCTGCGTCGGGTCTTTGTTGCTGCCCACGGGCTTTTTCTAGTTGCCGCGAGTGGGGGCTACTCATCGTTGTGGTGCGTGGGCTTCTCATTGCGGTGGCTTCTCTTGCTGTGGAGCGTGGGCTCTAGGCTCGCGGGCTTCAGTGGTTGTGGCACTCAGCCTTGGTAGTTGTGGCTCGTGGGCTCTAAAGCACAGGCTCAGTAGTTGTGGCGCACGGGCTTAGTTGCTCCGCTGCATGTGGGATCTTCCCGGACCAGGGCTCGAACCCGTGTCCCCTGAATTGGCAGGCAGATTCTTAACCACTGCACCACCAGGGAAGTCCCCACACAATAATATTAGAAATGTAATTTGGAGATGCAATTGTGAATCAAGCTTTTCTGAGTCTGCCCTGATGCCTACACAACTGTTTTCCATTTCACAGTTGAAGTGCCACGTGGGAACTATTTCCCTTGCAAAATGTCATCATATTTATTTCATAAGTACTCAAATTCTCAACGTGGCTCTTGTCCTCAAAGAGCTTCCTCTAGGGGCTTCCCAAGATCCCACATGCCGCGGAGAGGCTAGGCCCGTGAGCCGTGGCCGCTGAGCCTGCGCATCCGGAGCCTGTGCTCCGCAACAGGAGAGGCCAAAAAGAGCTTCCTCTAGATCTGTGGACCAAAAAAATGTGTACACTTAAAAAGTTGAAGAACATAGCCTAGAATTACTGCCAGGGAAATGATACATAGAACCACAAATGCATTTCAAAGAGAAAGTTCTTTTTTCCAAAAATACCTCAGGGAGATGGTGAATGTCCATCTTTGTCTTTAAGGATGTGTAATATTTGGATATGATAAAAAAGAGGGACGTTCTAGGCAGGGATCGAAATGTGAATAAAGGTCTAAGAGGAATTTGCAGAGTACATTTAGTTAGTAATGAGTATTAGCAGCGTGTTAGGGGTATGTTGGGGACCACAGGGAGATGAGTCTGGAAAGGGGTATTGGGACAGCACAGAAGGCCTTTAATGTTGTACAAAGGAATTTGAATTTTGTCCTACAGAGGATGGTGACCAACTGAAACGTTGACAGCTGGGGAGTGCCATGAACACAGAGGGAAGATTTATCTGGTGGTGCTGAGACAGTAAGGACAGATACTGAAGCCAAAACAGTAGTTAGAAGTTTATTCCAATAAATTGTTAGGATCATGGCCAAAAGGACACATGTCAAAAAATGTTAAAGAGGGAGGATAAGAAACCTTTGTGAGTTAGAGACAGGGAAAATGCAAAGATGCTTTTCCAAGTGGGTAACGGTAAGATTAGTGGTCATATGACAAAAATAGAACAATAAGGAGATGGAATTTGGGGAGGAAAGCAGGAGGGAACTTTGATGTAAGGAATTTGCTTTTAGTCTTAAGACTTTTGATGTGATGTTGAAGTATACAAGTAGAGATGGCCAGGAGTGAAATAAATATAAAGGTGCCAAGTACAGAAATCTGAATTCTGGTGGTGCTGAAACCCTTGTCTGACAGCTTGAAACTGTGAAACTAAGAGGTTCTGAATAATTTAGATGACAAACACTTTAAAATATAAAATCCAACTTGTCACTAGTTATTCAGATTTTATTTTAGTCTCATAATGAACTGGAGAAAGAATCTACTGTCCCATGTATTTTTTTTTTTTAGTTTATTTTTGGCTCCGTTGGATCTTCGTTGCTGCACGTGAGCTTTCTCTAGTTGTGGCGAGCGGGGGCTATTCTTTGTTGTGGTGCATGGGCTTCTCATCGCAGTGGCTTCTCTTGTTGCAGAGCACGGGCTCTAGATATGCGGGCTTCAGTAATTGCAGCACGCAGGCTCAGTAGTTGCTGCATGTGGGCCCTAGGGTGCACGGGCTTCAGTAGTTGCGGCGCGTGGGCTCTAGGGCACATAGGCTTCAGTAGTTGTGGTGCGTGGACTTGGTAGTTGTGGCTCGCGGCTCTAGAGCACAGGCTCAGTAGTTATGGCGCACAGGATTAGTTGCTCCGTGGCATGTGGGATCTTCCCGGACCAGGGATCGAACCCATGTCCCCTGCATTGGCAGGTGGATTCTTAACCACTGCGCCACCAGGAAAGTCCCCATGTATTTTTACATGTAAGGAAAAATGATGGTTTTTAAAAGTCATTAATCCCCTCTGAACCCAGCTGGTAGTATTTTTTAAAGTGAGGGATAATTCATATACTGTAAAGTGTAAAAATCTAACGATGAATTTTACACACACACATTAACTACCACCAAGATCAAGATAGTAGAACGTTTCCAGCACCCCAAAAAGCACCCTGGAAAGTCCTCTCCCAGACCACACTCCCAAGGATAACCACTATTCTGACCATCCACATAGATTATTTTTGCCTGGTTTAAAAAAAAATGTATTTTTTTCCTTTGGGCTTAAATGCATTGTTCCAACATTTTATTATGGAAAAATTTAAACATACATCAAAGTGGAAATAATTTTATAGCGTACATCCATATATTTACACCCCAATTCTACCGTTAACATTTTATTGCAGTTACTCTTTGAGATTTAAATTTCTCATCTTGATTTTGTTCTCTGTTCATCTCATCTGTTTTTTGATACTTTTATCCTTTTATACTATCTTCTTTTCTGATTAATTATTCTTTACAATCTCACTTTACATTTTATCTCTATTATTGGCTTATTACCTATACTCCCTATTCTAGTAGTTTCTCTAGGGTTTATTTTAATTTAATATTTAAGTCCACTTTTAAATAACATTAAGCTACTTCATGTATACTTCATGTATAATAAAAGACGCTTAGGACAGTTTACTTCCATTTCTCCTGTTCCTTGTACTCTTGGTGTTGTACATTTTGCTTCTGCAAATGTTATAAACCTCATAATACATTATTATTTTTACTTGAAAGAGTCATCTTTTAAAGAAATTTAGAAAATCATTTAAAAAAGTATCTTTTATATTTACACACATATTTAGCCATTTTCAGTGTTCTCCATTCCTTTGTGTGCAGCCCAATTCCCAATTTCTATCTGGTATTGTTTTCCTTCTGCCCAGAGAATTTCCTTCAGTATTTCATGTAATGCAAATCTGCTGGTGATGAATTAATTAAGTTTTGTTTGTTCAAAAAGTTTTTATTTTGTCTTTATTTATGAAAGATATTTTTGCTGGGTATAGAATTTTAGATTGACAGTTCTTTTCAGTATTTTAAAGGTGTTTCTCCCTTGTCTTCTCACCTGCATGTCAATTTTATCTTTGCTCCTCTGTAATGTATCTTTTTACTTTGGCTGACTTTAAGATTTTCTCTTTATCACATTGGTTTTCAACAATTTGATTATGATACGTCTTGGTGTGGTTTTCTTCATTTCTTCTACTTAAAAAAATTAAGCTTCTTTATGAGTTTTTAGTTTTCATCAAATCTGGAAAAATATCCACTATTAGTTCTTCATAAAATTTTTATGTCCATTATCTTCCCCCATTCCCCTTTTTCCATGGGACTCCAATTACACATATGTTAGACTGCCTGATATTTTTCCATGTGCACTGATGAACTGTTCATTTCCTTCAGTATTTTCTTCTGTGTTTCATAGCACTTAATAATGCTGTATCTTTATATTTAGTCATCTTTTTTCCCCTGCAAATTGTCTAATCTGCTGCTAATCTCGTTCAGTGTATTTTTCAGTTCAGATGTTTTTTTCAACCCTGAAAGTCTCATTTAAGGTTTTTTAAAAAGTATTTTCTGTTTCTCTACTCATCAGGATCATGTTTGCCTCCACCCTCTTGAAAATATGAAGTACATTTTTATACTTATACTAGCTTTTTTAATGTAACTGTTTGCTAATGCCACCATAACAGTCTGCTATTTCTGTCATCTGTATCATTTGAGTCTGTTTTTACTGATTTTTCCTCCAGGTTATAGATATTTCTTGATTCTTTACATGCTGGTCATTTTTATACAAAAATTATTTTTATTTGTGGTAAGATGTAAAGTACATAAAATTTATCATTTTAACTATTTTAAGTGTACATTTCTGTAGTGTTAAGTATATTCACATTCTTGTAAAAAAACAATCTCCAGGAGTCATCTTTTTTTTTTTTGCGGTACGTGGGCCTCTCACTGTTGTGGCCTCTCCCGTTGTGGAGCACAGGCTCCGGACGCGCAGGCTCAGCAGCCATGGCTCACGGGCCCAGCCGCTCCGTGGCATGTGGGATCTTCCCGGACCGGGGCACGAACCCGTGTCCCCTGCGCTGGCAGGCGGACTCTCAACCACTGTGCCACCAGGGAAGCCCCCTCCCTTCCTTCTTGAGGAAGGCCTGTATTGCTGTGAACTTCCCTCTAAGAACTGCTTTTGTTGCATTCCATAGATTTTGTAAGGTTGTATTTTCACTGTCTTTTGTCTTCAGGTATTGTCTGATTTCTTCTTTGATTTCATCATTGACCCATTTGTTTTTTTAGGAGTGTGTTTCCATGTGTTTTTCTTTTCCTGTTTTTCCTTCTGTGGTTGATTTCTAGTTCATACTGTTGTGGTCAGAAAAGATGCTTGAAATAATTTCTATCCTCTTAAATATGTTGAGGATTTTTTTTTGTGACGTAGTATTTGATCTGTCCTAGAGAATGTGCCATGCATGCTTGAAAAGAATGTGTTATTATTATTATTATTATTTTGCATGTAGTGTCCTGTAGGTACCAGTTAAGTTCAGCTCATCTATTGTGTCATTTAGGACCTCTGTTGCCTTACTGATTTTCTGTTTGAAAGATCTGTCCATTGATGTCAGTGGGGTGTTAGTCTCCTACTACTATTGTATTGCTGTGAATTCCTCCTTTTATGTCTATTAGTGTTTGTTTTATATATTTATGTGTTCCTGTATTAGGTACATATAGGTTAATGAGTATAATATCCTCCTGTTGTATTGATCCTTTAATTATTATATAGTGTTCTTTTTTGTCTTTCTTCATGGCCTTTGTTTTAAAGTCAATTTTGTCTGATGTGAGTATTGCTACCCCCCCTTTCTTGTTTCTATTTGCATGAAATACTTTTTTCCATCTCCTCACTTTGAATCTCACTTTCATCCTGAAGTGAGTCTCTTGTAGGCAGCATATTGTAGGTTCTTTTTTAAAAATCCAATCTGCCACTCTGTCTTTTGATCAGAGCATTTATCCATTAACTTTTAAAGTAATTATTGGTATGTGTTGCCATTTTAAATCTTGTTTTCCAGTTGATTTTGTAGTTCTTCTTTATTCATTTCTTCTTCTTTTTGTTTTTCCTTTTGTGGTTTGATGTTTTTCTTTTGTATTGTATTTGAGTTCCTTTCTTTTTGGTTTTTGTGAATCTACTGTATGTTTTTGATTTGTGGTTACCCTGTTTTTCAAGTACATTGACCCATAACTGTATCTACTCATTTTAAACTGATAGTCGTATAAGTTCAAACACATTCTAAAAGGTGTACATTTTTTTTTTACTCCCCTCTGTCATACTTTGTGATTCTGATGTCCTATTTTACATCTTCATGTTTATCCTTTTGCTGTTACTTGTAGTTATCATCGCTGTTACAAAAATTTTTTGATTGTTTTTTAATCTATGTACTGGCTTATTTATGTGATCTTCAAACCTTTTATATATTTGCTCTTTCTATTGTGATTTTCCCTTTCCTGTAGATTCTTGGTGCTTTTATATTTAGAGAAGATCTTTCAATATTTCTTTTAGGGTAGGTTTAGTATTGCTACATCCTTTTAGTTTTTGCTTGTCTGAGAAATTTTTTATCCCTCCTTCTAAATGATAATCCTGCTAGGTAGAGTATTCTCGGTTGCAGGTTTTTTCCTTTTAGGACTTTGCAGGCCAGAAGGGAGTGGCATGATATATTCAAAATCTCTGCAGGGAAATCAGCTGATAGCCTTATGGGGGTTCTCTTGTATCTGACTCTTCGTTTTTCTCTTGTTGTCTTTATTTATTTAAAATATTTATTTATTTATTTTCCTTATTTTTTTGGGCTGTGTTGGGTCTTTTAGTTATGGCGGGTGCGCGGTCTGCTTGGGCTTCTCTCTAGTTGTGGCATGCGGGTTTTCTCTCTCTAGTTGTGTGTGTGGGCTTCAGGGTGCATGGGCTTTGTAGTTGTGGCACGTGGGCTCCAGAGTGCATGGGCTCTGTAGTTTGCGGCACGTGGGCTCTCCCTTTGAGGCACGTGAGCTTGATAGTTGTGGCACGTGGGCTTAGTTGCCCTGCGGCATGTGGAATCTTAGTTCCCTGACCAGGGATCGAACCCATGTCCCCTGCATTGGAAGGTGGATTCTTTACCAGTGGACCACCAGGGAAGTCCCTCTCTTGTTGTCTTTAGAATCCTCTCTTTACCTTTTTTTTTTTTTAAAAGCATTGACTAATTTAATCCTCACATCCACAGTGGCATTGGTACTTTTTAAAATTAATTAATTTATTTTTGCTGTGTTGGGTCTTTGTTTCTGTGCGAGGGCTTTCTCTAGTTGTGGCACGCAGGGGCCACTCTTCATCGCGGTGCACGGGCCTCTCACTATCGCGGCGTCTCTTGTTGAGGAGCACAGGCTCCAGACACGGAGGCTCAGTAGTTGTGGCTCACGGGCCTAGTTGCTCCACGGCATGTGGGATCCTCCCAGACCAGGGCTTGAACCCGTGTCCCCTGCATTAGCAGGCAGATTCTCAACCACTGCGCCACCAGGGAAGCCCCCCTCTCTTTATCTTTAAACTTGCCATTTTAATTATGATTTGTCTCTGTATGGCTCTGTTTGGGTTCATCTTGTTTGGGATCCTCTGTGATTCCTGTACTTGGATATCTGTTTCATTCTTTAGATTTGGGAAGTTTTCAGCCATAATTTCTTCAAAGGCATGTTTGATTCCCTTCTCTCTCTTCTCCTCTGGAACCCCTGTTATGCTTAAGCTTTCCGTTGTTTCATTGATCTTCTGTGTTGCTTTCATTGTTTTTTCATTTGTCTTTCTGTCTGCTGTTCAGATTGGGTGATTTCCATTATTCTACTTTCCAGATCACTTATTCATTCTTTGCATTATTTAGTCTGGTATTCATTGCTTCTAGATCGTTTATTTTGGCAGTTGAGTTGTCTAGTTTTGATTGGTTCATCTTTATAGTCTTTGGTTACATTATCTACATATCTATCAATCTTAATTCCTTAGTATTTTTATTATCGCCTTTTTGAGCTTGGGCTCTAGTAGACTGGTGAGGTCTGTTTCATTATTTGTTCTTTCAGGGGGATTTCAGTTGCGGGTAGTTCCTCTGCTTTTTCATTTTACTTAACTTTCTCTGTCCCTGTGAATTTAGGAGAAATAGTTATCTACTCTGGTCTTGAAGGGGTGTTTTTATGTGGGAGTGTCCCTGTGTAAACTGTATTTTTGGTGGAAGGGCTGATTTTGGTATGGATGCCAGCCACGTCTTCCCTCATGGTGTGCTGGCTGTTATCCCCTTGATAAGGGGGTGGTTAGTGTTGTGGTGTCCAGGGCCTGTGCTGGATGTTGGGTGGGGCCTCTTCGTTGCTCTGTGGCTGTCATAGCCCTGTTGGGGGTGGGGTCTTCTCCCCATTTACTGGAGTGGAATCCTTGAGGGTCTGTTGTCATTGAATGCATGCTTTGTCCCAAAGGAGGTGACTGCTGAAGCAAGTGAGGCCTGTGTGGTCACAGCGAACCTGTGTGCCACCTGGTGCCCGTGTCCATGGTTCTGCCCAGAATCAGCCCAAGGTTTTAATCCCTTTCTCTGCTGTGTTTGTCCCAGACCTGGTGCTGGACTCTGGTGTGGAGTGGGCTGGTTCTGGGGGCCAGGGTGCTGTGGCTGCAGAAATTGAAGTGGTTGTGCTGCCACCTGGGAGCTGGGCTGCCTCTGTACCAGGGCTCTCCCAGGACCTGTCTGCCCCAGATCCAGCTCCAAGCTGTGGCGTGGGGTGGGTGGAGCTGGAATGCTCCCACTGGGAAATGAACCACTGTGTGTTCCTCCCCAGAGGTTGCGTACTTCTCCCCAGGAGACATGCATTTCTGCGGTGCCACCCAGTGTGTGCACCAACAAAGTCCAGTGTGGCTAGACCCCTCCCTGCCATGGGAGTGCTGACAGTGGGCTCTGAGGTTTGGCCTGGACCACACCCCAGGCCCTCTAGGCTGTCTTCCTGCAGTTAGACTGAGTCCTCTTCCAGGGTGCATCCACCCGAGAATCAATGCCTAGCCACTGTGTGTACCTGCAGCCCCACCTGGTACGTGTTTCAGACTAGGAAGTGAGATGAGGCAGCAGCTGTCAGTCCTGGTCTCTCTCAGCCCTGATTGCTAGCAAGCCAGCGTGCGCTCAATCCTTGCGAGCAGGGTCCAGGCGCCTCCAGCCCTCTCCCCGTCTTGGTGGACCTCCCAGCAGGCAAGGTGGTTCCCCAAGGTGAGTGCCTGACCCATGTGGACCTTCTCTCCTTCACAGATCCCTCCCAGGGGTGCTGGTCTCATGCTGATGCCTTTTTTCCCCCTATCCTATCGGTTATGTGGAGATCTTTCTTGCAGCTTTGGTTGTATAAGAGATCTTCTGCCAATTTCCAGTTGGTTTTCTGTGAGAATTGTTCTGCATGTAGATGTATTTTTGATGTGTTTGTGGGGGGAGGTGAGCTTCATGTCCTCCTGCTCTGCCATCTTGATTCTGTCTGCCTGGTCATTTTTAATTGAATGCCAGACATTACAAATTTTACCTTGTGTGCTGGATTTTGTTGTATTCCTTTACAGATGGAGGCTTTGCTTTGCGATGCATACAAATTACTTGGAATCAGTTTGATCATATTTTAAAACTGATTTTACTTTTTTTAGGGCAGCTTCTAAGCAGTCTTATGCTTAGGGCTAATTTGACCCCAGTACTGAGGCAACATCCTTTTGAGGACACTATCTAATGCTCCATGTATTAGGCAGTCTATCACTCAGGCTAATTGGAAAATAAACTGTTCCAGTCCTCTGTGAGCTTCAAGACTTGTTCTGACTCATGATTTCAGGTGGTTCTTTAATTGGCCTCTCACAATTTCCTCCCTCACATTTGCAGACCAGTACTGAAAGACGTGCGTGTACTCCCCGCCCCCCCGCCCAAAGATCTCTGAAGCGCTCGCTCTCAGATGCTTCCTCCTCTCTACTATTTTGTCTCTCAAATTCTAGCTGCCTTGTTGAATTCTGAACTCTGTCTCCTCCATTCAGTGAGGTACAACCTGGAAACTGTCTCCCCAGGTGACTAGCAGGGGAAATGATAGGACTCATCCCTTCTCTCAGCCATCACTCGTCCTCTCTCTCATTATTTAAGGTGAGAGGGTAGATTTAGTCTCTGTCACTCCACCATAGCCTTTACCTGTCATATATCCTCTTCAGTCTGATTGCTTTCACTCAGTATTATGTCTGAGATTCATTTTTATTATTGTACATATCAGTAGTTTTTTTTTCTTACTGTGTGGTATTCCATTGTATAAATATCCCATAATTTAAATTTTTTATTTCTTCCATTGCTGATGGATATTTGGGTTGTTTCCAGTTTTTGACTATTACAAACAAATTTCTTATGAACATTCTTATACATGTCTTTGGTATACATAAACACAGGATCTGTTTTTGAAAAGTAACTTCTGAAATCGTTTGGAAGACCAGATTGTATCAGGGCTTAATCCACCTATGTTTTTACCAATGATGAATCTTCAGAAAAAACTCATGACTTTGTAAATTGTTGTTAGGAGTGAAGGGAAGCTGTTCATCAAATATATTCCTGTACAATGTACCAAGAGAATTGTGTACTTCTATAATGCCATCCTTAAAGCTCAAAGGTAATGTAAAGGTCAGTTTACTGCCCACCTTATTTAAAAAATTACACAGTCACCCACATATCACCACAAAATAATGCACATATGCTGAGATCCCATGCAAAGACACAGAATACTATATAGAATAGTGTAACTTTAATTAAGATTTGGTATTGAATCCTTACTCTGTATCTCTCTGCTTATCCTTAAGCAAGTGATTCAACTACTTGCCTTAGTTTCTTAACTAGTGAATAGTGATATTCTTACACATCTTAGAGGTGTGAAGATTGGATAAGATAGCAGATGTCAAGCACCCAGAGTAGTGACTTTTCTGGGGGACACGCTAAGTTCTCAAAGAAAGATCAGGACAGAAAAACTATAGTTGAGAAAGGAAACATTCTTCCTGAGGAGTGTGTATGTAAGCAAAAACATGGCAATTTATTTGGCACCGTCCTAAAATGATGGGCTGTGAAGTTTGGCTAGAAGAGTGGGTTAAAAGTAGTAGTTATTGAAAGATTTCGGTGGAGAGACAGGTTGGGAGCAGATTTAAATATTATTACATGTCAAGATGAGTGGTTCAACTCTGTCTTGCGGGGGAGTGCTTTTTTTTGTAGGGAAGGAAAATGCACAAGTGTTTGGGGAGAGAAGCAGCTTGGCCAAGTTGAAAAGTTTGAAAAGAGAGGAGGCAGGAGGCACAGAAAATCTGTGCTTTCCATGGATGAGCGGACTCTGTGGGACACTTGCATTTTCTAAGAGAAGATCCTGTTGAACTAGTCAGGCAGACCTGTTCTCCGTTCTCTTCTTGGTCCCTTGCTTTGGGTGATTTCTTTCCCTTTTCTCTCTGCCAACTCATGTTCCAATCTTCCTTCTGAACCTGGCTCAGAATTCATCTCCACCAAAAGATCTGTTTGGTGTCTGGTCTATAACTGATTTTTAATTGGGGTCAGTGATCCATTAAAGAAAAATGGTGTCCTATTCTGAACTACAGGACTGACTGCCAAGAGATAAGCCAGAGTTTTGTAGACGGTGTTGAGAAACTGCATCAGTAAGTGTCAGATCAGCCACTCTCCAGAGGAAATCGGAGAGTGGATCTGATGGAAATGAAATCAACCCTTCTTCATTACATTTTCCTCTTTGTGTACTATTCTTGGGCTGGTGCCCAGGTCTGGGAAGAGGAGAATGAATATAGCTCTGAATGGGTGAGCTGTGAGTAAGCATCTGTGTTCTTGGATACCATAGCCTAGGGAGCAGGAGGAGGTCAGAGCCCTTAGGAGAGGAAATGGAAGGATTTTAATTAATGCAAGGTATGCCCAGCATGCAGGTCTAGGACAAATGGAAAAATCTGCAACAAATCTATTTATGAAAAACCTGTGAGGCTGCTCCTGTTTTATAACAGTAGAGTAAAAATAGGTCTTCAACAGTATTTAAGTTTGTATTTGGCTCAAATACATATTCAGTTCATTGCTTGGTCACTTCAATCAGTTTTCTTCATTTTCAAGTCAGTTTTATTGAAGTATAATTTACATAAATAAAATTCACTCTTTAAGTACACCGTTCAGTGAGTTTTGATAAATGTTTACAGTCGTGTAACCACTGTCACAGCCAAGATCTAGAACATTTCTCACAGCCCCTAAAAATTCCCAGTTCTTCTTTGCAGTAAATCTCATGCTTCTATTTCTATCCTCAGTTAATGATCTGATTTCTAGCGCTTTAGTTTTGTCTTTTCCAGAATGTTACATAAATCAAGTCTGGCTTCTTTCACTTAACCTAATGCTTTTGAGATTTATCCATATTGTTTTATATATCGGTATTATTTTCCTTTTTATTGCAGGGTGGTATTCCATTGTTTGAAAGTACGAAAATTTGTTCATCAGTTCACTACTTGGTGGACCAGTGGGTTGTTTCCAATTTTTGCTAATTAAGAATAAACTTGCTGTAAACATTTGCATTCAGGTCTTTGCATGGATACAGGCATACCTCTTTTTATTGAGCTTCACTTTATTGCCCTTCCCAGATATTGTGGGTTTTTTTTGTTTTTTACAAATTGAAGGTTTGTGGCAACCCTGCATCAAGCAAGTCTATCAGTGCTCTTTTTCCAACAGTATTTGCTCACTTGATGTTTCTTTGTCACATCTTGGTAATTCTATCAATATTTTAAACTTTTTCATTATTATATTTGTTATGGTGATCTGTGATCAGTGATCTTTGTTCCTACTGTAATTATTTTGGGACACTGTGAACCACACCTATATGACAGTGAACTTAATAAATGTTGTGTGTGTTCTGACTGCTCCACTGACTGGCTGTTCCTCCATCTCTCTCCGTCTCCTTGGGCCTCCCTATTCCCTGAGACACAATAATCTTGAAATTACACAAATTTAATAACCCTACAATGGCCTCTGAGAGTTCAAGTAAAAGGAAGAGTTGCATGGCTCTCACTTTAAATCAAAAGCTGGAAATGATTAAGCTTAGTGAGGAAGGCATGTTGAAAGTTGAGCTAAGCTGAAAGCTAGGGCTCTTGCACAGACAGCCAGGTTGTGAATGCAAAGGAAATGTTCTTGAAGGAAATTAAAAGTGCTACTGCAGCATACACACAAATGATAAGAAAGTGAAACAGCCTTATTGCTGATAAGGCGAAAGTTTTAGTGATCTGGATAGAAGATCAAACCAGCCACAATATTCCCTTAAGCCAAAGCCTAATGCAGAGCAAAGCCCTAACCCACTTCAATTCCATGAAGGCTGAGAGAGGTGAGGAAGCTGCAGAATAAAAGTTTGGACCTAGCAGAGGTTCGTTCATGAGGTTTAAGGAAAGGAGCTGTCTTCATAACATAAAGGTGCAAGATGAAGCAGAAACAAATGATGATGTAGAATCTGGAGCAAGTTATCCAGAAGATGTAGCTAAAATAATTAATGAAGGAAGTTACACTAAAGAACAGATTTTTCATCTGTAAAAAATACAAACACAAGGAGGCTAAACAACACACTACTTAATAACCAAGAGATCACTGAAGAAATCAAAGAGGAAATCAAAAAATACCTAGAAACAAATGGCAATGAAAACACGATGACCCAAAACCTAAGGGATGCAGCAAAAGCAGTTCTAAGAGGGAAGTTTATAGCAATACAACCCTACCTTAAGAAACAAGAAACATCTCAAATAAACAACCTAACCTTACACCTAAAGCAATTAGAGAAAGAAGAACAAAAAAACCCCAAAGTTAGCAGAAGGAAAGAAATCATAAAGATCAGATCAGAAATAAATGAATAAGAAATGAAGCAAACAATAGCAAAGATCAATAAAACTAAAAGCTGGTTCTGTGAAGATAAACAAAATTGATAAACCATTAGCCAGACTCATCAAGAAAAAAAGGGAGAAGACTCAATAGAATTAGAAATGAAAAAGGAGACGTAACACTGACACTGCAGAAATACAAAGGATTATGAGCGATTACTACAAGCAACTATATGCCAGTAAAATGGACAACCTGGAAGAAATGGACAAATTCTTAGAAATGCACAACCTTCCGAGACTGAACCAGGAAGATATAGAAAATATGAACAGACCAATCACAAGCATGGAAATTGAAACTGTGATTAAAAGTCTTCCAACAAACAAAAGCCCAGGACCAGATAGCTTCACAGGCGAATTCTATCAAACATTTAGGGAAGAGCTAAGACCCATTCTTCTCAAACTCTTCCAAAGTATAGCAGAGGGAGGAACACTCCCAAACTCATTCTACGAGGCCACCATCACCCTGATACCAAAACCGGACAAGGATGTCACAAAGAAAGAAAACTACAGGCCAATATCACTGATGAACATAGATGCAAAAATCCGCAACAAAATACTAGCAAACAGAATCCAGCAGCACGTTAAAAGGATCTTACACCATGATCAAGTGGGGTTTATCCCAGGAATGCAAGGAATCTTCAATATACGCAAATCAATCAATGTGATACACCATATTAACAAATTGAAGGAGAAAAACCATATGGTCATCTCAGTAGATGCAGAGGAAGCTTTTGACAAAATTCAACACCCATTTATGATAAAAACCCTGCAGAAAGTAGGCATAGAGGGAACTTTCCTCAACATAATGAAGGCCATATATGACAAACCCACAGCCAACATCGTCCTCAATGGTGAAAAACTGAAACCATTTCCACTAAGATCAGGAACAAGACAAGGTTGCCCACTGTCACCACTATTATTCAACATAGTTTTGGAAGTTTTAGTCACAGCAATCAGAGAAGAAAAAGAAATAAAAGGAATCCAAATCGGAAAAGAAGAAGTAAAGCTGTCACTCTTTGCAGATGACATGATACTATACATAGAGAACCCTAAAGATGCTACCAGAAAATTACTAGAGCTAATCAATGAATTTGATAAAGTAGCAGGATACAAAATTAATGCATAGAAATCTCTTGCATTCGTATACACTAATGATGAAAAATCTGAAAGTGAAATCAAGAAAATACTCCCATTTACCATTGCAACAAAAAGAATAAAATATCCAGGAATAAAGTTACCTAAGGAGACAAAAGACCTGTCTGAAGAAAATTATAAGACACTGATGAAAGAAATTAAAGATGATACAAATAGGGACTTCTCTGGTGGTTCAGTGGTTAAGAATCTGCCTGCCAATGCAGAGGACAGGGGTTCAAGCCCTGGTCCGGGAACATCCCACATGCCGCCGAGCAGCTAAGCCCGTGAGCCACATGGCCCACGTGCCCATGTTCAGAAACAAAGACAAGCCACCATGATGAGAAGCCCGTGCGCTGCAACGAAGAGTAGCCCCTGCTTGTCGCAACTAGAGAAATCCTACGCACAGCAGTGCAGACCCAACGTAGCCAAAAAAGAAAAAAAGATGATACAAATAGATGGAGAGATATACCATGTTCTTGGATTGGAAGAATCAACATTGTAATATGACTCTACTATCCAAAGCAATCTACAGATTCAGTGCAATCCCTATCAAACTACCACTGGCATATTTCACAGAAGTAGAACAAAAAATTTCACAATTTGTAGGGAAACACAAAAGACCCCGAATAGCCAAAGCAATCTTGAGAATGAAAAATGGAGCTGGAGGAATCAGGCTCCCTGACTTCAGACTATACTACAAAGCTACAATAATCAAGACAGTATGGTACTGGCACAAAAACAGAAAGATCAATGGAACAGGATAGAAAGCCCAGAGATAAACCTATGCACATATGGCCACCTTATCTTTGATAAAGGAGGCAAGAATATACAGTGGAAAAAAGACAGCCTCTTCAATAAGTGGTTCTGGGAAAACTGGACAGCTACATGTAAAAGAATGAAATTAGAACACTCCCTAACACCATACACAAAAATAAACTCAAAATGGATTAAAGACCTAAATGTAAGGCCAGACACTATAAAACTCTTACAGGAGAACATAGGCAGAACACTCTATGACATAAATCACAGCAAGATCCTTTTTGACCCACCTCCTAGAGAAATGGAAATAAAAACAAAAATAAACAAATGGGACCTAATAAACTTAAAAGCTTTTGCATAGCAAAGGAAACCATAAACAAGATGAAAAGACAGCCCTCAGAATGGGAGAAAATATTTGCAAATGAAGCAACTGACAAAGGATTAATCTCCAAAATTTACAAGAAGCTCATGCAGCTCAATATCAAAAAAACAAACAACCCAATCCAAAAATGGGCAGAAGACCTAAATAGACGTTTCTCCAAAGAAGATATACAGATTGCCAACAAACACATGAAAGAATGCTCAACATCATTAATCATTAGAGAAATGCAAATCAAAACTACAATGAGATGTCATCTTACACTGGTCAGAATGGCCATCATCAAAAAACCTACAAACAATAAATGCTGGAGGGCTTCCCTGGTGGTGCAGTGGTTGAGAGTCCGCCTGCTGATGCAGGGGACACGGGTTTGTGCCCTGGTCTGGGAGGATCCCACATGCTGCGGAGCGGCTCGGCCTGTGAGCCATGGCTGCTGAGCCTGCGCGTCCGGAGCCTGTGGTCCGCAATGGGAGAGGCCACAACAGAGAGAGGCCCGCGTACCGCAAAAAAAAAAAAAAAAAAAAATGGTGGAGAGGGTGTGGAGAAAAGGGAACCCTCTTGCACTGTTGGTGGGATTGTAAATTGATACAGCCACTATGGAGAACAGTATGGAGGTTCCTCAAAAAACTAAAAATAGAACTACCCTACAACCCAGCAATCCCACTACTGGGCATATACCCTGAGAAGACCATAATTCAAAAAGAGTCATGTGGGGTTCCCTGGTGGCACAGTGGTTGAGTGTCCGCCTGCCAATGTAGGGGATGCGGGTTCGTGATCCAGTCCATGAAGATCCCGCATGCCGCGGAGCGGCTGGGTCCGTGAGCCATGGCTGCTGAGCCTGTGTGTTTGGAGCCTGTGCTCCGTAAGGGGAGAGGCCACAACAGTGAGAGGCCCGCGTACCGCAAAAAAAAAAAAAAAAAAAAAGAAAAAAGAGTCATGTACCACAATGTTCACTGCCGCTCTATTTACAATAGCTAGGACATGGAAGCAACCTAAGTGTCTATCAACAGATGAATGGATAAAGAAGATATGGCACATATATACAATGGAATATTATTCAGCCATAAAAAGAAACGAAATTGAGTTATTTGTAGTGAGGTGGATGGACCTAGAGTCTGTCATACAGAGTGAAGTAAGTCAGAAAGAGAAAAACAAATACCGTATGCTAACACATATATATGGAATCTAGAAAAAAAAGTTCATGAAGAACCTAGGTGCAAGACGGGAATAAAGACGGAGACCTACTAGAGAATGGACTTGAGGATATGGGGAGGGGGAAGGGTAAGCTGGGACAAACTGAGAGAGTGGCATGGACATATATACACTACCAAATGTAAAATAGATAGCTAGTGGGAAGCAGCCACATAGCACAGGGTGATCAGCTCCGTGCTTGAGCACGTAGAGGGGTGGGATAGGGAGGGTGGGAGGAAGACGCAAGAGGGAAGAGATATGGGGACATATGTGTATGTATAACTGATTCACTTTGTTATAAAGCAGAAACTGACACACCATTGTAAAGCAATTATACTCCAATAAAGATTTTAAAAATTAAAAAAAAAAGCAAAAAAATTTTTCGGTGTAGAGAAAAGAGCCTTCTATTGGAAGAATATGCCGTCTAGGACTTCCATAGCTAGAAAGGTGAAGTCAATGCCAGGCTTCAAAGGATTGGCTGACTCTCTTGTTAGGGGCTAAAAGCAGCTGGTGACTTCAAGTTGAAGCCACTTCTCCTTTATCATTCTGAAAATCCTAGGGCTCTTAAGAATTATGCCAATTTTACTCTTTACCCTTTGTGCTCTGCAAAAGTGAAAAACAAAGCCTGGATGACAGCATATCTGTTTACAGCATGGTTTACTGAATATTTTAAGCCCACTATCAACACCTACTGCTCAGTAATAAAATATTTCTTTTAAAATATTTTTGCTCATTGACAATGCATATGGTCACCCAAGAATTCTGATGGAAACATACAGCAAGATTTATGTCATTTTCATGCCTGGTAACACAACACCCATTCTGCTATTCATGGATAAGGGGTCATTTTGGCTTTTAAGTCTTATTGTTTAATAAATACATCTTATAAGGCTATAGCTTCCAAAGATAGTGATTTCTCTGATTGATCTGGGCAAAGTAAATTGGAAACCTTCTGGAAAAGATTCACCATTCTAGATGCCATGAAGAACATTTATGATTCATGGGAAGAGGTCAAAATATCAACATTAACAGGAGTTAAGAAGTGGGTTCCCACCCTCATGCATGAGTTTGAGAGGTTCGAGACTTCAGTGGAGGAAGTAGTTACAGATGTGGTGGAAATAGCAGGAGAACTAGAATTAGAAGTGGAGCCAGAAGTGACGGAATTGCTGCAATCTTACGGTAAACTTCCAGGATGAGGAGTTGCTTCTTATAGATGATGGGGGTAGTTTCTTGAGGTGGAATCTACTCCTGGCAAAGATGCTATGAAGACTGTTGAAATGACAACAAAGGATTTAGAATATTATATAAACTTAGTTGATAAAGCAGTTGGCAGGGTTTGAGAGGATTAACTCCAATTTTGAAAGAAATTCTACTGTGGGTAAAGAGCTACAGAGAAATCCTTCATGAAAGGGAGAATGGATTGATGCTGCAGACTTCATTGTTGTCTTATTTTAAGAGATTGCCGCGGCCATCTCAACCTTCAGCACCACCACCCTGATCTGTCAGCAGCCATCAACATGGAGGCAAGACCCTCCACCAGCTAAAAGATTACAACTTGCTGAAGACTCACATGATGGTTAACATTTTTTAGCAATAAAATAGTTTTAAATTAAGGTATAGACAGTGTTTTTTAGACATAATTCTATCTCAGTTAATAGACTATACTGTAGTGTAAACATAACTTTTATATGTATTGGGAAACCAAAAAATTCACGTGATTTGCTTTATTGCAATATTTGCTTTGTTGGGGTGGATTATAACTGAATCTACAGTATCTCCTAGGTGTACGTGTATGTATTTTCATTCCTTAGGGTAAATACCCAGGAGTAGGATTGTTTGATCATATGGTAGGTATATGTTTAACTTATAAGAAATTGTCAAACTGTTTTCCAAAGTGGCTGTACCATTTTGCATTCCTATCAGCAAAGTATAAGAATTCCAGTTGCTCTCCATCCTTGCCATTGTCAATCCTTTAAATGTTAGGCTTTCAGTGGGTATGTAATGGTATCTCATTATGGCTTTAATTTGCATTTCGCTAGTGATAAAAAATATTGAGCCTCTTTTCACGTGTTTATTTGATATGTATCTTTTGTTTGAAATGTACATTCAAATACTTTTTGTCCTTTTTATTAGTGGATTGGTTGTCTTATGATTGAATTTTGAGACTTCTTAAAACGTTCTGAGTACAAGTTCTTTGTTAGATATATTTTGTAAATATTTTCTCCCAGTATGTAGAAAATCTTTTGATTTTCTTAGTTTATTTTGAAAAGCAGAAGTTTAAATTTTGATGTATTTCAAAATACATCAAATACAAATATTTCAAAAATTCTTTTTTGTGGTTGATATGTCTTTTTTTTTTTTTTACATCTTTACTGGAGTATAATTGCTTTACAATGGTGTGTTACTTTCTGCTTTATAACAAAGTGAATCAGTTATACATATACATGTTCCCATATCTCTTCCCTCTTGCGTCTCCCTCCCTCCCACCCTCCCTATCCCACCCCTCTAGGTGGTCACAAAGCACGGAGCTGATCTCCCTGTGCTATGCAGCTGCTTCCCACTAGCTATCTATTTTACATTTGGTGGTGTACCTATGTCCATGCCACTCTCTTTGTCACAGCTTACCCTTCCCCCTCCCCATATCCTCAAGTCCATTCTCTAATAGGTCTGTGTCTTTATTCTTGTCTTACCCCTAGGTTCTTCTTGACATTTTTTTTCTTAAATTCCATATATATGTGTTAGCATACGGTATTTGTCTTTCTCTTTCTGACTTACTTCACTCTGTATGACAGACTCTAGGTCCATCCACCTCATTACAAATAGCTCAATTTCGTTTCTTTTTATGGCTGAGTAATATTCCATTGTATATATGTGCCACATTTTCTTTATCCATTCGTCCAATGATGGACACTTAGGTTGTTTCCATCTCCGGGCTATTATAAATAGAGCTGCAATGAACATTTTGGTACACGACTCTGTTTGAATTATGGTTTTCTCAGGGTATATGCCCAGTAGTGGGATTGCTGGGTCATATGGTAGTTCTATTTGTAGTTTTTTAAGGCACCTCCATACTGTTCTCCACAGTGGCTGTACCAATTCACATTCCCACCAGCAGTGCAAGAGTGCTCCCTTTTCTCCACACCCTCTCCAGCATTTATTGTTTCTAGATTTTTTGATGGTGGCCATTCTGACTGGTGTGAGATGATATCTCACTGTAGTTTTGATTTGCATTTCTCTAATGATTACTGATGTTGAGCATTCTTTCATGTGTTTGTTGGCAGTCTGTATATGTTCTTTGGAGAAATGTCTATTTAGGTCTTCTGCCCATTTTTGGATTGGGCTGTTTGTTTTTTTGTTATTGAGCTGCTTGAGCTGCTTGTAAATCTTGGAGATTAATCCTTTGTCAGTTGCTTCATTTGCAAATATTTTCTCCCATTCTGAGGGTTGTCTTTTGGTCTTGTTTAGGGTTTCCTTTGCTGTGCAAAAGCTTTGAAGTTTCATTAGGTTCCATTTGTTTATTTTTGTTTTTATTTCCATTTCTCGAGGAGGTGGGTCAAAAAGGATCTTGCTGTGATTTATGTCATAGAGTGTTCTGCCTATGTTTTCCTCTAAGAGTTTGATAGTTTCTGGCCTTACATTTAGGTCTTTAATCCATTTTGAGCTTATTTTTGTGTATGGTGTTAGGGAGTGATTTAATCTCATACTTTTACATGTAGCTGTCCAGTTTTCCCAGCACCACATATTGAAGAGGCTGTCTTTTCTTCACTGTACATTCCTGCCTCCTTTATCAAAGATAAGGTGACCATATGTGCGTGGGTTTATCTCTGGGCTTACTATTCTGTTTCATTGATCTATATTTCTGTTATTGTGCCAGCACCATACTATCTTGCTTCCTGTAGCTTTGTAGTATAGTCTGAAGTCAGGGAGCCTGATTCCTCCAGCTCCGTTTTTCATTCTCAAGATTGCTTTGGCTATTTGGGGTCTTTTGTGTTTCCATACAAATTGTGAAATTTTTTGTTCTCGTTTTGTGAAAAATGCCATTGGTAGTTTGATAGGGATTGCATTGAATCTGTAGATTGCTTTGGATAGTAGAGTCATTTTCACAATGTTGATTCTTCCAATCCATGTACATGGTATATCTCTCCATATATTTGTATCATCTTTAATTTCTTTCATCAGTGTCTTATAATTTTCTTCAAACAGGTCTTATGTCTCCTTAGGTAGGTTTATTCCTAGATATTTTATTCTTTTTGTTGCAGTGGTAAATGGGAGTATTTTCTTTTTTTTTTTTTTTTTATGACTTCCAAATTTATTTCAAGTGACAAATATAAATTTACCTTAATATTTAAATTTTATTCTTGCTTAAAAAAATTTGCTGATAGTCAACTAAACAGAAAACATATACATTTTAAAGAATTGCCTATCCTAATATTACTTTTTTTTTTTTTTTTTTTTTTTTAAACATCTTTATTGGGGTATAATTACTTTACAATGGTGTGTTAGTTTCTGCTTTATAACAAAGTGAATCAGTTATACATATACATATGTTCCCATATCTCTTCCCTCTTGCGTCTCCCTCCCTCCCACCCTCCCTATCCCACCCCTCCAGGCTGTCACAGAGCACTGAGCCAATATCCCTGTGCCATGCGGCTGCTTCCCACTAGCTATCTACCTTACTACGTTTGTTAGTGTGTATATGTCCATGACTCTCTCTCGCCCCGTCACAGCTCACCCTTCCCCCTCCCCATAACCTCAAGTCCGTTCTCTAGGAGGTCTGCGTCTTTATTCCTGCCTTACCCCTAGGTTCTTCATGACATTTTTTTTTTTTCTTAAATTCCATATATATGTGTTAGCATACTGTATTTGTCTTTTTCTTTCTGACTTACTTCACTGTGTATGACAGACTCTAGGTCTATCCACCTCATTACAAATAGCTCAATTTCGTTTCTTTTTATGGCTGAGTAATATTCCATTGTATATATGTGCCACATCTTCTTTATCCATTCATCCGATGATGGGCACTTAGGTTGTTTCCATCTCCGGGCTATTGTAAATAGAGCTGCGATGAACATTTTGGTACATGACTCTTTTTGAATTTCGGTTTTCTCAGGGTATATGCCCAGTAGTGGGATTGCTGGGTCATATGGTGGGAGTATTTTCTTAATTTCACTTTCAGATTTTTCATCATTAGTGTATAGGAATGCCAGAGATTTCTGTGCATTAATTTTGTATCCTGCTACTTTACCAAATTCATTGATTAGCTCTGGTAGTTTTCTGGTAGCATCTTTAGGATTCTCTATATATAGTATCATGTCATCTGCAAAGAGTGACAGCTTTACTTCTTCTTTTCTGATTTGGATTCCTTTTATTTCCTTTTCTTCTCTGATTGTTGTGGCTAAAACTTCCAAAACTGTGTTGAATAAGAGTGGTGAGGGTGGGCAACCTTGTCTTGTTTCTGATCTTAGTGGAAATGCTTTCAGTTTTTCACCATTGAGGATGATGTTGGCTGTGGGTTTGTCATATATGGCCTTTATTATGTTGAGGAAAGTTCCCTCTATGTCTACTTTCTGGAGCGTTTTTATCATAAATGGGTGTTGAATTTTGTTGAAAGTTTTCTCTGTATCTATTGAGATGACCATATGGTTTTTCTCCTTCAATTTGTTAATATGGTGTATCACATTGATTGATTTGCATATATTGAAGAATCCTTGCATTCCTGGAATAAACCCCACTTGATCATGGTGTACGATCCTTTTAATGTGCTGTTGGATTCTGTTTGCTAGTATTTTGTTGCGGATTTTTGCATCTATGTTCATCAGTGATATTGGCCTGTAGTTTTCTTTCTTTGTGACATCCTTGTCTGGTTTTGGTATCAGGGTGATGGTGGCCTCGTAGAATGAGTTTGGGAGTGTTCCTCTGTTGTATTTTGGAAGAGTTTGAGAAGGATAGGTGTTAGCTCTTCTCTAACTGTTTTGATAGAATTCACCTGTGAAGCCATGTGGTCCTGGGCTTTTGTTTGTTGGAAGATTTTTTTTTTATATTTGTTGCTCTTTTAATCATTTTTTTTAACATTGTTGGAAGATTTTTAATCACAGTTTCAATTTCAGTGCTTGTGATTGGTCTGTTCATATTTTCTATTTCTTCCTGATTCAGTCTTGGCAGGTTGTGCATTTCTAAGAATTTGTCCATTTCTTCCAGGTTGTCCATTTTATTGGCATAGAGTTGCTTGTAGTAATCTCTCATGATCTTTTATATTTCTGCAGTGTCAGTTGTTACTTGTCCTTTTTCATTTCTAATTCTATTGATTTGAGTCTTCTCCTTTTTTTCTTGATTAGTCTGGCTAATGGTTTATCAATTTTGTTTATCTTCTCAAAGAAACAGCTTTTAGTTTTATTGATCTTTGCTATCGTTTCCTTCCTTTCTTTTTCATTTATTTCTGATCTGATCTTTATGATTTCTTTCCTTCTGCTAACTTTGGGGTTTTTTGGTTCTTCTTTCTCTAATTGCTTTAGCTCCAAGGTTAGGTTGTTTATTCGAAATGTCTCCTGTTTCTTAAGGTAGGGTTGTATTGCTATAAACTTCCCTCTTAGAACTGCTTTTGCTGCATCCCATAGGTTTTGGGTCATTGTGTCTGCATTGTCATTTGTTTCTAGGTATTTTTTTATTTCCTCTTTGATTTCTGCAGTGATCACTTCGTTATCAATATTGTATTGTTTAGCCTCCATGTGTTTGTATTTTTTACAGATCTTTTCCCGTAATGGATATCTAGTCTCACAGCGTTGTGGTTGGAAAAGATACTTGATACAATTTCAATTTTCTTAAATTTACCAAGGCTCGATTTGTGACCCAAGATATGATCTATCCTGGAGAATGTTCCATGAGCACTTGAGAAAAATGTGTATTCTGTTTTTTTGGATGGAATGTCCTATAAATATCAGTTAAGTCCATCTTGTTTAATGTATCATTTAAAGCTTGTGTTTCCTTATTTTCATTTTGGATGATCTGTCCATTGGTGAAAATGGGGTGTTAAAGTCCCCTACTATGAATGTGTTACTGTCGATTTCGCCTTTAATGGCTGTATTTACCTTATGTATTGAGGTGCTCCTATGTTGGGTGCGTAAATATTTACAATTGTTATATCTTCTTGGATCAATCCCTTGATCATTATGTAGTGTCCTTCTTTGTCTCTTCTAATAGTCTTTATTTTAAAGTGTATTTTGTCTGATATGAGAATTGCTACTCCAGCTTTCTTTTGGTTTCCATTTGCATGGAATATCTTTTTCCATTCCCTCACTTTCAGTCTGTATGTGACTCTAGGTCTGAACTGGGTCTCTTGTAGACAGCATATATATGGATGTTGTTTTTGTATCCATTCAGCCCTCTGTGTCTTTTGGTGGGAGCATTTAATCCATTTACATTTAAGGTAATTATTTTTATGTGTGTTTCCTATTCCCATTTCCTTAATTGTTTTGTGTTTGTTATTATAGGTCTTTTCCTTCTGTTGTGTTTCTTGACTAGAGAAGATCCTTTAGCATTTGTTGTAAAGCTGGTTTGGTGGTGCTGAACTCTCTCAGCTTTTGCTTGTCTGTAAAGGTTTTAATTTCTCCATCAAATATCAATGGGATCCTTGCTGGGTAGAGTAATCTTGGTTGTAGGTTTTTCTCCTTCATCACTTTAAATATGTCCTGACAGTCCCTTCTGGCTTGCAGAGTTTCTTATGAAAGATCAGCTGTTAACCTTATGGGGATTCCCTTGTGTGTTATTTGTTGTTTTTCCCTTGCTGCTTTTAATATGTTTTCTTTGCATTTAATTTTTGACAGTTTGATTAATATGTGTCTTGGCATGTTTCTACCTGGATTTATCCTGTATGGGACTCTGTGTGCTTCCTGGACTTGATTAACTATTTCCTTTCCCATATTAGGGAAGTTTTCAACTATAATCTCTTCAAATATTTTCTCAGTCCCTTTCTTTTTCTCTTCTTCTTCTGGAACCCCTATAATTCGAATGTTGGTGCGTTTAATGTTGTCCCAGAGGTCTCTGAGACTGTCCTCAGTTCTTTTCATTCTTTTTTCTTTATTCTGCTCTGCAGTAGTTATTTCCACTACTTTATCTTCTAGGTCACTTATCCGTTCTTCTGCCTCAGTTATTCTGCTGTTGATCCCATCTAGAGTATTTTTCATTTCATCTATTGTGTTGTTCATCGTTGTTTGTTTCATCTTTAGTTCTTCTAGGTCTTTGTTAAATGTTTCTTGCATTTTGTCTATTCTATTTCCAAGATTTTGGATCATCTTTACTATCATTACTCTGAATTCTTTTTCAGGTGGACTGCCTATTTCCTCTTCATTTGTTAGGTCTGGTGGGTTTTTATCTTGCTCCTTCATCTGCTGTTTTTCTGTCTTCTCATTTTGCTTATCTTACTGTGTTTGGGGTCTCCTCTTTGCAGGCTGCAGGTTCGTAGTTCCCATTGTTTTGGGTGTGTGTCCCCAGTGGCTAAGGTTGGTTCAGTGGGTTGTGTAGGCTTCCTGGTGGAGGGGACTAGTGCCTGTGTTCTGGTGGATGAGGCTGGATCTTGTCTTTCTGGTGGGCAGGTCCACGTCTGGTGGTGTGTTTTGGGGGTGTCTGTGGACTTATTATGATTTTAGGCAGCCTCTCTACTAATGGGTGGGGTTGTGTTCCTTTCTTGCTAGTTGTTTGGCATAGGATGTCTAGCAATGTAGCTTGCTGGTCGTTGAGTGAAGCTGGGTGCTGGTGTTGAGATGGAGATCTCTGGGAGATTTTCGCCGTTTGATATTACGTGGAGCTGGGAGGTCCCTTCTGGACCAGTGTCCTGAAGTTGGCTCTTCCACCTCAGAGGCACTACACTGACTCCTGGCTGTAGCACCAAGAGCCTTTCATCCACACGGCTCAGAATAAAAGGGAGAAAAAGTAGAAAGAAAGAAAGCAAGAGGATAAAAGAAAATAAAGTAAGGTAAAATGAAGTTATTAAAATAAAAAAATAATTATTAAAAAAATCTTTTTAAAAAAGTAAAAAAACAACAAGAAAACAGACAGATAGAACCCTACGACAAATGGTGAAAGCAAAGCTATACAGACAAAATCTCACACAGAAGCATACACATACACACTTACAAAAAGAGGAAAAGGGGAAAAAATAATAAATCTTGCTCTCAAAATCCACCTCCTCAATTTGGGATGATTCTTTGTGTATTCAGGTATTCCACAGATGCAGGGTACATCAAGTTGATTGTGGAGCTTTAATCCGCTGCTCCTGAGGCTGCTGGGAGAGATTTCCCTTTCTCTTCTTTGTTCGCACAGCTCCCGGGGTTCAGCTTTGGATTTGGCCCCGCCTCTGCGTGTAGGTCGCCGGAGGGCGTCTGTTCCCGCCCTGACAGGACGGGATTAAAGGAGCCGCTGA
The DNA here is from genome assembly GCF_011762595.2 of Tursiops truncatus. NCBI lineage: Eukaryota > Metazoa > Chordata > Mammalia > Artiodactyla > Delphinidae > Tursiops > Tursiops truncatus. Next base: position 10,707,159 of record NC_047041.1, read on the forward strand.
TTCGGGGGCTCTGGCTCACTCAGGCCGGGGGGGAGGGAGGGGCACGGTGTGCGGGGCGAGCCTGCGGCGGCAGAGGCCGACATGACGTTGCACCAGCCTGAGGCGCGCCGTGCGTTCTCCCGGGGAAGTTGTCCCTGGATCACGGGACCCTGGCAGTGGCGGGCTGCACAGGCTCCCCGGAAGGGGGTGTGGATAGTGACCTGTGCTCGCACACAGGCTTCTTGGGAGCGGCAGCAGCAACCTTAGTGTCTCATGCTCGTCTCTGGGATCCACGCTGTTAGCCGCGGCTCGCGCCCGTCTGTGGAACTCCTTTAAGCAGCGCTCTTAATCCCCTCTCCTCGCGCACCAGGAAACCGAGGGAAGAAAAAGTCTCTTGCCTCTTCGGCAGGTCCAGACTTTTCCCCGGACTCCCTCCCGACTAGCTGTGGTGCACTAACCCCCTGCAGGCTGTGTTCACGCCGCCAACCCCAGTCCTCTCCTAGCGCTCTGGCCGAAGCCCGAGCCTCAGCTCCCAGCCCTGCCCGTCATGGCGGGGGAGCAGACAAGCCTCTCGGGCTGGTGAGTGCCGGTTGGCACCGATCCTTTGTGCGGCAATCTCTCCGCTTTGCCCCCCGCACCCCTGTTGCTGTGCTCTCCTCCATGGCTCCAAAGCTCCCCCCCTCCACCACCCACAGTCTTCACCCGCGAAGGGGCTTCCTAATGTGTGGAAACCTTTCCTCCTTCACAGCTCCCTCCCACTGGTGCAGGTCCCGTTCCTATTCTTTTGTCTCTGTTTATTCTTTTTTCTTTTGCCCTACCCAGGTACGTGGGGAGTTTCTTGCCTTTTGGGAGGTCTGAGGTCTTCTGCCAGCGTTCAGTAGGTGTTCTGTAGGAGTTGTTCCACGTGTAGATGTATTTCTGATATATCTGTGTGGAGGAAGGTGATCTCCGCGTCTTACTCTTCCGCCATCTTCCCCCCTCGGTCTGTTTCAAATTTTTGATGCATCAGTTTTTCTCTTCCATGGTTCATGCTTTTTTTGTCCTGCATACAAATCTTTGCCTAACTTGTGATCACTGAGATTTTATCCTTTGCTTTATTTTGAACATTATGTAGTTTTAACACTTACATTTGTGTTTCCTAATACATTTCAAGATAATTTTTGTATATAGTGTAGGTAGTTTTCCTTTTTTTTCCCCATATAGATGTCCAATTGTTCTAGCACTCTTCGACTTCAGAAGACTATCTCCACTTAAAAGACTTATTCCCATTGAAATATCTTGATTCCTTCAGTGAAAATCAATTGATCATACATGTGTCAGTCTTTTTTTGTTCTGTTGATCTATATGGCTATCCTTATGCCAACACCATTACTGAATACTGTAACTTTGTAGTAAAATTTGAAATCAGGTAGTGTAATTTTTCCAAATTATTTTGTTTTCCAAAATTAGTCTACCCTAGGTCCTTTCCATATAAATTTTAGAGTCAGGTTGTAAGCTTCTAAATGCCTGCTGGGATTTTGCATGGGGCAGTGTTAAACCTGTACATCAGTTTGGAGAAAGTTGCCGCCTTTACAGTACTGGGCCTCCTGGTCCGTGCATACAGCATGTCTCTTCATTGACTTCAATCCTCTTTAAGACTGTTTAGCGATGCTTTGTAGTTTTCAGTATATAAATTTTGCATATACTTTGTTAGATGTATCCCTAAATATTTCATGTTTTGAGGCTATTTTAAATAGTACTGAAAAGATTTCAAGTCAGTTGATCATTGCGACTAGTATTTAGAAACAGAAATAATTTTTGTATATTGACTCTCATGTACTACTTTCCTAGGGTTGTTGTAACAAACCACCACAAACTGGGTGGCTTAAAATAACAGAAATTTATTGTCTCACATTTCTGAAGGCTAGAAGTTCCAAATCAGAGGGCCATTAAAGCTGGTTCCTTCCAGCGGCTCTGGGGAAGCATGTGTTCCATACTTCTCTCCTCGCTTTATTCCAGATTTTGCCCGTGTGGTCATATTGATTTTTCCCTCCATAAGAGTCTGTGTCCAAATTTCCCTCTTCTTGTAAGGACACCAGTTATTGGATTTACAGCTCACCCTAACCTCATATGGCTTTGTCTGAACTTGACTACATCTGCAGATACCCTATTTTCCAAATAAGGTCATACTCATAGGTACAGAACATCTATTTTGGGAGGACACAATCCAACCCACACCACCTTGTGTCCTGCAACCTTGCTAAATTACTAGTTTTACTAGTATGTTTTTGTAGATTCTTTAGATTTTTTTATATAAATACCAAGTCAGTTTACCTCTGACAAAACATTAGAGCTACATCCAAACAAAAATCCTTTATGTTAACCACAGCTCTGGGGCAACCACAATAGGATGAAAGGTTCTTTTTTTTTCCCCTTTAAATCGTTTGTGTTAGTTACAATCTTGACTAATGACCCTTACGCTGGTCTCTCTCAATTCTTTTAAGATCCTCTTCATACAAGGCGTTACTCACATCATCCCATGCTTTTCCATCTGTTTAGCAGAATGCGGGACTAGGATGAGGTCAGTGTGGCGCTTGCCTCAGGTGCAGAATTTAGGGAGGCACGTGCCTCAGTAGTCAACATAAATATGTAATATTTTAAAAATAAAACCAAACACAAAAATGAACGATGAACAAAATATCAACATCTTAAATAAAGATAGGCTCCCACCTGTACTTGAGTGACCTTGCCACACTCATTGCACCCCAGTCCTGGCCCTGCTGTTGAGATGGCAGTAAACTCGTCTTCCCCAATGTGAACAGTCGTGGGAGACCTGTCACAGGCACCTGTGATGGCATCAGGGGCCAGCTTTGCAGAGCTTAATGTATGTTTGTTTTCTCTTCCTACTTTCACCTGATTTAATCCCGTAGTTCACTTGTTTCTTAGTCTTCTTTAAGGAAATGATGTGACAGGTTCCACGCACAAACCTGGTTTCATGTCAGAGTTCCAACGTCAGGGTCTTCTGGACGTCTTGAGGGTATATGTCCAATAACAAGCTACTCCCTTGTCGCCTCTCTGTCTTCCATGTGCCCTGTCTCCCTGCTGTGTGATTGTGCCGTAGGTGGACAGCTGACTCACAGTGAGCCTGCTGCATTTTTTTGCCTTCTCGTGTGGCCTTGGTTTCAAAAACAGTGTGTTAAGTGCTGTGTGGGGCAGGATCCGTAGCGTGTAAACTGTTCTGCACCCGTATTCTAGCATGCGGCCTGAGAAGCAGTTGGTTAGCAAAGGAAGAAGTTTGAAGAAAACCAGGCAGAGATGAGAGAGCGAGAGAGAGAGGCAGAATCAGACCCACGTTCTTACAGCTTTCTAGTTCATGCTTCCAATTTCTTCCTTAGACCCAGCTCTACCCCTTTTTTTGAATTCTATTAATACCATACCATTCATATAACAAATACCTCTGATCCTTCTTTTTTCTTAAGGTTCCTCCAATTTGTTTCCAATTTGTTAGTTGTGACTGGAGAACCTTGGCTAACATGCTTTCTCTAGTTTCCCAAATTAGATGCTTTATCTCACCCACCTCCCCATGAAGGAAACTTCTCCAGACTGCTCTTTCCAGGTCTGTCACTGGTTAATGAAATCCTTTTCTCTAGTAATGCAGAGCTTCTTTTCTCCTTTTTAGCTTTCTTCCTCTTTCTTTTTCTTTCACACATTTCCTTGGTGTGTAATCACCTTGATTGCAGTTCCTCACACTACTGCATTTACACTGTTCCCAAGTTTATTCTTCCATTATATTCTGTGTCTTCTCAGCCCACTTTGGGTCTATCCCAATATTAGCATTTATTAAGTATCTATATTGCATAAAAGGTACAGAAGTCACATTTTTAATATTTTCCACCCTATTCATTATGCAAGGTCCAGTTTAAATCTCATTTCCACTATGAACCCCTGTCTCATCAATTTCTTTCCTTCTCTTCCAGAATGTTGGTAACTCTTTGTGTATAATTATAATATTCATCTGTTTTATCTTCCTAAGGCAAGGGATCATATCTTATTTGTATTATAAGTACTTTGTATAATGAGCACTTAACCCACAGTAGGTAACCAGTAAGTACCTGCCGAATGAATGAGGTGAATGAACGTAAGTGTGCTTATTTTGCTGCATATGAAATTGGGAAAAGTCCCTGGTGATCACAAACATCCCTTAAATATCTTGTTTTCAGGGCTCTGTTCATCTAAGTCCCTTTCTCTTTCCACTTTACCCTGTTTCTCTAGATGATCTCAGTTACCACTAGGATGTCAGTTACTATCTGCAATATGTCAGGCCCTCCCAAGTCTATATTCTTACAGACTGGCTCTGCCTTCTGAGAGCCAAACCCCTAAATCCAAATGTTTACGAGGCTTCTTCAGTGGGTGTTTCTGCAGGTACTTCAGACTTAGTCTGCCAAATCTTAATTCATTTACTTCTCTACCCACTCTCTGCTGACCTCCTGCTCTCTCTCTCTTTCTCTTCTTCCTCCTCTGATGATCCATAAATAGTAAATGGCAGCATTATCTAGTCAGTTGAACAAGTTTGATGTATCCCCATCATATAGCACATTGCCTGGTACCTAGTAGGCACTCAGTATTTGTTGAACAAACAAATCCCGTTCACTCAGATGCCCAAATCAGTTGAAAATGAAAATGTGATGGTTACATTTAGAAATGGTCTTAAATTCAGTAGTAAGAAGCTAGAATGAGAGTAGCCTCTGGGAATTTCCCATCTTTCACTTTTAGTATCTTTGGAATATCAAACAAACCAATGTCACTCATGAGGTGACATTCAAGACCACTCATGAGGTCTTAGTTTAAAATCAGACCTAGAGTCTAATTTATGTGTCATCCTCTCTGCAGCTGTCTGAACTGTTTTCCTTTGGGCCTGTGGGCCTTTGTAGCGGTGCCTCTCATGGATAAGTGCCAGGGGAAGTTTTTCTGCCGTCTAGAGATTGGGGGTATTTTGTGCAACATCATATTACGAACGAGACTGAGAACGCATTTTTCATTCTTTTCAGGCTAATACTGGAAGCATCAGTTGTAATGAAAGAGCAGGGGCTTTGGGAGTCAGACTGATGTGAGTGTGAATTCTGGCTCTTTGTTTACTTCTAGCTTTGTGACTCTGGACAAGCTACTTAAGTTCCTCGAATCTCAATTTCTTCATCTATAAACTGGAGACAATATCAGGCATAACATAGGGTTATCAACAAGTTGCGTGTAAGAAGCTAAGCATGGTCTCTGAGATGGGAGTCTCAGTACGCTTCCTTCCCTTCTCTTGTTAGGTGAGTGGTGTTCTCTGCTACTTACCTTGATTGCCAGTTTCTTCATTAGTGAATGAGATAGTACTTATCCACAGGGTTGTTGTGAGGACTAAATTAGTTTCAGTCACGTGAAGTACGTGATTAATTAAGAAATATTAAGAGTTCTTCCTTCCTTCCTTCCCAGTAAGGCACTGAGACGTATTTTGAGTCTGTTAGAACTTCTAGTCAACCTTAAGGCTCTTGCTGGGAGACCTAGGAAGATACGAACATGGAGCAGTATTATTGCTTTGCTAATTCCTGTGACTCACGGCTGCTCAGCAGCAATGGTTATGAGAGGATAATTGCCATCTTCTCTCCGTGACAGCTGCATGCCCCAGTCTACCTTTATCAGATTTACCTCCAGGGTCTTTCACTGTGGTGCATTTAACCAATGGGAAATAAATAATGCCCTGAGAGCTCTCATTGGTTGCTTGTGGGTGTCCGTATTTTCTGATTGGTGTAAGCGTCAGCCAGTCCTCATCTACTTATTAGCAGTTCAGTTATGTATTAGGCCCGTTACTGACTTCCGCTAAATCAAGGTATTTTTCCCAACCGTAATGGACTACTCTGTATTCTTTCTTCCTTCCACTGTGTACAGTACCCACCCCAGATAAACTGATTGCAGTCCAAGCAAACAATTTATTACCCAAACTTCCCACTCCCTTGATAGATTGCTGTTGGCATTTGTGTTACTGCAAGAAAAAAAGTCGTTGTTTCTTTAAAAAAAAAGAAAATACAGGACCTTAAAATGTGGCAGTGGGAAGGAGAGGAAGGGAAAAAATGCCCTTGGCAAGAATTCAGAGACAGCCAATTGTCTTTACTGAAATGGCATTGAATTAAAAACTCAAAGGAGGTAGTGGCCTCTTCTTTAGTAGAGATACTAAAAAAAAAAAACACCAAAAAAAAAAAAAAAAAAAACCCAGCCAGGCCATCACTACCCAGTAAACATGGCAGGAAAAAAAAAACAAAAACAAAAAAAAACAACAACCGTACGCAAGGTTTCTTGGCTTTATTTTTTCTTTTCTTCAAACAAAGAGATCTGTGCTTGCTCCTGAAAGAAAGCAAATAAATATACTGCCCACATACCCTGGTGGTTCTAAACCTCTCAGGAAGTCACAGCCCCCGCCTCCACCCCCAGCCGCCCCATCTATTCACGCACTAAGTCCTGCCCCTATGCCTGGCTGAACACGTCCTCCAAGTCCAGGTTTACAAGGCGCTTGTTTCCAGACCATGGACTTCCGCAACGGGCAGCATTTCTGTCTCTGATGAATGGTCAAAAATGAGGTTCCGGGTGAGAACGATTAGAAACTTTAATTACTCTCCAGGCATCTCACAATATAAGCCATATTCCTATTTTTATAAGGAATTAGCTACAGATTGGGTAGCGCTTGTCGTGCTTTGAAACATTTCCTGCATCTTTCTGGCACAACTGTGTTCTCTTTGGAACACTGGGGCTTCTCATAGCCCCTCTCCCCATCTCTCTCTCTCTCTCTCTCTCTCTTGGCTTGCCAATTCCAGCACCTTCACATGCGTTACTCCATCCTTTTCCTCTCCAAGATGACCTGAAATGACCTTTTGCTTGGCAAGAGACGTGATTCAACTGATAATAAAAGAGCTGGGGGCGGGGTGGGGCCAGCGCTGGCTGCTCAGAGCTGGGGAGGAGAGCAGGGGAGGGGGGACCGCATCCATTTAAAGACAAACGCTGCTGCTTTGTTTTTTTTTTTGGCCATGCATTTCCTGTAATTAATTTTCCACATACCGCCTATTACAAGAAGGGAAAAGATTTTTTTAAGGCATACCGCTCTCTTTGTCTAACCCGAGCTCCTGGGTTGTTTAGATGAGGCTGGGGAGGAAGTGGAGGAGGGAGGTGGGAGAGGCTGGCACCCCGGCAGGGAGGCCCGAGCCCTCCGCTGGAATGTGGGGTCGGCTGCCCCGCAGCTTTCTTTCTTTCTGCTGCCTGGGTGTTTGGGGCTGGGAGCGTTTCTCCAAAGCAACGGCGCCGGCTAAGGTTCCTGTGCGCAGCTCCTTCTATTTCACATCCGCTGCCTCTGAGGGGCGTGGGCTTGATCCGGAGGCTGTGTTTTCTTTGTTGTTTTGGGAATAATTTTTCACTAACTCCAGAACTCCAAAAAATGCCCATGGCAAGGCTCATCAATCCTCTCTCTCTCTCATTTAGGGAGGAAAAAAGAACAAACTATTTGGATAGCACTCAGCTGAGGTTGCAGGAGTTGCCACAGCAACGGCTCTGAACCTTGCACAGCAAAAGGTCCTTATTGTAGAGTGGCCTGCTTTCCCAAAGACCTCCTCTTTAAAGAGACCCCGCTAGCGATACTCTACCGGTTTGGGGTTTAGTGTGCATTGACATATCATCGACACCATTTGAAAAGACAAAGACAAGGTTTCCTTGGGTGGTTGGTGGGATATTTTTAGCCGATCTTGACTGTGAGAAGAGAAACATGGACTTAAGAAGTCACGTGGGGAGCTAAGGTTAGAGAACTTCTTGTCCAAAGGCTTGTGAAATGCTAGAACATAATTGAAAGGTGTCCTGTCTCCCTGCAGGTTGCAGACAGCTTGCATGTAAGCTGACGGGGATGGTTATGCGGCCATCCTGTCGCCCTCTTTTCTCTGAACAAAGGAAGCTTACACATGAGATGTTCAGAGAGGTGAGGAGCTCATCTTCCTTGGTCTGGGAAGAATTTCTCTTCCTAAGGTGCCTTATAGGCTGAAACTTCTGTGAAAGGCAAGGGGTTTTCTGCACAGTCCAGTTTCACACCTTCTGGCTTTTGCTGGAAACCGTTAATTCATCACAGGCATCATGAGTATTGGCTCTGTGCTAGGCACTGTAGCTATAAGGTTGCCAAAAAACCCAACTGGTCTTAGCCCTTGCCCTCCAGAAGCTTTCGATCAAGAAGTGGAAAGAAACCAAGTAAACAGATGATTAAATTCAGGGGAGAAGCAGTAACTGTAGATGATGCTGTTTCAGGGGAGGAGTAACTCTGTGGTCCTGCCAGTTCCATTAGAGCCACCAGTGTGATCCCTACTAGTTCCTTCATGAAAGGAGATGACCCCTGTGAAATGCGTGATGGAATCCATCCCCCACTCATCTCAGCCAATCAGTATCCTTCTCTTATCCTTCTTCAAAAGTGCCTTCTTACAGGAAAAGAACTGCCCTTCTGGAACACCTGAGTGCCAGGAAGCTGACCTTGAGAATCCCAGTGTAGAAGGGCACTGGTGTTCCCAGTGAATTTGAGGTTCTTTCTGCATCACGAAAGAATTTGGAGACGAAGTGATAGGTAAAAAGTGGATTTACTTAGAGAGTGACACACTCCACAGACAGAGTGTGGACCATCTCAGAAGGTGAGAGGCCTTGGGAGAAACACACTCCACAGACAGGGTGTGGGCCATCTCGGGAGGCGAGAGAGAGCCTCGAAATATGGTGTGGTTAGTTTTCATGGGCTGGTAATTTCATAGGCTAATGAGTGGGAGGATTATTCCAATTATTTTGGGGAACGGGCGGGGATATCCCAGAATTGGGCTACCGCCCACTTTTTGGCCCTTTATGGTTAACCTAAGAACTGTCATGGCTCTGGTGGGTGTGTCATTTAGCATATGCTAATGTATTACAATGAGCATATAATGAGGCTTAAGTTCCACTGGAAGTTGAATCTTCCGCCGTCTTGCACCTAGTTGGTTCTCACTAGTTTTTGTCATGTACTATGACTATGTCATTCTTTTAAAGGTTGTGCCCTGCCCTCTTCCCTCCTGTTTCACTGGTGTCATCTTGGATGAGAATCTCAGCCCAGTTTCTTTCTAACGTGCTGTAGAGAAGGAAAGGGGCTAATAGTCCTGAGCACCTTCCATGCGCCATACATTATGCTGATTATTTATTACATCTGTAGTCTGTGGGGTCCTCATGCAGTCTTCCTCACGTGGTATCTGGCTTCATCTGAACCATAGAATATAGAAATTAATTTGAGTTGATAATTTTCTCAATTATCCTAAGGGTGGTAAATAACTAGTACCATTCTAGATGCCTGGACAGAAATTGATTCATTATGTTACAGATGGGGGCTTTGCTGCCTGATGAACGTAAAAGCCAAGCTTTTGAGAAAAGAAAGAGCTTTATTGTGAGGTTGACCAGCAAGGAGGCAGGGCTCAAATCTGTCTCCCCAATCCAGGGTTCGGGGCCAAATTTAAGGGATGGGGGGGAATTTCAAACTTGGAAGCTGATTGGCTCGTCTTGAATCAGTCCGTGTAAGCTACTCCTGCTGCTGGAAGCCAGATTTTCCTTATTGAAGGACTTCTTGTAAGGGCTCCAGTGGCGACGTTTCTATTCTTTAAGTTCATTGACTGAAGGGTTCCTATGGGTTCCTATCTTGCACGTGCGCAGTGCTGTCTCTATAAAATAACTCTAGGTTTGCTTAATCAAAAACCTATTTTAAGGAAGCAAAACCAGTTTAAGCTGGTCCATGTTTTACATGCTGTTTCATTTACATACAATGGATGCTTTAATTAGGCTTCTGTCCCAGAGTCCCTTTTGAGAAAGTTGCAAGGTATCCATATTAACAGATGAGAAAACTGAGACTCAGGGAAGTTGTTCAAGATCACACAGCCAACAGTGATGGAATTAAGGGGTAAGAGCCTTTCCTCTCTGACTCTGGAATTCAGTCTTTCAAGATAGCTTGAATTGCTTGTAGTATTAAAGAGAATTAGCTACAATTCTACACTGGGCTATTAAGAATGTAATGTTAGGGTTAAAATTTTCAGTGACTTATAAAGTCATGACTCATAGTTTGATTGGAAACTCTACAAAGACAAGAATTGAGTCTTTTTTTTTTTTCTCTCAAATAGTTCTCTCTCTCAGCATTATCTTTGGAATTAGGCAAAGAGTCTCGCCAAGAAAGTCACTGCTCAGAGTGACAGGAACACCTTGTTTTTAACTCAAGTCATTCCCATCCAGCCTCATCACTCACCAGCCTTGACCTCACGTGACTTGTAAAATCAAATCTCCCCTCAAAGGCTGGAAATTTTTGCCATCAAAATCAAATAGTGAGTCTCAAGCTCTAGGACCATTCTGAAAGAAGAGCAGGTAGCTCTTGCTGTCAACACTAGCGTGTTTGGCAAAAATGAGTGCTTTTAAAGGGATAATAGTAATTTGTAAGTTTTTCTTTGAACTTCCTCCTTCGTGCCATAGAGTGTCAGTTCAGGTCTTGCAACCTTGGGCAAATTACTCAACCTTTCTGTTCCTTAATTTCACCTGAAAAGTGGAGTAACAGTAGTATTATCACATAGGATCATGGTAAGGGTTACTCTGTGATGGAGCATGCACAGCCCTTCGCACAGTGCCGAGCCCGTGTGGAGTGCTATTTATTATACCGGATCTTATTGTGTTCATTATTATCATTGCTTTTATTTGTATTAGAACTGATTGATTAAAGTGGAGAGTTGGCATTTTATTTCCCAGGCCTACAGTGGACTTAAGCCACATTACGAGGCTGATAAATCTTTTTGTTTCTGAACTTTGTTTTCCCCTCACCATGACACCCCTTCTCTTGGTTTTAAACATCCACTAATCCTTGTAACTCCTTCCTTAGTCCTCTCAAACAAAACAAAAACTCTTGCTCCTAAAATGGCTCTATGACAAATCATTTACACCAGGAATCAGCCAACTTTTTTTTTTTTCCTGTAAAGAGCCAGATAGTGTTTTAGACTCTGCAGGCTGTAGGACCTCTGATGCACCTGCTCAACTCTGCTCCTTGTAGCGCAAAAGCATATGCTCTAGACAACACCGCAATGAATGAGTGCAGATGTTCTGATAAAACCTTATTTATGAACCTTGCCATTTGGATTTCACATACTGTGCAACTGTCACAAAACACAGACATATAGAAATGTAAACCCCCCCTTAGCTCCTGGGCCATATAAAAACAGGCAGTGGGCCCCTAGGTTGCTGACTCCTGATTTAACATGTTTCAGTCACTGTGGCACTGTCAGGAATATTTGCATTTTTTCAAGTTGTAGAAGAACTTAAAGAAAACATACCTTTGAGGGGCAGTGCCACGTGTGGGACACACACATAGTGGCAGCTTAACCCCTTGGTTCTCTGGGGGAAGGATGGCTGGCACAGCGGGACGCAGGTTGGCAAGCTCAACGTTTTTATTTTCAGGAAAACATCAAAGCATCTGGGAAGGGGCATCTGCTGTCATGACAGACAGGGCTTCAACCAGATTTGGACTCTAAAAGCTTAGTGGCGTTCTGATTTACTTTCTGAGCTTCATTTTTCCTAACTATAAAAATGGAAATAACAATGCTTACTCTGAAGTTATTATGCAACTAAATTATGTAGATGCTCTATGTGACAATATCTATTAAGAGGATAATGATGAGTATGTGGTAGTTATTTCGTAAATGTTTGACGAGTATTAGTAGGCACTCAGCTCATGTTTCCTTCAATTGTTCATCAGTGGGGCAGCTAGGGGCCAATCTTGGCTGTTGTGAAATGTAAAGAGTAGGAAGGTTAGATTTCTGGTATCTAAAAAAGAAGTCTTCTGATCTTTTCAGGGGTAGATGTGAGGGCTGGTGAGAAGACAAGAGTTAGGACATTTTTGGCAAAGGAAAAAATAGATCATTTGACATAAGTGAAACTGAAGCTTGTAGAAGCAGTGGCTCTGTCATCAGGTTAGGACTCAGCTCAAGATGACATTGGTTTCTGAGGGGACAGTCAAGGTGTCAGGGCCATGTCTGGAATGGCATCTTCAGGCAGAGTGAGGCATCATTGCCTGATTCCTACATAGTGTGGGGCTCCTTGAAAGAAGAATCAGGGCTGTTTGAGAGGGTCTGTTTGCACAGTCAGAATCTAAATCACTGATGAGGGACGTAAGTATATGTGCGTGCATGTGTGCGTTGGAGAGGTTGAGAGAGAGGTGTACTTTTAAGCTCATTTATGGTAAGTCTTGCTGGTGGAGAAGAACAGGAGAGAAACACTTTGCAGACAATTCTGTGAATTGCACACATAATACAGGGTTATGAGCTGAGGGAAACAGACCTTTTCTTTCCTGAGGCAGCTTACATTTATATATTTTTTTAATTTTAAATTTATATATTTTTGGCTGTGCTGGGTCTTCGTCGCAGTGCGTGGGCTTCTCATTGCGGTGGCTTCTCTTGTTGGGGAGTGTGGGCTCTAGGTGCGTGGGCTTCATTAGTTGTGGCGCACGGGCTTAGTTGCTCCGTGGCACGTGGGATCTTCCCGGACCAGGGCTCGAACCTGTGTCCCCTTCATTGGCAGGCGGATTCTTAGCCACTGTGACACCAGGGAAGTCCCACAGTTACATTTTTTTGATACATGAATACAGAGATCACTTGATATTAAAAATAACTTATGTGATATTCCTGATAAACGGATGCCTCGTAGTCAAACTAGAGAGATTTAACTTTAGCTTAAAAACAACTCTATTTCTTCTGCCTGATTTTAGCAACATGTAAATGTAATGTTAGCATAATATTTTAAGATAAGATTTAGATTTAGTTTATCATAATTTAGGATTTTCTAAGACTTTAAAAGTTCCTACATAAATTCTCTGATCTCAGAAAGTTATCATTGTTGCTACAAATTATTTAAAATTGCAAGAATATATAATCATGTTTAATTGTATGAACTTGTCATAATACATGTCTTTAAAAATGTTGATCCTGTGAACTCTTGTAATGCTACAAATCATGTATGGTCATAATGTATTAGCTTAAATTGTAATTTCCATATCTTTAGTCAACTTTAGGCTAACATTAAGTTAATTAATGTTAAGCTAATTAATCCATAAGCTTTGGATTTGTGGGCAATTCTTAAGAAAGAAAAAGATGTAAATATTAGTTATTAAATATAGTTTTAATTGACCTTTATTTTATATGTAAATGACTGTACCTTAACAAGATATGAAAATATCTTTAAGGGGTATAATGTATATGCTTATATTTCTACCTTAAAAATTGTCAAAGTGATCTAAAATGTGTGTGGAAAAAATGAGCTGGACTGTTTTTGGTTCCTGTATTCTAGTTTTCTCTTACATCTGGAAAAACAAAAGCTGCTTAGTTTAGTAAGGGAATAATTAATATAAATTGTTGAGATAATACTAGGTATAATAATTTTGGAGAAATATAAGTATGTAAAATTAGGATGAATTTGGGCTTTCTTTTTAAAAAATGACCAAGTATTGTGTCCAGATAACAGAGGTTCCTTTTCATTTCCCCAATACTCTGCTAAACGTCTGAATTTCTGACATATTTTGAATCATTTTGATCCAGATTTCCCCTTGGTGTTGACAGAGTTAAATTTCTAATAATCATTGTTAGTTTTTCTTGTGAGTTGAAAAATAAACTCACAAGACAGCCTATAACTAATTTTTGCCTTTGGATATGATGATTTATATTCCTATTATGTTTCCTTTGACACCCCTTCTTGATTTTAGCTTTCCAAGGTAAAGTCTCCAAATGAGAAGAATTAAACTGTTAAGATACCTGTTAAACAAAATCTATCTTTGGGCTTCCTGGAATGGCCATTGGGTAGCACAAAGATCACCTCTTTCATTTTGTAAAAGGAAGAGTAATAGAAAAAATTAGGGTCTTTCGTACTGGCACCCTAGAGGCAAAATGTGTCCTATAAGAAGATTTTTTACTTATATCTCTGTAGAACTCTCTAGTATTTGTCAATAGCTCGTACGAGCTTGCTTTTGTAATCAAACTTTTTTGAAAAAATAGAGCTTGGGAATGCTTTAGGGAACAATGCTTTATTTTTGAACACTTCCATTGTTTTTCAGACTTTATAAGAAAAGCTCATTACTTAAGATAAACCCCAGGTTATTTTGATTTAGCCATACCTGATGACCGCTACATCTCCTGGTGCAGTATCGCTCTTGTTGAGTGGTCCAGCACTTTCTCGTATTATTTGATAACCCCACTGGAGTATGTTTTTTCCCTGAAAACAGATCATTGGGTGGCCCCTAATATCTGCTGTTGAATTTTCAGCATAAAAGTCTGTTGACGACTACCCACAAATTGGGCACAGATCTGTTACCTTGCTAACGTGATGCTTGCATTTAGGATAGTCTGAGATATCATCCAGGATTTATCTTGGGCCATGAATTTTTCTTCTCAGAAAAAGAGATCTTTAGATAATTTAATTCAAGAAGGAGAAAAAATAGGTCTCATTTAGAGTTCAAAGCCTTTAACAACCGAAGGGGGGGCTCTGGACTGCCTTTTTATTGTCTTTAAGCCCTTTCATTTCATGTGTTTACAAGAATTCCCCAAAGTGGGAGGGTCTTGCACGTTGTGGTTTGGCAAAGAACAGGAGAGTCAGACAAAATTACTGTGACCACAGAGCTTGTATACCACTAGCCCCCTAGAGGTAAAATGTGTCCTATAAGATGTTTTACTTATGTCTCTATAGACCTCTCTAGTATCTTTAATATTACTAACAAGATCTAGGGATCAAAGACATCATGTCATTAAGTAAATTAGTTCATACTCGTATATCTGGTTCTTTAGTCTCTTTGGATTGGGAGTGGAAACTTTTTTCTTGATTTAATTTGAGCCATCTTGGAAAGTGGACTATAAACTCACATCATATTCCTTCTCGTAGTATTTGTCCTGGTTTCACTGGTCAAATGTATCATCTCCAGAGTCTTAAATGGTACTGTGCACCAGTCAAAGGATCCAAGAATGATATTCTAGAACAAAAAGAAAAAGAAAACCTGATGAGTTGGAATAACTACCATCAGAAACTCCATCAGACACTCATGCAGATCTGGATTGATCATGTCCATAACCATGAACAATGACCAAAGTGGGTAATTTAGTTGTAAAACCAACATACTTTCCTGTCCCTGTGCTAGATTCTGTGATCAGGCATACTTTCACATTTATGTGCCAAGCAATAGTGGACCAGGAAGAAAATTAGTCCAAGTAATACTTGCCCTTAGAGGATAGCTGTAGACCAACGGAAATAGTTAATCAAAACGAACAGATTGTACCAGTCACCAGAGGTCATCTATTGTTTGATTCCATTTAGATGAAATACGCAGAAGAGGTAAATCCGTAAACTCTGAAACCCCTGTTAGGGGGAGGGGAAGGGAATGGGACACAAGTGCTGTGGGTTTGGGTTTTTCTGTTTTGGTTTGGAATTAGAGGTGGTGATTGCACAACAGTATGACTGTGCTACTTGCCACAGAATTGTTCACTTTAAAATGGTTAATTTTATGTTATGTGAATTTCACCTAAAAAAAAAAACAACCCCAAACAAAACTGAGGTTGCTTATCAAGGCTCCACTTTAAGACCCTTGACTGGCTGTGGCCGGCACTCCAAGGCTCCAGTGTCCTAAACTTTGCTCAAGTTTCATGCATTCTAAGACCTGCCCTAAAAATCATGCAACCCAGGCCCTTAAACTTTATAAATACATCCCTCTGATTATTCCAGTTGAGATGCTTTTGGTCTCTCTTACTGCAGTAGTTCCAGTAAACTTAGCTTTGTTTGGTGGTCTTTTGGAAGGTCAGCATGATCGTAGAATATCCTTCGTGGATTAAAAGGAAAACACGTTTTTTTTTTGATTCTCTTTTTCTATCCTCTATATTAGATAGGTAGCAACTTTCTGATCACAGGTAGATACAGGATTGGAGCAAGTCTTCACATAGTGGCCAGATGTAGAGAGGCCAGTTCCAGCTCCCTGACAGAAAGGACAGGTAAGATTAATTAATAGTCATGTGGTCAGTGTTTAATAGAAGTCTTCAGCTATTTTGGTGGCCAGATAAGGAGTAAAGAATTCTTGTTGGGCTTCCCTGGTGGCGCAGTGGTTGAGAGTCCACCTGCCAATGCAGGGGACACGGGTTCGTGCCCCGGTCCGGGAAGATCCCACATGCCACGGAGCGGCTGGGCCTGTGAGCCATGGCCGCTGAGCCTGTGCGTCCGGAGCCTATTGCTCCGCAACGGGAGAGGCCACGGCAGTGAGAGGCCCGCGTACCGCAAAAAAAAAAAAAAAAAGAATTCTTGTCTTAGGAGTTACACAAAATAGGTCAGGGGGTAAGGGAAGAGCCCAGAAGCTAAAGTCTGAGGCTCACTCTGGGAGGCCAGGCTTACAGAGAAATCAGTTTTAGACAAATCTATTGGGAAAGAAAGATATAAAACTATCACTATACTTATTGCTTTGGTCTGGTTTGGCGTAAGAAATTGTCAGTGTCCAGCCTGTATATGAAGAGTCTCGGTACTTGTAAATGACTAGGATTGATTTTTTTTTTTTTTGAGATGTGTGTGTGTGTGTGTGTGTGTGTGTGTGTGTGTGTGTCTGGAATAATGTATTAGATATCTATTGCTTTATAAAAGAATTATCCCCAAACTAGTGGCTTAAAACAGCACACATTGAGTATCTTACAGTGTTTCTGAGTTAAGAATCCAGACACTTCTCAGTTGGTCCTCTACTCCAGGATCTCTCACAGGCTGCAGTCAAAGCATTGACTGGGCTGCAGTCATCTCAAGTCTCAATTGGAAGTTCCGAGCTTATGTGGCTCTTAACAGAGTTCCTCCCGGGCTGCTGCGCTGAGGGCCTCAGTTCCTCACTGGATCTTGTCTAGAGGCAACTCACTTTCTTGCCACGTGGGTCTCTCCAACCTGGCGGCTTGCTTCCTCAAAGGATGAGGACTGAGAAGTTGACAGAATCTAACAAGTCAGAAACCAGTCTTTGTAACCTGATCGTGAAAGCGACATTCTATCACTTTTGCTGTATTAATTATAAGCAAGTCACTAGGGCTGGCCCACATTTCAGAGGGATGGGACTGTACAAGGATATGAATACCAGTGGGGATCTTTAGAATGCTACCCTTGAAAACTGGCTCCTGCAGATGATACTCATACCTAAATTAAACAATGCATCTCATTAGCCACAGGAGCTTGAAAATGATCGTGAAGTTGTTTTCCTTTGGTTTAAAGTTAAATCCAAAATATCACAAGTGAAAGAGAACTCTTAAAATTTTATCGTGAGTTTCTATGAGAGGCTAAATATTTAATACATACATTGGTTTTTAAGATTCCAGACCTGTCTGAAAGTGTTAATGCCTTCTTCTCAGATGAAATCCCAGGTAGTCTCGAAACAGGAGTGTCTGAAAAGTTAGGGTGTTTTGTATTTCCTGTTTCCCTTGAAAACTACAAGACTTGTATTGTCATCAGCCTCATTCCAGTATATTAACTGGATTTGCAGACCTCTCCGTGGAACAGCTTTACTAAATGAACCAAGTGTTTTACAATTAGGGAAACATCTCACAACATGGGAAATAGTAGTGTTTGTTTCAGAAACAGGAGGGATTATTATCTTTTCTTACCATCTGAACTTGACTAACTGTAGAAACAGAAACTTGATTTGACTGTATCCAGTAGGTTATCAGTAGGTGTTAATTCATTCTCTCTTGGAGATGGAGATCTTCGGTATGCTCTAATGGATCAAGAATTAGACAAGCAATTTAGAGACCAAGGCATTGAAAGAACAATTGTATAATGTATCTGGGATGACTCTTAAAAAAACCCTCTCATTTTACCTTTGAAGAAATCAAGGCACAAAGAGCTGAAGCTGTTTATCCAAGAAGATAAAAGCTAGTTCAAGGCATTTTTAGATTGTCTGGTCTATCATTGATCTAGTTTGACTCCATACTGTAAGCATTATAGTGGAAAGTGCACTAGACTAAGACCAAGATTCAAATCCCACACACTTTGTCCATTTTTTCCCCCACTGTATCCTGTACCTGAAACTGGAAACCTGTATCTGACATTATATCTGAAAGTTTATATCAATAATATTTGTTGAACATATAATGAATGAAGAAGTCCTAGTTCTATGATGAACTGGTTGAGTGTCTATGGGCAATTTGTTTCCCTTCTCTGAACTTTAGTTTCCTCATATATAAAATGAGAGTTTTGGTCTGGCTCATCTTTAAAATTCCTTTCAGTTCTAAATTTCTATGATTTAATAATAATAATATTTGTTGAATACTCTGTGTGTCATGTATTATGATTAACACAATACTGCCATTTAATTCTTATGACCGCCCTATGATACAACAAGCCTAGAAGGAAAATAGCTAATAGCTAACAGTTATTTTGACCTCACTCTGAGCCAGACACTTATTAACTCATTTGAGTCCTCATCTCCACCCTGTGAGGTACAGAGAAGTTTAATTTGTCCAGGGCCACATAAGTAGTCAGGGGTGGAGCCGGAACTTGAACTCAAATGGTCCAATATCAGAGCCTACCTGCTTAATCACGTTTTACTGAATAGTGACATTGTAAGGTCAAGACCGTGGCTCATTCTATGAAGTTAAACCTGAGTTCCAGCTTCTTTGTGGCCACCAACTTAAAAAAATTTTCTGTTTATAAAAATTATTTGCACCCAAATATATTAGCCTTTACACTTCTTTCCATGGTATGGTCCCCAAGCAAGCCTTAAATTGCTAAAAATGTTGCTTATTTGATATATCTTCTGTAATACCACACAGTCATTTAAATGGTGGGTGGAAGTTAGTATAATTGGCATTAGTACTGTTTCACAAATTGGAAATGGAGAAATATTTTCTGAAGTCATGTCTGGGGTATGGTGGGTGGATGTTTGGCTTGCATGGAGAAATTTAGCTGAAAACTCCAGAATTACACAAATGTTTGTACTGGTGAGGCTTAACGGTCTGGCCAACTGGCAGCAGAAAGACATGAACCAAACCCATGGAGAATGAGGAAGATGGGGTTCAGATGCTGTGGATCCATCTGTTTTATTTTTGTTTTAATCTCTTTAGACTCTAACTCAAGAACTCTCTGAGTCTTCATTTCTGAATACTTATTGTGACTAAGACTATATTAGTCGTAAATCTGTATGTGAAATTTGAAGTGAAATTAGAGGCAATTTTCTAAATAAGTTAACTTTTTATATGGAACTATAAAAGACCCTGAAGAGTCACAGCAGTCTTGAGAAAAAAGAACAAAGCTGGAGGTATCACCCTTCCTGACTTCAGACTATACTACAAAGCTACAGTAATCGAGACAGTATGATACTGGTACAAAAACAGACACATAGATCAATGGAACAGAATAGAGAGCCCAGAAATAAACCTAATATAGTCAGTTAATCTATGACAGAGGAGGCAAGAATATACACTGAGGGAAAGACAGTCTCTTCAGTAAATGGTGCTGGTAAAACTGGACAGCCACATGTAAAATAATGAAATTAAAACATTTTCTCACACCATATACAAAAATAAACTAAAATATTAAAGACCTAAATGTAAGACCAGAAACCATAAAAATCCTAGGAGAAACCATAAAAATCCTAGGAGCAAAGATAGGCAGAACACTCTCTGGAATAAATTGTAGTTCTCCCTCTCCCTCTCCCTCTCCCTCTCCCTCTCCCCTCCCCCTCCCCCTCCCCTCCCCCCTCCCCCTCCCCTCCCCCTCCCCTCCCCCCTCCCCCTCCCCACCCCTCCCCTCCCCTCCCCTCCCCCTCCCCTCCCCTCCCCCCTCCCCCTCCCCCTCCCCTCCCCCTCCCCTCCCCCTCCCTCTATATAAAATATATATATATATATTCTACAGCTATATCTATCTTCATAAATTTTATCTGTCTCCTCAGGCAAAGGAAAAATAAACAAATGGGACCTAATTAAATTTAAAAGCTTTTGTACCACAAAGGAAGCCACTGATAAAATGAAAACACAATCTACTGAATGGCAGAAAATATTTGCAATTGATATGAACAATAAGGGGTTAATATCCAAAATATATAAACATCTCATACAACTCAATATCAAAAACCCCCAAACAACCTGATTAAAAAATGGGCAGAAGACCTGAATAGACATTTTTCCAAAGAAGACATTCAGATGACCAACAGGTACATGAAACAATGCTCAACATTGCTAATCATCAGAGAAATTCAGATCAAAACCACAGTGGAATGTCACCTTACACCTGTCAGAATGGCTGTTGTCAAAAAGACCCCAAATAACAAATGTTGGCAAGGATGTGGACAAAAGGGAACACTGGTACACTGTTGGTGAGAATGTAAATTAGTGCAGCCACTATGGAAAACAGTATGGAGGTTCCTCAGAAAAGCTAAAAATAGAATTACCATATGATCAGCAATTCCACTCCTGGGTATGTATCTAAAGAAAATGAAAACACTAATTCGAAGAGATACATGTACCCCAGTGTTCATAGCAGCATTATGTACAATAGACACGATACAAAAGCAACCTAAGTGTCCATCAGAAATTGAATGGATAAAGAAGATGCGATACACAGACTCTATGGAATATTACTCAGCCATAAAAAATGAAATTTTGCCATTTGCAACAACATGGATGGAACTGAGGGTATTATGCTTAGTGAAATAAGTCAGACAGAAAGAAAAATAGTGTATCTTATCACTTATATGTGGGATCTAAAAAATGAAACAAACAGTATAACAAACAGACTCGCAGGTATAGAGAACAGACTAGTGGTTACTAGTGGGGAGAGGGAAGGAGGGGAGGGGCAAGATAGGGGTAGGGGATTAAGAGGTACAAACTACTATATATAAAATAAGGTACAGGGATATATTGTATAGCACATGGAATATAGCCAATATTTTATAACTTTAAATGGAGTATAATCTATACAAATATTGAATCACTATGTTATACACCTGAAACTAATATAATACTGTAAATCCGTTATACCTTGATGAAAAAAATTTGAGATGGTGGTGAGGATATGTAAAGGTATGTATTTTGAGCATAGTCATCTATTCTGATGGAATCCACTGAGTATCTTTTTAGTGCTTGCTTCAGTTCAACCAGCCTATAGTTTCATATACATATGGATGTGGGTGGTATTATACAGGGTAGTATTAAAGAGAAGTGAAATACTAAAAGGCCAAAGATGGAATATTTAGTAGGAAAAGTGGTATTATCAAGCAAGGGACCCTGTCTAATACAGAGTCCAGATTTTGGAAAAAAGATTGAAGTGGGTCTTTTAAAGCTAAGAGGTGTCCGTTTCTGCCTTATATTAGGAGAGCACTGTTTTTGAGTGATGCTGATTTCTTGGGGATGCCTGGGCTACTGCATATGTGGGTACCTGCTTCAAGACCACGGCGGCCAGTTGCCTTGGCTCTGTACATGATATACTGCCGTCACGTTATTCACTTGTTCAGGGTCAGTCAGCAGGTTAAGTGGCCAGTTTAAAACTTAACAGAGGGAGCCTGTGGCACCTAACGTAGGATTGAGAAGTCCTGAGTTCTAGTTTTGGTAATGCCATGCCCTTAGCTCTGTGAACCTTGGGCTCACATGATACTTCTCTAGGACCTAGTTTCCTAATTTGTAAAAAGGCAGGTGGGCCTAGATCTGTGAAAACCACCTCATATTCCACTATAGGTTCTGCTGAGGCATTTAAGAGTAACCACAGTGCCCTAGCCCACCCTGTCTGAACTCCCATCCAACACATAGGTGTGTGTGGGGGGGTTCTTCCCCAGAGTTTCTTTAAAGAAAGGTTCTCACTCTTAAAAAAGTGACCTTTAAGATTCCTTCCAGCTCAAACATTCTAGAAAAGCTAGTTTGAAACTACTTAACCTAATTATTATTTTAAAAATCAATTATAGTCCGACTGAAAACATCATATTCTGAATGGAAGGAGAGAAGAGTGTGAGTTTCATTTTTTTTCTTCTAGCTTTTTAAGACTGGTTTGTTGACTTGCCAGTGTGAAAATCTGGGAGCCTGAGGTTACCTGTGAATTCATGTTTTCGAATCCTGATCTTAGCCTGAGAAACAAAAATGGATAGAAGACATCCTTTTCACCAGAGAAAATAACCTCTCACTATGATTTCCTTTGGTAAATATCATTTTGAAGAAAGATGGCATCATTTCTTTCGAAAGTTCTCCCCTTCATCATTCCTCAGAGTGTATTTCCATTGAGCTCCTCGGAAAAAATAAAAGAAAGTGAAAGAAAATCACAAAGAGTATATCCATGTAGAGTACCTAGTGTCCCATCTGAGCTTCTGGGAGGTGTAAATACTCCTAGCCAGGCCACATGACTGTGCTGTACTCCTCCGCCTACAGCTCCAAGATCAATGATGCTGTCAGCATATGTGTGTTTTATGAAGTCAGCTAAATGGAATTTGTGTGTATCAGGCTACTAGTGATTTGGCAACAAATAATATGTATGTTGCAGAAGTCATTGGTTCTCTTTCATGGAAATTTGAGGTCCACTTTTCTGCCCAAATGCTTCATCCCATCTTCAGGCAAATCCCATGAAGGTGAGTGTTCTCCTTAGGCATCTCCTAATATCTTAACCTTGCCAGATTCTCCTTGAGGTTTTCTCTAGTGGGTTTGTTTGTATCTCCATAGCTCTAGAGGGGACTTTCACAGTTCTATCTAAAGACCCTAGGGGTACTCTTCCAAATGGGATGCAGATGAGAGCATCAGGAAGGCTTCATATGGCTTAGCGCTGCCTTGGGTGAGTGCTGGCTTCTCTTTTTTTATGTTTAAAAAAATTATTTTTATTTTTTAATTTAAACAATTTCAATTTTTTATTTTAATTTTTAAATTTAATTAATTTTCTTTTTTATTTTTTTACGCATGTGTGCGCTCTTGTGTTCTCTCGCTGTATTACAAACCACCCCAAAACTTGGTGACTGAAACAGGGACAATCATTATTTTGCTTATGGCTCTGCAACTTGGGCAGCTGGGTGAGGTTACCTGGGCCTCTTCTCTGCTCCACACAGACATCTGGAGGCCTCCGCTGGGCTGACATGAATAGCAAGGCGCTGGAGCAGCTCAGGCTGAGCAGGAAGCCCTTTCTCTCTACGTTCTCTAAGGGTCGTTCCACAGGGCCTCTCTTGCATGGTGGTCTCAAGGTAGTTCAACCTCTTAAATGGTAGCTCAGGGCTCCCAAAGCTACTCTTCCATGAGGCCTGGGTTGAAGCTAAGAAACTTCTTACGACCTGGCTGCAGAGCTCTGTTTTTCAGGCAAGTCTCTATGACTAGACTGTGTTCAAGGGGAGGGAAATTAGTCTCCAGCTCTCAGTGGTAGTAACAAAGAATTGGCACAGCACCTAGTGTGTTATGTAAGTCTCCCTCAGTGTTCACAACCACCTTGGATGAGAATGTTACGGATGAGTTAACTGACCTCTGATGGCTCAGGTAACTTGCCTGGGCCACTCAGGTGGCAAATGGCAGAGTCAGGATTCAAACCTTGGATTCTGGTCTTGTTAGAAGAGACAAGGTCTTTTGTTCAATGTCTGTAATTTACAAATAGGAAAATCAAACAAACTGAGACCCAAAGAAAGGAAAGGAAAGCCTGCTTGGTATCACACATTTTATCAGCAGTTAGGATAACCTATGCCCAGTCAGTTAAGCAAACCCAATGACTGCAGGCCACTGTGGCGGCGCTCCAAGGGAGGGGCTTTGAAAAGGTTAATTGAGGCAGATCTTTCAAGGCTGGATGTTTTTAGATGAGGTAATGCTATGGATGGTCAACAGACACCAGTGTTGCTACACTGTCCAACATGTCAATTCCAGGAAACTATAGGAATGCTTCAGACAGATGCCCAGATGACTTTGACCTCAAGCTGAGGTACTTGGGGTGAAATTGTTTCACGTTGAGGTCTAAAATTCTGTCATGTTCTGTTTAAATGTATTTTAAGTGGTTGCATGAACTAGGATTTGAAACTCCAAATGGATAATATATCTTTAAAAGAAGGAAGATTTTTTTTTCTGTCTTGCGTTAAAGAGGCTTGCCATTGCCTTTAGATCCGTCATCAGTTACCTGTTAGGTGGGAGGAGAGGAGTCCCTATTTGTTGTAAAGGGGAAGTAAGCTTTTTTGATCACAGAAGATAGACTTGTGTCATCCTGTTGATACAGATGCACACGATGGGTCTGTGGTCTCTCTCTTTATGCAATTAAATGATGATGAAAAGCAATTTATTCTTTCAAAGAAACAAGGTAGAAGCCTAGATAGTATGTATGGACACGGCAGGCAGAGAGAGAGAGAGAGAGAGAAGAGAGCCGGAGAGCCAGACAGCCTCTGGCTATCCGATGACTTCTTTTAGGGAAAAAAATCTATAAGAGAAGAAATATTGCTATGGTTTCTACACCTGCTGAATTGTCAAAAACTCCAGAAACAGACCATTGAGGAGGTCCAAATTCAAATTAAGAAATCCATTTGTAATTACTTTAATTTTTAATTTAAAAAATTTTAAATTATTGTTTGGCTGCATTGGGTCTTCGTTGCTGCGCATGGGCTTTCTCTAGTTGTGGCGGGGGGGGGGGCTACTCTTCGTTGCGGTGTGTGGACCTCTCATTGCGGTGGCTTCTCTTGTTGCGGAGCACAGGCTCTAGGCGTGTGGACTTCAGTAGTTGTGGCACGCAGGCTCAGTAGTTGTGGCTCGTGGGCTCTAGAGCGCAGGCTAAGTAGTTGTGGCGCACGGGCTTAGTTGCTACGCGGCATGTGGGATCTTCCTGGAGCAGGGCTCAAACCCGTGTCCCCTGCATTGGCAGGCGGATTCTTAACACTGCGCCACCAGGGAAGTCCCCCATTTGTAGTTACTATGTAAACTTGGGAAGAAGTTGAAATAAATCAATGTTTGGAGTAGTTAACAAATAGTGTGTAAGGTATCTAAATGTATGAAAGGGTTTGTGGTAAGTGCATGTGTATTTCAGTGTGTAAATTTCTTCCTATCTACCTAAAAGTGTTGTTAATCTAGTTTTTTGTAAATAATTAATGGTGCAAATTAGTTTTTGCTCCATTTTTTCAACAGACTACTCATTTTTTCAAAAAAGGATGGATGAGGAGGAAAATAACCTGCTTGCCTTTAATCACAATGGGAAACCATGAAATTTGAACGATAAAAACCAAAGCTTACACACTGCAGGAGACTTGTAGTTGTTTACTTCAATTGCAGGCCAGATACACAAGGAAAAAAAGGCCACCCCACAAAGCAAGCCCATAAAGAGATGGTTGTCATCATGCTTTTCGTTAAGTCAATCCTCATCTTTTTGCAAGCCCCAGAGCATCGTCTGAGGAGATCACTTACCTTCTTTAGGTGGGACCTGTGTGGAGGGCGGGGATGGAGAGAGTAAAGGAGGAGGGAGTAGAATTACTGTACAGAGAGAATTCACCTTGGCACCTAGAGCTTCTGGTAGCCAAAATGAATTTCCTTACCCTTTAAAAAAAATCTATAAAACTATTAAAACTAGTAAGACTTCAGAATCTCTAGAGAATTAGTTTTTGGAAGTTTTTCCTTTTGAAAACTGAGTTAATGCTTTCCTTTAGCTCCAGTCTAATGCACTCTCCAGCTACAAAGTTAGGACACAAAGTCTTTGGGGGATTGTGGACTTTGTGGGAGTCTGCTGTTCTAGCCATGGGACCATCTCGGGTAGCAGGTTACTGCGTGGCTCAAGGCGCAAGGCACCATTCTCAGCCAACACTGACCCCTGGTTGGATGTCAGAGGTTCTTCAGCTCTTTTTCTGAGGGTGAGGTGACATTTTTCCCCAGTAGCCTACCTACCCGCTCCAGACACACAGAGATACACTCTGCCAACGCTCCCACTGGGAAAACTGTCAAACAAGCATACTGTACAATCACATAACTCTTCGCACTGAAAATTAGACTTATATGAAGAATACATTTTTATCATTTTTACCCTTACATTTCTAAGAAGGATATATTCTGATGAGCCTGAAGGAGAGAAAGTGGGCACAATTTGGGTCCATACAGTTTCACTCACAGCTTTCACACACGTCCTATGTCCAGCACTTCTGGGCTTGGCTGGGCAGTGGGTGTTGGCCTTCGTTTCTTTGTGGAAATCATTGGCTCTTCCTCCTGTTCCTCCTTTAACTTTCACATCCTCTTGACAAGGCTGACACTTTAATTCCCAAGCCCTCAGTGTGAGTGAGTTAGGGAGGAAGGGTCAGAGCCGGCAGTGGCCTCTGGACTGTTGAGTTTTGCGGATGGTTTCACCTGCCTTCACCCACTGAAGCCGTGTTATTTTCACCTACCTTTATCTTTGCAAAGGCTGGAGAGCTTTTACTCTGCACTTTGAGAGTTATCATCCCTGCTTTTCAAAAAAAAAAAAACCCAAAATATCCAACAAGAAGCTCCCATCCAGATGATTATGGGTGTATTTATTTATTTTGGCTCTGAGGACCACACATCTTTGCCCTGTGTCATATTCATTTGTAACTGGAATGTTCTAGAGTTTGGTTCTCCCCTCTGACACCCAGAGCAGTGCCTTGAACAGAAATATTGTTCCTAGAGGGAAGAGATAGTAGGTTTTTTGTACACTTTCGAATAGTTGACCCTAATTGTCCCCAGAAGGCCATTGAGGGCAGTGTTTATGCTCTGGGAGCTATAGGAAGGAGGCCTTATCATGCTCTCCCATTAACACACCTGCCAGGTGGTTTGTTGTCAGTTGTGTTCATATTGTTTTCTAAGAAGCCAGGTGCCCCTGTACGGTGTCCCAAAAAGCTGCTGGGAGTAGGGGCGCAAGGAAAGTGCAACTCGTGGGAACTTTGTGCCTCTCTCCTGCTTCAATGAGAGGAGACCTCCTTTATCTTTTTATGTATGTATTTGGAAAAAAGGGTTTAGCTGTGTTTTTTTTTTAAGTTTAGAAACTATCATAATGTGAAATAAGTTTGGAATTCACAGCCCTTAGCCCCAAGGTCATGAGACAGAACAGGAATGTTTCGTGAGTGGAGATGAAGCCTTTACCAAAGGATGTCATGCGAGTCCTCAGCAGATGGGTCGGTCCTGGCAGTGAGGCAGCTGAGCTACCGCTCACCTGGGTCTGTGTGTTGGGGCTTGGGGTGGAGGTGGTGGAATTTTGTGAATTCTGATAGAAACAGGTTTGAGGAAAGAGACCTGCTCCCTATCACATTACTTTTGCCCCTTCCATCCTCTTTGGACCACACACCTGCCTCTGCTGCTTCCACACTCCCTCCATTTGTGATGGGCAAGTATGTTGACCGGGTTCTGAGACTTTCCGGAACAGCTAAACGTGATTATAAAGGACTTTACCACAGTGAAATAATTGTATATAAAGAATTCTCCTTCCAACCAGGGTTAAGTGATGTGCCTCCGTCCTAGGGCTTATGAAACCATTCAGTCAGTGTTGCTTGAGGAAAATCGTAAGAGGAATCAGTTAATTGAATTCCATTCTTTGTAAGACTTTTAATCCCATAACATTATTGAAAGGCAATTAGGATGGAAGATCTAATTTTCCTCTTTGAGGCATTTTGGGTCAGTTTGTTCCTAATGGGCTTGACTAGGACACAAGGAGTATTGCCACATTCAAAAAAAAAAAAAAAACTAAAAACGGGGCAGCTCTCTCCTCTGCTGGATAATTGGACAGTTAGATGGTAAAAAATTACATCTCTGAGATTTCTTTTTCCCTCTAAATGTATAATGCGGAGAGGCAATTTAATGGAAAGGGCTTCTCTAAATTTCACGTGTAGCTCTTGCCAAGGATTTTAGCGTCAAGCTGGATGGATCTTCCCAAGACGATGTGAATTAAGAATGTCCTTTCTTGCAGTACATTCCCTTTACCTCCCCAGAAACCTGTGTCATCTTTGGCTTCAGTCTACTTTATTGCTCTTGTAATCTCGTTAGGTTTCCTTCCTTTCCCCCTACACCTCCATCAGGGGTCTGGCTGATGAACCAATGGCAGATTTCTGTGCTTGTGCCAACATTGAACTCCTGGAGGGTGGCGGGCAAGAGAACTCTGGTTGCCACCAGGATGAGCCATGTCCTAGTGATGGGCTATCCTTGCTGGTTTTGGACAAAGAATCTGGCTGTGTAAGGAACAATAATGCCTCTGAAGATAAATGCTGACTTAGGTTCCACAAGAGAACTAGTTTAACCTGAAGCCTTTTCCGTCTCTTGATTAAATTCATGCTCAGTGTGAAGGAGGCCAAGAGTCTCACTGTAAGCCAAACTGGCAGAAGTTGCCTTTTCTCCCCATTGTTGATGGTGTCTTTAATTTTATACCTGATGTGTTTGGTAGTTTTCTCTGTCTCACTCTCCTTCTCCCTCTCCACCCCCCATATACATGTACCTATGTATGGATATACATATATATATATATATATATATAAATAAATAATATATAAATATTCTCTTATCCAGCCTCCAGTGAACTTACTAAACAGACCAAGGCTCCCCTTCTCTGTAATACGTACTGTGTTAAATCGATGCAAATCTAACATAGTGCAGTCAGCTCACTTTTCCATCAACTGAGTACCCAAGAACTAGTGGTGTTTGTTACCAGGTCTGTTTCTGCCAATTTTACTTGTTATTCTATAGATATAATTTAATTATATGTTATATGAACTGTTTCTTTGAAAACTAAGTTGAATGCTTTGGAAAGACTTGGGAAAATAGTCACTAGAACTTTGTTCTTGAATTAAGTATGGTAAAGACAACTGTAAAAAACAGAAATATCTTAAATATCTAGAAGAATCCTAGATTTAAAAAAAGATACATTTATTTATTTTTGGCTGCGTTGGGTCTTTGTTGCTGCGCGCGGCTTTCTCTAGTTGTGGCGAGTGGGGGCTACTCTTCGTTGCAGCGCGCGGGCTTCTCATCGCGGTGGCTTCTCTTGTTGTGGAGCCCCGGCTCTAGGCGCGCGGGCTTCAGTAGTTGCAGCACACGGGCCCTAGAGCGCGCAGGCTTAGCTGTTCCACGGCATGTGGGATCTTCCCGGACCAGGGCTCAAACCCATGTCCCCTGCATTGGCAGGCGGATTCTTAACCACTGTGCCACCCGGGAAGCCCAGAAGGTATGTTAATTAGAGTGACTTTAGCAATCATTTCATTATGTATATGTGTATCAAAGCATGTTGTACACCTTAAGTATATATAATTTGAATAAACAAATATCCCCGAGTGATAACAATGTGGAACCAAAGTTGAGAATCATTGCATCAACGGGTCACAATGTGAAGTTCGAAAATCACTACTCTTAACTGCTGAAATTCTAATGATATCTGTAGGTTACTTCATAGTATTGTGCCCATGTTAATTTTTTTGTTTCATTTATTGGATTATGGTTATGTGATATTAATATTACAGGAAGCTAGGTGAACATTGCAACCCTTCTGTAAGTTCAAAATTATTTCAAAATAAAAATGTTTTAAAAAAAGAATTCCTCAAAGAAATAATTTAGATGTTCAACAGGAAACAAAAATTTAAATAAGCATTTCTTAAAAGAGGACATCCAAATGGCCAGTAGATCTATGAAAACATACTTAACTTCATTCGTCACCAGGAAAATAAACATTAAAACCACAATGAATTGCTATTGCACACCCCCCAAGAAAGGTTAAATAAAGAAGACAGAAAACGCCAAGTGATGGTGCAGAAGTGAAGCGACTGGAACTCTAAAACCTACTTACTGATGGGGATGTAAGTTAGTGCAACTATCTGGGAAAACTGTTTGCCATATCAGTTAGAGCTGCACATACACATAGCCTATGACCTGGAAATTCTACCCCTAGCTATACACTAACAGAAATGGGCATGTATTCAATAAAAGACATACTCAAGAACATTCATTCATTTGGCATCTTTTGTAATAGCCAAAGCCTAAAAATAACCCAAATATCCACCCAGAATACAATGGATACATACACTGCTGTGTAATCATACTATGAAATACTCAGCAGCAAGTATGAATGAAATATAACCACATGAGACAACATGGATGAGTCTCTGAAAAATGACGTTGAATGAAAGAAGCCGGGCACAAAAAGATGCATTCTGCAAAATTCAATTTTCATGGAGTACAAAAACAGAACTAAACTATAATGCCTGGTTTCCCTTATGGGGATATTGACTGGTCAGGGCCAGAAGGGGGTCCTGGTGATGTTCTGTTTCTTATTCTGGGCATTATTGGATGGTGCAAAGTCATTAGACTCTATACTTTGAATTTCTGTCTTTTTATATATAGATCATACTTCAGGAAAAAGTTTAAACAAAACAAAGTGCATGGTTTTCTCCTATTATTCAGTAATTTGCATTGACTTTCTCTGTGACCTACCAAACCAAGGCTCACTTTCCTACCCACACACGGCACATGCCCTCTTTAGCATCTTAACTCGTGCAGTTTCCTCTTATCGAAATATCCTTCATCCTCCACATGGCTTGTCTGGTAAAGCATATCTCTTTTACACAGAGTGACTATATGCACCAATTTACACAATGCGGTCCTGGATGAAATTTTTGCCCTGGAGTAATTATTTAAAAATATCGGGACTTCCCTGGCGGCGTAGTGGTTAAGAATCTGCCTGCCGATGCAGGGGACACGGGTTCGAGCCCTGGTCCGGGAAGATCCCACATGCCGTGGAACAGCTAAGCCTGCGCGCTCTAGGGCCTGTGTGCTGCAACTACTGAAGCCTGCGCGCCTAGAGCCCGGGCTCCACAACAAGAGAAGCCACCGCGATGAGAAGCCCGCGCGCTGCAACTAGAGAAAACCTGCGCAGCAACAGAGACCCAACGCGGCCAAAAATAAAATAAAATAAATAAATCTATTTAAAAAATTCCTTCTCATATAATTACTAGTTTGTGTGTGAGTGTATGTTTAGGGCCCCTGAAATCTACTCTCTCAGCGAATTTCCGGTGTTCAATACAGTATTAGTAACTGCAGTCATCATGCTATATATTAGATTTATTCATCCTGTGTAACTGCAACTTTGTACCCCCTGACCAGAATCTCCCCATTTCCCCGCCTCCTTGTGCCAGTAACCACTGTGCTACTCTTTGCTTCCATGTATTTGACTTTTTAAGATTCCACGTATAAGTGAGATCCTGCAGTTTTTCCTTCCTGTGTCTGGCTTATTTCATTGAGCATAATGCTGAGGAATTCTTTATATATTCTGATTATGAGTCTTCTGCCAGATATGCGTGTTGTGTAGATAAGCCACTCTGTGACTTGCCTTTTCAACTCTCTCAATGCTGCCTTTTTTTTTTTTTTAGTATTTATTATTTGGCCGCTCCAGGTCTTAGTTGCAGTATACAGCATTTTCGTTGCCCATGTGCAGGCTCCTTTAGTTGCAGAATGTGGGATCTAGTTTTTTGACCAGGGATGGAACATGGGCCTCCTGCATTGGGAGTGTGGAGTCTTAACCACTGGACCACCAGTCCCTCTTAATGCTGCTTTTGATGCAATGTACATTCTCAATTGTAAGGTATTTCCATTTATAATTTTTTCCTTTTTGGTTCCTGTTTTTAAAATCTTTGATTATCCCAAGTTCATGGAGAAATCCTCTTACGTCTTCGTATGTTTCTTATCTTCCTTTCTAAAAGCATTGAGTGAAGGAAAACCAGGATTTTGAGAAGATCAAGGTGGCATATACATGCAGGAGGGCTTGTGGGGAGAGGTTGGAGACAGACTAGACAGGAGCCTGTAGCATCCACCCGAGTATCAGCCCAGACTGGGTGGACCAGGATGTAAAGAGAAGGAGAACAGGAGCAAGAGCTCTGATAAAGATGTGGGGCCTGTCTTCCTGCCTGAGTGCAGGAGAGAGGAATGGATACGGAAGTCTGCTATAACTCTGAGACTCACTTAGATACAGAGAGAACGGAAACCCTTTCACATTGCAGGATCCGGCCTTCTCAGTAATGTACTCTTTGAGATTCTGCGGCCTCTATTACCATGAAGAGAGACTGAGTACCTATTTGCTATGTGCAGAGAACAGAATAAGCAGGAAGTTTTAGCAAGTATAATTCTGGAACAGGAAAGGACTGGAGAAGTCGGCTGCGGGAGGTCGTAGGTCTTGATCTGAGAGACAAGCAAAGGGGAATGGGCCAGCTGTGTATCGCGGTGAGTTGTAGGGCACTGAGGGAATGCTCCAGTAGCCTTAGTGCATCCTATCTGCCTTGCAGCTCGAGGCTGAGTCATGGGGGTCATTTACCATGGGGAAGCCGACATCTGTTTAATGCCAAGAAGGTCTGGGTTTGCCAGGTTTACTTTTCCGAAGTTGTAATTGGTAAATTTTCCTAAAAGTCCTTCTCCCCTAAAATACAGACGTCACATCTGAATGGCTTGTGCCCTGGGACTCTCTAATGACGCAGACTTCAACACACTTACCTCATGAGGGAAAGATCTGTGTAAACTTTTCAGAGAATGGAGCCTGCAGTTTAGATTTTTTTTGTTACTATTTCATCCTCACTGCCTTCTAGCAGAGGATGTGTGTCTATGGTTTAAGTAAACAGTTGCTCCATCGGATTGGAGATTGAGGTAGAAGGACCCCCATCCTTTGCTAGGTCAGATTAAAAATTCCACAGATTTTGACTAACAGTTGTGTTTTATTCAGAGGCAGTGAAAGGATGAATAGAGCATGAGATATGCAGACTCTGATTATTTTAAAAAATTTTTTATTGAAATATAGTTGATTTACAGTGTTGTATTAGTTTCAGGTGTACAGCAAAGGGATTCAGTTATATTTATATACATATATATATATATATTCTTTTTTTTTACGTTCTCTTCTATTATAGGTTATTACAAGATGCTGAGTGTAGTTCCCTGTGCTATACAGTAGGTCCTTGTTGGTTATCTATTTTGTATATAGTAGTGTGTATATTTTAATCCCAAACTCCTAATTTATTCCTCTCCTCCCTCTCATTTGGTAACCATAAGGTTGTTTTCTGTAGTTCCCCGACCAGAAATCGAACCCGCGCCCCCTGCAGTGGCAGCATGGAGTCTCAACTGCTGGACTGCCAGGGAAGTTCCCAGGCTCTGATTTTTTAATATCCTAATATTGCTTCCAATTCTCTCACTCTTGGAAGTGTTTACCTGCCTTTGTTCCTGGTTTGTCCTCATGGGACTAAGTGAGGAATTGGATTCCTTTTGCAGAAGTCTCTAGTCCCACAGTAGAGCTTTATCTACAGGTTTATTTATTTGCTCTATGTCATATCCTACACCGTCGCATCTGGGTTATAACCTCCTGGAGAGCCAGATCCTTGCCTTATTCTTTGCATTCTCTAAATATCCTAGTATATTGCTTTACATGTAGAAAAATACTTAATAAACAGCATTAAAAAAAAACAACAACCGTGGACTAGAACAGGGAAATGGGAGTGAGATCTAGGCAGAGAGTCTTCTGTAATATGGCCCAAACTTCCACAGCCACCCTTATCTCTAGCCACAGACTGTCACATAGCCTGTCCTTTAGCTGCAGTGGCCAATTTTCCACTTCTTGAACTTTTCTCCTTTATATATGTACATGTAACTGTACCTGACTGTAGAGAGAATTTGGGGCAGAAAAAAATATTTGAAGTAATAATTGCCCCGAAAAGTCCAAATTTGATTTCAAAAATGTCAAGTGTCAAGAAGGTCAATGAACCCCAGGTAAAATAAAGAGAAAACCGTGTATCTCACCTCGGTGGTTTGACACATCCCTGTTCCTTCAGCACGGATGACCTTTCCGTTCCAGGCAAAAGCCTTCAGCAGGCCCTTCACCAGAAAAGATATTCAGATGGATTATAAGCATATGAAAAGGTACTCTGCATTTTTACCAAGAAACACAAATTAAGATCGCAAGGAGGTACTGCTGCACCTCCAAAAAATGGCTGAAATTAATAAAACTAATGATACTAAGTGTTGGTGAAAAAGTGAAGTAAATGGAACTCTGATCCATTGCTGGCGACTAAATGGCTACAAGCGCATTGGGAAAACTGTTTGGCGGAATCTGATAAAGCCAAACACACATATTCTGTGATTCACTAGTGAATATATACCCCAGAGACATGAGTGCTTCTGTCTATCCATAGACGTTTCCAAGAATGTGCACAATAGTCAAAAACTTCTAATAACTTGAATATCTATCAGTGGCTGAATGGATAAATAAATTGTAGTATACTCATGCATAGAATCATAGAATATTGCGTGGCAATATTGCATGCAATAGAATATTGCATGGCAGTTAAAGTGACTAAGACTGCACAAGATATGAATGAATCTTTTAGATATTAAGTGAAAGAATCCAGAGAAAAAAGAATATATATTATATGGTTACATTTATGTAAATTAAAAAAAAATAGTAGATCAACTAATCTCTCATGACAAAAGGTCAGAATAGTCGTTGCCATGCAGGGCTGGGGGTACAACCGGGGAGGAAGCATGGGGGAGGAGGCCCAGTGGGTTGCTGAAAATATTCTGAATCTTGATCTAGGTGACGGTGACACATATGTTTACACAAGTACCATTTTAAGGGGCTGGACACAGTATTTGTGTACTTTATGTAAGTTCTATCTCAATAAAAAAATTAAAGAATTAAAATCTGTGCAGTAAGCACCCAAACCAATAAATGCAGATTTACTAAATAATTGTTATAAGTATCATTATAAAACAGAATCAAATGTAAAAATTAGAAATGAAATATACTGTAAGAACAGTTTTATTGCAAGAATATGGCTTTTTAGCCTAGATTATAATGACATTATTTGGAAGTAGGTGAGAGGTAGATAACTAAAAGCAAAATAAATCAGTCGTCTTCCATAAAAAGAGTAAAACTATTGCAGAGCACAGGCTCCGGACGCGCAGGCTCAGTGGCCATGGCTCACGGGCCCAGCCACTACGCGGCATGTGGGATCCTCCCAGACCAGGGCACGAACCCGTGTCCCCTGCGTCAGCAGGCAGACTCTCAACCACTGCGCCACCAGGGAAGCCCGAGTAAAACTATTTTTTAAACTGATTTTACATGTAGGAAATATGGGAAGTAGAAAAAAAAGCAAACTTTTGGTTGTCTGATTTGGATTTTGTCTGTTAAAACACATAAAACTTAACAGCTTTTTTGTTTCTAAATTTTATGTTAGCTAGTAACAGACACTAAATTTTTGTTTTCAAATCGTGATCTTCGAATTTGGACCCCTCCTCTGTGGTTTCTCTTCCTTAGTGATAGACCTCTGCAGCATGAAGTAATAAACTGGCCTGGTGGACAGAGCAAATCTGACCTCTGCTCTCTCACTGATCCCCAGTTGGGTGCATTTTACAAAGTGGGTGGGTTGCGGATTGTTGCCTTATTTACAGAGCCTAAGGGAGGAAGTTTTTCAAAGATGTCTGAGAAATCACGTTTCCCCATTGCTTTGCCTTCAGCCTGCCTCTCAGGGGCTTCATACATTCTCTTCTTTGCATTAAAGAGGGGAGCAGGCAACTTTTTCAGTTCTTCAGGGTATGTGATGCTCTGGCCTGCTGATCTTGGGTCAGTGGCCACAGGCAGAAAGAGGGTCTCTTAATAAAGCTGGATCTCTGCTTTGCTGTTCCTTGCTGATTTCAGATCCAGCTACCTTGCTCATCTCTCTAGCTCGTCTCTCTAGCTGCACAGTCATCAGTGACAAAGCTCCTAAAACAGCAGCTTTGGTGGGAGCATTGTTTAATTCTCAAGACACCAAAGGGACACATGAAATCTGCAACTTTGCTGCATAACAAAGACTACTATTATAAAACTAAATGCAAATATAAAAGAAAATTAGCAGTGGAACAAATAATAAGAACAATTTTATAGCAAGATATGACTTTCAACCAAGATTATCTTGATATTATTTGGAAGTAGAGTTGAGAAGTGGGAAAATAGGATAAAATAAGTCAGTCATCTTATATAAAAAGATGCCCATCACCTGATTTTGGCGTAGGCAATTCCAATTTTAGGGTCTGCCATTTGTAATACCCTAAATCTGGTAGCAAATCTCTGTGAGGAAGTTTGCCATTGAAAGAGTTCAATTTAACTTAGGAAAAAACAAACAGAAGGAAAAATTAAAGAGGTTTGTTGAAAAAAATATTGTTAAAACTCTAGAATAGAAGGAAGAGATTTCAGGGCAGGCACATCCTAGTAAAGTAGGAATTGGAACCAGAGATCCAGCCATTGTCAAGATGCTGTCTTTTTTTTTTTTTTTAATCATCTGTGTTTCTCTCTACTTGGTTTTATTATATCTCTCTGTGTCTGTAACATGTACATAACACACACACATAGGTAACATATATACATAGCTATCTATATCTAGGGAGAATGCTTTTTTCCATTTGGTGGGAGCATTGGTACCTGCAGCTCTAAGTTTGTATCATTTTAGTTTCATGGCTGAAGAGGCAAGAGTTTCTTTTTTTTCTTTCAACTTTGGTCAATAAAACTCCAAGGGCAGATTTTGATTGAAAGAATTCAGATCACATATCTCCGGATATATGTCCAGTTACTATAAGATGGAGCACTATGTTTTGCTTAGGACTTGGCCTTTACTCAGGGTGAGAGGACATGAATTTCACTAAGATCTGAGCTGCTGCCTTCCATGCTTTACACATGAAAGGTGTTTTGGATGGAAAAACATTTT
This sequence comes from Tursiops truncatus, assembly GCF_011762595.2. Taxonomy (NCBI): domain Eukaryota; kingdom Metazoa; phylum Chordata; class Mammalia; order Artiodactyla; family Delphinidae; genus Tursiops; species Tursiops truncatus. Next base: position 10,743,811 of record NC_047041.1, read on the forward strand.
TATGTCAAAATATTTTTCTCTTCAATTCTTATAAGATGTTGTATTGGTGTTTAGAATTGCTGAGATGTCAGAGACTTCACTGATATTTTTAATCTTTTTTTATTTTTCCCACACAGAGACTATAGGAATGTATTTCTTTGTAATTTAAAGAATTGCTAGGACATGGTTATGTAAGTTAAAAAATTTTTTTAAAGTAACTTATTCACCTGGCATGTAGTCAGTCCTTTTATTTAATACACAATACACTTTAAAAAAAAATTTCTTGTTTTTCTTGGATTATTTCTTTGATTTTTTATTTATTTCCACTTTTTCTTGTTCTCTTGAAAAATAGTAAGAGAATATATTTTCACAGTCTAATAAAGAACGCTTATTCTACATTTATTAGTAATTTTGTCCTTGTGACACAGCAGCAACATTCTCATTGAAGTCAGGGATAAAATAAAGATGCCTGTTAATGCTATTGAAAATTCACATATGAGAAAAAAGATTAGGTATTCCTAATTGTTAGGATAACTCCAAATGGTTTTCTCCATTTTAAGAATTTTCCTAATCTTCCTAAAACTCTCCTCTGATCATATATCACTTTCTTGCTCAAAAAAAACTTCAGTTGTTTCCAGTTGTCTAGAGCATCAGTTTCCAAACTTTTGTGACTGTGCATGCCAATAGGAAACTAAGATTTAGATCTCTCCCTACATTCATACACTTTATAACATGCACTCTAGGAAAATAGCATTTTTATCCATTACCATAGAAGATTTAAATGAGGTTTCTTTATACATCTTGAAGAGGACTCTAACTGATCTATTCTAGCTAAAGATGATGACAGACTTTCTCAGCATTGCTAATGCTCCTAAAGTCTCTTTACTTTTTTTATGGAAGATGGAATGTTGCATTTTTGACACAGGGTTTTTCTTCAGAAGATCTCAGTTTGGTGTCATTGGGAAGACCTTCATATTCTTTGTATTCTTCTGATGATGGAGAACGTTTTCCTTTTCCTTTTTCCTATGCCAACCTCTTAATCTTTGTGACTGCTTTCTGCCTCTGTAAACTCTTTTTACCTGACTTTCATATTTCAACCTGTCTAGAAACTCTTTTTAACTGTTGGATAAGCTAAAGAAAGGTGTTCCACTTTAGCAGGAGGAATATACTTTATTATTTATAGTATAAATAATCGGTGACCCACGCTAGGCAGAAGGGTAGTGACAGCACAAACTGCAAGTCACTGGCAGAGGACCTTTGGCTAATATCTTAGCCTGGGTCTTCACAGAAAACAGAGGCTGAGGCAAGAGCTTATGAGCTACCACTTTATTAAGGTATATAATACCAGGAAGGAGGAGTGAAGAAAAGACGAGTGAGGCAGAGGATGTGCCAAAATGAGGATATGTTACTGTGGTGCCTACTGCTTGGAATTAAGTAAACTGATGTCCACAGAGAGTTTGTTGTTGCCGTGGCAACTGGGGTGGAACAAGTGGTCAAGCGTCCCCAAAATTGGTGAAGCTGAGAGGATGGTGCAAAATAAGTGACTGACAGTGTAACACTTGCACCATTAACTCTCTTTGGGTCCATCTGTTGCATCTGGTTCTCAGTTATAGTATGGTACCTCCATTTTTGTGAGAACAAAGTGCTGTCGCTTATCTTCTGACAGGACTGGTAAAAGTCTAGCTAGTCACAAAGAGCCCTTCAGGATAGTGCCAGCAGCAGCAATCTGGCATAAGACTCACATCAAGAAGATCATGGAGGGGCTTCCCTGGTGGCGCAGCGGTTGGGAGTCCGCCTGCCGATGCAGGGGACACGGGTTCGCGCCCCGGTCCGGGAGAATCCCATGTGCCACGGAGCGGCTGGGCCTGTGAGCCATGGCCACTGAACCTGCGCGTCCGGAGCCTGTGCTCCGCAACGGGAGAGGCCACAATGGTGAGAGGCCCGTGTACCGCAAAAAAAAAAAAAAAAAAAAGATCATGGAAATAAGCAGCAGCTGGTCCCAGGGCCATCTTTGATAATCATCTCTCCTGTCCTCCACTTCTTTTAGACTTTCCTTTCCATCAGCCAGCCCTTCAGCAGCCTGGTGGAGTAATCTAGATCTCCACCCCTGAGGGGTTTGCACACTAAGTTACCTTGACCGTCTAGGTTATGGTTACTGCAGTTGCTGATTTGCTGTTACTGGACATCAAAACACAGAGAGAAGCCTCAGTGGATCCCTGGCTTCCAGGGGATCCCTCAGACTCCCTGCTCTCACTGTAGAGCAGCAATCCTAATTTTTCATAGTAATCAGGTTTAATTAGCACCAGGAGTCCAGTAATTCTTTTCTTTGACCTCTGGTCCATTGAGGTGAGGAGTGAAGAGTGGCTCTCTGGCTGCTCTTGCTTTCAATTCAGTAACACTGGTGGAAGCCTTCTCTCCAAAGGGCCCGGACCTTTCACCTGGCAGAGTCTGATAATGCAGAAAGGGGGAAGCACACATTTTGCAAGTTAAGTCACTGGGAGTGATTCTGAGAGGGTTCAATCGCACTACTCTCCTTTGGTTCCTAGATTCATGTAGTCCAGCCTTTGGAGACGGGGGCTATTCCATCGTGCTGGTTGGCTGGCTGGCTGTGTGTCATGGGGCACATGGTAACAGTGAATCCTGTGGTCGTATGTCCAATGTTGCACCTCCTTGGCTGTAAAATATTTCTGTCGGTCTGAGGCAATGCTGAGTGTCATACCACATCAATTGATTAGGCGTTTGGATTGTGGTACTGGTGAAAGCAACATGTATGGAATGAAAACCCATTTTCTGAGCAGGTATAACCTTGTATAGAGAAGAACTACTGCTCCTTTCAGGATGGAAAGGAGCTGATGGAATTGATCCAGCGCTAGGTGCTGGCCTATTCATAGGGCAATGCTACTCAAAATGAGGTCCACGCGACGGGATGGGCCTTTTACCAATCTGTGATACGTATAGAAATTGAAAGGAAGGGTCTAGAAAATTAAAATAATTTGACATTGTTGCCACATTCAAGCATCTAGTAATTTTCTAGTAATTTATTTCACTGTATTATATAAAAGTAATTTCCATAATATTTAAAAGTTTAAAAACAAACAAACCTGGTTGCTCACCACAGACTGATTCAGAAGCACTGTCCTAGAGGAATGGTACCCTATCGAGTGGTTAGAATCGGTCTCTGTAGCTGGCAGGTTGTGGAATATCAAGAACCCTGGTGGGCTGGAGCCCTTGCTGTTGTGACCATGCAGTACTCCACCTTTGCTGCCATAGCCGCTCAGGGATGGCTTAGGGGCCCTGACTCAGTACTAAGCCAAACTGAGAGGCTGGCTGACATCCACAGGAGGGCACGGTGTTTCCCTGGGGACTGAGAACGTTTTCTGGGGTGAACACATTTCACGGATAGTAACACGAGACAGAAAAATTCTCACAGTTTTTGTGCCCCCTCCCATAGGCCCACTGACAATTGTCTTTCCAAGACCTCCTAGTCCCAAATTGTGGTAGATTGATGGTAGCCTCTGAAGGTATCTGGTCTTAATTTCTGGAATCTGTAAATATTATCTTATTTGGAAAAATGGTCTTTGCAGATGCAATTAGATTAAGGCCCCTGAGATTGTTAGATTATCTAGGATTCTCTGGGTGGGTCTTAAAATCACATGTGTCTTTATAAGAAAGAGGCAGAGGAAGTTGATAGAAACTGAGGAGAAGGCAATGTGAAGATGGAGACCAGATTGGAGCAATGCGGCCACAAGCCCAGGAGTGCCAGTAGCCATCAGAAGCTGGAAGAGGCGAGGAATGGGTTTTCCTTCAAGCCTCCAACACCTTTCTTTCAATCCGGTGATAGTATTTTTGGACTTCAGGCCTCCAGAACTGTGAGGGAATAAATGTCTGTGGCTTTATGCCACGAAGTTTGTGGTACTTTGTAACAGCAGCCATAGGAAATAAATACACAAAAATTCTAGTGGTGTCCCTTTCAGCCGAGTAACTGGCCACTTCTCAGGAGTTCATGTACATGTTGGGACCTCAGGCCTTCCTCTATATGAAGTGAACGGCCTAGATCACTGTTTTGAAGTTCTGACCTCTGGGAGAGTTTTCCTTCACCAGTGTCCTTAGTGTCACTCCTGGATGAGGCTGAAAAGTGTCAGCAGTCCATTTTTGCTAGCACCAAGTATGGTATAGCCCCATTTTTAAACTAGGTTTGAACTGTGTGTCCTCTCCTTCATAGGTGTGAGTTGAAGGAGAAATGGGAGAAGGGGCATGGAATTCTGACCGCTCACTCATGTCATTTACTGATGCCTTCTGAATATCCATTGGCCTGATGCACACTTTCCATCGCCATGGGAATTTCTCCTTACCTACCTGACCTCATGATCAGTTGATTAGATAACACCCACCTTCTGATGGGCAGCCCTCATCACACAACCGCTTGGTATCCCATTGTCGTTCATTTACCCATAAGCTTCTTTTCAAACGGCAGTCATTTTCTGCTGCAGAAGACATAGTTTCCCGCCACCTTCCCAGGTCTGTGCTCTAAGTGTCCTAGTGGAGCTGGAAATTCTGTACATCTTTATCTGTGTCTGGTACCTCTGGTACCCCTAGTACCATTGAATTTAGTCCTGAGTGGCAATTGTATCTAGTCCTGAGTTTGAACTAGAGGCTGGGCCTGTAGCAAAGCCTTATCTTACTCTGAACCTCATTTGAAACTCCACTTAATGTCAAGAAGTTCAATCTCATGGCTACATCTCCTATCAGTTCTGTTCTACAGAGGACAGCCACTCTGAGCTTCTCAAAGATGGCAGTGATCCCAGCTCAGTGCATTTCTTACTACCTTTGTGAGGAGAGTGTGCTCTGGGTTCTCCCAGACTGATGGGTTCTAAAATCTTATATTCTAGTGTGTTCAGTTAGAATATAAGAAACCCAGAGCCCACTGGGTTTTGCTGAGCCAGGAAACAGAGCTGGAAAGCCTTTGACCCTCTCTGCCTGTGATTACTTGAATGAGATAAGGAATAGTTAAGTCACACTGGAAGGAAAGTGATAAGGGTCACAGCTGGAGCAGGGATCCAGACAGATGTTTAAGGCAGTGTTACCTGAGTTCACTTGGGTGTAGTTTTGGTAATCGATTATCTCGTGTAGTTGGCTGCTATGGCAGAAAACCCAGAAGAGAGCCAGTGGCATGCATCTCTGAAGACCATTCATCCCCCTGATTCCTATGAGACAGCAGCCTCTTTGGCTCACGCATCATCATTGATGACTGAAAAGCACTTCGGGATGGTAGTGAGCTCGCCAAGTGGAGGAAGTGGCGCAGTCCTGAGCCTGCTCGCTGCACGGAGTGGAGACTCCCCCTTGCCCCCAGCTCTATCCTGTCTCTTCTGCCTGGGCTCTCCTTACAACCTGGTCCTGGCAAGACTGCTTTTCCACAGCCTGCAACATTCCATGAGGTGAGGCCTGAATTCTACTCTAGGGTTTCTGGAACAGTGAGAAAGAAGCCAGGAAGGTTACCTTATACATCCTGAGGATTTACTGAGTCATTCTGCCCTCTGCCTGTCTGGGTCAGTTCTGAGAGAGAATGATATCCTACTGCCTAGCAAGCCATGGGAAATGGTTGCTCCTAACACCGGTCAGCATTCAGCTTGCGGCTTAACCTTCGGTGGAACAATTTTCCTGACTTGGAATAATTAGCTTCTGTGACAAGGAAAGATAGCCAAATGCAAAATAATTAAGAAGACAAGGTCTGTGCATTTCAGTCACTCACTCTTCTTGTCCCTCTGCCCCTCTCTGACGTAGCAGGCAAGGGCCAGGGCTGGAATCCTTTCCAACTGGAACAAGGACCTGTCTCCATTCTGAGCCAAGGCAGAGTTAAATAAGCCATTGTGCCATGTGTTCATGGGTAATTAGGCATGAAAAGAATCTGCCGTCGGCTCCCTCCATTGTTCCTCGCAAGCTGTCCTTTTGCCATGTGCCCGAGCCCCTGGGTCTCGGTGCTGGCATTGCTACAGAGATAGGGGTGTTGTCGTCATGGCAACTCCTCTCTGCTAAGCAACTTTATGGTCTAATATTATTAAGGGGGCAGGGGTCAAAAGCCAGCGAAGGACTTTGTCTCTGAAGCCCAGGATAACTGTGGCGGGGATGGGGCAGGATTGCAAACTCATGGGAGGAGAGGGGATCTCGGTAAGCACCAGTTGCCTCTGCAAAGAACCGTTTGAGGCAGAGAGATGGCCACACTGTGAAGTCAATAAAATATGACTGTGAAACTCCCAGTTTCTCGTCTCCGTGTCCCGTTCTTCCCCTCCAGGTGCCGGGTACCCTGCTGCTCCCTCCTGCGAAAGGATCTGCTTTCAGTAGTTCCCATCTGAATGTGAATTCTAGTCACTGTTCGTCCCTATTTGTGTTTGTATTTCCAATCTTATTTCCAACTGTGAAATGAAAAGCACTGACTAGGAGGTGGTGGAAAATGTTTGGGGGAGAAAGATCTCCTTTCCCCAAACCCTAAAGTTAAATAGTATATAAAACTGCCTTTTCTTTCTGGTTTAACTCTTTATTCTGGAAGATTTCAAACATTGACAGAAGTGGGGAGAATAGTATCGGGATTTCGTGTACCCATCATCCCAGGTGCATTCTTTACAAGCGTTCTCCTCAGTTGACAGGTAAGTACAGAGCAGAAAGGAGACCTTATATCTCTTTTATCTTATCCTTAGCCAGGCTCAACAAGCCAGGGTAAAAGACTTCTTGAAGTCTGACACAGAAGAGGAAGTGCTGGGCGCTGCCCAGGTACCTTTAGAGCACTGGATTAGGTGTTAAATGTTAGTGCTTTCCTTTCCCCACCATCAGCCAATCAGAAGACCTGGGCATGCCCAGAGCACCCACATATCCAGCCAGTCCCGGGCCAAAGATGGCTGTTACCCATGTTACTTTTCCCTAGTTTGCACGGGCCCTGTTCACAGACTGTGTCATCAAGTAATCTGAACTAGCAGATTGGCTCTCAGTGTTGACCAAGAGAAGGTTCAAAAAACTGTTCTCACATTAGGTGACAAAAATGGATCCACTGTTCTCCTAGAATCCCAAAGTGCTGCTACTGCTGCAGACGCTTTCAAAGTACCCAGATCTTCCTCCTGGACCAGCTTTTGGCCTTCGTGGGCAGGGAGCAGAGGCCTGTGCAGTACCTGAGACTGTGTTGTAACAAGGTGATTCTCCGCTGTCTGCTAATGAATTAGGTTTACGATACTCCCCAGTTAAATTAAAATTGGTACCATGGCATGAAAAAACTGGTTTAAAAAAATAAAAGGGTCAACATAGAGTTCTGTGTGAGGTATAAAGATGTAAGAGTTAAGTTCAATTTCAGATTACCCAATGTAATTTTCTCTAGTGTAGCTATGACAACAACTACCATCACCAGTGCTTACTACTGTCACTGTCGTGGCCATTACCACCTAACGTTTACCATTTCTAAAGGGCTGTCTTGCCCATCATAGCTGGAATAACTATTTTCAGGTGAACGAACGTGTTAGAATGTTTCCAGGTGAGATGTGTTGATTATCCAGTTATTGGATATTAGCAGAACTCAGAAGTAAGACAGCAATGGCAGGGTAAGGATAGAACTTCAAGCCCTGTGAGAGGGAGAAAGAAGTGGCGGGTAGGTGGGGCGGGGTGGGTGTAGCATTGTTCAGTAAACCTTCGGCCGAGTTTACTAAAGAGAGAATGTAAACAATTGCTTCTATAATTGATATGACTGATGATTATTATTAACACCTCACATTTTTCACTTTTTAATATGGTACCCAGTGTTTCAATATATTGAATAATAATTATCCACCCTATGAGAAAAGTAGGTAGATGTTCACATCACTACCTCATAGGTAAGGAAACAGAGATGAGTCTGAATGAGTTGGGCAAGCATTAGCCCCCTTCCCAATCCAGAATACTTTAGGAACAAATCAGTAGGACCAACAGCTGATCCAGTTACTCAAAGTAGCTTACGAACATCTTTTCATTCCATTTTATAGAACGCAAATGACCTTTCTTTTATATAACCCTTGTTCTCCTATTGCCTTACATTTTTCCTTCACAGACAAGGCTCCTTTAAAAATAACTTGAATCAGCCTCTACTGGTTGCAAAGAAGAGAGACACTCAACTCTAACTTGAGGAATAAACGAACTTAATGTACACGTGTCTGCACAGGAAACAAACAAGCTCTCTGGAGCTGAGAGGGTTGTAGAGACCAGTGATATCTTCGTCCTCTTGCAGCGGCCCCACTTCTCTCCACTACCGGATTCTGTTTTTTCTCTGTACCATAGAATTCCTTAGTTTACTTAGAACTCAGGCTTCCTGTAGCATTGGTCTGTGTGTGACCCACTGTGGCTATCCTGGCCTTTAAATGGTAAGCTTTCTTCAACTTTTCTTCTATTGCCAACTAATAAATTCTCATGATATTTTCTTGATCAGAGTCTTAGGAGAGGAAATACCCTTTGCCCAGTATGCTGAGAATTTAGGATTAGCTGCCCTTGGATCAGGTGTTCATGCCTGGGCCAGTCAGATGTGGCCTCTGTTGGGGTTCATGTAAGACAAAACGTGGTAGCTTAAGCCTACCGTGATTTGTAAAAGAAAGAGATGGAGAAGTTGAGTCAGGGCAGTAAAATGAAGCTTGCTGACTCTGCTTGCTTCCCTCTCATTTACTCTTCAGAATGGGCAGGACTGGGGTGAGGAAGACGAGGCACCTGAGGTGAGAGATTTAAGGCAGAACTCACTCTCAGGTGCTGATCCTGCTTGTGTACATCTTTGAGAGCAAGCACCACCTTAAATTTTGTTCCCTGGGTGCCTCGCTTGTCTCCCCTGGTCCGCATCCCTTCTCCAAACGTGCGCCCACCAAGCTCACCAATGGCCTCTGTATTGTTAGATTCAATGAACATTTTCAGACCTTTAAGATCTCTTTTTTGGCCTTGGTGTGTGTTTAACACTCTTTCATTGAGACGCTTCTCTGTATTTTCCTCTTCTATCTCCAGATAACCTTTATTTTTTTGAAGTATAGTTGATGTACAATGTTGTGTTAATCGCTCTGCTGTACAGCAGATATTCAGTTACCCATATATATCTATCCTTTTTCATACTCTTTTCTATTACGGTTTATCACAAGATATTGAATAGTTCCCTGCACTCTACAGTGGGACCTTGTTTATCCATTTTATATATAATAGTTTGCATATCTCCAGATAATCTTAATCTCTGTATGGCTCCCCTCTTCAGCCTGTCTTCATACTTGGACGTACTGTGGTTGTCTCTTAACATACTTCCTTAGGACAGTTGAGCTATACCTGTGGGTTTCCACCAGAACCATGTATTGATGTGGTTTTGAAGTTTACATCTTCAACTTAGATCTATCTCCTGATTGACTGTCCACATCCCATTTGCCTCCCAGACCTCCACCTTGATGTCTCCCAGGAACATCAGACTCAATATGCCCCAGCACATGTATGTAACTGTCCCGCCAAAAGCTTCCTGTGTATTCAGTATCACCCGCATCAGCAAATCCACTAGATCCGTCAAAACAATTGACCGTATTATTCGTGACTTCTCCCCATCACAGCCAATTAGTCATGAGGCCTTTTTTTTTTTTTTTTTTTTTTGCGGTATGCGAGCCTTTCACTGTTGTGGCCTCTCCCGTTGCGGAGCACAGGCTCCGGACGCGCAGGCTCAGCGGCCATGGCTCACAGGCCTAGCCGCTCCGCGGCATGTGGGATCTTCCCACACCGGGGCACGAACCCGCGTCCCCTGCATCGGCAGGCGGACTCTCAACCACTGCGCCACCAGGGAAGCCCCAGTCATGAGGCTTTTTGACTGTCTCCTCATATATCTTGTATCTGCCCATTCTTGTCCATCTCTACTATTGTTGCCTAACTCAGACTCTCGTCTACCTCCACTCCAGTTGTCCACAAATTGGTCTTAAGTCCAGTCTTCCTCACTTTCCAATCCATACCGCATGCTGCAGCTAGAGTGATCTTCCAGAAATGAAATTCTGAACATGTTAGTCCCTTGCTTTAGATTCTTAAACAACTTAACATCATCTAAAAGGATAAAGTCTAAGCTTTTTAGTATGGCCTTCAAGACCCTCATAACCTGATCCCTTACTATCTCTGAATCTCATTTACCAACACATCCTCAAAGCCTCTGATCCAGTCATATCATATGACTAGTGTTTTCCCCAAGACAGGTGACTTCCTGATGCTGTGCCTTTTATATGCTGCTCCTTCTACCACTTTCCCTGTTTGCCCAGAAAACTCCTGCTCGTCCTTGAAGACCTGCCTCGAGTGTGACATACTATGTGACAGTTTCTCATATAACCAGAGCTGAATGCTGCCTGTATACTATAGTGTGTTGACACATCTGTTCTCCAGTACTCATCCTGCTAGTTTGCAGTGATTTTTCACTTATTAGACTTTTTCTTTCAAACCAGGGGTTTTCTTTACTCATCTCTGTGGCCCTGGTGCCCAGTGTTCACAGGGCTAGCACTCAGCACTCGATATATATTTGGAGATGCCTCTACCTTTCTGGGCTCAGCGAATGTTTGTTGCTGAATTAATAGTGCGTTCTGGTTTCCAAAACATTTTCTTAGGATTCATATTGTGTGGCCTCTTCTTTTGATGGGGCCATTTCTGCATTGGATTATTTGGACCATGGCTTCCCCGTGGAGTTGGTCCCGTTGAAGGCAAAGTGGCGCGGCTGGGAGGGGCTCAGAACTCTCCTGGATCTGTCTGTGGTGGTGGCATCACCCAGCTCTCCCATGTCATTGCTTCGGTGGAGCTGCCCTCTCTCCCTCCGGATGTCCAGCGTGTCCCAGCTCTTCTCCTCTATCCTCAAAAAATAATCTCTCTGTTCCTAGGGAATAATCTGATAAGTTAATTCACCCAAATGTGAATGACTGATAGTGCTCAAAGTACACCTGTCCTCAAACCCTTCCAATTCACAGCAGTCAGGCCGGCACCAAGCAGCACCTTCAAAAGGAACGTGTGTGTCTCCCACCCCCCAGTTTCCTTCCTCAGCACTTGTTGCTTCATTTCCTGAATTTAAAAAAATGTGTGGTAACTTTATAATATTCAGTAGTCAATGCATTAAATCTTACTAGGATCTTGGTGCTTATGAGTTTGTCATAGTATCTTACTTAGCAGAGCTCTGAGAGAATAACCGTCTGACCAGGGGTAGGAGAGCAGAGGGGAGAACCTGGGAACAGGGAACAGACCTTGTCTGTAAGATCTGGTTGGAGTGGGGGTCATGGGTAACTTGGGAGCAGAGGACCTGGCCGGCATTTGGTTAGTGGTGAGGGGTGGTGAAAAGGGGAGCGACGGACTGAAAAGCAGAGACACTATGTTTGCTGATTCATTCGACACTTTTACTGCATTTTACTATGGGCCAGGAACCAGAGCTAGTGGAAAAAAATAAAAAGGTGATGCTTCTGCATTGAAGAAACTCATTATCTCGTGGGAAAGTTAGATACTGAAAGTCACAAAGCAGTGTTTCGAGTATCACGGCAGAGGTTAAATATAACGTGCTTGTGGAGCACACAGGAGGGAGCAACGAACTCTGACGGGGGGAAGAGAGGTCAGCAGAGCTGGGGAAGCTGCAGAGAGAAGGTAATCGTTGATTTCTGTCTGGGTGGGTAAATATGTCTGAACGGAGAAGAGGAGGAAGAACATTCTAGGGAGAGCAGATGTGGCAAAGGTACTCATGTGACAAATATTTATCTGATGCCTGCTACGTGGCAAGTGCTTTTCCAGTTGCTTGGGGTATATCAGTGAACAAACGGACAAGGCTCCGTGCTTACAGAGTTTACAGTCTAGTTGAGGAGACAGAAAATAAGATGAATAGTTAAAGTATAGAGTAAGTTACATACGATAAGTGGTAAAGGGCAAGAATGAAGCAGGCATGAGACATACGAAATGTTTGCAGGGGGACTGACATTTTAGATGGGGGACCAGGAGAGTCTCCCTGAGAAGGTGGCCTCTGGGTAAAGGTCTGAAGGAAGTAAGGGAACAAATCCTATGAGTATCAGAGGTGAGGATGCTTTGAGTAGAGGAAACAGAAAGGGCCAAGTCCTGAGCTAGGGGCAGATGTGGCGTCTTCGAGGGATACAAAGGAGGTCAGGATGACAAGAATGGAAGGATGGAGTGGAGGCTAGGAGGCAATGAGATGAGAGAAGTCAGGAGGAGGCGGATGATTTGGACTCTGTGGTCATAGTAAGGACGGTGGCTTGTAGTACGAGCAGATGGAGAACGATTGGAGGAATCTGAGCAGAGCGGAAAGACGTCCGACTTAGGCTTCAACAGCACTGCTCCGGCTGTTATGTTGGGAAGTGGCTGCAGGGAGTCAAGGGCGGAAACGGGGGTACTATTTAGGAGGCTATCTTGACAGTCCAGGTGAGAGACGGAATTGACTTGAACCGCAGTAGGGTAGTGGGGGTGGTGAGAAGTGGTCACTTTGTAGATTTATTATGACGGGGAGCCACAGAAGTTCACGACACTTTGGACATGAGGTGCGAGAGAAGGAAGAATCAAGAACGGCTCCAAGTTTTTAAGCCTAAGTTGCCATAAATTGAGAAAGGAGAGGAACTGGTTTTGGGAAAAACGACAGGAGCTCAGTTTGGGGGTGTGTTAAATTGTGATATTCAAGTGGTGATATTAAATAGGCAGTTTTGGCTATATGGGGAGAGATCCAGGATTCAGGTTGAAGAAATAACATTGAGAGGCGTCACTACTAGGTAGAGAGTCACCCTAACTATATAGATGGCATTTAAAGTCATGAATCTAGAAGAGGTCATGTAGGTCATAGATGACATTACATAGGCAATAAGTATAAATAGTAAGAAAGAAGACATTCTAGAACTGAGCTTTGGGGGAATCTAACGTTAAGAAGTCAGCGAGATGAGGACAAACTGGGGAGAGCAGGTAAGGAGGGGTAGCCAGAAATGAAGAAGGAAAACAAAGATGATGTGTTGTCCTGGAAGCCAAGAATAGGAAGTGTTTCAAGGAGAGCTTTCACTTACGTCAAAAGCGGCTGATAGGTAAACAAAGATGAGGACTGAGAAATGACCTTTGGATGTAGCAGCGTGGAGGTCATTGGTAGCTTTGTGAAGAGCCATTTCAGTGCAGTGATGGGGACAGAAACTTGCGTGTGTTTAAGAAGGAATGGGAACACATAAAAAGATAGATGCTCAACATCATTAGCCATCAGGGAAATGCATCAAAACCACAACGAGCTACCACTTTTCACCCACTAGGATGGCTGTAATAAAAATGACAGATAATACCATGAATTGGCAAGGAAAGGATCTGGAGACATTGGAACCTTCACGTACTGCCGGTGAGAATGTAAAAGGGTGCTGCTGCTTTGGAAAACAGTCTGGCATTTCCTCCAAAAGTTAAACATAGAGTTACCATATGACCCAATAAAGAATTCCATTCCTAGTATATACTCAAGTAAAAACATACATCTACTCAAAAACGTGTGTCTGAATGTTCATAACAGCTTTATTCATAATAGCCAAAAAGTAGAAATGACCCAAATGCCCATTAACTGATGAGTAAAATATGGTATATCCTCACAGTGGAATACTATTTGGCAATTAAAAGGAATGACTCACTGATACATGATGCAACAGGGATGAACCTTGAAAACATTAGGCTGAGTGAAAGAATCTAGTCACAAAAGACCACATATTAATTTCCATGTAAATGAAAAGTCCAGCATAGTCAAATCTGTAGAGACAAAAAGTAGACTAGTGGTTGCCTGGGTCTGGGGGTAGGAGACAGGGATGGGTAGGGAATGACCTGCTAATTGGTAGGAGGTTTCTTTGGGGGTGATAAAAATGTTCTAAAGTTATATTGCGCTAAAGACTGTGCAACTCTGAATACTAAAACCGTTGAATTGTATACTTTAAATGAGTGAATTTTATGGTATGTGAATTATATCTCAATAAAATTCTCTCAAAAAGTCATACTATGAGGGAAGGAGAAAAATAAGTAGAAGGAGAAAACTGGATTAAGGAAGGAATTTTTTTAAGATCAGAGAAATCTCAGCATATTTTATGATGTTGCTGTTGATCTAATGGAAGGGAAAAGTTTGATGATACAGGAAAGAGAGAAGAGTTGGTGGAGCAAGAGAAAATAAAGATTTAGTGTATAGGTGGAGGGAGTATGGCAAACTCACTCAAAATAATAACAGAGAAAGTGGAGTATATTCACTCTGATTCTGGTAGGTAGGTAGATAGATACGGAGTTGTAGGTATTTAAAATTCTGTTCTAATGGCTTCATATAAAAAAATTATAGTAGGAAGCAAGATTGACTAGCTGAGAGTGAAGCGGGGGAGGGAGGTGTTGGAAATCAGAGAAGAAAATCTGAAATAGTTGTCCTGGAGAGAGTTAAGAAAGAATGGATTAGGGAAGAAAAGAATGATTTCTGGGGAGTGTTAAGGACCCATATAAGGTTGAGTGAGCACGAATGTAAGATGAGACTAGTTGGCATGCTTGTGTATTTTTCTCCAGCTATTTTCAGTTTCATGGGTTCAGGCGTAGAGTAAGTGAAGAGTTGGATTTAGCCAGGGTTCTGATTTTGCCAGATTAGATCGGGTTTCCAGAAAACAGACTCTGAGATGGAATTTGTGTGCAGGAAGTTTATGGAGGAGTGCTCTCAGAAGCAACATCTGTGAAGAAGGGAGGGAAGGAGGGCCGGGCAGAGGAGAGGTTGAACGGTGATGCAGGTGTAACAGAGTCTCAGGGAGCTATGAGGCTGGGATACCTTCAGAGTTGTCCCAAATTGAGGCAAGGAGCGGGGGGTGGTTTGTGCCCCTTTGTAGATACTTAGATATGGGATTCCCCTGGAGAAGAGGCACTGCCTTGGGCAAGGAGCCTTCCTCTGGGTGAAGGGAATTCTTCAAGAAGGACTTAGCTGTGAGGTGGAAGCCATCAATACTGCTAGGAGCGGAGGTAATAAGTGCCTCAGTCCTAAGGGGAGGTAACATGTGCAAGACCACACAACCCACTACAGTTCACCCTGTGTGCTGAGTGCTTATGTACTAAGTTTACCCCTGCTAGGAAGAACTCCTCTAATCTTCTGACTGATCTCTTTTCCCAGGCAAACTTGCAAGAAGAAGGTTAGTGGGACTAATCGTACCTTTGTAACTGGTTTGGACGCTGTCACTGATGTTCATTAGCTCTGTATTCCTTACCCATTCTAGATTCTCTCCTCCCTTGGCCGGCACATCTGCTTATCTGGATGGCTTACCTGGTTTTCATATATGAGGTGTCTGAGCCCCTGGTGACCAAGCCATTCCCGGGTTTTGGCTGTTGCATTTGTCCATTTACCATCCCAATTGGGCAGGGATGTACCAAGAGATGCCACATTGGATTACCTGGTTGCCAGACACAGTTTTCACTTCCCCCTTATGGAAGAATCATCCTGTCTTCTTCTGATGATCAGGGTCCATTTCTTCTGGCAGTATGGTGACACCTTTCTTCAACTGCTGGTATTTTGGTACAAGGAGCTCAAAGTGACCAGGTGACAGGCATAGTTAAGTTTAATGGGAACATAATGTGTTTCTTGTTTGATTTCCATTTTGGGAATGAGGAGCTGTAAATCTGTGGGGACGGGAAGCACATATTCCCAGGTGGGTCACTGGGAGTGCTAGTAAGAAGGGCCACCTGGTTCCCAGACCCATGCATTATACATACTGGGGACATGGGATCATAAAGTAGTCATGGGATTAAGGTGTACACTGTGTCCTGGAGGATAGCACCTCATCCTTTCAGAGTCTCATCTCCAAGCTGGTGCCTCAGCTACACCTTTGAAAGGTCATTCTACTGCTTAATCAGTTTCATAGATTGGGATGGTGCACAGGATATGATGGGACTAGTGGATCCTGTGTTCAGGTGCCCTCTGCCACACCTACTTTTACGTAAAGTTTCGTGACGCAGTCAGCGTAATATGGCGTTTCATGCCGGCGGATCAAACATTCTGAATGCTCTTGGATAGTAGTGTTGGTCAAGACCTTTTGGGCAGGAAAGGCAAACCCACACTGGGTTTGGGTTTCCTGTGAAAATGCTGTTCCTTCCAGCGTGAAAGAGATTCAACGTAATAAGCTTAACCGCCAATGTCTTGTTAGTCTGTTCTAGTGACAGGGCCACTTCGGGCTGACTGTTTCTGTTGCTATAGCAGGTTGAGCATTTGGCAGCATCAGGAGGCGGCATCAGTACCTAGATGCTGCGTGTTACTGGCATCATTGGATACCATCCACTGTTGAGTGGTATTCCATGCTTTTGGGTCCATGAATAGCCTCTAACCCTACTACCATGGCTACTCTGTTCAGAAGCCTGTTATGCTGGCCCTGGGGTGACTGATAACAGTGGCTGGATAAATTATTCTGTCCGTTTGGTTGTTTAGTGCTTATTCCATGGCATAGCCACCAAGAAAGATTCTCGTACTTTGTGATTCCTCCCACACTTCCATTCACATATCCTTTCCCCTGACCTCTTGTCCACAGTCTTCCAAACTTCCTAGGTTCTGACCAAGCCATGTCCATTATCACTGCCCACGAGTCCATGTATATTTAAATCTCAGGCCATTTCTTTCTCCACACAAGTAGATGAACAGGTTTTTCACCTGAAGTCTGCCCTTTGGGAGAACGTCCTCTCACCACTGTCTTTTGGTGTCACCTTTGAGCGAGGCTGTAATACAGCAGCAGCCCTCATTTGTCTTGTAACTACATACTGAACCAACACAGCCATGATCTGAACTTAAACTTTTTCATCCCCTGCCAGAGTGATCCTTCACCCCATGCAGTCACAGGTATGAGCTTAGAGACAGGCATTGGTGCAACTGTGGTGGATAACACAGGGGGCGGGGCTGTCTGCCCCTGCAGCTCAATCCTGCTTATGCCTGATGCTGGTGTACCACGTCCATCTTACAGTAAGCTGCCGCTGGGCCCTCCTGACCTCACAAAACCTAGACCTCTCCATTCCTTACAGATGGCTAATAGAATCTTGCCCATAATGGGTGGTTCTTGCCATATGGCCACTTAATGTTCAGTGGTCAAATTCTTTATCTCTACCAGGGTCCAGTAGCAATGCAAGGAACATTATGCCAAATAAATTATAGTTATCTGTTAGCAAAAGCATAGCCTTGCTTCAGATGCCTAAGAGTTTGTGCTGTGATTCTTCTACCAAAGCTTGGTATAAAGTCCATATGATGGAAAGTCCATGATTCTGCTGGGTCATATGGCCCAAGTGGTTGATTTTCCCTGCATCGTGGTCTTGATTCCTGTTCGAGACCTTATGTGAAGCTGGAACACTTTTACGTTTCTCAGTAAGTGGGCAAGGGCAGCATCCCAGGAGTGGAATAAGCTGCCTCTAGAATGTGAAGAGGTTTACCAGGCACTTCTTCCTTCTTAGTGGTGGAAGGTACAATATACAATAACGTGTGCTTTAATTTAGACGGGTGTCTCAGCATGACCCAAAACCGAACCCCGAAAAACTTCACTGATATGGTGGTCCCCTAATTCTTTGTAAGATTTATTTCCAACTGTCCTGCACGTGTGTCTCATTAATGTACTTGCCACTTCTTATTCATCCAGTCAGACTAATGAGATATCATCCGTATAGTGGAATGATGTGATGTTCTGTGAAGTGTCCACACTGTTCAGGTCCTTTTAGACAGTACTGTTAAAGAGGAAGGGTCACCTTGGGGCAAATGTATATATGTGTACTTTTGTCCATTGCACATGGATGCAAACTGCTTCTGGTCCTGCTTTTTGATAGGGATGGAAAAGAGCACATTTGTCAGATAAGTGGGTGCCTGAATACCATGTGCTTAAGGCTGTGTGACCAGCAAAGGTCCCACATCTGGAAAAGTGGCTGCGACTGGGGTTACTACTTGTTCAAATTTGCTGCATATCACTGTCATCCATCACAATCCATCTGGTTTTTGTAGGGGTCAGAATGGTGCATTAAATGGGATGTGATGGGGACCATCACCCCTGCATTCTTTTGGTCTTGAGGGTGAGCTGTCTTTGCCATTGCCTCCTGGGATAAAGTATTGTTTTGATTTACTATCTTAGCCAGAGGATAAGATTTAGAGGATTCCTCTTGGATTTATTTCTCAGTTGATAAATCTTATTCCACAGTCCAAGGAACCATGTGTGGCTCCCGCCAATTTTTAAGCATGTTCGTTTCAACTGTACATTTTGGGTATCAGAGAAATGACCACTGAGTGGGTCTGTGAATAAGTGGAGACACTGTAATTTGGACCTGGGACAAGACTCCATGTATTACCTGGTTCCCGAAGCCCCCACTCCAACAGGGTGACCATGAAGATCTCAGATATCAGTGTGTCTTCACAATACCTAGTCATTCCCCTTTTCTAAATAAATGACTGTCTTTCACTTTGCCTTTTCTGGAAGGATTGGGAAAATTATTTTCACATATGCTTTCTGTGTTCCATAAATTTTCTTCATGGGAACTCAGCCTCTCTTTCAAGTAATGGGCTCTGGATTTGTTCCAGAAACTGCTCAGAGGATTTTGACTCTTGATTGGAGTGACTACCTTCAGTTTCCTATCATCCACGCTTGATTTCTTTCGGTTCTATGAATTAAGCAACTTCCTTGTTAGCTGCCCATCATCTTTCCCTAAGGATTAATAAGAACCATCTTTTATTAATCATCTCCATGGCAGTCCTGCAGGAAGTGGCACATATTCTTTTGCAAAGCCAAGACCTAAGAAAAGGAATAAATGTCCTTAAAAAAAGGCATAAATGCCAGCTTAACGAGGAGGAGTGGGCCTGGACCTGCTCGAGTTCATCAACACAGATGTCCCAGTTCTCAGGGTTTCATTTCTTCCTAATCAGGGTCCTAATCTTGGCGTAGCAGCTACCCAGGGTCTGAGAATTCAGCCTCCACTGGGATTCTGCTACACCTATCATTAAGTGGCCCTGGTCCTCGGCTTTCTGATTCTTTAGCTGCAGAAGAGGAGGTCTCTTTAAATACTGGCTTTCACACTTAACCTTTAATTGATGATTAATCACCCACAGCCTTTCATTGTCATTCCTCAATGCATCAGTAGCCCCCAACAACAGTTATTCAACTTCATAGTCTGTGTCTTTCAGGTTCCAGAGATATCCTTCCTAGTGCATTTCATTACACGCGTATCCTATCCAGTTTACCACTGGTGGAAGTTATAACAATTGTACCATGACAGCATGCCAGGAGCTACTCATTACCTCTTACCAGCCAGTGATGCAGTCCTGATTGCCAGCGAGCTGGTGGTGTGGCTCCAAAACTTATTTTAGAGTCTGCTTCCAAGAACGCATGGTACCAATTGTCTCAGGTCAGAATTACTTTTTTAAAAAATTTTTATTTTATTTTGGAGTACAGTTGATTAACAATATTGTATTAGTTTCAGGTATACTGCAAAATGATAGTTATACATGTATCTATTCTTTTTCAAATTCTTTTCCCATTTAGGTTATTACAGAATATTGAGGAGAATTCCCTGCACTGTACAATAGGTCCTTGTTGGTTATCTGTTTTAAATATAGCAGTGTGTACATGTCAATCCCAAACTCCCAATCTCTCCCTCCACTCAACCCTTCCCCCTGGTAACCATAAGTTTGGTCTCTAAGTCTGTGAGTCTGTTTCTGTTTTGTAAATAAGATCATTTGTATAATTTTTTCTAGAGTCTTCATATAAGCAGTATCATATGATATTTGTTTTTCTCTGTCTGACTTACTTCACTTAGTATGATAATCTCCAAGTCCATCCATGTTGCTGCAAATGGCATTATTTCATTCTTTTTTTATGGCTGAGTAATATTCCATCATACATATGTTCCACATCTTTATCCATTCATCTGTCGATGGACATTTAAGTTGCTTCCACGTCTTGGCAATCGTAAACAGCGCTGCAATGAACATTGGGGTACATGTATCCTTTCGAACCATGTTTTTCTCCAGTATATGCCCAGGAATGGGATTGCAGGATCATATGGTAGCTCTGTTTTTAGTTTCTTGAAACACACTCTGAGGTAGAGATTTGCATGTAGGAAGCTTTGGGGGTTGTTCTTGTGAGAAATACCTGTAAAGGAGTGAGGGTAGCAGATTGGGCAGAGGGGAGGTAGGAGTGTGGTGCTATTGCAGTAGAACTGGCAGCACTGTTCCAAATGAAGCCAAGGGGGCTTAACTCTTATACCCCCCTTAGGGACCAATCAGTGGATGTGGGATGTCTCCAGGGATGGGGCATAACTTTGGTGAAGTGGCTCCCATTGGCTAAGGACAGGTCTCAGGGAGAGACTCAGCTGCGAGCCCTCAGCAGCAAATGCCCCTGGCTTGGGTATTGTACTGGGGGCCTTTGGGACTGAAGGACTCTTCCCGGCCACCACAGCATCCCCTCTGCTTGATGAGAATGATAACGTGAAAGGGGATCAGGAGAACTGAGGGTGTGCACAAAAGATAACTGATGGTTGCCCATGCCTTTCAGTTTCATCAGGAGAAAAGTTGGGGTGAGGATAGTGAAAGAGTGGAAGGATCAACAAATTGTAGATTCCTGAGGGGTTGAAGGATTATTGGAGTTAGAGCAAGTGGTAGAAATTAGTCTGAAAAGATAGTTAAGGGCTAGCATGTGAAAGGCCCTAAGCATCCAGTTGAGGAATTTGGCTTGTGTCCCATAGAAAATAGGTAAGTGATAGAGATTTAAAAACACCAATTTGTCTTAATCATATGTGATTTAGAAAGCTTAAACTTGCAGTGGCTTAGACACACATATAGTCTAGAACAAGGGCAGCCAATTAAGATGCTTTTGCAATAATCCAGGGTTAGTCCTGGCTTCACATGCTAGATATTTGTGTCAGAGACTGCCAATTCCCTATCCAATTCTATTCTCCCTTATTCCATAGGAAAGGCCTCTATATTGTCAAATGTAGTGTTGTGTGTAGCCTTCCTTACAGATAGAAGGGGCCATTGAATGTAAGAGAAAGGCACTGGACACAGCTTTTGAGAAGTCCATGTTGAGGTAGTTAAATCAGCTGCAGGCAAGTGTGGAAAGCTGACTAATGCCCCCCAAAGATGACCATGTCCTAATCCCTGGTACCTGTGAATATGTTAACTTACATGGAAAAGAAGGATTAAAGTTGCAGATAGAATTAAGGTGGTTAATCAGCTGGATCCTAGATTATCCAGGTCGGCCCAATGTCATTACATGGAGAAGTGTAAGTGAAAGAGGGGAAAGAGTTCAAAGTAACGCAACATAAGAAGGACTCAACCCGCTAGAGGAAGGGGCCCAAAGCCAAGGAATGCTGTGGCCTCCAGAGGATGGAAAAGGCAAGGAAATAGATTCTCTCCTGTAGGCTCCAGAAGGAAATGCTGCCCTGCTGACACCTTGATTGTACCCCAGTGAGACCCAGGTCAGATTTTTAACCTGTAAAACTGTAGGGTAATATACATATATATATATATATATATATATATATATACGTGTGTGTGTATGTGTATATATATATATATATGTATACACACACACACACACACACACACACACACACACACATATATTTTTTAAGCCACTAAGTTTGAGGTAATTTGTTACAGCAGCAATAGAAGACTGATACAGCAGTCATTTTTACTTTTTACTTCACCCTTGCTTCTTTCTAACTTCTGGAAAGCAGATGTGATGGTTGGAGTTCAGCCGCCGTATTGGACTATAAAGCAAACGTGAGGATGGACAGTGTGCATTAAAGATGTTAGACCAAAAAGATAGACTTGGGTGGCCAAGTTTTGGACTATCAACCTCTGAATTTCTTTTAAATGAGAGAAAAGTACTTAAGAGACTGTAATCAGGTTCCTATTAACAGTTACGTATAATTCCTGACTAAAATAATAGTGTAGGTTGGATATCCTTATCACCCTTACACTCAAGATACTCAGTCCAGTAAATGTTTGAGCTGACCATATGTTAGACATGATTTTCTTTCCTGATTTCTGCTAAAGGTACCACCATTCTCTTTAAACACATATTGGATTGGCTAATAAATAGTTTCCCAAATATGCCTCCCATTTTCCTGATTCTGTGGCTCCGAGCCCCGGACACACCCACCCATACACACCCCCACACACCGTGGTTTCCGTAACTTATTCTCTCTCATCATTTCCCTTCTATTTCCTCCCTTTCACTTACATTCACTGTTTATTCGTTTTTACATAGTTATTTATTTATTTACATTGTCACCAGAATGTAAGCTCCCTGAGGATAGGAACCATGTCCATCTCAGTCACTACCCAATTTCTAGGGCCCAGATGAGTGTCAGAGTAGAGGCTCAGTAAATATTTGTTCATTGAATGGATGAGTGTGCTGTCACTGTAAAGACCCTCTTAGCGTCGCATAGAGGCGTCTTAAAATTCAGACTGGAAAAGACAATGACTGTTTCCGTCAACACACCCTTAGATTCAGGATGAGTGCTCAACCTCATGGGAGAAGACAAACAAACAAACCCACTGTTTCGTGATGGCAGGGAGGCCAGGCTGTCTACAGGTCAAAGCACCAGCCTTGATAGAGGGTCCCTCCCCTCTGTGTCTGGGGCTTCTCTGATCTCTGGGCCATCTCTTCAGATCAAATGAATAAACGTCCTTCCTATTTTACTGTATGGCAGGCTGTGAGATTATTTCGCTGTTCGAAATTCCATTTGTCCTGAGCGTCATCTAACTGCTGGAAACTTAGTTTGCTCTGTTAACAGGACAGATAAACACTTGGAATAGGGAACTAAATCTTATTCTTCCCTTAGGCAAAGCCTGAAGCAAACAAAACACGCCCCCCCCCATGTCTAAACTTACCCCAGACCTCATAATTACAGGAAGGAAAATATGTCTGAGGAAATTTTATTTATTCAACAGCAGGCAAGGAAATATTTTATGCTGCAAGGGTCTTCGGTAAGGGAAGTGTGTCCTAGCAGCTCAGCAGTGGCTGCTGAAAATGTTACAGGTATGGAGAAGCAATGGATTGACTCATAAGGTACACAGAAACCCCTTTTATTAATCCAAGGAATCAATGCTGGCTAGGCAGGCTTTGTATTACAGGCTGGACGCACCATATTCCTCTGTACACTTAGAGAATTTCTATTTTTTTCATCCTCTGTGACGTCATTTCTTTTCCAACACAGATTGGTGCGTGTGTGTCTAGGCAAATAAGTACTTTAACTCCAAATGAGTAATAATATTTATAATTTGTTATTTGATAAAGAACAGAAACTTATAAATGGTATCCTGAAAATATCAGAAGGAAAACAAAAGACATTTTGTTATTATTAATTTTAATTATAAAATGCCCTTTCATTACTGTGCTGGCTATGTTAGGCTCTCTCTGTCTACCTTTCCTCCATCTCTTTTTACCCCAACCCTTTTCATTTGCAGGATAAGAATCCTGCCTTCTCAGACTGTCAGAGAAATAGTCTATTTTTAAATTTCCAGAATGTCAGTCCTCCCGTCATGAAACATGACAGAGGGATTTAAAGAAAGGGAAAGCATTGTTTGAAAAATCATTTTTTTTGGTGTGACCTCGACAGCACAGCAGATTAAATCTGAATTTTGAACATATTTTCAGACTGTCTACTGGCATGTAGCATTTCAGAGAGAGATAACATGTAAGTTATCAGAAAGGATCCATTTGGGGTAGAAATTAGAAAAAAAATTTTTTAGCCAGAAACTAAGGATCCTCATGGTGTGTTCTAATATGTAGATGACCCTTATTCTGATCTGGGTTTGGAAGCTTGATCCGGAAAGGCCTTTAAACTGGCATTTAGGACATGGTGTTCTTTAGGAAAAAAGCGAGTTTTCTTTGCTCCAGGGGAACTGCAGTTTAGGACAGACACAAAGCTGGGAACACAACTAAGGGCAGAAAAAAATTCACCCCCGTGTTCTATTTGTCAAACTGACCTGCAGGTCACAACCTGAAAGTTTATGGATCGGTGAGGCCTTGTCTCTGCATAAGCATGTTTTCTGGACTTTGGCTGGAGCTAAATTCCTGACTTCTGAAAGCGGAGTGGGTGTGGACTTCCAGCAGGAATAGCCAGTGGGAAGGAAGTAATATTCATTAAGAGTGTCTCATGCAAGCCGTGCAGGGCTAAGCATGCTCAGTGTGAATTCTCCTGTAGCCTGTCAAGCTATGTTTGAACCCGTTCCAGAATCCTGGATTTACTTCTTTTTTTTTTTTCCACGAGGAAGAATGCTCGATTAGACTGCATTTTGCCCTGCTTTTCTCTCTCTTTCTTCCCTTTCTTTCTTTCTCTCTTTCTTTCTCTTTCTTTTCCCTCTCATTTCTTCCTGCCAGAAGATTGGAAACAATATCCTTTTCCGATCAGTTCAGTAATACAATGTCCTTCAATGTTCACACGAGCATTTCAGTGGAGAAGAAAAGAAACTTTGCTACCTGGGAACAGAAGACTACTTAGGTCTGTGAATGCTAATAAAGTCCTTAAGGACTTCTGGAGCCAGGAGTTAACTTTTCTCAACTGTTAAGGTAAAATCTACAGCGAATTTAATTGCCTTTTCAACTAAGTGGGTGGACATCAAAAAAATTTTTTTCCACACAAGAAGTATGTTTTTCATATGTTGGAGTGATTTTCCAAACACAGGGAAAATATGTCTTTTGGTTAATTTGCATTTGAAAGAACCTCTTTTTGTATTAGAGGTTCTCTCTCTCTACCACAAATTATGTGTTTTTCAAACAAATATTGTGGTGAGCTGATGTGGCCATAATGGTCTGAATGTGGATGTGTTCTGTGTTATATTAATTCTTGGCGTGGGTCGGTTTGGTGAAAGTTATTGCTTTTGTTGCTGCCAAAGATGAGAGTTTGTTTTTTCATTGCTGTTGTTTTTGGAACTTTTGGTGGGCTTTGAGGCTGCACTGGGAGCCCCTTATAGAGAGGAGAGCCATCGCTTTCTATGTTTAATGTGCATTTTTCTCAATGTTCAACTCTAACTCTGAGAAAAGGGGAAAGGGATACAGATTTTATTTTAGAATCTGTGTAGGAGTGGAGTTTTTTTTTGTGTGTGTTTTTTTTTTTTAATGTAGTTTTGGAGGGAAACAGTATTTAGAAAGGCAGAAACAAGGTTTGTAATGACGGAATTAAATCAAGACCTTCTGGGTGAAACTAAGCAGGGAATGCAAAAATATTGCCTGCTATAGACTCACTGATTTAGTTTAGGTTAATAAGTTTAGCTTTTAATTCAAAAAGTAGATCAGACTTTAAAGTGCTGTCTTTATACTGTCAATGGATAACACAGAAAACTCAGGTTAGAGAGATGTTAGGATCTCAGAAATAGCAAGTTAGCAAAGGCGGCCCCTTTAAAACATCTGAGGACTGAGGTTATGAAACCACATGGCTTCACGTAGGAACAGTGTATCCTGGGCTAAAGCAGTTTAATTTTATTCAAGAATTTTAAGAGTAAAAAGGGGATTTATTTCTTTTCAAAAAAGAACAGCCAGGCGAGGATTATTGATCATTCAGGGATTAAATATTTGCTGGAATACAAAGCATCACATATTATCAATGTGTAAATCAGACTGGCCAGCTATTCAGGGGATGTAAATGAAAATACCATAGCTTCATACGAACTCAAATGTATCAGCACCTCTGCCCTTCATTCTCCATCTTTATGTCCCAGAAAGGAATGATAGAGGTGGGGCAGCATGTGAAATAAGACATAGCTGAGGGGCTGACCTTGCTCTTTTAACTTCTGTCCATCTGTTCTTACTGGGCAGCTGAAGCAGTGAGCAAAGTGGGAGGGAAGGGACCTCAGGGGAGACGAGGACGAAGAGGCCAGACCCCGCCAGGGCTGTGATCTGCTCCCCATACTGTGACTTAGACATGAGTAGAGGAGCTAAGTGGATGCATCTAAATCCACTTCCTTCTGCTCCCCGGGCTTTGATTTAGTACCATTGCTGCGGTTCTGCACCTGCCTCTGTTTCTCATAAGTAAAAGCTTCTCCGATGCCTAGATGGTGGATTATTTGATATAGGTCGATCCCCAAGGAAATAGCCAAAGTAATTCAGTCTTGTTTTGGTTATTCCTTTCTTCCCTAACATGTGGTGTAGATCTTGATGGGTTTAATTGAAACAACAAATCCTCTCTGGGATGGGAGAGCACAGTTCTCCATGAAAGAGTGTGTGTGCGTGCGTGTGTGTGTGTGTGTGTGTGTGCGTGTGCGCGCGCGCGCGCGTGCACTCTGGGCTCTGGGACAGCGCTGCCCTGGGAGGCTTTGTATGGCAGAGGGCATTTTTCTGGAGTCAGGGGCCCTTTCACTGTCTTGACTCTGTCTGTGTTTAGAGAGAGGAGACACGCATTCTGGAGCATTCTGTAACTCTTTTCTCTGACTCCCCTTTTCTATCGCTGCACCCCTCTCCAACCCTGTCCCCCCCCCCTTCATGACCTGTGTCTTAAAGAATAGCACTGAAAGCTTTTGAGGCACAAAGGAAAACCAAAGGGTATGCATAGAGGCAGAGAACAAAGACAGGCCTCTTCATGTTCACATCTGGATAAAATTTAGATTGTGACAAGGGAAAGTGAGTGGGAGGAAAAAAAAAGGCTGACATCACATTTAAAAAAATGCATATAATTGACTACCTAGAGGTTTTCTTGTCTCAAGTGTTCGAAGTGTTTTTGTATCCTGCCCACACCCTAACAACTGGGCTTGGGGAAGGCAAGCATCATATCCTTATTTCACAGTGGAGTCCAGTGGCTTGTCCAGAGCAGTGGCCGAGTTAGAACCAGCACACAGAGCCCTCAAGCTCCAGTCCAAGACTCTACCCACATAAAAATAGGAGTAATCTGGGGTCAGTTTCTGTATCTTGGACTCAGTTTCCCCATTCACTTTGAGGTTTTGGACGATAGTTATTTTGTGCAACAGTTTCTCAGACTGACTCCATTGCTGTGATGGTTTCTTAACTTGGAGAAGTGCTTGAAACCTTTCAGGGAACTTCTACACCTTTCCTTTTATCTTACCTTGAACACTACCCACTAAAATAGATTGGGCCAGTGTTGACATTTTCCTTTGACAAATGATGAAATCGAAAGATTGAATGACTTGCGGCCTGAGGTCAGATAGAGGATGGGAATTCAGGTCGCCCAACTCAGGACTTGAAGTTCTAGACCATCCTGAATCTAGGTGGGAACCTCTGGGCTCCTGAGGAAGGGAGGATATAATAAGAGGAGTTCCATGATTCATGAAGGTGAGAAGAGTGGCAGTGCCAGGGACTTTAAATATGGAAGGAGAAAACTCAGGCTGGAAAAGTGACGTGCGTCAGCCACAGTCACGCTTGGGGTGCTGGGGAGCTGGCTTTGAGTCCTGTCTGTGGGACTCCAGGGTGTGTGCCATCCGGTGTAGTGACAAAGCACACGGACTTTTCTGGGTTGCTTTGTGTCTCTGTTTCCTTGCACGTAGAATGGGGATACGTAGCACAGGGTTGCTGTGAGGGTTAGATGAGATGATGCTCTGTGTAGAGTAAACCCTCCGATGTTTTGAACAGTGCGTGCTCTTATTGTGGTTTGTGTTCTGTGTCTCCCAAGCTAAAGTGTCAGCTCTTCTTACTGGGATTTCCAATCAGCTCTTAGCTCAACTCTCAGCTCCTCAGGACGCTTGTGATGGTGAGTTAATAACCTCATCAGATGAGCGGCACCTCGGGCATATTGATTGAAGACTTGGAAGCTGTGCTGGATGGTCTAAGGAGATAAGTGAGACAAGAGCAGGGGTCACCTTGGTCTCTGTCCAGGGAGAGGCTGGAGGGAGGTCATAGTCTGAGAGAAGTGGTACTGTTGGGTCAGCTCTAGTTAGCTCTGGGGGCCTTCAAGTGCTGCAAGCAGGCTCCTTGCATGGAAGGAATCTGCATGAGGGAAGAATGGTTAGTCTGCGTTATTCCCCGACCATGGGTCTCATAGAAAAAAGAGTGAAGGCACATATACAGGCAAGCCATGGAATTGTCAAGAGTTTGTATTTCCTGGCCCTTCTGAACAGCACCAACTGGGCTGTTGACGTTGATGGAGTATGTGGGCTCTGAAGCTCCTGGGCTTAGTGTGGCATTGTGTTATCAAGGTGCCCTTAGAGAACTCGAGGGCCCAATTCTGACCGAGTCAGTGCTTACCCATTGAGTGTTCTCTGGATAGAGAGGTGTAAGCCCACTGTCACAGGGCTGCAAAACGAGACGGAGGGCAGGGCCATTTCCCTCAGAGCACGCTCAGTCTCGCTGAATAAACGGTGCCTGTAAAGGCGCAGAGCCCTGACGTGTAGACCAACGAAACAGGTGTGGAGAGGCAGAAGCACGAAGCACGCTTCAGGAACAGTGGAGGACGGGTAAAGACTTTAAATGCTGATTTAATACTCAAACGCTTTAGAGTTCAGTGTTCTCCTTCATACGCCTCACAGTATCTTCAGCCACTTGTCCTTGCTGGGAAGGGAAGGTCTCTCTGAGGCGATGGGGGTAGATGGGTGTTGGTTTCTTGAGTATATATTATGTACCCAACCCCAGCTTTTATGCTTTACCAACGTTCTTTAAAGTTCACAATATCCCTGGGAAGTTTCAAGAGGAGGACATCTGGTCTGACGGGAGAAGTACACAGTCGGCACTCTGTATCCACGGGTTTGGCATCCGCTGATTCAGCCAACCATGGACGGCCTGTGGAGGCCAACTGGACTAACCCGTTGTACGTAAAGCTTGAGCGTGCGTGGATTTTGGTATCTGTGGGAAGGTGGGGGTTCCTGGAACCAATACCTTGTGGATACTGAGTGTCAATTGCGAATGGCAAAGAGGATTCATGTGACCCGCCCACTGGGCATACCATGTGTAATAGGGAAGTCTCCACAAAGCATCTGAGGTGGAAAAAGATGGCTGTGATCCAATAGACTTGGCTCTTGAGTAGTATTTCTGCAGGTTTCTTAGATGGGGGATACCCATGTCTTGTGTAATTCTGGATCCATCTACATGTATGGTCCAGAGTTGGGCAAGTCTGGCCCCAGGAAGAGGTGGTGCTTAATGCTCTGTGCACTGCCTGCCTTTGGAGAGGTGTTCCATGTGAACAACAGATTCAAATTATCTTCCTCCCCAACAATTAGATCCTTAAAAGTTTTGCAGCTTCAGAAGTGAAGACCTCAGTACTCATTAGTATCATGTAGTATCATGATAGGTAGTATCATGTAGTTTAAAAACAGTTTGGAGTGAAATGACTGGGATTTGGGTCCTGACCCTGAAATTTTCTAGCTGTGTGACTTTGAGTCAATTATTTCACTTCAGTGTGCCTGAAATTTTCATCTGAAAATTGGAATGTAAGCGAGAATTTCCTCAAGTGGGAAGAGCAAATGTTAACGTGATTTTTAAAAATGTAGCCTGCTATGCAAATACCTGTTATTACTCTTGTCCCCTGGCTGTTATCTCAGAGTTCTAGTGTTTTCACCTTTTCTGTTCTCTCTCACTTACTTAGATGGAAGTTGGCATGATTAATGGAGCTGTGCAAACTGCTTTGGATCAGTGTACTAAAAACTTTTTATTTTTTCGAATGAAGTATAGTTGACATACAATGTTACTTTAATTTCAGGTGTATAACATACATTATGGTATGATCACCATGCTAAGTCTAGTTACCATCTGTCACCATTTAAAGTTATTATAATATTATTGACTATATTCGCTATTCTGTATATTACATCCCCATGAATTATTTGTTTTATAACTGGAACTTTGTGCCTCTTATTCCCTTTCACCTATTTCACCCACACCCCAACCCCTCTCTCCTCTGGAAACCACCAGTTTGTTCTCTGTATCTATGAGTCTGTTTCTGTTTTGTTCATTTTTTGTTTTTTACATTCTACATGTAAGTGAAATCATCTGGTATTTGTCTTTGTCTGACTTATTTCACTTAGTATAATACCCTCTAGATCCATCCATGTTGTCACAGATGGTGAGATTTCATTCTTTTTTATGGCTGAATAGTATTCCGTGTGTGTGTGTGTGTGTGTGTGTGTGTGTCTCACATTTTCTTTATCCATTCATCTGTTGATGGACATTTCAGTCCTTTCTACTGAAATCTCTTTAATTGCTCAAAGTAACTTTACATTTCCTAAATTAGTGAAAGATGGAAGACTTTGAAAGGACAGGAAAACTAGATTGAAAATGTAGCCAGAGCAGAATTAGATTGAGCATGCGAAGTTCCAAGAAGTTGCAATGAGAAATGAACAACAAACTAGGGTACCAAACAAATTGTTGACACACATATATTTCCCCCATACTCTCTGAGAAGATGGGAGAAATGCCACACCCATTAGGATGGCTACTTAAAAAAATTTACAAATGTTAGCAAGGGTGTGGAGAAATTGGAACCCTATGCACTGTCGGTAGAAATGTAAAATGGTGCAGTTGCTATGGAAAACAGTATGGCAGTTTCTCAAAAAGTTAAACGTTAGAATTCACCATAGGATGTAGCAGTTCTGCTTCTGAGTATGTAATCAAAATAAGTGAAAGTGGGGTCTCAAAGAGATATTTTTCCCCCCTGTTCATAGCAGTATTATTCACAGTAGCCAAATGGTGGAAGCAACCCAAGTAACTATCGACAGATGAATGGATAAGCAAAATATAGTATATACATACAGTGGAATATTATTCAGTCTAAAAAAAGATGGAAATTCTGTCACATGCTACAGCATGGATGAACCTTGAGGACGATATGCTAAGTGAAACAAACCAGGCACAGAAAGACAAATATAGGTATACCTCGGCGATACTGTGGATTCGCTTCCAGACCACTGCAATAAAGTGATTATAGCAGTAAAGCAAGTCACAAATTTCTGGTTTCCTAGTGCCTATGAAAGTTATGTTTACACTATACTATAGTATATTAACTGTGAGATAGCATTATGTCTACAATAACAATGTGCATACCTTAATTAAAAAATACTTCATTGCTAAAAAATGCTAACCGTCATCTGAGTCTCCAGTGAGCTGTAATCTTTTTTGCTGGTGGAGGGTCTTGCCTCGCTGTTGACGGCTGCTGACTGATCAGGGTGGTGGTGCTGAAGATGGGGGTGGCTGTGGTAATTTCTTTTTTTTTTTAATTTTAAAAAATTTAAAATTACTTTTTATGGAGTATAGTTGGTTTACAATGTTGTGTTAGTTTCTGCTGTACAGCAAAGTGAAGTAGTTATACATATACGTATCCCATTTTTTGTATTTCCTTCCCATTTAGGTCACCACAGAGCATTGATAGAGTTCCCTGTGCTATACAGTAGGTTCTCATTAGTTATCTGTTTTATACACAGTAGTGTATATATGTCAATCCCAATCTCCCAATTCATCCCACCCCCTTGGTATCCATAAGTTTGTTCTCTACATCTGTGTCTCAGTTTCTGCTTTGCAAATAAGTTCATCTGTAGCATTTTTCTAGATTCCACATATGAGCGATATTATATGATATTTGTTTTTCTCTTTCTGACTTAACTTCACTCTGTATGACAGTCTCTAGGTCCATCCATGTCTCTGCAAGTGGCACAATTTCATTCCTTCTTATGGCTGAGTAATATTCTGTTGTATATATGTACCACATCTTCTTTATCCATTCCTCTGTTGGTGGACATTTAGGTTGCTTCCATGTCTTGGCTACTATAAACAGTGCTGCAGTGAACACTGGCGTGCATGTATCTTTTTGAATTATGGTTTTCTCTGGGTATATGCCCAGGAGTGGGATTGCTGGGTCATATGGTAGTTCTATTTTTAGTTTTTTAAGGAATCTCCATACTGTTTTCCATACTGGATGTACCAATTTATATTCCCACCAACAGTGTAGGAGGGTTCCCTTTTCTCCACACCATCTGCAGCATTTATTGTTTGTAGATTTTTCGATGATGACCAATCTGACCGGTGTGAGATGTGAGGTGATACCTCATTGTGGTTTTGATTTGCACTTCTCTAATATTAGTGATGTTGAGCATCTTTTCATGTGTTTGTTTGCCACCTGTATGTCTTTGGAGAAATGTCTATTTAGGTCTTCTGCCCATTTTTTGATTGGGTTGTTTGTTCCTTTTTGATACTGAGCTGCATGAGCTGTTTGTATATTTTGGAGTTTAATCCTTCGTCAGTTGCTTCATTTGCAACTATTTTCTCCTATTCTCAGGTTGTCTTTTCATCTTGTTTATGGTTTGGCTGTGGCAATTTCTTAAAATTAAGACAAAATGAAGTTTGCCGCACTGACTGACTCTTCCTTTCATGAACACTGCATGTAGCACGCAATGCTGTTTGATAGCATTTTACCCACAGTAGAACTACTTTCAGAATTGGAGTCAGTCCTCTCAAACGCTGCTGCTGCTTTATCAACTAAGTTTATGTAATATTCTAAATACTTTGTTGTCATTTCAGCAGTCTTGACAACATCTTTACCAGGAGTAGGTTCCATCTTAAGAAACCACTTTTTTCTTTCTTTTGCTTGCTCATCCATAGGAAGCAGCTCCTCATTCCTGAAAATCATATTATGATATTGTAGTGATTGTCACGTCTTCAGGCACCACTTCTAATTCTAGTTCTCCTGCTATTTCTAACACATCTGCAGCTACTTCCTTCACTGAAGTTTTGAGCCCCTCAAAGTCATCCAGGAGGGTTGGAATCAACTTCTTCTAAACTCCTGTTAGTGTTGATATTTTGATCTCTTCCCATGAATCACAGATGATCTTCATGGCATTTTTTCATTTCCAGAAGGTTTTCCATTTACTTTGCCTAGATCCATCAAAGGAGTCACTGTCTATGGCAGCTATAGCCTTATGAAATGTGTTTCTTAATATAATAAGACTCAAAAGTCAAAGTGACTCCTTGTTCCATGGTCTGCAGAATGGATATCATATGAACAGGCATGAAAACAATATCAATCTCACTGTACAACTCCATCAGAGCTCTTGGGTGAACAGGTGCATTGTCAACGGGCAGTAATATTTTGTAAGGAATCTTTCTTTCTGAGCAGTAGGTCTCAACACTGGGCTTAAAATGTTCAGTAAATGACAATATACACACATGTGGTGTCATCCAGGCTTTGTTGTTCTATTTAGAGAGCACAGGCAGAGCAGAATTGGCATAATTCTTAAGGGCCCTAGGATTTTCAGAATAGTAAATGAGCATTGGCTTCAACTTTAAGTCGCCAACTACATTAGCCCCTAACGAGAGAGTCAGACTGTCCTTTGAAGCTTTGAAGCCAGGCATTGACTTCTCCTCTGTAGCTATGAAAGTCATAAATGGCATCTTCTTCCAATCAAAAGCTCTTTTGTCTACATTGAAACTCTGTTGTTTAGTGTAGCCACCTTCATTAATTATCTTAGCTAGATCTTCTGGCTAACTTGCTCCACCTTCTACGTCAGCACTTGCTGCTTCCTCTTGTGCTTTTATATTATGAAGATGGCTTCTTTCCTTAAACCTCATGAACCAACCTTTGCTAGCTTCAAACTTTTCTTCTTCAGCTTCCTTGCCTCTCTTAGCCTTCATAGAGTTGAAGAGTTAGGGCCTTGCTCTGGATGGAGCTTTGTCTTAAAGGAATGTTGTGGCTGGTTTGGTCTTCTATCCAAACCACTAAAATTTTCCCCAAATCAGCCATAAGGATGTTTCACTTTCTTATCATTTGTGTGTATGCTGGAGTAGCACTTTTAATTTCCTTCAAGGATGTTTACTTTGCATTTGCAACATGGCTAACTGGATGTAAGCAGCTTAGCTTTTGACATGCCTTCATCAGTAAACTTAAATCAGTTCTAGCTTTTGATTTAAAGTGAGAGACATAGAGGAATGGATAAAGAAGATGTGGTACATATATACAGTGGAATATTAGCCATAAAAAGGAATGAAATTGGGTCATTTGTAGAGACATGGATGGACCTAGAGAGTGTCATACAGAATGAAGTAAGTCAGAAAGAGTAAATCAAATATCGGATATTAACGCATATATGTGGAGTCTAGAAAAATGGTATACATGATCTTATTTGCAAAGTAGAAATAGAGACACAGACGTAGAGAACAAATGTATGGATACCAAGGGGGAAAGGAGGGGTGGTGAGATGAATTGGAGATTGGGATTGACATGTATACACTATCGATACTACGTGTAAAATAGACAACTAATGGGAACGTACTGTATAGCACAGGGAACTCTACCTAATGCACTGTGGTAACCTAAATGGGAGGGAAGTCCAAAAGGGAGGGGCTATCTGTGTGTGTATGGCTGATTCGTTTGGTTGTACAGTGGCGGCTAAAGCAACAACACTGTAAAGCGACTATACTCCAATAAAAATTAATTAAAAAAAAATAAATAGAGACATGCAACTCTTTTACTTGAACACTTAGAGGCCATTGTAGGGTTATTAATTAGCCTAATTTCAATACTGCTGTGTCTCAGGGAATAGGGAGGCTCAAGGAGAGGGAGTGAGATTGGGAAACGGCTGGTCAGTGAAGCAGAATGGGTAGGAGGTTTATCGATTAAGTTTGCCATCTTATTTGGGTGCAGTTTGTGGCACCCCAAAACAGTTATAATAGTAACCTCAAAGATCCCTGATCTCAGATCACAGTAACCAGTGTAATAATAATGAACAAGTGAAATACTGTCAGAATTATCAAAACGTGACACAGAGGCCCTAAGTGAACAAATGCTGTTGGAAGAATGGTGCCAACAGACTTGCTTGAAGCAGGGTTGGTGTAAACCCTCAGTGTGTAAATAACACCATATATCTGTGAGGCGCAGTTAAGTTGAAGCACAATAAAACTAAGAAAATGCAGTATGTCTCTGTTACATGACTCCACTTTCCACTTCCATGAGGTACCTACAGAAGTCAAATTCATAGAGACGGAGTAAAATGGGGGTTGCTGGGAGAGGGGAGAATGGGCAGTTACTCTTTAATGGGTACAGAGTTTCAGTTGGGGAAGATGGAATATTCTGGAGTTGAAGGGTGGTGATGGTTGCACAGTAATGTGAATGTGCTTAATGCGACTAAACTGTATATTAAAAAACAGTAAAGATCGTAACATTTTTATTACGTATATTTTAGCACAGTTACAAATGAAAAAGAATTGAGAATATAAAAAAGTCAGTATGTCTGATAGTTATGAGGGCTTAGACACTGGAAGTATTTGTTTCGTTACTGAAATTGAGCTGTGTATGAGGAAGAAGATTAGGCTCAAACTGAGCGGCAAAAGAGAATAATGTCATTCAATAAATGCAGTTTGTGGGAGTGAAAAAATAAGGGAGAGAATGCAGGAGAAAAATAGGCTCTTGGGACAGAGCAGAGGAAATTCCAGAATTTCTCTCCATGATGTGCTTAGGGGTAGGGTTTTGTTTTGACGCTGTGCTCACATAACAAGCATGTCACTTTAATTTAAACTGTTTATTTGGGGTGGCCTTTAGTAGCTGACATGGGGAGGTACCAGAAGCCTTCTTGAGCCTCCTATTTTGGTAGGCCCTGAATTTGCTCTCAGATTAAATTTTTATCAGGCCTCACGTTTGTGAGCCATCCGTGGTGAGAAAATTTACAGAACTCAAGAGAAATGAAAAAGCTACTCAATGATGAGGCTCAGGGAGGGAGGAAAAGTAACTAGCATCTGTTACATGCCTATTTTGTACCAGCTCTTTATGTGTATTATCCATTTAATCCTGTCAGTTGCCTCTCAGGTAAATTTCATGTTGGCATTTGGTAAAGGTGACTTTCCTAAGATCCTTTTGCTACAGAGGGGTGAAGCCAGGACTGGAACCCAGGTCTGTGGGAACCTAAAGCTTATTGTGTTCCATCACACTTTCGGCTTTAGGAATTACATTTCCTTAGTTAATGATCTAGGTGATCCCTCCCTGGCTTTGCTGTTAGCAGCCGGAGAGGAGAAGATTTCCTGGAACAGATACACGTCTCACACACTCAGCTTAGAGCCGTCTGGGGGGGGCCCAGCATTAGCATTCACAATCTGAACATCATTTTTTTTTGCTGTACGCGGGCCTCTCACGGTCGCGGCCTCTCCCGTTGCAGAGCACAGGCTCCGGACGCGCAGGCTCAGCGGCCATGGCTCACGGGCCCAGCCGCTCCGCAGCATGCGGGATCCTCCCGGACCGGGGCACGAACCCGCGTCCCCTGCATCGGCAGGTGGACTCTCAACCACCGCGCCACCAGGGAAGCCCTGAACATCATTTTTAATTTTCACAAATACCCGCGGAGCAACATTTAGCCTTCCTGAGGCAAAAAGCTGCAGACGCACAGGTGTCTGGGAAGGGTCTTTTCTGCAGTGCCATCTCGGGTTCAGGTGTTGGGATGAATGAACCTGAGCGCACTGGCCCCTCCCTGGAAGGCTGTTCTCAGGCTCCTTTGTTTGGTTTGTGTATAGCCATCAATGCACCATTCCTTCTGCTTCAGCTGTTTGAGAATCCCATCTTCTCTATTGATTTCCCACAGAACGTTTACTGCTCTCCAAGGTGTGACCTGTACCTCTAGCTAATTTATTTCTGTCATGGCTGTAGGATTTAGGAATGAAGGGGGAGGGGAGAGAGGGAGGGTGGCGAGAGAGTGATGTGTCCAAGATGTGGGAAATAAATTCAGCCCTGGAACCCCCGACAGGCAGGCCTGCAGCTTGGGAGGGCAGTTCTGTGCCCGCAGCAGCAAGGAGACTTTGCTTGAAAAACTGCTCAGTAAGATGGAGGCTGCAGCCACCGGGTTTCAGGAGGCCAGGAATGATAGCAGGGCCCCATGGGGATGGAAAAGCAAGGGAAGAATGTGTTTGGAAATAACACCTTGGCTGTTCAGGAGCCAGTCACCATATTGAGCGGGATGTGGTAGGTTTTTTTTTTCTCTTTTAATGAACTGATGGAAAACTCTTTTAGGGGCAGGGGGGCACCTCATGAAGTCCTATTCTCTTCTTCCTTATGGGATTTTCAACATCAGGACATTCCTGTATCAGTCCTGGAACTGTGATTACAATGACTGACGTGTGAGATATCAAATCGAACCACGTTAACATAAACCTTCCTTTCCCTCCGTGCCTAGAACATACTGAGTTACCCTTTCCATGGTATGATTATACTAGATAACTATTTGAATGCCCACTTCATTTTTTTTTTTGTCCTGTGGAAACAGCTTATATCTTCTTAGAAAATCTGGTTATCAACTTACACAAGGAAGGATGTCGGTTATTTGTTATTTTCACCTGGACGGTGACTCACATTTGTTAAGCAAGTAGGTACGTTATATGTGAAGGGCATTTTTAAAGTTTTCAAATTTTTTTCATATACTTTATTTCATTTCCATAACAATGCTAAAAAGTAGGGGTTATTTATTTATTTATTTTTGCGGGACGCGGGCCTCTCACTGTCACGGCCGCTCCCATTGCGGAGCACAGGCTCTGGACGCGCAGGCTCAGCAGCCATGGCTCACGGGCCCAGCCGCTCCGCCACATGTGGGATCTTCCCGGACCGGGGCACGAACCCGTGTCCCCTGCATCGGCAGGCGGACCCCCAACCACTGCGCCACCAGGGAAGCCCAAAAAGTAGGGGTTATTATTTTCAGTGCATAGTTAAAGAAATGCTGGCTTCTTAGCTAAGGTGATAGGGCTAATAAATAGCAAATACAGGATTCAAGTCTAGGGTTTCTGGTTCCAGATTCAGATTGCGGTATACGACACCCCAGGAGAGCAGGGTTTACTATATTCTACCAACATCACCCCCTGAGTAGCAGAAGCTGGAGAGTGAGAGGCCACCTGTTAGACACTGATGGAATGAATTTGAATTGAACCAAACATGCAGCCTTCTAAGCTTCTACTTGTATGATTTATGCCTCAGGTCAGTCTGTCTGAGGTGTGAAAGAGCCTTAAGAAGAAGGGTAAAACATTTACTAGTGACTGTTTTCTCCCTCCTTCCCATATACCAGCCTCCAACCCCACCCCAACTGACATACAGATTCTTTGTCACTCTTTATAGGGAATAAAATAAGTCATCACCCCTCCATGTATTACCATCCATTGTAATGTACCCCGGGCTGGGCGTTAGAATAGCAGTTATTTGTGAGGCTGGCTCATGGAGTTCATGCCTGTAAATCCCAGGCACTCTGAGACCCTCTCCCTTTTTCCCAGCGTGATGTACAAAGGGGCTTCTGGGAGTTAGTAGGAGAGCAAGATGGTGGGGATGGTGGGATGGTGGGTCTTTCACACTTTGGACCGAGTGTACCTGGAACCGTCTAACTGTGGGGCAGAGGAACCCACTTCATCTTGGAGACGGTGGCCAAATAAACCAACTCCGTGCTACCTCAGAGGCTGACAGAGCTTCAAGAGTCTCCATAAAGAAGCCCCCGACTTGAGCTATTCCATTTTTATAAACATAGCACGATAGTGTTATGGAAAAGATTTCTATCCTCAGTAAGTGCCTGTCATAAAAGAAGAAGGGCTCTTCTTGTAGATAAATAAAAATGTCCAGTGTGTAGAAATGAAACATAACTGTGAATATCCCTGGAATAACTGAAATTATTTTGGTTTGAAAAGATCTGGACTCTGAAAAGAAACTTGTATGCTTTCTTTGTAGTCAGCAAACTACATTCCCATCATCTCTGAGGTAACCTTCACCTCAGGACTTAGGATTTGGGGAAGGGATGAGTAAGGTACAAAAGAAGAAATGCTCAGAAAAAAAGTCGTATTTGCTTCCGCATCAACAGTGTGTGATGTGTTTTGCTCCTTCTCCTGCCTAGAGCAATTTTTATTTCTCCACTCCTTTGCTTTTTGCAGACTGATGTAGGATACTGGTACCTTCCTTGAGGTTAACCTGAGGTGACATGGTGTTGCAGACAGAACTCAGGACTTGTAGATTTAAAAAGCCTGATTTTTTTGAGTCCTGTTTCCACAGATTAAATTGTGTGCTGTGTGGCTACAGGGTTTAACTGTCATGATCAATTTCTGCATCAGTAAAATGGGTATATTAATATCTATCCTAACTCACAGGGTCGTTATGAGGGCCTCAAGCAACAATGGGTGGTAGAGTGTTTCATAAACTCGAAAGCATGGCACAGGAAAGAATTTATCCTCTATTTTGAGTTCTTAAAGTGTATGTGCAATCGGTATTATCTCCACTATCCATGTGATCATAATGGCATCATGGCATCCAGAATGTCATTATTTAACAGTAGAATTTATTTGGGACTATGATTTGGAATCAGCCTACAGCTCACCACCAAATATCAAATGCACACCTTCTCCATTCTCTGCTCCACCTCTCCCCACACTTTCTAACTATCCTGCCACTTTGCTTTGGGAGTTTATTCAACCCTCATATCTGCCCCTGTTCCTCTTTGGAGGTTCACCTGGGAACCTCTTTAAGCCTCCTCATCACTAGGAGTCCATCTCACTGCTGCTGGAATTTGCACACTTACTAGGGCACGGTGGGCTGGGCTGGGCTGGACAGGGTGTAGAGAGAAGAACCAGTGTGGGGAGGGTGTACTGAGTTTCAGACATCTCCCTTCTCAATTTGGAATGGGTTTTCTAATAAAAATAACAGGACACATGAATTTTAAATCTGATGATGCAGTAATAATGGAGTTCTACCACGTGGTGGATTAGCTTCTTGGTGGGCTGATATGAGAATCTAAAAACCATTTATACAATTTTTTATTTGGGAAAATGTGAATTATAAGGACTGCCTTACAAACGTATATTTAGAGCTAAACCTAGTTGTGACTTGAGGCTTTTCTTGTCCTGAATGTGAGATCCTTTCTTCCAAATTTAATTTGTATAAATACTTTATACTCAGTGTAGTGAGTAGTGACTGGGTTAGTGGGTGCAGCTGGATGAACACTGATGCTGGGAGGGATGGAAAGGGGAGGGGTCCTACCCTGGCTTTGCCGTTTGCCAGCTGTGGCACTGGACAGCTACTTAAGCTCTTTACTTCTCAATTTCCTCACCTACAAAATAAAGAAAAATGGTACAGATGAACCTGTTTGCAAGGCAGAAATAGAGACACAGACGTAGAGAACAAATGTATGGACACCAAGGGGGGAAGGGAGGGTGGTGGGATGAATTGGGAGATTGGGATTGACATATATACAGTAATATGTATAAAATAGGTAACTAATGAGAACCTGCTGTATACCACAGGGAACTCTACTCAATGCTCGGTGACCTAAATGGGAAGGAAATCCAAAAAAGGGGATATATGTATACGTATAGCTGATTCACTTTGCTGTACAGCAGAAACTAACACAACATGGTAAAGCAACTATACCCCAATTAAAAAATAAAACCAAAGATGTTGATAATAGTACTCAATTCTCAGGGTTGTTGTTAGAAATACATCATAGACAATAACAGCTTATATGAAGAGAGTTGTTATACTGACTTAGCGCATTATTCAAACAATTCTCCGTTTTGTTGAACAGGTGATGACTGGCCTCTGAGTGAGGACTTTTTTTTTTTTAATATAAATTTATTTATTTATTTATGGCCGTGCTGGGTCTTTGTTGCTGTGCCTGGGCTTTCTCTACTTGTGGTGAGCGAGAGCTACTCTTCATTGAGGTGCACAGGCTTCTCATTGCGGTGGCTTCTCTTGTTGCAGAGCATGGACTCTAGGCACGAGGGCTTCAGTAGTTGTGGCACTTGGGGTCAGTAGTTGTGGCTCTTGGGCTGTAGAGCACAGGCTCAGTAGTTGTGGTGCATGGGCTTAGTTGCTCCACGGCATGTGGGATCTTCCTGGACCAGGGCTCGAACCCGTGTCCCCTGCATTGGCAGGCGGATTCTTAACCACTGCGCCACCAGGGAGGTCCTTGAGTCAGGACTCTTAAGATTGTGTTCATTGATGTTAGGGAGATCAAAAATTACCATGAATTTTTTTAGGTACACATAAGGAATTGACTAAATTGTGGTGTGTACATACAATGGAATATTATTCAACCATAAAAAGAAACGTGATAGTGATACATGCTACAGTGTGGATAAACCTTGAAAATATTGTGCTAAGTGGAAGAAGTCAGTCTCAGAAGCTTACTTACTGTATGGTCCCATATATATGAAATATCCAAAATAGGTAAATCTACAGAAACAGAACAGATTTGTGGTTGCCGTGAGCTTAGGGGAGGGAGAAAATGGAGGGGGGTAACGTAATAGATATGGGGTTTTCTTTTGGGATAACAATGTTTTAGAACTAGATAGAGGTGATAGTTGCACATCATTGTGAATGTACTAAATATCACTGAATTGTTCACTTTAAAATGGTTAATTTTATGTTACGTGCAGTTTTAAAAAATGCTATGGAAGAATAAAACCACCTAAATAAGATGACTGTGTAGAAAGCCTTCCTGACTTCTTATATAGTCTTGGTCTATATAAAGAGTTTGTGAGTTTGTCACATGGAGGCTAAACAATAAACTACTTAATAATGAAGTAATCACTGAAGAAATCAAAGGGGAAATCAAAAAATACCTAGAAACAAATGACAATGGAGACACGACGACCCAAAACCTATGGGATGCAGCAAAAGCAGTTCTAAGAGGGAAGTTTATAGCAATACAATCCTACCTTAAGAAACAGGAAACATCTTGAATAAACAACCTAACCTTGCACCTAAAGCAATTAGAGAAAGAAGAACAAAAAAACCCCCAAAGTTAGCAGAAGGAAAGAAATCATAAAGATCAGATCAGAAATAAATGAATAAGAAATGAAGCAAAAGATAGCAAAGATCAATAAAACTAAAAGCTGGTTCTTTGCGAAGATAAACAAAATTAATAAACCATTAGCCAGACTCATCAAGAAAAAAAGGGAGAAGACTCAAATCAATAGAATTAAAAATGAAAAGGAGAAGTAACAACTGACACTGCAGAAATACAAAAGATCATGAGAGATTACTACAAGCAACTATATGCCAGTAAAATGGACAACCTGGAAGAAATGGACAAATTCTTAGAAAGGCACAACCTGCCAAGACTGAATCAGGAAGAAATAGAAAATATGAACAGACCAATCACAAGCACTGAAATTGAAATTGTGATTAAAAATCTTCCAACAAACAAAAGCCCAGGACCAGATGGCTTCACAGGCGAATTCTATCAAACATTTAGAGAAGAGCTAACACCCATCCTTCTCAAACTCTTCCAAAGTATAGCAGAGGGACGAACACTCCCAAACTCATTCTACGAGGCCACCATCAACCTGATACCAAAACCGGACAAGGATGTCACAAAGAAAGAAAACTACAGGCCAATATCACTGTTGAATATAGACGCAAAAATCCTCAACAAAATACTAGCAAACAGGATCCAACAGCACATCGAAAGGATCATACACCATGATCAAGTGGGGTTTATCCCAGGAATGCAAGGATTCTTCAATATATGCAAATCAATCAATGTGATACACCATATTAACAAATTGAAGGAGAAAAACCATATGATCATCTCAATAGATGCAGAGAAAGCTTTTGACAAAATTCAACACCCATTTATGATAAAAACCCTCCAGAAAGTAGGCATAGAGGGAACTTACCTCAACATAATAAAGGCCATATATGACAAACCCACAGCCAACATCGTCCTCCATGGTGAAAAACTGAAAGCATTTCCACTAAGATCAGGAACAAGACAAGGTTGCCCACACTCACCACTCTTATTTAACATAGTTTTGGAAGTTTTAGCCACAGCAATCAGAGAAGAAAAGGAAATAAAAGGAATCCAAATCGGAAAAGAAGAAGTAAAGCTGTCACTGTTTGCAGATGACATGATACTATACGTAGAGACTCCTAAAGATGCTACCAGAAAATTACTAGAGCTAATCAATGAATTTGATAAAGTAGCAGGATACAAAATTAATGCACAGAAATCTCTTGCATTCGTATACACTAATGATGAAAAATCTGAAAGTGAAATTAAGAAAATACTCCCACTTACCATTGCAACAAAAAGAATAAAATATCTAGGAATAAACCTACCTAAGGAGACAAAAGGCCTGTATGCAGAAAATTATAAGACACTGATGAAAGAAATTAAAGATGATACAAATAGATGGAGAGATATACCATGTTCTTGGATTGGAAGAATCAACATTGTGAAAATGACTCTACTACCCAAAGCAATCTACAGATTCAATGCAATCCCTATCAAACTACCACTGGCATTTTTCACAGAACTAGAACAAAAAATTTCACAATTTGTATGGAAACACAAAAGACCCCTAATAGCCAAAGCAATCTTGAGAACGAAAAACGGAGCTGGAGGAATTATGCTACCTGACTTCAGACTATACTACAAAGCCACAGTAATCAAGACAGCATGGTGCTGGCACTAAAACAGAAATATAGATCAATGGAACAGGATAGAAAGCCCAGAGATAAACCCACGCACATATGGTCACCTTATCTTTGATAAAGGAGGCAGGAATGTACAGTGGAGAAAGGACAGCCTTTTCAATAAGTGGTGCTGGGAAAACTGGACAGGTACATGTAAAAGTATGAGATTAGATCACTCCCTGACACCATACACAAAAATAAGCTCAAAATGGATTAAAGACCTAAATGTAAGGCCAGAAACTATCAAACTCTTAGAGGAAAACATAGGCAGAACACTCTATGACATAAATCACAGCAAGATCCTTTTTGACCCACCTCCTCGAGAAATGGAAATAAAAATAAACAAATGGGACCTAATGAAACTTCAAAGCTTTTGCACAGCAAAGGAAACCATAAACAAGACCAAAAGACAACCCTCAGAATGGGAGAAAATATTTGCAAATGAAGCAACTGACAAAGGATTAATCTCCAAAATTTACAAGCAGCTCATGCAGCTCAGTAACAAAAAAACAAACAACCCAATCCAAAAATGGGCAGAAGACCTAAATAGACATTTCTCCAAAGAAGATATACAGACTGCCAACAAACACGT
The DNA here is from genome assembly GCF_011762595.2 of Tursiops truncatus. Taxonomy (NCBI): domain Eukaryota; kingdom Metazoa; phylum Chordata; class Mammalia; order Artiodactyla; family Delphinidae; genus Tursiops; species Tursiops truncatus. Next base: position 10,787,684 of record NC_047041.1, read on the forward strand.
GAAAGAATGCTCAACATCATTAATCATTAGAGAAATGCAAATCAAAACTACAATGAGATATCATCTCACACCCGTCAGAATGGCCATCATCAAAAAATCTAGAAACAATAAATGCTGGAGAGGGTGTGGAGAAAAGGGAACACTCTTGCACTACTGGTGGGAATGTGAATTGGTACAGCCACAATGGAGAACAGTATGGAGGTTCCTTAAAAAACTACAAATAGAACTACCATATGACCCAGCAATCCCACTACTGGGCATATACCCTGAGAAAACCATAATTCAAAAAGAGTCATGTACCAAAATGTTCATTGCAGCTCTATTTACAGTAGCCTGGAGATGGAAACAACCTAAGTGTCCATCATCGGATGAATGGATAAAGAAGATGTGGCACATATATACAATGGAATATTACTTAGCCATAAAAAGAAACGAAATTGAGCTATTTGTAATGAGGTGGATGGACCTAGAGTCTGTCATACAGAGTGAAGTAAGTCAGAAAGAGAAAGGCAAATACCGTATGCTAACACATATATATGGAATTTAAGAAAAAAAATGTCAAGAAGAAACTAGAGGTATGACAGGAATAAAGACACAGACCTACTAGAGAATGGACTTGAGGATATGGGGAGCAGGAAGGGTAAGCTGTGACAAAGCGAGAGAGAGGCATGGACATATATACACTACCAAACGTAAGGTAGATAGCTAGTTGGAAGCAGCCGCATAGCACAGGGATATCAGCTTGGTGCTTTGTGACCAACTAGAGGGGTGGGATAGGGAGGGTGGGAGGGAGATGCAAGAGGGAGGAGATATGGGGATGTGTGTATATGTATCACTGATTCACTTTGTTATAAAGCAGAAACTAACACACCATTGTAAAGCAATTATACTCCATTAAAGATGTAAAAGAAAAATAAAATAGTTTGTGAAGACAGTGTCACTTACTTCTTCCCTACATTTTTTTTTCTGCCTTTTGTAGTCCTATCTGAACTCCTTGGTTTTCTGTCCCTCCACGAGGACTCAAGTTCTGTTTGAGTCACTTCTTTCATTCATTCCCTGACTCATTTCTTCACCTGGTGTCAAGGAGAGCGATAATTAATATGTGATCTGGGACAGAGGCTAGGCAGCCCTGCTGGGTTACTTTGCAGGCATCTTAACCTCTCTGGTCTTAGGGAGACATCAACAAGATCACTTCTTGGGTTTCTTTCAGCTTTAAATTTCTAGATTTAAGAAATAAGAAATGCATTATTAGGTTTCCTTTAAATATTCTGCCAGCTAATTTCTCCACTTCTTTTACTTTGAATTCATTTATCAAACCTAGCTAGACAGATAGAAAAAAAATAAATTACACTTTGAATTAGCCTCTTCTTTTTCATTAGACCTCAGTAATGAGGAGAAAATTCATCTCCACGTCTGTGGTAAAACTTCTTTGACCACAGGAAACCTTTCTTCATGTTTTTTTTAAGATAAAAATGCCCAAAGCATGAAACTGATATACTTTTAAGGTTTGAAAAGTGTAAAAAATGATTTTTCTCTTTAATTATAATATGTAACAGAAAACAAGACACTGCAATAACTTAATAGCCCATCAAAACACTATCTTCAAGGGTAATTTAGCATTTCCATGATAAATTGCTATTTTTAGAAGCTTATGTAACCAAACAAAGAATGTGTTCTTGGCTATGGCCATGAAGACAAGTTATTATTGTGGGAGGGACAAAGGAATCTGAGAGGCTCATGAGAGACAGAGCCAATTGCAGAGAACATTTTATAGAGCACCCTTTCTCTTGAGTCTCCATTTTCTGCAATCAGGATAATGCAGTGCCTTTCAGAGCCATTTTCATTTTTGAAGTGCTCTTTCATCATTAGCTAATAAATACTCATCAATGAATTTTCCTCAGCGTCTTGCAAGTTGAAGGAAAAAGAAAATCGCTTTCTTTTTCGTAAGTATTATTCCCCTTGGGGCCTCCCTTCTCGTGCTTCTAATGGAAACAAGAAATAAATTATACCTACTTATTTGAAAGGACCAAAGACCACCATTCCTTCCACACAGAGCACCTGTAAATTTGCATCAGATATTAATGACCTTCTATAACTACCTCACTGTAGTAGCAGGAGTACCTGTCTCCCATTACCAAGCTCTGTTCTGTTTAGTGTCTCATGAGGATGGTTAACTGGAAGGATGCCTTGGGGGGTCTTTTTGGGGGGTCTTCTCAGGGAGCTGAGCGTGGTGAGTCAAGCTGAGAGCAGGTGGTGTCTGTGTGAGCAGGCGTATCCAATGGACTTCATATCTCTAATTTCTAGGGTCAAAAAGTTACGGTTTTGGAATTTTCTGTTCTTTTGTATTATCCATGTTTCTTCTCCCCTATATCATCTTCTTTGCATTTGGACTTCGCTCTGACTTTCACAGTTTCTGCTGTGGTGAATTGCACTGCACATACTTAAAGCCACTCCAAGGCTTTTCTAGTTGCATGTGTGTTTTGAGGAAGACAGTTTGGTTCAGAGCATGAGCTATGTCTTACCAGGTTTCTGCCGCCTGTTGTCTAAAGTAATGTTATCCAACAGACATAGAATACAAACCACACCATGAGCCATTTATAATTTAAAATTTTATGGTAACCACTTAAAAAAGTGAAAATAAAGAGGTGACATTAATTTTAATAATATATTTTATTTAACCCAATATATCCAAAATTTTATTACCTTAATATGTAATCAATATAAAATTGTTAATGAGATATTTAACATTCTTTTAAGCCACACTGGTGAATTCTGATGTGTATTTTACACTTACAACACATCTCAGTTTGGACTAGCCACATTTCGTATGCCTCATGGCTGCTGTATTGGACAACATGGCTCTGTAGGCATAGGTAGACAATATTTGAACAAACATTTTAAAATTAAAAAGCATTTCTGAATTATTTATTACACAGTCAAGTTCTGATATAAATTGCTGTAAGTTTTCTCTTCAAGGCTCTCATAGAGAATGAGGGGATGTTAGAGGGTTCTGGGGTTTATCAGCAGGGAAAGGGTTAATGTGTGTTTTCTCAAACCTACCATTCACTCTGGAATTAACATAGCATCAATGAATTAGGATCTCTCCCTCCCCTTTTACTTTATGTTTTGCTGTACCTTGAGCTCAGATCTACCTAAGAACCAAGAAATGACAAGACTGTTGATTTTAGATAGTGATTAGGATTTGACCATGTTTTTTTTTTTAATAAATAATTTTTTATTTATTTTAATTTTAATTTTGGCTGCGTTGGGTCTTTGTTGCTGTGAGCGGGTTTTCTCTGGTTGCAGCGAGCGGGAGCTAATCTTTGTTGCGGTGCGCGGGCTTCTCATTGCGGTGGCTTCTCTTGTTGTGGAGCATGGCTTCTAGGCACGTGGGCTTCAGTAGTTGTGGCACTTGGGCTCAGTAGTTGTGGCTCACGGGCTCTAGAGTGCAGGCTCAGTAGTTGTGGCACGCGGGCTTTGTTGCTCTGCGGCATGTGGGATCTTCCCGGACCGGGGCTTGAACCTGTGTCCCCTGCATTGACAGGGGGATTCTTAACCACTGTGCAACCAGGGGAGCCCAGGATTTGACCATGTTTGATGTAAGCCCAGTCTTACAGTAGCTGCACTTTAAGTGGTTTCCACACGGTGTTAGTTTTTGGTGCTATCATCCTCGAAAGTAATGTTCTGTGCTTATTTTCATGTGGTTGTGTTCTCATGAAGAAAAAGGATACTTTTTATACTTGTAGCTTCTTACCTGAATTCAACTGAAGGAATTCTGAGGGGCGATAGCCATGACCAAAGGAGCCAGAGGCACCAAAAACCACCTCTCAAAGGCTTGGCACCCCCATTCTTGGGCTAAATATCTCATTCTGGGGGAGAGCAGTATCACAGATATTTGGTGCGTCTGTCATTCCGTTGACGGGAACTTTAGTCATTGGCACTTCCACATGTTTATGAAAGAATGATGTTGATAATTATTTATCATTGAACATCAACTATGAACGAAACACTCTGGTAGGTGTGGTGAGATACAAAAAGGAGATGCCATTCTCCCTGCCCCCGAAGAGCTTAGCCTGATGGTGAAGAAGATACATGTCCTAGCTGAGGTTCTAAAGTGTTAGAGCAGAGCTATCAGCAGGGTACCAGATGACCCTGAGGTCCTGTAAGATCCAGTGGACGAACCTTTGCCAAGGACTCTTTCATGCCAGGAGATAGACTAGGTGTCAGTGACAACTAAGGTGAAGACAGTCTCTCTTCCTACTGATATCCTAATCTACTGTGAGACATGGGTAAAACACCACCTGCGGTGCCATGTGAGATGTGATATAATGGAGAAACAGAACTCCAGAAAGGCAGAGGAAGGAGAGACTAAGACCTCCAGTCCAAGTTGGGCTCATATCTTCAGAGGCAATGATGATGCGGCCGGCTTTCAAAATAGGAGTTCACGGGCAGGAAAGGGAGATGGAAGCAGCCTGGAAAGAAAGGGGCAGGAGTGAAGGCGAAGGTGGTCCTGGGGCTGGTGAGCCCTGGAGAAGGGTCACACCTGAGCAGGTTCTCCCCAGATCATCTGATCCTGTCTTAGGGCACTTGATTCAAATACTGCTTGTGTTATGTTCTCTACAGTTCATGGATGTTTAAAAAATTATTAACAGTTACTAAGAATGGATAATTTATTGTTTTCACTATTATTTAAAAAGTACCACATCAGTGACTATTTTGGTTTAGTTGCTGTGACAGTGAGGATCCATGTCATGGTGGTTAAGAGCTGACTCTGGAAGACAGAGTGCCTAGGTTCAAATCCCAGCGCTGCCACTTGAAACTGTGCTGCTTAGCCCTTCTGTACTTCAGCTTCTACATCTGTAATGTGGAAAATAATAATAGCATCTCCCTCAAAGGTTTTTCTTAGTAATAAAATGAGTTAAGATTTGGGAAGGGCACAGAATAATGTCTGCTTCATGGTAAGTATCCTAAATGTTTGTTAAATTCAATGAAGGTGGTACACAAAATTCTAGTGCCCGGTGATGGCAAACAGCTTTCTGTGTCACTGGCACGTGATAAGGACATTGATGATTTTTTTTTTTTGAAAGGGTTAATTTGCTTGTTGTCCAGCTGGTCTGAAGTCATCAGTGACGCTCACTGACATGAATGAAGATTGCGTAGGCATCCCTGCAGTGGCATTGTACAAGCCTTATATTTTATTTTAGTACACGCTAGAAACACTTTTAGTTGTTCGGAATATCTAAATGATCCACGTCAAAAAACTTGCATATGAAATATCCAGAAACGCAGGTCTCAGAGAATATGTGAGAACATGTGTACATCATTGTTGGATCGCATATGAAAATAGTACTTTTGTAAGTAAAAGCAGAACCTTGTCATATTGCAATGAATGATTGATTTGTGTTCATGTAAAATTGTTAAGAAACATTACAAATAGGCCTAAAAGTAAAGAGAATAGTATAGTGACCCCTCATACACCCATCATTTAGATTTTAACAATTTTTTTGGTTGAGGTATTTTAAAGCAAATCCCATAAATCATGGCATTTGAACCCCTAAATATTTGATTAGAAATTTAGGAAGTTTATTTTCTTGTATAACTACATTATCCCACCAGCAATAATCTCTTTTTGATACATCCCATCTATATTCAGAATGCCCCAGTTGACCCCAAATGGCTTTTACAGAGTTTGCTTGAATCAAGACACAAACAAGGCCTACCAGTGTCCAGTGTATTTGGTTATCAAGACCCTTATGTTTCTCTTAATCTAGGATGGTCTGAATTTCAGTGTTAGTTTGAGAGGGTTTTATTGTGTGATGGGCTCCAGGTCTGAGACCTAGTTGAAACCAGGTGTTGGGTGTGGCCTCATTCACCTTAGGTAGAAACACTTTTATCAACAAAGTTAAATTATAATTATCTCCCAACCGGTTTTAATGTCAATTTTAAGTATTCTAGGCACGGAGGGCGGCGCCGAAGGCCCAGAAATGAATGCGATATGATCCCCGGGCTCAGAAATCAGGCAGAGAGTTTCTGCACTTTGACCATGAAAGTTTCTGCTGTATGACCCACCAGAGGATGAGATCTTGAGGGTGAGGGAGGAGGGTGGCTGCTTCTGGGGAGCAAAGTGCGGTGCTGCAGATTCTGGGTCATGGCTTTTCTCTACATCAGACAACTGAGAATGCCGGTAATTTTATAGTCCGGTTGGAAAGGGGCCTGCCTAGTGGTTAGAGACGGGAGACTCTGAGATCTGTCCTCCATCCTAACAGCCTCTCTCTTAGGGCCATACTGTCTGATGTTTCCTTCCTCCATGGGTATAAATCGTGTCGAGTCTCCACAAATAGCCAGGCCCTGGAGAGCGTTTGAGAAACGGTTAATATCTCCTAGGAAGCGTCATTCTAAAGAAAGCACACACAAAGTATTTTCCGCCTTAGGTCTTTGCTCTATGTATGTGTTCTTCCTTCTAATTTGGAAGGAAATCCCGAAGGTGGTAAGTTTACTGAGAAGAAAGGAGAAAGTTTTTTGTTTTTTCCTTCAGGAACATGTATGTTAGGGAGAAAGCATGTTCCAAACACCTCAGGTGGACCAGGAAGACGTGGAGAGACGTCTGTGGGAGTGCAGAAGGCCTGGGCGGAGAACGGGAAGACCTGGGCTTGAATTCCTCTCTCTTCACTCAGCAGCTATTTTAGCTTGAACAGGTCTCAGAACTTGCTTGAAATCCAATTTTTTTAATCTACAACATAGGTGTAAGCCAGTTAGAATGGGCATCATCAGAAAATCTCCAAACAACAAAGGCTGGAGAGGGTGTGGAGAAAAGAGAACACTCTTGCACTGCTGGTGGGAATGTAAATTGATACAGCCACTATGGAGAACAGTGTGGAGGTTCCTTAAAAAACTAAAAATAGAACTACCCTATGATCCAGCCATCCCACTACTGGGCTTATACCCAGAGAAAACCATAATTCAAAAAGACACATGCACCCCAATGTTCACTGCAGCACTATTTACAATAGCCAGGTCATGGAAGCAACCTAAATGCCCATCGACAGATGAGTGGATAAAGAATATGGAATATTACTCAGCCATAAAAAGGAATGAAATTGGGTCATTTGTTGAGATGTGGATGGATCTAGAGACTGTCATACGGAGTGAAGTAAGTCAGAAAGAGAAAAACAAATATCGTATATTAACGCATATATGTGGAACCTAGAAAAATGGTCCAGATGAACCGGTTTGCAGGGCAGAAATTGAGACACAGATGTAGAGAACAAACGTATGGACACCAAGGGGGGAAAGTGGTGGGGGATGGTGGTGGTGGGATGAATTGGGAGATTGGGATTGACATGTATACACTGATGTGTATAAAATTGATGACTAATAAGAACCTGCTGTTTATAAAAAAAAGGGTGTAAGAGTGCCTTTTTCATATAGTCTGTAATGAAGATGAAATAAAAGATTATAGTTTTGAAATTTTCTAGGTTTTGCAGCCCCCCTTTACAGATAGGAAAGGACTACTATCACTGCCATTAGGAGGAGGAAACCTGTCTCAGTTCTTTGGAAGAACAAATAGTTGTGAGAGTGCTGTGTAGACTAGAGGATGGTCAGCCAAGGTCTTCAAAACTCAGAATGAAGAAAGGTTCAAGATCATGTATTTATTTATTTCCAGAATAAAGAATGATGGGAGGACTGAAGAATTTTTAAGAAATGATATAACTTTGTCTCTATTAGTTTAGGAGCAAGAATAAATTTAAATTGACCTTGCAGACATTGAGGTAGGCTGGATGCCTTCACTGGCAGTGTTAATTAGGAGAGCCTCTGCTTCACTATGAAACAGGGTTATAATAATGAAAAATTGGCCTTTTGAACATAGGTCTGAATTGGATAGATGACTGGCTCTTCTATAATGTAGAGAGGGCAGTGAATTTCTGGTTCGATAGTCAGTTGATGATTTGCACAGAAATTGTGACTTCAATGCTAGTGAGAAAAAGAAAAGGGAGATTAGACTCTCTGACCCTCATGCAGCTGGGAGTCAGAAAACTTCGGGAGGGTGTGACAGAAAGGCAGATTCTAGAACCAGAGGAAGGTTGGAAAACTATAAATCCTACACTCAGATATCCTGTGGTGGTTTAAATCATTTTGTTTTGTTAGCATTTTGGGTGCTCGATCTATGCTATATTACAACACGTGGTGATGTCAACCTTGTATTGATGGCAGCCCCCTTCTGTGTTCTAGGCATTCTTGGATGGTCATTAAATGAACCGAGCATATGCTGACATGCTCAAATGAGCACTTGTGGAATTTCCAGTAGAAAGCCATGGAATTGGAGGATGAAGGGGGAAGGTCAAGAAATATCAAATAAGTGGAGTGGTGAAATTCAGAGTAACAAAGGATTGCTTGTGTAACAGCACATCACACACATCTATTTTAATAGTGTTAGTGTACTGTCCAAAATAAAGGACAATTAAAAAAACTGAGCACATCACAACTACGTCACATCACCACCATAAGAAATGACCGTTTCTATTTCTTCAGTATCATCTATTTCTGTATCACACATTATATTTGTTGAACATCTGCTGTGTGGGAGCTCACCACAGTGCTGAGTGTATGTGAAGAAATAGTCTTCATTAGCCAGTGAGAGAGTAAGATCAAGCAAGATGAAAACGGAACAGTAACCAGGGCTCAGTAAATACTAAGGTGTTAGTGGCAAGATCCATTTCTGATGAATGGGAAGAGGATTAATGCAAATAGTTTCTGTTGTGTTTCTTTTCTGGCGGTTTGGGTGTCATAGATATACTCAGACCTTGCACGGATTCCAAGCTGCAAGCATTGAGGTTGTCTAGAGAACTAGAGATGTTGAATGGGTTAGCTACCCCATCCTCTGTCTCTAGAACTTGCAGACTTTCTATCTCACTGACAGATTTGTAACAAACTGCCCTTAAGACACAATCTTAAGACTTTCTCAATAGAGTATTATCCCCATGAGTGCCGGACTGGCTCTGTCTTGGTCAACTGTAACTCTAGGCCCTCCTATTGTGTTTGAAACAGAGTGGGAATTCAGTAAATAAAAAGCTTCATCATTTTTGGAGAAAGGTCTTCCCTAAAGCTAAAATGTATATCATAAAACTCTGAGGCCATTAGTTTTTAGTCTCAAAAAGCGTTGGAAATAAACACTTTTAGAACCATTTACATTTCTCCCAATGGACAGGACCCTCACCATCACAGGAGCACCCATATGCTTTCTGTCTACACAGATGCATACCCACATACTTCTGTCCATTTCTTAGTCCTCTGATCTTTGTTATCTAGTTTAGAAGAAGAAGTTAGGGGAAGTGACATGAGTTGAAAGTTGTCCATTATAGGTTTTAAGCCTTAAAAGACAGTATATCATCAAAGAAATACTTCCTTTCTTCTGAGATGCCTGTATGACTATTATTTTGAGGGGGGCAAGCCTTCCCTCTCCTTTGGCAACTCTACCTCTTCCTTTCAGTTTCATCCATCATCTCATTTCTTGAAATGAACTTCCTTTGGGAATGAAAATTTTGGCATAGCTGGGAGCTTTTAACGGAAATAAGAGAGAAGACGTCTCTGACATATATAATATGTTCAATATGTTTCCATATATTGCACAATCTCTGATGTGTTACCCAAGATTCATAATGACAGATGGGCCGAGGAGAAGAAGGAGCGCTCCCCAAGTGGGGATGTCTTTAGAAACCAGCACTCCTTCCAGGGTGCTTTGAGCTATTCTGAGCAATTGGGGTTCAACACATTCACCCCCAGCAGAAACAGGTTTCTGCCAGCACACTGCCTGTGCGAGGTTTGTTGCCTAGCATTTTGCTTCAATCAAGAGTCAAGCCAGACAGCACAGTCCTAGACTTAGAGCAATCTAGAGCCGGAGGATTGAGTTCCTGTTTTCAGCTGTGTGACGAGTTACTTGACTTCCTTCAACCTGTGATTCTTCAGCCATGTAATAGGGGTGAGAAGTAGTTTCTGTTCACTTCCCAACTCTGAAATAAGCGATGAGGACTTTTTGAGATAATAGTGCAGATTATGAAAGTCTCGATGTTCTTTGCAGCTATCCTTTTTACACGTCTAGAGTGGAAATAACTAGGAGGGGTGTGTCTTTTCCTTTAGTTTACTCAAATCTAATGTAATCATTTGATGACTCAAAATTTCCTGAAATGCAAACCATACATTGCAGAATAATGCAAAATTTTATTTTAGGGTAAGAGGGATGAGGAGTAATGTGATTTGACCATGTATGACGGGGTTAAGAAAAATTTAAAAACATCTTTTGTTTTTAAATTTTAAAAAGTGTTTTTAAATTTCACATCTTTTGTGAAAATATAGGGTCAGAACAATAGCTGTACAGTCATTAGCAATGTTTTCCAGTATAGTCACTCTAAGAACATCTTTTACCTTCTCTTATTTTATTTTTCTACCCAGTTTGACTCATGCTATAACAGATCTGAATTTATGGAATATTTTATATGCTGTCTTTCTTAACTGTGTTCTGTGAGCTTGAGTTGTTTATCAGAATCTGCTTTTTTTTTTCTGATCACTTTTTTTATTTGACTTGCACACAATCTAATTGGTTTTTTTCCCCACACCCATACATTGTGCTGACAGAGCCTTTTTTTTTTTTTCCAGCATAGTTTTTCCATCTAGGACGTGTGCTTGTTATTGTAGTAAGATAGATAAAATACCTACGTAAAGACAGACTTGGGCTGAACCCGAGTATATTCCCAGATTTATAGTTTGCTAGAGTAGAAGAGAACTGAGCTGTCTTTGGAATCAATGCCTTAGCTTTGCAGATGAGGCAAGGAGGACTTAAAGAAAGTACCTGGATATTACAGAATTCGTGATTCATCAGGGGAACAACTGCCTTTGGAAGGGAATAACTACCAATGACAGAAACCCTAGGATGTCTCCCTGGGTTAATTTAGGATTTTTTTTTTACTGGAAGTAACTGGGGCCATTGGAAGTACAGAAAATTAAGCATATTATCTTGTTTCTCTGAACTAAAAAGAATATTCTTCAAATTGGGAAAACATTATCCTATTGCAGATTGCAAATCAGAAGGTAACTATAACAGGCAGCTCTACTGGCTGTTCACATATCTCTGGAAAGTGTTTAGTAAAATGACGATAAATCATTTTTTTCTTTTTTGCATTCTTCACATGCCTACCATGCTGATCACTCCCTGCTTCCCACTGCATACCTTCCCTGCCTCTGCCCCTCCATCCAGCCTAAACACCCATTGCAGATGTGTCCTCATGAGTTGTTCTCAGCTGGCTTTTGTTCTGGTCTGATCTCAGCCCATCTCCAAAGGCTTGGCTTGGCAGTCTTACACTCCATTCTACCTCTGGTGTTTAGACTTGGTGTTTGGCCTTGGCCTTCATGGAGTCTGGATGTTGATCTGTTCAGTAGATGAGGAAACAGGGCTAAGTGAGAACAGCAAGCCTGAGCTCCCAGCTGGAGGCAAGAGCTCTTCCAGTTGGGGCTTGTTGATGCAGGGACGATGCCATTCATCACAGAATCACAGTGACAAGATGTGACCGCAAAGGGGGGCTCCTCTCTGTCAGGGCCCGTATGTTCTCACCAGCTTGCCTGCATTAGGGAATCCTGCAGTAACAGTGAGATGCGTGGGACTTCCCTCAAAGGAACACCCCACCATGTGTCCAGAACTTGTTATTTTAGGTCCTCAGCCACTCACCATGCCCCAGCCATTGTCTAAATCCTCTTCTCCACCGACCTTATTGTCCACACCTGTGGTGCACGTGCCTCACTCTTGAACGAGCACACTATTCGCCATCTGTATGATTTGGGTTTTCCTCTGGCTTTACCTTTGTTGCTCCTGTTCAATGTGAGCACCAAGCTTTCAGGTAATAATCCATTCTTTTGCTTCTAGAAACTTCTTCTACAACACCTCCCATTCAGGTGACATTTAACTCCACTCCTTTTGGGTGGATTCAAGAAAGTGTATAAGTTGTTCCTTAATCAAAATGTAGATACGCTTTAGAGGGGTGTGTGACTCTGTGTGTGTGTGTGTGTGTGTGTGTGTGTGTGTGTGTGTGTGTGTATGTGTAAATACAACTTCAGAATAGTCATTTAGCTCCTGATTCATACAAAATAGGCATAGAAGTCTCAGCATGAGGTAGTGGACAGCGTCCTTGACAGGGATCAGCAGACCTGAATTCTATACCTAGGTCTGCTACTAGCCATTGCTGTGTGACAGAGGACAGTCACAACCTTTATGAAATCTTAGCTGAAAACTACAGAGTTGAATCATTTGACACTGGCTTCTTTTACAGATTATGGCCATGTGAGACAGACCAACTTAGCATAGCTTTGGGGTAACACATGTACGAGAATTTATTATAGAAGTAGATTAGATCTTTTAACCATCAACTGCAGTGGTTTTGGGATACCTGCAAGACTGATTCAGTGGAAGGGGTTGTACATGTTCATAGCTGGTAAGTAGAGGATGATAGAGAGAATACCCAGAGGGGATACATCATTAGCTATTATTCCAGATTCTCTGCTTGCATCTGTCGTACTGTTCACATGACTTTCTGAGAAAATACTCTTCCTGCAGCACTTGACCGGCATGGGCTATATTTTTGTTTAAGATATTTTGCTCTTCTCACATAAACCAATTAACTGTCATATTTTATCCTTCCAGGCATATCCAGATACAAGGTTGGCTGACAGCCAGTTGGCTAAGTCCTAGAGGATAATAGCTTATTGTCTATAAACTGCCTTCTTTTAAAGTCTCTCTATTCAATTCTGGCAGTACTTGTGATACAGAAAATATTTATAAGGCTGTGAAGAAAGGTCATATGTTGGGTGTGAGCTGCCCTGAGTAACCCAAGTGATTTTATTTTTCCGTTCAACAGCTCTTGTTGCGGTAGATGACCAAAACATCGACTCGCTTTTCACTGCTGAAAATTTCACCACTGTCTGAAAGCTTTGATATCGACTTGCTGAGTGGTTTGGAATGGCTCACTGCAATCTTAGGTATATCCTGAAAATACAGATAAATAATAGGAAGATGTATTTAGTCCAATTTGATAGCTCAGATTCACAGGCAACAATATCTTGGTATATTTAGGTTTCTCTTCTGTAAAAAAATGACCTTCATATTTAAGAAGAAAATCTGCTTTCAACAACTTCAATGAGAGGGTGATTTTTCTCATCTTAAAAAGCTCATTCAAACCAGCATATTAATGATTTATGAACAAATAAAGGGAGAATATAAGGGATTACATTTCTTTTGAACTGTACAAAGTTGTAAAAAGCTTAGAGAAAAAGGACCCGGTTCAAGATAAATGTTTGTTGAACTGATTTATTGAGCCTTCTGAATGCTCTTGGATGAAGAATTCAAATCTGAACTCATTTTTTTTTTATGTTGCTAAGCTTTCTAGACGAAGGCTTTGAAATTTGAATGAGCATAGGTTTAACCATAATAGTCCTTGATAATTCCAGTTGAGGATGTGGATACTATAACTTTAGTGCAAGAAAGAATGGCAATCAGTTAAGCATCACAACACCCAAAAAAAAGGAAGACCCATGTGACCAGTCTTCTGTTTTGAATCCACTTTTATTATCTCACAATTCAATGAATATTTACTGAGTACCTTCTACGTGCTACCACATGGCTGCATGTTGTAGCTACAGGAATAAAGGAGAAATGAAGTCCCTGCCTTCAAGGAGTTTACAGTCCAGTGGAAGGGTCTGGACAAGAAAACTGAAAATTATAAGGCAGTGTCGTCACCAGAGACAAACAGGGTGCTTTTGGAATTCGTGGAGCCCAGTCAGGAAGGGCAGGGTGACTTCCTGGGAGAAGGGTGGTCTGGGCTGAGCCCTGAATGATAAGTTCTTGCAGGTGAAGGGTGGCAGTGGAAGAAGATAGTTGAAAGCAGAGGGAACAGTATGCATGAAGGGCTTCGATGACAGAGGACAAATGGAACTAGAGCAGAGAGGGCAAGGGGTGATTGAGCTTTCCTCAGCTGCTTTTCATCATCCCGGAAAGAGCACATTCACTGTGGGTCAGTTGTGTGGCTCTGTGAGCTGTCATAGAGTGAGTGCTTACGAATGGTTCCCTGCTTGCAAAAAGTACCTTCATTAAAAAAAAATTGCTCACATATTATCTCATTTAATTCTCACAGTAAACCTGTGAAATGGATCACAGTATCCTGATTTTGTAGATGAGGCTTAGAGATGTTGTAACTTCACCAGGATTACTTGAGTAGTGAGCTAGAATGGAGTCTCAAAGTATTCTCCATTCTCCCTGCCCCCCCATCATCATCTTCTCCATCTTAAGCTTCTCTATCATCATCTTCTCCATCTTCATCTTCGTAATAATGGCCACCATTGTTGAGCTTCTACCATTGGTCATATACTACCAAGCACTCTACAGATATTCGGTCACTTAATCCTCATAACAACCAGGATCATCTGGAGAGGAGGAACCCATGTTCTTTTCACTCATCGTATCTCCTATTTTGTGAAGAACTGGGCTCACCCCTCTTCCGCCTTCTGTCACAGTTGGAAAACATTGATTTGTGGGGTGAGGGGAGATTATTTAATAACAATTCCTTTCATATAAAGACTACTGAGGTATTTTATCTTCTGGATACTGTGAAGTGTATAAGTGATCAGGTTTTCCTCTTTGACTGCAGCCAGTTTTTTTTTTTTTAAATAAATTTATTTATTTTTGGCTGCATTGGGTCTTTGCTGTGCATGGGCTTTCTCTAGTTGCAGCGAGTTGGGGCTACTCTTTGTTGCAGTACATGGGCTTCTCTTGTTGCGGAGTATGGGCTCTAGGTGTGTGGGCTTCAGTAGCTGTGGCATGCGGGCTCGGTAGTTGTGGCTCTCAGGCTGTAGAGCACAGGCTCAGTGGTTGTGGCGCATGGGCTCAGTTGCTCCACAGCATATGAGATCTTCCTGGACCAGGGCTCAAACCCGTGTCCTCTGCATTGGCAGGTGGATTCTTAAGCACTGCACCACAGGGAAGTCCCTGCCAGCCAGTTTTGAGCTAAATTTTTACCCGCCTCTCCACATGTCCCCTGCAAATCCATAGGTCTTTTTGGTATGTATTTTTATATTAGCTCCACTCCTGTTTCCATTTTATGGTATTATCCTTATGTTTCTCTCCCACATCTAGCTTATCTTACTGTTTCTGGAATAAAGCAGGACATAAATAATTAAAATTTCATTGTTACCTGAGCATAGCATGAAACGTCAGTGTTTTGCTTTGTTGTTTTCTGCGGCTTGAAGGCAAATTTGTCCACATAATTTCACTCATTCTTCCCTAGGACCACAGCTTTTGTTTGTGAGTTGGCAGACCCGGATTTAGGGTGCTCAGGGGGCGGAGGACAGAGACTTGCCTTGTAGTCCTCCCCACATCTCTGGCAATCACCTTAGCCTAATCAGCCTTGTGTTTCTTTCCTCTGAAGCTCACTCTTCACTCACTCTTCAAGTTTGCCTTGTCTTCATAAATCACAGCGCTTTTTTTTTCTTTTTAAAGAGACGCTTAAGGAAGAAGTCAAGGCTGTGGCATCCTGTGTGCTTTCACCCCAGAAAGATGTCATTTACTGTAATTTAGAGTGAAGTGATAGAATTCAGTTTAGTAGATTTCTCCAGAAGTGGAGCATCAAAAATGCACTGTATCGGATGGAAAATAAGACACTTATATTTCTCGGAGATGTTTCTCTAAATCAGTCAAATAATACTGTGCTTGGGGCAAAGGGTAGTTTAGTATCAAGAGCTTGGGTCTTGGAGCCACGTCTGACTCTGCCACCAACTCTGTGACTTTGGGCTGATGACTTCATTGTGCGTTTTTTTAAAAATCCTTATTGGTTAAAAGAGAACAGGAGCTGCTTAGTCTCGTGAAGATTAATGTGATGCAGTGGAATTGCATGGTAGAATGCCTGATGCTCAGTAAGTGTTAGTTATCATTATCCACACTTCTGCTTATCCCTTGTATCTAAGCTTAGTTGTTCCATCTCCTGGAAAGATTTTTTTTTTTATAGAAATGATAGTTATTATTATAATAACCACCATGGGGTTATTTTATTATATATATATACAGTTAGAGTATCCTATATATATTCGTATATATACATGTATATATCATAAATTATATAAATAGAATACTCAATACACACTGTATATAATATGTATTGTATGTATATATATATATATATATATATATATGTATAGAGGTCCAGTGTTTTTGTTATTTCTTGGTGTATTTTGCCATTTACAAGAGCTCACTTGCCCTCTGCTCTCCTGGTCCCTCTTCTGTTCTTTTTGTTTCTCTAAGCATTTCTCACTATCAAATTTACTACATATTTAACTTCTTTGTTTACTGTTTGTCCATGCCCTGCTAGAAGGAACACTGCAAAAGCTCATGGTGTGTGTGTGTGTGTGTGTGTGTGTGTGTGTGTGTGTGTGTGTGTGGGTTTGTTCATACTACAATAATCCTCAACATCTAGAACATTGCCTGGCATGCAGTAGTCCCTTGAATCTTGAATCAGTGAATGATCTTCAAACATCATCAAATTTTCATTAATATGAGTTTTGATGATACTTGAAAAAGAAAAGGTACTTGTTTGGCTGAGGGCAGAAGCTCTTCCCCATGGAAGTGGGTGCTTGAAAGGCCAAGGGAAGATATGGGTTGCCTGACTCTTTAAAGTGGTTGGTAGCTCAGAATTCTGTAACAAATTAGTTCCAGTCTTTTTGTCATCAGCGAATTGAGTGCTGACTGTGAGCTAGGGAGAGACCAAATAGGAAACCTCCAACATGCCTTCAAAACACTAGCCTTTTTTCTATTTATACACAAGTGTATTTTGACAGGACCAAGACATATAAATATCTTAGTTGGAATTCACAGATGACAAATATTTTTCTTGTGCAGTGTCTGGTCTACTGACCCATCTGGGGTTGTGGAAGTTGACCATTTTGTATCCAAATACGCTATTATTAAAAACAATCTAAGTCTTGATGAACACAAGAATTCTAAGATAAATTCAGCTCAACAAATATTCACATAGCACGTATTATGGGCAAGGATTTTTCAAGGCACAGTAGGGGACTTGGAGATATGGTACTGTGTCCACCCTTTAGGAACTGACAGTCAAGTAGAGGGAATGAAAAGAAATGCCAACACCCTGGGCCAAAAACAGTCAGAAAAGTTGTTTTCTTGTCTCTGTGCTTTGTGGAGATTTTAAATTCTTCTGATTATATTAATGAAAAACTTTCTGAAAACGCCTCTCTATGAAAAGGCTTGAGTACTGTTTGCTGCCTGTCACAGGTAAAGATGCATATTTTTACATTCTGTAAAATTTTCTGTATGAAAATTTTCTGTATGTTTCTGTATGAAAGGAGAGTATTATTTACCAATACTTCCTCAGTGGCCGGTAATGTGCTAGGCACTGTCCTAGCTATTATCTTATTTATTCCCTAAATTTCACTGTGAGTCAGGTCTAATTATGCCCACATCGCCGATAAGGAAGCTGAAGCAGAGAGATTAAGTGATTATCCCCAAACCGTGGAGTTAATAAATTCAGTTAGTAAATGGCAACTGGACTCCAAAAACACTTCTGTGACTCAAATCCCATGCCCCATTTTTTTTGTTTGTTTGTTTACACTATAAATCATGGGATATAGAGGCTCTCCTCTTCAAGAAATAAGTAATATTATGTCATTAATTTTCCTGGTTAGGAAAGTGAGAATATTACCATATACTATTACATATACAGAAAACCTGCGTTTTAGCCTATAGTAAATGTTACTGTGGTATATGAGATTTTTTAGGGTAAAGTTTCACTTGAATTATTCATATAAGAGCTGAGTTACTTAGAAGTTTTTCAAATATGAACTATAAATTGGTTATGAAGTAGCAAAGAGACAAGTAGTAGCCAGCAAGGAATGTCATTCCATGACTGTTAGGACCCCCTAGATGCCAGCTGCAGAGATGGTGCCACAGAAATGAACAAGATGAGAAGAAGGAGGGTCACCATCATCAAACGGTGTTTGGTTTGCTGGTCTGTTTGTGCTCAGAGCAGCACTGAAGATATCTATTCTTTTGGTCAACGTGTGTTTCAAACTGCATCCTGAAAGATGTGTATGTAGTGTAACAAAATCTTGTTAATTTGAATTAATTGGTGGGAACGACAGTCTAAATAAGAAAATTTGAACCCAATCAGAGATCTAAAAGAAATACATTTTTGTTATTTACAAGAAACTTGCACCAGAGAAAACTGGAGGGCTCAAGAAAGGTCTCTGGTCCTTGGGTAGCATAAGACTGAAGTGTCCTTTTACAGAGAAACCACGGAGACCAGAGAGATCAAGTGATTTTCCCCAAACTCCCACAGCTGGAAGATGGTCAGAGAAATGCCAGAATCCAGTCTTTCCAGAACAGGGCTGTCTGCTCCCATCCGTGCTGTATTTAGACTTAACAAAGTGTTGCCCTTTTCATGTAACTTTTCATGAATGGATTAAAAAATTATGATATTTATTTGTATGTAAGTGGCTGCTGTTAAGGTGCTTCAAACCAATTCTGGTTTTATTTTCTTCTTGTTGGTACTAATTGACTTTTTTTAAAAAAAATTGAGATATAGTTGACAAATAACACTGTAATATATTTAAAATATACAACCTGATGATTTGATATACATAGACATTTGAAAAGATTCCTGTTGTCAAGGTAATTAACACATCATATATTTACCTTTTTTTCTGTGTGTGAGTACACAAGTTTTAATTTCTTAGCAAATTCTGATTATAACATACAGTATTATCAACTATAGTCATGTTATACCTTAGATCCTCAGACCTTATTCCTCTTATAGCTGAAAGTTTGTACCTGTTTACCAGCCTCTCCCTTTTTCCCTCGCCTTCCTAGCAGCCACCATTCTATTCTGTTTCTGTGAGTTCGACTTCTTTTTTCCATGTATAAGTGATACTATGCAGTATTGTCCTTCTCTGTCTGCCTTACTTCTCTTAGCATAATGCCCTCCATGTTCGTTCATGTGGTTGCAAATGACAGAGTTTTCTTCTTTTTTAAGGCTGAGTAATATTTCATTGTGTATGTGTATATCACATTTTCTTTAACTGTTCACCCATCAGCAGACACTTGGATTGTTTCCATACCTTGACTATTGTGAATAATACTGTAACGAGCACGGGAGTACAGATATCTCTTGGAGATAATGATTTTGTTTCCTATGAATCTGTATTCAGAAGTGAGATGGCTGGATCATGTGGAAGTTTTATTTTTAATTTTTTGAGTCATCTCCTTACTGTTTTACATAATGGCTCATTCCAGTGAACCGTGTCTAAGGGTTCCCTTTTCTCTACTTGCACTAGCATTTGCTGTCTTTTGTCTTTTTGATGAGAGCCATTCTAATGGATATGAGGTGATATTTCACTGTGGTTTTGATTTGCATTTCCCTCATGATTAATGATGTCAAGCACCTTTTCATGTACCTGTTGGCCATTTGTGTATCTTCTTTGGAAAAACATCTATTCGGGTCATTTGCCCATTCTAAAATTGGGTTATTTGTTTTTTTGCTATTGAGTTGTATGAGTTCCTTGTATATATATTTTTAAAATTTATTTTGTATTTTTTTACATCTTTATTGGAGTATAATTGCTTTACAATGGTGTGTTAGTTTCTGCTTTATAACAAAGTGAATCAGTTATACATATACATATGTTCCCATATCTCTTCCCTCTTGCGTCTCCCTCCCTCCCTCCCACCCTCCCCTCTAGGTGGTCACAAAGCACCGAGTTGCCTTGTATATTTTGGATATTAATTCCTTATTGGGTATATGGTTTGCAAGTATTTTTCCCAGTTCATAACTTGCTTTTTTTCTTTTGTTGATGGCTTCATTTGCTGTGCAGAAGCTTCATTTTGGTTTTTTTTTTTTAAGACAATTGGCAGTATAGAAGTAACTTTAGCTGTCTGGTTTGAATTATCCTTAATTTGAATTGGTGTGACACCAATTAATGGGATTTTATTTTGACTCTTTTTAAAGAGGTTAGAATCACCATGAAGAAGATGTTCTGTTTGATATTATGCTGAATTCAAGGGAGGTTTCAAATAATGCTTTGATAATCAATTTTCCATGTCCCTTATAAAATTGTTCTCTTCTTTTTTATTACTTACATATCCTGTGACCTTCTGAAGAACATTCATTTAGTATTTTCTTATGGAATTGAGGATTCATTTACAGTGAATGTCTTTTTATTTATTTATTTTTAAAGCTTTTCTATTGGGTCTTATACTGTTTGCAATGTTCTGTATAAAATCAAGAAAAAATAATTGATAGCTATGAATGTAACTTTGTAACAGGACCTGCTCAATTGGGTTGAACAATCCCAAATGTGTGAGCTTTTTTGGTTTACAGTATTATATAAGCTTCAGGTGTATAACGTAGTGATTCACAATTTTTAAAAATTATACTCCATTTTTAGTTATTATAAAATACTGACTATATCCCCCATGCTATACAATATATCCTTGTAGCTTATTTATTTTATATGCAGTAGTTTGTACCTCGTAATCCTCTATCCCTATCTTGCCCCTCCCCACTGGTAAACACTGGTTTGTTTGCTATATCTGTGAGTCTGTTTCTTTTTTGTTACATTTGCTAGTTTTATTTTTTTGATTCCACATATAAGTGAAAACACACAGTATTTGTTTTTGTCTGTCTGATTCACTTCACTAAGCACAATACCTTCTAAGTCCACCCTTGCTGTTGCAAATGGAAAAATTTCATTCTTTTTTATGGCCCAGCAGTATTGTGTGTGGGTGTGGGTGTGGGTGTGGGTGTGGGTGTTTAATTTAGTTATTTATTTTTGGCTGTGTTGGGTCTTGGTTGCTGCGCACAGCCTCTCCAGTTGCGGTGAGTGGGGGCCACTCCTCTCCACAGTGCGTGTGCCTCTCACTGCGGTGGCCTCTCCCGTTGTGGAGCACGGGCTCCAGGCGCGTGGGCTTCAGTAGCTGCGGCACGTGGACTCAGTAGTTGTGGCTCACAGGCTCCAGAGCACAGGCTCAGCAGTTGTGGCACATGGGTTTAGTTGCTCTGTGGCAGTGTGGGAACTTCCCGGACCAGGGCTCGAACCCGTGTCCCCTGCATTGGCAGGTGGACTCTCAACCACTGCACCACCAGGGAAGCCCCGAAAGTGACTTTCTTTTAATTTCACTTTGTAAAGGGCTATTAAAATGAGATTAATACTCAGCTCTTGGGCATTGCTTAAATACTGTAGCAAAGTGCTGGGTGCTGACCTGGATTATTATTTTTTTTTCCAGTTTTATTGAGAAATAATTGACATACATCACTGTGTAAGTTCAGGGCATACAGCATGATGGTTTGATTTACAAATACTGTGAAATGATTACTACAGTATGTTCGTCTAACACCTATCTTCTCATAAAGATACAATAAAAAGAAAAGAAAGAAGAATAAAGAAAATAATTCTCCCTTTGTGATGAAAACTTAGTATTTACTCTCTTAACACATTTTTGACTGGAGACGTATTGCGGCCACAGGCATTAGTTTCTGCAAAAGTCCCCTGGTCAGTAATGTGTTACTAACTTTCCTGTACATCTTACAGCAGTGTTAGCTATAGTCATCATGTTGCACATTACACCCCTCGTAATTATTTACCTTACAGCTGGAAGTGTGCACCTTTTGACCATTTTCAGTTCCCCCTCCCATCACCCCCACCTCTGGTAACCACAAGTCTTATCTCTTTTTTATTATTATTATTTTAGTTTTTAGTTTTTTAGTCTGATATAGTCGCATTTGTTTATTTTTGATTTTCCTTGTGCTTTAAGTGTCACTGGATCATTTCCTAAAGCCTTTTCCAGCTCTAGAATTCTGTTTCTATGATCTACTGTTCCTCAGTTTCAAGGATTCTAGCATTTCAGCTGACAGCGTTGTTTGCACTTGAAATAGTCTGTCATTTGAGGGCTTAGGCCGATGGGGACTCTGTGCCAACGAGAGTACACAAAACCACAATCCTCGTGAATGTAGGGAGTGCCTAAAACCTTCATGTATTCCTACCTGGATTTGAAGCCAATTGTGGCTCAACAAAACCTGATTAACTCTCCCTGGCCTCTTCCAGGGAAGATGTCAGTATGCAGTTGGGTCCCTGGGATTTTGGGCATGCACGTTTCCCCTGATATGAGGTTGCAGATGATGGAAAGCAGCCCCTTGGAGGTGATCATTTTTCTCAGTCTGTGTTTTTCTTGGCTTGGGTGTGGAACACGGAGGTCTCCAAGCCTTTGGAAGATGGGCCCCATGCACGTACTGCTCAGCTCCCAGGCCCCCGTTTATGGAAAAAGTTCTTAAAGAAACAGATTGGAGTTGAGTGAGCTCAAGTATTCACTTGTGGGTTTCCATGAAAGTTGTTTAAAAATTTTTTTCCCCTTCACTAACTTGTGGAAATGTCTCAGGGCTGCCTCATCTGAAGAGATGTGCACATGAAGCAAAAAAATTTTATAATTTATATCCCTTCCTGTTCTCCCAGGGCTTCAGCACACAGTCAGTCTTATTTGCATTCTTCAGCATTCATCTCCCTGCTTCCTGTTTGTTTCAGGACTGTCTTAGGGAGTTATAACATCCCTTCTCTCCAGCCCTGCAGCCTGGGTCTGTTGTAAGTCAGATATTTGATTGTGCTCAGAGTGGAAGGAAACTGCACTTACTCACAGGGAAAGTGTCTTTCTGTACGTCCACTATCCTTTTTCTGTGCATTTCGAATTCTTGAATTGAGAGCCAGAAGAAATGATAGGAGGCTGAAGAATTCAGTAGCAAAGCCTTAGAACCAAGTACCATTCTTTTATTTATTTATTTATTTATTTATTTTTTTGCGGTACGTGGGCCTCTCACTGCTGTGGCCTCTCCCGTTGTGGAGCACAGGCTCTGGATGCGCAGGCTCCGCGGCCATGGCTCACGGGCCCAGTCGCTCTACGGCATGTGGGATCTTCCCGGACCGGGGCACGAACCCGTGTCCCCTGCATCGGCAGGCGGACTCTCAACCACTGCGCCACCAGGGAAGCCCCAGAAGTTATTCTTAGCATGATGATTCTTCATAAACACTGGCCTGAGTGTACAGACAGATTCCCCCACTGTAAAAGATGTTCTTCTAAAGGAATTTAATTTCCTTTAGAAGCAATGCTAATTCTTTCAGATCAAAGAATGTTCTTAAACATTCTCAAACATCCTAACTAGTAAGTGGAAACCTGTTACTCTGAACATTTTTGAAGTATTGAGAGGTATTTGAGGGAATAATTTATGTCCTGGGTAAGTCTAGATAATCAAATGCTCCGCTAAAAATGATTCCTCTTTGTCTCCACATCAGTGAAGAGCCAGACATCAAGCCCTCCTCTGGTATTGTCCCAGTGAGTCCTTTACTAAGTCTGATGGTGAACATCAGTCCACATCTCGGTCAGTCTAGACATCAGGGCCAGAAGGAGAGACGATACTGCAGTCAGTTCACTAACCGTCCTTCTGTTTCTGGGTTGCTGCTATATCTCGGAAGAAGTATGGTATAGTACAGTAGTGCGTTAATTAGTCTATTCATTCATTCAATACACACTGTATAGGTGCTTATAGTATGTGGGATGCTAGGCTAAATCAATATTTAAGAGCTAAGAGTTCACTGTTCAAGATAGACATGTACACAAGTAAATGGACTGAAGCATTATACATGCTATAATAGAATATATGTAGGAACAATGGGTAGAAATAGAGGACCTCTGGCTTGATGAGCGATGCTTGAGATAAGAGCACACTTAGCATTTCCCTTGGCTGGCTTCACCAAGGAATTACCATAAAAATGGAAAGTTTGGTGTTCTCTGAGAAGCAACTTGCACTTTTTCAAACATTCTTGTAGTGCTTCCTAGAAACTGTTACGAAAAGCCTACATCCAACCCAGCCTGACCTCCCAGTGCTGGTGGTTTAGGAGCACCTGATGCTGGTGAGGACTACTGGTATAAAAATATGACCTAGACAAAGTCTGGCTGCGTGTAAGAATTCATAATGAATTTTACAGCACAGATCTCAATATGAATAAATGAATCAGTGACATGGGTCCTTTTCTAGCTTTGTTGCTAACTCATTGTGTGACCTTGGGTTTTCTGTTTAACAGTTGTAAAAATCATTGCTTTGCTTTATTTCATGGGGGCTGATGTAAAAGATCAATTGAGAAAACCAAGGAAATATTTTGAAATGTGTAAAGTGCTTGACAAAACTATGTACATGTAAGGAAATGCTATTTATCATTGTCTTTTGGGAAAAAAAACCATGACATAGTGAAGGTGGGCAGGAGAGAAGGAAGGAAGGAAGGAACAGAGGGAGGGAGGGAAGGAAAGAAGGATGGAAGGAAGCAAAGAAGGGAGAGAATAGAGGGGAAGGGAAGGAAAAGGAACAGAAGAGAAGAATAAAATGAAACACATTCTTAGACACCCGAATCCAGGCTGTGGTCTCTGCATAGTGCCAAGGTGTATGTAGGAGGTATTGAGAGAAATGGAGAATATGGTCAGGAAGGATCTCATTAACCTCAAAGGCTGTAACCTGCTAGGTTTGTTTGGACTCCTATTCAATGACTGGAGTTGATCTTTGCTGCTTCTACTTCTACTGTAACAGCTGAGGAAAACATTTTTGGATAAATAAATGACATGAAACCAACCCTCAGAAGATAAAAAGATGTAAGATGTGACATCAAAAACATAAAACATGGAGGGGGAGATTAAAAATGTTGAGCTTGAGAATGGAATCAAACTTAAGTTGTTATTAAAATAGACTGTTATAGATTTAAGTTGTTACATGTAAGCCTCATGGTAACCACAGAGCAAAAACCTATAGTAAATACATCAAAGATAAAGAGAAAGGAATATAAGCATACCACTACAGAAAGTCATCAAACCACAAAGGAAGAGAGCAAGAGAAGAAGAAAGGAATAGAGAGGAACTACAAAACCAGTTGGAAACAATTAACAAAAGAGCAATAAGCGCATATCTGTCAATAATTACTTTAAATGGACTAAATTCTTCAATCAAAAGACAGAGTTGCTGAATGTATTAAAAAACAAGACCTATCTATATGCTGCCTAAAAGAGACACACTTTAGATCTAAGGAGACCCACAGACTGAATGTGAAGGGATGGAAAAATTCCATGCAAATGGAAACCAAAGAAAGCTGGAGTAGCTATACTTATATCAGACAAAGCGACTTTAAAACAAAGACTGTAATAAGAGACAAAGAAAGGTATTATATAAAGATAAAGGGGTTAATCCAACAAGAAGTTATTACATTTGTACATATTAATACCCTCAACGTGGGAGTACCTACATATATAAAGCAAATATTAACTGAATTAAAGGGAGAAATAGACAGGAATACAATAATAGAGGACTTTAGGACCCCACGTACATCAACAGGTCAGTCATCCAAACAGAAAATCAAAACAGTAAGGAAACATTGGCCTTAAACAACACGTTAGACCAAAAGGGCTTAACATATTTATAGAATATTCCATCCAAAAGAAGCAGAATATACATTCTTTTCAAGTGCACGTGGAATATTTTTCATGATAGATCATGTGTTAGGCCACAAAACAAGTCCTAATAAATTTAAGAGGATTGAAATCACATCAAGCATCTTTTCCAACCACAAAGGAATAAAACTAGAAATTAATTACATGAAGAAAACTGGAATATTCACAAGTATGTGGAGATTTAAAAACATGCTATTAAATAACCAATGGGTCAAAGAAGACATCAAAAGAAAAATCAAAATACCTTGAGACAAATGAAAATGGAAACGTAGTATACCACAATTTATGGGATGCAGCAAAAGCAGCTCCAAGAGGGAAGTTCATAGCGATAAATGCCTACCTCAAGAAACAAGAAAAGTTTCAAAAAAACAACCTAACTTTACACCTTGAGGAACTAGAAAAAGAATAACAAAGCCCAAAGTTAATAGAAAGAAGGAAATAACAAAGATTAGAGTAGATATAAATGAAATAGAGACCAAAAAGACAATAGGAAATATCAATAAAACTAAGAGCTGGTTCTTTGAAAACAGTAAACGAAACTGACAAACTTTTAGCTAGTCTCACCAAGAAAAAAAGAGAACTCAAATAAAATCAGAAATGACAGAAGAAATGTTGCAGCTGATACTGGAGAAATACAAAGGATTATAAGAGACTGCTATGAACAAGTATATGCCAACAAATTGGACAACCTAGGAGAAATTGATAAATTCCTAGAAGCATAAACCTACCAAGATTGAATCATAATGAAATAGAAAATATGAACAGATCAATTACTAGCAAGGAGATTGAATCAGTAATCAAAAACTTCCCAACAAACAAAAGTCTAGGACCAGACAGCTTCACTGGTGAATTCTACCAAACGTTCAAAGAAGAATTAATACCAGTCCTTCTGAAGCTCTTCCAAAAAATAGAAGAGTGGGAGAACTCTTCCAAACACATTTTATGAGTCCAGCATCACCCTGATACCAGACAAAGAGGCCACAAAAAAAATTCATAGGCCAACATCCCTGATGTAGATGCAAGAAATCCTCAACAAAATATTGGCAAACTGAATTTTACCATACATTAAAGGGATCATACATCATGATCAAGTGGGATTCATTCCAGGGATGCAAGAATGGTCCACAAATAAGTCAAGCGTGATATACCACATTAACAAAATGAAGGGTAAAAATCATATGACCATCTCAATAGATGCAGAAAAAGCATTTGACAAAATTCAACATTCATTTATGGTAAAAACTCTCAACAAAGTGGGTATAGAGGGAACCTATCTCAACATAATAAATGCCATTATAACAAGCCCACATCATACTCCATGGTAAAAAGCTGAAAGCTTCTCCTCTAAGAGCAAGACAAGGGTGTCCACTTTTGCTGCTTTTATTCAACATAGTATTGGTAGTCCTAGCCAGAGCAATTAAGCAAGAAAAAAAAAAAGCACCCAAATTGGAAGGAAAGAAGTAAAACTGTCACTATTTGAAGATGACATGATAATATATATAGAAAACCCTAAAGACTCCATCAAAAAACTGTTAGAACTAATAAATTCAGTAAAATTTCGAGATAAAAAAACAATACACAATCAATAAACAAAATCTGCTGTACTTCTTTATGCTAATAATGAACTATCAGAACAAGAACTTAAGAAAACAGTTTCATTTATAATTGCATCAAAAAGAATAAAGTACCTAGGAGTAATTTAACCAAGGAAGTGAAAGCTCTAAGACACTAATGAAAGAAATTGAAGAAGACACAAATAAATGGAAAGATATTCCATGCTCATGGATTAGAAGAATTAATATTGTTAAAATGTTCATACAAAAAGCAATCTATCAGTAGATTCAATGCAGTCCCTATCAAAATTCCAGTGGTATCTTTTACAGAAATATAACAATGCTAAAATTTGTATGGAACCACAAAGGACCCCCAAATACCTAAAGCAGTCTTGAGAATGAAGAACAAAGCTGGAGGCATTTCATTCCCTGATTTCAAACTGTTTTACAAAACTGTAGTACTTAAAGCAGTATGGTATTGGCATAAAAACAGACATGTAGGTCCATGGAACAGAGTAGAGAGCCCAGAATTGAACCCACACTTATATAGCCAATTAATTACAAAGATGAGAATATACAATGGAGAAAGGACAGTCTCTTCAATAAATGGTGTTGGGAAAATTGGACAGCCACATGCAAAAGAATGAAACTAGACTACTATCTTACACCATCCACAAAAATTAACTCAAAGGGTTTAATAGACTTGAACATAAGACCTGAAATCATAAAATTACTAAAGGAAAACATAAATGGTAAACTTCTTGATATAGGTCTTGGTGATGATTTTTTGAATTTGAAACCAAAAGCAAAAGAAACAAAAGTGAAAGTTAACAAGTGAGACTATATCAAACTAAAAGGCTTCTGCACAGCAGAGGAAGCCATCAGCAAAATGAAAAGGTAATCTACTCAATGGAAGAAAATAATTGTAACTCATATATCTGATAAGGGGCTCGTATCCAGAATATACAAATGACACACAACTCAACAGCAAAAAGCAATCTGATTAAGAAACGGGCAGAAGATCTGAATGGACATTCTTCCAAAGAATACATACATATGATCAACAGGTACATGAAAAGATGCTCAACATTATTAATCATCTGGGAAATGCAAATCAAAACCATAATGAGATTTCACTTCATGACTGTTAGAGTGGCTGTTATCAAAAAGATAAGAAAGGAAAGCTGTTGAGAGGATGTAGCGAAAAGGGAACGCTTGTGCTCTGTTGATGGGAATATAAATTGGTGTAACCACTATGGAAACAGTATAGAGGTTCCGCAAAAAATTAAAAATAGAACTACATTATGATCTAGCAATTGCACTTCTGGGCATTTATCTGAAGAAAATGAAAACTGATTCAAAAAGATATCCGTACCCTCAAGTTCATTGCAGCATTTTTTACTATAGCCAAGATATGAAAACAACCTGAGTGTCCATTGATGGATGAATAGATTAAAAAATCGTGGTATATATCTACGCAATGGAATATTATTTAGCCATAAAAAAGAATGGAATCTTGCTGTTAGCAACACCATGGAATGACCTTGAGGGTATTATGCTAAATGAAATAAGTCGGACAGAGAAAGACAGATACCGTATGATCGCTCCTGTATGTGGAACCTAAAACCAAAAAAACAACAGCAACAAAAACCCCCCACAAAACAAAACAAAAACCTAACAAGCCAAGATCATAGATAAAAAGAATAGATTGGTGGATGCAAGAGGTGGGGTGAGGAGCAGGGTCGATGGGTAAACTGATTTTTTTGTTTCTTTAAATAAATTGAATAAAAATTTTGAAAATGTTTGACAGGTGATTGTGTTACTTGAGCACATGCTGTGCCCTGAGAACCGTATTAGGTTATTGGGGGCTGGTGAGAGGGTTTGGGATATGGACCAGGGACAGGAGAAACACTTTAAAGGTACAGAGAAGTCATTCTCATTCTTGGTGCAGTGTACTGTTTAGAAGGGATTATACAGTATGCAGAGGAGGAAAAAAACAAACAGTAAATGCCACGTGATATAGTGGAAAGAAGATCTGGGAGTCGGTAGGACTCCTAGTCACTGTGTGGATGTGTGCTTTCTAAATGAAGAAACAGATTCAGAAATTTACAACATTTAACCACTGCACTATAACAATAAAAATACCAGCTGACATCTGTATAGAGCTTGTGATGTGCCCAGCACTATGCCAAGTATTTTGTATATATTAACTCATTCAGTTTTCACAACAAGCCAGTGAGGTAGCTACTGTACTATTACGATCTCTGTTAAACAGCTGAGGACAGTGAGTCACAGCAATTATAAGTCACTGCCCCAGTAAATGACAGATCTGGGGTTATATCCAGGCAGACTGGCTCCAGATATCAAGCTCCTAACCATTAAGCTATCCCATCCTTTATTCTGTACATAACTGCAGAGCAAGTGTGGCATTAATGTAATGACATTACATTCCACACTCAAAAGTGGTGTGTGTGTGTGTGTGTGTGTGTAGTGGGATATCATAACAAAGTCTTCCCCAGAAAAATGAGTCTTGAGTATGGCTTGGAAATCAAGGAAGAATGTGATTTCACAGACAGGAAGCAGGAGGGACGATTCTGGACAGGGGTTGGCCATCACCACAGCAGGACATGATAATGTGTGGGCAACACGAGGTAAGAGGCTGCCGGCCATGTGCACAGACAGCAAGGTGGCAGAGGGCTTCGATAATCAGGCTCCTTGTCAATATTGAGTAGGACAGATAGTGAAAGAGCGCAAATCTTGGTCACGGTTATTCTGATAGATTTAGGAAGAAAGGAAAGGTTCAGGGTGTATGAGTAGGAGGCATCAGACTGGTTAGTAGGAGATGCCATTATCCAGGGCAGATGTCCGGAGGAAGAATAAGACCCTAAAGGAAAGGCTGAATGACTGAGAATTACTCATCTTGGGAAAGAAGGCTGAGGAAGAAAATAAGAGATGGATTTCTTTTTACTAATCCAACTTGTGAGATCCTAGAATGGCTTTTTATGAGACATGTTTTTCTTGTCTGGGGGTCCTTAAAGGAAGCTCAGATTGTGTTATCTATCTTAGTTTAGTTTAACCTTGTTCCAAGGGAAGGTGGGCTGGCAGTCAGAAATTACAAATACACAGCCCGCCTGTCACCAGCCCCCCACGTCAAACCCGCAGCAGACAGTACAAAGCTGATCACTGTGGCACTTTTTCCCCTGAAGCCAGGTCTGGCCCCAGGTATTCAGGAGAGAATTTTAGGAAAGTCTGGGAATTTTCAGATGCTTGAAGGTGACACAACTTAGAAGGTGTTTGTCCTCTATGGTTCGTGGATTTTGTGACTTCCCTTAAGAATAGATGATTCTTCCTCCTAAGTATCACCCAACCACTGCTGCTTCTACGGCCGTGCCTTCTCATTCACTTTTGCCTAGATGACTGATAAATGTCTCCTAACAAACTCCCTATCTCCAGCCTTGATTTCCTTCTCATCCATTCTCTACACTCTTATCAGATTTGCCTTTTTAAGACAGAATTCTGATCGTGCCATTGCCTTGCTTAGGTGCTGTGATGTCCCACTTCCTTTTCAGAAGCAACCCCAACACGTTAATGTGGGCAGGAAGGCCCCTTCTCATTGTCCTTTTCCTGCTTCTCATTTACCCAAATTTACCGTTAACACTGGATGATCTCACTTATATGTGGAAACTAAAAAAAGCCAAACTCATACAGAGTAGAAACCCTGGTGGTTGCCAGGGACTGGGTGGGGTTGTAGCAGGGGAAACATGCGGATGCTGGTAAAAGGGTACAGACTTCCAGTTATAAGATGAATAAGTTCTGGGGACCTAATGTACAGCTTGGTAACTCTACTTAACAATACTGTATTGTATACTTGAAAGTTGCCATGAGAATAGAGCTTAAATGTTCTCACCATTAAAAAAAAAATGTAACTGTGAGGCAATGGATGTGCTAACTAACCTTACGGTGATAATCATTTCATAATATGTACGTATATCAAATCATCACAATGTACACCTTAAATTTACACAATATTATGTGTCAATTATATCTCAGTAAAGCTGGAAAAAAGCCCACAAATTCACCATTATTCTAGGCTTACCAGATTACTTGGAATTCTTAAAATTCACTGTGCCGTTTCTGCTTTAATATCCATATACTCTCTCTCTTTCCTTCTCAACAAAATATACTCACTCCTTTTTTCCCGCCTGCTCACGCTTCAAGACTCAGCCCAAGTTCTCAATCCTTCTATAAAACGTTCCCTGACTTTTCCCCAGGACAGCTGGTAGCTCTTTCTTCAGCTCCTCGTGGCCCTTTCAGAGGCAAGGACTTGGCTTTTTCACCTCAGTATCTTGATGCTTAATCTAGCGTCTGGCACGCAGTTCATTCTAAAATTTGATTAATAAAAATATACATCGAATGACATGTCAGTATTAGTTTTCCCCAGCCCATTTGGGAATGAATACAGTAAAAGAGAGTTGAAACCAGGTTTTCTGACAGGTACTCCCTTTGATTTTTCTCCATTTCCATCATTAGGTCAGGCTCTTATTACTTAGACCCCTGAAATGGCCTTGGAACAGGTTTCCTAGGCCCAGAGTTTCCACCAAACGATTCTGCATCCAATCTGTAAGCAGATTAATCTTTCTAAAATTTTTATTTATACCACTTTTCTGTCTAAAATTTTAACCTCTCTTTTTCTACCCAATAAAGTTCAAACTCCTTAGCCATGTATTTAAGGTTTCAAAATCTGTCCCTGAACAACTTCTTTTTTTTTAATATATATATATATTTTTTAAATTTATTTACTTATTTATTTATTTTTGGCTGTGTTGGGTCTTTGTTTCTGTGCGAGGGCTTTCTCCAGTTGCGGTGAGCGGGAGCCACTCTTCATCGCGGGGCACGGGCCTCTCAGTATCGTGGCCTCTCTTGTTGTGGAGCACAGGCTCCAGACGCGCAGGCTCAGTAGTTGTGGCTCACGGGCCCAGTTGCTCTGCGGCATGTGGGATCCTCCCAGACCAGGGCTCGGACCCGTGTCCCCTGCATTGGCAGGCAGACTCTCAACCACTGCGCCACCAGGGAAGCCCCCCTGAACTTCTTTTACTGCTTTATCTAACACGACTTCCCAAGCAGAAGCTTCTTGTTGTAGCCACCTGCACCACTTCCTGTGGCCAATACGTACCTGGCCAGTCTCTTGTTTGAAATACCTGCCTCTTCATGTCAGTCGTCACCACTACAGCTCTCTCCCCATCCTTGTGCCCGTCCTTCCTCTTCTTTTTTCACATCTACTTTGTGATTCCTTTTTGTACCACACCATTCAGAAGTAATCCCACAATTTCTAATCTTCCCCTGCAACACGTAGGTCATTTATACCACCCACTTGGAACTTGTCACATACTGCATTATCTTAAAGACCTAGAACATTTGGGTTCTAATTCTAGCTTCACTATTGGTTAACAAAAATGACTTATTCATCTTTGAAATGGGAATGGTGATGGGTACCTATCTCACCTTTGTTAGAGTATGGCAGAGATCAAGTATGAAAATGGTATTTGTGTGAAAGTACTATAAACTGTAGGGCGCTCTTGTTATATTTTATCTTTGATATTAGGTTGCAATTCTTTTTTTTTTTTTTTTTTTTTGGCTGTGCTACATGCCATGTGGGATCTTAGTTCCCCGACCAGCAATCGAACCCATGCTTCCTGCAGTGGAAGCATGGAGTCTTAACCACTGGACCACCAGGAAATTCCCTAGGTTGCAATTCTTATGAAAGCCAGACCTGCATCTTATACAAAGGCACTTTCCCTTTGCATCCTGAGCACTTTGAAGCCTGTGCCTTGCACATAGCAGGTGCTCAGGAAATAGCCCTCGAATGAATGATGAATCATCTCCACAGGAAAGAGAGGGAGCCAGCCAGTTCCTTGCCCTTGTAGGGTTTGTTTGTTGACAAATGAGACCAGGGATATCTAGAAATGTGAGATCATGGAGATTCTCCTTTCGAGCTTCTCTTCCCTCAAACCCCACCCCCACGTATACTCACACTCACAACTACTTATTCTCCTTTTCTCCCTGCTGTCAGTGTGCTTTAGAAAGTAAATAGCAGAACCATGAACAGCTAACATCTGCCATTCATTTTACTTTGATGCTTGTGCTTAGGTGAGCCCCTGGACGCTTTGCCCAAGCAGAAGACCTGGGATGTGTTATTGGGCTGAGTGTCTTTTCTTGGTTATGATAAAAATGACAAAGGCCAATGAGCTATTCCACCATGTTCTGGAGAGAGAATAATACAGTCAGAGATGGAAACTGGATACAGATAGCTTTGTGCTTCTTGATTTTTAGGGTTTTATTAAAGTCGTGATCTAAAACATGTCCTCGAATGGACACCGCTGCAAAGATTAAAGAACCGTTCTGAACGTTATTTTGAAAATGACTCGTCCTCAGAATGAAGGGCCCGTGATGCATCTGGTACCACTGATGCAGCTGAGGCCCCTGAATAAGAGCTTAAGTTTTACCTTTGGAATAAAGGTGGAATTTCACCTTTGGAATAAAGGTGGAATGTCTGAGGCAGGTGTCTGGGTGTCACTTGCGTGCTATGCCAAGCCACATTGAAACCTAAGTCAAAAAGAAAAGTCAGTAACACTGATCCTGTCTTTAAGAAAACGTATTGTGTCCATCATGGATTTTTTGGCATTGATTTTATTTGTATAATGCTGCATTAAATATTTATCTTGATTACTGAGATTTTTGGCTCTACCTTTAACTCTGTGCCCAAGGCAAGTGCCTCACTCATCTGACCCTAGTTCCAGCTCTAATTCATTTGATTTTAATGTGTGTGTTTGTATGTGCACCGGTAACGAATGAAATAGTTCAAAAATTGTCTCAGTTACAAAAACTGTGCGTGCTTCCTTAAGGAGGCATAGATTAAGAAGGTAATGAACATAGATAGTTCATATATATAGCCTGCAAAATCATGGAATAATCATTATCCTTATAATAACAATGATTGTTTTTAGATTTCTGCTAGGTGTTTTCCAGAAGGCTTTGGTCACATGTGATAGCTCTCTTCTTGGAATTTATAATCTAGCAACGTAGATATACATGCAGGGAACATTTAGATGTGGTTGACACTTAGTGAGCACACAAAATGTTCTAGATGCTCTCTGAAGCCGGTTTACATGCTTTATCTTCTTTTATCTTTTTCATAGCAGTCCTGTGTGATAACATTATACCCATTTGAGACTTTTTTAGAGTACTTTTTGGTTCACAACAAAATTGAGCAGAAAATAACAGAAAGTTCCCATATACCGCCCCCCCCAACCCCCCGCCAACATCTCCCACTGTCATCATCCCCCACCAGAGGGGGGCATTTGTTACAGCTGATGAACCTACACTGACATATCGGAGTCCACAGTGTACATTAAGGTTTACTCTTGGTGTCATTTGTTCTGTGGGTTTGGACAAATGTTTGATGACACGTATCCACCACTGTAGTATCATACAGGATATTTTCACTGCCCTAGAGATCCTCTGTGCTCTCCCTCTCCATCCCTCCCCAGCTCCTCACCACAACCCCTGTCAACCACTAATCTTTTTCCTTTCTCCCTAGTTTTGCCTTTTCCAGGATGTCATGTAAGTGGAATCATACAGTATATAGCCTTTTTCAGATTGGCTGCTTTCACCTAGAAACATGCATTTAAGGTTCTTCCGTGTCTTCTCATGGCTTAATAGCTCCTTTCTTTTTTAGCACTGAATAATATTCCATTGTCTGGATGATGATATGTCCATTTTCATATGAGGAAAACGAGGCTCTACACCAAAGTCAGAGTGAGCAGAGGGCTGAGATTTGAGCTCCAAATCTCCTGATGCCAGCTTGAGTGCTGTATGCACAAGTCTACAGTTGCTTCCGATAAGAACGCAGAGGACGTTGTCTAAATATGTGTGGATGCAAAAGGAGAGTGCATTGACAGCACCGCGGATCAATGGTGAAGTCTTTGGAGCTTCCTTTTTCCATAAGGCATGTTTGGGACCAGCTGCCGTTCTTCCTTTGGTGGTTCCAGGAATGTTTCATGGAGTGAAGTGTCCTTAGGAGGCTTTTAAAAGGCTTCTTAATGAAAGAAAGGGACTGAGATTTGGAAATCTCCCAGGCATATGATGTAAATTGAGAAATGTAGAAGGACATGTGAGTAAGTCAACTTCTTGAGAAGCTCCCATGCAAAGCACGTGTAGTCTTATATACCAGTTATCAAAGTAGTACAACTAAAGGATGACAACAACAGAACTCTTTCAACAGAATCAAATTTACATTTCTCTTATTTTTATATTTTTCTTCTCTACTGAATAATGGATCTAAAGTGGGTATTAAGTTTGCATTTATTAAGTACTTACTGTGTGTCAGGCCTAGTGCTAATTGCTTTATATGTATTGATTTATTTAATTTTCCTATGTTTATAAAGCAGGTTTCATTGTTCTGCCTAGTCTACAGATAAGGAAATTCTGTGTCTAAAGAGAAGAGACTTGCCCGAGATCAGACAGAAAATATTTAACGGAGTGAAGTTTGAACCCATGTTGATCTGATTTCAGAGCCAGACTCTTATTTACTATGTTTTGTAGAATCTGGCATCCAAAGTGTATTAAACTGATGTTAATTATCCTTCATCACATTTGATCATCCTCTCTAGACTTCTGAAAAGAGTCATGCAGGAGAACTTAGCATCAGTAAACAAGCACTAAATCTATCATTCAATAAGGATGTGCTAAGTACTTCAAGTTGCCCCAGTGTAGCCTCGATACTCGTGATAAGAGAAAGGAGAAACATGTTTTATGTCTTGATATATCTGCAGTTATGCGTAGTTACACCAAACATTTCCACTTCTTCAAAGTAGAGAAGTAAAGTTATATTGTGAGTTGGCAAATTGGCCAAGTCTCATACATTACATCAACAGCCCTTAATGAATAGAAGAGGAGCCAACATTTATTGAACACCATGGCAACAATTTTATTCCCTCAATGATGAGGCATCATTTTGTTCATTTTAGAAGTAAGAAGACAAAGTTCAGAAAAGTGATTCATTCAATTACCAAAGAGTCAGTAAGTGGTAGAGTTAGGATTTCCACTCACATCTGTTTGGCTCAAAAGCCTTTGCTCTCTCTGGTACATCCTAATGCTTCTTATTAAGCTCACTTTTCTGGATAAATGTTGCTTCTGTTTTTTACACGTTGGCCCTGTTGAATGTGGTACTGTTGGGTGCCTTGTAAAGACAGACACGGTTATTAAAAATGCCTGTGAGGAGAAAAAATGTCAGGACCACGATGTGAGTTTAATGGTGGCTCTGAAATACTCAGGTGCTCTGTTAAGGGAACACTCAGATTTATCGGTCTTATTCTCTAAACTTCATATTCTCTTTCTACAAGGTGAGTGGAAAAATAGTGTAATAATGACTCAGAAGTCTTGCCTTATCTATAAATTAGCTGTATGGCTTTTTGCAACCTTGGACGTTGGTTTTCCTCAGTTGCAAAATGAGAAGGGATTGGACACATCGCGTTCCTCAGCCTGTGGTTTTGTAACACACCTCTGATGTGAAAGTGTGCTTCAGCTGAATCTTCTTCATTCAGGTGTGTAAGCTGGATCTTCATCTTGTAAGATCTTACCTTCTTATTTTTCACTCTAATCACAAAGCATCAATTACACTTAGACAGCCTTCAGTGCTTTCCGTACTTGTGGTGACTTACGTTTGTGTAGCTCTCAGTGGTTTCTAAGGTTCTGTTACACACTGTGTCTCGTTTTCTCTCAATAACCTAGATGAACAGAGGCAGCATCAAACATAGGTTTGAGTGACTTCACTTCTTCATCTGCAAAATGTGCCTGATGTTAGCGTCTGTCTCCTCAACTGGCTGTAAGGAAAAAAATAAGATCACACACACACACAGCATGCTTAGCAGGGGGTCTGCCAGCATAATCAGTGTTGAGCATGTGTCGGCTATTTTTTTGGTGTTTTCCTCCAGATCCACGTGTTCCTGATGACAGGGTTGGTCTAGAACCTCAGTGCTCAACTCAAAGAGAAGTGCTGTTACTCATACACTCCGCTGTTTTTCAAGGTCTGGGAGAGAAACTAGAAGGAAAATGTCTTCTGGGTAAAGAGTGAACCATTGGCTTTAATCTTGGGGCTGTAAGTGCTGATATATCCAGTCAATATGTCTTACAGTCTCCCCCTCTGGGTTAGGCACTGTGCTAGGCGCTGAGGATGCTAAAATATAAGGATGGCCCAGTCTTTGTCTGCAGAGAGCTCACACATAGTGTGAGAGACAGATATGTAAAAAACAAACAGTGTGCCAGGCTTTCAACAAATGTCATTTTAAATGAATAATGAAAGCAAGTGCAGGGAGTGGATAAAGAAGGAAGCACTGGGGCTTCCTGGGTGGCGCAGTGGCTGAGAGTCTGCCTGCCGATGCAGGGGACACGGGTTCGTGCCCCGGTCCGGGAAGATCCCACATGCCGCGGAGCGGCTAAACTTGTGAGCCATGGTCGCTGAGCCTGCGCGTCCGGAGCCTGTGCTCCGCAACGGGAGAGGCCACAACACTGAGAAGCCCGCGTACCGCAAAAACGAACAAACAAACAAACACACACACACAAAAAGAAGGAAGCGCCTAGGTGCCAGGGGAATTTGGCAAAGTTCTGCTTGAGCTGGGAGTCCTGACTGATGAGTTGGTGTTAGCAAGACAAAAGGCTGGAGGAAGGAAGGACATTACAGATAGTGGGAATGGCGTGTATAGAGGAAAGAATGTGAGAGAACAGGACACGCTCGGGGAATGCAAGTACCTCTCTATGCCTGGAGCCCAGCAAGTATAATTTACAGCGAGAGCCTGAGGGGTTGACAGAAACTGAATCTGAGGGAGAGGGTAGGAGTCATACTGCAAAGGGGCTGTATACCATGTAAAGGGCTGGACATTTATCTTGAAAGCAATGGAGTAACATTTCATGATTTCGAACAACCGAAAAATGGCGTGTTTGTTTATTTTAAGAGAGTATTCTGTATTCTGGTGTTTATGTGGAGAAGGATTGGAGATTACAATGACTGGAAGCAGGCTTTAGATTACTGCTACCGTCTAGGCAAGAGAGACTTTGGATACAGATTAAGACTTCAGCAGAGGCCTTGGAGAATTGCCTAGGTCGATGAGCTATTTTGGAGTGATTTGGGAGGATTGGTTATTGGGAGTGGAGAGTAATTTCGAGGGAGGAAGTGGAGTTGACTCCCAGGTTTCTAGCTGGGGTGACAGACAGAGTGAATGGTTGGCCATTATTGGCAAAAGGCAAAGAATGTCGTGCATTGGGGGAGAAAAGGGTGTTGATGATAGCTCTTTTTTAGCCATGTTGAGTGCGGGTCATTGAAACAAGTCTTGGGGGACTTTGAAAATATCTCTCTGGTGTTCTGGAGAGAAACCTAGGCTAACAAAAGGAATATGAGTGAGCAGTGTCAGGAAAGTGGGTAGAGGTTGAAGCTTCAGCTATGGAATGGCCCAGGGAGAATGGGAGTGAGAAGTCGTTTTGCTTTGCCTGTGTTTGCAGAGACCAGGGAGTTTCACTACATGAATGAGATTGTTGGAGAAAGCTCCTCTAAGAACCACAGGTCCAGGCATATCACTGGGTCAGCAGAGTAATCAGGAAGCGATGAGGCAGCCGGGAGGTGATTTAGGCTTCCTCCTCCCACCCCTGCTCGCCTCTGCCGTGTCACTGCTCTTCTGAGGCTGAATCAAATAAAGGTAAGGAGAAGGGAAACAAGAGAGTGCACTGGGCTACATGTGAAAGACCCATAGTTTATTAGGGCTGGAGATGAACCCATTAAACTGTTGGTTGTCACGAAGCTGTTGTGTTATTTTTGAGTGTGTGTTCCCATTCCCAGATGCTGTTAGGGATGGTGGCAAATTGACCATCTTAATATTGGTCAGTATTCTTTTATGTGTGAGGCGTGTTTTATAAAATTTAGTTGTTTTATTAAAAAAAAAAATTAAAGACTCTTCCCCCCCTCCCCCCACCAAGTTCCTTTCTCCAGAAAAGCTTCTCCAGAGTCAGTAGTTCTCTGCATATTTTCCTCAGAAGAACTTCTCCTTTCAGTCCAGAATTTTATCAGCAATTCTTATGCTAAGAGGGGTCAGAAGATGAGGCATTTCTCACGTTACCCTCGAAGCTACTCATGAATAATGGCCTATATCACCTCCATTGTCTGCCCCCCAAACATAAGCAAACAGACAGAAAGGCAGAGGAGAAATGAAAGATCGCTGAGTGAGCCGGAGGGGCAGTCTAAGGCTGAGATCGTAGGAATAGGTGAAAAATGCAAGATGGGGCAGAGGGTGACGCAGGGGTAAATGTTTGAGTAGATTAATCAACGGATAGAGAATAAGCCAGATTCCCTGGTTTAAAAGCAAGCAAGAAGAACAACAGAAAAGTATTGTGAAATACTTCACAGTGAGATTAAGGGCATCCCTACCAAAGAGTGATGTAGCTGAAATAAATGAGGCATCATTATTCCGGGCTGGATGCATAATGGATTAAGAAGTTCACAGGGCTTTTCACCGCTCCTTCATACCGGTACGGGTGGTTTATGCTGCAGTTTCTGCTGGGGGGCGGGTGGTGGAATCTGTCTCTCAAAATACTCGCCTCCTTCCTCAGTGAGTTGATTTCCTTGGGCTCCACTGGGATTTTAGGTTTGTAGGGGTTGAGGAGACAGGAGAAGGTACTAAGAGGGACGACAGAAATCCAGATAGTTCCACACCGGGCTGCGGGGCCAGTAGGACCCATCCTGGGACACGCAGTTCCGTTGCTTTGTGGGAAAGCTGCATGTATTTTTTTTCTGCTGCCTACAGGTGATGCTATGTATGAAAACGGTGCCTTTTCCTAACTTGAGAGCATCGCACCTGCCTACCAGAAAACTCATCCAGGACTCATCTCTTGCCTCTCAAGAGAGAGGCAACGTTTAAAATGAAAACTTGGCGGGCCTTCAGTGCCGTGCCGGCTGAGTCATTCTGTGGTGAGGGGAGGCAACAAAGAACACACCAACCGAGGAGGTCACGGAGTGTGACGAGGATCCGTGAGAAGGCCTGCCGTGCCGCCGCGCGAGAGAAAACCAAGCCCTTTGTGCTGGGGCTCGAGTCCAGGGGGTGATGGATGCTTTAAGTGCAGAGGAGGCTCAGACCATCCTGTCCTGTGACCTGGCTCTTGCTGGGCCCTGTGAGATGACTGGCCAGGGGGCGGGCGTCTGGCCTTTTGTTTCAGTGTCTTCCAAGCAGTGACATCAGATTTGATGGGGTCTTGGCATCTTCCGAGAGGCAAATTTTATGCTCCTGTGTTTCTTATTTAAGCTTGTTAAAAGTAAGTAGAAAGGAGCCCTTTAATCCTAACGGGGAGCGAGAGCTGAGACTTTTGCGTGAGAATAAGGATAAAACCACAGTCAAATCACTGCAACCCTCCAAGCCTTTCTTAAAAGGTTACCTCATGCAATAGCACCATGAAAACAGGAAGAGAGTAAAATAGCATTGCACTCTGGCCTGAATCTTCCTTGTTTTGTTTTTAAACAAGTATTTTAAGGCAACAGTTTCTTCTCCCTACCCACCCCTTGTCAGCCCAGCACTAGCGAATGTAAACCAGTGGCTGCGCTCCGGGGTCCTTTGAGAATATGCTTTGAGTTAGTGGCAGTGGTGGCAGTTATGATGGTGGTGGAGGGGATGGTCTTCCGTTCCAGAGCTGAGAGGGGTCTGATATGTGCAGAGTATCTCTCGAGTGACGTGGTTCAGGACTGTCCTAAGGACTGGCTCATACTCACATCGTGGACTCTTTGGATTAAAATGGTAACAAATCAGAATCTACCGAATCAGAATTAGACATGGAAAGTGCTTTGTAAGGTCTTTCTTGTCCATCGCACATTGCGGGGCTGAGAAGCCCTTCAATTACCGTAGACAGATGAAAATCTCCACCATTGGACCCTATGTCCTTCCTTTAAGTAAGAACCAGTATACAGTATTAAACAGTCTCCTGAAATGATCACCTAGCCCTACCTAGCCAAGAATGGCTCAGTTTTGTTCTACTCAGAGCACTTTCTCTCTTTCTCTTAACCTACTGAAATCTTACAGATATATGGATGAATTGAATCATTCATTTAGCCAACAGGTATTGATATGTTAAGTGCCTAGAGTGGGTACAATGCTAAACGGAGCACTGTGGTGAATACAAAAGAAATAAAGGGATAATCCTAGTCCTTGAGGAGTGTGTCATATTGAACAGGCAAGAAAGTAATTCCTTAAATGCCTAGAGAACAATGCAGCCCAGTGCAGTGGAAGTATGATCCTGGGGGAGGGGGAGGCGGTGAGCAGGGGCACGACACAAGCTCTGGGAAGGAAGGCAGTCTCATGGAACAAGGTCCGTCTTGGATTGGCTCTTGAGGAATGGATTTAAATTGGTAGAAGGATGAAGGTTTGGGAGAAACATCTTAACTTTTCTGTAGACTGTATAGGAATTTAAGATTCCTTTTATCCTTAGCGGCTGCTCCTATCCAAGCTGTAGGGACCATCTCATCTACCTTATAACCTATACTCTCCCTCCTTCCCCAGCCAAGGCTTCTATCATTCACACTGGTAGTGCTTTGTGCTGGTTGCTCTCCAAACAGGACCCTGTCTGTGAGATGCAGATTAGGTGCTGTAGAGGAATTGGTTCCATGGAAAAGGCTCTATGAATGCCCATTTGCCATTCTTTCCTAGTGGTGGGTGGTACTAGACTGGTGTTCCTTTCCACCTTTATCCCTTTCAACGAAGGGCTGGTAAACGTAAGTAGTCAATTGTTCTCGCATTATAGAGCATGGGGCCCACTAATTACAGCATAATTTCTGCTGGTCAATATCAGTAATTTCTTCAACCTCATGGATTGCTTCCTTCAAGTCAACGTTCATGAAAATTTTATACTCGAAGCTGGCATTGCATCTTTTATATCATGATCATGTCAGCTTAAATACCACTTCCTCAGGGAGATCTTCCCTGCAAATCCACATGTTTTTCTCTTCTCAACCATGGTACTTTATCACAATTGGTGATGATGTATTTACCTGTGTGGTTACCAGAGTAGCGTTTGAGTCTCCCACTAGAAGGTAAGGTCCGTGAGTCAGGAACATAATATGCCTTGTTCGCTACTATACACTTAGCCCCTACCCTAGGTACAGAAATAAATGTTTGATAGCTGGAGGAATGAATTTAAAAATAAAAGCGTGAGTGGGTAGAGATGCATGGTCTTGGGAACTAGGATACCTTGGGATGATTATCAGAGGCAGGGAGGTTTCTGGCTGCTGGCTCTGAAATCACCCATGGGATCTCGAAGAAAGCAGTTGAGAAAGAAGCCTGCTGTGACAGTCTAGAGAGATGTCATCCCTGTGCCCTCTGCATGAAGTCAGCAGATCCTTGGAATTGGCATCCCAACTGTTGTAGAGGTGTTACCTTTTCTGTGATTACAGGCTGGATGCCTCTGACATTGCCACAGGAGTCCATTTTATTGCAGTGTGGATTTTCCATTAGGGAGGCGGAAATCAGCTCGGAAAATCAGGTTTAGTTATAGCATATTTCCAGAGGAAAAGAAATTTCCTGTTATCTTATGTTTTCAGTTTCTTACGGGCTTTTGACCTGGGGAGCTCAGCCGTGCATTCTGAGTATGAAAACAATAACAATAACAGCTAATTTTTATAGACAGGCACTGTTCAAGTGCCTATGTATATAATCTCATTGAATCTTCAAAACAGCCGTATGGAGTAGATATCGCTGTAATCAAATGCCCATTTGGTAGAGGAGGTATAGAGGGAGGCATCAGAACAAACAAGTAACAGGGCTGGCGTTTGAGCCCAGATTTAATTCTCCACGTTACGTTCCCTATCTGCCTCCTAACACAGGCTAATATTCAAATGCTACCCATGTATCAGACCCAAATATATGGACCAAATATGTTTTCTTATTTAGTTTTATAACAACCCTACGAGGTGAATACAACTACTGTGCCCATGTTACAGGTGAAGGCACTGAGGCTCAGAGAGGCTAGGGAACTTACTCAGGATCACACAGCTAGATTTTGGCACAGTAAGACTCAAG
Source organism: Tursiops truncatus (assembly GCF_011762595.2). NCBI lineage: Eukaryota > Metazoa > Chordata > Mammalia > Artiodactyla > Delphinidae > Tursiops > Tursiops truncatus. The sequence continues at coordinate 10,830,915 of NC_047041.1, forward strand.
CTTCGATTGGCTTCCCTCTAAAGGCCATATTTCCAGCCATTGTACCTTGCTCCCTACACTGTCCCAGAAATGCCCCGTGTGGACCATTCAATGTCGTGGCATTGAGGGACTAGTTAATTGTGTGCCAGGCAAAAGCAGTAGAAAGCTGACAAGTCTTGCTACCATTATGCCACAGCCTTCCTTTCCCTGTACCTTAAAAAGGGGGAAGCATTCTTTCTTTGGACTACCCTGCACCATCAATTGACCTGTTCTCCCTAATTGGAAACCCTCACATTTCCAATACGAGCACACTTCTGGTAAATGAGCTATTTCAGTTTTCATCCTTTCCACTTGAACTGATGCTGGCGTTGCAAAGGGAGAAGGTGACCCGAGGCAGGTGTTCCTCTCCTTTTATTTCAGACCAAACTCTATCTTTGTACCTATGAAAAATAAGGAAATTTAAATGATGCAAGACAGCTCTCTATAATAAATTCATCATGTATTTCTTTGGGGAAATCTAAAGCGTAGTTAAGTTCCTGCAAACTAGATGCCCAAATGAATTTGTGCTCCTTGGCCTTGACTCAGTCTGTCATCCATGCATCGTCCATGTGCTAGCTCAGGCAGGGATTCCCGATTCCCCCACCCTCTACACCCCCATGTTCTGTCTTCTTCTCTTCAAGATGCTTTGGCTTCTGTCATCATCTGGTTCTATAAGGATGAGCTCAAGCTTGGTCTCATCTCTTCAAACTTTAATTTGTAAATGCTCTTGTCAGTACCTGGGTCTTGACTCTCTCCTGCAGAGTTTTACCTGATTAACCCCTATGACTCCTGCCTTCCCCTGTTGCCTTAAGGTAGAATCTTCTGCCTTAATCTCAACCCCTCTGAATTCAATTTCAGCCCTTTGGCCATCAAGGCCCATCCAGAGACCCAGCTAGTTTTAGCAGCTGTCTTTATCACCCCCAACATCAGCAGTACAGCTTGGCCCAATCCTTAATAATAGGATATTTTTGTCTCACTGTGATAGCAGAAGTCTTTCAGTCCCAGGGATGATGAAATAGAAAAATGCTTTGACAGTTTCATTTCTTAGAAAGAATTTAAATACAAACATCTGAATGGAATAGGTGGTCCTGAAACAAGTTTGAATATGTATACTTTATTATACTTAAAATATTAGTGGAGATCAGGATGAAAGGTAGGGAAATTGCCGGTTGAAGGGGAAAAGCCCCCTCAGGTTATATCCTTATCTCACAAGATGCACCAAAATAGAGGTTAGTTATATTACATGCAAAAATTCTTCACATTAAATAACTTGAAGACAATACAGGTGAATATTTGTGAGTGGAAAGTACTTCAAAGTATAAAACCATCTGACGATATCACAAAGGAAAATACCAATAAATTTGAATATATAGAATATAAAGGTTCTACAAACTAAAAATAAAAATCATAAACAACTTAAAAAACATAGTTCCAGTAGTTGATAAAGGGTATATATGTAGATATGTGTGTGTATAAGATATATGCATGTATGAACCTTATGACTCAATAAGAAAAACAGTAGCAACACGGTAAGGAAATGAAAAAAGGCCAACAGGTAACTAATAAAATAAAAAAGAATAAGTGGTCAGTGAATTCTTAAAAGATCAGTCTGATCTCACTAGAATTCAAAGAAATACAAATAAAACAGCACTACTAAATATGTAGTAGGTATTAAAATAAGTAAAACAACTAGTGAGACTAGACTGCAGAGAAATAAAAATTTCCTCCAATAGTTAAGTATGTAAATTGGCAGAAACTTTCTGAAAAGCAATTTAGCAAGATGTTAAAAAAAAAAAAAAAAGAAAACACTTTGATCCAATAATCCCACTTTCTATACTAAGAAAAGTAGTCAAATAGTTATATAAAAAGATGTCTTTTACAACCTTCTGTATAATACAAATCCTAAATACATCCTAAATGCCCAATATTGGGAAAATAGTTAAATAACATATCTATCGAATAGAATATTACATAATGTTTTAATATGTTTTGAAGGATATTTAAACACCACAAGTGCTTCGGTTATGGTGTTAAACTGAGAGTAGGAAGCAAAATTATTTACATTTTGATCCAAATGCTGTAAAGAAAATACCCACATATTAATACATAAACACCCACATTTGTGAAAGATAAGAGGGAACGCTATTAAAATACCCAAAGTGGTTATCTTTAATTGCTATTGTCATGGGTAATTTTAATTGTCATCTTTAAATTTTTTTTTTCTAAAATTTCGGTAGCGACTGTGTTACTATTATAATCAGGAAAAGTAATAAACATTATTAAAATGTGTGTACCTTCCTTACTTGAAATTTTGTTTTGAGTGTCTGTTCAATATGAGGAGAGAGAGGCAGACAGGAGGGTGTCTTCCTTCCTTCCCTTGTAGGATCTGGGCCAGAGAAGGTTGTTTGTGAAGCAGGGAGCGTGCATCTCCAGGGCAGTAGACAGGAGTCCTGGTGAGTTGCATATGTCAGCATATGTCACACAGGGCCAGAGAAAATAAAGACCGATATCAAAAAGAGTGTTGCTAGGGCGTCCCTGGTGGCGCAGTGGTTGAGAGTCCGCCTGCCGATGCAGGGGACACGGGTTCGTGCCCCGGTCTGGGAAGATCCCACACGCCGCGGAGTGGCTGGGCCCGTGAGCCGTGGCCGCTGGGCCTGCACGTAAAAGAGTGTTGCTAGCATTAAACCAGATGAAAAGACTACTGAAATCTGTTCCTCTCTGAGAAATTTCTGGATCCAGACATATCTAATCTCATGAACCTGCTCTCCTGAAAGCTATCCTAGATACAAAACGAATATCTGGTTTTTCAATTCTAGATTTTCTAGCAAAGCACTCACCTCCCTGTATTGTAATTGTTGTGACGGCAGACTCTTACACTAGTCTGTAAGCTTTTTTTCCCCGCTGCGGAGCATAGGCTCCGGACGCGCAGGCCCAGCGGCCATGGCCCACGGGCCCAGCCGCTCCGCGGCATGTGGGATCCTCCTGGACCGGGGCACGAACCTGCGTCCCCTGCATCGGCAGGCAGACTCTCAACCACTGTGCCACCAGGGAAGCCCTAGTCTGTAAGCTTTGATGGGGGTAGGGACCCGCTGTCTGGTAGAGTCGTGCTCAGTAATATTTGCTTAACTGAATGCGTGAATGAATGGACTTGGAAACTAAACTATAGAATAAATAGAAGGGCAGCTTTGTGGCGGCTTCACACTGTTAATATTTTCTTTCTGGCTACAAGTTCTACTTGACTATGTAGATTATGTAGCTTTTTCTCTCAGAGTTTACCCATTGCTGATTTAACCTGTTGGCCATTTGGTCCCACTTTGAACTGAAAATCAGAGTTGATAAAGATCTAAGGGGAAAAAAAAAGGATGAGAGGCGATTGGATGTAGTGGTCAGGAGTATGGGCTCAGGCATTAAATTGCCTGGGTGTGGAATTTGACTGTGCCATGTGCTAGCTCAGTGATCTTGGGCAGGTCGCTTGACCTCTCTGTGCTCTGGTTTCTTCATCTGTAAGGAGTGATGATGACACTAGAATGTACCTCATAGGGTTGCTGTGAGGCTTAAGTGGGTTATTATGCATAAATCATTTAGCACATTGCTTGGCCCAGTATAAATGCTATATAAGTGGTAGCTGTTATTTTTTTTTTTTCTGAAAAGCAACAGACATTCTCTTCAGTTAACTACAACTATCGAATTAGTATATTTTGGTGTCTGTAAGCCTCCCAGTGTTTCCTATCCAAACCATGCAAAGATAATGAACTTGATGTCTTCACAAAGCTTGCTATTTTGTAGCAATTATTTTAATCTCTCTCATCTATCGTCTCCTTTCATTAGGTAATAATTATCATGACAAAGTAATAAAAAGGGTCCTTTAAAAATAGTTCTAATATTTCAGATGTCAAACAGCAATTACCACAAAAAGTTACTCCAAGACCTGCAGTATTTTTCTCACTTAAATGCTTTGTAATTATTTTCATTTTATTGATATGATTTAAACATTTTCTTTTCTAGACTCTAAGCTCTTTGAGGACAAACATTGTCTTACTACCCCTCCTATCTGTATTACTCTTCATGAATATTTTACTGACCTACAAATAGTTCTTAAATGAATAATTAGGTTTTTTCTCCTTTTATTACAAACGCAGGGGACTCTCAGTAGTGATGTTCTTACCTCTTAGCAAAGGTGTCTCTGACACTTTAGTAGATGATTCCTTGTAATTTCATCTGGGAATTTAAAAATCCTGTTTTCTACCCTCAAACAATGATATCTGCAACGAAGGGAAGATCCACCGGAAGACTGGTTGGTGGTGACCATTCACTTGACACGCCTCCTCCAGTAGAAATGACTGCTCTGATCTCCCCTGTAGGTCTGAAATATGTAACTGTGCACACAAGGAGGTGCTGGAGCATATTACTCATCCTCTATTTCTTTCTGTCTTTTTAAAATAAATTTATTTATTTATTTATTTATTTAGTTTTGGCTACATTGGGTCTCTGTTGCTGCATGCGGGCTTTCTCTAGTTGCAGTGCGTGTGCTTCTCATTGCAGTGGCTTCTCTTGTTGTGGAGCATGGGCTCTAGGCATGCAGGCTTCAGTAGTTGTGGCTCGCGGGCTCTAGAGTGCAGGGTCAGCAGTTGTGGCGCACGGGCTTAGTTGCTCCACGGCATGTGGGATCTTCCCAGACCAGGGCTTGAACCCATGTCCCGTGCATTGGCAGGTGGATTCTTAACCACTGCGCCACCAGGGAAGCCCTCATCCTCTATGTCTTACACTAAATCACGTATTCATTTTTAACAGCATTATTGTTATGACAGCAATAATACTCTTCTGTTATATAGTGCTGAAAAGTTTATAGAGTGTCCTGTATACATTATCTGATTTAATCTGTACAGTAAGCTTGTGTTTTTTTGCTAGTTTATATGTGGCAATCTGAGAATGGAGAGGAGGAGGGGTTAACTGGTGTGTGCCACGTGCTTTACATACATTATCTCATTTAACCTCGTAGTAGCTCTTGAGGTAAGCAGTAAGATCTCTGTTTTATTAATAGAAATCTAAGTTTCAGAGATGCTTAGTAGTATATAATACAACTGAGATTCAAACTCTTGTTTGTCTGGCAACAAAACCTGTGCTCTTCCCACTATACCAGTGGTTGATATTGTAACCTTCATTCCATAGAATCTACTTCTTAGGACTGAAGTCACTGATTTCCTTCCCCCCTCCCCCAGGTTTATTGAGGTGTAACTGACAATAAAAATTGTATGTATTTAAGGTGTTCAGTGTGATGATTTGTTATATGCATACACTGTAAAATGGTTACCCCAGTCAAGCTAATTAACACACCCATCACCTCACATAGTTACCATTTTTTGTGTGTAAGAGCACTTACATCTCCTCTCTTAGCAAATTTCCAGTATGCAGTACGGTATTGTTAACTGTCGTCACCATGCTGTACATTAGATCCTTAGAACTTATAACTGAATACCCTTTGACCAATGTCTTCCCATTTCCCTAACCCCCCAGGCCCTGGCAGCCAGCATTCTACTTTCTGTTCCTGAGTTCAAGACACTGTCCACCTGTAGTAACACTAAGATCTGGCCATGCACATGATTCCAGAGAACATCCTGGGACAGCCTTTCTCTGCTTCCTTCTTCCCGCAGAGAACTTGTACTTGGCTTTCGCAGTCTTCTGTCTCTGGTGATAAACGTGGATGATGCAGACACCATGTTGCATTGTTGTCTGTTGCTGTTTGCATTGTCTTGAACCAAGGCAGTGATTTGGGAATGGGCCAACCTTCTTAGCATTCTCATCATTCTTTCCCTGCCCCCCTCTTTCTAAACCTAATTCCTTTCTACAGAATGCCCTGGAAAACTAGGATCACAAATTTGGCGATTTGGCTGGAGTAGGAAGCAGAGAGCAATGGCTGCCCTGGCTGATCCTCTGACTTTCATTTCAAGGACGTTTGTTCCAATATTCCCCAAAATGACCGATTTAACTAGATCTGTGGCGATGTGAGAATACTATAGAGAATCTTGCAAAAAAAAGATTGAGCTTGCCCCTGACAAAGCAGTCTGATCTTTGGATCCTAGTAACTCTGGTTGGAAGGTGGAAACACCAGTGTTCATTTTTGGGTCAGGGAGTCCTTGCTCAGTATGCTAAGAGAATTCATTTTCCTTGAGTGTTTTTCCTTCCAAGTCACGTTTTACTGCTGGAGTTACTCAGCGAATTAATAGGTATAGAAATGCAAAGCTCTTTTCTTATTACATTCTATCGATCTGATTGCAGTGTCATTAATTGAAAGACTAGGAAAATGTGATGGATAGTTCGGCTCAGGAGTCTACATTCGTTTTGGCCCAGATCTGTTGGAAGAAAGCTGCAGGAAACTGACTGAAAGAAGCCGTTTGGTCTGACGTGAATTCTTCTTTCTTTGTCAGTCCTTGTGAGAGCATTCAGTCCTAGTGAGATTTACCATGTGTAATTATAAACTGTTTTTACTCTTAAAGGGGAATCAAAACTTAGGATGCTTATTTGTAGAGTTGGAAAGAATCCATTTTGTACCTGTCTTTTATAGGTGACATGTATATGACATTAAAAAAAAACCCCAGTTCTCACAAATTCTGACTCAAAAATAAGGACGTAGGCATTTTGCTCCTTAAGTAATTTCATTTGGAATATTGTGGTTGTGAAACATTATTTTCATTCATCACCATTTCAACCATCTCATTTTAGTGGTGTGTGAAACTTCAGAGATTGGTATGTGGTTAAGGATTGTTTTTTAGAGTTTTTTTCTTTTTGGATTGTTTGACCTATAATCCCTTGGATTTCCCCCATAAATTTAAATTAACTTGAGAATTTTGTATATGTATGGATATGCCCATATATATATTTAATAAGTGTACTCTAATATGAAAAGTTTAAAGGAATCTTTTAAAATATTTTAATCCTCTATGTGAATGAAAAATTCCCAGGCTCGAACAAAACCATGTCAGATTATGTCTAATTTGTTTGCAAAGGCCAAGCTGGACTCCTTACTTTCTGCTTATGCTTTAATGAGCTGGGCTGTTTTTCTCTTGTGTTTATTGTTTTAAATGTTTGAAGCTTGACGTGAATGGGAGGAATACTAAAATTCAAAGCACATCCATATGACAGAAGACATCATTTGTCTCTTGCTTTTAATAAACGTTGTTTGGAGACGTTTCGAAGTTTAAGACATGTTACTAATAATACATGTCCTGCCAAATATTTTTTTATCTTTAGTCTGTGGTATTGGAATGGTCTTTCTCAAGGTGTGATTACTTCTCCTGGTTGTGCTTTTGGATGGTAGAATAAGGCATCTGTGGAAAAATAGGAAGTGAGCGAATTGCCACGCGGTGTGACCTCATTTTGGAACACATCTTGAAAACGTATTTCATGCTTTCTGAGCGCAGAGACAATGGATTGTGGTTTGGGGTCCTCTTAACTGACCTTTGGCTTGGAGAGAAACGTGGGCTGCTTCCTCTGATCATCGGCTCCTCTGAGAGTGCGAAAGAGGCTGCTCCCACGTTAGGCTGTGAGCGCTGCAGCTGAGCGGACAGGCTGCCTCACCCCTGATATTATGTCTAAAAATACATCCTCGGAGCGGCAGGCATGTGCTTGCGCCTCGGTACGGAGGAGCTCTCGCCTGTGTTCCTTGCTATACCCATCTAGATGCTGGAGTGAGAGATTAAATTATCCCAGAAGCCCTGCCAGTTTTCGATTTGCCATTGTCTCTGCTTCTTCGCCGCCTGTGAATGGGGACCCTCGATGCAGGGCTTTCAGAGACCAGCCGGTGCTGATGGGGTCTGTGACTCGCCGCCTGTGCTGATGGGGTCTGTGACTCGCCGCCAGCGCCTTCTCCTTCCGTTTTGCTCTGTCCCGGTCATGCTTTTCTTGCCTTTTTTGGGAGGCAGAGAGCACGGGGCAGAGGTTGCACTTGCACATTTCAACTCCGTTGTCGCTGCCGTGGCTGTTACTCCCCTCAGCAAGAGCCAAGGAGCAAACAGGACGGTGGGTCACCTCGCCAGCTGTTTAGCACCGTTCCCCTTCCCCTCTCGACATGGTTAGGAATTTTTTCTGTCTTAAGTGACAGGGTTTGAAGGGTGGCGGTGGCGTGTGTGTGTTTGGGGTGGTTCCTGAGCCTCCCTCTCTACCCGGCTGTATCTTGTTAGGGACCTGTTTTCTCCTGATTTCTACCGCCTCTCCTCATTTTGAAAGCTTGCTAGATTCTCCATCCCTGTCCCTGCAACTCAGTTTTTAGGGTCTGTTGTTGGAGTTTTCTCTTTGAGTGTTATCTCCAAATTTCTCAGCTTCTGTAGTTGCCTCAGAGGTTAAAAGGGGTAAAATGATTGTTGGAATCATTTTGTCCAGGAAGAAGGAAAGCAACATTGCTCTTCAGAGTGACAGTGCTTAAGAAGAGGGAAATAAGGTGGGTCTTTTGCAGCCCTTGCCACAGCTTGGCTGTAAATGCATGGCTTCAGGGAGACTTTCTGTCTTATTTACAGAGTTAGGAAAATATATTAACCTTCAGGATATCTCCCATACCTTATTAGAAAATAACTTCAATTCTAACAACAAGTGCTGAGGAAAGAAATGCAGCTTTTTATGCAACAGAAAAGAAGGGCAAAATCACAGATCACATCAGAAACTAAGTACACCATTCCCTTTGCAATGATCCGTATTCAAAAGTGAGTAAGATCCGCTGTTACTTATTCCTCCCTCTTTCTTTTGTATATTCAAGTTAACAGTATTTTGATGGCCTTGAAAACTGAAGGGCAAAGCCTTGTTTTTCAAAAGGGTTGATTCTTTGAGGTTTCTGCAAAGTGAGATAAAAGAATTCTTTATGTTGTTTCAGATGGTTTTCAGGATATATCTAGTGCAAGTTACAACAGATACATCCAGTGTAAGCTGGTATTCACAACATGCGCAATTAACAAATACACACACATACACACACACACACACACACATGCACGCTTAGACACACTCCAGAAGAAACCCACCTAATGTTAAATAAAATCCAGACTTGAATTTAAACCAAAATAGTTTCATCTATTGTGGAGAAGAATTAGCCTTCTTATATGCTTTTCTACGGCTGAATACTTCCTTCTCCTTTCATCATTATTTTATTAGTTTCTTTCATAAGAGCCACTGAAATGGACGAAGAACTCCGTAGTTAATTTAAGTTCTGGTGGCAGTTCATTACAATGGAGCATGGATCAAATATGTCATAAACTCTTATCTGTCACCTGGTATTTCCTTTCAGTTCAGCTTAATACATTTTATTTCCACTGATGCCAAAGAAACATATATGCCTTTAGACATTCCGTACCTAATTATGCAGCTGGATACATGAACAGCCTGTAATATTACGTAGGTTTGAGCGTTAAACAGGAAAAGGCACTGTTATTCATAGCCAGCAAGTTCCCAGGATCCAGCAAGATCCCAGCGCTGGAGTATTTGCTTGTCTTTCTACCTTTGTTCCTTCAGAGGCGGTGAAGGTCTCAGCTATTGCTGACTAATTGATAGTTGTAGTAACCGCTATAGGCTCCTTAGATCAGAATTGCACGCAGAGATGGGTCTTGATTCGAACACTAAGGAATGCACACTCTCACTTACTTACATGGGCAGAAAGTCTTCATACTAACAGAGGTGTGATGGAGACTGCAGGACATAGAAGAGAGAGAGAGAGAGAGAGAAAGAGGGGGTGGGGGGAGATGGCTGGTAGCAAGTAGACCCCTGCAAATAGTTCTAAAATGCATGTGCAGTTGCAGAAGCCTTTAGAACCATCCAACAATTCAGACACCCTTTTTTACTTCTTCTCTGCGGGACACCTCCATCCAGACTATTCACACACACACACACACACACACACAACCAAAAAAAAAAAAAAACAAAACAGGAAAAGGTGAGAGCCCTGCCATCTTAGCTCAGAATTCATCTGGTTTCCTTTTTTCCCCCCTGCCTTGTATTCCTCCATCCATTGTCCATGCATCCCATGGCAGCCGCCCTTGCTATTGAATGCAAGTGTCACAGCAGGAGCAAAAAGAGGGTTGAGGGAAGGCTTTGTCAAAGCCACCGTTGTCTACTGTTTCTTTGCTTTCATTGCTCTGCTTTTTTTTTTTTTTCCTGAGGCTGTCCCTTACTAGTGGCCTCTGTCCAGGAGGAGGGAGAAATTGCAAGAATTGGAAGAGTAGTAGAGGGTAGCCGTTTTTCTTGCACACTGTTTTGATAAACAGCTCAGCGATACGTTCCTGGAAATTAGGAAATACAGCAGGAGTGGGAGGTTCTGGTGGGAGAGTGAGGGGGCGGGGGTCTCTGGATATTGCTCCAGCCTAGATGCCAAGGGCAGTTTCTTTGCAAGGACTTTCGTGGTTGTATTTGTTTCCTGCTGCATTTTCAGTTTTAAAAAATCATGAGAAAAGCCTCATGCCTCTCTCAGGTTTTCCATTTGTTTATTTCTTGTTCGGCTCAACAACTGGATGGAAATTTTAAGCCAGGCCAGACCTGCTGTTTGTGATTTGCTCAAATGTTGAAATCAGTTCAGCCTGAATTGGTAGTTGTCTTTTTCAGATCATTTAAGCTTGCATGTGAAATGCGTGTGGTAACTTTCCAATGTACGTTACAAAAAATGGTTTTGACTATCCTTTGTATGGCTATAAATCTTAGGGTTATGCTGTTTTTCACCTAAACTAACCATAGCTGTTCTTTGGGGTGACATTTATGCACAAGTGATTCTCTTCTATGATCAGGCCAACTCCTGATAAATCTCAAAGCTGTCAAAGGTTACAGAGGCACACTCTCAAAATAGATTTTTAGGAGAGTATTTCAGATGGGCATTTGACATAAGTGTGAAAATACTGGGACTTTTTCTCAGTGACTTTAACGTCATATAATTTGTATTTCTTCCAATAAATAAAAGTGATTAAAACTGATTCTATATAGAAGGAATCAGAAGGCAGATTCAATCTGAATTCCGCTTTCCAAAAATTTTGCTAAAAAACAAACACATTTGCAAATTTTCTAAGCTTTTAGCTTAGAAAAATCACATACCTATATTAGTTCTCCATAGATTTTTTGTTTTTCCTTCTAAATACTGTTCTATCTAGAAAAAAGTTATTCTAAGTTGATAATTTTTTTTCTCAAGCTATCTAACTTCCGGCACGAGCCCAGCACTCCTGGTTATTGTCAGAATTTGCTAAGATTCAGCATTTCAATTCCAAAATGTATTTTAAGTCAAAAGGGGGATATGTCTGCATGCAAAGGAAGAAGTTTTTCCTTTTGAGGAGCCATTCCATTTTATGACACGTGCTGTTGGGTTGATGTTCAGTATGAGCTCATGATTTCTTTCTTTTCCAAATAATGATTGTAGTCTGCATGTGAATTATAGGGGTAGAATACCTTCTCGGGTCCATAAGAAAACACCCTAAATTGGAAGTATAAGATCTTCACTATTATGAGCAGCCACTTTGGCACCCTGCAAATACATTCTCTTCCTTTCCATTTTCATTGCCTTGATTTAGGGGACTTGGGCCCAGCCACCCTGCCTCCTTCTTTTGTGAAGAGACATTCTGAAATGTCTATAGAAAGCAAACTTCTCCAAGAAATGCAGAGCGGGCCATGGTTTGAATGCAAGTCTGAATTTAATTGTGGCCACCCTGGTAGCACACTGTTTAATTTCCAGCACACATCTACATGAACCTACAGTAACTCTAGGCCAGGAATTGTGAACAAGGAAAATTTATCTGTGATAAAGCATATCTTTTCCAAGGAGTAGTCACTCGGGGTTGATTCAAAAGTCAAATTTAAACAGATGTTTCCATGCCTTTGTGTCCTGGGAAATTGGCATTGCTAATTTGTTCAGAGCATTTTGGACAGAAAGAAATGGAGAGCTCCAACTTTGGACCAATTCTTCTTTGGTAAAGGGTGAAATGAGGGGAAAATGAGAGATAGCGCAAGGCTGGCTAGTATTTCCACTTGAAAATACTAAAGACAAAGAGGTTAATGAAAGGCTCAGTGTCTCTATGACTGAAGCAGTGTATAACCCAGTCCCTTCTGCATGGCAAAACAGTGTAATTCTCCACGGAGCTGGGAAGGATGCTCATCCCCATGGGAGGACAGACTTGGAGGGAACCCCATCTCTCAGCCTGTGCCCCCTGCAGATAGCTAATTTCTGCTGGATCAAATTAAAAGGAACAGCTAAGCTTGTGGCCAAGGTCATTCCCCAGACATTTTAAAGGAACAGGTTCCTGTTCAACCATTAATCCAAATATTTCACAATATGGTTGTTCCAGTTGATATAAAACTTCCAGTTGATATAAAAATCATGCAGAAGCCCCAACCTGGGCTTTTCTTGAAAATGGAAACCCTACCTCTAATATTATACGTATTGAGCACAGTGTGATCAAAATATTATTTGTGCCTTAAATCTCCTGGGCCCTAAAAATACAAACATCTTTAAAAACAAAAGGGAAAAATAGCATCTTTGGCATGTTAGAAGAACAACTTAACCAAGTATGAAGCAAAAGGTCACAGGTGTGTGTATATGGAAGATAGGATATAGCTCTTCTACTTCTCTTCGCCCGTATGCCCTCAGGCTGATTTAAAATAACCACTAAAATGGCAGGGTATGGTCCAAAATGCAAAACTCATTTTCAGTCCTCTCATTCATTGAAAACAGTTTCTTTTTCAAAAGCATATACTCCATTGAGGTGCTACAGTTTAGTAGCAGACATACCTTTCAAGGGTTTATTGCTTTGTAAACTCTTTTAGATTTGTATTTCCCCTCCAAATTGGGAAAACAAAGTGGAGCTGCCCCTTTTTAAGTAAATAGCACACCTTCCCCTACCTAACTGTATGAGGCCTCCAGAGAGAAAATGCTATTTATTCATTTTTTTTTAAAAAAAATTTATTTTTTTTTTTTTCCGGTACGCGGGACTCTCACTGCTGTGGCCTCTCCTGTTGCGGAGCACAGGCTCTGGACGCGCAGGCTCAGCGGCCATGGCTCACGGGACCAGCCGCTCCGCGGCATGTGGGATCCTCCCGGACCGGGGCACGAACCCGTGTCCCCTGCATCGGCAGGCGGACTCTCAACCACCGCGCCACCAGGGAAGACCCTGACCTCAATGTGTTCTTTTATTTTTTATTCTTTTGCGGTATGCGGGCCTCTCACTGTTGTGGCCTCTCCCGTTGCGGAGCACAGGCTCCGGACGCGCAGGCTCAGCGGCCATGGCTCATGGGCCCAGCCGCTCCGCGGCATGTGGGATCCTCCCGGACTGGGGCGTGAACCCGTGTCCCCTGCATCGGCAGGCGGACTCTCAACCACTGCGCCACCAGGGAAGCCCGAGAAAATGCTACTTAACTTCCTTTGCAGTGTAGGGTTCCTAGTCCTCAAAAGAAATACGACACACATTAGCTCTGGAGAAAGTCTTCATTTTCCTAATCAACCAGCACAACAAACTGTCCTTTTGATATTTTGGGAGGCAAACAGAAAGCTCCTAATAGTTTGGTAAATTAGCAAAGAGGTGGCATTTGGATGTGGTGTTACATGTTCAAGGAGTTGTGTTTTAAAAGAAGCAGATCTGAAAAATGAGGATTCCATCAATAGAGGGATGCTTTGATGAAGCTCTGTTTTCTCCCCAGATTTATTTTTCTAAGGCAGGGGGCATGTAGGCACTAGTCCATTTATATAAACTTGCTAGGCTAACTGTACATGTTTAGGATTTCCTTGAAAAATAATTATCTTATTTTGACAGTTGGTGTTTTAAGGATAGCATAAAACTCCCAAGAATATTCTAAGAGAAGTGATGTGATAATCCAGGGCTGGATATTTTTCCATATTCATTTAATGTAAAATTCTATGGAAGAGAAACAGTGATGATTTGGCAACAATTCCTCCTCTACTCATTTCTCTGAGTGTAGATCTGGAAGGGTGGAAGAGGAAGTGTAAAATGCCTACCCCAGAACTGCTAACAAGAAAGTTTGTGGGAGGGTATTAAAAGGGAATCTAACAAGGAACGATATTCAATATCCTGTAATAAACCATAATGGAAAAGAAGATGAGAAAGAATATGTGTATTACTGAATCACTTTGCTGTACAGCAGAAATGAACACATTTTAAATCAACTATATACTTCAATAAAATAAATTAAAAAAATAAAAAAGAATCTAAGATTAGGTTTCCTTCAAAAAGTGAGCGATTTTGTAATGCCTCTCAAACCTTCAGTCCCTTTACCCAGAGTTCCCATCCCTTCGGGTGTTCTTATCCCCACACTTGCCCCGGCCACTGGCAAGGTAGAACTAAAATAAAGCCCAACAGGAACCACAAGTGCCTTGACCCCAGTGAAAGCAGCTCACCGAAGCATAAATCGAGGACTCATAGAATAATTGGTCAACATTTTGGGGGAAACAGGTTACTGTTACTGCTGCAAAATCTTCTCCCAAAAAGCTAAAGTCGTTTGACCGTCACAATCTAATTCATCTTCATACCTTTGAAAAAGTTTTGGTTTTTTTTTCCCCCTGACATAAGGGGACACTGAGGGCTAAAGGGAGTTTTGGCTTATCCAGCGTTAAAAAACACATGGTGCTGAATCCTGAGACAAAGACCTGATCTTCCTAGCTCAGCTCCTTGTGCCAGCATGCATCACTTTTCAAGGGTACCCTTGAGATCTCAGAGGAATTCAGTGGCTGCTCTGGGTTGGTTGGTGGGACCCTACTACCTTTTAGGAAGTTAACAATCAAAAGGAAAAGTTGTTTCAATATGATGCACCTGGCTGGAACCAATTTCCTGGTAGAGAGAATCAACCCTTTTGCCCACTTGAAACATTTTGAATAATTTAGAGCTTTCTTTACACATAAAGCATTAACCAGGTAGGACCTACGGACATTAAGATGGTTAATGCTAGAAGTGTTGAAACTTCTCAAAATGTTTCTTTTCACTCCTTGCAAATCTGAGAAATGATCTGAAATGGCAACTCAAGTCTGTAGCGTGGTGATCTCAACTAAGACCTGTCCTTTCTATATTAGGACTGGTTATTTTGGATATTCCAGACCACTCCATTTTATACAAGTGAACTTCAGTTGTAGGGATAATCAGTCAGAATCATTCAAGCCCAGACCGATCTTTTTTTCTAGTGTCAGATTTCACAAAACTAGTCTGTACTGTTGCCTCAGTTCTTGATTTCATTTTGTTCTTCTTGAAGCCTTAAAATACTGCATTGCAGCTAATCATACAAATGACCTCACTGCAGAAGGAAAATGATCTATCCCAGATCATAGAATTTTAGAGTAATCATGATTCTGGGGACGTTTAAATACAGTGATAAAATGTGAATTAAAAGTCACTTATATCCTGTGTCAGGGTCATTATTTTCTGCCTCCAAGTAATTTCATACCTAAACCTACCTGGAAGAAACTCTAAAATTTTTTGACATCTCTGCTATTGTGATATATGATGTTGGTGGCCATGCTTTGCATCCCTCCTCCCAGTTGATGTGCTATGATCAATGTTGAGCTTGTTCTTTTTATTTAACTCAAGTTAGTGTAATTTCGCAACTTCTAGGAAAACTGTTTCCTCATTGGTTGCTCATTACCTGACTTAATGTTTTGGATGATGGTGTCAGCTAAGTTGTGCCCAGGCATTCAAGAATCGTTGGGTAATTTATAAACTTGTAGAAGCATATTTGTGTCGTTTTACTTAAACAGTGGAGAAAAAGAGAGCTTTTGTCATGTTTGTGCTTTCTAAAAGCATGGTAATTATTATTACTGCCTAAAATAAAACCTACGACACAGTGTCTTCCTAACTTTTATTTTAATAATAATGTGAGATTGGATTTATTTTCATAAATATCATGATATTTTAGTTTAGTTTTTAAAAACAAAATTCCAAAACCCTTCAGTTGTGGATAAAGCAGTGTTTTTCATTATCCAGTAGGCCTGTGTATTATGAATGCATTGAACAGTGAGCCAACCCTCAGCTTTGTTGGACTAGAACTTATCGCATAAGTAGACATTATTTTTACTCCTGGTTGAGGTTAGTATAGCACATGCCATTCTGGTGAACACATCGGGACAATTGGAGAGGAGGGAGATGGCTGGTCCAGAGAAACAAGCTGGGAATTGCAAAGTGACAGATGCAGCCTTTCTAGTGACGTGACAAACCATGCTGAAAAGCAAGATATATACAGGATGACAGTTGGAGTTGGGGGATGGCCACTGAAAGACTAAATCCCTCCTTTCCTGGAAACACAGCCGAGAGGGACACTGCATTCTCTCAAGGCAGGCCTAAACTTATTCAGGAATATTCAATAAGCATGTGTTGATGGACAAATATTTTGTTGAATGTTTGCCGTCAGTCCGGGACTGGAGGAGATGTTGTTGAAATTGTGAGAGGGGTAAAAGATGTGGTGAGGGTCCTTGAAGAGCTTATCATCTGGAAAGAAATCACCAGTAAATTCAGTTCAGTTATTCCAGAACCTTGGTGGGTGGAACTATTTGTCACGCACTGTGCAGCATGCTACAGGGCAGAAAAAGATAAAGACATAGTTCCCAGCCTTAGTGTCCTCACAGTCTTAGGTAAGGATATGAACTCAGAAACAGGCTTTTGCAGTAGAAGGTGGTATTGGCAGTGTGCTGTGGTGGCAGAAGAAGTCACTGCTGCTGCTTAGAGCTGGGAAATGCTTACCGAGGGGACGATATCTAATCTGGGTCTTTTTTAAAAAAATTTTTGTTGGAGGATAGTTGATTTACAATGTTGTGTTAATTTCAAGTGTAGAGCACAGTGAATCAGTTATACATATATCCACTTTTTTTTTTTTGGATTCTTTTCCCGTACAGGTCATTACAGAGTATTGAATAGAGTTCCCTGTCCTATACAGCAGGTTCTAATTAGTTATCTGATATTTGGTAGTGTGTTTATGTCAATCCCAGTCTCCCAATTTATCCCTTCCCCCCTTATCCCCTGGTAACCATAAGTTTGTTTTTTACATCCGTGATAATCTGGATCTTGACTGAAGTGTTACTAAGTGCCCAGTAAGATTCCAGACGCTTGCTTGAGGCTGCGGATTCAAAGAAGGATAAGATGGTGTCTGTTTTTGAGGAGTTCACGGTCTAAATTAGAAGACAAACGGGTTATGAACCCCCCCACCCCGACACACACACAGAGTAGAATAGGGTGTAACTATAACAGAGGTATAAACAGTTACTTAGGGGACCACAGGAGGGACCCATATCCTATTGGAGGGAGTCGAGAAAGATGGCCTACCTGAACTGTTACTCAATAGATGAGCACTGTGAATAGAATGAGATGAAGGTGTAGAGAAGGGAATAACTAACTCTGCCTGGAAGAGGGTGAAAATTGGTGACGACTTTGTGGGGGAGATGGCATTAGTCTGGACATTGAAAGGCAAGTGGGATTTTCCCAGGTAGGGATAGACAAGAGCAGAAGGGAATCCCAAGAAGATGAGGTGGTGTGAATCAAGACCCTGGGTTGTGGAAGGGTGTGGTATGTCTAGAGGTACAAGGTCAAGTTTGGTTTGGCTGGAACCCATGGGGCATGGAAGGAATGGGGGGAAACCCATTCAGCAAAGTGGCCTGTAGCCAGAACGTGAAAGCCAGACTAAAGAATCTGTTGTCTGTTTGCTTGTTTCTGAGAGGGAGTGAGGAGCCATTATAATTGGAGGTTTTGGAAAGTAATTTGGGCAGTAGAGGGGGAAGGGATTGGAGGGGAGAAAGGTTAAAACAGTGGTTCTCAGCAGTGATGGGCAGTGTATCAGAATAACCTGGGAAGCTTTTGCAGGATACACAAGCCCAGTTTTTTCCTTAATCTTCTGTCTTTTCCCTCAACCGAGTTTCTGATGGCATATGAGGTGATGGGAAGGTAAATAGGGGTATTTTGAAAAAGCTTGGGGGGTGATACTGATACATTCTGCCCTTTGCTATTGCATTACTCTTACTCTTAAGTCAAGAGATGCTCTAGGAAGGCTGAGACAGTGGAGATGAGAAAGGCTGATTTGAGGGATGCGTGAGAGTTGGAATTAATAGGATGGATTGGAGGAGGCTGTGGTGGAGAAGAAACATGAAAAATACTTAGGTGTCTAGTGCGAGCAACGGAGAAACTATAGACTGAAGTGAGCTCACAAAGAGGAGAAGGTTTGACAAGATTGTGGACTCTACTTGAAGTATGTAGAATTTGAGGTCTCTGGAGGCATTTGGTAACATATAAGCTGGAGTTCAGGAGAGTTTAAACCACACACACCCAAGTCAATTATGCAGCAGTAGAAAACACCACATCAGTGTTTTTAAAAGGCAACAGAAAACCAGAGACAAGGGAGATTGTGTTGGCTGGAGCAGACAGGTATGTCTTTGTGGAAAAGTGGAATATGAATTGCATCTCAAGGCATTAATAGAAAATTCAACTTCAAGCGATGAAGAGATTAAAAATGGAGATTGTGTGCCAAAAGGTATGGGGTAAGAAGAAGAATGCTGTTTCAAAAGGGCAGGGCAGTAATATAAATGACTTAATAATAGAACCTAATATACCCTCATTTATTTTTCACTCCTGGAAGGAGCCATTATTATTCACAATTTATAGATGAAGAAATGGGTTCAGAGAGGTTAAACAAATGACCCACATGAGGCCAAGTGGAACAGTGGATCCTTTAACCTAGACTCTTGTTCTGATCCGTGAGGTTACGTGTCCTTGAAGGCAGTGTTCATTTCTTATATGTTGTTAAATACCTCCTGGCTAATGTGTAGCCTGAAAATACAGTAGACCTGCCAAAGATATCTGTTGAATTACAGAAACGAATCAGTTCTTTTGTGCATCAGTTTATAGTTATTTGCCGTCTACACTTAAGACTAAATGTGGAATGTAACATTATAGGACTGAACAGCACCTTAGTAATTTTCCAATCCAACCAGCTTACTTTATAGAGGAGGAAATTCATTCTCAAGAAAGGAAGTGACGTACCTGAAATCTCACACCCAGTTATTAGCAGAGCTGAGCCAGTACCTTGACCTCGATTTCTGTACCCAAGGCTTTTCTCTTGTAACATTCCATCCCAGGGAACCGTAACACTTCTCCCTCTTCTGAGCTCTCCAAAGCTCGATGGAAATGAAAAACGTGGATAGGACATAAGAGGTGACTTGATAGGTGAGAACTTTGTCTTTGTAGCCATCCCATCCAATCTTGTATTTAATGGCATGAATAAGAGAATGCTGACACAGAAATCAGATGCAGGAAGTAATGAGCAATTCCGATGAGAAAAGAACAAGCGTAACAGTGACAAACGAGGGTTAAGTGAGGTAGAGACTTCTTCCACGTGTTGTCATGGAATGCTGTGGAGTCACCTGTGTTTTGTTATCTTTTAAGTGCAAAACATGGTCTCACCTGCCTAGGACAGATGAGAAGAAATACCATCCCAGGCTAGAGAACTGATGAGGGAGCGGTGCAAGGCATGGTGGAAAGGGTCCAGTACTGGGAGTCAGGACCCCTGGGGATGCTCATGAGCTGTGTGGTTTGGGGGACTTTGCTCTTTCAGGTTTCTTATCTGTGAACGGGAGGGTTAGATTAGGTCTGTCTAGCTTCTGTCTGTCACTGGAGCTCTCAGCTAAACCTCTGCCCACAGCTGATGAGCCCCTCCTTGCCAGCGAGTGGGTTGGGGCAGTGACTTGGGGCGGCTCTGCAGTGTCGTGGATGCGGGCTCCTAGGGGTGAGCAGAACCCCTGGGGCTGCAGGAGCATTGAGCGTCAGCCTCTGCGTTCAGTCAACACCGTGTGGGTCCCCTTGGCTCCTCTGTTACCTTCAACTTGAGCTGCTGGTGTTCAGCGGAAACCCCACCTCAACCAGTCAGCAGCGGGGAGCCCCGTCTTCTCACCTGATCCCCGGCAGCCTGTCCCCGGGGGCTCAGCTCTGCTTCTGGGGCTCTGCCCTTCACCTACATTCTGGATAAGGACCATTGCTAGATCTCACTCTTTATCTACGTATCCCATCCCGCCTCTCGAGTTCTACCCCTTTGATTACTTTTATGGCTCATTTTTTTCCTTTAGAAAAATTTATTTTTTAAATTAACCTACAGTGAAACTGACTTGCTTGCACAGTTCTGTGGATTTTAACACACGTATCCATTCATGTAATCATCACCAAAAGCAGGGCACAGAGCAGTCCCATCAACTGCAGGAAATTCTTTCATGCTCTTCCTTTGTAGTCATCGCCTCCCCTCGCCCCCAGTCCCTGGCGGTGCTGAGACGTTGAACATGTTGTACAAATGCAGTCATGCAATGGAACTTTTTCTCGAGAACGTCTTCTTTCACTCAACCTTCGAGGTTCATCAGTGTTGTTGTATGCATCCATAATTTGTCCTTTTTAAATTGCTGCGTGATTTTCCAGTGTATGGATGTAACACATTTGGTTTATCCGTTCACTGGCAGAAGGACATTGGGATGGTTCCCAGTTTGGGGTGGATATAAATAGAGCTGCTATAAATATCCATGTACAGGTGTGTGTGTAAACATAAGCTTTCCCTTCTCTGGGGTAAACGCTGGGAAGTCACAGTGCTGGGTTGACCCCCTGAATTTTGATCACTTCCCACCTTTGAACTAGGTGTGCCCCTCCCGTTGGATTTCTGATGCTGGACTCACTCTGCTGCCTTCCCTCTTCCTCAGATGAGCGGGCCCATCTACCGGTGCATTTCTGGTTCCCTCTCTTCCCTCCCATGGTCCTCCTCTTTCTGGCTAGGAGCTGCCAGCACATAATAAAACGGGAGCCCATTTTGATTAGTCTAAATCTGTTTCGGCTCTGAATTGGTGGTGGTTTCATTATTGCACCAGTTTTGTAGTGCCCTCTGCTGGCTGATTCACAAAGCTGGCTTTAGGCCTATGCTAGGGGAGAACTTGTAGGTGCCACGGGAGAAAGAAAAATAATTGGGAAGGGACGCGGTTGTGGCGCACTAACGTTGTCGTGACAGCCTGACGGGGACTCTTCCTGTATTTGATGCTACACATATAGAGAAATGCTGTAATATTTTTGTGGAACCCTACAATATTGTGCCTGTCTTCTCAATTGTGGGCAAAGATGGGCTGTCTGGAAAGCTGGACTCAGCCTGGAGCCTGTTACCCACATTGCTATTTTGTGAAGATATCCGCATACAAATGACTCAGATCTAAACATTCAAAAATGCTCTTGGAGGGCCATCTGGTTCTTGTTGGTTCTAAAAGCCTCGTTCAGCCTGGTAGATGGATCCAGTACAAAAGATAGTGAGGGCTCTTCATTCAGGTTTAAATAGGTTCCACTGACCAAGAAGAGAAGCAGCCTTTATAAAATAGCTGGTACTGATGCTCCCAGAGCCGGGGGATGAGGATTCTGCCTCGTAGGTCAGCGGGAGGCTGATAAATATTTAATTGATGATCATGCACTTGCATGGAGGCTTTGGAACACACACACACACACACACACACGCGCACGCGCGCACACACACACACAGAAACACAATTTGGTATCATCATGGAACACGTGATCATTTGTTTGGTATCTGAAACGGGCTGGGAATTAGGCTGACCCAGCATGTCAGGCAGTGAGGTCTGTCCGAACCTCGGGGTCCTCGTGATGTGTCATTTAATTGGTGAAGACAGCGCTGCCAGCCTTGCAGTTTGAATGGTGGTGCTGATGGACTTGCCATTTGCACTCGCTAGCTACTGACCTTTCTGATCAAAGGTATGGCCGTACGTTCTGTGACCAAGGGACAGGGGGTGTCTCCTCTCTGGGAGGCTGACAGGCTTGGAAAGGGAGGGAATCCTGTGCTCTCAGCCTCAGCTTTGCGCTCCGACCACCTCCAGACAGAGACTGGGCATCTAGGGAGGAGGATGCTGGGTACCGGGGAACATGAATTGGAGGCGGCCGCATCAGGAAGCAAAACGCATGACATGGCGCTCGCTCCTTGATTAACCTTTTGTTTCTCTGAGCTTTACCTCTCTCATCTGGAAGTGGCACCAGGGGAGGTGTGCTGGCGCTTGTGCTTTCTTTAGTTTATGCAGACAAAACCACAGTATATCCTGTACTAAGACGGTGTAATTCATACTTTAAGGCTCTCTCAGTCCTGAGGATGTCAAGTTATCGGAAGCAGGGATTGCATCTTACTTCTCTCTACCCCCCAGCTCAGCACAGCACTTGGCCCAAAGAAGAGGCAAAAAGGGAGCGTGGTGAATGCTGTGGGTAGAGGTGTGGCTTTTTAAGGGCGTCCGTGAGTTTCATGAAGTTTATAAATGTTGGGACTTTGGGAAAATCATTTCACCTTTGCCTCGGGTAATTTGTCTTTCTCGTGTGCCCTCTCAGTAGAGACGCCGGTGTTCCACATCCTGTTGGACTCATCTCTCCAGGACGGTAGCGCTCCGGAAAGAATTCCCTACCGAAGGGGAACCAAGAGCCTGGAGGATCTCTTAGAAAGAAACCGGTAAGTCCTTACCAGCCATTTTCTAAACAAATAACTACAAAGTTCACCTCAGTATCCGCTGTCCTCATCTGAGAACACCAAGTGAAACCTCTTAACAGTCGAGAGTAAAAGTTAATGATGTGGAACTTTTTAGTTTGTCCCACTATGTCTCTCCTGTGGCCGTGGCACTTAAAATGATTTCTAACTGTTAATGGAGAAATTTTGCGTGATCGGTTTTTATAAACCATCTGGTGAGGCTTATGGTCTGCAAGGAAGACTTGGCAGGACTCTGCAGGTGACCAGCTTTCTTCCCCACGGGCTCCCCTCTCCTCTCAGTGTTCCACACTGTCACAGAGTCTTCACATTTTTGTGAGTGGTTTCTATTGGACCCTAAACCTAGCCTGGTCTCTTGCGGTGTAGCTGGGGCACCAGAGACTTAAGTTACCTCCTGATGAGTTTACTGATGATGGTGACTGCAGTGCCTGTATTTTTAAAAAATTTGGTAAAATATATATAGTATAAAAATTACCACCTTAACCATTTTTAGGTGTTCAGCTCAGGGGTATTAATTGCAGTCCCATTGTCACGTTACCATCATCACGGTCCGTTCACAGAACGGTTTTCATCTCACAGAAGTGAAACGCTGCACTCGTGGATCAGGAACTGCCCATTCCTCCCTCTCCTGCCCTGGCAACTACCATTCTACTTTCTGCCTCTGTAAATGACAGGTGCTCTAAGTACTTCATAGAACTGGAATCATATAGTATTTGGTTTTTTGGTGACTGGATTATTTCCCTTAGCATACTGTCCTCAGGGTTCTTCCATATTGCAGCATGTATCAGAACTTCCTTCTTTCTTGAGGTTCAGTAATATTCCATTGTATGTATATATCACTTTTTTTTTCATCCATTCATCTGTTGATGGACACTTGGATCACTTCCACCTTTCGGTTATCGTGAAAAATTCTGCCATAAGCACAGATGTACAAGTATCTCTTCAAGACCCTATTTTCAATTCTTTTGGGCATGTACCCAGAAGTGAGATTGTGAAATCAAATGGTAGTTCTATTTTTAAGTTTCGGAGGCACCACCACACTGTTTCCCACACTGGCTGCATCGTTTTACATTCCGCCAACAGTGTGCAAGAGTTTTGATTTCTCCGCATCTTTTCTAACACTTAAACTTTCGGGTTTTTTGATGGTATCCATTCTAATGGGTGTGAGGTGGTATTTCATTGTGGTTTTGATTTGCATTTCCCTGATGATTAGTGCTGTTGAGCATCCTTTCCTGTGCTTATCTGCCGTTTGTATGTCATCTTTAGAGAAATGCCTATTCAAGTCCTTTGCCCATTTTTGAACCGAGTTCTTTGTTTTGTGGTTGAATTGGAGGAGTTCTTTATATATTCTGGATCCCTTCTCAGATACACAATTTGTAAATATTTTTCTCCATTCAGTGGGTTGCCTTTTCACTCTGTTAATCGTGTCATTTAATGCGTAGAAGTTTTAAATTTTGATGTAGTCCAATTTATCTCTTTTTTTCTTTTTCTGTTTGGCTTTTGATGTTACATCCAAGAAATCATTGCCAAATCCTGTTTCAAAACTTTTCCCCTACATTTTCTTCTAAGAGTTTTACAGTTTTCGGTCTTACATTTAGGTCTTTGATGTATTTTCTGCAGTGCTTGTTTTTACCCCTTCCTAGACACTGAATTTCTTGAGCACAGAGACTGTGGCTGTTCATCTTTTTATTCTTAGCACTTAGAATATACCTGGCACATAGTAGGCGCTCAGTAAATTATAGTTGAATGAAACAACTTTATCAGACACGATGAGACTAAATCAAAGGCTATATTTATAGTGATTTGCCATTTCCATAATAATAATTATAGCAGACTGTCTTGGGGACCCAAAAAGAAATCTCTGAAATAAAAAGATGTCATACTGGTTTCAAGGACTTTTTGGCATTTTATTTATTTACGTTTTCCTGAGGATGTTTAATGGCATATTTGAATATTTGTCACACTAATTGTGTTCTCATCACACTTGACCCCGAGTGCCTTTCTCATGAGCTCTGTGCACAGTGAGCCTCCATCATGATGAAAACGATTGGTCAGGGTTGTTCTACCGTGCATGTGGGTCCCTGAAACCCTGCATCAGCCAGTGGAGGAGGTGGGCCCTGGATTGCTAGCTGGCCTTGGGAAACTTATTCCACACCTCCGTGTCTCCCTTAGTTTCCTCATTTATAAAATGAGAGTGTCTACAAGTTTCCTTCTAGTTCTAAAATGATGAAAGTTTAGGTATTGGTGATTGATAGGACATTTCAAATAGGAATAGAAATTCAGCCACTTCTGGGAAGAAGTAAAGACAAGATTCACCCCCATCCGGCCTCTCCCCGAGAGCCTTCCTGCCTCAGAAACCCAACCTGAGAGTTGGGTAGAGAGACCGCTGTGCCACCTTTGCAGTTATGTTTCTGCTTATGCCACACGTGAAGGCAGGGAGGGCAGGGGCTGAGTCGAAAGCAAAATTCCTATTATAGTTGTTGTTGCTGTTGAATCAAGGACGTCTTCTCCGCATCTCAGCCATTCCAGAGCCAGTTGTCCTGTGCCTGCATATGTGTGAGGCACAACCGGCTGGAGAGATAAGAGAGCTCTTGTTTACACTATCAGCTGAAACCAAACCCCATACATCCCACACGGTTCCTGGGTGGGTTTCTGCCATGGGAGAGGCAGTTACAAGTACAGCCTCCCTGGTGGACACCCTTGCAGGAGGTCGCCTGAGGTGTACCAGTGTCTGGCTCTGAGGCCTGCCTCTGCTGTGGCCATCATTTGACCTTTCTGAGTCTGGGTGTCGGGTCATCTTTACGGTGCCAATCAAACAGCAAGGCCTGGCGAGGGCATCAGGGAAATCTGGGCTCGCACCTCTACTATTTCCATCTGAACGAGGTTTGGGAATGTGACTTACCCTCACTGGGAATGGGTTTCCACAAGTGTAGGGGTTTTATCTGCTGTTTTGCATAGAGAATTGGGTTGTCAAAAGAAGGGGCAAAACTAACTTCTACTGAGCACCTTCTGTGTGCTGGGCCCTGTGTTATATGTTTATAGAAATTAGCTTGTTTAATGCTCAAATGGTTCCATGAAGGAGCCATTGTTAGGCTCCTCTTAGGATGGGAAAATTGGTGCT
This sequence comes from Tursiops truncatus, assembly GCF_011762595.2. NCBI lineage: Eukaryota > Metazoa > Chordata > Mammalia > Artiodactyla > Delphinidae > Tursiops > Tursiops truncatus. The sequence goes on from NC_047041.1 coordinate 10,856,539, forward strand.
TGGAGCGTTGAAGTGCCTTGTTCAGAGCCACACAGCTGATACACAGCAGGAGCAGGACTCCAGCGCACATGTAAGTGATGTGGGTCTAAAGCCAGTGCCTTCCCCACATCATTAGACCTGGACGTAGAGTAAAGTGAGTGTGTTCTGGACTCATGGGGGCCCCGTCTCCCCCTCCTTCCTCTGCTCACGGTGCTAATTTGCTTCCCTTTCGGGCTCCTGAGAAGGGGAGCTCTCTCAGCCTTTGAGTCTTCTGGCCTTTACCTTTGCTGAAGAGCAGATACCCCCTATTTTCCCCAGAAGCCATGTTTTCAAGCAAATGAAGTAACTTTTGGTTAAATTTGGGGGGTGGGGCCAAAATGATCCCCAATACAGAGATCCAAGCACAAGTAAGGTGCCTCTACCCGTGCTCCTGCCTTGAAGTCATTTCCTTTCCTCCCTCTTCCTTTTCCTAAACATATTCTTCAAAACCTCATTTTCCTTGGGGGCCCTGGTAAGTGTGATCGTGTCCAGATTTCCACGCTGGGGCCTGGGGTTCACAAAAGGCCAAGTTGACGTCCATTCTGTGTCTGGCTTATTTGATGCCAGAGGACTGCTGGGGTCTCCTGAGAAGCCAGGAGAGATTTGCTTCCTGCAGAGGTTTGGATAAGCCCCAGCTAATCTCCATGGCTTCTTAAGGGCACACCTGCTTGTCTGCCAGCCAGCAGCCTCCTCGCTCATTTCCCGTGGGACAGCTGGGGTCAGAGGGCCTCCAGAGAGCCTTTTATCCCCCGCCGACCCACCAGGCCCCCCTTAGCAGCACCTGGGCCCACACAGAAGACTTCCTTTGAGGGGAGGTTGAGACGTCCCTCCCCGAATGGGATCTGGTGCCCTTTTCCTCCCTTCTAAGAAAGCATTTAATTCAGGCTTTATCATGCCTGGCTCAAACTTTATCTCACTGGGGTGAAGCTGATCTGAATTAGTTTCTGGGCTGCTGAGCTGTGAACACGTAATAGGTGCTCAGTAAATAAAGATGATGTCTGATTATGATCTGCTTGGCATCCAGGAAAGATACACTGTCAGCTTTCCCTGTGTTTCATCCCCGGAACGTAATAGTAACGCTGATAATATTAAAACGGCAGAGAATTCAAAAGTCATTTCTGTTTAGCTGTGGGAGTTAGAGGATCTCTCCTCCCTCTTTTCCCAATGAAAATTGCAGAAAGTGAGAATCAAAACAATGGATACTTCCTTTCCTCCCAAGATGGACTCTCCCCTGGACCAGCAGTGGGCACTGTGCATGCCCTCACCCCATCTTATTCAAGCACAGTAGACAGCTGTATCAATAAGCAGCTATATCAGAAGGGATTGAGAAAGAAACTGAGCTTTTCGTTTCTAAAAGTTTAAAATTTTAGTTTCTAGTTTAGTTTCTAGTGGGTATGTGTATGCGCCAAGCTTTTTGTGTAGGTCATCTCAGTTGGTCCTCACAGCACCACTTTGAGGTTGGTAGCATCATCCTGATTTTAAAGATGAAGAGACTGAGGTACAGAGAAGGGAAAAGACTTGCTCAACTTCACCCAGTGGTGAAGTCATGGTTCTTGTTCAGATCTGGATGGCTCCCGGGTCCCTGCTCTTTCCCTTTCACTCTGTGTTTCCCAGGGGTGGAACAATCGTGAACGCATTACATCTGCCCATCTGAGATCCTTTCCCAAATAGCCATGATCCACAAAAAGTTCTTTGGACATGAAAAGCTTCTCACTTAAGTCTGGAAATGTGGAATCAGCTAACCCAAACCTTCAAGTAATTGGAATGATTCTTGTATATTTCAATTTTAGTTGAAAGAGAGAAACGAGTGGCAACCCACTTAGTTTAGGAGTTTAGACAAGGCGTTTACTTCTCGGATGCACGTTTATTTCAGTAGGATTTTTTTCAGCTCAATAATAATATACCTTCTGCTCTATTGAACTATGACTTCTAAAGTTTAGAAGGATGACCCAGAGGTGTGGCAAGGGCATACATCATTAAAGAGGACTGAGGAAGAGCATAGAAGGAAAGAGTACTGATTTTGAAAGTCTTAAGAACATTGGCTTGAACCCCCATGCCACCCATAGGTCCTGGCCCTAGGCAAGTCCATCACTGGAGCCTTCAGTTCCATCAGCTGCTAGTAGGCATGTAGTGCCTTAAAAGGTTGTGAAAAGTCAACGAGATAGCATGTGTATCAGTCACCTAGTGCAGGGAATGTGCATTGTCCCTGCTCAGGAAATGCTAGTTTTCTTCATAAAGCAGAAAGTTAATATTTAACCACAAGTAAAACAAAATGGATATTGGTCACTTAGAATTTTTCCATTTTACTCTTTGGGTAGCATCTGTGAAATGGGTCAGGAGGGCTGGGGAGACTCAAGACCATTTCCCTTGGCAAAAGCGCCCTGGGAATTGTGCTCCTGATGTGGAATTTATATCCTGGCAGTCAACTCTCTGGCTCCTACATTATTCCTGCTTCCGTCAGTGTAGGTCCTCACAATGATAGGCCATATATTGAACAACAGCAAAGACAACAAAGATGTCGAGGTCTGGTAACCCACAGTAGAATTTACCAGTTTATTGCTTTAACTCAACAACCCAATTTTCTCTAAGCAGACTCAGTCACGGGAAGCAAATGGTGTAGCACTAGGCTGAGATCTCCTTGCTTTCTACATTTCTCTATAATCCATTGTTTTATGCCTCCACTCTCTGCCTGAGTATCTCACGCGCCTTCAGAGGTATTTGTTCTTGTTCCTATGAATCCAGACAGGCCAAGTGTGCGCCAGGAACCCTGACACCATGAAGAGCGTGAGGAAGAGAATGGCCTCGAAACACGTTGTATTTGCAGATGAGTCCTTAACACTGGGGTTTAGGTTACTGTCTGACTTTATAGCGAGGCCGACCTTGGTGTGAATCCTTGACTTACTGCTTACAATCTTTGAGCTTTAGTATCCTTATTAGTCAGATGTATCTGGCTCGTGTAATAAGTTCTCAATACATTTAAGTCATTAAATGAAGTTTGCTTTCTGTTTATCCTACTGTTAATAACCTCATTTAGCTACCTCCCAGTCTCTTCTGAGACTGACGTGTAGTTTATCCCCGTCATTCTAAAAATAGTTCACATTATCAGTGTTTTCTCTTTGGATTGGCCAGATGGGCACTGCACTCTTTGGGGCTTCTCGGTTGAAGACAACACAATACTGTAACCATCCCTGGCTCCTGCTTTTTCTTTCCTTGCCTCTCCCTCATTCTCTCCCCCCAAGGAGGCGGGGGAGTCCCAGTGACAAGGTCGACATGGCAGATGTAGGGCTTCCATCAGGAGTCCTGCCCGTGGAGGACATTTTATTTAAATTTGCAGTGATTTGCTTCCTACTGCAGATGCTTCTCTTTAGCGTTATTGATCTCCTCTTTCTACTGAGCCACGTCAGATGTCTTTGACCCTGGTTTGCACCAGGAGCAGTGGAGGGGCCGCCCGAGACTGTCTGGCATTGTGATTGAATTCAGTTCCTCTTTATGTTTGCATAGGCCTTTTTCATTCTGCCTTGAAATCGGTTGTGCCATTGCAGGTGGGGTCCAGAGTCTGCATCCTTTGTGTCACGCCTCTCAATATAGTAACGACTTCTCTCAGGATCAGAGTCTCTTTCCTGGATGGATCAGCCTGTCCCGGGGTGGGAAGGACTCTCAAAGCTTGGGTTTCTTCTCTAGGAAATTGCCAATATAGTTTCTGAATAAAACTAGGAGGGGCCTGGAGAAGACATTATTTAATGAGCACATATAAACAGAAATGATAGCATGAGATGGGAAGGAAAGGGGAATAAAGACTAAAAGTAGGGACGCCATCTTCTTTCTTTTTTCTTAGAGTTGAAAGTTTTCCTGAATTATCTCTAGGGCTTTAGCGAGAAAAGAAGTCAGGGGAATTGTGTCTTTACTGTTTTATATGACCCATCCAAAGAACAGCTAAAAATATTAGTCTCCCCAAATCTCTCTGGCCCATCACACTGCCCTGCTCCAGCATGCCACAGCCCGTGAACTCAAGCCCATTTCTTTTCTCTTTTATTCTGGATCCTGCATGATAACCCAGGACACCTGCCGATAGTGCTGTCTCACGATTACTGCTTCTGGACACGTTGAAGCCTTGAGATCCCTCAGAGAGAAGAGTAATAACCCTGGGGGAGATAGAATAGCCCTGCTTGAAGCGTTTAATTTTCATAAGAGAATGATGATAACTTAAATCAGTAGCAAATATATTGCAGAGAAATAGGCCCCTGGTCCACAGAGAAGGGATCAATAAAGGCTCTGCCAACATGGTGAAGTAAATCAGGGAGTTGGGGTAATTACTTAAATTTTCTCAAGAACCTCTGCTCAGAAGGGGTTTAATTTGATTGCTTGCTTTAAATTTATTGTCCCCTCAATTCATCAACTTTATCAGATTTGACTTGTGTAGGCCCAATCTCCTCTCTCTGTCCATTTCTCTCTTTTTCCCCGCCCCCTTTCTGTCTCTCTCCCTCTCTCTTTTCCTCTGTGTGTGTGTGTGTGTGTGTATTTTTCTAGGCAGCCGGAAATTGAGTGATGATCCTCTACCAATAATCTCATCCTTAGTCTAAACTTCATTTCCTTCCAGGACTGACAATATTATCAAAATTGTTAACAAATCAGTGTGTTAAATTACGGTTCCTAGGAGGTGAAAGACACATAATTGACTATCACACCATTACCTTTCGTACAGTTCTTTCTGTATAATATAATTATTTTATGTTTTTGCTGGCATGGCTAGCACCAAGCATCCCAGTACATCACATACACTCTGTTGCTTTAATCTGTTGCCATGACAACCTCAACATTCTCCCACAGCAACAAAATTTAAATATGTATCTATGAATCTGAAGAAACAACTATAAGATTAAATAAAGTTCTACTAACATCAGTCTGTTTCATATAGCATTCAAGATGATTTCCGTAACAACAATTATTGGATATAATTGCATGCGATGTAATCCATAATTAATCTTTCCTGGAAAAGTACAAAGTAATCAGGTTCTTTCATAGGCAAATGGGTGAATGCCCTATTCAGTTATTCACCATCTTTTGAATGTCTATGTATGCCACTGTGTTAGGCTCATGAAATTAGTTAGGGTACACTCCAGTGACAGCCCAAAAATATATAAAGTTTTTTTTTTTAATGGAAGTATGGTTCTTTCTCTTGTAATAATCCAGTACATTGTTTCTAGTCAGTAGTAGCTTTCTTCAGTGCAGTGATCCAGAGACCCAGGTCTTTCCATCACATAGCTCTGCCAGCTGCTGAGCCCTGTTAACTTCTGCATCTAGCTAGTGGCAGGCAGAAGAGAGCATGGAGATGTGGTGTGCTGCAAACACCTCGAAGGGACATACATCACTTCTGCTCATTTTCCATTGGCTAAAACTAGTCACATGGCCACCCCTAGGTGTAAATGGACCTGAAAAACCTAGTCCATGGCTTGGTAGAAGCTTCTCAGCAGCAACTCTATGAGAGCAGGAGAATCATGAATTTTAGTAGATAGCTGGCTTGCTCTGTCACCGTGCAGGTAGATAGAAAGAAGAGGAAGGTGTGCTTCAAACACATGAAGGGCTCACAGCTTGCCAGGAGAAAGTCATATGGTAGTAAAGGAGTGAACTGAGTGCCACGGGGAGAGCTTGCTTCTGCTTGGCAGGACTGGGGAGGTTGGTGGTGGTGCCTTCACCACAGTGGTACCTTGGATTGCCAAGGAGACGTACCTGATAGTAATTGTAAAATACTGGACTTGCTTAATAGCATGTGTGTAGGAGTGGGAGGCTAGAGGAGATGGGAGTGAAGAGGAATAATTAGATAATGTAGTTGTCTCTGTTGATTCTCAAGTGATAAGCCTGTATTTCTCCCTCACTCTCCACTTGCCTTATCATGAGTGGGTGACCTTGATGAGACATTTTCAATGTGGTATCTTTGGTTTCTTTTAATCTCCTGTCAGTTGCTGTCACTGTCAGCATGACCTAGCTCCAGTGAAACATTCAGCTTTCGTTTCTGCCTTAGAAGGAATGTTAAATTATGAGGAAATGTCAGGATGGGAGGAAGCCAAACACATGGTGGACACATTACTTGAGGGGGTCACTGAAGGACACTGACCTCTTCTCTCAACGTTACAAGGTTTAAGGAGGCCTGTATTTTGACCTTCCGGATTCTTCTACAGTTGGAGTTGATATAACTTGTCACTTAAGCACTGTCTGTCTCGAGTGCTGACTGCCATTGTGTTCTAGCCAGGTGAATTGTAATCGACACCTACTTGCCTGGAGTGGGAATGACCAGTTATCAGTTTACCAAAAGGCTCCAAGACTCTGGACATAACTCTCATTGGTGGGTGAGGTGATTGTCATTGGATTTGTGGTTGTAATGTTCTTTGAGGTGTGCTCAGGAAAGAAATACCAAAATGCAATGGCCACTGTAAAAATGCTTTGAAAAGTTATAATGACTTCAATACGAATGAAAGAAGGTACAGAGTAATGATTTCAAATGGAGAATTTCCCTAGTGACACTTACGTGAAGCACTGTTCAACTAATCTATCGTACCTAAGGAAAAGCAGGAGTCGGGTTTGTGTGAAGCATTTTAGTGACTCTTTGGGATGCTCGCCAACCATAGCAAGAGATTAAGAAGGATAAAAGAAAAGCCTTCAAGTATTTGGAGATTGGTTTGGGAGACACAGCCAACAAGCATGAAATAATTGACAAAACGTGAATTTAAATGCACAGACAGGCAGGAGAAACAGAGGCAGTTATTTGGATAATTGGATCAAAACCCCTTATCTATGAATACTGTGCATTTTTATACGTTTTGCCATATAAGAGATTAGTTTTCTCTCTTTGAAAGCCTTTTTGTGTGTGTGTGTGTGTACGTGGGCCTCACACTGTTGTGGCCTCTCCCGTTGCGGAGCACAGGCTCCGGACACGCAGGCTCAGCGGCCACGGCTCACGGGCCCAGCCGCTCCGCGGCACGTGGGATCTTCCCGGACTGGGGCACGAACCCGTGTCCCCTGCATCGGCAGGCAGACTCTCAACCACTGCGCCACCAGGGAAGCTCCTGAAAGCTTTCTAAGGAAAAAAAAAAGAGGAGAATTTCATAGTTTAACTTGGTTTTCAGAAATTGGCCCTTAAGTTTTGGTTGTAGCTTTGCTTCTCCTTCACTCTAAAATAGTTAGTATTTTAATAAAATAAAAAAATGGAAGTCATACACAAAAAATAATAAATACAGGCTTCCCTAAAATGATCACTTTATTTTCTGCTTTTCTAAAAAATAAAATAAAAGTCAGCCACTTAGCAGCCTGAGCCTGCGTATCTATACATCTATAAATGTATAAACATCTCATATTTTTCTAGAGGTCTTGGATTCTAAGAAACACATTGAGTGTTTCTACTTTTCATTATGGTTGCTTTTGATATACCCCCACATTTGATTCGTTGAATAATGGAAGTTTTAATCATGATGTAGCCTGTCTGCTCCCCTCCACTTTTTCTCTAAGCACTGGTCTTCCTTTCACCCTATTCCTTATTTTCTCTGGACTTGAATCTCTTCAGGTTTAGTGCTTGGACTTCAATGAAGTTCTAGACCTCAAAAAGGCCAGGTGCCTCCCAAGTCTTCTAATCTCTATCTGCAACACTGATGACGTGTCTGTTAAACAGTTTACTCTTTTTTGTGAAGCTTTATGTTCTCTGGTTGGTTGTTGATGGGAGAGATGACCCCAAATGTCTAAGATGTGCTGAACTCTAAAATGTCTACATTGACTTTGGCCAGAAAAGGACACAAGCTAAGACCCACTACAGACAGGTGTGTCTGAGTGATGAGCTGGGGCCAGGGGAGTTTATCCTCAAGGCACATAGTTAGGCCCTTGGGGCCCAGGCAGCATAAAGGAACACTGCAACGTGTTTGAGTGAGAGTAGAGTTGACCATTTTCAGCAGTTTCTCCCATGTAATGCACAAGAGGGCTTTCCAGCAGGGATGGGAGGTCCCAGTGATGTCCATATTATAGAATAACCTTGGTGATCTTCTTCTGAGGTCATTGAATCATACAACTTTCCAGTTAGAGGTCGTATTTGAAGTCTTTGGCTCTAACTTTCTAACAACTGAATACAGTACTCTTGACTAAAGGCCGTTCAGCCTCTGTGTGGACCCCAAAGTTATATCAGTAATAAGAAAATGCCATCATTTTATCTCTCTCCCAAATAATTATAAGTTTCAAAAGAGCTCTGAGTGGCTAACATGAAGATCAACTAGCTAATGTAGATCCCAACCAGAGTTTTAATCATGGCGGTAGCAAATATTCTGCATTTAATATTGGGGAGTAACTGCTGACTGTTAACTGCTTTGTTAATAAGAAAGCAGCCTGCAGTTTTAGAAAATCAAAGCATCTTCAGTATCAGGTATATAGTCATTTAAGTCCCTCCTCAAACCTGAGATGCCCCTACTCTGGCAGTGTTTGAATAAGGATTGATGACCAGTATGGGAAGGAATTGGGACCACTGACTGAAACCCACTAATACTAAACTACTAATACTTTCTGCTTCTTATCCGTCTTTCTGCTTTATGTTCTTTTCCTCCCTTCTAGTCCCATTTTTTTTCCCCCTCCTGTTCTTTACAACTCTGATCTGTTCTCCAGTGTATACATACCTTGTGATTAACTGTGACAATTAAAAATCCCAGACCACCGTTTACCCGTTTTTATCACAGGTACTGCGAACCTAGAGTGTGCATACTGGGAGGCAAAGTAATTATGAATGTATCTTAAGCAAAGTCAACTTCAGAGGTAGGTTTGCACGTGTGTGTATTTGTTTATTTATGTGTGTAGAGGGGAATTATAATAATATATAAAACAGATGTTTAGAATTACCGTCTCTCTAAACTTTTCCATAGCAATGCTCCTCTGCATGAGGACCACATTATGTCTTAGATTTCTGCAGCCTTAGAAATAACTAAAAAATATGTCAATCATAAATTTTTTTAAATCCTCAGAACACACCCATATATCAACACATCTTATTGTTCAGTGTCAATACTGTTTTTGCTCAGTTGGACTATATTGTATCACATCTTGTGCACGTGGGCTGGTGGCTGGCTTCCGGGGTTTAGCACATATCTATTTATCTAGCTAACACTTGGTAAATGGCAGTGATAAATGATCATGTACTTCCCTGGAGCACAAGTGTATTTCCAAAGGTCAAGGCATTTGAGTGATCTGGTGACGCTCTGAAGGTGGAAATCAGGAGCCACAGGACAGAACAATAGGAAAAGCTGCAAGTGAAGTGAATGAGGGAGCAGAGTGGCCCCGAGCTGGGAAGCGCTGCATGGCAGGACTCTTGTGCTTTCTCACAAATACTCTTTCACAACAGTTCCTGAACTCGGTGAACACATAACCTCGGGGCCTAGTGATGCTAGGGCCTCTGAGAGGGCCCTGCGTTCTCTGTAACTGCTTGTGTTAGAGTGAAATGTGGTGGAAATCCTGGAAGGAAGCTGCTTCATTGTCTTGGAGACACATTTTTGTCATCCTTCTCCCTCAGAGGCATTTTCTGTAATCATCTGCTTTGCCACTTAAAAAGCCCTTTACTGGCATTCACTAATGAAGCTCACAGTTCCATGGACTGTGGTTCCCGGTTTTCAGAGCCTGGGTTATTAGATACAGAGCAGTTAGGGTAATTTCCCAAGAGCAGACTGTTTTGATCTGAAATGAACCTAGACATTTAGGATGCTAGTTCTAAAATGCTACTCCCCAGCCTTTCTGGATCTGAATTGCAATTCTTTTATGTATGACTTACTGAGTAATTTGTTTATTCATTCCACACACATTTACTGAATGCCATTTTGTACTAGGTTAGATGTTTGAGAAACTAAGACAAGTAAGATGTGGTGTCTACCATGGAGGACTTCAGTCTAGAGGGAGAGAGAGACATAAACAGAAATAATTGCAGTATCACGTGGCTGAGGCATCAGAGGGGAGTAACTGAACAAGTACAGATGACAGAGCCCCCGACTCTGCCTGGGCACACCGGAGGCTAGCGGGGGCAGTTTGAGATCTGACGAATTAGTAGGAGTTTGCCAAGCAGCCCGAAGGGGGCAGTGGTCTTTTCCATTCTGACTTACCTAGGTAAGCAGCATCCTCGCTTCCTTTCCTAGAACCCTCCTTGCTAAGAAGGTTCGAACCACCTGACTGATGTGAGTTTCCTCAACTTCTTTCCATATCCACATTTCTCCTAATCTTCACCTTGCTTCCCTTCCCTCTCCTTGAATCAGAGGAGGAAGCATCTTCCTCTTAGCTGACCCTAGAGCTCCCAGCAGAGCCGCACGAGCTCTCCAGGTTCTCTCCGCGTTCACAGATCGGCTACAGCTCTCTCCTGCATCTTTATTCTTCCTCTACTTATAAGTGCCACTCTGATCATGAACAAGAGACAACCTCGTCTGGAAGGGGGAACAGCGCCTTTGAACTAACATCCATCTCTCGCCTGCCTTTTGTTACCAGCATTTTTGAAAGGTAAGCCTGCGCTCAGTAGCCTCACTCTCTGACCATCCCTTGTGACCTGGCTTCATCCTGCACCCTTCATGGGATCTGTGTGCTCCCTTTATAGCACTCCCCACTGTGCCACCACCTAGTGGCTCTCTAGCTCACCCTCCTTTACATCCCCGGAGCGTGTGACGCAGCAATGACTCACCTGCTTGCTTTAAAACTTCCTTTCCTCGTGCTTCCATGACACAGCATTCTGCTGCTTCTCTTTGCTGTTACTTCTCTTTCTCACCCTTACTAGTTCTTCCTTGATTTTCCCATTTGGATTTGGTAGCGCTCCTCAGCTCTTTCTTCAATAGTTTTATGATTTTTGTTTCCCCTGAGTCTTATCATAGGCCGGCTTGCTTTATAATGTTCTTTTCAAGGCCTGTATCTTATTCATGATGACAAGAAGCAGCACTGCAGAGTGGTTGGGAGTGCAGTCGGGGTCAGGCAGCCTGGGTTTGAATCCTAGCTTTGCTGCGTGACCTGGGGTAAATGACTTAACCTCTCTGTGCTTGTCTCCTTACCTGTAAAACGAGGGTAATGAGACCTTTCTGACAATATGCTTGTGAGGATCAAATGAGTTAACTCATACGAAGTGCCTAGAACAGTGACAGGCACATGGTAAGAGTCTAAAAGTGTTAATTCTCTGCATTTACATCCACCACAGCACCCAGCTCATGCGCGATATTAATATTTTTATATACGTTTATTTAAAATAAACAATTAATTATAAGTAATCAGCATTCCATAAGTTCATTATTACCATCGAGACTTACTCTTGGCAGACTTTGGCCCAATCATTTTCTTGCTGCACCGCATTTCATCCTCAGTTCAACCCTAGAAATGCCGTTTTATCTCCATTTTGCAGGCGAGGTAGCCGGTCTCTGAGAGGTTAGGGGGCCTGCCCCAGTTCACACGGCTTGTGGTGGAGCCGGTCTGTGGTGGAGAGTGATGGCTCTGAACTGCTGTGCTCTTAGCAGGTGTTCCCTAAGTGCCAGCTGATTGACACATTCAGGAATGTTCCTCAGCCTCCTCCTAACGGTCCAGAGCCGTCAAACATTGCTCCGTGGTGAATACCCACTCTGTGTTGCCATGTGGAGTTTGAGAATTACGGCGTTTTATAAAGTTACAAAAGCCGAACTTGGAATTGCATCGCCTTGCGTTCACCTGGGTTCTCTAGTTATTTTACCGATGCTTCTTTGGATTCACTGTCGCATCTTGCGTTCTGAGGGCAAGGGATACTGCCTTCTACTACTTTCATGTGTCCTCTGTAGCGTCTGGGGCAGCCCTGTGTTCAAATGTTTCTTACTCTTACACGTAACAGGCCAAAAGTTTTCTTTTTTTTTAATACTTTAATTTATTTTGGCCGCACTGCACATCTTGCAGGATCTTAGTTCCCTGACCAGGGATCAAACCTGCGCCATTAGTAGTGAAAGCGTGGAGTCCTAACCACTGGCCTGCCAGGGAATTCCTCAGGCCAGAAGGTTTGACAGAAGCGAATTCAGCTTGAAGGACCTTAGAGACAGGATCCCTCCCCCTCACCCCTAACCAGCAGCTCCTCTGAAAAGACTTCCTGGGTCCCACCCCCTTCCACCACCCTACCTCCTTCTACCTTCAGGTCAGAACTGGTCACCCCTGGTCTGCCCAGCCCACTCCCAGCACTCATGACACCTCCCCATTAAACGACAGAGCACCCTGGCCTCTGCAGTCTAGAGGACTTACTCCTGTTACAGGTCAGGGACCTATCAACCTGTTTCATTTTCTTTGTGCCTAGCTGTGCTCAGAAAGTAGAAGGTTCTCAGTAAATACTAATCCGATAAAGAAATGAAGGAGACTTTTTAATGAAGCTTTCTCAGTCTCCCTAAGAATTTGCAGGTGGCAGTAGCACTTGATTCCTTGGGGGCTTCAGGTAGGAGTGGGGGAAGATTTAGTCCCTGGGAGTGTGTATTTTCTGAGCATGAAGGGCAGTAGGCACGTGGTCAGGCATTCTGCAGTTGGCTCACTGGGCTGTCTCTGTCAGCGCTCCTTCCCTGTCTCTCTGGCTACCCCTGAAACATCACCCACATCTCCACTCTCACCCAGCTAAGGCAGTCAGGATACCAGTGTCTCTAGACCTTTCCGCCATACCCCTTGTCTGAGCTACCGCTAGAAACGAGCCCCCGTTCCCATACCCCTTCATTCTCTTTATTCCCCCAGAGAGTCCTGTTAAGCACAGTTATCTCCAGGGAACTTTCGGATGAAGAAATATCGTGAATTTTCCTGTGCGCCAGGTCAAGTTGTCGTAATGATTTTTTATTTGTTGGCTTTCATAAAGCCCTTTCCCTTCTTGAAGCATTGTTGCACATACTCTTTTTCATTTGGACAGAGCAACAGAGGGAGTTTAATAATAATGTCGGCGAAGTAAAATGAACGATCACTAATATTTCTCAGTGTCTGGTACCAGAATCAATACTTTATATATTATTCCATTTCATTCCTAAGTGGTGGCTAACAGCGCTCTAGAGCTTGGACTGATTAGATTTGAATCTTGGCTTCCTTACCAGCTGCATGACTCTGGATAACTTACTTCAACTCTCTATGCCTGTTTCCTGATAAGAAAAAGGGGCATTTAATAGTAACTGTTCCATGGAGTTGTTGTGAATAGGAAATCAGATAATGCATGTCAAGTGTTACGTACAGTGTTTCGCACATAGTGAGTATTTATAAATATTGTTTCTCACAGTAAACCTCTTATAACCGATTTTAACAGATGGGTAAAGAGAGGCTTCAAGTCTAGAGTCAAGCTCCGTGGATTGACCACCACGCATCCCACCTTTTGGGTATTGACAGTCATGCATTCTTGTTAGATTGACTTGAAGACTTGGGCCAACTGGTCTTGAAAAGGAATGAAAGCTCCGACATGCCACTGTCAGATAATTTTGAATTCTCTTTTTCCCAGGTGGTAGGTGCCAGGCCCTGTCATCTTTTTCCCTCATCCCTACCCCCACCAGACTATAGGAATAAACTTTTCTGTTTGCAAGGGCCGTGCAGTTCCCCGCTATGGTTCAGTGGTCACATCCCAGTCACCGACCTTCCCACCAGCTGTCACGCCCTCTACCTGCTGCCAAGTGGCCCTGGAGGAATCATCCGAGTGATTTCCTGCCCCTGGAGACATCAAAGCCGGCCCTCTCCCTGTCCCCATTCTTCTTAGTGAATGCACCGCTGCTCGATATAAATAGGGACAAGTGCTCTGCAGCCTCGATGACTTGGGGAGAATTCAGGTCCACAGGAGGGGGGCTCGAGGGCCAGGGTGGGGAGGGGAAGTCCGGAACAGCAGCCAGGGATACAGCCAGGCACTCAGGTCCTGAAAGCACCCATGAACGTACCGGCAGTTGAGGTGTATCATCATATACCCGCCACCCCGTGTGGGTTTCCAAAGAGAAGACTGCTGCCTTGAGTTCTTATTTCTGTATTGTATAATAATCGGGCCACTGTTTGGAGATCATGTCAAAGATATCAAAGCCTCAGAAGCCTCTTCTGCCACTGAAGAACCAATCAACCTAAACTAATACTTTAATGACCACTTTTCCCAACGAGAAAACAAATTCAGGCAAAAAAAAAAATTGAAGGAGGTTTGCTGAGAAGAACCTTGTCTGGTCAATGAAAAGAAGAAAGAGACGTCTGGAGCCATGGCAATGGAGTAGGGATTACTTTGATCTGGAAAATAGGTTTCTTTCTTTCTTTTTTTTTTCCCTCCAGTGGTTTTTCTCAGGCAGCCAAGAGATGCTATTGAGTTTGATGAGGGAGGCCCTTTCAGAACGAAGGGGCACCTCGGACGAGAATTGAATGACCGCTTTCATGGGCAGCTACTTTAATAGTCCCATGTTTGAAAAATATGCAATTAAAGGAATACTATTACAAACAGCCCCTATTTGTTGCTTTAAAAATACTATCGATTAACTGAAAAATGAGAGCGAGGTGTGCAAGATTATTACATGAAGTGTAAACTGCAGATCGTAGGAGGGAAACACAAACACACAGGCACACACGACCCATGTCTAACACCCAAGGAGCCGGAGAGAGGGCACCTGTAATGAGTCAGAAGCTCTTTATTTCTTTACGTATTGAAAATGACTTTCAGAGAAAGTCTTGCCCACCGGAGTTTTTAATCACTTTCTTCGTGTCACTACTGTTAATAAAAATGTGTTATCGGTTAAGAATTCAATTTCTTGTAAGCGTAATCTGCAGCCATTGGGGGTCTTCATGCGTGAGAATGACGCTTTTTAATGAATGCTCCTTGAGCATTTTAAATGAAACAATGGGGATCCCTGGGCAGTTTGATCTTGCATTTTCCACTGATACTGCCTTTACCTTACAGCTCCCCGCCAAGTCCCTCTCCATCCCACCACCTGCCTGCGCACCACATCCTGACTCCTCTCAGATCTCGCCCTGCGTTAATTGGGAGATATTCAGCAAACAAGTGGATGTTTGTCTTTAGCGGAGGATAAAGGAAGACTTTGTCCTTCCCAAAATGGACAGAAACATCTCTGGTTATTCTTTTAAGAGATTTCCAAAATTTTTGTCCAGGTAACCTGCCTCGTTGTCATGGCAACTGCTGGATGGTTCCTGTCTGTGCCGTCTTGTCTTTTTGCCTTCCTGGATTTACTTAACAGTTTTATAACTGATATATAGCTGCTATTTAGGAGTGGATTTCTACTCTCCTGCATTACCAGTGGAAAATAAAAAGACTAAAAGTATAGTTACTATTTTTAGGCATTTGATTTTTTTTTTTGTTCACCCTGGAAAAGTTGACCAGAGATTCGTGTGGCCCTATATTGTGTACAAATTAATGCAACATCCGGGTGAAATTAGTTATTCATTTTCTTTTTTAAGCTAAATTTTGATAAGCATTTATGATGAGCTAGGCACTGTGTTAAGCCTTTTAACTCTATTTAATCCTCAAAACAAATTCATGTGTTGGCCCTGTTATTGTGCCCATTTTACAGGTGGGAAGCTGAATCTCTGGAAGGTTGAGGAATTGACCTCATGTCACGTAGCTCCCAAGTGATAGAGCTGGGAGGTAAATCCTGACTCCACAGTCCAAGTGTGGCTATGTCACAGATGTTTGAAGTAGTCTCCTCAGAGATGACCTATTGTCCTACCACGCAAGAAGGCAGAGCTGGGGATTCAGGCCTTGTTAGCATGAAGGGTTTATATCAGACCTAAGTAAGTGTGTCTTCACGGACAGGGCCATTTGACATGGAAATGGGAGACTGTGAATCAGGGAATCTTCTTAAGAGTCTGACAGTATAGAAGAATCCTGTCTGGAAGCAGAGCAATGAATTAAAGTAGCCCTTGGGATCTTTCAGGGTCCTCTGATTTCATGGGGTGGGGGCAGGCTGGTGTTTCAGGGACAGTCTGCTTGCGGGGAGGACCTCCCCAGCCCCTGGGGCAGGTGGGCAGGAGAGACAGTAGAGCGCAGTCCCTGGGGACCCAGCACACCAAAGGCTTCTGTGTAGCAGAACTACAAGCCCCCTTCACGGACAGGCTGGCTGCCCCAGGACTCAGTCATTATCCTACACCCCAACTGGGGAAAGTCCATCTCAGAGTAACGAGAGCCTCGCCTGGACCTTTAGAGCCCAGATTAAACTCCTTCAATTTATCTACATAGCCTGCTTGAACTCTGCACAAGTCCTTAATATCCACGGGGCCTTCGACTGGACCATTCTTTCACTCCCTTTTCAACGATTCATCTACTTGAGAGGAAGGACAGGATACTGGTGAAAGGTGTGGTCTCTGAGAGCCAGACTGCCTGGGTCTGGTCTTCCTCTTACCATTTACTAGTAACTTGGGGCAAATTCTCCTCTGTCGGCCCCAGTTTTCTTATCCATAGAATGGAATAATGAGAGCATCTGCTCCATAGAGGGAGTGAGAGCATTAGGTGAGGTGTTCCATTCAGTAGCTGTTGATAGTCATTACTACACAGTTCTTAAAATTTCACGCTAGGTACCAAACTCGCCAGATAACTGTCTCATCACCCCATAGGTCAGGGTCGCTGCTGCTGCTTTGTGCTTCTGTGGTACCTGTGCTTCTCTTAACCTAACACAGTTGCTTCTTGGTCTGCCTTCCTTGATAAACTGAGCAGATTTGGGAAGGGAGAGACCCCGCGTTGCTCACCAGCCCACAGCGTAGTGTCTGTGCGTGCTGTTTGCCGTGGAATAGTATCAGAAATGGGATAGCTAGCCTGGACTCAAGTAGAGCAGGTTTTGTTAATGTCTCCCAGCAATTATTTGAGAAGTTTCCTGTTGACCCACTACTGTCTCGGGCACTGGTGGGGAGAGAGAAGAGATGCATTTATGTATTCTGTGCCTTCACAGGAAAGCCAAGCAGTATATTCTGGTTCTAAGACATGACTGACCAATGGATGCGACAGTAGAGAGCGATCAGTATGAAACGGAATCTTGTTAGAGAGACATACGTCAAAGGCAGGGCTTCCGGTGAGCCAGACAGGATGCAGACGAGTCGGTGAAGCAGAGGGGACTGATTCAGGAAGGGAGAAGAACAGGAGTAAAAGTGCAGAGCTGGAGACAAGCACTGAGCAGAGGCGGGAGGGTGGGGTGGGTGGAGGGTAGACCGAGGGGCTGGGTTCGTGAGTCCGCAGCTCTGAAGGCCATCGGCTCCAGAGTGGTTGAGAGCATGGATCTTACAGTAGGCAGGGTTTGAATGCCGGCTCGGCTGCCTACTGGAGAGGTGACCATGGGCAGAGAGACTGGACTCTTTAAGCTTCGGTCATCTTTCCTGTAAAATGGGAGGAAGAGCATCTCTCATCAGGCTCCTGGGAGGAGTCCGTGAAATGATGCACGAGGGCGTCGAAGCCTGACGTATAGTGAGCGCTCAGCTGTTATTTGCTTTGTTACCAAACATACCTCTCTGAATTAAAAAAAAATTTTTTTTTTTCTCCTGACTCTGGAGGTTGATGAGACATGTTTCATTTCGAGGTCCACTAGGGAGATTTTATCTATTGTCCCAATTTTATAATCAATTGAACATGCATTCAGCTACATGAAGTTACAGTTTGCAAAAGGATGATCGTATTTCGGTAATCTGACAGCCTTGTGAGGTAGACTGGGGGACTGTGCTTACTCTCATTTTCTAGTTCAGGCACCCGAGGCATGGAAAGGTTAGAGAATTGTCCCAGGGTTGTGCAGCTAATGAGCAGGGGCACCATGGATCCACTCAGGACTCCTGACACCAGTGTAATCCTCCCCCCTCCCCCCAGACCAAATGGGCGTGTATTTCCGGTGACTGGATTTGATGAAACCCAAGACCCACTGATGTCTGCCAAATCCTTTTAGAATTTGTATCACATAATTTATAAAACTTGCTAAAGTAAGAATGTATGAAGGCATTTCAAGGGCAGTAA
The DNA here is from genome assembly GCF_011762595.2 of Tursiops truncatus. Classification (NCBI taxonomy): domain Eukaryota; kingdom Metazoa; phylum Chordata; class Mammalia; order Artiodactyla; family Delphinidae; genus Tursiops; species Tursiops truncatus. The sequence continues at coordinate 10,874,474 of NC_047041.1, forward strand.
TTTTGCATTCATTATCTCTAAAGGACTACTGAAAGAAGAATATAAAGAAGAAATCCATTTACTGGATATCAGCTTCAAAAGTATCAGAAATCTATTGTACCAAGTGGATAGAGCTGGCAGGGACCTTGTGCTCAGTGCCTCTAGACAGACCATAGGCATTATATATGCCACGTATGCTCTGGCTCATTGTAGAGATTGTTGTTTATTTTCAGCTCATGGAGTTGATGCTATGACATATTTTATTTTTGGTTTGGAGTACTTGGCTCCATTAAGTGATGCTCGCAGAAAGCCTGGTCACCATCTTCCAGCAATCGGAAGGGAACCTTTTTAGGAGAGATTAGGGCAGGTCCTGATAGTGTAAATTCCTTCTCAGGTACTACAAGAGCAATTGAATGCTTCTTCCATCCTGGAAACCTAGTACACCCTGTGTTTGAAATGACTTCTTGGGAGACTGCTAGAGATTTCTTTAGCCTGATTTCTGGAACTCATGTGGTGATACGCTACTTTCATTTTGTCTTGAAGCAAATACAATAAAAGATCTGAAGCACAAGCATGTTTAGCTTCTGATGGTCTCTGGGATATAAGCGCATGTAACAGTGGTTATCTGTCATTGATCTTGCTTTATCTGGGACCGAGACGTTTGATAATTTGATACACTAGTGGGATTATTGAGCACTTTTAAAAAAAATCCAAGAGCCATCAGTCACTGTTCAGAGACAAATTTCACAAATGAAATCAACAGTCTAGTTAGGACATTGGTGCTCGTACTGCATAACCGAGCCATCTGTCTCAAATTGCAAATTTGGGAATTTCTTTTCCATTCTGTTGTGGGGGGAAAGGGTGGTGTTTTTGGATGAATCTTCAAAACACATGGTGCAAGGTGATAGAATGATAGAATGTTGGAACTGAAGGCCACAGAATAACAGATATCCCTGAGGTCCTGATTGTTTCCTACCAGAGAATAGTTTATCTACATACAGAATCATAATTCAAATGGATGAAGAACCCTTGCTTTGATTATAGGATTTAAGAAATTCCACGTATACTGTTACTGCAGTGGCTATACAGTTTATACTAATTTACAGTCCTCCTTGGGGATTTCCTTCAATGATAAGTTTTAGTATTTTAAGCACATAATCAAACTTTGCATTTGAAGACTCTGTTTAGTATGTATCTACAGACTTGGCTCCAGGTCTAGAAATTTATCTGATATTGATGCCCTGAGTCACCAGTACCACTCCCAGGTTTTGTTGTGTTATCTATATCTAATATACATTCTCCATACTTCGGGTATGTTGCAACGTTTGGTACCCTTAGACTCACCTCTTCAAAACTTGTGTCACGTATTTAAAAGGATCTAAGATTGACTTAAAACTTCAACCAAAAAAGGGGGTAGGCAAATGAAATTCTGTGAAGAACGGAAGTTACTCACAAGCAGTAAGAATGATTTTTATGCACCTAAAGGACGGTGGAGAAACTGCATTACTATAATATATTAGAGGGTTGTTCATCCCTACGTTGGCTGAGCTATATAGAGGCGGCTGAATGAATCCTAATTAGAGCATTAATAGATACCATGTCTATTAATGTATAACTGATTATGCCATTGAAAAGATTGTCAATGAATGTAACATATTTCGAGCTATGTAGCTTATTTTACCAAAGATTGTTTTTCTGTGGGACTGAATGGAGAAACATTTGTCAATAAGCCATATTATTTTGTGGAATTTTTGGAATATGCTTATAGTAGGGACTCAAGATATATTTTTGGAACAATTCTGATAGACTCTCTCAAAATGGATTAAGATGCTGTTAGTTCCATTGCAAAGTCCTGCTGAAAAGCCACAAAATGGAGCTAGGGTATTAGTTTTCTGTTGTTACATTTATAGTTCAAACGGAGAAACTTTTTTTTAAGAGAAGGAATACTTTTTGGAGCAAAGCATCACTACATCCCAGGAAAAAATTATTGTGAAAATTAACATCTTATAGGTTACTTTAGGCAATTAGACACTTGTTTTATCCCAAAGTAGTCCCCCTGGAAAATTCCAACATCTACATATAAATATGTCAGGGCTAATTAGTCCTAAATTAACATGAAATTCTTACTAATATCTTACTGAAACCCTCTTTGTGTGTTTTGGTTTAAATCGATGTTCCCCTAGAACTATACTCAATATCTTCTAATAATCTACAAGGGAAAAGAACTGAAAAAGAATATATATGTGTGTGTGTGTGTGTGTATGTGTATGTACGTAACTGAATCACTTTGCTGTATGCCTGAAACTAACACAACGTTGTCAGTCAACTATACTTCAATAAAAAAATTTGAAAAAATAAATCAATGTTCCCCTAATATGGACAAGGGTAGCAGCCATCATTTTTTTTTCTGTATAATCAACTCTACCTTCAAAATATATCCCTAATCCTTTTATTTCTCTCTATCTCTATTGCTACCACCCTCGTTCACGTCATCACTGTTTCTCACCTGCACCACTGTGTGAGTACTCGGTGACTATGGGACTGCTAGATGGCCTCCGAATTGGTCACCTTGCATCTTCTTTTACCACTTCATGATCCAATCTTCCCATTGTAGCCAGAGTTGCATTTTTAACGGCATGGCAAATCATGTCACTCTTTTCCTTGACATTCTCCAATCATACTTAGAATAAAATCCAAATTCCTCACTTGGTCTACACAGCTCCATGGCATTCATGTGTGTGCATTCATTTGATTGTGTGCTACCATCTCAGATCTGCAATGACCTGCTTGAGGTTGGGAAACTTGATAGGATCTCAGCGATCAGCTGGCTGGGAGAGGGTAGATCAGAGCTAGAATAAACACAGCTGTAGGAATGTAGTCAGGTCACAATATCAATAGGGCATGGCAAATTTGGGTCCAGCGTAGGCTGCACTCAATATTCTTAGAAGGTCAATCTGGGAAGGGGATATTACAACGAGGTTCTCAAAGCAGTCACAGTACTCCCTAAGCTGGTGGTAACAGGTAAGGTCAGAGCACTGCCTGCCAGGGTCCAGTCCCCCTGTAACAGTTTGCAAATCACCTGAGTTCGGAATAGGACTCCGGTCCAGGAGGGGATGGGTTTATGTTCTAGAAACCAGTGGTTGGGGAACAGGAAAAAGAAAGGAAAGCTTCAGCTTGGTGGACTGAAGTACACCCAGGGTGGAATGACCCCTTGTGGGCTCCACCTGCTGTGGGCCTCCTCAGAACTCTCATTCAGGGCCACGCAGTTTCAATTTTGGGCTAAGGCTGCAGCGCTTTCCCAGTGTTCTTATCTATGATAAGCCTTTGAAGGTGACAAGAGAGTGTACATTTTCCTTTGAGCTTAGTAGGGTCATTCCCATAGTTTCTTTAAGCATCTTCTGATTGGCTCACAGAATCACCTCTTCACATTTCTTTCTTTTTTTATTTCTTTCATAAAATACATTAATCTTTTTTTTTTTTTTTTTTGCGGTACGCGGGCCTCTCACTGTTGTGGCCTCTCCCGTTGCGGAGCACAGGCTCCGGACGCGCAGGCTCAGCGGCCATGGCTCACCGGCCCAGCCGCTCCACGGCATGTGGGATCTTCCCAGACCGGGGCACGAACCCGTGTCCCCTGCATCGGCAGGCGGACTCTCAACCACTGCGCCATGAGGGAAGCCCACATTAATCCTTTTAAGATCCTCACATTGTCCTTAGGGTTAACCTCCAGCACCCTTAATACATCATACCCATCCTAGTTTGTCTACTAATTTTGTTCTTGCTGGGCTATGGTAATGCTTTTTCTGCATTTTGATTTTCTGTTTTCTTCTTAAAAAGAAATTAAACTTTCACAGAACTCTGAGGTACCAAAGACTGTTCCTTTTTAATATCTAATTTCCTGGTGGAGAGAAAGACATGAGTGTTCCCTGGGAAGGTGCATCAGATAGCCTTCAAGAGACAGGTCTTATTCTGGAGGCAGGCAACAATAATGAGCACAGCAGGGGGTGCAAGGTGATGCAGCGCATCTTTGAGAGATGAGAGTTTTATTGTCTTGAGGCGCTCTCTCATCTGAAAACTGGATGTCAAGGCAGAGAAGGGAAAGGCAGTTAGATTGTTTCAATGGGAACATTTTCAGTTGTCAACAATAAAGACAATTTGTAAACCATCAGCAGAACATTAGCGTCGGTTACCAGTTGTAAATGTGGGGTTCCTAGAAATCATTGAGGAAAAGGAGAGCCGGTTGGGCACCTGCCTGACTGGTTTTGGCAGTGTACTACCTGCAGGTAGGTGGATGGGATGTGCTGAAGATACAGAACAAAAACGACTAACGAGAGGGGATTAGGTGTGGAGCAGAGGCTATGCTGAGCATCTTCTGGACCAGGACAATCAGTTACTGTTACCCTCCTCTCCTCCCTTGCACCCATATCCAGCATGTAAAGATTTTGAAGTGTAATTTTATTTAGATTTAGTTAATTTCAATGACTCTGTGTGGCTAGGGGCTGTCATATTGGAGAGAACAGGATAATAGGTGAGCACAGTGGCTGGAACTGGAAGCTATTCCACAAATGCTCATTGACTGACAGAATACATGAAAATACAAATGAAAAAAAATAATGAACGAACAATGACAAAATAACTGAACACCTATCTACTTGCCTCACAGGGTCGCTGTGAGGGTTGAAGCGTTTAATAAACACCCAAGAACTTTAACAGACTTTACAAGCTGCCGTTCTTCAGTAAGGTACTATTTGGAAATGCATTACTTGCAAATGCACACGTGAGTGAATTTTATTTAAAATTCTTTGCGGATGGAAATCTGAAAAATGTGGCATGTGTTTTGTTATCGTCTGAAAACTTAACTCCTCTTAGATATCACTTATTTCATCCGAGTAAGGGGGGCTATAAGCAGGTTGGATTTCAAGTTGTATTAAGATGGTTAACTGCCAAGAGTAGCTGTGTGCCTAATGCCAGTCCTTTTTGCCATATTATCAACTTGTCCTTCTGTTGTCATCGCGTTTGACGTAAAGGCCTCTTTCACCCTCCGTCTCCTTGGTTGTTTCCAATCTCTAAATATATATCCTCTAAATAGATAAATAGATATACTCTAAACACTCAAGTAAATAAGCTGTTAAGAATTATATGCCAATGAGTGCTGGGAAGGCTCTGACTGACCAGTTGTATATGGTCAACACATACAGTGTGTATGTCCACCGTGTCTTTACATCCAGTGGACAAAGTGGTCAGGAAGGCATTTTCTTAACAGTTAACGCAGAATTCAGATACCGTTCGACGCGTATTTATTGCTGGGCTAAGGCTTTAACCAGAAGGCAAAGCATTGCCTTTTATAGGATTGTGATATTATTGTTTATTTGTTTTATTTCTAGGTACAATCTAAGTTAAATTCTTTCTAACTTATAGGAATCCGATGCTTTATACAGGCTCGCTCTTGCAAAAGGATGGAGGGAGGGCTAGATTAGGTATTAGGCAATGTTAGCTCCATCCATGGCTTAGACAGAAACCTCTATTTGACTTAGAATGAAGGATATACATGCTTCATTTGGCTACTTTATTGTGCCGTTAAAAAATGAAATCATTTGGACAGTCTTGTTTTATTAGCAAGAATTGCAGCCTGTAGGTTGTTCGGGAAAGGTTCTGACTGATCCATGAGAAAGTACAGGCATGGTCAGAATTGGCCACTAGCCTTCAGGCTTTGTGGTGGCCAGGACAGTGTGCACCCCGCACCAGCGACACATGGGCACAGATTAGAACTCCATAAATAACTGTTGAGTGACTGGTGAATGAATGATGGGTGAAAGAATCAACATGTGTATGAAAGAATCAACAGCGCATATAACTTGCCATTAGCTTTTTGTGGAATGAGATATGTCCCAGCTCTTCGTTAGGCTGGGGAATTTGTGCTACCTTACTCGATTACCTGGGAAGGCTTTCCCTGGCACACTCAGACACAGCTGTCTGTTCAGATATGATCCAACAGCAGTCTGCTTTGTCAAACACCAGAAGCTGGTCAGCTTGGTCTTTTTCACATCTTTAAGCAACATGAAATGAATATTACAGAGCTGTTCTGAGTCACCTGCTGGCAGTCACTGTTTCCCCAGGGCCAGCTGAGTCAGAGACAGCCACTAGCTCCAGTTCAGTTCTTCTGATGTAATTGGCAATTTTACTGGGTAGCTGGAGGGGGCTCGCCTTCACCTCCAGCAGATCTGGCTAAGTCGGACACAGCAAAGGGTCTGGACAGGACTTCTCGGGGACAATTGGGCCCGGCTGGGCAGGCTGCAGGACTCCCCTTCTCGGCATCTCATAGAGGAGTTGTAGTGCCAATGGCGGCCCTGCAACTGGAAGGGGCAGCCCCTGCACTCTTCTTGTCCAGGGCCCCTGCTTGGTGGGGAGCAGAGAACCTTGGTCTTGGGGGTGGCCACAGCCTCTGACCCTGAGTCAGAGGCAGCCAGTGGCCAGTATTCATTTTTATTTTTGTTCTTTGAGGGATGTAGTTTTATGAAAGTAACTAAAAATAAAATCAACTGAAATAATTTTCATATCAATAAGTGACCTCGAAAGAATGGCATTTTGTTTGGACTTAATGAAACTGTTCTCATGCTGGGGGAGTAGTACCTTCTTCTTCCTCTTTTCGTTCATCTCCACCCCAGTCTTTTTCCTTGTACATTTTGTAGTGGTCCAGAGCATATAAGGGCCAAGGTGACTGCGGAATCAGGGGCCTTATAAAAGAGAGCAGCTTAACAACAGTGGTTGTCAATAAATGGAATCAGCAAGTCCCAGCACAGCCAGAGTGCAGGGCATGAGGCAGAGAGACTGATGAGCACCATCGGAGGGGGCCTTGGACACCTGAGCTGTCCAGAGGCCCAGAGGTAGTCCTGGAGGAGCTGGGGTTCCAGCCAGTTTGTCAGGGGCACTCAGTGTATACCCCTCTCCCCTCTTTGAGTTTAACTCTCTGAACCTTTGAGGTCTGAGAAACAGAGTTCTATTTAACTACTAATTCATGTGACTGCATGTCACCTGCAGAGAATCAAGCATCTCAACTTAACATTTTTCCTGATGCATTTGGGAGACACAGAGCACAAGATGAAAGGAAAAAAGATACACCATCACTTACTACCTTTGAGGAATTTCAGGCGTGTCACAGAGGCTGTAAGTACAGTGTTGGCAGAAGTGCCAGGCATGTCAATCCTAACAAAGATGATTGAATGAAAAACTTCACCAGAAGCCTGTATGAGACCCTGATTCATATCAGCTGTTACTGGAGGAGGGCTTCTTTGTAAAGTTATGCCGTGGCACCCCTGAGGAGCATGTCTTTCAGGAACATAGACCCAAATATTCATTCGTGTGTGCCTTCACATGTTTATGGCTGAATATGAAAACCCACAAGTGCCCCACAAAGAACCGTTTCCATAAGATACGGACAGAGCAGGTAGAGGTCTTACACAAACGCTCTAGGAAAAGGGCGGGAGCATTAGACCCCAAGAGCTGACTGAAGGAGTAATCGTGCTATTAAGCAGTCACCCTTGGCTAGTTGCAAGCTGATGAATAAATTGATTAAACAAAAGAAAAAGCATTTAAATGCACACACACACACACACACACACACACACACACGTGCCACTTGACCAAAAGATCCGTTAGCTTCCCCTTATTGGGAAGCCGTAACTGATCAATCCATGCCGATCAGATGGCGAAATAGATGTGAGAGAAATTGATTTCATGCATTTGACGTCAGAGATAGATTGAGCAGCAGTCACCTAGGTGTTGGTACTACCGACAGGTCTTGGGATATCAAATATATGATCCTCAAACCAAGAATGAACACCATGCTTTTGGAAGAGTTCCTCACATATTGGAACCATTGTTTGTTTCATGTTGACTGAAGCGTTCCAGCAAAGCCAAAAACAATGCTTTTGAGACAAAAAAGCAAAGCAGAGGTTCTCTAACCAAGATGTGGGCAAAAACCACCTGGGAGTTTATTAGAATTGCAGATTCCTGGGGCTCACCAAGAGAGACTGGAATTCAGTAAGCCTCACGTAGGGCTTGGGAATCTCATCTTTTAACAAGTCCTCAGATGTTTTGGGACCATATTCTGAGAAACACCAAACTATGGCCACCATCAAACTAATGGAAAACGTTATACTAGCCAACTTTTAAAAAAATTTTAATTCAGACTGATTAATCAGAACCTCACACATGCCAAGTACAGTGCCCGGGATCCAGGGACAAATATTAACAGTTCCTGCCCTGAAGCAGCTCAGAGGTTAGTGGAGCTTAAAAATCCTACAGGGTAGCTGAGTGCTTGTTACCTCTCATCCTATGTCAAATGATATTAATACTAAAGCAAACCAGTTCATTCTCTAATCAAGTTTCTTATATGAAAAAAAGTAGGGCTTCCCAGGGTTTCCCTGGTGGTGCAGTGGTTGAGAGTCCGCCTGCCGATGCAGGGGACACGGGTTCGTGCCCCAGTCCGGGAAGATCCCACATGGTGCGGAGCAGCTGGGCCCGTGAGCCATGGCCGCTGAGGCTGTGCGTCCGGAGCCTGTGCTCCTCAACGGGAGAGGCCACAACAGTGAGAGGCCCGCGTACTGCAAAAAAAACAAAAAAACCCAAAAAGACTAGGAAAAGGTTATAAGCAATATTATTGGGAATAAAGCAATCAAACGTTAACATCATATGACATAATCTGTAATCTACACCCACCGTCTAGTATAGCAATTTTTCGAAAATAATGTAGTAGCTCAGAGGTCAATCTATTTGTTTATTTATGCCAGAATCCCATTTCCAAGGAATTCCAAATCCCAGTCCTAGCCTAGGATCTATCACATCTCCTTGAATTCTTTTTCAAGTGGAAAACTGCAGTTGTTGCCTGGAATGGGAAATGGAGACCTCTGACCCACCACTTACCGGAGGAGATAGTGCCTGGATCCTAGAACAGAGGTTTTGCTTAAGCTTGATGGAGTCTGATAATCCAGGTAGCTACGAAAGTTACTCAGCTGTTGTGTGGACAGGCTTAAAACCTCATCTTGGTGTCAGAGAGAGAGTTATTCTCCATTTTGGGGGTTATGGAATCCATGGCACAGATAATTTTAAGTGATCTTTTAAGGTTGTACTGAAAATTAGTTGCAAAGCTAGGAAGTGAATTTCCACTCCTGTGTCCTCTTCATTAAGAATTTGAGATATAAAGTCCTTTATGTTTCCTCTTGATCATGTTTCCTAGGGGAGGTGGGGATGACTAAGATAGATGTCTATGAAAGAATGAATATTGATGATATATTATGTAAGGCTCAATGCAAGTTGTGAATCCACCAGATGCTTGGAAAGTCAGCAGCTTCTCTATTATGCATTTCCTTGGCCTAAGCTTGGATGTTTTCCAAAAAGCAGTTACAGAAGCAAGTGGAAGGACCTGGTGGGTGTGCTTGTGTGTGTGCATGTGTATTTGTGTGTGTTGTTAAAATGAGTAATGTGTGAGCAACTTTCCAGTCTTCCTTTAACTGAATGATGAGCTTAGATTTTATAGGAAATCAAATTAGAGGCTGAGAAAACCCTGATCCTTACTTGTAAGCAAGCTGGCCTCTAGGCAATCATTTTTACAGGAACCAGGTCCTTACCACTAAGTTTGCTTAGCAACACGTTTTCTTGATGACGGTTCTCAAAGCAGAGGAAAGTGAATGGAGGTCTGATTAACCACAGGCCATAATGGCTATATCAGTTTCTTTTGTAAGTGAAAGATTGTCTTTGCATATTCATAAGGGGGGTGTCTCAGCAGCACTGCTGGAGCTGTCAGGGCTGCTAAGCTGTGCTGGATTAGTAAGTGTATGGGAGGCCTCCCAGTGGGTGGCCCTGGGGACATTTTTTCATGATCGAAGAATTCAGATTGTACAGAATTTACTCACTGTAAAAGTTGTCAGGCATGGAAGGAGGTTACAGAATTTATTTTTCCCATAGATCTTCAAGGACAGAACAGAAACTCACTGAATAGGTTGGGTTCAATACAATCCTGAAGCCTTTGAAATTAACTATTACTGGGATGGAAGAGCCAGAGGAAACATAGGAACTGAGAAGCATGAAAGTCAATCCAATTATCTCAGCAGCTGGGGGTGGAGGCTAGTATATAAATTGGACATTGTGTGGGATGAAGGATACATTTTGTATTTTAGGATAACTCAGATTTTCCTAATAATGTACTACTGTAATGAGCTTGGCCAAATGGCTCTAACCTATTAAAATGTATGTATATACCAGAGTCATCTGAATTAGGAAAATAGAAGGCTTATATCATTTATACTAGAGTCAACCAATTGCTAAAGATAAGGCATTATTTCGTTTATATACATATATATAATATATGTATATATATATATATATATATATATATATGCCTTTTGAAGTTACTTTTAAATGCATTATCTCATTTAATCCTACAGACAGGCTAAACTAAATGAGGAGGATCTGGGTTAAGTTACTTACATCCTGCCTTGGAATTACTGACAAAGCTAAGATTAGAATCCAGTGCTCTTTCCACTAAAGCACTTTGCTTCCTTCTGAACACTTATCATCTTGGCATTGTCCAGTTCTACAGTTTTATAAAAGTGTCCTCATGTCAAAGATTATTCCCTTCTAGAGCCTTGAATCTAGAGGGGCGATCACAGCTACCTAAGAGTAAATCAGAAATAGATTTCCACACCACGGTTCCACTCCAGCCTACATTTCACAAAGTCTAGGAGTGAGGAACGTGTCCATGGACATTTTGTGGAAGACAAAGGCAAAGTTAAGACCTAGACTCTCACAGCAGCTTTAAAACAATTCCTACTCAAGAGGCTGACTTAAGCCTAGTGAATACACACACTGAACAGTAAAGACATTTCAGGGAGTTGGTGTTGCCTCTGAGCTCCTAGAGACCATTTTTGGGTCCCCAAATTCAGCTTACAGGAACCTTTAAACAAATGTAGGCTGCATTATTCTCATTATTCAATTATGACGGTCTTTCCCCCAGCATTTTAATTAGCACTCATTTACTGAGAATTAAACTGTCATTTTAGTTGAACTCAAAGGAGTACCCCAGGGACAAGCATTCCACAAGATAATAAAAGCACCATATAATTCTGAAACTTCAACAGTTTAGACTAGAGTCACGACAGGGTTTTTCTGCCAGCCAGTTCTGATGGGACTTCGTCATGACTCTTTACAGGGGTTGGGGGATACCATCATTCTCACCTGAAAATTTGAGGCCTAATCATCTTGGATCAAGAAAAGCTGATGTTTGATTCCTGTGTGATGATATTACACAGAAAAGTCAAAAGAAAAGCTCAGCATGTTAGTGTTAGACGTTTGGGTTCCAACCCTGGTTTTGCCCCATGACTGCTGTGTTTTCTAGGTATGAATTGGCCCTGTTTTCCCACAGGTGCCATGGGTACAGGAATTGCTGGTTAGCACATGGGGCTGTCACTGTGGCTTGAACTGCTTCCTAGATCTGTCCTCGTCTCTTCAGATCCATCGCTTTTTCTTGGCATTTACACTGTGAAATATTTCATGTCTGAGTGTAGCAGGAAACTCTGTCAAGACCATGAGATGGAGAAGCCCTGTAGAACGTCCCATTGTTATGTCTGAAAAGTGCCATTTCTTTTCATTTCTGGAGGTTCAAGGGAGAACCAGTGGGTTTTCTTTTAAGCTCACTTGAGACATGGGTCAACTTACAGACTTTCATGGCTTCTGTGCCAGCAGCCAGGTGATTGACCAGCTTTGAAAAGCTGAATGACCTTAGTTCGTTAAAACAAGCGTAAATCACGGGGGCACAATCAAAATGTACAGACTTCCAGTCCTAAGATAAATAAGTCCTGGGGATGTAACATGCGGCATGAGAGCTATGGTTGACAATACTGCATTGTATATTTGAAAGTCGTTAAGAGAATAGATCTTAAAAAATTCTCATCACAAAAATATTTGTAACTGTGAGGTGATGGGTGCTAACTAAACTTTTCGTGGTGATCATTTCACAATATATACAAATTTTGAATTATTATGTTGTACATCTTAAACTAATACCATGCTATATGTCAGTGATATCTCAGTAAAACTGGAAAAAATGGTCACAGAACCACAGGATTGTCGAAGAGACACGACCTTAGCAATCCAATAGCATCTAGTGTCCCCATTTTACAATCGGGAAGACTGAGGGTCAGAGAAATTAGGTGACTTTTCCAGGATCAAATAAATTAATTTGTGGGAAATGAACACTGGAAGTCAAGTATCCTGGTTTCCATGTATTTGTTTTCTCTACACATCCACGAGGCAATGTATTGTAGCAGGGAGGACCAGGAACTCTGGAGTCCACATGCCTGGGTATGAATTCCAGGTCCATTGTTTCCTACTGGGTCACTTTAGGAAAATGTCTCGATTTTCATGCAAGTACTTCTCTCAGTGTCTAACATATAGTAAAAGCTCAAAAATAGTATCTGCTGTCATTATTATATCTCCCTGTTTTCCACAAGTCCTTACAGCCACCTGAGAGTAGGAAGCAGGCGTCCATGTTTTGTCTGACTGTCTCCTATCCCTTACCTTCTGCCATGCCTTGTACCAGCTCTTTGTGCTTTGTATCCAAACCTCACAACATCCATGTAAGGTAAGTGTTACCCATCCATCTTTAAGAGAAAAAAAATGGACATAGAGAAATAATTTGTCCAAGGCCTGTAGCCAACAGATCAGGACTCTCATTAATTACAAAATCTAGACACCTTCCATTATGTCAGGTTGATATCCCTTGTAGTTCGAAGTCTAGGCTTTTCAGATGTTGGCTGCTGTCTCTGAGTTTTCGTTGCTCTTGTTGAGGGGCAGGGTGCAAGGAGTATGCATCTTCTCAAAACATGTTTTGGAAGTACATTCTGTTTGCCGATGAGACGGCTTCACGTCTAAACCTCTTCCCCCTCAGCAGTAAAGATTAATCTTTTCTTACCTTGGCTGCCCTGAAAGTCAGTTAGGTGGAGAAGGAAGTTTAGGAGTCCTATGAGAAGGGAGGGTGAATTTCTAATCTAAGTGAGACTGTCTGTCTTTTTTTGTTTCTTGAGACTGTTTGCTTTTAACAAGACAGCGAAGAAAACGCCTTCTTTTAAAAACCAGAGGCAAGAATAACATGAGAGAGGAAAAAGTAAGAAAATTCATTTTTTTCCTTCTCACAAAAATCTCTAGTAACATTCGCTCTGCTTTCATTGATGTTCTACCGCATTGATGTTCCCCACACAGAAGGATGCTTAAGTCCAGAGCTCTTACAGGGGTTTCCATTAAATCCTCATTTCCTTTTAGTTCGAGTTCTCTTATTCTTGTGTGTGATGCTGAATCTTCTTGGCACAGCTAAGGGGGAAGAAAAACCTATCCTGAACAGATGAGCATCTCTCCTGCTCACATCGATTTGTGAAAAGGAGCTTCTGCTGCATGCTTTCATCAGGACTGAAGAGTTCTGACGTCTTCCCTACAGGTGCGAAATTGCAGGCAATAGGAAGGACTGAACGATGGTTTCCCAGAGGCCAACGTGAAGCAGGCATTGGCCAGTTATTCTCATGAACATAGAGTAACAGTCAATCGGTCAGTCAACACTGATTTGTTCTAGATGCTGGAGTAGCACCAGTGGACATAATGGTATTATTGTCCTTAGGAGTTTTAACCTCTTGATGAGAAGAAAAGCAGGAAACACGTAAATAAATTCAAGATCAGACAATAAGTTAACAATTCTGCATATTAAATAGTAAGTTGTAATTCACTAAATGTTTGTCTATGCGTTATTGCACTGAGTCCTCATGAGGATGGGTGGTGGTTTTCTAGGTAGGCCCTAGAGTGGGAGACACGTTCTCTCTGGCTGTCTCTCCCTGTTCAGTTCCTTTCACTTTGGGATGGTGCCGTGCCTTGAATCACCCTTTCTTCCTTTCATGAAGGTAAGAGTCTCCTCCTCTATTCGAGCTCTTTGTCATCCTCTTGTCTTTGTCACTATTCTCTGCCTAGGTGAGCTCATCCAAACCAGTGACTTCATATATCATCACTGATGATGCTCCCAGATTTGTATCTTCATCCCTATCCCGTCACTTGACTTCCAGATTCTTATATTTAACCACATAACTAAGTAGATGATGCCTTTCATTAGATCCCTCATAGGAATCTCAGTGTAAAGATATCCAAGATGGAGCTCTTGATCTTCTCCTGTTCCCAAACTCCTTCTCATTGCACCCAACCGCCATCCCTGCCAGTCTTGCCTCTAAAGGAAAAGGGAATCACCAGCCACTCGTGGGATCAGGCCAGAAACTTAGGAGTTACCCGTCATTTCTGTCCTTCCATCATTCCTAACATTCAGTCTGTGCGCAAGTCCTGTTGACTGTACGTCTACAGTGTACTTCAAACTGTTTTCCTCTTCTCCTTTTAATACCATACCAACCCAAATATTCATTATGTGCTGCCCAGGTTACTGTAGTGGCTGTCTAACCTAGCTCCCTGCTGCCATTCTGCCCTTCCATGCCACCCCTGAGAAGTCATTGCCCTGCTAGGATCTAGAAGAATCTTTAAAAAACCAAACCAAACCAGCTCATGTCCTTCCCCTGCTGAAATCTTTAAATGACTTCCAATTCTACTTAGAAAACATCTCAGCTCCTTGCCCTGCCTTAAACACCATGTGGCTCTGACTCTCCTCCCAGCCTCATTCCAGGCTCCTATCCCCTCTGTCAGCATTTCTCAGCCCTCTCTGGCTTTCTAGCACTTTCCAGAGCACTCCAAGCTCTTCCCTGCCCTATGACCTTTGCACCTATTGCTTTCTTTCCCTCTCTGGCTCTTAGCTGGGCTGCCCTTCATTTTCTGTGCTTCAGTTTAAATTGCACCTTTCCTGGACACTCCCTCCCTTTACTTTATTGTCCATCACCACAGCTGGTTGACTTTCTTCTTAGAACTTATCTTTGTCTGAAACTATTTACCTCTGGAGGTGGAGTAGTCCCTGTGTTTCAGGCTAGTTTCCCAAATTTCTCTGCCTTGGGCTTAGATGCTAAGCCATCTACAGCCTTTTTATATCAATAGCTCCCACAGTGGCATCTTCTAGAATCTAGTCTTACCCTGATTTCCAGCAAGGTTAATGGATTTATCCAAGCCGCATAAGAGGCAAGTTTTCTGTTTGCCAATCAAAGCTCTTTGCACTTTACTTAAGCTTCAGGGACAGGGGAGGTTAATGGGTGGGTGGGTTTCAGAATAAGTGAAAAAGAATATGACTGGCGACTGCCAATTATTGAGGCATTTGCCCAAGTGAATTTCGAAACCACCTATCAGTGAATTTCGCTTAGCTACTATTTGTGTCTCTTCTCTCTTTAGTAAAATGGAAAGAAAACTCTGCTCACCCTCATGGAGACACAATATAAAGACTAATGAATTCTTTGAGCTCAACAAGCACACTTGCTACCTCTCTGAGCAGTTCATTCCGGTTTTATTCCACAATGATTTTAAACCCACCAGAGGCAGCTTCTCAGAGCAAACATTTTGGGTTTCCACGTGCTTTATTTCTTGCCTATAACATTGTCATCCTTGTTAGGTGCCTGCTGCAGAGTAACCTTCGCTGGAGAGAAAATAAATAAGACAAAGGAAGAAAGACATGACACTGAAAGAAAGTGGTTGGGTCAGAATGCAAGAGAGGCCAGTATGAACAATCTCCACTCCTGCCTGTTTTAATTATCTCCCAGTTTAGTTCAAGGCTAGCTTCCCGGTGGCTGTCATGAGCTGTGACTTCAGCTCATGGTATTTGAATACATTGAAATTTAACACCACCGACATCGTAATGATGCTCAGTACCACACGCTAATTAAAGCCAGCCAGCGGCAGTCATGTGACTCTACGTGCAGGAGATAATGCGGTGAATCTGATGCTTAAGAGAGACAGGAGCGGAGCAAAGAGGGAATCAGGAAGAGTGAGAAATCTGAACTCTACACAAGGAAGGTAATTTCCAAGTATTGGCCGTTGTCTGCTGCTCTATCCTTGTAGCTTTTAGGAGATACCTCTGCTCTGTTTTTGATTCTTCAGAGTGAAGAGAGATGATGTGGTTCAGTTGGGAAATACTTAAAAGTGAACACACAAAAATGCTTCATTCCACAGGGAGGAAAACCAAAGCCTAGAACACGAGTCCAGTGAAAAACCCAAGCTTCAGCCAGATCATTTTTCATGCAACCACTTAAAATGTGAGGCTTAGCAAATGATCAGTGAATTGATAATTAATCTGATTAATCTGAAATATTGAAGGCCAGGCACCAGTGGCTTTTCTCTACAGACGGGCTTCTGCTGGCTATGCCATGAAGTTTGCATGAACTCTGCTGATACATAGAGACACAGTTAGGGGTAATGTCATCTCTGCTGATTCTCCCCTCCTCAGCCCCAGCTGGTCACAATAAATGGTACCATCCCACTCAGTTCCTTAAGTTGAAACCCTCGGTTTCATCCTTAGGTTCATCGTTGAGCCTCTCATTCTTTTTGTGCTGACATTCAGTCCATCAGAGGTCCTGTCCACCTGCCTTCACGACAGTCCCATTCAGCCATATCAACCACCATCTTAGTCCAAGCCTATGCTCTCTCCCCTGGACCCTGGGCAGGACTCCTGACCAGCCACCTGCTTCCACTCATGCCTTCCTACCACCAGCCCCCTCAGAGCAGCAGAATATTGTTGTGAGTGTAAATCACACCATGTCACATCCCTGCGTCAAACCCCGCAGTGGTTTCCCATTGCATTTAGAGAAAACCCGAGTCCCTCACCCTGGCCTGTAAGTCCTTACGGGAGTGCTTAGCTCCAGCTCATGTCCTTGACTTCATATTGTCCCTCTTTCCAGTTTGCTTACCACAATCTGTTTTATTTTCTTTGTGGCACTTACCACTCTCTGAAATTATTTTATCGTTCCTTGTTATTTGGATCCCTCTCTCTAGAACATAAGGCGTACGTGAGCCGAGACACTGTCTTATTACGCATTTTATTCTCGATGCTGGGAACAATACTGAGTGCCCAGAAGGGTCTTGCTCAGTAAATAGTTGTTAAATAAATGAATGAATGAAAAGATGAAGCTCGCCATTAGCGTCACCACCATAGCAGGTGTCGCTTTACGTGGACTTGTCACATGCCAGGTGCATTACCTCAATTCATCTTCACAACAACCAAATGATACAAGACTACTGTTGTCAGTTTACAGATGAGGACCTGAAGCCCCGAAAGGTTACGAAACTTCCCCACGATCACAGGATATAAAGAATGAAATGAGTCTCTCTGGCTCCAAAGCCTCTGCTTTTCCAATCTCACACTGAGGTTCACTGTACGGACAATAGAGCTTCGTGGGGCATCGGTCTGAATGCATTCACTTGTTCTTCTATCCTGTCAGCTATTTATTAAGTATCAGGTATGTGCCGGGTGCCATAGGAGGTGGTGTGAGCATCGCAGTGCATGAGATAGAATCCTTGCTTTCATCTGTCTTGGACTCCAGTGGTTATTTGGTTAATGCTCATAAGAGCATTATTCTGACTATTAATCTGCTGGAGCCGCCATAACAAAAGGCAGACAGGGTGGCTTAAACAACAGGCAATGATCTTCTCAGACTTCTGGGGGCTGGAAGTCCAAGATCAAGGTGCTGGCAGGGCTGGATTCCTCTGAGGCCTCTCTCACTGGCTTGCAGATGTTCACTCTCTTGCTATGTCCTCACATGGCCTTTTCTCTGTGCACATCTATCCCTGGTGTCTTGTCCTCTTCTTATGAGGACACCAGTCATAGTGGATTAGGTCTCGACGGCTGTGACTTCATTTAATCCTAATGAACTTTTTAAAGGACCTATAGCCAAATAATATTAGGATTAGGGCTTCATCCTGTGAACTTTGGGAGGATCCAGTTCAGTCCATAAGACTGATCACCTGAAAACATAAACTCTTTCTTTAGAGGCATGAATAAAATCTGAATTTCTAACTGAATGAGTGTCGGTGTTGTCTAAGTCCTGGATTGAACTCATTGGTATTAGTATGTGTTGCCTGTGTTAATTTAAAGCCCAAGACTACGTTTTATTAAGAGGTACACAATCAGTTATTCCTAAGAGAGAAAGACCTGGAGAAATCTTACGCTAAATAAGAAGGGTACTAGCACATGTGATGTTCACAGTAGCATGGGATGGCCAGAGAGGAACAGGTTTACCTTGAATATAGTAACAAAGGCTATTTCTGCCACCCATGTCTTCATAAGTGTGTGAGAGACTTATGTACATATTGGATTTTCATATCATGTCTTCTCCTGGCAAAAATGTACAAAGATGGTTCTGAAGGGATTGTGACTGCAGACATGAGGCGTGTCCTAGCTGGGTTTGAATAATCTCTCCTAACTGATTTTGCAGAACAGTGAGCTTAATGGTTGGCTGAGACTTGCCTATTTTATGATGCCTTGCCTGGAACACCAGCATGGGTCATTCACACGGATGAAGGGGTACAGTGGTTGAAAAAGACTTAAAAAATAGTATATAAACAAGAATATCCTTATATTTGAGTTCAAAAATAGTTTTTGACCCTTTGCCTGTATTAAAAACATTTAAAATTTTTCTTTTCCTTAGTACTTCACCAGTTAAACTTATAAAAGCTCTAAAGATCAGGGCAGAGTGTGTTTACTTCTCTTTGTCTATCCACAGAATGTAGTAGAGAGGCCCGAACAGGGTCTGCCCAAGAAATTTCAGATTTGTGGACAGATTTTTGGAAAGCCTCGTTAAACAATATAACTACAACAATAAAAAAAAGTATTGCATTGTTATTAGAGAAACAGCATGGGTAATGGAAAAAAAGTGGGTATAAACCTGTTTGAATTCTGCTTTAAGTTGCTGTGAGGCTTAAGAACACACCTCCCACCCTACCCCCTAACCCCCATCCCCAAAAGCTCTGGATCTTAATTTTCTCATATGTAAAATGGGGCAGTAGGTCTGGTTCCAAGTTCTTTCTAAGATGTCCTGGTTTATGGTGATGGGTGATGATTACCAGTTGGACTAATGGCAGGGTTGCTAGACTTAGCAAATAAAAATACAGGTATCCTGTATTTTATGTCAACCTTAATATTAGAAGTTGTACTGAGAGGCCCCTGGAGAATCCAGAGTCATCAGGAATAAGCGTAGTGTGCGTGGTCTACACGCCACGTAGTAGAGACCTGGCTGCTTATGGTAATTTTTGGAACTTGTAGCATTTCAGAGTGGTTTATGATTGGTGGAAAATGTTCCTCTCCCTATTAATCTAGCCCGGGACCCAGAACTTAGAGGAAGTGAGATGACTAAGCAGAACAGACACAACTGTAATGTATCCCCAGCTCTGTGGCGGTTCCCTAGTGGGGCAGGAGCCTGCTGGTAGCACTTGCTTTGCTAGAGGCTGCCAAGTTCATGCTATGCCTCTGCCCTTTCAGACTCAGGCTTCCATTGGCATTCCGGAAGAATTTACATTCATAACTAGGTGCTTTCATGAAAGAAAATACAAACACATCAGGTTCTCTTCAATCTAGAACCAAACTCACCCCCAACCTGGCCACATTCTTACAGGATGGGGAAGAAAAGTGTTCTAGGTCAGAGAAAACCACCTCCTTGAAGAACGTTAGAAATGTTCTGTGCACAAGAAGTCTTTATAGAAATCAGCAATTTATTTGTTCTTTATACCAGGATAGGGTTGCCCTTCCAGCATTTTCAGAACTGACGTCTCATGGTTCGGGTCAGATACTGTAAGTAAATTAGCCAAGTTATCCAACACCATGGCAAAGAAATTCTAAGTGTAGCAAAACAAGGCATGTGGGTTCTGGGTTTTGGGGTCGTAAATACAGGTTAGGAGCTTTATACCAATTACGTCTATCCCTTGACACATTTCCTTTTTAAGGTTAAGTAGGTTTAATTACACAGCTCCTTTTCCCATCTTTGCTTCTTTTTGACATTACATAAGATATTTTAGGAACAGGGAAAGGTTAATGGGCCTATGATGGGGCCTAGAATTAACTTCCTTAATTAAGCCTCCAGAAGACATCTTTTCATTTCTTTTAATGACCTGTCTTGGTTAAAAAAGACCCAAAGCTCCTGCAGTTTTGTGCGGGTCCTGTTTGTGTAAGACCTGGACGATCCGTCATGGGGTCAGAGCTTTGTCTTCGGTGGTGTCCCTGATTCAGGGAACTGCTGTCACCAGCAGGGGGGCCAAAGAGAAGAAGCATCTGGTCAGTGTTGTGACTTTGGAAAACTTGTTTTTGTGGATTTGGACATTTACAATCCATTATCAGTTTATTTTCATAGAATAGACGGTTAATAAGTCCTTCCTCAAATTATGCTCAGCAAGTAATGTAAATTAAATTATACTTTAAAGGTACCAGATCAGTAACAAACATCTCCATAGTTAAACACCTTGCCATGAATCTTCTCTCAAACTCATTTTCATACTCTTAATTTCTCTTGTTATTTAAGAATTTTTAACATGTTTGTCTTAGGTGAGGGTCGGCTGTACATTCATTTCTTCCCTCGTTTTTCAAATTAGATCTCTTTGAGGAGCAGCCATCACTGGTGAGATCTTTACAGAGCCCATTTCAACATGATTAGAGTGCCCCAAATTTAAGGACACTTTCTGTATTCCTAAGTCTTTTGGATTAGTTTAGCAATATCTCACTTATATTTCTTGATATCACTGGAGCAAAATATATATGCTATTAACGTTCTTGCTTTCCCCAGGTTATAATTCTAGTGGTATTTCCTAATCAGTAATATGTATTAGGATCTCCTTTTAAAATTATGTATCTAAATCTCTATCTACTTCTCCAGGCCATAGTGGGCAGGTTCTGATTTAGAGAGATGTAGTAGCACAATGAAATCTAATCTGTGTTTTTCAGAGTGCCCCAGGGGGTATTGATACGCACCCCTCTATGTACACGTGTTTGGAAATGCAGGCTGCTTTCCAGGTCCAAGCCCAGGGACAGCTTCTGTTCCCTCTTCTGTGAATCCGCTCTCCTACCTGATCACCTAACTGTCTGAAATGGCAGTCATTGCCGAATAGCTTCTTGTGACATTGACCTCAGCGCTGAGCATGAAACAGAGAGCTGTTATTATCTGAACTATACAAACATGAGAGTAAATGAGTGTGCAGTTCATTGAAAAGGCTTGTTAGGGACAAAAATCCCGAATCTTGTTCCAGGTGTTTCCACTGATGCCCCCTCCCTGGTAATGGAGCAGTAATGATTTGTGTCTTGTTATGCAAAGCTCCTTCAGTTTGTCAGTGGACATCCTGTGTTTTGTTACAGAGAGCGCTTATGGAACCTAGATAGATGTCTAGGGAAACGTCTGCAAAGTGATGCACGTTTTGTTTTTAACTTTTTTTTTTATATTGGAGTATAGTTGATTAACCATGTTGTGTTAGTTTCAGTTGAACAACAAAGTGATTCAGTTACACATATACATGTATCTATTCTTTTTCAATTTTATTTTTGGCTGTGTTGGGTCTTCGTTGCTGCGTGCGGGCCTTCTCCAGTTGCGGTGAGCGGGGGCTACTCTTCGTTGCAGTGTGCGGGCCTCTCACTGCAGTGGCTTCTCTTGTTGCGGAGCATGGGCTCTAGGCGCCCAGGGCCTCAGTAGTTGTGGCTCGCGGGCTCTAGAGCGCAGGCTCAGGAGTTGTGGCGCACGGGCTTAGTTGCTCCACGGCATGTGGGATCTTCCCGGACCAGGGATCGAACCCGGGTTCTCTGCATTGGCAGGCGGATTCTTAAGCACTGCACCACCAGGGAAGCCCTCAAATTTTTTTGCCAGTTGGGTTGTTACATAATATTGAGTAGAGTTCCCTGTGCTGTACAGTAGGTCCTTGTTGGTTATCCATTTTATTTATTTATCTATTTATTTTTGGTTATCCATTTTAAATATAGCAGTGTGTACATGTCAATCCCAAACTCCCTAACTATCCTCCCCTTGCTTCCCCCCAGGCAACCATAAGTTCGTTCTCTGTCTGTGAGTCTGTTTCTGTTTTGTGAATAAGTTCATTTGTATCATTTTTTTTTAGATAGCACATATGAGCGATTCTCTTTCTCTGTCTGACTTACTTCACTCAGTATGACAAACTCTAGGTCCATCCATGTTGCTGCAAATGGCATTATTTCATTCTTTTTAATGGCTAATATTCCATTGTGTATATGTACCACATCTTCTTTTTACATTCCTCTGTTGATGAACATTTAGGTTGCTTCCATGTCTTGGCTATTGTAAACAGCACTTCAGTGAACATTGGGGTGCATGTATCCTTTCTGACCATGTTTTTCTCTGGGTGTATGCCCAGGAGTGGGATTGCAGGATCATGGTAGCTCTATTTTTAGTTTCTTAAGGAACTTCCATATTGTTTTCCACAGTGGCTGCACCAGTTTACATTCCCACCAACAGTGTAGGAGGGTCCCTTCTCTCCACACCCTCTTCAGTATTTATTGTCTGTGGATTTTTTGATGATAGCCATTCTGACTGGTGTGAGGTGATATCTCACTGTAGTTTTGATTTGCATTTCTCTAATAATTAGCGATGTTGAACATTTTTCCACATGCCTCTTAAAAACAGCACCGTGTCTTTCCTCTTTCCCTAATTCAGATATTATACAGTGCGGATGCCTGTCGTCACTCAGCGTTTTATTCATATGACACACCCTGAGTTTAATTGTATCAGCATTAAGTATCCATATTAAATAGAGTGGAAAATAAATGAGCCTATGACTGTCTTTTGCTCTCTTCTTCAGGACAGGACTAGAATTAGCAGATTAATCTGTAAAGTAGGATGGCCAGACTGGGAGGTGTCAGGGGGCATGTGGCCTGGGGACAGAGGATGTGGCGATCCATCTCCAAGTTCAGAGCATATTATGTGAGGTGTAAGGAAACCCAAAGAAGTGAAATCATGGAATCTACAGTAAATAGCCCAGGATCAAGAGAAACCAAGAAGCCAGAAATAGGAGGAAACTTCTCTGGGTCTCTACTTCCGTCACCTGTAAAATAATTCAGTACCTTGTAAATTGGTTTGTCGTGAAGATTAAACTTGTTAATACACATGAAGTACCCAGACTGGTGCCTGGCACATAGTTAGGTTGTATTAATGTGTGAAATAGCATTATTATTATTGTTTTCATCAGCAGAAACTGGAGGATAAGGTGGGTTCTGGACCTCAGCAGCTGGAGGGGTAGGTGGAAGACAGGGTAGGGGGATGGCTTGAGCTCTGAGCAGTAATGCTTAGCTGGAGGTCCTGAAATCTTCCCCGCTCAAGGGCCTCATTAATCTTGGAGACCAATTGAGCTGAGCTTGAAGCAGAACATCCTGTGAACCCCAGTGTGGGCATATGGGGGAGCCCAGTCTGAGACCCAGTTTCTAGAACTGTCTTCTCCAATTGAGCTCACATCTTGTCTCTCTCCCCTTTTGGGAACACCATCGGGCCTCAAAGAGAAGAGCTCTGTGACCACCAGAGAGAGTGGCTGGTGTCCACGTTTACTGTCGGCTCTGCTTTAGGCTGTAATTCTGCTGATCTGTAGATGACACAGGTGGTTAGGTGTTTAATAAATGATTTGAGATAGATCATTTCCCTTCCGGGTGGTGGCAGAGCTAACATAGCTATTTTCACTAATAACATCAGTTCAGTTCCTTAGCATCCATCATCGGAGAATCTCAAAGATTAATCCACTGAAAATCTTTCCACAGCTCTGTGGTTGCTGTGTGTTTTTCACAGTTCCCAGAGATGGGTGATAACTATTTTCCACAGCGACTGTATTCATTTAATCATGTAATTCATCAGACAGTCGTCGAGTGCCTGCTGTATGTTGACAATGGCACTTGATTCTCAAGATACAGAAGAAGAATGTGACGTGGTTCCTGGCTTCAAGGTCTCGTGGAGCAGTGCAAGGACAGAGACAAGCTGGCAAACACCGCAGTTCGGTGCAAGTGCTGATAATAGAGCGAATACGAAGTGCTGCCAGGCTCCAAGGATGATCAGCTCTCCCTTGGTGGGAGAGTCATGGTAAGGAACAGCCTCACAGAGGGGGCTAAAAGGAATTATTTGGTCTTAAAAGATAAGTAGTGGTTTATCTGGCAGAGAGAGAAAAACGAGTATTCCCAGTAGAGAGGCAGCTTGGGCAAAGGGAGAGGCATGGAACACGTGTATTAGGAGGTGGGCATAAAAGTGGGGGAAATAGGATGGGGCAGGTACAGAAAAGCAATATCACCAAAGACCTTGCTTCAAAAACTTGGAAGTATTGACTTCATCAGAAATCGTTAGAGGACTTTAAACCAGAAGGTAACATGATGAGGTTTGCCTTTGAGAACGTTCTTTCTGATGACAGTTTGGAGGATGCAATGGACGAGAGCAAAAATACTACATAGGGAGTTGAGGGATGCAGTTGAGAGACTAGTTTAATGCCCATGTTATAGATGATAAGGACCTGAGCTAAAGCGGAGCAGTGGGGATGGAAGGGAGGACTCAGATTAAAAAATCTTTTAGAGGTAAAATCAAAAGGACTTGGTGGCCAATGGGATGTCTAGAAGTGAAGGAGAGGTACTTTAATACCAAATATATTTACTCTTGGTTATCTCAATCCACAATGCATCTTCCTCCTCCAGATGGTCCAAAGCATATCCATTTTTTGCTCTTAGAGGGAAAAAATGGAGGTGATCTTGCTGCTGGAGCAAAAAAAGAATTCATTTTAAGGAAGTATTGGATTTTATTGGGGTCCTTTCTCCATTTAAACGCCCAGAGAACCTGAGGTGGCCCCTTACTGAAACTTTATAGACAGAGCTAATGGAGAAGGCAGAGAGGCAAGGTCTTCATCTCTAGATCAGTGCTTCCTGCATTTAATGTACATACAATTACCTGGAGATCTTGCTAAAATGCAGATTCTGATGCAGTGGGTCTGGGGTGGGGTTTGGGATTCCACGCATTTAACAAAGCTCCCAGGTGATGCCAGTGCACTTGACCTCAATTTGAGCAGCAAGTCTCTAGATTATTTATTATTCTCAGAAATACAACTTGTTAGTGCAATGAGACAGCCACAACCAGATCGCACCAATAGAGGAAAACAGCACACGCCCCAGATGATGCTGCCGCTGGTCTTTCAGGTCTCGTCTTGGGGCCTGTTGGGAATGGGGTCTGTTCCAAGAAGAGAGCTGACAAAGTCATACACAGTCATAGATAGTCTGAGCCAATAGGTGTCCTGGTGTCTTACAAAGAGCCACTAAGAATCTTACCACCATGCTGCCCCTGGCAAGTCCCACTGAGTAATGAAGTCCTGACTCAAACCTGAAAATAACTCCAACCCACTGGCCTGCAAACAGTCCCACCTAACCAACATGGGATAACGTAAGTTTTGTTAAACTTGCCGTGGGTTGAGGAATATTTTGGGTGAAGTTATAAAAGCCTCTTTTAAGCCATTGCAGTATTTATGTCCCTGTCACCAGAGACAAACAAGACTGGAAATCTGCAAACTGGTTCCTTCTTATGAGTCAGCACTCGTCCACATTAGACCTCTACTTGCCAGCCATGTCGTGCTTAAGTTACAGTTTGTTTGTATATGTCATATGTCGACTCTTTAATCACAAGAGCATAAGTGCTAGGGACCAGGACCAGATGCCAGGGTTGGCATGGCCTGGTGGGAGACTAGCACTGACAAATGGCCTTGGGTGGCTCAGATCCAAGCTGGCCTGCTCTGGTTGCCTGAAATAGAGAGGAAATTTTGCTGTAGAGAGACTACGGTAGGCTCTGAAATGGAGAGGTGTGTGGTATGAGAGAAAGGGCTGTCTTGGGAACCAGCAATAACCGGTTATGTGATTCTGGATGAGGCCCTTTGTCTTTCTTGGTCTTGATTTCTCTCTCTGAGAAATGAGGAGGTAGGCTAGGTCAGTGGTCCTCCGACTTTCCTCTGCAGAGCCCTGCAGTCCTCCTGGAGGAGCCAAGAGCATCAGGCAGGACCTGCCCAAATCCTTTCCAACTCTGAGTCATGTGAGTTGGTAGGCCCCCAACATGTCCCTGCCTTTGGTTCTTGGGGTCATGGTAATCTCTTTCCAGTCCGCAGAAGTGTTCTCATTTGTGAGGCCTTTGATTTAGATTTTGGACTTCCTACAAGAGTCCTATCTATACTCAGCCCTGATAAAATTCTAGAGGATAAGAAGGCTTTGGAAAAACTTAGCTCTAATGCTGCCCTCAGGAATTCCATGAGCATGGATCACACATGTGGAAAATACTTACAAGAAGAGATATTAACAATACAAATGTGATAGCATGTATTGTATCTCCAGAGTACACCTCATCTTAAGAAAATGGATTGATTTTTGAACAACCAGCTGCAAAATTGATTTTAGTAAGCCAAACCAGAATTAACCTGCTTTTTGAGAAATGCATTTATTTGGGTTCCTGGACCATGAGCTGGAGTTCCATAGCCTGTGCAACCACTAGACTTACCTTTGTCTCGGAATATTTCTTCTAAGCAGCCTAGAATCTTAGCACCTCATTTAAAAGAGATTGGCTTGTTTTCATTGTCTCCGTTGTGTTTATATACGTTTCAATTCGTTCTGTGGACTGCACTCACATGGATAGCTACTATCCTGATTTTCCCAGGGTGGTTGTCCTCTAGCAGGATGTACAGGTATGCAAGTGCTGAAGTGCCTAGAGGCAAAGTTCAAAGTGGCTCTGTAACATACAACTTGTAAATACAAGGGACCATTTCACAAAGGATTTCCCTTTGTAACACTGACAACAGCACCTTAAAGGCAGCAGGCATACTTGTTGAATGACTGAATGGCCATTCTTTGGTTTATTTGTTCCACGGAGTTGACCCCTTCACAGAGCTTTGTGTGAATTACTGTTTTCTTCTTTGGAGAACTGAAATAAAGCTCTGCTTTTCCTAATAACTGAACTCTCATTGTGATTCACTTAGCCAGCTGGGGCTTCACGGTTACCTGGCTTTGATTGGTAGAAGCTATGCCCTGTCATTTTACTCTTCTGTTTCCCTGAAAGGGTCCCCCTCTTTGGCTCTTCCCCTTGAGCACAGAAGTCACTCAACACAGAGGCTACTGACAAAAAGGGGCATTTTGGGTGTCAATAGGGGTAAGTCATGATTAGTTAATAGAAGCTTGATTCTCAAAAATCTAGGGGATTTTTATCACACTCAATATGGTTTTCTATTGGATTGTGTCAGAATATGCAAGTTCATGTGCACAGAGTTTGAATTCATAGATTTTTTTCTTACTACAAACAAAAACCTGATTGAAACATGACATTAGAAGGTTGATAAATTGGACTCTGCTTCCGATGGGCCTGAGAGCATCTCTAGAAAATGGTATTATGTTCCCAGGGAATTGGCATTTTAAAGCATGGTGTATGAGAAAGGTGGTTAATAAACTATAAAAATTATGAGGGAATTGGCATTTTAAAGCATGGTGTATGAGAAAGGTGGTTAATAAACTATAAAAATTATGGGATTATAGGCTCTAGGGAATCTGTTCTGGAACTCAATGGGTAAATGAGAAAAATATAGGTAAGATAGCATAAGACATGAGTGCAGACATACTGGGAGAAGGGAACAGAAGACGGGACTTTTTATCTCCTTGCTTGACCTTGAGCTTCTTTGGAATCATCATGTCCATTCATAAAGAAAGGACAGGAATATCTGCCTCTCACTTTTCAGTGATCTTTGGAGGTTTGTTGAAATGATGATGGGAATATGATAATGTTAAGTGTCGTAGCTATGACTCATCGCGATACGGCTATGGCAAAAGCATAGACACTGAAGCCACCCAGACCATTGTTCAAATCTCAAACCCTCCCACTTATTATGATACCTTGAGAAAGGTATTCAACGTTTCTGAGCCACAGAACTGTGACATTACCTTTAAAATGGAGAGAATAAAGTTGTTGGGGGTAAAAATGTAAATGTATAAGATGCCATACTTTACACAGTAGATATTCAAATCACGGTTCTCGTTATCATCGTCATCACATCACAGGCAAGAAATAAGAAGTCCATTTCCTAAGCATTCGTTTATTCAACAGATGTTTTGAGTGTTCACCGTGTACATTGGAAATTAGTTATGATTTAATGTCAACTTATGATGTCAGTGGAGACAAAATGAAATCATGTGAGTGCACATACAGGGAATATGCTGCCCTTAAATAAAAAGTTAATGTTCGTAACTGACCAACAAGATTTAAGTTGCACACAAATTGTTTTTGTTTGTTGTTGTGTTTGTTTTTAGATTTGTATAATAAATCATTCATATCCTTGCCCATTCTTTCTTATTTGCAGTATGGTCACGTAGTAGATTAAAACTGGAGCCTAGTTAATAAACTGTGGGCTCCTTTTAGTGCCTAGGTACAGCACATACAGACTTTAGATTTTATCCTGGAGGAGATAGAAGCCATTTGAAAATTTTGAGCAGAGGAGTATCATGAGCTGACTATGTTTGCAGAGACTTATTCTGCCTCTCTGTGGAGAAGAGATGGTTAAGGGGCAAGGGTGAAGGCAGGGACACCTTCGGGTGGTCATTGCAATGATAAAGAGTAAACATGGTAGTGATTTGGTCTTGAGTGGCAGTGGTAGGAGGCGGTGATACACGGTCAGATTCTGAATCTGATTTGGAGGTAGAACTATAGAATTTGCTGGTGGATTGTAGTGTGATGTGAGAAAAAGAACTCAAAGACTCAAGCCTGAGTGCAGAGATTTTGGACTGAGCGATGGGAAGAATGATGTTTCCACTTAATGGAGATGAAGAAGACTAGGTGCAAGTGGGACCATTTTCGGTGAAGATGCAGAGTTGACAATTGGATGTTTGAATCTAGACTTCAGGGGAAATGTTGAAGCAGGACATAGAAATTTGACAATCATTGGAGTTTAGATGGTATTCAGTGTCAGAGGACTAGATCACCAGAGACTGAATGTAGAGAGAAAAGAAGGTGAAGCCCCAAGACTGAGCCCTAGAGCCCGTCATTGTTTAGAGGTCAAGAAGGTGAGAAGGAACCAGCAAAGGAGAACAAAAGGCAGACTGATGGGGACATAGAAAACAAACTTATGGTTACAAAAGGGGAAGTGGGGGGAGGGATAAATTAGGAGGTTGGGATTAACAGATACACAATACTATATAAAAAATAGATAACCGGGCTTCCCTGGTGGCGCAGTGGTTGGGAGTCCGCCTGCCGATGCAGGGGACATGAGTTCGTGCCCCGGTCTGGGAAGATCCCACATGCCGCGGAGCGGCTGGGCCCGTGAGCCATGACCGCTGAGCCTGCGCGTCCCGAGCCTGTGCTCCGCAATGGGAGAGGCCACAGCAGTGAGAGGCCCGCGTACCGCAAAAAAACAAACAAAAAAAGATAACCAACAGGGACCTACTGTATAGCACAGGGAACTATACTCAATATTTTGTAATAACCTACAAAGGAAAAGAATCTGTAAAAGAATGTATATATAAAACGGAATCATTTTGCTGTACACCTGAAACTAACACAATATTGTAAACCAACTCTAATTAAAAAAGGCAAAACAGAAGAAAAAGGCAGACTGACGGGAAGGAGGAGAACTTGAAGAGAGATTGGTGCATCAGAAACGAGAAAGGCAGTAAAAAAGTAAGATGCATTTAAGGAGACAAAGTGGCCAACTGTGTGTCAAACGCTGCTAATAAGCTAAATAAGATGAAGACTGAGAACTGATTTTTGGATTTGGCAAAGTGAAGGTTCAGTGCTAACCTCGGCAAAAGCTGTGATGCCGGAAAGATTGGAAAGGTGACCTGATTGGAATGTGTTCAGAATAAAAGAGGAAGAGAAACAGAGACAGTGAGAATAGACAGCTTTGCTATGAAGGGCAAGAAGGTAACGGGGGAGGAGGGGAGAATGATTCAAAGAAAATGTAGGGTCTAAGCAGGCATGATATGAATAAATATGACCCAGGCTCTGATGGGTCAGATTGGATGCTGGCTGCGGGTCTGGAGCAGAGTCTTGGTGGGCCTGCTGATCCAGACTTAAACCTTTTGGTTGCTGGACTATGGAATGTCCAGGAGGTCCCAGGGGAGAGGTTGGGTTGGAAAAGTAGGCGAGGGGGTACTTGGGAAGCTCAGTGTAGTGGGTGTTGATCTGCAGGTCCAGAAGCGTTTCAGTATTTTCATAATCAGGGTGGTAGTGCCAGTGTGTTCCAGCTGAACATCTGCCTTGGATCCATAAAGAATTTTTTTTTATTATCTTCATTTTTCAAGTTGAGGGTATTGCAGCATATTTCCGTGATGATGAGAGTGACCAAAAAAGAGGGAAAATTGGAAAATGTGGTGATGTCCGAGAGCAAGGTGAGAATTACAGGACCTCCTTGAGTTGGGGAGTGAGGATGGGGCTAGTGCATAAGCGAAAGGGTTGCTTTTGATTGAAACACAATCTCTTTGTTCCTTAGGACAGGAAGGCCCACAGAGGAGAGGGCCACAGGCATACGTTAGCTGCCAAGTGGTGGTGGAGGGCGTGTGGGATTTCTTTCACGTTTGCTTCTGTTCTCTCTGTGAGAGAGGAAATTTATTGACACCCCACATTTTTCTCTTCCTCAGAATGACTGTGTACCTACACTTTATCTGAGATTTATGTAGAATTCTGGGGAATCCTGGTTATTAGACCAACTTTTGATTCAGAATCTGCATCTCCCACTAAGAGACATCAGACCACGGAACTTTGGTCCTCTTCCAGTGGACGATTATTAGAGCCCAGTTTCCTTTAGAGCCAGTTTGTTTGGAATGTGATGAACCCTGGCTGTCTAGTGCCCTGCTTTGCTATGGAGTGGCCCAGAAAGGAAGCATTTCTTGCCTGGCACAGTGCTGTATCCAGGGCCACCACTGAACCTGACTCAGAGCAGGTAGGTGTTCAATAAATATTTGTTGAATGACTACAGGAAGGAAGGAAGGAAGCAAGGAAGCAAGAAGATAATATTCAGTTTGCATCAAGAAAAGACACACTAATCCAGCCTAGTAACATATGTTTCTGCTCAGGAGATTTACATCTTGTTTATAACTAATTCCTCCGTCGCATGTTTGGCATTCCAAGATTTTTGCCTCGACTCAGGAATACATCCAGAGTGGCTGAAGGATGGCAATGCTTGATTGCTTTTGCCTCTCCCTCTACCTCTGAAGTTAATCTGATGCTATCTGAGTGCAAAGACACAGACAGGGAGGAGGTTAATGCAAATTTAGCCAGGAGTCTAGTGCCACTTCACAAAATATTGATTAGGTGTCTGATTTGCTCTCCCCTGACAATGGGCCAAAGGAATGAACCAATGAGGTGGGCTCAACGCCAGCTCGTCATGGTCATTCGATAAAGCCAGGCAGCCAATGAGCAGCTGCTACCTTTTGATTGGGTGAGAGGCCAGAGAGGGGGGAAACCATCTTAGCAACAGCAGGAAGGATTGCACACGCCCTTGCACAGACCTGATGCCTTACCACCCTGCTGCAGGGAACGGTTGCCGATTGTGTCTCTTAAGGCTTTTGTTCAGCCACAGTCCTAGCTTCCAAAGGACCAGTTTCTTTTCACAGATCACACTGCTCACCTGGTCTGTCAGCTTATAATCCCTTTTTAATGGAATGAAGGGGCGACCTTCCTCTCTCTGCCCCCTCCAACGCACATCTTATTAAGAGCCAACTTTGATCTGCAGGTAAACGGCACAGGCTTTGTTCTCAAAATGGGCTGTTCTGACCCCTGTCGGGGAGCCGACCCCACCACTGCCCTTCCCGACACCACATGCAGATGGGGAGGGAGGTGGCGTGGAGGCCAGGCCCACTGCCCACCTGTTGTTTCCTGTGCTTTCTGGAAGAACCGTAGAAGGGGTTTCCCCAAGCCAGCACAGGCTTCTGTGTCGCTGTTATTTTCCGTACAGGCTTCCCCTTCATTGTTCCCTGGCCTTCACAGCCAGGGCCCAGGAAAGCTTTCCTGTTTTCAGCATGACACTTGGCAATGCCTTTCGTAGCCACTGGGTTCCCAACATTTAACACTGTCATTTGAAAGGCTCCCCTCTTCTGGTCTCCACTGGGTTTTAATGTTTTCTGAGCAGCTGCCCTTATTCCCCAGGTGCCAGGGCCTTGGGGGCTGCCTGCCAACCCTTGGTTTCCCCAGATTAGTAGCTGCCGTGGCCTCCTCATCTCCCTTCTGTCCCCCCCCCCACCTCATATCCTGGCTCTGAATTTATTTTGAGGCCAGGGGTGACGGGGGGTAACTGGGGGGCTGCACACGGGTTCCCAACATCTTTCTTTCCTCCAAGGACTTTGCCGCCTTGCTCTGACAGCTGCTTTCAGCATGAATCTTCGATCCAGGAGCATCTGTCCATGGATTATCCAGTCCCGCTGGTGGCTCTTACTCATGTTCCCTGCTGACAGTTACAGTTCCGTCTGCGTAGGAAAGCCTATGAGGTAGGGCCGACTTCACTCGAAGCGGTGTGTGGCTGTGTTTTGTACCAGAGCAAAGGAAGTTGAGATCATGTCATAGGAATTTTCCAGTCCAAGAAGGATTATTGTCTAGGAAATGGTAGCCAGCTGTTTTCCATCTTCTTGCCTAGCAAACACAGGGGAATGACCTGAAATGGAAGCAAGGGAGAATTAAGACAGACGTGAAGAACTCGTCTCTGAATATCAGGCTTAACAGAACCTGCAAGATGTTACCGAGTGAACATTTGGAATTACTTTCCGAGGGAGGTATGATCCCCGCCCACTGGAGTTTCGTTTAGGTGTCTTCTCTCACAGGTGCAGTGGGATGGACGTGATGACCTCCAGAGCAGCACAGCTGGGCTTTGGAGTTAGACTGGCCTAGATTTAAGTTGCAGCTTTGCAGCGGCCCCAGGATGTGGTGTTAGCAAACTTTCTTAACTTCTCTGAGCCTTTTACAAACATCTGTACAAGGGAAGTCACAACATCAACCATATCGTTTTAAATAAAACCGTATACGTAAGGCACCTCGCTTAGGGCTTGCCGTGTAATAAGCATTCAAAACTGTTGACTCTTCCTCCCAGTTCTAGAATTCCCAGAGCTTCGTTCCCTCTGTGGACCTACGGATACAGTGTTATTAATCCATTTTGGAAACTGAGCATCTCCCTGGAGCCTAGCTTCGTGAGATCTGCCCGTGGTTTCTGCCCATGACAATTTATGTTTTAGGCCAGAAAAGAAGCCAAACAAGTGATGTAACAGGGCATCCGTGTGGCAAGGCAAAGCTAATGCCACTTGTACAGAGTCAGTGAATGTAATAGGAATGGGCCGTCTACCCGGGTTAGAATCATCCAAGAAAACATTGCAGGAAGGTTGGGTTTCAGTTCAGGAACTAGCATTTCTGTCCTTTGACTCTGTTTTCTTAGCTGTAAAATGGACACAATAATAGGATTAAATGGTATTGGAAGCAGATGAAATGCTGCAGGCATGTTTGACTGCGAAGCTCACGCTTTAACCAACACACACACGGCCCTCATCACAGGACATCCAATCAAATATTTTTAATGTGTCAGATGAATTGATAAAAGTGATAGCTGTGAATGACAGCTGGACGGAATTAATCCGGTGCTGCTGAGGAGCTCCACGGCAGTGACCTTTGGTACCCTCCCTCCCCAGCAGCCGCAGAGAGACACTTCTCCCTCTGTGGACTGTGATTCACACATACGCATTTTCCCTTTTATCTCCCCATTTGCATGCTCATATTAGACATGGATTTGGTTGGACCTGCGTCTGTTGAGATGGCCAGCCAATAACAGAAGCCCCATGGGGACGAATGCCGTCTGGCTTCGGGAGTGGGTCTAGCGAGTGAGGTCTAGGTCAGAAAGCTGTTAGCCGCAGAGATGGGGAATGTAGTCAGCTGTCGTCACTTTTTAATTAAAATAGCCTGGTGGCACTTGCATCCCCCCCACTCTGTCGCTCTCCACCCTCTCCCTTGCACTGGGTCCTCCCGCAAAACAGGACAAGTATCTTCTCCCTGGTCCGGGGTCTCTGGGGCTTGTTCAGAGACCATGAGAACCCTGACCTTTAGGAGGAAACAGGCACAATCCGTGTTCTCTCCCCAGCTCCACCTTTTGTAATGGCAGGGTGGTGAGAACATGTATAGCATGGAAATCTGCAAATGCTACAAACCAGGGCTTTTCCCTCCCTGGAGAGTGACACGTTAAACATGGACCATCACACCCCTAGAAGAGACTTGGGGTAAATTCCCAGCTGGTAATTCCTGAGATTACTATCCTAACATGGGATCTTCCATACTCTAGATTTTCTTTTTTATTTTCTATCACATTAAATCCACTTGTTTCATTGCTTAGATGGAATGGAAACTTGAGAAACAAGATGGGCTCATTTTTAGAGCCTGCTCAGCTGACCTGAGTTAAAATCCCTGCTCCTTCATTGCTTGTCACATGCTTTGAACTTTTTTACTTAACTATTTTAAGCCTTGGTTTTCTCATCTGTAAAATGGGGCTAATAATAGTATCCACTACTTAAGGTCATTGTAACATTCAACGTAATCTTTCACTAAAGCACTGAGTGTGGTACCTGGCATGAAACAATTGTGCCGTAAGTGGACGCTATCTTATGAGTCAGTATTTATCATTCTGGTTGGGGGACACGATAAAAAATCGATCAGGGGTAGACTAGCCATGTGTGATTAGGCTTGTCATGAATGTAGAAGTTTAATAAGCACATTATTTGACACAGTTATCTGAACCATGTAACAGAGAAGCGTATGAATAGGGTGCCACAGCACTTAATTAAAATGTTTAACTTATTACCCTGGTGTTTTCTGCATTTAAAGATACTGTGCACGACAACACGTAGCACAGTCCCCACTGTCTCAAATTGGCATAATACGCAGATTATATCTTCAGCACTTACAGCAATATGCAGATGAAGCATCAACATAGTCGCAGCTTCATCAACACAAAGCATTTATTTTGTGCCTGTTTTCTGTAGGTGCACCAGAACAAAATGATTTTGGACAAATCCAGCTCCTACTCTTTCCGAGTTCATGGTATATAAGAGATAATACCGGCAAACCTTGTGTTAGTGCGCTTCACTTTATTGCGCTTCGCAGATAGATTTTTTTTTACAAATGGAAGGTTTTACAACCCTGCGTTGTCAGATGATGGTTAGCATTTTTTAGCAAGAAAGTATTGTGTAATTAAGGGATGTACATTGCTTTTTTTAGACATAATGTTATTGCACACAACAGATTATAGGATAGTATAAACATAACTTTTATAGGTACTGGGAAACAAAAGCATTTTTGTGAATTACTTTATTGTGATATTGGCTTTATTGCATTGCTCTGGAATTGGACCCACAGTATCTCAGAGGTATGCCTGATACTGAGATCTAGCATAGGTGGAAAGACAGATCGGAGATTCTGAAGGCAGAATAAAAATTCTTGCACCAGGAGCCAACTTATAGAAAGGTGAAGTTTCTTATCTGTGTGGTGAGATAGAAATTCGTTTTAGGTGAGCGTGAGTAAGCCTCTTTGGAATCTTGTACACAGGCCAATAGGCTTTGATTAAAGTCTGTTGCCTAGGTTGACAAATTTTAAGTTGTTTTTCTTTGAAGTGCAATTTTCTTCTTCACGGTGAGCCACAAGGGGCCAGTTGAGCGGAGACCAGTGGCAAAGGTCACCCAGCATTTACCAGTCTGTTCTCAGAAGCCACCCCACCCCCGTTGCACTGGTTCCAGTGGTAGATTTAGTGGTTCTCCACAAGGCTCTTCTGTGTGATGAGTCTTCACACTCTTGAGATAAGTACCCTCAAGTCACCCTGCATTAGAATCACCTGGGGTGCTTATGAAAATGAAGATTCCTAGGCCAGAGTCCAGCATGGTAAGTCATGGGGGTGGGACCTAGGAAGTTTGCGTTTGGTCATGGGCCTCGGATCACTGCTCTCCACACCAAACCCATGCTCTAGATCCTGCCCTTTCAACATTCATCCTATCCCAGGCCTCCTTATTACTTCTGCTGCTGCTGCCTTAGTTCATGCGTCTAGCTTGGCTACTACAGTCCTCTCTTAATTGGTCTCCTAGTTATTCTCTTTACTAGTAATAGTAAGCTAAATAAAATTCAAATCTTACAGTGTCAGATCCTATATAAGATCCTACAATCGGCCACTATTTTCTATAGGATGACTTCGTCTCTTTACTAGGACACGTAAGGCGCTTGCCAGCCTTGCCTCCTGCCTCATCCCCTGGCTACCCCTTATATGCTGCAGCCACGCTAAAGGCGGGTCTCTGAATACAGTCTGCGTCAGGGGTCCGGGCCCTTGCTCGTCTTCTGGCATCTGGCTAGAATGACCCCCCATCACCCCCCCCTTATTCCGCTCCTTGCTCTCTGACAAATACCTGCTTTAACACAACTGCTCAAGAATCACCTCTTCTGAGATGACTTTTCTGTCCTTTTCCCTTTTTGTGCCTGCATTCTCCCTCCCGTCTGTATTTGCTTTGACGATAGCACTTACAGCACTCCACTGCAGTATTAGTTAACAGGTCTGTCACTCCCTTGAAAGCACAGCCCATGTCTTTCTCCACTTGGTATCTCAAGGAACATATTAATGTTTTCCAGAATAAATGAATGAACCCATGAATGGTACAACATGGAACCTAAATTTATTCCCAGACTAAATTTGCAGCCTAAGAGTTGGCCACATCATCCTTCTTTTCATGATGTATATCTTATCAAGAGTTCTGAAGATCACAAGGAAAATGAAACAACTTGGAGTTTCCCACATGTGAGTGGGCTCAATCCAGTTTGACTAACACATTCTAAAGCCCACAGAGTGTTCCTTCCCTTCATGATGTGGAGATAAAAATAGGGAGAATGAAATAAATGAAACCAGTGTCTTTGTTATATAAACCACAGGGTAAATTGGGGTAAATGAGCAATCTTTATGGCAAATGTAACTGATCTTTCTGGAGAGTTATTTCATTTAATTGATTAATTTAATTGCCTAGCAAATGAAATCTGAAAATACTATCCCTGAGAAGACTTACTTGCTACAAATCCCTTCTCTTCTCTAAACCTCATTGATTCCAGTTAATTTCCCATCATTCCTCCTCTCTGTCTACAGTGTGATTTGAGCATTTCACATTTTCTTTCAAGGCCGAAGTTCAAAGATCGGACATAAAGAGTTGAAGATTTTCAATTCTACTGTCTAAGGCATTTCAGGAATCAGTGGTTGCTCTCCTGTGTTGCTGGTGGGGATGTGAAATGGAAATTGAGTGTGAGACTTCTTTTCACCCCTAAGAATTTACCCAAGACAAATGAAAGGACGTGGACACGTAAAGACTTTGTATGTGAACATTCGCAGCAGCAAAACCACAATACCCCCAAAGTGGAAACAACCCAAATGTTCATGAATTGGTGAATGGAGAAACAAAATGTGATATATCAGACAGTAGAATACTAGTCAACAGTAAAAAGAAATGGAATACCAATGCGTTCTACAACATAGATGAGCTAAAAAATACGCTAAGAGAAAGAAGACAGTCACAGAGGTATTTATACTGTGTAATTCCATTTATATGAAGTGCAGAGAAAGCAAATTTATAGAGACAAGAAGCAGAGTGATGGCTGCATAGGATTGGCGGGGTAGGAGCAGAAGTTGCAGCTGGGAGGAGATTTGGGGGTGATTGAAATGTTTGAAAACTGGATTGCGGTTACAGTTGTCCAACGCTCTGCATTTACATATAATCA
Source organism: Tursiops truncatus (assembly GCF_011762595.2). NCBI lineage: Eukaryota > Metazoa > Chordata > Mammalia > Artiodactyla > Delphinidae > Tursiops > Tursiops truncatus. Next base: position 10,912,141 of record NC_047041.1, read on the forward strand.
TTAAACTGTACAGTTACAGTGGGCGGATTCTGTGGTGTGCAAATGACACCTGAATAGAGCTGTAAAAATGGTTGACACTGGTGCTTTGTTACCTTCGTATTTTTATTATAGTGGTGGTACACTTTCAAAAACCTTTCCCAGGTCATATGTTTTAAAAGTCTTTAATCACAGCATCTAGATTTTAAGTTGGTTTCTTTCCTTTTCTATGAACCCCTGAGACCCTTCACCTTCATACCAGTGGAGACATATTCAGACTGTAAAAACTTTTTTCTCCTTCAAACTAATTAAGCTCTGATGACATCAGCTGTATTTTCAGTGCACCTGATTAAGGCCATGATACTAATTAAATTCTTGAATGATTAAAAATGCAAATTACCAGACTGGGTTGAGCAACAGGCCTTGCTTCTGGGCTCCAAGACAGTAGGGGACAACAGGCTTCATCTCAGGTGATGGAGCTCTCACGTCTAACTTGAGTTGAATGAGGCAGTATTAACTGTGAATGACTAAGATTTACCTACTTTTTATGGGTCAATATTTCATTTATAGACGCAACGTATTTCTAGGTGGCTCATACCTTTGTGAGTACATTGAGAAGTGCTGTATTGGGATGGAAGGAACCCCCAGCTTTGGAGTTAGAACTGAGTTCAAATGCTGCCTGTCACTTACCAGTGGTGTGATCTTTGGCTAATTATTTAACTTCTCTGAGCGTGTATATCTTTATAACAGGGAATCTGATTATCTAGCTTGAAGAACTTGGGGGCTAATTAAATGAGATCACTTATGTCACTGTGCCTAGCATATAGGGAGCATTTAATAAGTGGGACCATGGGGTAGCTTAGATAATAAGCTCTTGGTTCATTCAACAAATATTAACTGAGTGCCTACCATTCATTTACTCTTTCAATTTATTATTTTATTATTATTTTTTATTTGGCTGCGTCGGGTCTTAGTTGTGGCACGTGGGATCTTCATTGTGGCACACGGGCTTCTCTAGTTGTGGTGCGTGGGCTCCAGAGCACGTGGGCTCAGTAGTTGCAGTGCACAGGTTCAGTAGTTGTGGCACACGGACTTAGTTGCCCTGCTTCATGTGGGATCTTAGTTCCCTGACCAGGGATCGAACCTGCATCCCCTGCATTGGAAGGTGGATTCTTAACCACTGAACCACCAGGGAAGTCCCTATTCCTTCAATTTAGAAAATATTTATTGAACACCTGCTATCTTTCTGGTAGTATTCTTAGTGTTCAGGATCCATAGATGAATTTAAAAAGACAAACTCACACCATAGCAAAGCCTACTTAGAAAATATCTATAAACATAATAAATAATTAAATTCTATGATATGTTGCAAAGTGCTATGTCCTATGGCAAAAAACAGAGTAGGATGGGGGGGGACCTAGAGTGATGGGGCTGAGGGAAAGGATGGATTGCAATTTAGGGTGATGAGGGAAGAGCTCAGTGAGTAGGTAGAAAATGAGCAAAGCCTTGGAGGAGGTGTGGGAGCTGGGCATCACCCAGCAGCTCTAGGGAAGAGCCTTGCAGGCTGAGTAAACAGCCAGTATGTAGGGCCCCAAGTGTCATGTTCCAGACACCTTCAAGGAGTACTGGGAGGCCAGTTACCATGCCAGATGCTAGATACACATGGTAACCCAGTGGTCAGAAGTGAGTTCAAACTCTGTCTCTGTCACTTGCTAGTTTGGTAATCTTTGGCTAATCTTTTAATTTCCTTGAGCTTGTATCGGTTCATCTATAAAATGAGATTTGAATACCTGTTTCAGAGGATTATCTGTCCCAACGGATTGGAACAGTCATTTACCCCCATCATCTCTGAAGCTACAGTTTGTAAATCGCGCTTCAGCAGAACGGGAACTATGGTTTTATTTGTGTCTGGTTCGGATCCACTTAGTTACGTATAGCATCCTGACACGGAGCCTATTCCAGTACTTTGGCGTGGTTGGTGGGGCAGCTAGGTGATGAGACCGGCTGAAATAGAAGGACCATTCTGAGATGTAAAAAGGAATGAGAGAGAGAGCATTAATTTATTCATTCAACCAATAGAGAATTGAGCTTCCGCTATGTTCCGGGCACTTACTGCTTGGAGAAGAACAGTGTGGAGTGTGGTAAAGCGTTTTAAATACTGAGGATAATACATTTTATACGTATGTAAATGTGTGCCTGTGTGTGCATGTACCTGTGCAGTTTTTCTCAGAATCAACCATGTGCCAAAGGTGACTCAGACTTTGATGGAACCTTTATCAGGGACTTGCGGTGAGTGAACTGTGGGTTGGGGGTTGAGAGAACAAGGAAAGGACATGGGAGCTCCTTCAACTTCGATGCTGGCCTTCTCAGATGTTTCTGTCCTTCTCTCTCGCTGGCTGTGAACTGTGTCCTGGAAAGAACACCGGATTGAGTCAGAAGACCTTGGCTCCACAATCAGCCCTTCAGGTTTTAGCTGTGTGATTTGGGCTTGTCATGTGACTCCTCTGAGCTTTATTTTTCTCATTTATGTAATGGAAATAAAACTTCTCCGTCACCTGCCACCCAAACGTCAAAGGTCAAATGAGGAAATGCATTTGAAATCATTAGATAAACTATAAAACTGAACATGAGTTGAAGGAGGTGCAGGTCATTGTTGGAGAAGGAGGCTGATAGGACATGGGGATGGGCAGTTATCTGTTGTAGGAAAGAATGGTTTTGGCATTTCTCCAAAGAGTAGACATTTGGTGCTAATTTATGCACATTAGTTAATTCTGCTTTGCTGGGGGGCTCAGATGGGACTCCCTGATGGATGTACCATCCATGAAAGAATCATGAAAGCCACATGGCTCAAAACTGTGATCCTTTCGGGGATGGAACTAGAGAGACAGGCTCTTGAGAGGCACAGGCTTGGCTGACAATTTCAAAATCGTTTGCTCAGTGAAACCCTGCTGAACCCTGGGCAGTGGGATGAGTAGAGAAAACGCTTTTGTCCTAAAAACTGTTAGGTTCATTTTCCACCCCGCTCCCCAGTTGTCTAGGTTTTATGTTCCAGGCATGTAGGGATACAGTCACCCAGTGGTAACTGGTGATGCTGGGCCCTTCTTTCCAAGCTCTGAAACCATCTGGGCTGGCTGAGAGTGAGAAGGGAAAAGGCAGCATACTTTTCAGGAGGAGGAAAACACTCTCAAGAGTCAAACTTGAGGCAAGTTCTTGGAGCAAAGAGAATTGTTGAGGGGGAAGGCAGCCAGAGGCTCTGTAAAAGCATGTGTCTGGTTCTAGCATAAATTGAGGATGGGCAAGAAGGAATCACTGAATCTTAAGAATTGTTGAACCTCATCATGGGCGAGACTCAGGTGAACCACAGATGCCCTTGTATCTCTGTTTATGTGTTGGTCTCACTGTCCACACAGTAAGCTCCCAACTAGGACCGAGTTTTTTGCATTTTTTTCTCTCTTGTCATTTCACAGTTGCTCCCGATACATGGTGGAGTGGGATGGTTCACTGGCCCTTTCCACACACCAAGGCTGGCTAAGGAAGGAGGGCAACCCCTGAGTCTTCTGTGGGGAACTTACCTCAGTGTTTCATAATCCTTAATACTTGGGGAAGATTCTGATTTGGTTAAAAGATAAAAATACTTCTCTTCTTCAGTACCTGTTCATTTTCACTATGCTTGTAGCACTAACAGTGGGCTGGAAATGGACCAGAATGATCTCATTTCTAAGGCAGAGCTTCCCAGGGGCGCTGTGACAGGCTTGGGGTGGCTGGGATAGTTTACATGGCATTTATCCGAGATATGGATGGTTGAAAGTTTCTTATAGTGGGAAAGTATATAAAAGCAGTTTTGATAACTATTTAGAAATTTTTAATTCTATTTGAACATTCATTGTATGGCTTCATCTGTAAACTTGCTGACGTCCGTAACGACTATTTGGGTATCTAAAACTCTATGAATGCCCCCACCCTCGCTCCCCACCCCCCCCCCCACACACACACACCAGAGTGTCCTGGGAAGCTACATGCAATTCACTTTCCCCGGATCATCCTGTTAAAATGTCCGGGTATTAGTTTGATTATTTTTTAGTCATGATTTTTTCATCAGTGATGTTCTTTGCTTTGCCTGCCTTATAAAGTGTTAGATTATTTTCCTGATTTCATTTTCTCTAATATTTTATATTTTGTCTAATAATATAAAAGGCATATGTGATTTTAATCATTACTTTTTTTTTTTTTTTCGGCTGTGCCGTGTGGCTTGTGGGATCTCAGTTCCCCAACCAAGGATCGAAGCCAGGCCACGGCAGTGAAAATGCAGCGTCCTAACCACTTGACTGCCAGGGAATTCCCTAATCATTACATTTTAAAAGCAGATATTAGATGTTTCTAAATAGAAAATGATTTATTTTACTGGGAGAGTTTATACAAAGTCCGTATTTAGTATCTTCCGTAACATTTACTAATTTAAAAAGTAAGTAATGAAATTTAATTAATTTTATTACTAAGTCTCAAATAGAATCTCCCAGATTTTTTCCAAGGTATCCCAGTTATGCAATTGTTGTAGCTTCCTGTGTGTGATGATATAAAAAAAGTTAGGGCAACATTGCCATAAATTACTCTTGTTGCGAATTTTCACGCTGGGAGTTGGGGTGTAAGTGGAAAGAATGTTAATCTTGGTGGAAAGGATTTGTTAGAGAAATCCAAGATGTTGCTATTTTCGCTTTTAAAGTTCCATTTGCTAAAATAGTGAAATAAGGAGGGCATGTGGAGCTTGAAGACATTTCACAATGCTGGACACTGTCTGTTGGGGTTGGCTGTGTTTCTGCAGGTTCATACCTTGCCAGCTGCATCTCCCTTGCTTCTTCCAGGACAGAATGGGTTGAAAGAGCCAGCAGGAACTGACAAGGTAAATGTCACTACATCCAGCTGTGGCCATACTTTGAAATTCAACATGGACTTAACAGATTTCAAAGTGTCGTAGAATTCATACAGTTCCTGAAACCACATTTAAATGAAAAGCAAGCAATAACCCTCCTATTTCAAAACATCTGAGCAAGTGTTTTTATATTGAACAAAACACTTAAACTTCATTTCTATTGAATGAATACACCCAGTACGGGAGAAAAAAACACCAAATGGGTCTGAAGTTGACCTTAGATTACTCATCCAATATTCTGGAGGGGTGTGCAAGGGGTACCCCCTTTCTTCTGGAGGGCTGGCTGGGGGGAGAGGTCAATGCTGAGACAGAGCATCTGCAGCTTTGAATGCGTCTCCCACCCCTCGCCGCAGGGGGATGGGGAGGGGGAACAGGCGTGAACTCAGGGGTCTCAGGGTGAGGCTACCGTACTTAGCAAATAAAAATACAACAACACATGGAATTTCAGGGATATATTTATACTAAAAATTATTTGTTGTTTACCTGAAATTCAGTTTAAATTGGGCATTCTGTTTTCATCTGGCAACCCTACTTAGAAAGAGTTGGGGGGAGAGGGATGTGGGAAAACACGAAGAAGCAGAAGAACAGGAATCTACAATAGCGAATTTTATAGCAGGAAGATGGTGACAGCAGCATCATTCCTATATCATGTACTTGGAATGAGATTTGCACAGGATTTCTAAGGACACACAGGGCAAGGTGCTGGTCAGGAAGGGCTTCAGACGGGATCACTACTGATTCTTGAAGAAGATGAAAAATTACCCACAAAAGGAAGATGGTGGGAGGTGAGGAAGGACATTCCAGGCAGAACGAAGCAAGTCCATGGCACGGAGGATGAAACGACTACAGTATCTGAGTCCATGAAGCCTTTCTGGTCCCACCCAGAGGAATTCCTCCTCCCTTCCTCTCTGCTCTCCTGGCCCTCTGATGGAGCCTAATCGCTGAGCTCTTACACTTTCTGCTATTGAGACGTCTGTGATGTGGGCCCACCAAGTTACAGGTGGTAGGTTATAGAACAGACTCATTTACTGTCCTAGTTGAGCAGTAAACCCAGCAGCGAACTGAGTTGAACAGACCCTGCTTTTTGCAGAAGATTGAGAACAAATACGTCAAATGTTTTTTCTCAAGCAATGCAACATGCTGCATATATGTACATGTACTTAAGTAAACACAGAGAATTGATTTATAAAACGTCAGACCTTAGGTATCTAGGATTGCTTCCCCACAAGAGAATTGGCAACGTGAAAGTAAACGAAATGGAAAAAAAAGTAAAATTCCTTGCATTCCCTCAAATTTATCCCCAAGCCAACCTACGCTGCTTCAGTATATGAGGTAAATTCTCCATTGCGCATCTCATCAGTCTACTGCTTTGGAATGTTCTCTCTCAGAAGAGACAGATTGTCCTATATCCTGTGTGTGGCACTTTTACCCCCCTGCTTAGAATTCCCCAATTGACGTTCTTCAAGTTACCGTGCTGTGTAAATAAATAAGTAGGACCGTGCTTTCTGCCCTCTGGGGCACAGAAGCCGAGAAGCCTTGGGTGTCTGTGGGAGGGGAACTTTCTGGCCGTCCTATTCCCATAATGGTATGATCTGGAGGCAGATTACCCAGAGATAAGAACATTGAGAAGGTGGCTTCGTCTAGTAGCTTTAAGATGGAGATATAATCCCTTTTTGTGTGTATGTTTGAAAATGTCGCTTTCCGGAACTTTACCAACCAGATTAAGTGCTTTTGTTGTCGTCGTTTGTTTTCATTTTGTTGTTGTTAGGGGGAAGGTTATTTGGAGAATTATACTTTGCCCATCAGCCGTCTAAGGGTTCAGAGTGGTTTGAGCCTTTCAGCTCTAGGAGTGTTTACCTTGCTCCTGAAGTTAATATTGTATGCTGTTTTTCCTTTTCTTTGCACATGTCCTAAAGATGCTGACCATGCAAGGATTTTACTCAGACCTCTTCCGACCTATCTTAGCCGACTCTTCAGCGCTCCCTGGGCAGAGGTTGAAGTTCAGGCACAAATCTTGCTTTGACTTTTTTCTTAGTAGATAGAAGCAGTGGTCACGATGCCATCTACATTACCTGAGAAATGCCCGTATCTGGCTGTATGTTCCATGGGGACAGTCTGCTGTTTTTGGCACCATGTGGAGAGCCTGGTCCCCTTTGCCTTTCTCAGCCCTAGCGCCTCTCTTTGGGGTAGAATTAATCCCATGCTTTCTTTGGGCCCCACCAAGGGTTGGTTTCTGCTCTCCTGCGCCACCTGCTGTCACCTGCTCCAACCGCAGCCTTCCCAGGCTCCAGCCCCAGGCTCCCCGCAGGAGCCCATGCCAAAACCTCAGCCCAAGCAGATGTTACTTAGGCTGCCAGGTTTCTGTCCTGGTCTTATCTGTGCTGCCTCCACTGGCTCACCCGATCAGAATCCCAAATGTCCCCAGATGACTTGCCTCAAGTCACGCAGACCCTGAGCTCCTTGGCCAGAAGAAGGGAGGCTGCCAGTGCAGGGGTTGGTGATCAGGGGCTCGTGCCAGCTTCCTGAATATGTGGTCAGTGGAGGCCAGCCTCCTCCCAGCAGTGAAAATGCAAATAGATTTCTGTCACAATGTCAACACACCCAGGCAAGGCACTGATCCTTTCATGGGCTCATCAACGTGTCCCCAGTGTGTTCCCTGACTGGGCCACTAGTTTTCTCCCAAGTTGCGCAGAAACTGGAAACTTTGTTTTTTTAGCAGTCTGGACTTTCTTACATTCTCACAAAACTTGGTGATTCTAATCAGGGCACCACAAAGAAAGTGGAGTGCTGCTTGTTAATAGGTTAAGTACCCCCGTTTATTCCCTATTCTAGGTTAGGCATCTCTCGATGGCCGGGACTTCAGCATGTGTTTATTCTCTCACACACAGTCTGGCACACAGTAGGTGCCTCCCAGAAGCTTGTTGAAATGCACAGATTCTCTCTGGCCAAAATCCTTCTGGAAAGTCCTCTTCTATTTGTCTATTAAAAGTAAAAGCTGTCAGATCTGAGATTCTGATTGTTTGTTCCTGATTTAAGCCTGAAAGAAAGTAAGTCTGACTTGGTAGAAAGAAATGATGAGGGATAGCAGTGATTGCTTCTGCTGCTCTCATAAGAATGAGGATGGTCACCAGCTGAGGTTAGAATAAGTAGCAACATATGTGTGCAGGGGCGAGTTGGGTTAGCTACGAGATAGAACTTCCTGAGAGCAAAGGTTACAGGATACTCTTATAAATTACAAGTGGGGGTTTATGCCAGCAACACACCCATTTAGTTCAGTAAACATTTATTAAGCTCCTCCGTCGTGCCAACACTGTGCTGGAAGCTTGATAAGATACAGTGCCCGACCACAGAGAAGACTGAGACACACAAACAGACAATTTCAAGTCATTTCCTAAGTGCCACGAGAGAGAGGTGTGCCTGGGGCGTTGTGGGAGCATGATGAAGGGGCACTGATTTGAGCTGTGTCGTCAGAGAAGGCTTCCTGGAGGAGGTGGTACGTGTACCGAGTTTTACCACGGGATGGGAGGTATCTCAGTGAACAAATGCAGTCAGTGCATTCCAGGAAAGCTGGACAACTGGATTAATTGATGTAGAAACATTTTAGATGATAGAAAGTCCCTTCAGTCCCACTGAGTTGAGTCATCTGCAAAATGACATTGTGCCATAGGAAATGTCTTAGAAACCTGGTGACAAGAAGGGGCTCAGTTTTCTGTTCCACGTTTAATCTGTCAGACATTATTAAGATAGCCTTCTGTAATTTTAGGAGGAAAAAGGTAAAGGAGGGAATCTTCTTTTCTTCATGGATCATGGTCCTTTCAGCAGCCTCTCTGCTCCAAACTTGTGAGCACTGCAGAGCTGGCATGGCCTTGATGCATCGGACTTGACATGTTTGGGGGCTGCCGGCAGAGCCATGCTGATGGGAGCCCCAGACCAGGCATTCTCCATGCGTTCCAGGAGAGAATAAACACACTGCTGCCTAGAAACTCTCTCAACAGCTTCTCTTTGAATTCCAGCAGATCATTTTACCAGGCCCCATTGTACAGGTGGGAAAACTGAGGCTGAAGGACACGAAGCCACTTCCTAGGTCCTGGGGAGTAACGGGTGGCTGCTGTGTATTAATTTAGCTTCTTGTTTGTCACTTCAGTGCCTCAGCTAGTACCTCCCCAGGGTGGGAACCTCTGAGAGGCATTTTTCCCAGAAAGAAGTGCTTTTGAAATGGCAAGCCAGTTAGTAATGGCCCGTTTCCACTGGATACCCGGCGTATTGGGCTGGCGTGGTGGGGTTGGGGGTTCCCCGCCTCCTCCAGCGAGGTCATTCAGCCCCAGCCACGGCAGCTGGTGTCTCCAGGCCCTGGACCACCACCGGAGAAAGGCATCCGAGGAAGGATAAAGAGTGCAGTCCCGGCTGCGGGCCTGAGCCCTCCATGCCCATTTGCCCGAGGCGGCCCTGGCCGGGTCGGTGCCAGGCACTGTGCTGCTTCTCCACCCCCTTCCCGGGCCCCTCTGCTCATCTGCTTGCTCTCAGCGCTCCAGCCATCCTGAATGGGTCTTTGTGTGCGCCCCAGGAGCTGGCTCGGAAGAGCCCTGATAGAAATGCTGGACAGAGATATCTCCTCTGGATCCAGGCGCCGCTCGGCGCGGTGCCCATCTTGTGGAAGGCAGGTCTTTATTGTGCCGCCGGCTTGTTGCATATCTGGGAGCGAGCTGGGGCCTGGGTGAATGGAAGAATGTTCTGCACCCTGCACAGTGGGGTCATCACCAGGGCCAGGGGGATGGCAGTGTCTTGGTCACTTCCCGGAGCTCTCTTTCCCACTCTTTCTCTTTGCTACTTTGCCCCCAGAGGTGACTCTACTCATATTAATACCAAGAGGTGCAATTAAATGGTCACTCCTTATGTGCCAGGCATTGTGTTAAGGGTTTTATCCCTTTGAATTAAATCTTCCCAACAATCCTATGAGATATGCTCCCATTATTATCCCCATTTTACAGGTGAAGAAACCAAGGTGGGGAATATTAAGGAACTTTCTCCGGTAATTCTGAACACAGGTTGGATGGGTCTCTGCTCTTGCCTCCTCCTTCTAGCCTTCAGGGGGTCTCTCACCAGACATGGAAGTCCTAAGCCCCCTTTACACTTGGCCCCCTGAGAAATCACCAGCTCTAGGGTGCTGGCCGCCTCGGGAAACCCAAAAGGAGGCAAAGCCTGGTTCTGGCAAAATGCAGAGAGCCTTCTGGCCTTCTGAAGTCCCATCTTGTTTATACTGTCAGCCCTTTGTGCTTTTTTAAAAAAAACAAGAGTGACATTTTATTTTATAAGATAGAAGAAACTATGGATGTAGAAGGAAAACGTTGGGGTACAACTCCATATTGAAAATTTTGCTGAAGAGCCCTACCTTCACCCCCAGGAAATAGAAAGGTTTTGTGAGGCAAACACCACCCGAGGGCTAGAGCCCAGGATTCACCTTCGCGGTCACCCCCTGCTCTGGCCTAGCGTCCCGCTGTAATGAGAGGATAGAGGTTAATTCCCAGTAGCCGACTCTTCAGCGCTCTCTGGGCAGAGGTTGAAGTTCAGGCACGAATCTTGCTTTGGCTTTTTTCTTAGTAGATAGAAGCAGTGGTCACGATGGCATCTACATTCACACACATGTGGCAGGGCTGTCTAGCTTGAGAGGTGTGGTCCAGAGCTTTCTTATGGAGCCAAGCTCAATGGCCCTTTTCAGGGACAGACATTTTAACCATGGATTTGAGAACAGCCCCGTTAGCTGAGCCAAGTGGCCAGCTGGGTAGGGCTGTGAGTATTTCTCTGTTGGCAAAGAGGCTAGAGCAGTCTATGGTCAAACAAACAAACAAACAAAAATAGCAAGAGAAATGCAGGTTAGATCTTAAGAAGAACTTCCCAGCTGTGCATCACGGTGCACTGACAGGCAAAATAAGTTGTCCTTCAGAGTCTGTTCGTATTTGCTTGTTTCTTTTCTTCATTTTCTCCTTTTTTTTTTTCTTTTTAAAAGAAAAGTGAGCTCTTCACCTTTCTAGGCTGTTATCGTTGTAGTCTGTGTTACTTCTGGGGAAAGGGGAATGACTGTTATAGGCCTTATGTAGAGGGAGATTATGTCCATCTTTTACACATGACAAGAAACCTTGCAGAATTGGAATCCTCAGATTTGTGTGTGATGTGGTGTGTCTTCCCCTCTCCCCCACTCCTAGCTGCTCTTGCATTCAGCCCCAGAAATAGCAATGCTGTAAAGATGGTCAAAGTGACTGAGTACTTTTTCTATGTGTTATTCTCCAAGTTGCTTTCTACAGTCTCTATGTATTACTCTGATTAATACCCAAGGATCTTTACCCAAGTATGTTTCTCCATTAAACCATTCCTAGCATCATGGGGTATTATGACCGTCTAATTGTGATGATCATGTTTTGAGTAACTGAAACATAAGCACAAAAGAGAAATCCCCAATCAAAGTTAAAGGCTTAGTCAAGAGGCTTAATCTGTGGATGATTAAGGTCCTGAGATGCAGGGAATCGAACAAAGAAGAGTCACAAACACCCATCGGCTCCCCTTCTCCACTCAAGCTGCAGTCGTTCTTTGGTGTTTTTCTTAGGAGTCACTTGTTCCTTTTTTACTTTCTTAATCTCATTTCTGAGAGTGGAACTCACTATTAAAAGAAATAATAGTTAGGGCTTCCCTGATGGCGCAGTGGTTGAGAGTACGCCTGCCGATGCAGGGGACGCGGGTTCGTGCCCCAGTCTGGGAAGATCCCACATGCCGCGGAGTGGCTGGGCCCGTGAGCCATGGCCGCTGAGCCTGCGCGTCCGGAACCTGTGCTCCACAGCGGGAGAGGCCACAACAGTGAGAGGCCCGAGTACCGCAAAAAAAAAAAAAAAAAAAAAAGAAGAAGTAATAGTTAAAGATAGCAGAATTCAAGAGCCTGAGGGATAAGTCAGGGTGGACACAGGAAAAGGACTTTTTGATTGGGACAAGGGGGATGTATTGGAGAGAAACCCACTGGGACGGGACAAGTGAAATTCACTTCCAGTACATGGGCTACTGAAGTTTGAGCAACTTTCTGCGTCTCAGTCCTTTATTCATAGGATAACATGTGAGTCCCTGGACAATTTCCTCTTTGTGAATAAAGCTATCAGTTTATTCATTGGATTTTGGTCGATAAGCAATGCAGAATCACCACGTTTGGACTGTGAACAGCAGGCAGCAGAGTATCACCACGAGTGTTTGAACAGAAGAGTGACGTGATCGGGGAGGCATGCGTCAGGAAGACTCAACCGAGAGTCACGTGTAAAATGGATTACAGTGGTATCGGGAAACTAAATGGGAAGATAGAGCGAAAGCCCAGTGGAGGAAAAAAAATGAGAACTTCACCAAGGATGATTGCCGCAGGGATCAAAGAAGAGGACTAATTCAAGAAATGCAGTGGAGAAAGAATGGACAGAGCTTGGCAACTAAGTGGCCATGAAGGAGGGGCATGAGAGGGAGGAATTCACAATGACACAGTCGCTGTGAGATTTCCCCAGAGAGCAGTTGGGCATTTGTCCAGGGGCCAGTGGGAGTAACTGAACTTTCTGCACTTTTCTTGCTGAGAATCAAGGAGGGAGCAGCAGTGGCCTATTCACTGTGTAAACTTACCCCTATAACCTATCATTATGGGTAGACTATGGCCTTGACATAGAGTGAGTGGGATCATATGATCCCATTGCCACCGCTGTGGCCCCGCTCTTAATGGTGATGATCTCTAACCCTCAGATTACTGTGAGTTAGTGGGGCTCTCTGCACACAGAAGCAGGGAGAATTCCCCAAAGAATTGAGAGGGAAGAATTTAACAGAAAGTCATGCAGAGTGAAGTAGGTCAGAAACAAAAACAAATATCGTAAAATAACACACGTATGTGGAACCTAGAAAAATGGTACAGATGAACGTATTTGCGGGGCAGGAATAGAGATGGCAGACGTAGGGAACGGACGTGTGGTCACGGGGTGGTGGTGAATTGGGAGATTGGGACTGACGTATGTGCACTGCCATGTGTAAAACAGATAGCTGGTGGGGACTGCTGTATACTGCAGGGAGCTCAGCTCGCTCTGTGATGACCTAGCTGGATGGGATGGGGGGTGGGTGGGAAGGAGGTCTCAGAGGGAGGGAATATACGTATACATAGAGCTAATTCACTTCGTTGTACAACAGAAACTAACACAACATTGTGAAGCAACTATACCCCAATTAACAAAATATATCTATTAAAAAAAGCCCCGTGGCGATATCCTGCATGACCTGTTTTCATATTATTGGGTGACGTTCAGTGTTCTAAATTACTTTGCACCCACACTCTTCTTGTCACCATTTTCCAGTTCATAATTCCAAGGCTCTGATACCAGATTTCCTTGGCGTTAAGAGTGAAATGGGAAAGGAGTGGCAACTGAGTTCTGTGTTCATTGCTGTCGTGCCGTCTGAAGACAGCAGGCCCTGGGAAGTGTAGTGAAGATGGCATCTTATTGGCCTTCAAGATGAAAGAGTTCAGTAGGGGACCACTGGGCTTGTCTCACTGGCATCTCCCTGTGGGCCTCTCAGATAACCTGGCAGCACATTCTTTTACCCTGACTCCAGGACAAGAAAGAATATTCTTTCAATAAGCAAAGCCCAGATGACTAAAAGCTCTTTCTTTAAAAGAAAGGCCCAGGGGGTTTCCTCTTATGATCCAGGTTGGTCTCTGGCCAAGGACCTATGAAATCCCCTGAAGATGAGCATCTCTGGAGGGTCCAGCTGAATTCTTAATAAAGTGCAAGAAATTTGACTCTTCTCACAACCTCACTTGGTTTCCCACATTGAGGCTGCTTTTAGCCTAAGCTATCCTTTTTTTTCTTGGTTGGAAATGCCAGTATCTTCTCTTCATCAGTTGATATAGGAAAACTAATCATCCCTGTTGTTAGGTCAGGCAAACCTCAGTTTGTAAATTTTCCTCCAAAGCATGGAGATGGGGTTACTTCTTCTTATTTTTAATTTTAATTTTTTGGCTGCGTTGGGTCTTCATTGCTGCGCGTTGGCTTTCTCTAGTTGCGGTGAGCAGGGGCTACTCTTCGTTGCGGTGCACGGGCTTTTCGTTGCGGTGGCTTCTCTTGTTGCAGAGCATGGGCTCTAGGTGTGCAGGCTTCAATAGTTGTGGTGCGTGGGCTCAGTAATTGTGGCTCACGGGCTCTAGAGCGCAGGCTCAGTAGTTGTGGTGCACGGGCTTCAGTAGTTGTGGCTCGCGGGCTCTAGAGCACAGACTCGGTAGTTGTGGTACACGGGCTTAGTTACTCCTCAGCATGTGGGATCTTCCCGGACCAGGGCTTGAACCCGTGTCTCCTGCATTGGCAGGTGGATTCTTAACCACTGCACCACCAGGGAAGCCCAAGATGGGGTTACTTCTGATTGCCAGGTCCCCACAGTGGCTGGAAACTGCTGGAGAGCTTCTGGGTCAGACGGTGCAGTGGGCTGTTGGATGAGCCCCTTCCTAGGAGGGTTCTCAGTATCAACCCTCTTGCTCTAATGCCAGGCTTTTTGATAAAGTCACTGAAGCCGGCTTAGGTCCCTAGAATGTATTTACCCATCTGCAAATGAGATTGCCCTGATTTCCGTCTTCTAAAAATGGCAGGTTTGACCCCACAACCCTTTAGTTTCCATCTGAGTAGGAAAGCTCAGTACTGAATGACTGCTCTAGGTGTTTCTGGATACATGTGGGTCATCTTGCCGTGTGAGAATGTGTTCAAATTTTACTTTGCAAGAGCCCCTGTTTCCCCCACCTGAAGAATACCCTCAGACTCGGAGCATGAACCTGCAACTCTGTCGCCCTAGCCATGCACTGATGCCAAGAAATGAGGAAGTACTTCTGTGATCATTTTCTTGTTGTTTTTGCAAAAGGCCGTTTGGCTAATCTTGCAGGCACTTCTCAGAGGCAGTCAGTTCTCAGTGATCTGCACATGGATGACGTGCCTTGTGAATTGTTCACAGATAATTGTTAATTCCATAGTGGCTGTTTGACGGCCACTGCTCGACAGGCTCCCATGAAGATAGTTCTCAAGGTTTTCCCCTCAGCTAGGGACACCTGGGAAACATGACCACGTTCTCACGTTCGCATGATAGAAAATAAACGGGGAGGTAAACTGATTGAAGAATCATCATATAACAGTTTCCCCCACAAAACGTTGGAGTAATCCTTTATGGAATTGGATTATTTCTACCCAAACATCCCTCCATGATTATTAAAAAAAAAAAAAAAAATCAAGCCGTCTATAGACTGACTCCATCTTCTTCCCAAAGCCACAACTTACAAGAATGTAATTACAGTATTGAACCCTGAACTGAGTGGAAGTTCAGGAATGAGAGAGGGTATTGACACACATAAATTCTTCTGCCAACTTGGGATCCCATGGGGCTTGCACTAAAAGCTTCCCTAGCCCTTTCTCAAGACAGTCTTCAAGGGAGCTGACTCCGAGCCGTCTTATCCATCATCTAAAATGGAATGAAACCCAATCGAGCAATATAAAACCAAAGCAAAAATCAGTTGTGCTCCATCCTCTCTTGGGTCAGAGCCTCCCATGCCTCCGCCACCTTAAAAGTGGAGCGTGCATTTTCCGTGTGCAGAGACTGCACGAAGTGGGCCCCCTGCTCTTTTCAGGGAGGGAATGTAAGCAGATCCCCAAAGAAACCACTTGGCTCAGCGATTTGAGGGCTTGTTGTTATTGGCCTGGCCTAAAAGAATTCAGCGAGCTGCACCTTTGCCAAGGAAAATGCAAAAGCTTCCCCAAAACAGTCGTTGAGGGTCATGGGCTCATCTGTGAACCCAAGTAGGAAAGCAAGGCAGACAGAAAATTCAGGAAATTGGAGAGGCTCCTTAGAGATGGTTTTCTCACTTGGCCATGGGCGGAGGCCAAATGAGCCGAAGAGGTCACGCCAGGCAGGGTGAGTGGGGTCCAGAGGGGAAGGAGCTCAGGCAGAAGGCTGCCTCCTTCCATCATGAGCTCCTGATGTCCTTGAGGAGTGGAGTCAGTTTCTTACCCAGTCTGGCTCTGCGCCAGTCCCCGGCAGTCCTCTGCTGGGCTCGGCATCTGCCCCCTTGCTCTGGACCCTGAGAAGTTGTCGGGCAACGCTGTCTGCCAGTCTCAGGCCGGGAAGAAACTTGCCATGGCCTGACTCCTGCTTCTCTTGGCTTCTCACATCTCTTTTTTGTTAAAAATGTGAAAATCACGAACCCTATTTTTGTACGTCATCTTTCTCTGAAGCACCCTATAATTCTTCGCAGCAGTTTTACATTTGGCTCTACCCGCCCCCCTATTTGTGACCTCCATGTCGATAGGCCTGGTGATCCCAACTGTACAGCTCGTGCTGACCGTGGTCCCCAGCTGTAGTAGTTCCTAAATCAACGATTGTTAATTGACTGATAGTAATTAAGATTACTGCGGGACATTCTTGAGCATGACTTTTTACTAACACTTGGATTTCTATTTCTATCACATGTCTGGGCATATAGGAGGTGTTCAGTCAACCCTTGACGGATCCACATTTTTCTGGTGGATTAACAATCCTTTGCAGCCAGGAAGAGACTAAGTCTTATGATGAATCTAGCTTCGTCTCTGCTTCTTTCCACTCCGGAGATCTTTCCGGGCTTTGTCTCTTGCATCCCCCTAAACATTTACCCTTATCCCCACCTCTCACCATCTCTTGAGACCCCACGATGGTTTTGGAAACATCCCAAGTATCTTGGACCTCGCCTGAGGCTCTCTCCTCACTTCTCCCTACCTCTCAATTCCCTCACTGATCTCGTGTTTCTCCCTTTTCCTCCACCCCTAAAACTCTATGTCTTTTCCCTCCTCCACTGAAGCCCTCCATCCTCTCTACTCAATCAGAGGTCAATTCTTTAATGCCCCGCTTTTCTTGTCTGCCATGCCCACCAGCTCTGCACTCATTTTTATAACTCTGCCCCAGTCCCCATCATACAAGCAAGTGAAATACATACCACGTACCAGCATCCCTCAAAGCCCCATACCTTGCTTTCCTCCTTATTAGCAACCTTCACCATTTTAATTTCTCCTGCCCCTATTCTATCTTCCCACCCGGCCCTGGAAGGCTTGCACATATACGCAAAAGATAGCCTGACGAGCAGCAGTGTCACCTATGCTTTTTACCAGTACCGTGTGTTATTAAGTAGTGGCCACTCACGCTGGAGGTGGTATTTTATTTTATTTTATTTTTTCACTTTTTCATTGAAGTACAGTTGATTTACAATGTGATATACAATGTGTTAGCTTCAGGTGTACAGCACGGTGATTCATTTATACATATCTATCTATCTTTCTATCTATTTATTCTTGTTCAGATTCTTTTCCCTTATAGGTTATTACAAAATATTGACTTCCTTGTGCTATACAGCAAGTCCTTGTTGGTTATCTATTTTGTATATAGTAATGTGTGTATATGTTAATCCCAAACTCTTAATTTATCCCTCCCCCACTTCTCCTTTGGTAACCAGAAGCTTATTTTCTGTCTGTGGGTCTATTTCTATTTTGTAAATAAGTTTATTTGCTTTGGAGGTGGTGTTTTACAAATTTACTGTAGTCTGACTTTTTATAATCCTTATTAATATTAGGCTCTGTCTTTATACTCTGATACAGTGCCTATTAAAGGTACCATTTTTCTTTGCCTTTGTTTCCATGTCTTGCTGATGCATTTTACATGTGTATATTTTTGCCAATTTCCCCATTGGAATGGCCAACAATGAAATTAGCTTTGGAGGCAGCATTCAAACAGAGATCAGGCAACACTCGAACAGGGAAGATAAGGAAGGAATTCAGACATGAGGGGTGGGGGTCTTTGACCAGTTGGCTTCTAAACATCTCTTTTAAACCCTCAGATTCTCCTTAAACTGATGAGAGGGTGGGAGTGTGGCCTTCTCCTTTGTGTTTTCCACTATTCTAAAGGGTGTTTGCTTCACCTAGGAGGTCCTTAAATATTGGAATTCCTGAGACAGTAAAATAAATAATTCTGTTCAAGAGAAACAGAGGAAAAGGCGTAAGCACATTTTGCATTTAGGTGGTCATTGACTATATTAGGACATGTGATCCCTAAATGGGAGTTATATGCTCTGTGTGAGGATTTCCTGCATTTCTCTTGTCCACTTTCTCCGCTTGGAACTCAGGTTGTTCAGAGACCCCAACACGCTTAGAGCTAAAGGGATTCCCAAGGGTTATTTCAGTCCAGAAGGTCTTCCTGCCTGGGCCCGTCCTTTGACCAAAGAACTTCCAATGGCAGAGCCCTCCTGACCTTCTCCAGACAGAAAGTGATCCTTCTAGTTTTGGACTGAGCTAGCAGAATATTTTTCTTCTGTGAGTCAAAAAGCACTCTCTTTGGAGTTTCTCCCCATTGGTTCCATCGTATTCCCTGAAAGCTAGAGCAAATCCCGTCCCTTTCTACCTCAGAGCCCTTTGGATATTTGAAGATAGCAGCCATTTCCTGTGCGGAGTCGTATCTTCACCTGCCTAAACGTTTCCACTTTTCCAGATTCCTCCTGAGATGAATTGTGATCCCTTCTTTCCTATGGTCGCTCTATTATAAGCATCCTCCACTTTGCCTGGGGTGGCGCAGAACGGGATGCACCGACCAGCCCAAAGGGAAACAAGACTCTCCCTCCCACTCCACTCATTTTCCTATTCTTCCACCCATGAGCATGTGTCCTTCCTGTGCTCCTTCTCTCTTTTTTTTTAATTTTATTTTTTAACATCTTTATTGGAGTATAATTGCTTTACAATGGTGTGTTAGTTTCTGCTTTACAACCAAATGAATCAGTTATATATATACATATGTTCCCATATCTCTTCCCTCTTGCGTCTCCCTCCCTCCCACCCTCCCTATCCCACCCCTCCAGGTGGTCACAAAGCACCGAGCTGATCTCCCTGTGCTATGCAGCTGCTTCCCACTGCTCCTTCTCTTTGAGAAGTATTCCTGGATTTTTATTCCCTCCTTCACAGCAGTCAGTCACTGAAGGTCCTCAGGTTGAGATCCAATTACATGAAAGGAATCTTTTTTCGTTTTGTTTTTGGAGCTTTCCTTGAATTCTCCAAATCCTTGTTGCTGTTTTTAACTTGATTTCGGTTTATAACAACATGTAAGTGTCTTCAGGGTGGGTTGCCTCTTTCACATTCAGCCCAGAGCCCAGTATAGGTATAGTATGGAAATATTTAGTGAGTCCATATCATGACTTGACACGTCTCCTTCGTCACATTATTTCAGCTCCTTTTGCCCAGGGTATTTCTGTGTTCGTTTTATCTTTGGTTCTGTAGTGTCGAGGTTGCTTATGGAGAAAGAGCCAATGAAGAAGCGATGGTTTTTAGTAAGTGGAGTTTTATATTTTTACTCCCAGCTCAGTCTTTCTGTGTGGTTCAGTACAGAGCTGCTACCAACATCAGGGAGATAATGGAGTTTAAATAGAGATCAGCGGGAATTGGCTTGAGATTTGGCTTTGCTGAAATTAATATGCCGTGGCCCGAGTCCCCTGGCCAGGACAGCTGGAAGAGTCACAGAGGCAATGTGATATGGTGAGAAGAGCTCTAGGCTGAAATTGATTTAGGTTTGATCCCTATCATGGCCACTTATCTTATGGGCAATTAACCACTCTGAACTCAGTTTCTTCATCTATAAAATGGGGTTAACCCGACTCCATCTCAGAAATGGTATAAGGGTGAAATGAGATAATGTGTCACCACACACGTGGTGGCATGTGAACTCTGGCCGGGCCACTGTTGTCATTCTGCAGCTTCCTTACTAGGTTCTGGCAAATAAAGAGCATCCCAGTAGGCCCACTGGTTGTTTCCCCAGCTTTTGACATAATGACACAGTCTCTCCGGCAGGCTCGCTCTGGGTCCAGATGTCTGTGTCACGCCCAGCACGTGGTCTTCACAGCCACCGCGTCGATCAATACTCCTTCAGGGTGCCGCTCATCGCCCTGCACTGAGGAAGGTCCGGGAGCCCCACCTCCCCTGCTCTCCAGAGGCAGAACACAGTCTAGACACAGGAGGCACGAGGAAGTCGGGAAAGCTGGGCCCTTAGCTCCACTGATGGCCTTGCTAGAGCATTGGACACCTTTCTGGGTTGCATGAGCCTCCCATTCTGTTTGCAGAAAAAGTGCTATATTTGGTTTCCTACGCTACTTAACTGCCAGGGTAGGTGGGAATGAATGAGGCGGAATCTCTCCGCAGAAAGATACTATGTGAACATACAGTCTGTTTCCATCAAGTGGGGAGCAGGAAGTTGCCAGGACTCCAAAAGGATGGGTGCCCACACTGGCCAGAGTCCAAGAGCCTGGACCATCTCCCTGTCCTCAGACGGCAGAGACCACGCCTGTCTCACCAGTATAGCCCTGTGTGGATGTCCGACTTTATGGTACATTTATGCTGGTGAGGGAATTGGACGTGAAGAAGAGGCAAGTGGTTGCCAGTCACCACGTCCATACGGAGTGTAAACTGTGCAAGCTCATGACTCATGCCATACTCACCTGGACCAGAGACCCCCAGGCATGGGGAACTCTTGTCTCTCCCCACAGCGGTTCCCTGATTAATTACAGAGGGGCTCACACAGGGGCTGTTATTCGTGGCTGGAGCGGCACTCCACAGCCCTGGGGGTGCGCACCCCTGGGGTGTGTGAGCTCCTCTCCCCCTCCTCCCGGAGGCCCCGACCCGCCTGGGTACCGCCTTGCCATGCCCTGCATCTTCCACAAGGGGGAGCCCCCGGAGGGCAGCAGAATTTGGGAAGCGCTGAAGTTTTCTCCTCCTGTCCTCTAACTGATTTTCGCCTACCCAACTGTTAGATTCCTTTGTTGCAATGTTGGGGCCTGAGCTGACACTTCTGGAAGCTTCGGGTGAGAACCACAGCTGATATGCCATCTTTTCTGGTTTGTTGTTATTTACCTAGCGTCATCAACTAAGGTGGAAAAGTAACAAAGAGCTTGAAGACTTTCATGGATCCCAGGCCCTGGATGGAGGCAGGCGGCTTCAGACAGCATCAGACAGAGAACCAAGAAAGCCGAGGGGCAGCTGGAAGGTGCCTGTGGCTGCCGAGCCCAAGTAGGTACCCGGGAGAGGACGATGGAGGGGCACACGGGGCACAGAGCCCCTGATAGTGGGAAAAGTGGATGGACAGGAGAGACGGAGGGAGAGAAGTGCAGACAGGACCTGGGAGATTGAGGGAGAGTGAGGGAGGAGCCCCAAAGGAGTGCAAAAGAAAAACTGCTCGATCGCAGGTCGTGATGCAAAAGACTGACCACAGAGCCGGAGAGGGAGGGTGTGGGGGCTGAATCAGAGACTTAAACTTGTTTGAAGTTGGTTCCAACTCAGCTGCCCAGAAACTTCACAGGACATTGGAGGCCAGGAGTTTGAGAGCAAACGCTCAGTTGCACAAGAAAATTCAAAGTGAGTAAGTGTGCCTGGAAGTCGCTCTCGCCGTTATGGTTGTGTGTCACAGGGCCACACCTATGCCGGCCTTTTGACCTAAACCAGGAAGAATTCTGGTCTGACGGCAGTGTGTTCAGGTTCTTCCCGCTCTGAACCAATGTCTCAGCTTTCCCTCCTTCCTTCCAGTTTCCCACAGTTGCTCTCAGGAATGACTGGGAGTCAAGTTCTCATTCTGCCATTTAGTGAGATTAGCTTAAGCAAGGAAACCTCTTGTCTCCGTTTTCTTTGTCTATAAAAGGGAGATAATAATATATTACTGATGAGCCTTATAGGATTTTTCTGAGGGTTGAATAAGTAAGATAATGTGAATAAATGCTCTTAATAGATTATGATTGCTAGCCAAATAAAAGATGGCATTAATAAAAATTAGTTAATATACCCTTACTACTCTCAGCAGGGTATTTTCTTACGGAGCTTTGGAGGAACCTGTGTGTGTGTGTGTGTGTGTGTGTGTGTGTGTGTGTGTGTGTATCTGTATAGATGCGTGTCTTTGGCAGATAAGTGGGAAACTTGGTGTTCTTTCCCTTTTAGCCATCTTCGAATGTTCTTTTTCCCAGCCTCGGCTACATTTTTCTATGTCTCAAACATGCAGATAGTGATTGATGGTGTCTGCTTTGCTCCCTGGAAGAGCGGTTTGGCTGTGTCCTGGACTCTGTGCCACCCAAGTCAGTGTCACACCGTGTCTCAGGCACATGCTCAGACTGAATATGCTTGGAAGAAGCGAATAAGAGGCTGTGTTTTTAATCCCGTCACCATATTCCCTGCCTGGGATGTTCTTTCCAGTCCGCTTGTTACTTAACTCACTAAAACCCCTCACGTGGGAAACTTGGGTCTGCATCCTGAGTCAGGCTGGTTGAGGCGACCTGTGAAGGCTGCTGAGGTTGGCTTTGATACCTGTGGACACATTCACCCTTTCTGCGGGTTCCAGATGAGTGTGGGATACGGGGAAGGCAGTGTAGACTGGGAGCAAATCCTTGGACTTCACTGAGCCGTCTCTTCCCCTTCTGCCCAGTGAAGTCCTTACTACCCTTCCTTGCTGCATGCAGATGTAGATGTGAGGCACTACTGAGATTATATCTGAGCGCAGCAAAAGTTTGTCACTCTCCAGTGTTACATAATTATAAGGTATCATCATTGTTACTCTGCTGCAGGTTTTTTACTAGTGATTTATCCGTATTTTACAACTTGCATTATTTTAAAAGCTATCTTTCCCCAGATGTTAATGTACTCTCCTTTTCTTCTCCACCAACTGACCGATAAATATTTACAGAGATGCTAAATGATACACCTACTCACCTTCAAGAAGTCGGTGTCCCATCCAAATCACGTGTATACCTGCACAATATGTACATAGACTGTGTTTTTCTACAACCTCCAAGCACGTGTGTATCCCTTCTATTTTCAAGCACGTACTTACTCCCTTTTTAATATAAAATATATGCAAATATATATTTGAGTAAAAGACATATTCACACAGCATACTTACTTAGAGAACAGATTTAATGGGCAATAGGAAAGACACATCACCCTATCAGCATTCCAGCTCTTTTCGAGTCCAGAAGTGACCACAATACACAATTCGTGTGGTTAAAAAAAAATCATGGATCAATTTCTGCCCTGTTCCTAGTAATGAATATCAATATCTTACATCTTGCAGACAGACTCTCAGCAGCTTTAGATAATTTTAAATGAGTTTTTTTTTAAATACACTTGCAAAGTCAATTATTTTGAATCTCATCTGAAGCAATTAAAAAACATCCTGACATTTAAGGTGATACTTTTTTCCCAAGTAAAATAATTATAAATAATACTAATTATGAGCAAATCATTCAGTTACTCTCAGTCTGGTTCAACCTTTAGGCTAATAAACCAATCCATTAAAATTCATCTTGCTCAAAGGACCAATTTGTTAAAAAATATAGTGACCTTTCACCGCAAGTATGATTGATATTTTCTTCAACAATAATCAGAGCTGTCTTTCCCAGAAGAGAGTGTGGTCAAGTGGTAGGTGTAGAAAACTAGGGTTCTTTTATGCCTGTCTCAGTAATACTTCTCAGGTCCAAAAGGATGTTGATGAAGGTGGTGATGGCAATACACAAAACTAAAACTCTGATTTCAAAAAGTACCTAAAAGAGATGTCTGTAAGCCTCAGGACAGTTGCTCACAAGAAGTGACAAAATCTTTAGCACTGGGAAAGATTTTAGTAAGCCCTTCTGTCTGCCTCTGGGGTTTCATCTCCTCCAAAGATGTAGGGCAGGGATTTGCAAATATGGCCCATGGGCCAAATCCAGTCTGCCACCTGTTTCTATAAATAAAGTTTTATCGGAACCAAGCATATCCTGTCATTTGCATATTGTCAGTGGTTGCTCTCCTGCTATAAAGGCAGAGTTAAGTAGTTGCAGTAGACCCCATCCAGTCCACGAAGCCTAAAGTATTTCGTATTTGGCCCTTTACAGAAAAAAGTTTGCTGACTCCAGGTGTAGGGTAATGAAAACAAAAACAAAACCAGTTGTCTTTGAATTTACGCAAACAACTAATATTTAAGCAGCGCTTTACAGTTTATAAAGTCTGACCACGTTCTTTTGCAATTTAAAGGACAGAGAAATTGCAGACTTTTCCGTGGTCATTCAGCCAGTAAGTGGTGTGGGTAGGACTTAGCCTCTAGAGAGGGAGGGGCCCCGCCCTGATGGCAGCCTGGACGGAAGCGGCCTGTGGAGGTGGCTCTCAGGGGGAAGTGATGGCCGTCCATCTCTTTCATCTGCGCAGAAGTGCCCGTTGCTGAAAGACAGTTGAGGAAGCAAAACTCCTGACATTCTGTTCCCTCTTTATCTGACCTTGACATGGGTGATTTTAACCTTGTTCTGCTTCTACCTCCCTATTCTCATAACCAGAATGGTACGAATAAACAAAAAGGAGAGGAAGGTGCTTTGCTAAGCTTTATTGCTTCAACTCTCGCTTATCCACACTGAAGGAATGTGTCCACCCTGAAATTGGCACTGGGGCGCGGATATTCTGAAATAGCCAGTAACAGCAAAGTCTTTGTGGAGTATGCCATATATATATATATATATATATATATTTTTTTTTTTTTTTTTTTGCGGTACGCGGGCCTCTCACTGTTGTGGCCTCTCCCATTGTGGAGCACAGGCTCCAGATGCGCAGGCTCAGCGGCCATGGCTCACGGGCCCAGCCGCTCCGCGGTATGTGGGGTCTTCCCGGACCGGGGCACGAACCCACGTCCCCTGCATCGGCAGGCGGACTCTCAACCACTGCGCCACCAGGGAAGCCCTATGCTATCTTTTTTAAAGTTTGCTTTTTGAAATGGCAATACCTCTCAAGTATGTTTTCCTTTTACTGGGTTTATGGTCAAAATTATATTTTCTCACTTGAGCTTGTTGTATCTACTAGTAAGGTGGGCCACAGGAACTGGATATAGGAGGAAGGAAGGCTGGGATGAATACCTTGCCTTTGAGATCTATGGATATAAAGCAAGTTCTTTGCAGGGACCAAAGACTTTCTGAATCATATATTTTCTTGGAAAGGAGGTAAGGGATAAAACGAGAGAGATGAGAATAAAAAAATTCTAAGTCAGACCTTTCCTGAAGATTCTGAGCCAAAGATAAAGATTTCAACAATTGATCTAATTCAGGTTTTCCTCTAACAATGTTTATTTGGAGTGTGCACTCTGGCATGCACCACTAGGAGTTGAAGGAGTATCACATTGACTAAGATTCAGATATTCTTCAGGAACTGATCTATCAGAGAAATGAGCACGCGTGTACGTGTCTATAATGCAATTAGAAGTAATTAATGGAAAGGGAGCACAGATTAAAACATCTGCGCATGCTCAAAGAGACATTATTCTTCCTTATTGGAACATCACTGATGATACTGTGGAGGAAGTGGCATTTGGTGAGACTCAAAGAGTATGTAGATTTTAGACATTTGGAAACAGTAGGAGGTGGGCATTCTAAGAGGAGACAGGGAACAAAGTCGCAGAGCAAAGTATAGGATTTGTATGTGATCAGAAAATCGTTCATCTTGTTGGGAGCATATGGTTATATAGGCATGCAGGAAGGTGTGGCACGTGGAGAAGGTCAGAGCCAGAATCCGGAGGGAGTTGTAGATTAAAAAGTTTGGTCTGTTTTCAGTTGATGATGAGAACCATCGCATATTTTTCTGCAGGAGAATTACATGATCATACCTGTGATTTATTGGAAAAGAGTGTAACAGATGTTTGAAAAGAACTTGGATGCAAGGTCGCAGTTAGAAGCTAGAGCAGTGGTCCAGGCAAGGAGAATAACGTTAACTCCTTCGTCTTGTGCTGTGTTCGCAAGAATGCTCCTCTACAACCTGACTGTCATAGGTTATGGCACTGGCTGGGGGCTTTCTGAGGGCATTTATTTAATGACATGTCAGTGGCATTTACTCATAAAACCAAAAAGCCATTGGGGCCAGAAATAGGGGTTTTGGTTACTTCCCCAGACAGGATGCAGTTGGGGTGATTATACTTGTGATTCATCGAGGTCGGGAAACAAGTCCTCCACAAACAAACACCCCTCCCCTCCAAGCCCAGTGACTCACGGCTTCTTCAGTTTGGAAAGCTCTGGAGTCCAGGCAGAATGTGAGGTATGATGTTAAATCATAAATCCTCAGCGTTCATTGTTACAAGAGAAACATTTTTATTCATTCTTATGATCACTGAAGCAATAAACATCGAGTGAACTCTTAACTGTTTTAGGCACAAGGACATGGAGCTATAAAAACATAGTTCCTGCCGTAAAGTATTTTCCAGTTTACCTGGGAAAACAGATATAACATAAGTAGAGTATCCCATAGACGTTATAATAGAGAGATGCAAACAGTTCTAAAGGGTCAGAGGAAAGACCTGTAACTGCTCTGGGAAGGGAGGAGTGGCACTGGAGTTGGGTCCTGCACAATGACTGTTCATCATGTATTCATTCGCTCATTCAGCAAATAATCATCGAGCACTTACTATATGCCAGGCACGGTTCTAGACAAGAGATTTCATACTTTTATGGCGCTTGCTCTCCAGCAGGACAACTTGGGTATTAAATAGAGCTGGGAGCCAAACAAACAAGTTGCTACACTCAGGGAATTTACGTTCTTGTAGAGGAAGATTACAGAGAGTGGCAGCTAACGCTTCGCTCCAAGAAAGAGCAACAAATGCAAAAAGAAACATGAAGCCAGCCCTGCTGGGAAAGAGTGGGGAAAGGAACTGCAGGTTTGGGGGTATCCAGTATGACAAGAGGGCTTATTTATAGACCTGAAATCGGAGGCACAAGTCTCCATGCTGTTCTTTGGCTGGAGTTGACAGAAAATGGAGACTCTTCTCACATGGAGACACACAGCATTGGGTCCCCAGACATTCTGATTTTGCAGTGCCTAGCAGGCTACTGGGGTCCCTGATTCAGGAATCTGAGTACTGTGGTTTGGACTCACTGATGATTTTTCCATACCTTTGTCTGACTGTCCTGCAGTGGCCTAGTGCCATGGAGATAAAAATTTAAGACACCGGCTGCCTCCTTGCTTAAATATTCAGGTCAAATTCTGTCACAGCCAACTCTGTCTTGGAGGT
This sequence comes from Tursiops truncatus, assembly GCF_011762595.2. Classification (NCBI taxonomy): domain Eukaryota; kingdom Metazoa; phylum Chordata; class Mammalia; order Artiodactyla; family Delphinidae; genus Tursiops; species Tursiops truncatus. The sequence continues at coordinate 10,939,127 of NC_047041.1, forward strand.
CATGCTTGATCCTCGTTTTATCAGGTTGTCTAAAATAACCTGGCCATGAGGTGGTTATTGTTATGGTACTCACTGGAATGGGATCTGACCTATATAAGGAAAAGAAGTAGGACAGGAATAGCTCTTCAGCCCATCACAGACTTGGAGAAATCCAGTATAAGCAACTGCAGAATCACAGAGCTGGATGGGACTCAAGGTGACCTAAGGTGATATTGACACCTGCCTCTAGGCAGATATATGCCTGTCTGGAAATTTAATATAAATTCTAGAAGTCATTATTTTAACAATACGTAAAAATGTACCCATCCTGAATAGTATAGTTCCCTTCAGGGCAGTGATGCTGCCTAGCCTCGGGCAGAACATCTTTGAACCTCCTATTTTACAGTAGACCTCAGAACCCATAGCATATCCTTTTGGATATACTGAGTAGGAGGAAATGGTTGTCTTTGGAGGCTGTTTTGCATTTTCTAAAAACCAAGTGCCGTATCCAGTTGGTCCAGCTGAATGATACCATTTTTGATTAAAAATGAATTTAAATGCAGTTATGAAATTATGAGGTGACATTTTTGTTTGGCTCGTAACCGGTTCAGAGGAGACTTGTCAGCGCTTGCAAAAGTAATAAGTATATATTCTCCCAGATGGCTCATTTGAGGGTCTGTGAGCTCTGGTAAGCTGTACAGCTTCTCATTCTACTTGGTGAAGTACTCGAGGTCAAGGAGTGTGCCTTGTCTCCAAACGCCCGCCTACCAGGTGCATGCCAGGGGCTCGTTATAGAATTAAGTAGAAAACAATAACATCATCACTTTACAGTCGTATCATGAATCCTTTGCCCATTGTGATTTTTTCACCAAATGTGAACCCCGTTATCACTTCTTACCTTGAGGCTGATTACCCAGCACATGGCAACAAGGGCAGCAGTCTGTGTGGATACAGCACTGTTCTGGGAAGAGAGTTCAGCTTCTGCTGTGAGTCGTATGGGTAACTTGGGGAAAAGTGCTCAAGCCTGTGTCCCCATCTTTAAATAAAGAGATTGAACTCGATGACGGGAGAAGGTCCATTTGAGGAATAAAATATCGAGTAGCTACTTGGCGCCTATCTCTGCGTGTTGTGGGAGGTATTAGTAAGGCCTTAGTGTGGATACGGATTCTTGTGTTTGCAAGTGACAGAAAACCAGCTTGACTAAGTTGAGGTAGAAAACCAAACTTCAGCAAAGGCAGGGGTCCACCAGACTCCAGACATCACCAGAGTCAGGGACTTGAGCACTTCCACGACACCCTTCCTCCGACTTTGTCCTCGGCTTCTCTCTCCCAGTCAGCTCTATTCTCTCAGATGTGCCTCCTGGGTGAGCCTGAAGAAATTTTCAAAACCTCTGGGAAGTCCTCTGGGCCAGGGGAACAAGATACCGTGCATGACTTGTAGCTGCTGTTAGAACCATGAGGTTGGCTGGAGAGAGGGGCAGCTCCCCCAGAGAAGTAGAACCCCTCTAAAGCCTGCTGTCGCTCTTTGCTGCCCACTCCCACCCTTTTCTCTCAGCTCCACGCCCATTGGCTGGGGACCTTCTACTCTTCTTGAAGCTTCTGCCCGACTTCACTGTCTCTGAGGGCCGAACAGCACAATCCCTACCTGTCCACACTCCCAGAGCACCCTGAACCCGTCTCCACCCCGGAATGTTGCTTGTTGTGGTCTCTTGATCGGTCTTTCTCCCTCATGAGACTAGGAACTCCTCAAAGGCGATAACTGCCTTCATTGGTTTTGTGTTACTTTATGTATTTATTAGATTGCTTATTTATTAATTATTGACAATCTACTGTGTACTAGATTCTGGGGATTCAAAGTGAAGGAACCCAAGATTGCTGTTCTCAAGATGCCCAAGGTCAAGTGGGGACATGATAAACAGACACTTGCAGTACAGTGTGGTGGTGTGAGTCCTCCACAGACAACCGCACTGGTGCTCTAGGAGCACACGGCACACAGGAGAGTCTCCTCCCTAAGCGAGGACAGGGGTTGAGAAGTCCAGAGAGAGTTTCCGAAGGTAGGAAGGGGCCACCCCTGGTCTGTGCTGGATTCTGTGGCATAGGATTGAACCTGGTTGTATAGGGTCTAGAGGGAGGGGACATTCTTCAGGGGTCTCTGAAAATACAGTGTAACCAAAGGCTTATGTTTGAGTGGGATAGATAGGCAGATAAAATTAAATAATAATTGGTTATCAATTCATTAAATAATTGGTAAATAAGACAGTTTTCAATAAAGTACTAGTTTTACTAGTACTTTGCACAAGGAATACAGAAAAAATTGAGATTACCATGAACTTATAAGGGACATCCTTTGGAGCACGTGAGTAGCGCTTCACTTCATGGGGAGTTGACAGTGCTGAAATCAGAGAGGCTGGGTTTCAGTCTCACTCTGCCAGCTATTAGTTTGGTGATAATCTCTCAATCTCTAATTTCTGCATCATAAAATGAAGACACTAAGTTCCACCTCTCAGAGTTATACTGAGGATAAAATAAGACACGTAAATGAAAGTACTTCATAACTGTAAAGCACTATACAAACTTAAGTTATTCTTCAAATCCGTTTATTGTTACAACAGAGAGTTCTTCACTGACAACAATATTTGGAAATATGAAAAAGTGTATAAATACCGTTACATGGAAAGATACAGTGTTCGCATTGAGAGTTATGTTAATTTTGCTCACTGGCTAAGCATGGTGGTTAATGCCATTGCAAAATGCGTCACACATTAACGAGTTGACTGACTTTTCCTGTATCTCTGACTCTGAGGATAGTGCAGTTTGACTCAGCTGGCCATGTCGCAGGGTAGGAATTAAATCGTTTGGATGTAGTGATTATAAGGTGTTCTCTCCCCTAAGTGAACTGTATTTCTGTAGACAGAAGGTTCGCCTAAGGATTTCCCTCTAGCTATACTACTCTAAGAGGTGAAACTTTCCCTTCAGTGCCTCTGTTTCCTCCTCTTCGAATAATCATAAATAATGATAGTATTGTAAAGAGTCACCCTCACACAGAGGATCTGAAGAAGTGTGATCCCATTATATTCTGTGTGAATTTGTCTTAGGTTCTGCTCAGGTGTGGGAGAGGGCAGGGAAGTACAGCCAGCAGATACAGAATGACCCGCTAAAGGAGTCTGAACTTTGAGTCCTTGAGTGTATCTCAGAGACTAGGATGAGATACTAAAGTTTAGTTGTCCCAGTGGTTTAGGCACACTGTATAAATAATCTTTTGCTCCATGTACTCCTCCAGTTTTCCAGAGCTCTTGGCCATCACCTGGGAAGGAACCCCTGCCTTGTCTCCCACGGACACCACCGAGGCCAACCTGGAGCTGCCCATTACAGGAGAGAATGACCCTACTGCTTGTTCATGTTGCTGTGAGGGTAGCCCTGAAAATCATGGAACGAGGCATTAGAGATTTGTCACTCATTCAGTGATGAACCCAGAGTCCATGGAAGTAAAGGCTTATCACTCCCAGGCATGGGGTCAAAGCCATGGCCCGTTGGTAGTTTTCTTTCTCCACCCATTATTCAATTTACCTCATCTTTCTAAAAGTTATGTAAGGAAAGAGAACATGGCTGCTTTTTGGAATACTAGACCTATGAGATAGTAGTACAAATTCCACAAAATAACAGGGTATTTCTAAGGTCAAACAAGTTTGAGAAATTCTGAATATGTCCCCAGTAGAGATACAAGATGTACATGCACATGTCTAAGGCTGCAAAAAATTGAACTCAGCTTTCCCAAAGTTATTTGACTCTAGAACTGTTTTATTTAGTAATATTCATTAGCATCTAGAGTGCCTCTTTTTCTTCTTCAGTACAGTTTGGAAAATGTTATTTTCAGAGGAGCTTCAGTAAATCTTCTATTAAAGGCTGAAGTCTATGTCTTAGATTGAAGAAAAGTTGAACATAGCTTAGATACGACCTTGTAAATAGGGAATACTTGTCTACCATCCCCAGGATTCTTTTCAACAGCCCATTCTTTATTAAGTTGGAGGTCTGCAGGCAGGGGAACTGAAATAAGCATTGGTGTTCTAGTTCATTCATCCAGTAAAGCTCTATTTTCAAGATTAATTCAGAAAAAAAGTTTTTCTTCTTTTTCATTAGACTGGATAGATCTCATGGAAAATCCCTTGAAAATGTTGAAATCGATGCCCTTCCCTCCCCTCTGCCCTTTTGCCTTTCTTTGTAGAGAATAAGTCTGGGTTTGATTTATAACTATTATGGTTTGTATTTGATGGAACCCTGTGGAAACCTATTCGCCAAGGGAAAGAGTAATAACTAGTAGTTTTAGCTGTAATCACAGAAAAATCCTTTCCTGTCCTTCAGTCTTTTCATTGCTCTGTGATCATAAGCTATACCTTTAATGAAACCTTTCTAATAAGTGCTAAGGTTGTGTTCTCTTTCCATAGGTTCTCCAAAGTATGTTTTCTTCCTACCGACAAAATAGTCAGGAAGATAGTGGAAATGGAATCAACTCCATTCATCATATGCTTTATTTTATTCCTCTTCTCAGCGTTCATTGATGAACTTTCTTCTCCAGTCACTGGTTTCCCCTGCATTGCTTCAGAATTTATTCATTTCATACGATGTCCTATTACCTGTGGTGACACAATGCTTTGCAACTGACCTCAATCCATTCATATATGTATTTTCTCTGCCAACTAGAACTTAAAGCTTATTAGAGGTAGGTACAGTAGATTTACATCTTTCGCATTATCTTCAGAGTCTCATTCGTTGTACAGAGTAGACATTCATTTATTTGAATTGATTTAAGAATAATTTCCATGGAGTTGAATGTGAGTGAGGATAGCAGCTCCTCTTTGGGGCTTAATATCTCTGTGCCTAGAACATAAATGTGGGAGTCCACCTGACCTGAGTTCAAATGCCAGGCCAAAGAAACATTAATGTGTGCCCTTGATCAGGTTACTTCCCTGAGCTTCCATTTCCTATACATAATGGAGAGAGTCTGTCTACCTTTTTTAAAGCACTATTGAGGATAGTAGTTAATAGTTTAAGTTCTGGTGTCAGGCAGATCTGTGTTTGAATCTCATCTCTGCATCTTACTTGCTACATGACCCTGAGCAAGTTAGTGAGCCTCTCTGAGCTTCATTTCCCTCCTCCTAGAGCTGGGGTCCATCTTAGTATTTATCTCATGGAGTAGTTTGAGTTAAATAAAATAATGCCTGTAAAACTTAGAACGGTACCTCATACCTAGTAAGAATTCAATTAATGTCAACCATTACTATAGAAGAGCCCCTAGCATACCTGGCACTGGTGGGCTCAAATAAACTTTAGTCCTTTCTCCTGCTAATTCTCATCTTTAAAATAGTTGCCACCAGCAGACACACTTTTTAGACCCTTTGGCTAATGGGACTTCAGCATAACTTTTGTGTATGAGAGGTTCTCTGACTCTTTTAACCTGTCTTAAATGGCACCAAATCTTCTGAAGAAAAGGCTTTTATGCGGGGGAGATCATGAACATCTGGATTAAAAAGAGGTTACATTCTTAAAGTGAGGTGGGTTGGAGATATTTCTTATTAAACATAGCCATTTTGTGATTTGATTTCCCCAGGATATGAATCAGAGAGAAAAAAACTGAAGTTTTGTCCCAGAAAAAAAGGGGAGGACAGGCAGAGGATTTTTCACTGGTAAGGCAATTTACACACTTGTCCTTTTCATAGTGACTCATGGTCTGTGATACATTTCATAGCGATGTCTATGAGTTTCCAAATCTGGAAGAAGACATATCAGCCAAATAAGGGAGAGAGAAGAAAACAGCCTTTTAATCCACCTAGTTACCATTCACAGAGCTTTAGACGTAGAACTCCAACAAATGGCTATTCCAGCACCCCACGTTTAGTCACATCTTTAAACCCATTGAGAGGAAGAATTAGCTAATCACGTCCAAAATATCTTCAGCAGACCAGCAGAGGAATTCAGTCTCTAGCTCCAGTGTTCTAGAAAAAGTTCTTTCTTCCCAATCTCTTCTCTTCCCCAACCCTCCCCCTTTCTTTTTTTTTTTTTTTTGCTATAATTTAAGGCTAAATCTTCACTCTTTTTTAGCTTTCATATTGTCTGACCTAAGTCCATCTTAAAATGAGTTTGTAAACTTTTTAAAAAGTTATTAAAGCTTACCCCTTAGTCTTTTTATTTTACTATTTAAGCAGTCTCAACTCATTTAAAAAACTGGCTTAAGTCCAATTTTTTCCCTACTTTACGTAATTTCGGGTTACTATTCTGAGGGTGTTCCCCAGATACTCTAATAATAGAGTAAAAAACACCAGCACTTTGTTATATCCACTTGGGTACCCCCAGGACCTACTGCACTCAGCATACACGTGCTTAAATAAATGTTGAGCGAATGCGTAAATATGGCTTCATGTTTCTATAGCTTCTAATACTTTATTGGAAAACTTTAACTTCCTTAAAAATTTGTCTGAGGTTCTCTTACTTTCACAACAAAAAAATATCTTCCTTTTAGTTTTAAACCCAGTAAGGGATAAAATGGAGACGGGACCTTAAGTCTCCAATTCTCAGTCACATAAGTTTCTTGACTTAACTTGAACATTTTCTAAAGCCAGAGCTGCTGGTGTTTTGAAAAAATACAGACCCCCAAACTCAACTTTATTCTCAGATAATGGAGAGAATGATGGAAGGAGCGCATACCAGTTCTAACATGTCTTTGTTTGTAAATATATCTGGACGTCATGTTATTTTTTTCATTGTAAAATGTGATTTGTTCAATAGCTAGCTTTCCGTCTCCTCTGACCCTGAGCTCCAATTCCACTGCCTTTCTGCAAGCTTATCACTTTTTTTTTTTTCACATAGTGTCTCCATATTTTGTTATGGGCATGAACTATTAGTAGGACATGACAGGGCACTTTTAAACTCTTCATCAAGATGTACATGGTGCCTTGATTAAATGGTAAATGATCAGTGTAAAGGTCTTAGGACACCTCACCACGCAGTCCTTGCTGGTCCAAGACTTCTTTAGTGCTGAAATCAACCAGCTTTACCATTTATTTCATTTACTTTGCTAGAACTGACAAAGGTGGGTATTAAATGATTAGGAGGACAGGGTATCTTGAATTGAGCTCTTTAAAGTCAGGGACTGTGTCAGAAATTCTTACACTCCCTTCCCCTAATCCATGGTCTGGTAGTACAGAGCAGGTGCTTAATACATATTTCTTATATTGAATTGGCATCTATTAGCAAATCCCAGACATCTGAGACTCAGTCTTGACTTTGTACGTAACAATGTGCCCTTGAATAGGTCACTGAGCTTTGTTGTGCCGTCTGTAAAATGGGATATGTATCTACTCTTAAAGAACTAATGAGAGTGTGAGAATTACAGGAAGTTGGGCTTTACAGAATATTGGTTTTGGATTTCACAGACCAGGCGGAGTTCCGTTCTTTAAGTAAATACTTTACAAACTGATGGTCTTTGTGTCATAATCCTCTATCAAGCAAATAATCAAAGCAAAGTGACTCTTGGTGACCTACTTGTGGATTAATATTTGTAATTAGAATGTCATTTTTGACAAATTCCTACAACCCTCAGTATCTATTTTTTTCCCCTCAATTCACATTCCATTGCTATAGTCTTTATTGTTGAAATGGAATTGTCAACTTGAAGCTAATTTGAAAAATGGTTTGCTGCAATCTGGGTTCATAAATCTTAACAGGAAGAGCCAAGAGCCAAGTAGCTCAGAGCATTGTGAAATCATTAAATTAGGCTCCTGGAATATATGAGAGTCTTCTACTTTCTCGTCAATCTGAAGCAGAATGCCCAGAAAGAGTGTTTTATAAATGTTAGTGTTGGGCGCTGGATGACATACGAGCGTATTGCATTTATCAGCGAAGGCAATCTGTATTCTAATGTTGCCTTGTTAAAAAAATAAGTCATTGTAAACTTGAAAATGAACAATAATGATGATTTCTCTCATTTTGTTTCCTCAGTGTTTCTTAAACCGAATGCCTAACACAAAGTAGGCATTAGAATCACCTGGAGGACTTGTTAATTCACAGATAGTTGGATACTATCATCAGAGTTTCTGATGAGGTAGACTTGGAGTGGGATGGGTCCCAAGAATTTGCAATTCTAGCAAGTTTCCTGGTGTTGCTAATGCTTCAGGTCCAAGGACCACACACTGAGAGCAGTTACCTGATCTCCCTTATGATTGCCAAGGCTGATAAAAACAAATATTCCATGAACTGCTCCTCTTTTTCAAACTACTTTACTAAAATGGGACTTTGAAAAGCCATCAGTGGCACAAACCACAGGTGGACATCCATGGGTCAGAGTGTCTATATAGAACTGTGATGAACACTGGAAAAAGAAAGCCAGCTTTTTTTTTTAAGTTAAACTTCTAGCTCCTTCACACTATCATGGTCTTTTCCAAACTTCTTCTTGAGTCATCTGAAAATATGTTACCTGAATCTTTAAATGCAAAAGAAGGAAGATGTGTCTTCATTTTCCCCCAGGTTGTCATTTTTGGTTCCATACTCTCTTTCCCAGAAAATAGACCATGTATTCAGGTATGTATTCAGGTATCTTCTCTTCTTGCTTTAGGATAGACTTAGATCCTAGACAGTAATTCTCTATCAAGCTATTTTAAGTCAAGCCCTTATTTCCTATAGGCACGATGTTATCAATTCAGGGGTTTTTTTGGGTGTATTTTTTGTGTGTGTTTTTTGGTTTTACTGGAAGCCTATTTCATTCAATTCAATTCAACACCCATTGAGTGATTTCATATGCCAAGCACTATTCAAGATGTTCAGGAAAAGGCATGACCAAGATCTACTCAAATTCCTGCCCTTGCAGAGCCTACATTCTAGCAGAGACAGACAGTAAACTTAATACATAAAGCAATATGTTCCTGGTAGTAGATGCTATGGAAAGGAGGAAAATCAAGCAGGATAATAAGGTTTAGGACTTCAGGGGCTGGCAGGAAAGGGTCGTGTGTGCATTTGCAATTTCAAATAGGGTGCCATTTGAGCAAAGACCTAAGACAGGTAGGACTGTAAGCATGTAGTTATCTAGGGAAGAGTGTCACAGGCAGAGAGAACAGCCTGTATGAAGGCCAAAGGGCAGGAGCATGGCTGGCATATTTAAGGAACAGCAAAGAGGACCGTGGGGCTGAAGCAAAGTGTGTGAAGCGGAAGTAGTGATAGATAGGAGAGGTAATATCAAGGCGAGGTCATGATCATGTAATGTTTGGTAGGTCACTGAAAAAGATGTTGGCTTTAATCTGAGTGAAAAAGGAGTCATTGCACAATGCTGACTTTTTAAGAAGGACCTGTTCGAATGTTGTGTTTAGAGAATACTGAGTAGGGCAAGGATAGGAGCTAAGAGGCTAGTTAGAAGGTTATGCCAGTAACCCAAGCAAGAGATGATGTGGCTTGGGCCATGTGTTGACTGATCAGTACAGGTGGTGAAAAGCAGTTAAATTCTATATATTTTGAAAGTAAAGTGCAACAGGATTTCATGAGAGATTGGATGTAGAATGTTAAAGGAATCCAGGTGTTGGCCTGAGAAGCTGCAAAGATGAAATTGCTATCAGTTGAGATGTAAAAGGCTGTAGGAAGAGCAAGTTTGTGGAGAATGTTGGGATTTTGATTTTGGGTATACTGAGTTTGAAATGACTATTAGATACCTGATGGGAGATGTAGAGTTGGTTGCTGGTCACGCACATATGGGGCTTATGAGAGTATGCGGAGTACGTTTGGGCTAAAGGTGGAGTCATCAGCTTGTCAGTATTGAAAGTTTTGAGGCTGAATGAGACGATCAAGGGAGTGGGTGTAGATAAAGCAGAGAAGAAGAAAAGGACTCAACCCTGGGATTCTCTAGCACTAAGAGGTCAAGAAGGAAAAGAGACACCACCAAGGAGAGATTGAGAAGGAGTGGACCATCCAAGGAGAAAAACTGGGAGGCTTTGGTGTCCTAAAAACCAAGAGAAGGAAGTGTACCAGTTAGAGGGGAGTGAAAAATAGTGTCGGATGCTGCTGCTGGGTCAAGTAAGATGAAAACTGAAAATTTACTATTGAATTTCACAACTAGAGAACATCAGTAACCTTGACAAGAACATATCTGGTGGCATGGTGATGGTTAAGGTCTGCTCTAAATAGTGTAAGAGGGTGATAGAAGAAGACTTGGAAATGGTGAGGAAAGACAACTCTTGAAGTTCCTGCCAACGAAAGCACAGAAATGGGAGGGAAACAGGTGAGGAAAGTGGGGTCCTGCTAAGGGTGTGTTGGTGGAAGTGGTGGTGTTTGTGTTTGCTTGGGGTTGGGAGAAATAATGATACAGTTGTGCGATGATGGAAGTGATCCAGTAGAGAGGGACAGATTAGTGTTTTAGGAAAGATAGGAAGGACTCCTTAAGCAATTTCATTGGGTCTGCAAATAGTGATGGTATCTAGAATCCAGGTGGAATATTCGGCATCCCAGAAATCAGGGATTTTTATCTATGGTAACAGGCATGTCTAGGGGGGAGTAATGCTGGTGGGGCAATAGGTGTAGTTGTCGAGACCATGTGTAAAATCCCTTTTGATTGTTTCAGTTTTTTCCATGAGGGAAGAGCCAACATTATCTCGTAAAATATCAAAAATGATTCAAAAGAAAATACAGCCCACATGTATGCCTCTTCAAATATTTATTCAGAAAATAAAACAAAGCCAAACACAATATGAAAAATATGCAATAAATGTTTCATTTTAGGAGCTTTTCTAAATGAACTGAATTGACTGAGGTTTTTGAATAGAGATGTACTATCTTTTCAAGTAGGGACTCTTCCTGACGAATGTCTCTGTATCAAGCATAGGCATTCTTTGTTGCTCTACTGGCCTTCACATTTATTTAAAATTAGGGATATTTGTATAGAAATCTTTATTTGCCAGTTCAATGTGCGTGAATGTCTACGTATGACATTTTTTCAGATGGTGAATGTGGGTAGAACGTCTCCATGAGAACTCTTCTACAGTGATCTCTTGCTCTCCATTTCAACAGTATGGGTGATCACTACCGTCTTGTCAGTGGGGTCAGTTTGACATTTTGTAGCTATTGGCTGCAGTTCTTAAGCAGATATTAATAGGAGTTATAGCCATTCTTATTTATGATGAGGTCATAAACTTAATCAGAGATAGGAAGCACCTATATGATTAAAAAAAGAGAGATAATGGGCCCTTTAAATAGTTTCCTCTCTGGGGTAAAAACATATGTCACTTTCTGGAGGATTGAAACTGTATCTTAGTATACAGTATCAGTGCTTTGTATCTTAGTGCTTTGCTTGAACAAAATTTGAAAAACATAATTCAGAAGGCATTCCATAATGTTTTACAGTGATAATAAAAAATACTTATGTAAAATGGATGGTTAGAAAATACTCATTGGGGTTCTTCATATTGGGGAACAAGTGAGTTTGAAGCAGAAGAAAATAACCATAGTATTCAACTCATAGGGTTGTAGGGAAAGTGTAATGATATTGCCCATATAAAGTTCTTGTTACAGTAGATGGCTCATGTAAGTGTCCAGTAAATTATTATAGTAGGTATAAGGTGATGGGGTTCCATTGGAAAGATACAACAAAATTTTCAAAATTAGGGGACTGTTCTTAGTTAACTGTGGTTTTTCTTCTTTTGGGGGGTGTCAGGGGGAGGGTGGCAGAAAGTTATTAACAGCCCAACATTGCTTTATGAGAACCAACTTTTAGCAGTAGGAGCATATAGGGGCCAAGTGAACAAGAAACGATCATTCAGCTTTTATGTGCCAGGGCCTATAGTAAGCATCTAATGTATACATTTTATTTGGTCCTTACGAAAGACCTGCACAGTAAGTTGTATTAACCCAATTGTATGGATGAAGGAATTGAATTGGGGAGAAACGTTCAAGTGCTACAACAGGAAAACTCTCTGCAAAATTTTAAGTAAATTAAAAGACTGACCCCATCAACTAAGCTGCTCACAAAAGAGCAATATCCTTACCAAGATCACAATGTGATTTGATTCCTAAGCTCCCAGTCTCACTATACAGGTTATTGAATAGCTCATCTAAATCCAACTCAAATCCAAATGCCTGTTGCTGGCTTGGTCAGAATCAAGGAGTCAGCTTAGTTTGCTATCTTTCATGGCATTCAGTTCATGCTTCCAAACAAGTATGTAGAAATGGTTCACACTTTGGTATTAAAAGGTTGAAGACAAAAGGAACATCTCATCTTCTGTCACCTGAGGGAAAAAACTCTTCCCATTCCCGAAAACTACAACATAGTTTCCTTGGAACCTGGTTGCATTTCATACTCAAACTAGTAACACTCTGGTTGATGAGAAAGAGAACATTCACTCTCTCTTCCTAGAGGAATGCTGAAATTGAAAGAACAAAAAACCCAAAAAGAATATCCAACCCAGTAATTGATATCTAGTCTCATAGTCTGTCATACAGAGTGAAGTAAGTCAGAAAGAGAAAAACAAATACCGTATGCTAACACATATATATGGAATCTAAAAAAAAAAAAAAGTTCTGAAGAACCTAGGGGCAGGACAGGAATAAAGACCCAGACGTAGAGAATGGACTTGAGGACACGGGGAGGGGAAGGGTAAGCTGGGACGAAATGAGAGAGTGGCACGGACATGTACACTCTACCAAATGTAAAGTAGATAGCTAGTGGGAAGCAGCCACATAGCACAGGGAGATCAGCTCGGTGCTTTGTGACCACCTAGAGGGGTGGGAGGGAGACGCAAGAGGGAGGAGATATGGGGATATATGTAAATGTATAGCTGATTCACTTTGTTATACAGCAGAAACTAACACAACACTGTAAAGCAACTATTCTCAAATAAAGACGTTAAAAAAAAAAAGAGCATTAAAAAAAAAAAAGAATATCCAACCCAACTTAAAAACTTTTCTATTCAGAACAAAAGAAAATCCAGTAGAACAATAATTTCCTTTTTTCAAGGGGAACCAAATGGTGGTATCTTGGTTTTAACAGCTTTCTGGAGAATTCTTCATTCATGGTAATCAATTGATTAACACTGAGCAGCTCCATTTGTGCAGGAAGCAGGAATAGTTTGGCTGGCAGAACAACTTACAAAATTCTGTTCATGAATATTACGTAAATTCAGTCAATTCCCTCAATAACGAATATGTGCGATATAATATTTTACACCTGAGTTTAATCCAAAACAAAAAAAGAAAACACCAGCGTTTTGAAAAAAAGTTAATGTGGAAATGTCAAATCACTAGCTCTTAACCTTCTCAATTTTTTTGTTTTTTCTTAAGATAGGAAGGTGTAAACTCTCCACTCAGTCTATAGCCGCCTGAAATAGGAAAAATGATGCCAGGACATCAAAAAAAGGTTTTTTTCCTTTCTATAACCTGAGGTGGGGCGATGGGAAGTTCTCATCTGAGAAGGGACAGGAGAATTTCCTGCATTTCCATTATGAGTTTAGTATGAGAATAACTACGTGCAAATATATGAAGGATGCATACTTTTTGGTGGGCAAAACCAAAATCATTCATCCATGTCCACAAAGACCAGTTTAGAGAAATTGAAGCTAGTTTTAGCACAGAACTTAATGGCTAAAAGGGTAGATAAAGACAGAAATTAGTTACTAAGAGGAATCATGATGTTCTTTTTCCCCAAAGAACTTAAAAATCTGTATAGGCTCCATCTTGGATAACCTAGGTGCCCTTCTACCTGGAGACAGGATTCAGCAGGAATGATTCTCATGGGCACAGAGGATCCTGGGAAAGTCTTCCTTCCTCCCTGTCTCAGGACTTGTGTATACAGTGTATAGGCTTTATACTACAAATGAAACTTCATTTCACTTGTTTGACAATTTCTCATTGCCCAGTGGCCAACTCACTTGTTCCTTTTGGCTGATTGCAGAAGGGCTGCAATCCCTCGAGAGGAGAAAGACAATGAGAGGGCAGAGACCCAGCCCAGCTTCCTCCAGCTTTAGTCCACTTCATTTGAGGAGTCTATGACTCATCCCTGAGTCCCCCCGCCCCAAGCAACTTCCATCAACTCATAGTCCCCAAATGTGTTGTTGAACGTTTTCTTTAGTGGTGCCAGCTTGTTCTGAGATTACAGGGAACGCCGATTTTATTAGAGTTCTTTCAACAAACTCGTTTAATTGTTGCTGCCCTTTGGCAAGTGCTGAGTCACTCTCAGTGCTTCATAGCATTCCAGGAACACCTCGTCCTTCTAACTTTCCTTTTTTTTTTTTTTTATGTCTTCCTTTTGTTTGGTTTAGACCAAGCCTCTCCTCTTTTTTCCCCAACAGACTTGTCTTTGGAAAAGACTCAGAAGAGCCAGTAAACTTGGCTTCTTCAGTTCTGCTTCTCATGTGAGTATAATTTACATTTCTAACTATTATGCAAGTGTCATTAAACAGCATATTTCCCCAGGTTTTTGTGGAAGAACTGCTTGTTTGATCTTTGCGACGCTAGCACTCTTTTAGAATTAACCACGGAAAAACTTGATGACACTTCCGTGCTTCTTGTAAAATTCATCTTCGGGGTAATTTTATGGTGTGTGTTTTCCCCCTTGAAAGTTTTAAAGAGCTGGATTTCTCTCTCTTTACAGAGTGTTCTAGCAGCTGTGTCTCATTTGCTTTTGCAAGGGCATTGGAAGAAATTGCTATTTTGGAAACTCCTTAACATATGGGATAATTGTGTACAGCACTTTACAGTTTGCACAGTACTTGCCCATTATTTTACCTAGTCATTTCTCATAGAAGCCCAGGACATATTATTTACATTTTCCAAAAAGAGAAATAGAGGTCCTGAATAAATAGCAGGAGCTTGGCAGGACAATTTATCTCACTCTGGAATTAATCAATAGATTAAAATCTCTTCCTTCAGATCCTTTAATACCCATGACCAGAAAGCCTCATGCTTTTAGACCAACACACCCACTGTGCATCTGAGGAATATGTGGTCCACTAGCTTTAGGTCTGCCCTAACAAAAAGCTGTCGGAGTGATGGGACGTTGGGAACTGTGCTGTTGAACTGCTTTTATTAAAAGTGATGCAGTGGATGGCTAAAAGCACTGGTTCCAGGGTCACGCTGCCTGGGTGTAAATCCAAGTTCCAACCTTTATCAGCTGTGTGACACTGGATGCATTACTTGACCTTTCTCAGCCTCATTTTTCTTATCTGTAAAGTGGGAATATTAGTTGCTCCTTCTTGGAATTATTGTGAGGCTGAATGGACCGAATTCATGTAAAGCTCTAAGCATTGCACCTAGCACAGAGTAAGCCCTCAGGAAATGCTAGCTGTTACCAGGCTGTGATTCAAAAGGTGGCTCTCTGGGTCATTTTTTTCTGAGATTCATTTAAGTTGATTTGTTTCATGAAATTACACAAATGGCTCAGTCAAGACCGGAGATAGTTGGCAGTCGTAAGAGGTGGTTGGTGGGGTAGACAGACCTTATACTAGTACTTCCTCTGCTCTTAAGAGCTGTGATCATCATAACTTCTCAGTCTCTCTGTCATTCTCTTTAATGCACAAAGCTGCAATGCTGTTCCTCCCAAATAATATGGGATTTTGACAAAGAGTCCTATTCACTAGTACCCACTGTATTTCATCCTAGTACTTTTGAAATGGTAGCACACAAAAAAGACAAAAGATGACATTGGTTTTCTTACAGTTCCGGGCAGAAGTAAGGTATAGAGGAAATAGCAGGGATCTGCCTAGTTGCAAATGTTCTCTTGTTGGAAGTTTGCTGGGTAAACTGGGCAGAGCACTTTGCTTCTCTGTGCCTCAGTTTCCCCAACTACAAAGAGGAATTATAATACCCACAGGATGATCAGCCTGTCTCCATTTGCTGGGACTTTCCCATGGCAAGTGCCGCATCCCCAGAACCTCCTCAATCCTGGGGAGACCGGGATGGTGGGTCACCCTGAATATCTGCCTCTCATCTTACTGGGGTCACCATAAGGGCAGTGGATATGAATGTGCTTTGAAATTTCATGGGCTGAACAGTATAGGCAACCCAAATCTGAACACCTAAGTTCCCAGAATAGTGCTGTGGGTTACTGGAAGAAAAACATGGTAATACAGTATATCGTTTCTTAAGAAAGAATATCACACTTTTGGGCTTCCCCGGTGGCGCAGTGGTTGAGAGTCTGCCTGCCGATGCAGGGGACACAGGTTCGTGCCCCGGTCCGGGAAGATCCCACATGCTGCGGAGCGGATAGGCCCGTGAGCCACGGCCGCTGAGCCTGCGCGTCCGGAGCCTGTGCTCCGCAATGGGAAGAGGCCACGACAGTGAGAGGCCCGCGTACTGCAAAAAAAAAAAAAAAAAAAAAAAAAAAAAGAATATCATACTTTAATTCTTGGTACATATTTTATAAACTGCTTAAAAATATATGATGTGACTGGCAAATTCCACTAATGTATATATCGTGTTTTACATCATTCTTAAATGTTTAAATACATGTAATTGAAAGTATACAAAGGCGTATTCATATAAAACAGGACAATTACTTTCACATCACTACAAAGATAATTTGCATTGGAAAAATCTCCTTTGAAACATCTTTACTGCCTGAAAAGTTCAGTTTTGCACCCAAGGCATATTTTTGAAAGGATTACCATTTACAATAAATGGATTAGTGATTTGTCTTCGAAAACTTCAAAGGAAAACAAGATAGTCTGGGGAAGATAATGTAACTGACCATCTATTTGGTATTTGCAAAAGAAGTACACACCAAAGGATAATAGTCTATTACTGGGAATTAACTTGAGGCAGCAGCATCAGTGTTTAAAAGATGTGCAAAAAAAAAATTTTTTTTTTTTGGCTGCATTGGGTCTTAGTTGCGGCAAGTGGGATCTTTGCTGAGGCACGCGGGATCTTTTGTTGCGTGGGCTCTTTGTTGTGGTGTGCGGGCTTCTCTCTAGTTGTGGCATGCGGGTTTTTCTCTTCTCTAGTTGTGGTGCACAGGCTCCAGAGAGCATGGGCTCTTTAGCCTGTGGCACATGGGCTCTAGTTGAGGCGCACAAGCTCAGTAGTTGTGGCACGCAGGCTTAGTTGCCCCGCAGCATGTGGGATCTTAGTTCCATGACCAGGGATCAAACCCATGTCCCCTGCATTGGAAGGTGGATTCTTTACCACTGGACCACCAGGGAAGTCCCAAGATGTGCAGAAATATTAACTGAAGTACACACTCAGGAATTAGAGTAGTTTCCCCAAGATGATTCACTTAGTTTTCTTTCATATCATATAGAGAGTGCACTTGAGTGGAACTTCAAAATGTACAAGTATGCATGTGTTTGGAAATTCAGAGTTTTTTTGATGGACTTTTATTTGTGTTTTACCTAGAGGCATCCAACCAGAATTCAAGCCAGTGTAAAGTCTGTAAGTGAGGCTTTTTGTAGACATGAGTAACAATATAAATAATACAATAATATGTATTAGTAAATACAGTGATATATATTAGTAGAAGCATAAAAACAAGTTCAGTCAAACTCAGTTGCTTACATTAATAGAGAAAAGTAATATTTATCTTAAAAGTTAGACTTCTAAAATATAACAGCTTGTTTTCTGCTTGGCTTTTAAAATGGAACATGTAAACCTCTAAAAAGATATTAAGATACTTGAAGACCCTGAACGTGTCACAGAGTTTTTCTTTATCTACCCCAGAGGACCTACTGCAGCCTTGGGTACGTGACAGATGCTCAGTAAAATCTTGTTAACTTATATTGAGTGTTCTATGTACTAATAATAATTCAAAATAACATAATGAAACCAGAGTGAAAAGGGCATGGTCTACCATTCTACGTTCAAATTTTTCCCAAGGAATGAACTACTTTGCCTCTCAGACAGAAGCAAAGAACTCATTCAAAAGCAGAGCTGAAGGCTGATGGAGTTATTGTTGTTTATATTTCCCTGGACAGAGGAGTAATTCTGTTGGCTTCAAAGGCCTTTTCTTCTACCTTCCATCACGACATACTCGTGCAGGAAGAAGCCTTCATCCTATTCCTACATTTTACAAATGGAAACCCAGAGGAGGGAACAATGTGCCCCAGGTCAGATTCAGACCTTCCCAGATATTTGTTAACCTGAATTTAACTTTTCCAAATTTCACCAAACAGCTGTAGGGACTTTTCTTGGCCCTTTTTTAGTCCAGGAGACTCCCTCCTCCCTCTTCCTTGCCCTCCCATCCATTATTATCCCAATGCCGCTGCTCCTTAAACAACTCCACCGCCTTCTGTCACTTTCCAATGGCATTTTGTTTGCTCTCAGATGACACACTTGAACCTCCCCTCCAAGGTCTCAAGCTAAAGGAATCTTCTAGATTACCCGAAGTGGAATATAAATTGAAGGGCCATTCCTGCATTTCTTCTTAGGCCTGCAGCCTTGGAAACAGTGATGCATAGCTCCGGGCTTGTACTGATTACCCTCAAGCTTCAGTAATGCGAGTCAAGGCTTTGCTTTATGGTTAATTTAGCTGATGATGAGAGCAAGCTGAAACTTGTGAGGACAGACATAAGTTGGAACAAACCGAGGTCATAGCTTGAGCAGAACCTCCAAGAAAACAGATTGCCTGTGGCTCTTAGAGAGCATCCTTTCCCCAACAGTAGCGAGCATCCTTTCCCCAACAGTAGTGAGGCAGACCGAAAGCAGAAAAATGACAGTCTCCTTTGAGGGGCATATGAGGGCACAAAGATTTTTCAAAACTCAGCCCCACAGAGAGGAAATCTGCTTGATATTTATTCAGGCCCCTTTCTTTTAAATCTTGATTACCCTTGGCTCAGCTAGGTGCTAAAATTTATGCACCAGCGACAGGTGATTCTTACGTAAGGATGGAATCTTGGGTGTGATAAATTTGGTCTTGAGACATCTCAGCTCGCTTGCTGCAGATGGCAGTGTCATGATGGCAGAGTTAGAGAGGGGTGTCCTGCTGGGCTGTGGGCTGTCTGTGAAATGGCTACTCAGTTCAGAACTGTCTGAGCCAATTCCTTGAGCCTCAAGGTCATGACCAAGGGGCTCAGCCCAACTATAGGGTTGACATTCATTCTAGCAACGTTCTTTCCTGCCCCCTTAGACACTCCTGCTGACTCCCTCCTACTCAAAAGTCCAACAAGAATCAGGTAATCTGTGTTCTTTGTGAATATCTTTGTAATTTGAGGTCTTTGTCTGTTGTGATTAACCGTTGTTAGGCGTGAACTCTACGTTTGTAAGGAATTGCGTATACTCCAGAATTTGCATCAACCTGGTTGGTTTGGCCAAAGAGGTATTTTTAGCCACTACATCCCTGTCGGGTCCTGCAACTTTCAGGGCACAGGTTCTTAGCCTTTGTTTTGAGGACTCTGGAAATCCCCCCAAAATGCACATACACACACAAATTGTAAACATACGTGTCTCTTTTTAGGGAGACCAGCTTTCATAAAATTATCAGAAGTCTGAGATCCGACAAGTAGTAAGAGTCACTATTGTAGCTGAAGGAAATGTTCTGAAGCATCCTTTGTCCTTTTCAAGTAGATTTCCCACTTTGAATTTTAGATGGAACTTGATCAGAGGGTGGCCACATCAGGCAAGCTTTGGAGTCACATCGCCTTGATTCTGGCTTAGACCCTGGCTCTACATTTCCTGACTGTGCGAGCCTAGACATGCCACTTCTGTATGCCTCCCATCCTCACTTAGACAACAGATAAAACGGGGAAGATATCACCTACTTTGTTATGCTATTGTGGGAATTAAATGAGAATATATATAAATCTTGTGGTATACCTGGCATTTGTTTACTGTTCAATCAACTGTAGCTAGCAGTGGTAGGAGTCGCGTGGAACTCATGTCTCTAGAGCATGTGGGGTGATGCCCAATGTCATGTGTCTTCTACCTTGCTGCAGTTTAAACCTATATCCTGTCTTTATCTAATCACTGAGTCGTCAGCTGCCATTTCATGTTCTTCATAAGCATCAACACGGTTTACCCACCACTCTTAAGAAATGTCACATTCCCGTCCTCTAGCACACCTCTTATGGGAAAAAGAGTGAGACTAACTGGCATTAAACTCCTGGAATCCCATTTTACAAGTGTTACTTTCTTCAGAAAAATCACAGTTTACTAATTTTAACGATTCTTCAAAAGGGGATATATCATGTATATTTTAGCTAGGGACATTTCTTTCTTACCTTTATGTGCAATAACTTACTTCATCTTCTAGCACATAGTAAGTACTGGTCAATATTTGCTGAATGAATGAAAAAGTAAATCTTAAACTAAAAACAAGGGACGTATGCATGAGAACATTAGCTCTTTTCCTAGTCATTCTCTCGTCCATCCTTATTCCCCCATACTTCTTCTCTAAAGACCCCCACAAGCACGACTCACCTTGGAAACTACGGAAAAGGTTGGCTCTATCTGAGGACATGTATCATCCTGGTATCATATGCTGCTTTTCATTGTGGGATTCGAGGCCAACAGTATCCAATCTCAGTCTCTCTTTTTAAAACTGATATTTCTGTAGCAAGTGTAAAATCATCCTAAATGGGGAACCCCATTTTTTTTTATCCTAGAGATGACAGTTTTTTGAGATTGGCCAAAAGAAATTTTTGAAGAGAGAATGCACTCAGTAAAAAAGCTGTGTTTATGAAACTGTCATGCAAGCTAAATGTGATGCGCTGGAAAAACAGGATGGTAAATTTCACTCTGCACCCATGAGATCTATGTCTCAACTCTATGGATAAATACTATTCAAGAGTATGTAAAAATTCCTCCTGTATATATGCATTTTTGTTGGTCTAGCTCATCGCCTAATCCACAGAAGTTACTTAATAAATATTTGTTGAATGGATGATTCATATTATATTTTTATTATAATATAAATAACTTATTATTTATATCATTCCAATAAGGAAAGTATAGTAGTTCTCCATGTAATTTTTTTTTTTTTTTTTCTGCGGTATGCGGGCCTCTCACTGTTGTGGCCTCTCCCATTGCAGAGCACAGGCTCTGGACGCACAGGCTCAGCGGCCATGGCTCACGGGCCCAGCCACTCCGCGGCATGTGGGATCTTCCCGGACCGGGGCACGAACCCGTGTCGCCTGCATTGGCAGGCGGACTCTCAACCACTGCGCCACCAGGGAAGCCCCTCTCCATGTAATATCTTTATGGACATATATTTCTGAAGCTCAGCTGACTGATAAACCATTAAAACAAAGTATCTTCTACACCTCTTTTCTATGACAGCTAGAAATTTTCGAGAAGATGGGTGTAAGGCTGTTGAGCGAGCGTGCATTGCTGTTCAGTGTGTTAGCAGTCGAGTTTCGCCATTACACCCATTCAGATAGAACAATACTTAAGAAGCCAACAGCAGTCTTGTGGGCGTGCCCCCTTCCCTGTTTCTCTCACCTTACATTTTTCATAAGAGAAATAACAAGCAGAATCAGAATGGCACTGGCCTGCCTGACTTAGGGCTCAGACCATGTAAGTGCAGCAGCACATTCAGCAAGAAGTCTCTGGAGCCTCTTGTCACAGGTGGGGAGACTTACCTGAGAAGTTAGGGGAAAGGTAGCTGTGTGGCCAGAAGAGCTCCCTCTAGCAGCCAGTTTCCTCGTGAGGCGTAATTGCATCTGCGTCATTGGCATCCGGAAGGCAGTGGTTATGTGGGAGAACCATAGAAATAGGGAGGTCACGAGAGTGAAAGGTAATGAAACAGAAAGACATTATCCCCCAAAGGAACTGTATCTTTCTTTCCTCTTTCCTTTATTGCTACCCCAAGCTCTGTGTTCACCGTTGATTACTCAGAACTCTATCTCAGGTGTGTTTTCCCACATCCCCACCGATGCTGCTCTTTCATCCTCCTTGTCTTACAAAAGCACCTAAGCAAACACATGGCATCGGTCCTTCCTTACCTTACATTTCTTTTAGGGATTGAGAAAAAGTAATCAACATTTATCGGGCATCTATAGGGGCCAGGTAATTTTACTCAGTCTCCAACTCAGCAGGTTTTAGATGAGGAAAAATAAGTATGAGGAAGTTAAGTAACTTATCCAGAGCTGCCACCTAAGTGGTGAAACTGGGTTTGAAACCCTTGGCTGTCAAGCCTCTGCATTTCTCCATGGTCCTCAGGACAGATAGAAAATCCCGAGAAACTGAATACAAGGATATGCTTGGAGATACAGAGCATTCAGTTTGAAGATTTACGTTTTTACTTCCTTGAATTTCTTCTTTACACAGACTCACACGGAGAGGCTCTCATCTGTGTACCCGTATATGTGAGTTTAAGCCTTCTCCCATCTTCCTACTCAGACAACAGCAAAGGTTCCATTTCACAGTTGTGGAGATCAGGGTCTATGACTGCGCTTCTGGTGTCGGGCAGACCAAGACTGTCATGGGAGGTGAAAAAGTAGAAGAGGGGTGTATCGTGGTGCCAGACCAAAGAGTTGTGTGTGACCGAATACTGGAGCACTTTGGTTTTCCTCTTGCCCATGTTGGTGTTCGGAGTCACTGTGCTTGAGTTTGAATTTAACTCAATAATATAACCCATTTGGGGGTTCCTTTTTCTTTTTTTTTTTTTTTTCTTTTTTTTTGCGGTACACGGGCCTCTCACTGTTGTGGCCTCTCCTGTTGTGGAGCACAGGCTCCGGGTGCGCAGGCTCAGCGGCCACGGCTCACGGGCCCAGCCGCTCCGCAGCACGTGGGATCCTCCTGGACCGGGGCACGAACCCACGTCCCCTGCATTGGCAGGTGGACTCTCAACCACTGCGCCACCAGAGAAGCCCTGGGGGTTCCTTTTTCAGGTAGCTTCATTCATTGTTGAAGTGCCTGTGCTCCTGTCTTGATAATCTCTCAAATTCCTTCCTCCTCAACCTCACTCCCTGCCACTCTTCTCTACTGAGTTTGAATCCCTGGTACAGGATAGTACACTGAATGCCAGGGGTAAGTCAACAGGTATCTCTGTGAAAATCAGGAAAAACAAAAGCTTACCACTTCCCAGTACTTGTTAAAACATCCCGAAACAGGGCTTCCCTGGTGGCGCAGTGGTTGAGAGTCCACCTGCCGATGTAGGGAACACGGGTTCGTGCCCCGGTCTGGGAAGATCCCACATGCCGCGGAGCGGCTGGGCCCATGAGCCATGGCCGCTGAGCCTGCGCGTCCGGAGCCTGTGCTCCGCAACGGGAGAGGCCACAACAGTGAGAGGCCCGCGTACCGCAAAAAAACAAACAAAAAAACAAACAAAAAACCATCGCGAAACAGCTTGTGGGCTGGTGCCAAGGTCAAGGAGGTGAGCCCACACTTGTGATCAGTCAGATGGGAATGTTGGGGTTTCTTGGCTGGATGTGTGTCAATATCACTGTGTATAGAAGATGTCTGTCTGCTGTACCAGCGTTTGCCATCACACTAAACCATCAATTTAAAGACTGACTAATGTCCTGAGCACATTTGTCTTTACAAGAAGTTCCTTGCTTCAGGGGCAGATGAATTTTTGTCTATGATTCTTTGGTCTCCTGTTTCCTTTCCTGGTCTCTCCCTGATCACCTCCTGTCTCCTTCATGCCTCTCTGCACCTCTGCACGAGGAATTGTACTCTCTCCTTGCCCGTTGGCAACATCAGCATACATGCAGTGCCTCGTACACCGTCCGTCTTCCCTGCTAAAGTGGACATTCCACGCAGACCTGTTTTCCCACTCATATATAATTCATCTGCCAAGTACATGGCTTGCATAAACTAGGCATTCAGTAAATGTTTGTTGAATGAATGCAAGGTAGAATGAATAGACACGCACATTAGTTTATTTTGCTGCGTGTTTGGCTTCACTGAACCATTTGGATTTTTTTCTTTTCAGTGTCATTCATTCTTACTGCCTTTCTGCCTTCCTCAGTCAATATTTATTGAGAGTCTTTGCTGTGTCAGTCACTGGGCTGTATGTCAGCATGAGTGAGACATGGTCCCTACCTCCTTGGAAGGTCCAGAGTGTGTTGTACTGATTGTGTTGGTTCTGAGTCAGGCAGCCATACTTGATGAATCACCGGCCACGGGGAGTGGAGCCTTGACGTGGCTGTTTGTGAGAGGATGCAGAGGAGGAAGACATCATCCCGACCTTGAGACTCTCACAGCTCATAGGGTAGTGAACAAATAAAGACATGAAATATATAGGATAATATATGCCCAGCAGTAGGAAATGGTGGGGTACGATAGAAATGGCTGGGGTGTCCTGCAGAGGTAAAATAATAAAATTTTCTCCCTGGTACAAAATCTCCTTGATACTTTATACAGTACATAATTTATATAACAAGTATTTTTTCTGTACTACTATGTGCTTGACATTATGCCAGGGCTGGGCACATGGCAATGCAAAGGAAAAGCGTGAAACTTGCTTCTAGGAAGGTACAAGCCAAAACACAAAATGGAAGTAAGGATGAGTGAGCAGAAGTGAGAGTGAGAGAGAAGAAAGAAGGGATGGGGATGGGAAGAAAGAGACCAAATCGAAGAGCTCCTGGTCAGTCCCCTTCTTTTAGGTCCAAAGAATTCCAAAGATGGGGCCTTTAAACTCAGGAATGTTAGCTTTCTCCCTTAGACATTTTTTTTCGAGAAAGAGCTTGACCCTTTTGAGGTGACAGAATGTGAATTTAAAAAAATAGAAATATGAGAAATGTCTAAATAACTCCAGCAGTCTAAGTTATTGGAGGCTAGCTTATTTCCAGGTGACTTAACTCTGACCTAAGATTTCCAAAGAATTTTCAGATTTAGCCATCTCTACTATCCATACACTATCAACCATTTAAACAAAATTTTAAGTCTGTTTCTACTTTCACAATGACTATGATCATTAGATCTTGTGTTCATTTAGTGCATATTTGGGTTTTTTGTTGTTGTTTGTTTGTTTTTTAACTTTTTATTTCATATTGGAGCATAGTTGATTAACAATGTTGTGATAGTTTCAGGTGTACAGCAAAGTGATTCAGTTATATATGTACGTGTATCTATTCTTTTTCAAATTCTTTTCCCGCTTAGGTTTTTACAGAATATTGAGCAGAGTTCCCTGTGTTGTACAGTAGGTCCTCGTTGGTTCTCCATTTTAAATGTAGCAGTGTGTACATGTCAATCCCAAACTCCCTAACTATCCCTTCTCCCCACCCGTCCCTCCCTGGTAACCGTAAGTTCATTCTCTGAGTCTGTGAATCTGTTTCTGTTTTGTAAATAAGTTCTTTTGTATCATTTCTTTTTAGATTCTGCATATAAGCGGTATCATACGCTATTTCTCTTTCTCTGTCTGACTTACTTCACTCAGTATGACAATCTCTAGGTCCATCCGTGTTACAGCAAATGACATTATTTCATTCAGGTGCATATTTATTTGGTACTTACCATGTGCCAGGCAGCGTCCTAGGCCCTAGGAATCCATCAGCCCCTATTCATTGACCCTGTGCTGGCATCAATAATTTTGATTTTCCTTTTATAAGGTATATTTCAAGGAGCCTCTGGAAGGGTCTTTAGACTATTTTTTGTTAAAAGGATTCATCATGCATGTGTGTGATTTGGTTGTAATCATTAAAGGGAATATAGAGCAGAGCTGAATAACATAGAAACTCTAAAATGAAAACAATTTGAGAATTTCCAAAAGCATGCCCCGTTGAATAATCCAAAATCAACACTCTGTCAGGCTCCCGTGAGGAAGGCAAGAGAGGCTCAAAGGACAGTTACCCTCTGTACTATCACAGGAAGAAGGGTGGCTTCTTTTAAACGTTGACCTAATGCTTAATATGCCTTGGGCACAAGGCTAGACACTCTACATGCATTATTTCATTCAATTCTCCCAATAACCTTGTGGAATGGGTCTTCTTATTAACCCCATTTTACGGGTAAGGCAGTTGGCGCTCTGAGTGACTAAGGCAGTCACCCGAGACAATACCCCTAATAAAGAGGACAGAGAACACTTAAATCCAGATTCAGTGACTTCCAACACTTGCCTTAGGTAGAAATCTCTTTCCGAATATTCTTATTATGACTTAGAGCCATTTCTTGGTGAGTCTAAGAAGCTCTTCTCTATCTGAAGACTGAAGGAGGGATTAATTTGGTGTTGGATTTTGTCTTCTAAAAACCTTTGGGATTTCTTAGAGGATGCTATCACCTGCCATTTCTTGGCCTGCCACACATAGGACATGCTAGAGGGTCCCTCTTCAACTCAGCTGTCTCTGCTCTTGGCTTTTAATTTTCATGAAAATGACTGGACACATTCCTCTTATTCCACTCATACCCAAGGCCAGAGAGACATTCTACTGGCTTTTGTCAGTAATATTTCCTAACAGTTGTTATCAGTATCTGTTCCAGGGTCTTCATTCCACCTTCCCTTTCTTGTGTGTGTTTGTTATATTATTTCTTATAGTAATTACATTATGTTAATATATTATAGTTACAACACAAATATATTAAAATTCAAAAACTGTATATTTTAATCATTAAGAACCAATGCTCAGAGAATGTCCTTACCAGTTGGTTTTAGTAATTAAAGAATATAAGGTACAAGATCCAATAACAAGTAGCTTCTGAATTTGAAAAGTATCCAAATGGTAGCCCAGGGACCCAAAGGCAGCTCATACCAGGTCTGAACAGTCCATCTTATATGGCTCAGGTACAGGACTGCCTAAAGGCAGGGAACTGGATTAATCACAGTCATAGAATTTTACAAGTTAAAAGAGCATTTGCCACCCAACCTCTGCATTGTACAGAAGGAACTGAATTCTGGAAAGGTTAGTGGTTTGCCCAGAGTCAAACAGGAAGGTAGAACAGCATCTAAAGCAGTGATTCTCAGAGCTTTTAATCTATAGATAAAAAGGAGATTGTTACAATACAGATTCTTGAATCACAGTCCCAGAGAATCTGATTCAGATTCTCATACAGGAATCTGTATGATTAATAAGCCTCCTGGGTGATTTGGTGGCTGGTGGTCCTGACACCACACTTTTAAGGAACACTGCTCTGGAATCTAGGCCTCATGACTCTCAGTCCCGTTTCTTCCCAAAGGACTAGGCCGCCTCCCCACATTAAAAAACATTCCAGGGCTTCCCTGGTGGCGCAGTGGTTGAGAGTCCACCTGCCGATGCAGGAGACGCGGGTTCTTGCCCCGGTCTGGGAAGACCCCACATGCCGTGGAGCGGCTGGGTCCGTGAGCCATGGCCGCTGGGCCTGCGCGTCTGGAGCCTGTGCTCCACAACGGGAGAGGCCACAGCAGTGAGAGGCCCGCGTACCGCAAAAAAAAACAAGCAAAAAAAAACCATTCCAAACAAGACATAAGACTCTTGGTGATTCACATTAGGACTCTTCTTTCCTAACTCAACAGTTAATTCCTGAAAGCATCACTCATTGAGTAGTTTTCTTTCACTCACTCCGTCAGCGCCTCTGATGTGCCAGGTGCCAGAGATACAAAGATTAAAACACAACTCCACCTCCAAGGAACCCATCCACAGCAGGAGTTGTAGCTACCATTTCCTGAGCCCGTTATTTTATTTTATTTTTTGACTGGGCCATGTGGCATGTAGGATCTTAGTTCCCCAACCAGGGATCAAACTGACGTCCCCCGCATTGGAAGCAAGGAGTCTTAACCACTGGACCACCAGGGAAGTCCTGTGAGCCCATTAGTTATCCATCCTTCATAGAGCTTATCTCATTCCTTACGTTTAGGTAAGCCTGTACAGAATAACAACATGATCTGGGCGTTGTTTGTATATATAGAATCATGCATATTCTCTGAAATTTGTTCTTCACCCTTAATACATATTTGAAGTATTTCTCTCTGTTCTTTATATATGCTAGTCTTTATAATGGCTACAGAGTATTTTCCAATATTGATGTATTTAACCATTCGCATATAGGCGGATATTAAATTGCTTCTATTGTCTCCTGTTGTAAATAGTGCCATGATGGATTCCAAAGTAAGTCTTTTTATCCCCATTTTACAGAGGAGGAGATAGAAGAAAGTTGGTTACCTTGTCCAAGGTCTCACAATGGCAGAATTAGGATTCAAACTGAGGCTTGTCTGTCTCAAAGACCACAGAGTTACTTCCTTTTCACTATTACACCTTTTAGTAATTGCAGTAGAATGGGGTAAGTGCTGGACGAGGTGGGTACTGTTGGACTCCTAAAACCCAGCTGCTGATAGGACCTTGGGGTCTTCAGGGAAATGATGTTTGAGCAGAATTTAGGAGTCTTCTGGGCAGAGGGAGAAAGCCAGCCTAGAAGGAGATATAGGTTTATTGCAAAATAATCAGTCACACGTTATCACCTACTAAAGGAAACCTATAATACACACTTGTGGGGAGATTCACAGCAAAAAAGACGTGATATTCGCACACTGGGACCTTACAGCATGATGGGGTGTGTGTGTGTGTGTGAGAAAATACTAGAACAACAAACTAGTGAGCATGGTATAAATAAACACCCACCTCATTTGGCAGCCTCGTCAGAGCCCTGGAAATGAGTGGGCCATGGGGTCCTGTCTGCAAGGCGTGTCAAAGAAACGTGCCCTCTGAACACCTCGGTTTCCTCCTCTGAAATGAAGGAAGTACTGTCTAGTCCCTGCCTACTTGTCAGGGATGTTGCAAAGCTTGGTTAATTTCTGTAACTGTTTTGAGCTCCTCCAAGGTGTGTGTTCTCTAAATAGGAAGTATTAGTAGCAGCCATCAGAACCCAGATGAAACTGAACTGCAGTTCTCTGAGAAGAAACCAGAAATGCCCACAAGGCCTAAAGCCCACCCTGGGTCCGTCACATTGACCCTCCTTTAAAAGGGAGCCTGGGTCTCCCATAGGGCATCGCCGGAGCTCTCAAGTGCGAAAATTCAGGAGACCCGCTGGATTTTCTAACATTTAATTTCCCAGCTGATTGCTGTGATTTAAGGGCCCATCTGGCACAGCCCGTTTGTGGGGTATGTGTGTGCAGGGAAGTGGGACTCTAGTAAAGGCAGAGATCTAACAGAGAAAAAGAACACGCAGAGTGGAGCCAGGCCATGTTGGAGCCCTTGGCTAAGATGTTTAAATAGGCATTTCATCGTATTAGTGTTAGTGAGGCCAATAGGCCATATGTTGTAAGAAAGGCAGTTAGGGTGCCCGCGTTCCTCTTACTCAGGGCTTTTGTGTTCTCTTAGTGAGGATTTGGTGGTGCCTTTGTCTGCCAGGGGTCTAGGGGGAGCTGTGAACAAGCTCAGGAGAAAATCCAGCTCTGGGTTTCAGCAGCAACATATGAACATCTCTACCCGCAAACTCATGGGAACTAAGCAGATGCTGGGAGACGCACACCTACACTCCCGCACAGGGATAGTGGGGATCGTTTAGGACAGGGGGTGCCCTGGAGCTCATGGTCCCCTTACTCCCATTCCCCGCAAAGAGCGGGGGATGGAGGAAGCCATATGTCAGTGCTCATATCCTCATGGCCCCTTCAGCGTAACTGCAGTTCCACATCAAGCCACAGGCAAGTGGATCTCATAAGCACTAATAGGACTTACAGATGTGCAGAAACCGACGTTGTGATGCTCAGCTGAACTCCTGGATGGAATTTCTCGTAATTTTCCAGTACTCAGGGGATCCTATGTAAACCTGGTCCAGACAGAGTTTTTATTGTATCTTATTTCTGAGCTCCAACCGGGCCTTCCCTCTGGAGGTCAAGCCTCTCGGTCTCCTTGAAAATTCCGATCTGAAAGGTAGAGTCTCCTGATTCCTGTGGTCACCACTTCTGCTGGGGCTCCAGGTCCACAAGGAAAAGTCATCAGCGACTTGATCTTAATCCTTCGCTGCCTGTGCACAGGTCACTGAAAAACATCTGGCAGCCCCGACCCTTCGTGTCCGTTTGCCAAATGTATTGAAGCGGGGAAGAACTGGCGAGTCCATCTGTGGTCCTCCGTGGTGACGGAGGGACGGGCTAGGTAAAGGTCTGACTTTGGGAGGACCTGTGAGCCCTGTCCGTGTTGCTCAGTCAGAAGGATCGCTGACCTCTCTTCCCTGGTTGGAAGATTTGCACCTTTACAGGCTGTGAGGCTGAGTTCTTGGGGCTGAGGCTAGGAAAACGTCCTCTCTCACACCTCAGAAATGTGAAAATAAAGTTGGCGCCCCTACAGGTTGGAATCAATACCGAATTCCCTTGGGAGATTCCCACCCTGCCTCTTGGGAAGGTGGATTCCATAGCCCACAGTGTGGAGTTTGGCAGAGAAAGATCGGTAGGAGTGAGGAAGTCTTTGATGTGGTCCCCTTAGGCTTCTGCGTCTGGAAAGGGACTTTTCCTTTAATTACTTGGACCACAGACAAAAGTTTCGCCTTCTTGAAGGGATAGACGTCCATTAGCGAACCTAGGAAATACAGTGAGACCTCGTTTACAACGATGGAGCTTCCTCAGGGCCTAAGGATGTCTGGTGAGCTCTGTGGCTGAGTGCCCTAAAGAAAGGGCAAGTCTCCTGATTTCAGGTCCTGTTTCATCACAGATGTCTAACCTCCTAGCAGCAGGGAGCTTGGCCAAGTCAACGAGGTAGGAGGGAAAACATCCATATCTCAACATTGTCTTCTCCTTGCCCCTGTTTGCCCTCACCTAGCACCAGGAGCCTTCCAAGCTTCCCAGGAGACATGGTAATGCCAGTCTGGACCAGCTGCATTGCCCAGAGAGAGGTCTTTGTTATAAAATGCATCATCGCACATAGATTCTGCGGAGAACTAAATTAGGATAAATGGATTTGGCGTCCCGGGCTGCACAGAAATTGCTCTTTGTCATGATTTTCCTTGCCTTCAACAGAGACTTACCTGTCAGGAGGTTTGCATCTCTCAGTGATTGAGGGAAGAAGATGGGAATTGTTTTGCCATTTTTTCTACCTTATTCTAGTAACTTAGAGAGTACTCTAAAGATTGTGTGAATAAAATATGTAAGACCTATTACATGTAAGATAAAAATTCAACCTGAATTCCTTTTTTATTAGCTAGAATGTCCAGAAATAATATAATAATAACAATTATACTTTACAGGAATTAAAAACTTTATCACATAGAGGCTGCTGAATAGCTAGCTCTTCCCACTGTCACAAGGAAGACAATGCAAGAGGATTTGGGGGTCAGTCAGGAGTGGCAAATACTTAGTATATGTTTCATCATCATCCTCCTTCTCCCAGGGCAGTGATAACTTACTAACGCTTGGAAAACTCTTTCCTACTGCGATCAGGCAGGATTTCAGAATCCTTCTCGGTTTGTACTCCAGACACCTTCTACCAGTCAGTCAGAATTGGCACAAGGGGTTTCATTCTTAAAAAATAAAGATAGAAAAAGGCGTCATCTTGAGTTTTTCATGGCATCATTAAAATGTTTCAAGAAGGGATTTTGGACTAGATCGGTGGCTTTTGCCAGCCTTTTCTGTTTACCAATCATTGAGACGGGATTCAAGACTCGACTTTCCACTTACCCCACCCATTCTTGTCTGCCACCCCAAAAATATCACACCAAAAGAAATGGGAAATATGATCGTGCTTTTATGAGCCATCCATGAGGTGATGTCTGGTCCATATTAAATGTCAGAAATAAATTATTTATGTGAGAAGAAAACACAGAGGTGTCATTATATTATGGATATTAATCCTGCCCAAGAAGAGCAGCTTAACCACCTTGAGTCCCCCTGAGGGACACTAGGAGTTTTTCAGTTGTCCTTTAATAACCACCCGCCTTGGGAATATATAGAAAATATGTCAACATTTTTCATAGGACACTGTACACTTGATGCCCTGTCTTCAAATCTTGAACTCATCCTCTCCTCGTGCCTGCCCCGTGTGTGAAAACAAATAAAAATTCAGCAAGCACTAACAGTTACACAGGGAAATGGATAGACCTTAGTCTGGGTGTAGATATGCTAAAAGCATTTTGTAGACTCAGGTGACCTGTTGTCTGTCACTCCCGATCAGAGCTATAGGACCACACAGTTGGATTGGCTTGACTAGAACACGCTGCTAGAGACCTTTCTCAAACTTAGTTGACCTCTGACATCAACCTCCTATAGGAGTGTGTGGTGGTTTATTCTTTGGGCTTTACCAAGATGGCAGCTGCTAGAGTACATGTGGCCTAGGTCTCCTGTATTGGGGGATTATATATGATACAAATGCCTGACTAACAAGTAAAGCGGAGTGAGAGAAGGGGCACCATGAAATTCCTTCAGCCTGACCTAGGACCCTCTCACCAGCTTCGGGGCAGGGAGGAGAGTCTTAATTCTGATGCTGTCATTACAATAATATATGAGCTTTGGAAAGACGCTTAACTTTCCTCTCTGTCAGCTCTCTACCACAACATGGAGTAATAATATCAGCTAGACTTACTGATGTGTAGAGTATTTTGCAATCTGAAGCATTAGCTCATATAAGATGGAGAGGCCAAACATTCTGTTCCTTACCCTGTGTGCGGAGTGTAAGACTGAATTTCAGGGTGGACTAGGGAAGGTCAGTTTACAAAATGTGAAAAAGATGTGGTCTTTGACCTCAAGGCTAGAGGTGAGAGATTTGGATGACAAGTGTGTGTGTGTGCATGTGTGTATACATATATTTGTATATAGGTGTGTGTGTGTTTATATAAACACGCACAGATATGTACCTATACCCATGTTAAATTAGAAGTTGCATTACTTTATACTTTGAGAGGTGTCTCTGGGGGGCATTTTAGTTTGCCAGCCACTGTTAATATGGCTGTTTTTCTTTCTGCATCTCAAAGGACAGACTCCTTAAAGATTTTCCAATATGATGTGAAAAACCATATTTTTATCTGAATGCTATCTGAATTGACTTTGTATGCATCTGATGCAGTCTTTCTTCCAGACTAGCCTGGCTGTGTTGATCATTTGTTTACTGGTATCTTTCCTTTTTCCACAAAGGACTGGCAGGGTTGGAGGGAGGGCAGGTGGTGCTGTAATAAGAGGTATCTAACATGTTTTCTGTTCTTTGGGGCATTTGAGAAAGCAGTAAGCCAACTTATAAAGGAAAGCACTTCTTTGGCAATCTAGATGGAAGAGAATCCTTCACTGCAGGACTAGGTGTTGCGTTGATCTTGTAAATTAGTTCTTCCTGTCTTTGATGCTCTAGGATCATGCAGCGTCCCAGCAAATATGTCTTCACATTAGGGCAAGACAGTCCTCTTGTTTCCAGCAGGCAGGACAAATAGCCAACAGGCGACAAGGCAGGGTTTCCTGGGATTTGGGCTACTGCAGCTTCCTGGACAAATGAAAAAATGCAGGTGTCACTGCCCTGCCCCCAGGCCAGGCGGGTCACAGGGCAATTGCCCAGTTGCCCGCTGGGAGAGGCCCACCCTGCTCTTTTCCCTGCAGGTTCATTTTTCATGTTGATTGAGTCATGATGCCTCTGTGGCACAGAACATCTGAGGATATGCCTCGTAGGGAAAAGGTCAGAAAGGACGCCAACGATCTCCCCTTCCCTAAAATCTAGGGCTCACTTGCATGGAGTCGTTTGTAAAGGATGGGCCAGCAGGGCTCGTTGCAGGGCTCTGTCTTTCTCTGCGAATGGCAGGAGCAAACCCTCCATCTTGCTAGCTTCAGGGTTGCCTGGCTGCCTTATTTCAACTGAGGCAGCACAGCTTGCTTTAGCTTTGAAGTGTGAAAACCAAATACAGGTTGGCAAAGGGAAGAGATGGAAGCTGCATAGCCTTGTTGGAGCATGAAGGCACACACTCAGCTCTATGCACCACATGCAGGAACTTTTCCCATCTCCTTAGCAATTCCTTATCCCATGGGCACCCCTGAGAATTGTGATTGAAAACAGCAGCGGGCCTGGTTGGTTGCCCCTCACTGGGGCTCTTCGGTTGTAGCTGGTGGGCAGATGCTGTGAATTTCTCTAATTTGGGAAGGGACCCGTAGCTGTCCCCTTCCAACTCTCTGGTGTGTGTCTTCCTAATCTGCTCATGACAGTGAGGCAGGGACACACCCACACCCACACCCACACACACACACACAGACTTGACTGACTTGTCCCAGCACCCTGAGCCATGATTTTGGCTATTATCTCCCCCTTCTGTGTCCTAGAGAAGATTTTAGAAATTCTAATACACGAGGCTGAGAAAGGAAAATACT
This sequence comes from Tursiops truncatus, assembly GCF_011762595.2. Taxonomy (NCBI): domain Eukaryota; kingdom Metazoa; phylum Chordata; class Mammalia; order Artiodactyla; family Delphinidae; genus Tursiops; species Tursiops truncatus. The sequence continues at coordinate 10,973,171 of NC_047041.1, forward strand.
GGCTTCTACAGTACAAACATCTCTGTCCTGAAAGAAAATGTTAATTTTCCCCTAAATCAAATGTTGACATATATTGGCCGCTGCTGAAGATGTGTCACTATGGGAGAAGGTCTCTGCTCCAGAGAGCTTGGATATCGGGCCGGGGTCTGTCCTCTGAAACGCTAGCTGGTTTAGAATCTAAACAGGTTTGGTTCAGAGGTTTTATGAATCGTTGCAGTTAGTTTTCAAAAAGCTGATCTCTCTGGGACACCCTCCTGAGCAGGGAAGCAGGGAGCCAGGGGTCCACTCTGTGCAGCACACTCTTTTCTGCAGAAGCCTGGGCCCCTCCTGGGCGTCTGCAGTGATGCCGGCGCTGCTTACCTCTGCCCAGGGATACAGGATTTTAACCGGAGATATGGGAGGGGGGGAAAAGGCCAGCAGAGTGGCGAAAGGATGGAACGCACAGGCAAAGGGAAATTTCCAGTGCTTTACCTGCCCCTTTCCCCACTGCCCCCAAAACACACAGTCTAAATATTCTTCTTTGTTCAACACCTATGTTTTTAAAATTCCAAATTAAGTTTCCCCACCCACTCTCTCCCTCCAACTAGACATACACACGCGCGCGCGCACCCTTTTCACTTGTTAAGTTTGAAAGATGATATATACAACCAGCATGCTCTGCCAGTCTGCACGGTGAAGGCCAAGATTAATGCAGAAGGTTGGTGCAACGTTGCCGCAGAGCAACGTGATCAGAATACAAGATGAAGCACAGGGGGAAAGGCCAAGAAATATGTCTGTGCTTGGAGTTTACACAAGTCTCCTTAGCAACTTGTCTGAATTTATTTTTCCCTTAATGTGTGTGGGTTTCTTCCAAACGCAGAGTGAAAGGGGAGTGAAAGAAAGAGTCCCCTCTTTCTCTTCCCTGAGGGCGGAATCCTTGAGTTGGTGAGGGAGCCTTTCTCCCCCTTACCAGCGCCTGCCCACCCCTCCCCTCCCCCATCTAGGTAGCTCTGATCCTTTGCATTGTGACTCTGTGGACAGTTGGTGGCTTTCCAGAAATTCCCATCCCCGTGGGGGATGATGGGACCTGTTTCTGACGGCCACAGCTGTGCAGGTTTCTGCCACAGCCTCCCGCTGCTGGTGCCTGCTCTCGTGTGTGGCATCTGCGGAAAGGTGCCTGTTTACACGCCAGCGTGTTGTAAAATAAGGGAGAAACAGCATAGCTCCTTTCCTCTCAACTGTGTCTTTTATTTTTCTGTCTTGCTCGTTTCCCTTTCTGTCTTTCATCACCTCCTGACACACACACGCACACGCGCGCGCGCGCACACACACACACACACGCGCGCACACACACACACACATACACACACACACGCGGTCCTGTAATTCTAATTAGAAGATGAATATAAAGCTTTTAGAAAAAAACCTGACTCTTAGGAATCTGATACGTTGGATTTTATGTGACCGGGCTTGCTTCAGGGGAGACAGCCGTAAATACTGCAGTGGTTTTCCCTACAATTGCTGTACCTGGAAATAACTCTAGGGAAGTACAGTTGCTGCCTCGTTGGAGCCGATGTTGAATATAAATCTTAATATTTCTTCTTCTTGCCCCCTCCCCTTTTAGAGTCAGGGGAAAAAGGAAAAAGAGAAACCTAGCCAAAAAGCCGTTAAGGTTTCATTCTGGCTTCTTTACAAACAGATGTTGCTTGTCATTCTGTTGGTGTTAAGTAGGCACCAGATTGGACCAAGCGGCAGTGTGTGTGTGTGTGTGTGTGCGTGTGTGCGTGTGCGTGTGCGTGTGTGTGTGTGTGAAAGAGAGAGAAGCAGAAGAAGGAGGGAGGGTGGGAGAGAGAGAGAGAGGCTTGGAGGAGAGAGAAAGAGTGTGTTGGGGGTGTGTAGAGGGCTGGAAGGCAAAACCAGATCGATTTGGGGAAAAGTTGAGAGCAAGAAGTAGTAGGTAATATAGATTCATACCTGTTTTTTCTTTCCAAACTTCAATTTGACGGAGACTTTATAAAATCATATTCCATTTGGTTGATTTTTGTTGTTCCAGAGGAAGGGGGAAATGTGGAAATCAGTAGATGTGGAGAGCCCTGGATGAGACAAGCTAAGCTCTCCTGGAGTGAAACGCAGAGAGAGGGTTGGCAGGCTCTCCCTGGGTGAACCTCTGCCCTGGAGTAAGGCAGAAGGTCTCTGTTTCAGCTGAACTTAGCTTCTTGTGTCTGATGGGTGCTTCTTTTTGTAAGTATCATTGTGGAGGCTCCAGGCTCTTTTGTACTTTTCCCAGAACAAGAATCCCCTTGTTACACAGCCAAGGTTCCAAGGAAATACAGACTCTTTACCTATTGCATATCTCCTTTCCTGCAGGATCCAAGTGATCTGATCCTCAATATTCCCCCTAGCCACCCTGTACCCTCACTTCATTTGGAGCTTTCTAATCCAATTGTGGTAGAACAAGAGCAAAACATAGCTTTGAGCATAAAAGTGTTAAAGTTGCCTGGCATATAGAAAGCTTTGTGCAGCCTATAATTCGTTTATATTCAAGAAATGACAGACATCCGATTTTTTAAAAACATGTGTCTCGTGTTTCCATACCAGAATCAGGGTCTTCTGTGTTTTTTAAAATGTTAATTCTCGTAAAAGCCTTTTTGGCTTTATTAACAATATAGCTAGAAAGGAATTTGCAGGCTGGCACCCTTGCTTGTATTTTAAAAAGCAAGAAAAATTGTCATCCTGAGCAAACTTAACGCTTTCAAAAGTGAAAGCGACCTCCTTAGCCAGTTGCACACGAAACAACTTGTTACTGGCAGCCCCTCTCTCTTTTGTTTCCTCGGGTGTGTCAAAAGCAAATTTGCCTCCAACTTCTCACTCTTAAATAGTCGGTCCCTGTTATACATCTGTTGTAAGTGAACACTTGGTGGGTTTAAGATCGTTTTTAAATTACCCCCTCCCAAAAAAAGCACACTACTCAAATTATCTGAGGGCATCTTTTGTTTTCATCCCATCTATTTTATTCTATCACGCCATTTTTCATGTCTTTGTTCTTTAGCCGACCTAGCCACACTTTCATTTTTCATTTGACGTAAAATATTTATTTATTTTTTTAATACAGGGAGTATGTAGTAGGAAGGTTATAAATATCGGTTCCTAATTTTCCCTCTGCCCGAAAGGAACGCGAACACCATGGCGTTGCTTTGCCAGTCTCCTCCCTCCCCTGCTCCCTTCTGGTCAGTTTTTCCTGGGGAGAGAAGAATTCCTTCTACCTAAGCTAGATGGCTCTGGTGCCGGAAGCCTCTGTCTGTCTGCACGGGGTGCTTGAGGGACACTCGCACCCTGGAGGCTGGTGTCCTGGTGGCCAGGTCGCAGGTGGAGAAAATGTGCTGTGATGCGTGGCACCCGTGAATTACTCTTGGAGGAGCACTTGCTGGATGTGCCTCTTTTGTTGAGGTGATTGGATCTTTCTACAAAGAGCAGGGGCTGCAGAGGGTGAGAGAAAAGACATCAGGAGAACTGGAAAGCCATAGGGAGACCAATACTAGCTGTTTCTCCTGCTTCGCGATGTCGGGTTAATGCCAGGGATAGATTTGAGTTCTCCCTCTGTCTCTTTCCTCCTTTCTTCCTTTCTCTCTCTCTCTCTCTCTCTCTCTCTCCCCCCCCCCTCTCTGCCGCACCCCCGCCCTTCTGCCTGCCCTTCCTCCTTCTCTTTCTTCCTTCCTCCTGTCCTCCCTCCTTCCTTCCCTCCCTCCCTCCCTTCCTTCTTTCCTTCCTCTCTCTCCATCTCTCACTTTCTGTTTAATTCTCTCTCCTTTTTCTCTCTCTGTCTCTTTGTCTCTTTCTCCTCCCTCCCTCTCTTTCTCTCTTTCTTTCATAACAGGTTGTTCAGTTGAATTGCCCTTTCCCCCCAGGACAAAGGAGGTGTGCTGAGATTCTGTACAAGGGATACCTCTTTTAAAGAGAAGGAGGGTGGAAGGGCAGGGGATCTGTCTGTCGGTGTCGTTCTGCTGACATCACCGTGGATTTGGTGTTCAAGTCCACAGCCAGGCAAAACTCAAGTACATTTTCCCTTTTGCGAGCAGCTGCACAGTGAGTTTTCCTTCCACTAGTAAAGGAACAATGAAGGAAAAGCAAACCCTGCATCTAAAACCTGGCCAATGAAAGACCGCTGGAATGGAAGCCAAGAAGCCCGCTGGGGTGGAGGGGGACAGACTCCTGAATCCACCACAATCAGATATTTTACTTCTATTTTAGCGGCCCCATCAGCAGAGAGAAATAATGACTCCCGAACCATTTCTGAATCAAAAAGTTAAAACAGTGTCTCAGTGATGCTACGTCATGCCAGGTAATGATTGCCCAACTTGATTATACTTAACCCTGCTTAATTATTGATAGCCTATCTCTTAATCATGTTTAGCGAATGAGCAGTTTGATATAAAACATTGGAATTTGGGAGGATTCCGAGACGTCGCATTCCTATTTGATCACTTTTCTGGTAAAATCGTTCTCAAGAGTCATCGGTAGCCAGGGAAATTCCAGGAAAAATGTGAAAGTGACTTATTTGCAGAACCTTTTTATCATGTGTAGTTCTGGAAATGAAGAAACCATAATGCTGCCCAGTGTTTTCTAGAATTACTTTTATTTCCGTTTTTTTGGTGTGTTCCTTTTTACTTTCATTTTGGCATGAATTCTAGTTCAGCTTTATAAAAGAGTTGGGTGACAAAAAGAAACAAACCAAGCAAAAAATCTTGATCCGTTTAAAATAATTTTATTTTCCAGACGCAGGCAAATGGTTTGAAGATGCTGGCCTAGCAAGATGGCAACAGGTTTACAAAAACAGGATTCACAAGAAGTTCCTTTTTTCAGGTAATTATATTTTCCTATAATTTCTCCAAACCTTCCATTTCCTCAAGTATTACAAGTTTTTAGGGCATGCTTGAATCATTTAATTATGAAGAATAACTACTTTAAGCTTGATTTTTTGACAATAGCAACCAGTTTTATAATATTTGTAGCCAACGAGCAGATTATTCAATTCTGTGGAGCTCAGAAAAATATTTTGAAAGTTATTGCTTAACAGTGCTTATTTCTTTTGACAACGATTTAGGCAAACCTCATTTGAAACCATCAGACGCCGTTCTTAAACTCTGTGGCTGTCTTTAGTAATTGTACTTAGAAATATAAGTATTAGAGGATTATCTCTAAAAAGCCTAACATGTGCTCTGAATTCCTGGAAGATATGGCTTATAGAAGTTGCATAATAACTGGTGCTTTATAACATAATATTGGCATAATAGTTGATGTTTTAACTTTAGTCCTAGATTAGTACTACATACAGTATGTAGACGTATTTTATACAACTATGCTTACACAGGTCCAGTGACTAGGATTTGAGCTCCGCTATCGTGATATAAGTAGCTTCCTTTCAGTGTTATTGGAGGACTTTGTGCTACGTAAATATGTTTAATAACACAAATGATATATTTGCTTGATAAATTACCTTACCCTACTTTTGCCATTGTTTATAGGTATTTGCCTACATTTTCCAAGTTAATTATTAGTGTTACTATCTAAGGTAGCCCCACAGAATCTTGCTTAAGAAAGCAGGACAAACTTTCCTCTGAAAAGAACCCTTATTATTCTACTCAACACAAAGATGGTTCTTGAAGGAGGTATTCAATTGATATTTGGGAAAATGTCTATTCCCAAATAAACCATTCTTCTACTAGGTCGGTATCTAACTTTCTCTTGTCTCTGCCACCTGGGCATCTTCTGATTTCTCTTTTATTTTCTAAAATTAAAACTCTGGATTGTTTGGAAATTAACACTACAAACCCTTCAGAATGAATAACTTTTCTCTGTCCTGTATTTTCCACACACACACACACACACACACACACACAAAGACACAGAGAAGCCCCCAGTTGAAACACGGCATTGAGCTCCTTGTTATGGACTTGGAGGTGCAGAGTTACAAAGGTGATGCTTCTTGAATGATTCAGTGTAACTCTGACAGATCTTCATCCGTTGCTAACAAATATTGCATTCTGTCTTTTTAATAAATGATAACAACAGTTCTCGTCACTTTGGGAGCCTGAGCCTATTCCTTTGTACATTAATAAGAGCTCCTGTGTCACACACATTCCAGCCATCCTTAACAGTGTGCAAAGCGCCCATCCTCAAATACCTCTGGCCCTATGACCTTGTCAGGGAGATCAAAGCAAAATAAGAGGCTTGGAGTTTATTTTAAAACCTTTTGTTCTATAAAGGAAATGAACATTTTAAAATAACAGAAAGTCCAAACCATTTTGAGGTAACTGGTTTGGATCCTCCTTGCTTCCACTTGGGACTGTTGTTTCTTTGAATCTAAAAGTCCAGCCATGGAGCTGCAACGAAATTCTCGGTCTTGGCAACCTTCACAGCACCAGTGAACTCTGAGCAGTGATGCTTGTGGCTCCATCGTGATTAAACAGGCAGACAATGAAGTGTCTATGAACCATTGCCTCCTCTTCCCTATTTGTCCCACTGTTGGTTTCCTGTTCTCTCGCTTCCACCTTTTAAGTTGTATACATCGGGGCCTGCTCTTTTCTCTGAATAATTCTCAAATTCAGCTGTGTTTTTTTGTTATTAGGAGAGCCTCCCAGATTGTTGAGGTAGGAATGAATGTTCCTCTGTCACGGCAAAGATCTTTTTTTTTTTTTTTTTTTTTTTTTTTTGAGAACCAGCATCTACGGTCATTGCTAACAAAAGTTGAAAAGGTCTCTTTTTAGGTCCTACAAAGAGATGGAGGCATATGTTTTTCCCCACATCCAGGGAGATGGATGATTTTGCTTTCCATCATTTGTCCTTGAAGTACTCACGCTTCAGACTCTGTCCTCAATAAAATTCACAAAAGGAGCCATTAATGAAAGTACATTGTCTTGGCTACTCCTTTACTTGTAGAACACTGATTATGAAGAAAGGATGTTATGCTGACAAACAAAATCCTTTTATGAGAAGTCCTTAGAAATAGAGTCATTCCCACAACCTGGGACAGTTTTGAGGGGAGCAACTATACAATTTCTTTTCTGGTTCAGATTTTATAAAATATGCCGAGACTTGCTCATTGTTGGTGTTTGGACCAAGAACAGGGGCGGAGTGAGGGTGAAATACAAACTTTTCCTCACGATGAATCTTCCAATTTAATATAACTGGAAATCTCTAGAATAATTTTCAGGAAATACTAACAAGCCCATAGGCGGTGCTTGCTAGTTTATTACAGCTGTCTGCCAGAACGCAAATAAAAAAGGAAGAATTCACCATCTTTTTTTCGTGTAATTACAGGTATTTAAAAGAATGAACTTGCACTTGCGTTCTCCAGTGTTTCTCTCTTTCTCTCCCTACAACTGAAAGACTTTTCTTTATTCTGCTCATTTGCCATCACTATGCTCCGTGTGTGTGTGAAGGCCTGAATAAATGAGTCTTCTGTAATATTAAACAGTAAAATGATGAGGTTTACCTGAAGCCCGTTGTGTCTGTGGAATAAGTGAAAACAGGGAAGTATGTGGGGGAGAACCTAGAAGATGCTGCTTAACGTTTGCCCTTTTAAGAGCGGGATGAAGTCTTCCCGTTTCTGGCGTGAAATGATAGAAGGGCAGAACCTTTGGTTGGACTAATGGTGTTAACGTTTCATTTTCAGACATGTCAGACACCCACACGAGAGAGATCCTAAGGCCTGTTGCCACAAACCCGTAGATCCGAACTTGTGATGATAGCCCACACAAGCTTGTGTCTATAGGTATGTGTCTGTGGGCAATCTCACAGGCCGCGGGCTTTGCCTGTCTGCCATCAAAGTCCCTTCCAATTCCTTGATTCTCCTTCTCTTCCCCTTAGTTTCCTCTAAGAGGGGTAGACACGGAAAGAGGGGCTGGTGCGGAGGAAGGAGATCTTTTGTCCTGAAATGGATGAGGCTCTCCAATGATTAATTTATAGGCTCGCCCTCAGTTCCCTTCTTTCTTCTAACTGCTCTCAGCTGTCAGACAAAGAGCCTGGGCTCACAGGTGAGGCAGCAGGAATGGGGGTGACTCAGACAACTTCCTATTGAGTGGTGAGTAAATAGATACATACACGAGGGTTCGTTTTGTTTTCTGTGAGCCTGACATTGTTTTCAAAGTTATCTGATCTTTTTTGGAAAGTGACAGAGACTTGTTTACAAGACCCAGTTCACCCTGGTGTGGGTTGTATCAGTACCTTGTAGTAAGTCTTCCTTTCCCATTGTTCTCCAAGTGCGGTCAAATCAGTCCTTGCCTTTAAAAATAAAATTAATGAGGGGAATGGATGTGCTTAACTGTTTATACTTCTGGACATACCCAGCAATGTAAGAAAAAGAACTTTTATAAAAAAGAAATGGCTCGTTCAGGTCCAGCTTCATATTTGTCCAGAGCTGTTTTCTAACTCTTCACCATGCTTAAAAGGCTGGAATGAAAATAATTTTATCCCCTTGCCTCTTAAATGTCACCATTGTGCCAGGATTGGAAAGCCAAACTGACTCCAGATCAAAGCAAAATTGGCTATATTTGTCTCATTCCAACAATGTGAGCTGAAGAGTCTGTAAACAGAACCCAGGGTGAAAAGTTGATCAGATCTGGATGACTCTGAAACTTTTGCATTCCCTTTTGGTCAAACATAGTACCAGGAGTTCCCTTAAGGTTTTTTTTTTTTTTTTTTTTTTGGTGAAGCCTCTTCTAACAAAAAAGAGTCAATATGAAGTAGTTATTAACATCAGCAAAAGGTTTGAAATTCAGATGGATACATTTTTTTCACTAAATGCTGTCTCCTCATAAGAGCCGCACTGTTCACGGGTAGCTAGAGCTCGCTCTTCTATCAAGCATGTAAAAATGAAATTTTGTATGTCGGAATTAGGAAGGCCCAGATACAGGTGACATTGTTTAAAGACGTCTTGGAGAATACCAAGCTCTGCAAATGCTACACCCTGAGGATGTTGTGTGTATGCGTTTGCTCTGCAAAGCATTGAGGAGGGTGGTCTGTAGATCTTGACTTCCAGCTTACTGAGAACTTGTTGCTTCGTTCTGGAATGATGGAACATTACATCCAGAAGAAAAAGTCTGTCCCCGTTGGTGTGTATCATGTATAATTCTTTGCCCAAGGCCTTTATCTGCCCATTAAGCAAACAATCTACTCGGTTGCTTTTATATACCTCTTTGAAGTGGTCGACTCGGAATGGATAAGCTGCTAGCAAATTAAACCTGTACCTTCCCTGGATAAACACTTCCGTTTGATGAAGGCAAAATCGTGTATCTACTCATCATCCCTTTAACCTGCTATTAAATGTGCTACCAGTGGGACCAACAGAGCTCATGAATCTAGGGGATGCTGAGCAGCCTGAATTCCCTACACAGGGACGACATTAAGACTGCAGGGTGACCAGTAGGTGACTTTTTTTTTTTTTTTTTTGCGGTACGCGGGCCTCTCACTGTCGTGGCCTCTCCCGTTGCGGAGCACAGGCTCCGGACGCGCAGGCTCAGCGGCCATGGCTCACGGGCCCAGCCGCCCCGCGGCACGTGGGATCTTCCCGGACCGGGGCACGAACCCGTGTCCCCTGCATCGGCAGGCGGACTCTCAACCACTGCGCCACCAGGGAAGCCCCAGATCGTTTCTTTTAAGGGTTTTTTTTAAACCCAGTCATTACCCTAAGAAAAAAGATTATGCAGAGCAGTCCATCTTTTCAAAGTTTCTAAAAGGCCTAGGACATGATTATTTGATTCACCTGGCTAGAAAATATTCTAGTGGAAAGCCCAAAGCCCCTGGACACTGGTCACAAGAAACAGGATATTAAATATTTTACAGGATGATGAAATTCAGTATTTTTCCCTTCTTCCATGTTCGTGAATGAGTGGTTCTGTAGCTATTAATTATTCCCTTGGGACTCCCTCAGGGTGGACCAGATATGTTACAGGAAGCTGCAGAAAGTTAAATAACTTCAGGTTTTCCTCAGAAAGACTCTAAAATATATATTCAGTAGTCATTATTGCTTGGGGGTGTAGAGAGAATGGGTATAAAACAAACTAGTTTTATTAAAATTCTCAAATTATTAAAAATATATTTATGAAGCTGTAACACGAGATTATAATTCAGATTTGTTTTTCTTTAACAGAAAAAAATAATTATTATTCCAAGAATCGTGTTTGATAAAGCAGTTCACCCTTTATCACCAGAGTTTGGAGAGAGTAGGGGGAACTGGTGTTTAATTTTGAAAGGGTTTCTTGTTTGTGTTTCAAAATTAATAAATGGATTTCTCTTCATGGGAGGAAACTGATACGTATAGGACAAAATTAACTTTGAGTTTTAAGTTAATATGATTTCTTACTTTTCAGTGTGCTTACCAGTCATTCCCCAACATTTGTTAGGTACTCTAGATCTTTGCTGACTATGTTATTTAACTTCATCAGATGTCACCTAGCCTCTCTAATTGAGATTTTAAAAGTTTCTTAGGCCTGTAATAGTGCTGAAATTTTACAGAGCAGTCAGTAGGAATGACTCTCCAAATCTGCAGACTTATTAACACCTAACATGTTACTCAATAAAGTATGAGTTGGAATAAAGCCACTTTTTTATTTCGCTGGAGCCATATGGCCAGACAAATTATAGGATGCATCCACTCGTTCATTCAGCAAACCTTTATGAATGCTTACTATGTGTTCAGTACTTTGCTAGAGGGTGAAGACATTACTCTGACTTCAAAAAACTGATTATCTGGTCAGGAGTCCCTTTGCAGAATTGCTTGTTGGCCATACCAACACAGACTTCAATGAATCATGTTTTAATCATAACGTTTGTCCAACTTCCAAACACCAGATCAATACAGAATATGTTTACTAGTGGGGAGTCCCTGCTTTTCTGTAATCTCAGACACTCATGGCATTGTTCAAGATTCACCCTCCCTTCATTTGGAAAGATTGCTGCTGGTAGCACTTAAAAACCTCAGTGTTCAATAGTCTGAGGGTCTGTCTGTCTGTATTCAGAATACCTTTAAAATATGTTTTTTAAAGTTAAAAGAGTAAAATAGATTCTCTATACCTAAAGGTATATAACTACTGTTCTCCTATAAATGCTATTTATTTTATTTTTTTACTTTCCCTTTTCAATAAGACCTTTTATGACATCACTCCATATCATAATTGCATGTTGTTATTACATGCCTACAAATATTTACACTAATTATGTAATGAGCCATAATTGCACTAATACATGATAATGGGCTAAAATCAGTGTAAATAAACAAGGAAATTCACACAACTAAAAGAGCAGGGTGTTGAAAACCATTAGTATTCTAAGAGCAACATCTTTTTATCTTTGACCCCTAGAAGAAGAAGGTACATGGAGAAAGATGAATGTTTCCATTTCCAGATATTTAAAAGCTCTGTAAGCTATATGTTTATACTCATATACTAGTGTTCTAGTACACTGAAACTTAACCTCTCTTTGTTGTATCTTCTTTTGCTTTCTCTTACCTGCCCCTCCACTGCCTTGTTTCCCATTTATAAGAGTTATATCCTGACTGTGTTTATAGAATCAGGCAAAAGGTCAGTGCAAGGAAATGAATTATATTTTCTTTTAGTGCCCCAGTGGATATTAAATCATATGCATAAGTGAGTATCTAAAAGGCAGGGGACTTGGAGTTACTTCTTGAATTTCCATATGAGATCCAGGACTTAAGGCATACTTGTCAGGTTGAATTCAGTCATTCTACAATTTTCCCCCCTCTGGAATCTTGATAGCAAATCCACCTTCCTATGATTGAAGTTACAGTGTAAATGGAAGAACAGGGGACCTGGCATAAAAATAAAAATTGCCTAGCCTTTAACTTTAGGTTCATTTATACTCCCACTTTATTCTTTCGTTCATACATGTTTGTTTTCATGAACATGTTTTTAAGTCTCTACTATGTGCCAGGTAGTAGACATGCAGGTGGTACCAGATTTGCAAAGGTGAGTAGTGCAGCCTCATCTTCACATAGCTCAGGGTCTAGTGAAGGAGACAGATAAGTGATAATGCAGTGGTGTTAGGGCTAGATTAGAAATGTGTGTGTGAAATTACGAGATAATCAGAGAAAGAACTCTTTGAATTGAGGCTTGAAGGATGAAGGAGTTTGCTTGGTAAAAGTAACGTCCCAGTCTTTCCCCCAAACCAGGTAGCGTTGATTGAAGAGAGGCAGCCTCCTCAAAAAAGCAGCCTTACTCCCCGATTGCTGCGTGAGGGAATAGGGTTGGAAAAATTGGAAAAATGATCCTTCGCCAAGTTAGTTGAGTAACATGAAGAAACACCAGCTCTTCAGCATTTGCATCTGTCTTTTGAACGCAATCAGCATGATAGAATTATCACTCTTTGATTCCCTGTGCCCTCAGACACCCCTCCATCTTATACGGTTAGGCCCAGCCCCTCTGAGGAACAGCCTTTAACCAGGCAAAACCAGAGTCCACTTGAGCAATGAGGAGAGATAGCCACAGAGCAGTCCTCATGGGAAAATACAAACCTGACCAAACATGGGAACACACAGAGATGGGAAGCCACCAAGCTTATGAGTCTGTCTGTCACTCCAGCATTGAACCGGCCCTGAAGATAAAGACCCAGTTTAAAAATGAAGAGTACAAACAGCGAAATTTAATACCTTATAATGAAAAAAATAGAGAGTCACATTTCTATACATTGCTAAATAAACAGGGATAGACTTTGTGAAAAAAGTGCTGAAGCAGTCACCTCTGGAAAATGGGCGCTTTATAAATATGTGAATTACTTGATGTACATGATGAATACTGTTGAGCGAATGTTCACCGTAACTTCTATATTATTTGTTTATCTCTGATTTGTTCATAATCCTGTTTCCTATACGTTTTCACCATGTTTTGGCTTAAACTATTTCCTCTTGTTCACCAACCCTTTAGAGGTTCCAGTTTTCCAGGTTCACAAGGGAAACATTTGTCTTCCTAATTCTTTCTTCAGCTCCTCGAGTTTAAATATGGGTCTGCTTTCATTGTTCTGTTAACAGGTACCAGAGGACATTAGATTGATCAGAACGACAGCCATTATATAACCTTACCGTAATTTTCATAGACAACTGATTTCTAGAAGACCGATCCCAAGTATTTCCTTCCTTCCAGTCTGCACAGTAATCTCATGCCAAGGTTCTTGTGTTATTTTCTTTACTGTCGGACCCTTTGATGTGCTGTCTCTTATGAATGGCCCAAATAAGTGACAGCATGAAGAACAATTATAAGACTAACTTGTAATTTCATTGCTTAAGAAATGGTAGCTTTCCAGCCATTGTGACTGCATGCTCCCAGGTTGAGGTAGTAGGTTGTATAGTTCAGAATTACATCAAGGGAGATAACTGTACAGCCTCCTAGCTTTCCTTGGGTCTTGCACAAAGCAACATGCCGAGAATGACCATGGTTCCTCCGGGCCTTTTCTTTTCCTAAGAAAGCCTATTAAAGGTAAGATTGGGTACAGTGTTTTTAGAATTCATGTTTTATTTAATTCTTGCACCCTGAAGGTCTACAGCAGAAATAGGAGCAAGACCCTCAGGCTCCTGTATGGTCTTCATTTCTTAGCTAATACATCCACCCTTTCGAAGAGCCTGTGGCCTTGCCCTAGAAGACAGTCATTACTTTGTCACATTTGTTATGAGTTTGACAGGAAACACAGCTATTACCTGTGTCTGTGTTGGATAAGAGTTTGTGTATTAAACATCTGTAGCCACTTGACATATAAGGACCTACTTAGTATTGTTTAGACATTTATGAAGATTTTTTTTTTTAAATCAAATTACCTCCCTGTGCAGGACAATAATGTCCTCTCCTTTTCAGTGGCATAAACTTGAGTGATTTCACACAGCCATGGTTTCCAAGGGCAAAGTAGTGTTTGGGGTCCTGTTTCTGAAGGCAGACTGTCATATGGTTGAATTTCTACTGACTCGGTAAGAAGGTTGTATCTACCGGAGTTTAAATCATGCCATCTTTGCTTTCAGAGTGGATGTGGTGTCTAGGAGGTCATACCCTTGTGTTTTTTGGCCAGTAGCTCGTGGTTGGACGCAGAGTTTGGGAACTGCAAGGAAAATAAATTATGGAGGCCACTTTAGATACAACTTAGTGTCAGTTTCATCAGTAATGGATGGGTAAAGCATTCTTCAAAACAATTCATTCCTTATCTTCATCTTTGGTGAGTATGGGTTCTGTTTCCTCAGGGAAACTCTTCACTGAATTTTATATCTGACAATCATTCTTAGCCCCAGAAATCCCAAGTACACGATTAATACAAATTACCGTCGTTTGTCTTCTGAGAATTAATCTTAGGATTTAAAAGGAAAAAAAAAAGAGTTGCAGCATGCTACATTTTAAAAATATCCTCAAGAAATTATAATAGCTATAAATGGGTGATGTAAGTGTTATTTTAACTTTTCAGAATCCAGTGATTTAAACCAGCTATTTTCTAGCACACACATAAGTTTCAAAACATTAATGTGTTGCTGGCAACTTGACCTTCTTCATCAATCAAGGAATGTTTTGCTGACACAGTTTATGGAGACTCTGGCATAGCGCGAGTATAGAAGAAGAATAGCAAGTTAATAAACTTTCTTGAAGACATGTCATCTGTACTTCTTTATTTGCACTCATCAGATTCTTTTTGACTTGGTTCATTAGTAGAGGCATTTAACTAGTATGTGGTAACCCAGTCAACCCCCTTCTGGTACTGGGTGGTTATGCATTTCCACAGTCGTTCTTGTCAGGACAAACACTAGCCTTCTCAAAGCTGGCTTTGGCTTGTCTTCTCCGAGCCTTTCTAGAAGACCCAGGGAGGAATAAGTAGGCCAAGTTTTCATTAATTCAATCAATATGTATTTTCTAAATACTTAGTGCACATTTGGATTTCAAATAGAATAATACCCCACCTCATTTCTATTCTTGTCCCACTGTACTATTTTCCCTTCATCTCTTGCCCTCCAAATTCTAACCCCACTGAAACACTTGTTTTTCTATTCTGAGACCAATCTTTGATGGTCTTTAATAGCTTGTTTCTCTAACACTTGTCCTTCCAAGTTCTATTGACTGCTTCCTTTAAATAGTGTTTATCAAACTTTAATGAACAGGGATCCCCCAGGGATCTTGTTAAAATGCAGATTCTGATTTAGCAGGGCTGAACGGGGCCTGAAATGCGGCATTCCTACCAACTCTTAAGTGAGGCTGATGCGTTCGGTGTGTGGAGCACACTCTTGGGTAGCAAAGCTTTACATAATCAGATGTTTCTAAATTCCAAGATGTCCAGACACTTAGGCTGAGGGGAAAACATTTGGAGACAGCTCCCCGTCTTTAGGTAAGTACAGCAAAATTCTCCTTTAATTTCAATCACACAGCTTACCTTTTACAAATATTTTACTTTCTTTCACTAATACAGAACCCTAAGATGCAGCGCTATGAAAGTTGCATTTTAGAAATAAGGACCTTGTGACATTGAGTATGGTCCCAAAGATCTTCTTCGTGTTACACTGATCATTCAGCAGACACATCCTTAAGTAGAGCCTGTAAAGAGAATTCACCAGGGGCGTGAGTGCAGGTGCCATACCTGGTTCTGCCCTACTCAGATCATTTAGGCCATCTGAACGTCAGTGCCCGATTGTGTGAACCCACGGACTAGACCTGGACAATTTCTGAGTGACCTTTAGTATAGAATATTCTGCAATTCTGAGACTGTCATTCAGGAATTGTAGGTGGCAGTGACTAGAATCTTACTTTTTAGCCTCCGTAGCCTCCTGTCTTATAACGTGAAAACAGAAATTTCCAATTCTAGGTCTATACTGTCAAAGGGACATGAGCAGAATGGTAAGGAGCAATTTGCAATAATGGTTACCGCAACAATCCGCTAACACGGAAAGCCACATTAAGGCAACGGATAAAACAGCCTAAGAAAACAGTGAATATGAATTCCCTTGTTCCTTGCATGGTTTGTAGATCATTAGGGTAATAAAGAAAAGTAAATTAATTTCTACCTAGTTAATGTCTGTGAACAGGGTTAAAAGCGCTGAATATCATTTTACAGTAGAGATTAGCTCAATGGTGAACAGGAGGGGGGCTATGTCAGACATGTGAAATTCACCACCGCCTTCCCTGGTTCCTGTTTGTGCTCTTTCTAAACAAAAATTATGTGCTTCGTGCTCTACCGCCAACAGCAGTATGGAGCACACGAGAGCTTCTGTGGCCCTTCTCAACCTTTTCACATCAGTCACAGAACTCCCACTGTTCTGTGCTAATGCAAAATGCAATAACGTTTAGCATCAGGACATCTCTGAGTCAAGAGGTTAACGGAAAACACATCTCCCATTGTGTTCCTGCAGCTCTGATACTGTTAATGGTGAAAACACCATGGAGACAAATAGATCTCTCTTTATTCAGGATGCTTTGAGTGAAGAGAAAATATATATGACATGGTTACAATGTGAGAGCCCTCTCTATATGGTGCATTAAGGAGGAATGGGGGAGAGGAGAGGTTCATGTAACATCATGCTTGATATGGCTTGAGTCTTGTCTAGAGGGAGTTTTCTGTTGCCTTCCTTTTCTTTCTGTTGCTTTAATTCTTCCAGTTCTGCTGGTGGGGGGAGTGAGATTTAACCTTTCAAGGTACAAATTCAAGGAAAGAGGACTCTGTGGATAAGCACAGTGGAAGGCTTTATGGAGTATGTTCTAAAACGTGGCGGGAAGAGATACACGATCACATGGCTGCCACTTTCTTATCCTACTCTTGTGCATCTTCCCTTTCTCTGGTGTGTGCTTCCAGTATAGAGACTGTGGACCAATATGTTTGTAAAAGGGAACCAAGGGGAAAAAATAAAAAACCCAAAACACACACATTATAATAATGCTGAGATTTTTACTTAAAAATTACCTGAAAGTGGACTGAATGTTCTTTGTGGCCAAATGAAGATCAGTGTGGTCTTATTATCCACTCACTTGATAGTATCCCTTAGGAAAATCTTAGTCAAGGTCACTTCTTGTTCCTGTAGAACTTTAAAAAGAAATTTGTTTTACAGTTTATGAATTGTGATTAGAAGCTAAAATTGGAGTGTTCTGTTCTTTAGGACCTAAAAACTTTTCACTCTGTGGTCAAAAATTCTGGTTCAGGAATCCATTTGGGGAGGGGTATCTGCACAGGTTTAGATGTACCAAATAATTATCAAATTTTTAATGTTACATGTAGTTTTTGAAGCATTTGGAGGATATACGTTATTGATTACCACTCAATCTGGTTAGATGACTACACTGGCTTTGGTGGGGGTGGGTGAAGGGGAAGAGTGGGGACTTGCATTCAGCTTTTACTTTGAACTGGACACTCTGAGATGTATTTTCAAACCAGGCTGATGCCCTTCGATGCTAGTATTCTAATCGTTGATTCCATTGCATCAAGGGCAGCCAGATTTCATGGGTAAAATTTATCAAGTCCAGGAAAGAGGGAAAGGACTTCCAGAATGGCTCATTGTTTAATGAATTAGCCCCCAGGTATTCTGTGGTTGCCATTCTAAACTTTGAGGAAAAGGCATAGACTCCAACTCATAGCTTGAATTCCAGATTGGGGCAGAGCATGCTCAACGGTGAGGCTGCAGTGTTACAGCGATATGTTGTTTCTGGTCACCTGCTAATAAGCAACTTCAGAGCATAAATGGGGCCCTCATGATGTGGGTTCTGAATCCTCTGAGGGTTTAAGAGCCTTTAATCTACTTGTAGCTTTTTGTTATTGAGTAATGAAGTGCTGCTAATATACTGGAACCAATGAGCAAAACACATATTAAATCAAGCATAATTCAAGGAGAATATATCCCCAAAGACTGAACAGAAAGGTGCAAAATGAATTTATGGGAAGTAAACTTTTGGGGGGGGGTGGAGACAGTAAACTTTCTATTACCTTTCATAACCACCAAGAAGGAGAGTTTTCTGGTTAACCAATATAGTTTTTAACAAAACTGCCGTATATGAGATTCATGAACGACCGGATTAAAAAATTAAAGATTATATTCTGCTTAAGGCTAAGATCATCCTAAATACAATATTTCTTTAAGATTTATAAGTTATTCAGAATCCTGTATGCTTCAAGATCAACATCATAAAGCAAATTTTTTGTTGTATGATTAGTTGACGTGTAGAAGTGCCCATTAGAGATCTCAGCTTGATAGAATACTGGTTAAATTAGATTTTACCGTTTATGTTCTACGGTTTAAGTTGGAAACTTGTGTTAATACTGACCGTGATCTCATCTAATGGAAAATGCCACAATTCTCCGTTGCAAATGAAACACTATTAACCGGTCTACCAAAATATTTCGTTATGAATACGCATATATGTTATCCTGTGAACTTGGGTGGTTCTAAATTCAGCCAGTTCGGTTGGCTCTTCTCTGCCTCGGCAGATCTTCCCTCTACCTTTTTCCATCCTGTTCTGCGCTCTTGGAGGTTGGCCTTCCTGGGCTGTCTCAGCAATCCCTTTTCCCTTCTGACTTTTGCATGTGTTTCACCAAAGGGAGGCACCAGCAGGAGACCCAACAGAAAGTAGAGAGAGAGGTTAGAGCTTAATCCTCCTGCCTTTCTTCCTGCAGTCCATGGAGCTGACCTGGCTTCATTCCTTGCTGAAGTGGTGGTACCTCTTACAAGTCCTAATTCTCTCTCCACCTTCTGATAACCACTCCCTCTCCTTGATCTCTCAGGCCTAGGTGGGTAATGACTTCCTCTCTTACCTTACCATTCCTCTCTTACCTTACCATTTCTTTTTGATCTCTCAGGCCTAGGTGGGTAATGACTTCCTCTCTTACCTTACCACTTCCTCTCTTACCTTACCATTTCTTTTTAATCTCTCTTAACTCTGCCCAATCTTTGTAAATAATCCTTACACTAAACTTCCCTTTGCTTCCCCATCAGAGTCTGCCATTTTCCTGTCCGGACTCTGATTTTCTAGCTAAGTCAATACAAGCTAAATAACAGAAATTAGTCACTCACTTTTCATCCTGCATGGGAGGTGAGGGATGGGCGAGTAGATATTTATCTTTTCCGTAATACTGTGAGCTCTGGAAGGGCAGGGACCATGTCTAATGTCCTTTATAATCCTCGACAGCACCTGCAGAGGGCTCAGTCCACGGTGCATGCAGCTCAGTGAACATGGAGAGTCTTACTGAGTTCCTCTGGAATCCTCAAATTTGTCATTGGCTTAAATGGATTGTAAGCTCTTGACTTAGGACGTAGACTTCAAAAAATCAAGGACCACGCTATTTTCAACAACATTTTTAGTATAATTTCATGTGACACAAATATCATACCCACACTGGAAATACTAACTCAATAAAAGTAGAAGATTTACTTCATAGGTTAGGTTGATTTGTGTTTAGTAGATGAGAAATAATTATGTTCAAAATGTTTAGATCTAACTTTTCTTTTACGTTACCAACTCATCTCCTATTTGTTAGTTTTATCTGTTTGTGCTGCTTTTGTATATTTGTTTATCTGGCTTTTACCTCTTCAGTTGTAATGACAATTTTCTGAATATAATCTGGGTAGAGGGAACATACCTGGCGTGGTTAAAATAGGACTTAAGAACTGCGGAATAAAAAGAATTGTTACCAGAAGAGGTAGCTTCACTGTTTCTATGTGGTTCACATTTGCTGATTCACTATTTGACTTTTACCACAGTGCCAAAGCTCTCCATACTTTTAAGTTTCAAAATTAATCCCAATTCTATGAAATGTAGCAAATGGAAATGGAAAACACTTTGATTCATAAAGCAGTAACTGTTACTGTATTCACTTCCTGCTTTGCTCAAATCAATGTTTTAACATCTAATTGCTCCAAAATTTGGGAAAATAGATTAGGAAAATCAGTTAGGAAGAACTTGCCTTTTGACTTCCTTTACTGAAGGGAAACTGCCTGGTTAGTTCAAAGAGCAGATTCCTCACTGTTCATATTTGTAAAACAAGATCATTTCTTCAACAAATGGAGGTGGTTGAAACACTATCAACTCAGATAAATTAAACTTTGTGTCTCCCTGATAAGTGAAACTGTTTAATGATAATTTTACGAGTGCACTTGGGAAGTGACCAAAGCACTATTAGATAAGTTAAAACCAAAAAAACACGGAAAATATTTTTGCCAACTGTTTCTTCTTGGCCTCTTGGCAAAGATCAACAATTACGTTCCCTATCTAGGGACTATCTCTTGTGGGCCAGACCGGATGATCTAAGAGGTCTTTATAATCTCTAAATACTGTGACTTTTATCCCCAAGTGAACTACATAGTTTATTTACATAGAAACACGCTCACAGGCTTAAGGAAATGCAGTATGACTAATGGTAAGAAGAGTGAGCCAGGATGACTCAAGTGACTTTTTTTTCTAAATAGGATAAGTAAATTAAAATCATAGACATTCTCTGTAGTTCTCCTCTAGCCTCTCAAGATACAGATCTTAGATGTCAGAATTTCCCAGTAGTGAGTCAGATTCCTGTCACCAGCAAATTATAAATGTATTACCCTGTTAAAGCAGCAAACCTTTGCTGTACTTATCAAGAAAGCTCTTTAGTGGATATTCGGTTTAATTGTTTTAATTTCACATTCTGTCCTGGGCACATGGGAAATTAAAAATGTTAGGAATGATAGAAAAATTAAAATTGCTAGAAAAATACAAGCATGATAAAGAAAGCATACTCACTGTGCATTTCAGCTTTATTAAGATTGTGTTTTTGTAGTCTTAAGCTACATTTATCTAGACAAATGATGCATTGGGAGGAATCTCATTTTTAATTAAAAAAAAATTGTTTCCTCAGGACTTTGTTGGCAAAGAGAACATTTTTGAGGTCTCTTTTCTTTCTCTGTGTTATACAAACATTTCATGTTCTCTCCATAAGGTAATACTTTGAATAGTCTAGCTGGGACTAAAAATCAAAATTGTTGTCACTGTTGTTGTTGATGCTTTAAAATTTTTTTAATCAAATCTCCTCCATACTCGACATAGGGCCCCCTTAAAAATAAATATAGGGACAGTCAAGAGATCTTACTCCCAGAAGGCTTCGAGTTTCTCAGCTGATTACTTGCCCAACTTACTCTGGGGGATACACAGAGTAGAAGAATGTGGTTAAGATACACCAATTGTACAAAACCCTAGTATTACCTATGGATTGTGTCCCTGCGACAACTGGACAAACTTCAGGCCATTCTTTTTCTTTGTTGTTAAAGATTTTTTGATGTGGACACTTTTTTAAAGTCTTTACTGAATCTGTTACAATATTGCTTCTGTTTTATGTTTTGGTTTTTTGGCCCTGAAGCATGTGGGATCTCAGCTCCCCGACCAGGGATTGAACCCACACCCCCTGCACTGGAAGGTGAAGTCTTAACCACTGGACCACCAGGGAAATCCCCCAGGCCATTATTTATTTTCAGAGGAGGTGTCCAGGTACTGATCCTTTCTGATGAAAATGGTGGTGGTGGGGAATTCTGTCTGGGGGCTTGGTGAGCGATCCATCTATTCTCTTGTGTTTTCTGCTTTCAGAGTCCTGATTTATCATTTGGAAATCCCTTTTATTTCAGCCCTGAAGAGCAGGGCCATATAAATATCATGCATTGTTTTCTGACACCCTATAGCTTATTGCACAACTGATTTTATTGCTTATCCTTAAACTAAAGTGTTTCTTAAGAGATGATAATTTTTCTACAGGTTCTTTTATAGTATATACTGAAAGCCCCAGTAAGTCACTCTCAACCTCCTCTGTGTCATGGGAAGACAGCTCTCAGAGTCACTTCCCATGATAAATTCAATACAGAATGGAGCATATATTCCTCATCCTGCAGTCTCACGGTTTAAGTGAGAATATCACCCTCATGAACATAGCTCATTTTACTAATTTATCTCAGTTTATTATCTCATCCCACATTCTACCTATGATTTATCTTTGGTCTCAATTACTTTCATAGCTCATGCTTTGAAATTACCCTAAAACTTAGGTTTCTGCCAAGGGCTCTGTTCATGGTTGAGGATACCTTTGTTTTGATGGTTTGTGTCTTCCCAGGTCTAGCTGAAAGGTCATCATCTCTCTTTCTGTTTCCCTCTCACCTCCCTCAGGCAGCTCCTTCTTTTGTGTTCACGTAATACTTTGTTCAAACAGCTACCCCATCATATGATGTGAGCGTTACACATGTCTGTCTTACTGATAGTTTTTGTGAATTCTTTGATGGAATGGACACCATTTTAATCATCCTTCTCCTCCCAGGCTGACACATAATAGTTATTTAATAAGTGTTGGTTCAGTTGAATCACATTTTCTTTCAGTAAACAATTTTTGACAGGTCTGTGATTTAGGAAATATTAAACTTGGATAACCCACCTATGTGGGTTCTGTATTTAAGTTCAATATTGTAGTATTCTGTGACATCTATAGATTTTTTTCCTTTCATTCTGCTATTGTTTCAGTGCACAAGATTGAATCTGAAATCAGGTCAGTAGCCAAGTCAAAACAGGGTGCAACTGAAGCTTGGCTTTTAAAAAGTTTCCTTAGGATGTTGGGAGTTGCCAGAAATTAAAGGCTTTATTAAGCTACAGGAACAAAGAATAAGCCCCAAAGAGAAGTATTCGCATGCTTATCAGAACAAAATTGACTAAGTTTCATTACTTAATTTTTATTTCAGAGTAATCACATGCAATTTCCCTGCAATGGGACAGAAGTACTGGGGACGCAATCTCTCTTGATGTTGTACCCTTTTCTGCATTGTTCATTGAGTGTAAATAGAACCATCATGGTCATGAAGATGATGAATGGTTGTCTTTGATGTTACTAAGCTTCCACAGTTGTTGTAGCTTCCTACTGGGCTACATTCTAGTAGAGTTTTTGAAGTGTTTTTTAACTAAGGAATAGATTTTATGATGCTGGTGGTAGTGATGGTAATGATGGTGATTTGTTTCATTCGACAATAAATACCAAGTTACTTTTTAAAGTTAATCAAAATTTTAAAGTCCTTCAAATTAAGTGATGTGCCATTACAGTAACATCTATATACAATTTAAGAATTCATTGAGTACAATTAGCCTTATGTTATCTTTTAGTTTTTAATCCCAGGAATGAAATAAATAAACCTTGCTATCTGGAAGGATTTCAATACAACCTAAAGAGTTAATGTTACCATAGTTAACCACTCATCAGTTTCTCCAATCAATTTCATGTCACTTTATCAAATAACCTTTAACTTACTACTGTTTTGTTCTCTTTTCCCCTATGTCTATTTCAGGTTTTACTGTGTCAGTAATATGGGCCATTAACAATGTTTTCAATCTTCTCTGTTATACATAGATCATATTATATAGACATATATACATTATATATATTATGTCCATACCCATATTGCATATATATCTCACATTCATTCATTTATTAAATAGTACTTTACTGAGCATTTGTGCTAGGTGTCAGGAATGCAAGATAGATATGATATTTCCTGCCCTCAAAGATCTTGAAATGTAGTGAGGAGAATAAAATAATTACTTCACAAATACAAATGCATTAAGTGCTATTACAAAATGCTATGGTGAGTCAGAGAAAGAGAATATTTCCGAAGGTTGAATCAGAGAAGTCTTCATAGAAGAGATGTATTTTGAGCTGGGGCTTGAAGAATGGGTAAGATTTTGAGGGATAGAGATTAGGGGTAAAATATTTCTGATAAAGGGAAAATATAAATAAGGGGCTTGATTAGAGAGAAGTAGGAACTATTTGGGAATGGAAATAGTCCATTTGGGCTTAGACATAGTATAAAAATGGATTTAATAGAAGAAAAATCTTTACAAGTAATCTGAAATCTGTTCTTAAAGGGACTTTAATGCCATGTAAAGGTGTTTGGAATTTCGCCAGGTAGCTGTAGGGAGCATGTAGGTTGATTAACTGTCTACTTTAAGATGATTAATTAGCTTATAAAGTGGACAAGACGGGATAGGGGGAGACTAGTTAAGAACTTATTACCACAGACAGGTGATCTATGTATCAGTCTGAACTAGGGTCTTGGCAGTATGTGTAGAAAGGAGGGAATACTTGCCAGATCCTGTCTGTGCAATTGGGATTCAACAGTAGATGGATAAGAATGGTAAAGATTTGTTGAAGGTTGATTGGGTAAATTAATTCATTTTGGATTTTAACAGTATGGTATTGTGAATTTTTGCAGAAATATTTTGCAGGCCAGGAATGAAAGCAGAGGAAACAAATGGTGATTACTCATGATCATAATTTGGAAAATGAAAAGATGTAAAAGGTCAAAAGATAATAGATCCTGGGGTGCTAGTGAAAGCATCATTGAAATGACTTCACAAGATTTATTTACTAAAGTACAGCTAGATAAGAATGATTGGCTTGGGGGATTCTTTGGAATTTTGGAGTTTCTGTGTCACAAATTGAAATTGAATAGATTCAGTAGAAGTGAGGAGTGGATATGTGATAATTAAGAGAGGCTTTCCTGAGGTTGAAACAGTTCCAGCTTTTGATGAATTTCAGGTTGTGGCCATGTGTAC
This sequence comes from Tursiops truncatus, assembly GCF_011762595.2. Taxonomy (NCBI): domain Eukaryota; kingdom Metazoa; phylum Chordata; class Mammalia; order Artiodactyla; family Delphinidae; genus Tursiops; species Tursiops truncatus. The sequence continues at coordinate 10,997,707 of NC_047041.1, forward strand.
TGATGACTAAAATGGAAAGGAAGTAAATATCATTGGACTTGATGAGGCCAAGGTACTCAAAAGACCCTCAATGTAGCCAGGGTGGGGGAAAAGACCATAAACTGAGAACAAAATTATAGAATTAAAGTACCCCCAAACTGAATGAAAGTTCAGAGGCAAATGTCCATGCACTGTCTCCATCTCTAAGAAAAGTGTGATACTGAAATTGGGCAAGTCTTAGTGAAGAAGCCCCACTCTTTCTGCCGGGTTCTAATGAGTGGAGAATTCTCAGTTACTTTCTAATTTTCTGAGAATTCATCTTTTCAAATGCAAATACTATACTTATTCACTAAAGGCAAGAACATAACTTCACAGTCATTGGACATGTTTAAAGGTATGATCAGTCCTCATTATTTATGAATCTCATATTTGCAAATTCACCCACTCACTAAAAGTTATTTATTTGTAAACCCAAATTAATACTGGTGGTGCTTTTGTGGTCAGTTGGAGACATGTGCAAGGCAGTGAAAATTTGTTTTGCTGGTACACACAGCCTCCTAGCTGGGGTTGAACAAGGCGACTCTGCCTTCTTGTTGAAGCTCTCTTACTGTGTCCTTTTTGGGATTTATTTAGTGCCATGTTTTTTGCATTTTTGCACATTTTGTCAAAGATTTCACTGTTTAAAATGGCCCCCAGGGGCAATGCTGCAGTGCTGTCGAGTGTTCCTAGACACAGAAAGCGGTCATGCGCCTTATGGAGAAAATACGTGTGTTAGATATGCTTCATTCACACATATGAGTTATGGTGCCGATGGCCATGAGTTCAATGTTAATGAATCTACAATATATATTAAATAAGGTGTCTCTAAACAGAAACACACATAAAACAAAATTATGTACTGATTAGTTGATGAAAACATGACCAGAGGCTTGCAGGAAACTAACCTGGTATTTCCCCTAGGAGGAATTCTTCAGTATTCACTAATTCAGTGTTCACAGCAGCTCTACAGAAGATAACTGCCACGAATAATGGAAATCAACTGTGGCTTGTTTTTGTTAAAGGTAGCTGTCTTCGTTGTTTGGATCCCCACTCAAGTTCTTTATCCCTCATGACCATTCCCTCTGCGAAGTGTATGAACTTTGCATAGACACTATTCTCTTGTTAATTTGTTGATGAAACCAAAATATGATTTATTTAAATGGTATTTTGAAGTAATTTTAGACCTATGGACAAGTTGCAAAATAGTACAGTGTTCATCTAGATTCCCCTAATGTTAACATTTTTACAACCACAGTACAATTATCATAACTAAGTAATTAACATTGTTACAGTGCTACTGACTAATTACAGACCTTATTAGAATTTCTCCCCATTTCCCTTTAATATCATTTTACTGGTCCAGGGACCAATTTGGTATCCCACATTGCATTTAGTGTGTTGTTTCTCGGTCTCTTTCAGTCTGGGACACTTTTTCAGTCTTTCTTTGTCTTCTGTGGCCCCACCATAATTAAAGAGTACTACTGCTCAGGTATTCTGTAGACTGTCCCTTAGTTTGGATTTATGTGATGTTTTTTCATGATTAGATTGAGGTTATCCATTTCTGGCAAAGATGCCACCAAAGATGCCATCATATCAGGGTCAATGATGACTATATGCTATCTTACTGGTGATGTTAATTTTGATCACTTTGTTAAGGTAGTGTCTGCCGTGTTTTTCCACTATGAAGTTACTATTTTTCTCTTTGTGATTAATAAGTGGAGGAAGTTTTTTTTAACGTTAAAATTTTCTAGGAGATTACTTTTCAATCAGCAAGCACATTAGCACTAATCAATTCCATTCTGAGCACAGTGATAAGTAGGTGGCATAATTTTTAAATGGTATTCTTTTCTTCAGTGAGGACTAACAGTCTAGTTGGGAAGATAGAAATAGCACACACTAAACAACATTATACAAGGAAAGATAAAGAGAACTACATTGTGGCAAGTTGTGTGACACAAAATATAAAAGCTATAGGATTGATTAGGGAAGGCTTCCTGTGGAAAGCGGGAACTCCTATTGTACTCTGAAGAGTGGGTAGGCTTTTTCTAGGTAGAACTTTATAATTCAGTGAAGTATATTGAGTACTTCAACTCCTTGGGAACTGTGCTATGATCCAGGAATGTATAGATTAAAAAAACAGAATCCTTACCTTCAAGAAGCTCCCAGTCTAGAGCATCCTCCAGAGCAAGATGTCACCACAGGAATTCCTACTACAGGCTGTCTGAGGGAATGCTGAGCTACTGCGTCCACCGCTAGGTTCCAGCCGTGTGGCTGACAGGGTCTTGGTGCTCCAGCCGGGTGTCAGGCCTGAGCCTCTGAGGGGGGAGAGCCGAGTTCAGGACATTGGTTCACCAGAGACTTCCCGCCCAACATACTATCAGATGGTGAAAGCTCTCCCAGAGATCTCCATCTCAATGCTAAGACCCAGCTCCACTCAATGACCAGCAAGCTACAGTGCTGGACACCCTATGCTAAACAACTAGCAAGACAGGAACACAGCCCCACCCATTAGCAGAGAGGCTGCCTAAAATCATAATAAGGTCACAGACACCCCAAAATGTACCACCAGATGCGGTCCAGCCCACCAGAAAGGCAAGATCCAGCCTCATCCACCAGAACACAGGCACCAGTCCCCTCCATGAGGAAGCCTACAAAACCCACTGGACCAACCTTACCCACTGGGGGCAGACACCAAAAACAATGGGAGCTAGGAACCTGCAGCCTGCGAAAAGGAGACCCCAAACACAGTAAGGTAAGCCAAATGAGAAGACAGAGAAACACACAGCAGATGAAGGAGCAAGGTAAAAACCCACCAGACATAACAAATGAAGAGGAAATAGGCAGTCTACCTGAAAAAGAATTCAGAGTAATGATAGTAAAGATGAATCAAAATCTTGGAAATAGAATGGAGAAAATACAAAAAAACATCTAACAAGGACCTAGAAGAACTAAAGAGCAAACAAACAGTGATGAACAACACAATAAATGAAATTAAAAATTCTCTAGAAGGAATCAATAGCAGAATAACTGAGGCAGAAGGATGGATAAGTGACCTGGAAGATAAAATAGTGGGAATAACTACCATAGAGCAGAATAAAGAAAAAAGAATGAAAAGGATTGAGGACCGTCTCAGAGACCTCTGGGACAACATTGAAGGCACCAACATTCGAATTATATGGGTCCCAGAAGAAGAAGAGAAAAAGAAAGGGACTGAGAAAATATTTGAAGAGATTATAGGTGAAAACTTCCCTAAGTTTTCCTTATGGGAAAGGAAATAGTTAATCAAGTCCAGGAAGCGCAGAGAGTCCCATACAGGATAAATCCAAGGAGAACCATGCCAAGACACATATTAATCAAACTATCAAAAATTAAATACAAAGAAAAATTATTAAAAGCAGCAAGGGAAATGCAATGAATAACATGTACGGGAATCCCCATAATGTTAATAGCTGATCTTTCAACAGAAACTCTGCAAGCCAGAAGGGAGTGTCAGGACATATTTAAAGTGATGAAAGGGAAAAACCTACAACCAAGATTACTCTACCCAGCAAGGATCTCATATTCAACAGAGATTCGACAGAGAAATTAAAAGCTTTACAGACAAGCAAAAGCTAAGAGAATTAAACACCACCAAACCAGCTTTACAACAAATGCTAAAGGCATTTCTCTAGGCAGGAAACACAAAAGAAGGAAAAGACCTACAATGACAAAGCCAAAACAATTAAGAAAATGGTAATAGGAACATACATATTGATAACTACCTTAAATGTAAATGTATTAAATGCTCCAACCAAAAGACATAGACTGGCTGAATGGATACAAAAACAAGACCCATATATATGCTGTCTACAAGAGACCCACTTCAGACCTAGGGACACATACAGACTGAACGTGAGGGAATGGAAAAAGATATTCCATGCCAATGGAAATCAAAAGAAAGCTGGAGTAGCAATTCTCGTAACAGACAAAATAGACTTTAAAATAAAGACTATTACAAGAGACAAAGAAGGACACTACATAATGATCAAGGGATCAATCCAAGAAGAAGATATAACAATTGTAGATATTTATGCACCCAACATAGGAGCACCTCAATACAGAAGGCAAATGCTAACAGCCATAAAAGGGGAAAGCGACAGTAAGACAGTAATAGTAGGGGACTTTAACACCCCACTTTCACTGATGGACAGATCATCCAGTCCCACTACTGGGCATATACCCTGAGAAAACCATAATTCAAAAAGAGTCATGTACCGCAGTGTTCATTGCAGTTATGTTTACAATAGCCAGGACATGGAAGCAACCTAAGTGTCCATCAACAGATGAATGGATAAAGAAGATGTGGCACATACATACAATGGAATATTACTCAGCTGTAAAAAGAAATGAAATTGAGTTATTTGTAGTGAGGTGGATGGACCTAGAGTCTGTCATACATAGTGAAGTAAGTCAGAAAGAGAAAAACAAATACTGTATGCTAACACATATATATGGAATCTAAAAAAAACTAAAAACAAAAAACTGAAGAACCTAGGGGCAGGACAGGAATAAAGATGCACACATAAAGAATGGACTTGGCATGCAAAGGGAGAAGGGTAAGCTGGGATGAAGTGAGAGAGTGGCAGGCACATATATACACTACCAAATGTGAAATAGATAGCTCGTGGGAAGAAGCCACATAGCACAGGGAGATCAGCTCAGTGCTTTGTGTCTACCTAGAGGGGTGGGATAGGGAGGGTGGAAGGGAGATGCAAGAGGGAGGAGATATGGGGATATATGTATATGTATAGCTGATTCACTTTGTTATAAAGCAGAAACTAACACACAATTGTAAAGCAATTGTACTCCAAGAAAGGTGTTTAAAAAAAATGAAAATAAATAAGGAAACACTTTAAATGATACATTAAGCAAGATGGACTTAATTTATATTTATAGGACATTCCATCCAAGAACAACAGAATACACTTTCTTCTCAAGTGCTCATGGAACATTCTCCAGGATAGATCATATCTTGGGTCACAAAGCAAGCCTTGGAAAATTTAAGAAAACTGAAATCGTATCAAGTATCTTTTCCAACCACAACGCTATGAGACTAGGTATCAATTACAGCAAAAAATCTGTAAAAAATACAGACACGTGGAAGCTAAACAACACACTACTAAATAAGATCACTGAAGAAATCAAAGAGGAAATCAAAAAATACCTAGAAACAAATGACAATGAAAACATGATGACCCAAGACCTATGGGATGCATCAAAAGCAGTTCTAAGAGAGAAGTTTATAGCAATACATTCCTACCTCAAGAAACAAGAAACAACCTAACCTTAAACCTAAAGCAATTAGAGAAAGAAGAACAAAAAACACCCAAAGTTAGCAGAAGGAAAGAAATCATAAAGATCAGATCAGAAATAAATGAAAAAGAAATGAAGGAAACAGTAGCAAAAATCAATAAAACCAAAAGCTGGTTCTTTGAGAAGATAAACAAAATTGATAAACCATTAGCCAGACTCATCCAGAAAAAAAGGGAGAAGACTCAAATCAACAGAATTAGGAATGAAAAAGGAGAAGTAACAATTGACACTGCAGAAATACAAAGGATCATGAGAGATTACTACAAGCAACTATATGCCAATAAAATGGACAACCTGGAAGAAATGGACACATTCTTAGAAAAACACAACCTTCTGACACTGAACCAGGAAGAAATAGAAAATATAAACAGACCAATCACAAGCACTGAAATTTAGAATGTGATTAAAAATCTTCCAGCGAACAAAAGCCCAGGACCAGATGGCTTCACAGGTGAATTCTATCAAGCATGTAGAGAAGAGCTAACACCTATACTTCTCAAACTCTTCCAAAATATAGCAGACAGAGGAACACTCCCAAACTCATTCTACAAGGCCACCATTACCCTGATACCAAAACCAGACAAAGATGTCACAGAGAAAGAAAACTACAGGCCAATATCAGTGATGAACATAGATGCAAAAATCCTCAACAAAATACCATCAAACAGAATCCAACAGCACATACACCATGTGTAAAAGGATCATACACCATGATCAAGTGGGGTTTATCCCAGGAATGCAAGGATTCTTCAATGTATGCAAAAAATCAATGTGATAAACCATATTAACAAATTGAAGGAGAAAAACCATATGATCATTTTAATAGATGCAGAAAAGGCTTTGGACAAAATTCAACACCTGTTTATGATAAAAACCCTCCAGAAAGTAGCATAGAGGGAACTACCTCAACATAATAAAGGCCATATATGACAAACTCACAGCGAACATCATTCTCCGTGGTAAAAAACTGAAACCATTTCCTCTAAGATCAGGAACAAGACAAGGTTGTCTGCTCTCACCACTATTATTCAATATAGTTTTGGAATTTATAGCCACAGCAATCAGAGAAGAAAAAGAAATAAAAGGAATCCAAATTGGAAAAGAAGGAAAACTGTCACTGTTTGCAGATGGCATGATACTATATGTAGAGAATCCTAAAGACGCTACCAGAAAACTACTAGAGCTAATCAATGAATTTGGTAAAGCAGCAGGATACAAAACTAATGCACAGAAATCTCTTGCATTCCTATACACTAATGATGAATAATCTGAAAGAGAAATTAAGGAAACACTCCCAGTTACCATTGCAAAAAAAGAATAAAATATCTAGGAATAAACCTACCTAAGGAGACAAAAAACCTGTATGCAGAAAACTATAAGACACTGATAAAAGAAATTAAAGAGAATACCCACAGATGGAGAGGTATACCATTTTCTTGAATTGGAAAAATCAACATCATGAATATGACTGCACTCCCCAAAGCAATCTACAGATACAGTGCAATCCCTATCAAACTACCAATGGAATTTTTCACAGAGCTAGAACAAAAAATTTCACAATTTGTGTGGAAACACAAAAGACCCCGAATAGCCAAAGCAATCTTGAGAAAGAAAAACAGAGCTGGAGGAATCAGGCTCCCTGACTTCAGACTATACTACAAAGCTTCAGTAATCAAGACAGTATGGTGCTGGCACAAAAACAGAAATATAGATCAATGGAACAGAATAGAAACCCCAGAGATAAAGCCATGCACATATGGCCACCTTATCTTTGATAAAGGAGGCAAGAACATACAATGGAGAAAAGGAAGCCTCTTCAATAAGTGCTGGGAAAACTGGACAGCTACATGTAAAAGAATGAAATTAGAACACTCCCTAACACCATACACAAAAATAAACTCAAAATGGATTAAAGACCTAAATATAAGGCCATACACTATAAAACACTTAGAGGAAAGCATAGGCAGAACACTCTGTGACATAAATCACAGCAAGATCCTTTCTGACCCACCTCCTAGAGAAATGGAAGTAAAAGCAAAAATAAACAAACGGTACCTAATGAAACTTAAAAGCTTTAGCACAGCAAAGGAAAACATAAACAAGACGAAAAGACAACCCTCAGAATGGGAGAAAGTATTTGCAAATGAACCAACTGAGAAAGGATTAATCTCCAAAATACACAAGCAGCTTATGCAGCTCAATATCAAAAAACAAACAACCCAATCCAAAAATGGGCAGAAGACCTAAGTAGACATTTCTCCAAAGAAGATGTACAGATTGCCAAACAAACACATCAAAGGATGCTCAACATCACTAATCATTAGAGAAATGCAAATCAAAACCAAATGAGGTATCACCTCACACCAGCCAGAATGGCCATCATCAAAAAATCTACAAACAATAAATGCTGGAGAGGGTGTGGAGAAAAGGGAACCCTCTTGCACTGTTGGTGGGAATGTAAATTGATACAGCCACTATGGAGAACAATATGGAGGTTCCTTAAAAAACTAAAAATAGAATTACCATATGACCCAGCAGTCCCACTACTGGGCATGTAGAAAACCATAATTCAAAAAGAGTCATGTACCGCAACGTTCATTGCAGCTCTGTTTACAATAACCAGGACATGGAAGCAACCTAAGTGTCCATCGACAGATGAATGGGTAAAGAAAATCTGGCACATATAAAGAGAAAAACAAATATTATATGCTAACAGTTATATATGGAATCTTTAAAAAAAAGTCAGAAAGAGAAAAACAAATACTATATGCTAACACATATATACAGCACCTTTAAAAAAAATGGTTCTGAAGAAACTAGGGGCAGGACAGGAATAAAGTTGCAGACATAGAGAATGCACTTGAGGACACGGGGAGGGCGAAGGGTAAGCTGGGATGAAGTGAGAAAGTGGCATGGACATACATACACCATCGAATGTAAAATAACTAGCTAGTGGGAAGCAGCCACACAGCACAGGGAGATCAGCTCGGTGCTTTGTGTCCATCTAGAGGGGTGGGATAGGAGGTTGGGAGGGAGGTGCAAGAAGGAGGGGATATGGCAATACATGTATACATATACCTGATTCACTTTGTTATACAGCAGCAACTAATACAACATTGTAAAGCAATTATACTCCAATAAAGATGTTAAAAAACAAAAAAAGCTCCCATTCTAGTGAGAAGGACATAGATGTCTATAAATGGAGAGCAGATATGATCACTGTTGTGTGGAGATGGGAGAGGAGAGGGTATTACAGGTGTGGCAGAATGATACCACATCTTGGAGAATGAAAAGAACATAACCTTAATGTTATCTAGCCTAAATCTCTGCGCTCTAAGGATGCCAGAAAAGTTCCTGTGATGATGTCACTCAATCTATATTTAAACTCTTCTAAGTCACAAGAAGTTTATTTCTCAAAGCATCTTATCCCACAGATTTATATCTTTTACTGATAGAAAAAGTTTTTTTGTTCCTTTTTCTGTTGACCTAAAATTTACCTCCTCCAACCTTTCACCAATGAGTCTAGCTCTTCCCTCCTTTGCTATGAGGGAATGTTTCTACTCTCTCTTTTTGGGAGACAGTCCTTGAAAGTAGATATTAAATCCTTTCTTAATGTCCTCCTTTCACATTAAACATGAGTAAATCTATATACAGATCTTTTACAAGTCTTCATGTATTTGTTTGTCAATTGATATGGCAACCAGAATTGAAAATATTCTGCGGCTTTCCAACCAGTAGAGAACACCATGTAACTAGTCTCTCCCTTATTCTAGACAACATAATTCTATTAATACAGCCTGTGTGTGCTTTGGTTATTTTGGAGGCAAAACTGTTGGCTTGGTTTGTATTTTCCTTATAAATAATCCATGCCCCCTTGAATGCCCTCACACTTATTCTGATCTCCTCCCCTGGAAACATTTTAGAATAATTATTATATAAAATCTCTCCCACACAATTCAGTTGGAGTTTTGAGCCTAGCGTTCAAAACTTATTTATTCCTGTCATATTTTGTGCTCTTTATTTTGACTTCCTGTTGGAGTTCTCTTTGAACTTTGATCTTGTCATCTGGCACAGCTTTTATTTTCCCCCACTTTCAATATCCACAGATTTCATAAGAATTGAATCTATTTTTATCCAAGGCTTTAATGAAATAAACAAGACAGGATCAAGAACGGAGCTCTTCGGCAGACCATATATGTCTGGTCATTTCACAATATAAAAAGCTCCCAGTTGGACTGTCATTCAGCCTCCCTGTCTCTCTCTGCAGGGTACAGGTATGGGGGAGAGCAGGGCATGCTCTTTGACAATGATGAGTCTGACCTAACCAGAGCCCAAGGTGGCATGTTGGCCAGCAGTTTCAAATCAGGTTATACATCACGGAAGGTGGGTTACTTGGTGTTGTATCCTAAAAGCCAGGAAGAACCATAATTGCTAAAGACAAGAATTCTATAATGTTTTACTGCTGGTGGAGTTTTCACACATGCACGGTCTTATAAATATGAAACGGTATCAGTTGCCAATGAAGATTTGGGGCTAGGGAATGGCAAAAGAAGAACAGAATTTAAAGCAGAGTGTTCTGTTAATGGAACTCCAGGTAGACCAGAGGAGGGAGAAACTGGAGGACGGGAGGCTAGCAAGGAAGGTGCCGGACGTACCCAGGAGGTGAAGAGGTGAAGAAGTTACACACACAGTAGTGAAAAGTGAAGAGGGAGAAGATCAAAGACATATGTTCCACAGAAGAGCAATAGGACTTTGTAACTAAAAATGGGTTTGGGGAAGGAGGGGGAGGGACAAATAAAAGACCATTCCCACATTTTATATCTCGGAAGAATGACGGCCCAGTTGGCAGAAACAAAGGAGCTGGTAAAGGGAATCCTGTTTAGGGTGAGGCTGGTTTTTCTTGTTTTAGTTTAACACCTCGGTAAGAACCTAAGACTGAAGAGTCATCATCCACATTAGCAAAGAGAGAAGGTTTCTGAGGAATTGTTATTCTCAAGTCAAAACTTAAATGGCCCCCTTCGTGGCATGACAGCATTGTAGCATCACCTTTTGGTTTCCTGGTGCATTGGTGGACTACTGTAAAAGTAGTAAATATTGTTTCCGGTTGAACCAAGGATCTCTTAAGCTTGCAGGTCCATTTAGGATGTTGCCAATGGTAAATGTGGTTGTGAAAATCTTGGAAATGGAGGTTAGCTAGGATAAATGATGTCCAAATCATAGAATGAGTCATAGTAATAAAATCTTGGATATCTCATTCTTTAACCATCAGCAGATATTTTGACAAAGCTGTCTACCTACTCCTAATGGAACATTCTACTTGTTTCTTTCAATGAATGTTCAATTTTTAGTCTCTTTACACCCACATGCACACGCACAAATGAGCCCTAAAGAGAGAGTGAAAAGATATTAACTCGAAGCCCCATTAATCAGCCTTCAGAAATGACCCTGTTATTAAGCTCTTGATCATCATCATCACCAGCTATTCATTAAGCAACTGATTGTACTTATGCTAAGGATGTGCACACTGGGCAAAAGTCACAGGGGGGTGCCCTCTCTGGGCATATAGATGCTGCATACAAGAGCAAGAGAGAAAATAATGTAAAATGGACAAACAAAAATGCTAAGTGAACAGTGATTCAGTTTATCATATTCTGGAGAAAGGGAAATTGGGCAAGACATTTTTGCTTGATGTGATAGGGTACCTCCTCTCTCGTTTTCACAAGCTTCCCTTTAATCAGTCTCCCTAAAGATTTTGGCTCTAATGGGATTGTATAATACGGGGTGGTTTGAAGACCCAAGAGCTAAATATATTTGACTCTCTCTTTGTTCTTTTTTGTGTTGATTCCTATTATTGAACATGGATATTTTTCTTTTAAGTCCAAGGTGTCATTCTTTTTCTTGTAAGCAAACCTCCCCTATTCCTGATATGGCATCAGTACAGGTATCCCCATGTCTGCATCTAACTTTGTATTATCTAGAAGAGGGGACCATCCAACTTTATCTATAAAGATCCAGAGAGGAAATATTACAGTATGGACTTTGCAGGTCATATGATCTTTGTTACAACCACTCAACTCTCGTAGTGACAAAGAAACCATAGACGAGAGAAAACAAACAGGCGTGACTAGATTCCAATAAAACAGGGAGTCGACGGGATTGGACTCCAGAGCTGTAGTTTGCTGACCCCTAAACTGAAAGGAGTTTGTTTACTAAGAAAAATGTGTTAAAAACCAACCCACATCTCCCTATATGTGATGAAGAATTCTTCACCCTTAGACAGAGGAATATGAAGAAATGACGAAGCTCGTCGAGGTCTTCAATCACAGAATTTCTCAACAAATATAACTGCTCTCATCTATAATCTGCTATTTCAGTCAGACATTCCTATGAAGTAGTCTTTGGAAGTTTGATTATATTATCCATTTTGTTTCTGGGAGAAGGGGTGCCTGTGTTCAATTTACTAAATGTGTCTGGTAACTTTTTTTTTTTTTTTTTTTTTTGGCGGTAAGCGGGCCTCTCACGGTTGTGGCCTCTCCCGTTGCGGAGCACAGGCTCCGGACGGGCAGGCTCAGCGGCCATGGCTCACGGGCCCAGCCGCTCCGCGGCATGTGGGATCTTCCCAGACCGTGGCACGAACCCGTGACCCCTGCATCGGCAGGCAGACTCTCAACCACTGCGCCACCAGGGAAGCCCTGGTAACTTCTTAAAAACGATCTCCTAGAAATTTTCCTAAACGTGCATTTCATCTTCTTAGCAGCTGCATTAAGCAGTCTCCTCCTGCCTTGACTTTCTGTAGTCAGTGCCCTTGCTGTACCCATTATTCCCCTTTCTCCTTGAAATCTTCACACTGGAACCACATATACTGACCATTTGTTTTTTGGTTGGTTTATCTTTGTTTAGTCTACTCTCCACTGACTGCACCAATAGAGAGCAGTGACGTAGGTAATCTAGAAACAATGGATAATCCCCAGGTCACTCCAACTTTGGAATGCTTTTTATGATTTTTGTGGGGACAAATTTACCTTGGTAATTGTATTCTGCCCAACCTAATATTAAAATCAACTCTCATTTCTAGAGCACCTCATTGAACGAAGTGATTGAAAAGTGTGTCTCTGATTAAGAAAATCATTTGATACGGATAACACTTAGGCAGATAATAAGAGATTTGAGTATATGAATAGCTAGATGACAACTGACATGCCAATCAGCAAATATGTTTAAAAGCACTACTATTTGTCATGGACATGTAGCATCTATTAAATATTACTAAGTCCTTTTATATGCATTATTGTAACCCTTAGGACAACTGTATTATGGGGATATTATCAGCTTCATTTTTGTTTTTGTTTTTTTTTAAAGATTTATTAATTATTACTTTATTTTTGGCTGCATCGGGTCTTAGTTGCAGCACACGGGATCTTCATTGAGGCATGTGGGATCTTTTATTGCAGCGCGTGGGCTGTTTGTTGTGGTGCGCCGGCTTCTATCTAGCTGTGGTATGCGGGTTTTCTCTTCTCTAGTTGTGGCGTGCAGGCTCCAGAGCACGTGGGCTCTGTAGTTGAGGCACACGGGCTTAGTTGCCCCGCAGCATGTACAATCTTAGTTCCCCAACCAGGGATCGAACCCGTGTCCCCTGCATTGGAAGGCAGATTCTTTACCACTGGACCACCAGGGAAGTCCCTCAGCTTCAGTCTGAAGATTAGGCTTTGAGAGGTAAAATGACTTCCTGCAGGTCTCAGCAGGATAAAGAAAGGGTTGGGATTTGTGCTCAGTCCTCCAATAGTAGTAGATCTAGCACTCTTCAGACAGCTACCTGTGGGTATAGTGAACAGATTCCATGCAATTCAGAAACACCATTGCCCTGCTTTTTTCGGGACACTGAGAGGACTGTATACATAATAAAAGACAGGGTTGTTACTTGGAGGGAATTTGAAAGCTATTCTCAGATATTAAGATATACAGGCATTCACAGTTCTGTGCCTTTGTTCATGGGCTTCTCTTGACAGTCCCCATCTTTATGTTTAGCAAATTTACTTAGTTTATGTGCAACAGAGAGCATCCATTTAAAATATATAATCGATGAGTCTCTACAGGCTTACATCCATAAAATAGCCACGACAATCAAGTTACAGAACATCTTCATTATCTCCAAAAGTTTCCTTGTGCCCCTTGGCAATCCATCTCTCCTTCTGGCCCTGGCCCTAGGCAAGCACTGATCTGCTTTGGGTCTCTATAGATTAGTTTGTATTTTCTGCAGCTTTATATAAATAGAATCATACAGTATGTACTCTTTTGTGTTGGTTTCTTTCATTCAGGATAAAGATTTTGAGACTCACCCATGTTGCATGTGTAAGTAGTTTGTTCCTTTTTACTACTGAGTAGTAGTTTATGGTAGTGTGGATATATCACAATTTGTTTATTCATTCTCCGGTTGATAGACATTTGGGTTATTTCCAGTTTGGGGCTGCTCTGAACATTTGTGTGTAAGTTTTGGTGTGGACGTATGTTTTTATTTCCCAGTAGAATTGCTGGGTCGTATGGTAGATATATATTTAACTGCCAGTTGTCTTCCGTGGCTTACCATTTTACATTCCCACTAAGAGCATGTGTGAGTTCCAGTTTCTCAATATTCTTGTCACAACTTGTTATTGTCAGTCTTTAATTTTTATTTTTATACAATTTTAAAGGTTACACTCCATTTACAGTTATTACAAAATAGTGGCTGTATTCCCTGTGTTGTACAGTACATCCTTGTAGCCTACCTTAGGTAGCTGTTCTAATGAGCATGTAGTGGTTCGGTATCTCCTTGTGATTTTAACTTGCATTTCCCTGATGACTAAGGACTTTGAACATCTTTTCATGTCCTTATTTGTATATCTTCTTTTATGAAGAGTTTGTTTAAATTTTTATCTCTTTTATTAGGTTATCATTATTATTCGGTTATAAGAGGTCCTTATATATACAAACTAGATACCAATCTGTCATATTACAGGCATGGCAAATATTTTCTCTCCATTTATTGTGTGTATTTTCATTTTGTTAATCGTGTCTTTTAAAGAGCAAAAGATTTACGTTTTGATCAAGTCCAATTTATTGAATTTTTTCTCTTACAGTTCTTTTATTCCTGGAATAAATTCTAATTGGTAATGATGTGGGTTTTTTAATGTTGTTAGATTTGATTTATTAAAATTTTATTAAGGATTTTTACATCTGTGTTCAGTCTATGTTCATGAAAGGTATTGGTCTGTAATTGCCTTGTCATTTATCCAATTTTAGTAAAAATTCAGTTTGAAAGTGTTCTCTTTCTTATCTTTGCCTACCCCCAAAGTTTCAGAGTTTCTCCTATATTTTCTTCTAAAAGATGAATAGTTTTAGCTTTTATATTCAAGTCTATTGTTTACTGTGAGATAATTTTTATATGTGTTATGAAATAAGGGTCAATGTTCTTTCTTTTCTAGGCAGTTAACTTGTTCTAGCGTCTCATTTGTTGAAATGACTCCACCCCCTCCGTTGAGTTGCCTTGGCACTTTTGTCAGAAAACCAGTTGACCATATAAAGTGTAGATCTATTTTGGATTCTATTCTGTTCCATTGGTTTGTAGGTCTATTCTGTCCTCCAGTACCACACTGTCTTTATTATTATACCTCTATAGTAAATCTTGAAATAAAGTAGTTTAAAACCTCTGTTCTTTAAAAATTACTTTGAAAATTCTGGAAACTTTGTGTTTTGATATTAATTTTGGGATAAACTTGTCAATTTTTGCAGGAAAAAAAGGGGGGGGGTGACTTGCTGAGATTACTTTGAATCTCTAGCTAGGTTTGCGTAGAATTGACACGTTAATGATATTAGCATCTTCCAGTCTATGAACCTGGTATGTCTCTGCACTTCTTTAGGTCTTTAACTTCTCCCAGCAGTATTTTGCCATTTTCACTGTAAGCTCTTACACATTGTATTAGTTTCCCAGAGCTACTGTTATAAATGATCACTAACTGCTTGGCTGAAAATAACAAATTTATTGTCACTGTTCAGGAGGCCAAAAGTCCAAAATCAAGGGATTGGCAGGTTGGTTCTTTCTGGACACTCTGAGGGAGAAACCATTCCATACCTAGCTTCTGGTGTCTGCCAGACATCCTTGGCATTCCTTGGCCAGTTTCTTGCCTCTGTTTCTCCTGGTGTTCTCCTTCTATGTCTCAGTGTCTTCTCCTTTTCTATCTCTTACAAGGATACTGTTGTTGGATTTAGGGACCACCCTCATCCAGGGTGATCTCATCTCAATATTTTTACCTTACTTACAACTGCAAAGACGCTTTTTCCCCCGAAAAGACTACATTCTGAAGTTCCAGGTGGGCATATCTTTTAGGAGCCACAATCCAACTCACTACACACATATTTTTGAAAATTTATTCCTGAGTAGTTTATGTTTTATACTGCTCTTATAAATGGATTTTTAAAATCTCTTTTCCAATGATTTGTTGCTAGTGTATAAAAATATAATCAACTTGTATGTGTTAATCTTGTATCTAGTGATTTTACTAAATGCAGCTATTAGTTCTGGTCATTGCTATGTAGATGCCTTTAGGATTTTTTACATCAACAAGCATGCCCCTTAAAATAGAGGCAATTTTACTTCTTTTTCTATCTATGCCTTTTATTTTTCTTGCTTTATTATAAATTGCTAGGATGTCCAGTGAAATGCTGACGAGAAGTGGTAAGCACAGGCATCTTTACCTTGTTCCCAATCTTAGGGGAAAATAATTTTATAATTAACTATCAAGGATGATGCTGACAGTAGGTTTTTTATAGAATGCCCCTCATCGGATTGAGAAAATTTATTTCTATTCCTAATATGCTGAAAGATTTTTCTTTTTTTTTTGTCATGAATGGGTGTTGAATTTTGTCAAATGATTTTTCTGTACCTATTGAAATAATAATATGCTTTTCTCCATTTATCCTATTACTATGGTGAATTACATTGATTGAATTTTAAATGTATCAATAAAACCAATATTACATTCCTGGAATAAATTTTAATGGTACTGATGTATTCTTATGTTGTTAGATTTGTTTTATTAAAATTTTATTGAGGATTTTTACATCTATGTTCAATCTATGTTCATGAAGGATTTTGGTCTGTAATTGCCTTGTAATTTATTTATCCAATTTTGGTAAAAATTCAATTTGGAAGTGTTCTCTTTTTCTCTATTTTCTGGAAGAATTTTCTAAGATTAATTTTATTTCTTACTTGAATATTTGATAGAAATCACCAGTGATACCATTTGGGTCTGGCATTTTCTCTATGGAGAGGTTTACATAGTGAATTTAATTGCTGTAATAGATATAAGGCTATTGAGATTTTCTGTTTCACCTGTGTCAGTTTTGGTAAGTTGTATTTTTCAGTGAATTTTTCAATTTTATTTACGTTCTAACCTACTTACTTTTATTTATCTAACCTAGATATTTTCTCTTCTGTGAAACCTTCCCTGATACCTCCAACAGAAGTGATTTCTCATCCTTTGTGCCACGACTTTATCTAGTATCATTTGTCCTCTCCACCTTCCTTTGAGGTGGTCTGTTCATATATCTCTTCCTATACTAAATTAAGAGCCCTGAAGTTCGATGATTGCATCCTATATATCTTTGAGTCTTTGCCACCTTTTATGGTGCTTGGCACATAATAGATGACCCTCCATCCCAATTTCAGTTATCAAATTATTCCATCTGTTGTTGTCTAATTTATAGTTACACAAGCATGTGTCTAATTTCCCTAGTAGACAATGAGCATCTTTTGCAAAAGTGGCAAGTATTATTCAGTGTTCATATTCCTTCTATGTCTTACATTTAGAATAATTTTTTAAACTATTAAATTGAACAGACGCTGCACAGTATAGAAAAATCAGTATTCTGTGAACTCAGAGAAGAGAGGTTAAATGGAAACTTGGAAAGCTCGCATTAATAAAGGAAGAGAAATAAAGGAACTAACGTTTTTGAGCACTTACTATGTGCCAGACATTGTGATCAACAGTTTATATTCCTTATCTCATTTAACCTTAAAATAATTAGGGATAGAAGATGTTATCATCCTCATTTTACACATCAGGAATCTGAAGTTCAGAAAAGTTAAGTACTTTGCCCAGGCCCACAAGGTTATTAAGTGGCAGATCTGGGTTTCAGACCCAAGTCTGAATGATCCCATCATCCATGTTCTTGGTTTCAATCGTACTTTTGCCCATTTGGTTTTCAGCAAGACACTTGATGGATTTTCCCAAGTTCCCTTTAAACTTTGCTAGAGTAGAATATTCTGTGGTCCCCCTAAATGAGCATTGGAATCATTGTAAGTTTAGAAAAACTACAAAATATTCCCTGGGTACATGTTCCACCTATAGCATGAAATAGACAGAAGAAGCATAGAAGATCCAAAAGAGACTTATCTCAAAGTATGCTGCATAACTCCCTGTGGTCTTCCCACTACTCTTCATCAGCCTGTTTTCTACAACCCTGTCGTTCTTTTGATGATATCAGGTACCACCATTCTGGCTAATTGGAGGCATCCTTGGTTCCTGAGTCCCTACCCATTAGCATAAAGGAAATTAAGAGGCCAAGACCATGATAACTCAAACAATTTCCATGACTTGATGTGAAAGAAGAGGATCTTTCCTGACAGCTGATCTTACCTTTATGGATGTTTCATATTGGTTCTGTTTAGAAAGATCTGTGGGCTATTTTGTGCAATGCAGTCCTTCTCCTTATGCCTTGGTAGAAGATAGGTCAAACACCAGATCCAATCGTATAGCGTCTCTGCTGCTGCCAACTGAGATGTTTCTATCTTCAGTCTATTTTCTCTCTCAACACAACAGTACTCTGTAAGTCACCTAGATCTGGATTGCCTATGATAACGCAGCTCTTCCCAAGTAGAAAAATGAATAATGCACCATTTTACCAATACATCTTAGCCAAAGAACTGGGACGGGAAGGAGTTTTTCTGTGATTTCAGCCTGTCAATTGAAACAGGATGTTTCTGAGGTCTTCCCAATGTGAAAAGAATAAAAAATAACAATAATAGCATTTGTTTATTTATTTGCATACGATACTGTGGTCAGGAACTTGCTGCTTCTCTAGGGAAACTGTTTGCAGCGCATCATTGAGGTGACAACTTAGCAATTCACACTGATCATTCCCTGTGGTCTGCCATGGTGAGGGTGATGCTTTCGTGTATTATAAGCACCAGACAAAGGAGCTGGATCAATTCTCTCTCTTGAAATTCTAGTCTTGGTTGGAATAACTCCCTTAGGCACCCACAGCTCTAGGTTTTTTCTGACTAAAAAGTGTAGCAAATCTCTCGGAGCTGTTCACATTAGGAGAAAAAAGAATCTAAAAAGCATCCCTGCCTTTTAAATGTCAGAGATCAACATGGGTATCTTTCTTGTTTTAAGGAGTAGATAATGGCTTCTTTGTGGTCTGAGCTTCAAATTTGTTGAGGAGAGTATGTTGTTGAGACTTAGAATTAATAATGTTTTTCATGAAAACCTGAATCATGATATTCCACATGGAGGTAAGAAAGAAGAAAATGACATAAAAACGTGACCCCTTGGAAGCTGTTTTCAGTTGAGATTTTTGAGTAGGCAGTTGAAATCAAGGGAAATATAGGCAGAGTAGGAGCTGGGAAGAAAAGAAGGGCAGAATGTAACCACTTTTTCCGTCCCACCTAACACTATGCTTAGGTAAAGCACAGTCCATAGGGGAGAGTGTTTTCTAAAATCTTGCTGAATAAATGAAAGGAATGGATGGATAGATGGATGGATGGATGGATGTGAAGTTCTGAACTTTCTTACATGGTAGCTTCAAATTGTGGTGGTTTTGTTGTGTTCTATCTGGGTGCTGCCGAAGCCCAAGAAAGACCTTCCTATTTATTAGATCCTAGAAACTGAACATGCACTCTTCACTGCCTGGACAGGACCAACTTCTGCAGTTCTCTTTATCCAGAGACAGAAGGGACCCTCTTGCCTGCAGCTGGAGTACTGTTGCCAGTTTCAACAAAGAACCTATAATATATCGCCTAAGGAAACAGCGTTTCCTCTTACAATGTTCAATCTTGGCTCCTTTGCCATGAGGGGCGCTGTTCTTAGAAACGTCCTGCAGAGACTTTCCTATTAAACCAGGATGCAAGTTGCATTGCTATGTAATTCCCCTGCTGAGGCCCTATGAAAGGAATGAGTCGGGACAGATACAGCAAGATGTTAGGACACATTTCCCCATCCTTCATCCTGCACGACACAGAGGTGAACTTGATTTCAACAAGATAACCCAATTCTCAGCATGCTTTTCTACCCACTTTTACCCATAACACTTCCAAATTACTGTCTTTAATTCAAACTGTGCAGAGCAACGAGAAAATGAAAAGAAGATAAACTGGTTAGTCAAAAGTAAAATGGCATTTAATTAAAACTTAAGCTTGCAAATTCATGGAAAATAAAAGCATTTTGCTCAAAAAAAAAAAAAAAAAGGTCGTGTGATTAAAACTCAGGGCAGCATCACTGTCCTTTTGTGGTTTTGAGTGTATTTCATTTGTACATTGGAAGTAGATATTTGTCATATTGTTAATAATCGCTCTACTAAATTGTTCACTCAGCATTGCTGTCATTTTAACTTTTTTTAGTCCCAGGCTTTCATCTTCTTTCTGTACTTATGTTTCTGAGTGACGGTTTGTTCTCATAAACTTTCAATTAAAAAAAAAATTATTGAAGTATAGTTGATTTACAATGCTGTGTTAATTTCTGCTATACAGCAAAGTGATTCAGTTATACATATATTTATATTCTTTTTTATGTTCTTTTCCATTATGGTTTATCTCAGCATATTGAATATAGTTCCCTGTGCCATACAGTAAGGACCTTGTTGTTTATCCATCCTGCGTGTAACAGTTTGCATCTGCTAACCCCAAACTCCCTGTCCATCTCTTCCCCAACCCCCTCCCCCTTGGCAACCAACAAGTCTGTTCCCTGTGCCTGTGAGTCTGCCTCTGTTTCCTAGATAGGTTCATTTGTGTCACAATCCACTTATTTCACTAGGTATCTTTATTCACTTAAAGTGAAGAATCAGATTGTGATTGTGTTGTAAATAAGTCAGCTCTTTCTTTCACTTTCATGGAAAAGCTGTGGATGCTGAAAAAGAATGGAAAGAAAGAAAAATTTGGCTAGTCTCTTATGAACTCAGCCATTAGAGTAAGTAGAACTAACTCTGAGGGGAAAAAAAGAAGAAAATGGAAAAGGTGTTTTCAGAGCTTTTAATTGAAGCCCCCCAGTGTCCCCCTTCTCTGTTTCTTTCTACTACCTTTACCCGACCCCTGTCCCACAGTCAGAATCCAGGGCACAGGCCAGCTCAGAAGCTGAAAGGAGAATAAGAGGCAGGCTCTGGATTATCCTTCCCCAGTAATCTTGAAAGATCGAGGCCAAAAGACTCTGCCTGGAGGAACTCCTCTTTACATTTCTAAAACTGCATCAGGGAAACTTCTAAATTGCATCAACGATCCTAAAACCTTTATAAGTAAAGAATTTTCTACACTTACAAAACTTAATCTTGTTGGGATCTTTTGCGGTAGAACATGATGAGGAGAAGTAAACATCCCCTATATTCTGATGTATTGGGCATGCTCTTTGAAACGTTGGAGGGACTGTTTGCCAGAAAGTCTTGGCAGTTTTCAAAGATGGCTGGCCAAGTCATAAGAGAATGAGGAGAAGAAGAGGTTTAT
Source organism: Tursiops truncatus (assembly GCF_011762595.2). Lineage (NCBI taxonomy): Eukaryota > Metazoa > Chordata > Mammalia > Artiodactyla > Delphinidae > Tursiops > Tursiops truncatus. The sequence continues at coordinate 11,018,822 of NC_047041.1, forward strand.
GTAGAACTGAGTCCAGCATTGTGTGTAAAACACAGGTTTCAGTGTAAAGAAATCTGTTGCCTAAAAACCTTGGGAAATATATCATCCTGACTTGTCTTTATTACATAGATACCGCACACAAGTAGCCTGTTCTTTAAAAAAAAATTTTTTTAGAAGATAAGAATATAAGAAGATAAAGATGGTCCTAAAGAAACAAATCTCTTTATTTTAATTTTCTTTTCCTTTTCCTTTTACATTTAAGAGTTAAGACAACATTTCAGCAGAGAAATGTGGAGAAGGGTAAAGGAAAATCAATAAAGTTATTCTGTGACTTTTCCAGGAGGGAGGTGTGTTAATTGAGAATGGCTTGCTTGGCTATATATCAAGTCCAAGGAGAGCAGGAGTTGATTTTGAAACAGATTTCCAAGCTAGACTGAAAAAAAAAAAAATATATATATATATATATACACACACACATAAATATGTATATATGTATATGTAAGTATGTATATAGGTATATATACACATGTACATATACACACATATATACATACATAGATACATAATTCTATAAGAATGGTGTATTGTGTGTGTTAATACTATCATATATATTTTAATATATATTTAAAATGTGTAAGTATATATGCACACATTTAAAATATATGTGTGTCTGTGTGTATATGTATATATACACACACATTTAAAAAGTAGATAAGGGTAGTTTCTTTAGATAAATAATAATACCAGACAAAAAATTCTTCTCACAATGTTTTATATACATTGATTTGGGTCATTTTACACTTTATAAGTTTCTCTTATAAGTCTTTTGACTCCTAAGGAAGGCAATTGGTTACAAGATCCTAAAATGAGAGAAAAAGGAATGTAAACCAAATTTCCTAACCCCAGGCCAGTGGAAGTGTCTGTGACCACAAGAAATCTTCTGAAGAGTATCTGTATCACTTGTGTGGTCACTTTCTGTAGTGACCACATTACAGGAATTTTTAGCAGGTGTGATTTTAGCATGAAAGTCGAGGCGGCCAGGAGACAGTTCTGCTGGGCTGGGGTGCCATGTTCTCATGTTTTATCGGAAGCAGTGGTGGTTTCTTCATGGACAACATAATTGGATGGAGACAGGATACCTGGGAGTCAGGTGTGACTTCCCCTTCACAGTGTGATCCTGAGTGAGTTATCCATCCTTTCTGAACTTCAGTTTCTTTGACTATGAAATGGAATGGATACTGATTCTTGCCCCTTTCCAACAACATGCTTTCTTATTGCCCAAGAATCTTGTCAAAATTTCTTTGTTCCACTCAATGATCAGGAGATTTTGGAGACAAGTCAATGGGCATCCCCTTCTCTCGACCCAGTCTAGTATGGTGAATCCCCCCATACTGAGACTCTTAACATTTTTCTTCTCTTGTTTTGTATATTCAGGCTTTAAATTGTTTTTAACATCAGCTAAGATATTCCCTTTCTTTTCTAAATCCAAATCCCATGTATATCGTAACCATTAAGACAATATTCTTGTAAGGTAATAGAATCTAGACAGCGAGAGGGACTAGGCAATTCTAGAATTTCCCTGGAGGGAACTTCAGAATTCATCGAATCCAGTCCTCTCATTGTATAGTTGTGGGAGCTAATGATCTGAGAGGTGAAATGTCTTGTCCGAGGTGACTGTGACAAAGGTAAGCAGAGGACTCATGTGTCTTTAACTTGCAATTCTATATTCTTTCCATTGGTTCAACTGTCTCAGGACCACTATAACCAGAAATAGAACCTGAAGTTCAAGAAAGCAGACCAGACAAGGGTGTGTAAGTCTTTGATTTTCCCCAGGGCCAGATTCCAACTCTGTGTGCACATCTTGGCCAGCAGGGCTTTAATATCCTCACGGAGGATGGAGGATTCATGGTTGCCAGAGCCTCTTCTTTGCCCCTTCTTGTCCCATAAGACCCAGCCCAGAAACTGGATCCAATTGAACTCCCACCTTTCCGTGTTTATTATGGACGTGGTTGCGTGTGCACTTTATCCTATAGTTCTTAAATTTTATCTTCTAGTTGACTTTCCTCATTTTATATTCAGCACTTACTGAGAGTTTGCCTTGTGACAGTCATGGTGCAGTGGGATAGATACACACAGTATGCACCACAATCACAGTGCAACAGGTCCTGAGTAAGATCTTCTCACAGTGCTGGGGGCCACTGGGGAAAGAGAGACTGAAGTCATCCAAAGGAGGCAAGGAAGACAGCAGACGGGGTGTTAATTCTCCTTTCTCATCAGCACAGAAAAGTTCATTCTCTGCAGTGGTATTTTCCAGACTAATCTCTCCCTTGTTTTCAATAGAAGAGGAGGAATATGTGGGATTTTTCCCCCACCTTCAGGTCCACTCAGGTCTTACCTTGCTTGTTCTCTGTGAATTGTCTGAACAGAGCTGTTTCCTATTTCCTGATCCTTCAATCATTTCTTACTGCGCAGTCAAAAATAGTCATCAGGGCTCCGAGATTTTATATATATATATATATATATATATATATAGAGAGAGAGAGAGAGAGAGAGAGAGAGAGAGGGAGGGAGAGATGGTATATGGTTGGAGGGAAGATACTGTTCACCAAGTATGTCCTCCCCTACTTTAGTTTTCTGATCTGTTTTCTCTGTTTACTTTGCTTTTAAAAAGACATTGACAACTAGATACCTAGATGTTTCCGAGAAACACCCAAAGCATTATTAACATTTTAAATAGAATCTAAACACCAGCCAGATTTTTTGTTTAATTTTTGAAATTCTTTTTCTCCTTCCTTACCTTAGAACGTTTTTCTCTTTTCCATACATTTTAAGGTATGGATTCTGAGTCACTAAGCTCATGGCAGGAGAGGAAAATCATCAACTAGAGGTTGCTTGTCTCTGTATCACTAGTTGATAGGTCTGTGTTACATGACGTTATGGCCCTAGACTATATTAAATTCCCAGAAACGTACAGAATGAGCGGTAATTTGTAAAGCACCAATTACATGGCAGGCAGAGTTCTAAGCACAGTAGAAACAAACTCAGCACATGTGCAGGTAAATCCCTTGCAGAGGCGGGCATGTAGACCCCAAGGCCTATAAACTGAACAGTCCAGCAGTCTTGGGGTAGATAGTCAAAATATCACAGTGAATCTTTAAAGACCTAGGAAGGCCGAAAGAATCTACTCAACCTCCCCTAGTTTGGGAATGCAGGTTGGCCTCAAATTGTAGTTGGTTTGCTCTGGGCCAGCCTGCATTGGAGGCACCATCCAACATTCCTGGAGGGCGAAGCATCAGACCGCAGAAGGCGAGCCGGCTCCCTCTGACTTAGTTTTCTGTGGTCCTCATGTCATTGCTCGTTGTAGCATGGAGAGACTCCTTGAGAAGTGTTGGACGTGCCAAGTTGAAAATCTCTGAGGTAGCAGTTTCCACCCCTAAATTATTCCTCGGCTTCTTCCCAGAGCACTCCCTATTCATCGCTCTCTGTTTTCATCTCAGCAGGAATTCTGATACTGCCGCTGCCCCTCAGTCCCCAAAACGTGTTTCAAAGTGTTTCTGTATTCTTTTAGTTTTACTAATTCTGCACGCTCAGTGCTTTTGAAACTCATCTATTTTACAAATGCTCAAGTAGACATAATCGTATCTTTTGGAAGCCCTTCCCGACTGCGCTGTCGGTAGTTAATAATGGGGGAAACCAAGGTGCACAGGGCATGATAATTCTTAACGATACCTTGGATTTACACAAACTCACTCTGACTGAACTTGCGGTGGTTCATTCTCAACAGCTGGGTTGAGAGACCTAGATTCTATTCTTGATGCTCTGAGCACCTTCTTGGGGAAATGTACTGAGCCACGAATGGCCTTGGTTCCCAACTATGAAAGGGGAATAATGACATGAGGATATTTGCTTCCCCCTCTCCTCGTCCTAAATCTTTAGAACTTAAACAGCTTTAAAAGATCCGAAAAGTCTGAACGTGAAGAAGGAGTGTGTCTTAACTTTATGACTATTAATGGAAAGGTGAGGGGCAGTATTAGGAGCTTGACTGGAAACCTTGAAATCTGAATCGTAGTTCAATCTCTTCCTGATGATGGGTCATTGCCCTGGATAGATACCTCTCTCCTTTATAGGGAGAAAGTACTGTATAGTACAAAATAGTATACTGGAAAGTGCTGAGAGATCCAGAACACAATAAAAGGGGCCCCGTCTTCTAAAGAGCATGACTTTGGTCAGCAAAGATGCCTCTAAGAACCATGGCATCCTTAGGACCGAATGTGAGATAAGAACTCTTGACTTCCAAAGCTTTACCGTTCCCCCACCTCTCTCCTTTCCCTCACAACCTCCAGGCTTTGTAGCAGTTTCAAAAACTATACAAACTCAAGACCAAGTCCCTAGCCTGTATCCTTGGTTGCATATCATCTCTAGACTCTCAGCCTAGCCATCTCAATCTTCCAAAGTCTCAGCGTGTGGAAATATGCCTCTTTTCTTGCCAGCCTAAACCTAATGACTGAATAGCAGGAAGCCTAGACCAAAATAGAACTTGGCTCTTAGATGACACACAGAAGCCAAGAATAATGATCTTTATAATGTTGGGTTCGATTCTCTTACTGTACAGGTAATAGGGATCTCACCTTTTAGAAGGGTCTTGATCCTCTCCCTCTCTCTCTTTCTCAGTTTACCCACTATTAACAGGAATGAAAGATTTTCTCTTCTATTTTTCTAGACCCTAAAGGCTATTGAAACGTACTTCCTACAAATTGGGAGAGTCGGGCCACAAGGCAATGGACAGCAGCTTACCTTTCAGAGAACTTCACAAACCACGTGGGTCCATCAGATAAACTCCCTTCTGTGGAGTTAAGCTAGAAACCTGGAAAAGTCCTCTGAAACTCACCTGATGAGGCATAAGGAGACAAGAGAATTATTTTATATATTTATATCAAACAATGTTGGTAAATATATATACTGAAGGATTATCTCACCATTGATTTCCCCTAATATCCTAAAAGGCTAAAGGAAAGCAAAACAAAATTTTTTTTTCACTGAGCCCAAATCCAACTCTTTAGCTTGACATTACTCGGTCTGAGACCCTTGGAGCTGGTGTGGGTTTAAGGTATAAAATCTGCCAGATGACTCCTTTTGTGAACTACAGATTGCCTGTACCAGATACTGCTCCCTACCAGTTCAAAGTGTCATTGCTTTAGGAAAAGGGCATTGCTAACCAAACAGTGCATAACTAAGCTTCCTCTTCCTCACCTTCCTAGGAGGAACAGTAAGGAGTGTTTTTGTCAATTGATGAGGGACTCTTGCCAACAGAAGTTAGATAGTTCACATCTAAAGCACATTTAGAGTTTATGGGCTGGAGTAGACAAACTCCATCCAGCTCTCCCGTGAGAGGTGCCTCAGGCCCCCAAGGATGCATCTTTAGAAACTGTGTTCTGGGTTAATATAACGGAAATTACCCCAGCCTAGTGAAGATTGTAACTGAATCAGTGGTGCCTAAACCCTGAACATGCATGGATGCCTGTCGAAGGACAGATTGAACGCCATCCTATTCCCCTTGCCCTCTATTCAGAGACAGGGATTCCTCACAGATGAAGACCAGCAGAGAAGCTAGCCTGCCTGGGATACCACTTATACATACTTAAATATTCTTTCCTTAGGCAAAAGAAGGAATTATCAAATCTTTTTGTCAGAAGACACATTATGAAAAACCCTGGAGCCTTTAGGTCCAATGGTCATGAACCACTTCGAGCTTCTCAACCTCTTTTTCTGAAATGAGGGCATCTGAACTGGGTTGCCAGTCTCACATCTAGACTTACCCACACCCTCTGAAGTGTAAGAGATGTCTCTCTGCACGTAGCTCAGAAGAGTCCTTTATGACCATGTCATCCTGGATGCTTTATCAGTTGATGGTACCTCCTAATCCCCAGAGCAGTGAGATTTCAGACAAAGTACATCTGGCTTCCAACAGCACACCTTTGGAACTTGTAGAATAGATGAAACAGACCAATTTGCTCTTTTCCGAAAACACAAACATGAATATAAGTGGGACCTCTGCCAGAGTATCGTCATGGACAATAAGGCTGCAATTCACCATTTATTAAACGCTACTTTTCTGTAGCATTTTACTAAGCATTATTCCCAGGGTTATTCAGACATGAATCCCCCCTCTCCAAAAGTTACAATCAAAATCACATTTACGTGAGTGTGGAAGTTTATTCAAAAACTGGCGAGCTCCTGCTGTGTGCCAGGTGCTGTATACTGGGAATACAAACGTGACCATGTCACAGCCCCTGTCTTCATTCACCTTCGAGTTTGGAGGTGGAGATAGCATAGTATTTAGGCAGTGCCAATACCACAGCATCTTCTCTCCTCTAGCTAAGGAAAGCACACTGCCCAGCACAGGGCCTGACATATAGTCAAGTCAATAAATATTTATTGAATAAAATGAACTAAATGAAAAAGAATGAATAAATGCTAAGATAAAGTGTAGGGTGCTATGCAAACTACATAGAAGGAGAAACTAGGCTAGTTTGAGAGGGTTACCTGCAGAAAGTGTCACCTACTCTGAGACAGGCAATAAAAGAGTGTACTGATGCAAAGGAAAAGATCATGCTTATGGAGTTAGACCTGGGTTCAAATCCTAGGGGCAATTCCAGACCTTACCCTTTGCATCTGTAAAACACTGGTGATGGCTTTCAAGGCTGTTTTGAGGATTAAATGAGATACTAGTTATCCGTGAGTGTCTGGCACATTGAAGAACCCCAATAACAGCTTAGAGGGGTCACAGAGCACAGAATTGCAACAGTAAAGCAAAAGTACCTAAGTAGTAAGGTTAAGAGCACAAGTATTTTGAGGGTCAGAGAGCAATACTAAGCTTAAAATCATGGTGGAAGCAAGGGAGAGGTGCTACCTCTTTTAGTCTCCCAGCCCACGCAAGGGTGGAGGGGGCAGGTGACTTGTAGAGGTTTGTCTTCCTCCTCAGAGCCATCCCAGAAGGCTTTCATGTTCAGCTTTTAGCTACAGGACCAGGTATCACCTTCCTGTCGCTGTTCACAGTATGGTAAATACCCTTGCAGGTAATCACATGGTCTTAGGATATTGTGATGTGTGGAAGTGATTTGTGTGTGTGTTTGTGTGCACACACATGCATACATACAGAAAACTATAATTTTTACCTTATGTTCTCGTAATAATTAGCTTCTGTTGCTTTTATCCTCAATATCACAAATATACCAGACTCCCTTCCTCTGTTCTTTCCCCCACCCATGTCCATCAGACCCTTTCCCACTACATTCATGTAGTTAGATCAATTAACACACACACACACACACCCTATTCTCTACTGGCTTCAGCTCTTTTTAGGTGACCTTTTGGGAAGTGCCCTCAGATGCGTTGGCTTGTTGGCTATGTTAATGTGGTTGGGGAAAGACTGGGTTGGGGGAGATGCCAGCAGCCGACTTCTGGTTTGAGTTTTCAGTCCAGGACATGAGATAGGACTGAATTTTAATATGACAAAAAAAAAAAAAAGTGCGACAAGAGAGTGAGAGAGGCCAAAGAAAGGAAATGGTGGTGGCCAGAGATGAAAGAAACCCTAAGACATAAAAAGATTTTAGACCTAAAAATTTGGGGAGGGGAGAAGTAGAAGTGTTTAAAATGATGATGGGGGAGGGGAGGCAGTTGATTGGGCCTTTGAAACCATGCCAGGAACCAAGAGCCAGGGGCAGTGGCAGAGGAGAAGGCCAGGTAGGACAATTAAAGTGGAAATCTGGCTCCCTACAGGGCGGCATGGAGCAGGGCTACAGAATTTGCTGCAGTGGGAGGTGGGGCCAGTCTGGCACAGTCTGTGGGTTTGAAAGGAGCTGGGCGGGTTGGAGAATGCCAGTCGGCCTTTGTAGTTCTGAGCTCAGGGAGGGGGTGACAAATACTGGGCTTCAGGTCAGAAGCCTGGCTTGGGTGGCTTCTGGAGATATTTTCCCTCTGCTCCCAAACTCTTAAAATGAGCTCATCACACCACTGGCTTCCAATCACAGCATAAACACGTGTCCTGGAGGCCATCCTCCAAGCAGGGATTTCAGCAGTGGTACCTGTTGGCCGACTAATGGGGCCCTTTCCCTTTCCTATTCCCTAGAGACCGTAAACTGGGCTGAATACAATATCCTTGCATATTTCCCATCACCCTCCCAACCTGCTTCACATCTCCCAGACTCCTAGGGTTAATCCCCAAGACAACCTTGCTTTGAAAGAAAAAATGTGGTGAGCCTACTTGAAGATTTGGATCCCAGAGGCCTCTTGTCTGTCCTGCCTCAGCCAGACACCGGGCTCAAGGAGATGGACGTTTACAGAGGAAGAAGCAGTAAGTTCTTGTTGTTTGTTTTCAAGGCTTGATTGCTCTCCAGATTTAGGGTCCCTGAAAGCAATGGGCTTTTCTTTTTTCTTTTCCTTTCCTCTTCATTTATTCTTCTTCCTTTCTCTGCAGAAATTAATAATATCCTATCCTGCAGATGATTCATAAAAGCAGTGGCATTAGAAAGCGCTTCTTCGTTGCTGTTTGTAGCTCGGGTTAAAGATACCTAAAGTTGGTCTGTGTGTGCCTGTTCTCAACACTCTAATATTTGGAACTATATCTGCATTTGTGAAAATAATCTGCACTGCTGGTTCTTCTCCAGAATAAATACTACATAACCGGCTGATTGATTGTAATTGTGATGAATTTGTCCCAGGACTGGCATGGACGTCTTCTTTGGGGATTTTTGTGCCTATTTGCTGCTCATCAAAAGGGACGGCTAGACAGACTTTGGAGCGAGGGTGTGGTCCGGCTGATTCAGCTTCCTTCCCGGCCCATCTCTGACTCCTGCCTTCTGCCCCTCCCCTCCCAGCCTGGCTCCTCCGATCCAAATGAAATGGCAGGGACTTCCCTGGTGGTCCAGTGGTGAAGACTTCGCCTTCCAATGCAGGGGGGTGTGGGTTCGAGCCCTGGTCAGGGAGCTCAGGTCCCACATGCCTCCGGCCAAAAAACCAAAATATAAAACAAATGAAACGGCATCTACCTTTCTTCTCTCTTACCGCCTGTGTTCCACTCGGTCAGGTCGGAGACCACTCCCCGTAATCAAACTCATCACGTTTGTGATCTCAGCATATTTTCAATCCAGTTGAAATCTACTCCCTCAGCTTCTCCCGTCCTGGGATTATTCATCAACATAGTAAGAGCAATAATAATACTGTATTTAGAAGTTCCTTAGCACATTGCATCTCTGAGAGTCTTACAGATGTTATCTAATTAATCTTCACAACACCCTATACAGGAGCAGTAAATATTATTAACCGTAACAGTATACACACACACACACACACATATGTGCTAAGAACAGCAAAATAGTTCACTTATTTATCATGGTTCACTTGATATAGTAACTGGTATTTTTGAAACACCCATCATAGATACAATAATTAGAAATGTGCTTTTGTTAACAAAACCACTACCCACTTCTAGCATACCCTTGGGTACTAAATAATTACCCACTTTGTGTGGTTATCTAGCTCACTAATTACCCACAGAAATTGGGGTCAGGTGTTAACTGCTTGAAATAAGTATCCTCCAAAGACATGGCTGAGTTGTATAGAGAAAATGATGTGTTCATAGCAAAATTTTTATAAGTTACATATTTGTATATCTTGATAACCTGAGTGAATACAGACAGGGACAGATTAGCTCAGTGTGTGAAAATCATGCCGAACCATTGTTGCAAATATCTAGAGGTTTCAGAGAATCTCAGGAAATGTCATTCTCCGTCTATCTTTCCGTCTTGAGGATGAGTACAACCATGATTCCCATAATCTGGACTTCATATACAAGGACACTAAGACAATTGATGATTCTCCTTAGGAACGATTCATTTTGGCGTTACAGGGAGGCACCCAGTGAGTCAAAGATTTTTTTTTTGACAGCTCCACCCTTTATGATTATTCTAGCATGTTTCTTTTTCTCCATCAGTCTAGTGCAAACACCCTTTTAGCCAAATCTGAAAAAGATTCTAACCCAGTCTCCAACCCCTGCCAACCATCTCTTTCTCCTTCCCAATAATGAGAAAGAGGAAAAAAAAAAGGTATTAAAGGAAACCCAACACCATGAGTGTAGGTCTTTCTCTTTTTGCCTCAATTTGTTCTCCTTTCCTCTCTCCTCCCTCTCCCTTGTTCTTCTCTCTGCATCTCCTTCTCGTTTGTGCTTTTTCTTCTCCTTTTCCTTGGCATCCAGCCGTGCTTCTGCAGGTCTCACAGTCAGAGACAAAGCACAATATCTGAGTTGAGCACAAAGAAACTACCTTTTAAAAACATCGACTTGGAAGAAACCTGCATCCTCAGCTACCTCCCTCCCTTCCTTGCTCTTTACAGAGCCCAGCATTATATTTAACACAGCACTGCCTGTTGTCTGCATGATTCTAGCCACGAAAATTGGGTGAAGATGGCAGTATACCCACTGTGTGTACAGATAGGTAGAGACCCTAATTTTCGAGAGCTACCTGCTTTACAAAATCCTCCTGTAGCCGAGCTTTTAAGATGTGTACCCACAGAAATGGTAGGATATGCTCCCTTGGTCAATTCAGAATGTCTTTCATTTTTTTTCTTGTGCCACTTTTTTTTTTTTTTTGTCATCTGAATGATTACTTATCATGATCAAGGGACTTTAGGCTGATCAATGAAGTGTGCACAGAACTGATGGACGTTCGAGGAGAAATGCTTCAGGGATAAGGAAAAATGTCTGCAGTAGAAGCGAAGGGTTGGGATGAGCTACAGTCACTGATAAGTTCATTTCCAAATCCAAGGGAATGTAAGTGGTAAATTAGTACACACGGCAAACAGAGTCAATGCGTAAAACCCAGCCATTGAAAAGAAAGAGATTTTTAGCATTGTAGTCATCACATGCCTTAATAGAGTGTCTGCGTACTTTAAATATAGATTTGAATCACTGCTCTTTTATCCCTCTAAATGCCGATTTCAAAGAAGTCTTTGGGCATTGTTGACTTTCTGTCCATAAAGAAAACCCACCCAGCTTCCCCAAGTTACATCACCTGCACTCACACATGCGTGTGTGTTTTAAATGCCCATGGGATGTGGAACAATTAGGCAGAGATCTGCACTGTGGTCTCTCGTTTTCACTCCACCCCACCCACCCCCTTTTTTCTTCCCTTTTAGAAAATGTGATACCTGATCTCTGGGTCTAGCAGGGCTGAGGATTTTTTTTTTTTGTATTTGTATAACACAGTGTCTGGCCTTCCCCCTGACCTGCTGGTGTATTTTTGGTCTCATTAGTAGTCAGGCAGAAGCCTTAGTGCATCCGGTGCTGGGAGTCAGGGATGAGACACACGACAGCAGAGAGAAGGAGCGGGCGAGAGGATATTAGAAGAGAGGCTTGCCTCCAAGATATGGAAGGAAGTGAGAAATGACAGGACGACGGCAAGCTTTGTATGGAGGAGCCTGGCAGGGCGGGGGAGCCGTGAGGAGCGCAAAGTGGGTTCTCAGAAGCCCTAGAAGAGCTAAAGGTGATTAGAGGGGGATATTGATTCCTTACTCTGCCAGAGATTTAAGCAGGCATGCGAGGAATCTGCACCATGGTTGGCAAAAGGAGACCCATCGCCTCCTGTAACCAGACACTCGGGCTTTCCAGGAGCCCAGGGAGAGAACCGAGAAGAAAGGGGGCAGTGTGGTCTAGGAAAATTCAACTTGTCGCTGATTTGTGCCTGACGCTTGCTGTCCGTCAGCAGCCTCCCTTACAATCTTTTTTTCCTCTCTCTCCCTTTTTTTCTTGCCTTCTCCTTCTTCACTGAAGCCTAGGGGAGCCAGTAAAGATTAAATGTGCTTTCTCAAAGGCAGCCACTTCATGCTGCTATGTCGAAAGGGCCATTATTATTATGTTTTTAACAGTAAAAGAAAAAGGGAGAGAGGTTGAGAGAGAGAGAGAGAGAGAGAGAGAGAGAGAAGCTAGGTAGGATGATGACGGACTAGCTTTTCTGAGAGGAAAAGGAAAAGGGAAGGGAGAGAAAAAGGAGAGACCCTGAACTGAACAGAGGATTGTGCCTGCGAAGAACCTACAGAGGTGAGAAAAAAAAGTTGTCTTGAAGATGGGGTGGAGGGGGGGTGGGATGTTGAATAACCCTGTACAGAGGGAAAAGAGACATAATATAGCTGTCTTGCTCCTATGATTCTATTTTGTAAGGTGGGGGGAGGGGGCAGAGGGGGGTAGATCCTGGAACTTTAACGGTTTTTAGTTGCATATGGAAATATATACAAAATATTTAGCATTTTTCCTAAGTGCCCGAGGCCCCCTCCAGTGCCTTCCTTTGCAGGGGCTGCTTTGTCATTCTCTTTGACTAGCCATCCATCCACCTTGCTCAGGCTGGAATAAAAGAAGAAAAAGAAGGAGGAAAGGAAAGGAAACAGAAGGAAAGAAAAAAAGGGGAAGAAAAAATTTTTTAAAGAGTCATCTTCCCACCCACTTCCCCTCCCTTTCGTTTCATTTTTGGAGGCGGCACTAGGAGCCATCTCCGCAGAGGAAAGCCCAGCTTCCAGGCAGACGCGGGGAAGCGACGATCTATCAGGTACAGAGCCCGTAGCTGTCTGCGAAGATGGAGGGGAATTGTGCTTCGGATTCCTCCGAAATATTGGCAAACGGCTTCAAAGGATCCGCGGCGGGAGTGGGGCGGGGGAGATGCGCCTCCCCGGCTCGCGCCCACCCCTTCCCACTCGCCTCGACCAAGTGACAGCCTGGTGCTGGCTCGGGGTGATTTGGCCTTGGCTCCAGCCAAGCAGCTGATGTACAGGAGGCCCTTCGCAGGACTGGCAAAGTGCACGCTAAAGAAAGAAGGAGGAAATTTTGAAAAGCAGCCCTGGGGAGGGTTCTCATTCTTCGAAAAACATTTTTTTTTTGAATTTTTAACCTAATATTCTCAAAATTTGATCAGCCCCGTTCCCTCCCTCCACTCCCACCGAATCGCCCTTTTTAACCCCCTCTCTCGTCAAAGCATAAACTACAGAGTTACAGTCTCTAGATTTGGTGTATCGCTTCCTGCCCCCGCCTCCCCCTCCCTGCCCAGCTCTCAGTCCTCTATTGAAACACCTCGCCCAGGCAAGCGCCCTGCAGCTCACGTTTCCCCCCCTGGCCCGGACGGTGCTACTGGAGGCTGCAGCCCGACTCCACTTCCAATGGGTGAGTTTCAAACGCTCTTCGTATGTATACTTTCCAAGCCTCCAAATCCTACTGCTTGGTCTTCTCCTTCTCGAAACCTGATTTGGATGGTTTTGCATGCGGCATGCTCGTCCAGGGGGGAAGAGATGCCTCGGATTTTCTTTACCGTCATTGGTGCTAGTTGTAAATTAAAGCTTTGACGTTTAATCTTGATTGTAGACCGTGGTTTGAAAAACGTGGGCATTTCTGAGTCTATTCATATTGTTTTCCATTTTAGTAAACTCTTTTTGCCCAAAGCTTCAAAGAGTTTTCTCTGATAGACTGGCGATTGTATGTTCAGGTATGTATATGCGCCCACAGACGCTGCGTACGTTTGTATGTTTCTACTATACTTACGTGGAATCCAAATTTTGTGAAGGAAGGCAGCTTAGAGAGCGAGGGAATATCCTGCCACCTGTTTGTTGTCTTTTAGTCGTGAACCTCGAACAGAAATCGCTTGTCATTCCTGTTTTGCTTTGTTTTGTCTCAAGAAGGAACAATTTAGTGCGCTCCTCTCAATCCCTGAGACCCTAACTTGTGATGTTTACCGTTTCAATCCACGGGTTAGGCTCTTGGGAGCTGCGAGCCGTGCCTTTGCATCCTGGAAATTTGGTGGAACTTTTTTTTTCTCTGAAGCAAAAACAAAAGAAAAGAAAGTTTGTCTGAAGTGCTTGAGTGCACCTCTGAGGTTTTCATTGTTAGGTGGGATCAGGTGACCAGAAAAGTGGCAGCTCCTGGATTTCTGTTAAAGTAGGTATATATTGTGTGATAATAGCGTGTTGGCTGCGATGTGTACGCATGTTTATTATTGATGCCTGAGGCTTGTGGAACTCACCTACCCTGGTCTATTCCTTGAGAGCAACACGCAGTACTATCCGAGCGTAACAAGAACAGCTCAGTACCTGGTGGTTGACCTCAGAACCTATCAGCTGAAGTCCCAGCATGCCCCATGCCTCCAACTTTTCAACTCAACAGTTAATCTTAACATTGTGCCCAATTAAAATGGGCATGTGGGTAGAGTATATATTCAGTGCCCACATATGTGTATCATATATGGCTGGACAGTGAACACACAGACACAAATAGGGACGAGCCAGTAGTGTGAGCTAAAATATCAGTAGGCTAAAAATTCCACTCTTGCTAGACTTACAAGAAGGATGGAATTTATGGTGTTAACAAAGATTAAATTTGTATTACTTGGCAACACTTTAAAAAATAAAATAAAAGGAGAGGTTATAGCTTCCTTGCCTGACATCTATTTTAAAATGTTATACACAATGAGTTTAAAAGTAATAAGGATTGGAAATGTATTTTCTAAACATATAAAAGGAAAGAAATAAAAGGAAATACATATTTTTAAACATATAAAAGGAAACAGCACACGCACACAATTATTGTATCACTTAGAAGTTATCAATACCTATTTTTTATTTAAAAATTAGAAAAAATTGATCAGGATTTATATAATCCAACGAAGTTATTTATAACACCAAACTGTGCAGTTAAAATTATCTTCTCTTAAGGTAATTGTTAGCATTACCTAGTTTGCAGTTTTCTAAAAATGTAACTTTTGATACCACAAGAATCTCGGTGATTTAGATCTATCTCATAGTTAGAGAAGAGAAACAGTAACTTACCTTTTCTTTGTTGTGAAAAATTCCAGTATACAATTTCATCTAAACCATTTTAGTACTCTTGAGCCAACACTTATCTTCTATTTTTGGAAAATACCTAAGTCAACCCTGACTTCAAATGCTTTCTTCTTTTAAAGACTTTATGTCGGTTATAACCTTGTTTTATACGTTGCCGAAGGTTAAGGAAACTGTTCTTTTCCTGCTTTTCTTTTTTTAAGTGTTTATTGCCATTTTAGTCATTGACTCCAAATCGTAGTCAAGAAACCATTTTGTATCAGAAAACTGAATTGAGAAAACGAATTGTGCAACAATTGCATTGTGCTTTTTGCCGAAACGTCCTAGTAGTTGTAATGTTTAAATATTACTTTCAAGCCTTTGATAGCCTGAATATGCGTCAGAGAAAAGAGCTATTTGATTTTCAAGTTATCTTTTGGTTTCTATACAATGGATTAATGATTTTCCCCCATCTTAGCTGATGTGCATGCATAGGCATTTGGAAATTATGGAAAGGCATATATTTAACTTATGGATATATAATTACCACTTGATTCATATCAAGTATTTGCCAAACATTTGGTGCTTTTCGAGGTCAAAATATAGCTGCATCTTATTCTATGAAACTGTATGCAGGGATCAATAAAAGCATGCTGGATGTAATTCTTCTGTGATTTTTAAATGATAACAGCATAGTAATTTAATACAAGTGATACAGTTTATATTGCAAGGCACTCTTTCGGGTTTTTTTACATGTTTTCACCTGGATTGCTCATGTCCTAAGGTTGCTATCATAGGATTGATCATACAGGCATTTAGGAGTGCGTAACGACACACGAGATTTTATATTTCAGCAGGGAAGTGCTTCAGTATAAGGGCAGATTTCTCAACACCCCTTCTTCCTCACCAAGCCCATCAGTGAAGTTCAGTGAAATGAATAACATAATTGGTGGTTGGTTCAATCACTACCAGTCTAGACTAGCCCAGACGCATCAATTAGAGGGGGCTGTCTTTTAAAGGGAGAGTGCCACCGAAACAAGCAGGGCATTATTGATACTGATCTTTAAAAGTGCAAATCCAGCTTGGCAGATAAAAAAAAAAATAAGGCAGGGAAATTGGGGGGGGTGCATTGCGGGAAGAAAAGAGAAAGAAGTGAACTGGAGCTTTCGGACACAGAAGGACAGGAAGCTTGAGAGAAAAGGAGAGGGGTCAGGAGTGAAATGCAATGCAGCACTTCCTTGCAGCACACAGTTACAATTCAGTTCACAGGGCACACTGGTTCACCGTATTTTTAACTAGATTCCCCCCCGCCCCACCTTTTTTTTTTTCATTCCTTTTTTGCCTCTGTTTCCAAAGAACTGCCAGCTTAAAACCCATGCAGTTGGAAATTTAACAGCTCTAGGAAGCTCTAGAGAGAATAAAGCCAAGAGTAAGACGAACCAGCCAAAACTCCTTTTGCAACATTTTTCCCCAAAAGAAAAACACAGAAGATGTTTATTTTTCAAGTCTCTAATTCAACCTTAAAAAAAAAAAAATCAGCTGTACAAGTGAACAGGACTCATTTTAAACCCAGCACCTGGGAACTAATTTTATGGGCAAGACACCTTTAGATAAACAGCTTATAGTCTTCTGCTGAATACAGTAAAATTATGAAGAATGTAACAAAAGGCTTTAGTAATTTGGTGGTTGGTTTTTCCTTTTCTCTTTTTCTTTTTTTTTTTTTGGATGTATAAAGCACAGATGATTTAGAAAGCGTTAGGAGCACATCTAGCCCCAGGGAAAGAAAATGTTTGATTGGTATTAATTAAAACACTGCTAATATATTCTAATAAAATCAAATTTAACATTCTAAACTAATCCGCTTGGTATGTCAAAGGAAAAGAAAAGTATTATCTTATTTGCATCTCTGCAATCCAAATGCATTTGCTCATTCAGCAGAATTAATTTTTATCACCAGTCTGTTTAATCTCCTCACAGATTTAGCCAAACTTATTCTTTCAAACTAAAAAGGATCAGGGTAGGGAATCCATAAAGGTATTCAGAAGACTAGTGACTGTATTTAGTACCGGCTTTATTTTACGATTTTTTTTTTTTTTTCTCTTCATTCGCTGTAATGGGGTGTGGAGGAAAACGGTGAGTCTGCAGCGAGAATGATGAATGGTTAATTCTCCCTCTTTCTCTCCTACCTACCGGGTTATTTAGGAATTCCAGTTGCCAAATTATGTGAGTGGCCTTTATTTACAGGAGTGATGTTGGTCTGTTGATTAATACCTCACTTATTTCTAATTTCAGAATCCTATTTTTTTACAAATTCCTAATGAAAAAAAGGATCTTAAACCAGAGACCAATTTGCCTTTTCTCAATTATTTTCAACTGTAGGCCTCCTAAGAGAAAGTGGGAGGTGAATGTAAAATTTTTGTCACTAAGAACTGAGTTCTTTGTTTCCTTTTTAAGTCAAAATTTCTACAGAAAAATTCATACTTTTATGAAACGGCGAGTTTTACGCTCTTTACTGTTAAACTCTCACAATGGATAAAATTGTCCCAAAATGACATCATAGCCAAAATGTTTCTCCTCTCATTAGTCTCCCATGACTATGATATCATATGTAAATATGTGCCTCACACACGAAATGAATGGGCCATAAATACCAAGGACCACATTTGTATATTTCAAAAAAAAAACCCCCAAAACGAGGAATTCTGCACACTCTCAAGGAGATGTAAACCCACTGACTCAACCACTGATGATACTGCCTCTTGCTCCACTGCCTTTTCCAGTTCTTGGATGTAAAAGAGCAATCGCAGTTCGGTTTCACATGTATTGTTCTATAATCCAGGCAATAAATGCTAATTAGTAATGCTCAAGGATCCGACCATTCAGAGTCATTATCATAATTTACTTCTTCCTTGTTAAAGACATTCCTTGCTGATTAAAAAAAAAAAAAATGAAGTCGTCGTTTTACCACTGCACTGCAGTGGAAATACACTGGAGAGGTGTTCAAGGTATAGGAATATCGCTCTGACTGCATTTGAAGTCACCGACATGTGCCTCTTAGCTTATTCCAAATGGAATTGCAACTTGATTTTGAAAAAGAAATTCATGTCAATGCACAAAGTTTTGCATGTGCACCAGGAATGTATGATTGTATTTTACAAACCCCAAGGCTCCTCCTTCCCCGCCCACCCCCTTTTCTAAAACCACTTACTGAGCAGAACAAAGGAAACTGCTAACTATAGAGGCATCATTAAATATGAACAGCAACAGCGTGATAAAGTATGTGATATGACAACATATTTCATTGCACAAAAGTGCAGATAATTAAATAATTCAATAGTAACCCTGGTTAATTAGCAGAAAGTTCTTTAAGGAGGACTCAAGAAAATGGATCCAATCAACTTGAATAATATGCTCCATTCTCCAGGATCACAAATATGTATTTGGTTATTTGATGATTGATTGATTGATACAGAAAGATGAGGACAAAAGCCTATTCTTCAAAACGGAGCTTTGACCTGGTGTCGTCTTTAGGACAAATTAGTCATATGCTTTAACAGAGCAGAATTGAATGTAGGGCAGTCTCTGTTTTCAGTCCAAGGTATAATTTGCCATTCTCTTGCACACTTCTCTTTTAGCAGTTGATCTAAAAAATCATCAGTCCCTTAGCTTTTCATGTCATTGCCTCAGAATATGTATGGAGCCTTCCCCACATTTTCTAACGAGGCTCTTGTTTAAGTATTTTTCTTATTGCTTGAAGCAAATAAGGATCCTCTGCACAGAAGGGACAGAATAAATAACCACATGCTGAACATTATCTTTGGTGGACACCCCCCCCCTCTCGCTTTATCCATCAAGGTAATATTCCCAGTGTTCATTGTTCATTGGTCCTTTAAGGAAGAGCTTCAGTTTTTACATGAGGGCTGTAAGCACATTAGAGGAATAATTCCCTTTGGATACTATACAGAAGGAGCCACCTGCAAAATGTTGATGCTGTTATTGAAATCTCAAGTGGAATCAGCTTTCAAAAAATTAGATATTAGATACATCCGATATAATTTGCAATGTGTAATTATACTAATGTGCATATAGTTGTGTGTTGCTTTACACGTTGCCTACTTGAGATTTCCCCCCCCCTTGGGCATTTCTCCTCATTTGAAATGGCTCCTGAGTAGAATGTTTTTAAAGTCAGCTTTTATTTTTTTTAACTCCTTGTTAATTAGTATAAGAAGCAAAGAACTCTGTGTTCTCACGCAAGAATGAATGTGTCTGACCTAGATGTTGGAAACTCACGATTACTAAAAGGGTTAGCATTGTGGATACTTGCATTGTGCATAAGATATTTGCTGCTCTTTACTGATTGAGTCTTCATCTCGACTTTGGCAACTTGAAGTAATGGAGAGTGTTAGAACAGTAAATCGTATTCATAAGATATCTATTTCCTTTATTAGAATAACGAGATAAAATGCCAGGGAAATGGCCTTAGGCAGAGATAATAATCTTAATTTAATCAAAGTAATCAAAATAATAACAAACAACTTCTTTCCTATTTTTCCTCCACTTTTCGTGACACATGATGAATAACCGAAACTCTGCCTCAGGTCATTTATGCACTCACATCACTTTCCCTTTTGGTGTCTCAATATGGTGTCTCCTGGACTGGAGACCCCACCACACCAAGGAGCTGACCCTGAAGATCTAGCCATTAAGGCACGATCCAGGCAGAGCAACAGTGAGGGGATTGGTCAGCCTGGCACTTGGCACTTGCTGTGTGCTCAGTGGGTGGAGATGCTTCTGATATAAATTTGGAGAATCATCCCCATCAGATCACAGAGGGACCTCAAGCAAGGCAATGCCAGGGTCCCAATTTATGCTTATACGTTCAGGAGACAAAGAGGATTCCAAGGGAGGCTCATGTTAAGAGGATACAAGATATAACTCATTCCAATTAAGTAGCCACAGGCCCCAAAGAAAGCTGATTTGTTAAACTTTTGACTCATAATAGACACCTGGAGTATGGTGCTTTGCATGTTTATACTATTTATTCCTCAAAATTCATTTTGCTGACGGGGTCCAGAGACATTATGCATGGGCTCTATCTATGCAACACCAAAACAATACGTTGATTTACTTTTCATCTGCTGATGTATGTGAGAGCTTTGCATTATTAGCTACCCAAAGGAGTCACACAAGAATTTTGTGACACGTCCTTCCTTGTTGCAGTGGCATTTTAGTTGATGCACGAGTCTCATACACATGTATCAAAAGCTTAGCACCCCACCCTCCCATTCTGTGTTCACAAAATAATAAATTCTAAAATCTGTAAGATGTATATTTAATTACTCATCCAGGATCAGTTTTGCGTGCTTGATCAGAACAGAAAAATATCTATTAACAATATTTAACAGTAGGGTATTTTACCGGTTTTCGGAAATATATATATATATATATTATACCTGCCATCTAGAAAGAGAACCAACATTTTCAGTGTGTCCAGAGCGTTTAGTGCAGAAAGAGGGGTGTGTGGTAGTAAGTCCCTTTTGATGTACCTAACTCATTATGCATCTTCATTGTGCTAGCATAATGAAGAAGCTGACAGTAAAGGCTTTAGTTAATTTCAGGTCCACCTGCAAAGTATACTGCATTCATAACAACTTTTGTAGAATGAAAGAAACATTAATACAGCTCTTCCCAAATATCCTTGTCTGTAAAATAAGTGGGTTGGATTAGCTGGTCTCTAAACTCTTCTCCAGCAGGGAATTTTTGAAGCGATTCTTACAGAGGTATAAGAACAATTTCAGGACCCTTGAATCCGCAGTCTATTTGCACCAACAGCTGCCCTTTAAAGTTATATTTGATCCCACCTCCAGGCGCTGTACTTACTAACATATTTTGCCTTGATGCTAAAACAGTGAAGACTGAAGTTTCAGGAAGGGCAGGGACAGAAAAGAGGAACAGGCGAAGAATGAGAAAAGCTACACAGTGGGAGAAGGAATTTCTTGATCTGAGATCTAAGCCCATTTCCTTCAACATTAACATAGAAGAAACCCAGAGGAGCACCTGCCTTTCTATTTTAAGACCATATTCTTTAGTCCTTCTGCCTTCATTAATTGCTTGCAGTATCCTTTGGTTTTTTTCCATTGGGTTGACATCTTTGAGTTTCAGTTTCCCCTTTCTACTTGATGCATTTATATCATGTTAATATCCCCTTCAAAAGCCTACAGTTGTTACACCCTTCCCAAATTAAACCTTAACGTGTTCAAAACCTCCTGAAAATTGCCCCGCCCATTTTCTCAAACCACGCATAACCTCTTCTTGAATTAAGGGAGCCTGCTCTTCCAGGCTTCCAGATCTTTGAATACGCTCTCACCCAAGCTTTTCCTCTCTGCACGCTCTGCCTCTCCACCTCTTCTACATTTCAGAAACCTTTCTTTTCTTTCTCACTTTCTCTTCCTCCCTCCTGCTTCATCCTTTCTCTGTCTCTCCCCTCCCTTTCTCCCTTCCTTCCTTCTCTCCCTCTTTCTTTTTCTCCTTTCCTTCCTCCCTCTCTCCCTTGTTCCCTCCCCTTCCTCTTCCCTTTCTCCCTCCCTCCTTCCTTCCTCCCTCTCTCCCTCCCTCCCTTCCTCTTTCCCTCCCTCCCTTTTGTGGTTCCTCTCATTCTTTCTTTCGGGGGGCACCATGTGTCATCCTCTGAGCCAGGCACTAGAAATACAAAGACACATACAAGGAATTGACATCGACTCCTAACCATTCTAGTGACTCCGTTCACTCCTACATTGCCAAGCACTGATGTGCCCTTACTTATTTGATTTTGCATGTAGTCTTTAGATTTAGTTGAATGTGTCCTTAATGTCCTGTGTTCTTTTGTTGTTTTCCTCCGTGTCCTATTTCAGTAAGTTGCCTGTTGGATAAACCTGAAGTTATTCTTACGGAGCGCACTCTCCCAGAGCGAGGATCGTGGTGCTCTCACACACTCTCAAGCAATCCTGTTGCTTGACTGATTCCTGAACAAGATGAACAATGAGCAAGCTCCGTTTTTCTGGTGATGCAGCATTTCACTCCTAGTTAGAAATAGCATGGCTCTCAAAGTATCATAACATTCCTCTATTTGTATTAAAGAGTCAATGTGATAACCTTCTGTGATGTGTTCTGTTATTTTTTTAGTCGTGTTGATGTCCTTTCAGCTGGTCCTATAGTCCCCCCTCCTCAGGAATGTCTCCCCAGTGAAAGGACACAGACCACAGAGACTGCTGTCCTGATGGACGCTCAAGCCGACTGTGAAGTTGAAACAAAGAAAGCGATCACCTGAAGACACCTCTCCTGCCAAGTGACACACCCACATGCTGCACCTTCAGCCAATAGAATCTCAGAACAAGAACAAGGCAAGCTTTTCAAGAAACAGAAACACTTAAGAATGACGTCTAGATTTCCAAGGAGCCGAGGACTTTTCCCTTCGTCATGTGTATTCCTGTTTGTATTTAAATTCTGTGTGACATTCATTTTTAAAAAACTTTTTTTCTAGTATGAATGAATATGCTTATTAATGCACCGATTTTTAAAATAGAAAGTTGTTCATGCCGGAAGTAAATTGAATGTTAGCCACACACCGAGTTTGACCTTCAGAGTGACTTAAAGAATATAAAGTTCTTTTGAAATAATGAAATAGTGGGAGGTGATCCAAAGGATAAAATAATGGTGAGAACTCAGACTGTGGCATAGAAATACAAGATCCCACTGACGCCAGCCAACCAACCAACCATTCTTTTTATCGGGCAAACTAGGTTCTGTGAGATGTGGTCAGTGCCTCTGAAGAGTTTAAATCTAGTGAGGCAGAGGCACATAAACTTTTGAAAAGATAAGTAACAAATCAGGTCAACTGATAAGAGCAAAACCAAAACAAAGGCAAAGATATAAACAAGGAGCTCAGGGGTCACCTTAAGCTGGGCAAACTGGTCTGTTTAGGGAAGAAAGTTCCCAAAGGAGGAAAATACAAGATGAATCTTAAAGGCTGTTAAAGATTTAGATAACTGGAAAGGAAGGAGAAAATAGAGGCCTTTAGGTGGATGCAATAGTGTGAGAAAAGTCAGAGAGGAAAGCATCTACGTGGTGGTTTTAGGGAATTATGAATATACATGTCTTCTGCACTGCATCCCAGACTTTCAGTGCCAATGTATAGATATATATACGGTGAAGACTTTGCACACACACACTTCCCCCCTCCCTCCCTAGGGGTAGCCTAGAATTATAATCATATTTCTTCCATTAAAGCAACTGATAGGAAGATTTGTGATTTTTCTGTTAGCCTAGTAACAATGGATATCTATTGAGTTCTGACTACATGTTAAGCATTCTCTATGTTAACTCTCTTAAGCCTCACAACAACCTTGCCACATAGATGTTGTTTTTTATTCCCATTTTACACAAAGAAAACTGACTTTTAATGAGGTTAAGTAACTTGCCAAACTGCCACATACAGAGTTCACAATCAGAATTGCGACTGCAGAGCTCATGATCTAACGCGCTAAGTCACGATATTGCTACCAACGTTGTAATATTACCGCTTCTATATTCCTCGATATTTTTCTGTGGTAAATAAATAGCTATTTCCCCTTAATTAGCTTCTCACATTTTTCAGTTTTCTGGTTAAACTCACATGATGGAATGTATTTTCATGAAAGAAATTGAAAGAAATTGGGCAATAGAGTCTATCAGCATTTTAGACCTTTTTTTGGGAGGGGGCCAGACTCTGATGAAACTGTTCACTTCGGTCAGCATGAAATCTCAACTACTTGAGAATAAAAATAGGAGGTGGGCAGAGCTTAAAGGTCCCTTTCTACAGATGTGATAAATCCATAAAGTTTGCGTGACTTACGGAAGATCACACGCTGAAGTGTAGCAGAGCTCGGTCCGGAAACCATGCCGCCCTCAGAGGCTCTTGAACTTCTCCACCCTGTCTAAATGAAGTGTGAGCTTGAATTTGATCAGTGAAAACATTCTATCTGGGTGATCAGGGAGCATTGTACCTAGTAGATTGCTTCAATTTTGCACCTCTTTGGCGTCTCACCTCAATGTGAAAATTAGCTAGCTACAAACTGACATCTTTAGTTCCAGAAATTGTCAATGGTCCATCCACAAAGAACACACAATGGCCCAAGTTACGTGTGCAACGTCTTCAATGATATTCTTAAGTTATTTGGCATTCTTAGTTCACCTAAACAAACCAGATCTTCTAATGAGCATTTTCTTAACCAGTTTTATAGACAGTATATATTTGTAAGAGCTTCTGCATGAATATTTAAACACGACTGTTTCAATAGTCCTTATGTTTTTTGAAAATATCAATGGTTATTTGCTATTTTAATTGTTACTAACTCAAGGATACTTCAGCCATAAAAAACTAGAACTGAGGAAACCTCACTCTTCTTTACCAGCCCCTTTGCCTTCAGTTGGCATTTAGTAATGGTTAATAAAGTGGTCAGGGGCTTCCCTGGTGGCGCAGTGGTTGAGAGTCCGCCTGCCGATGCAGGGGACACGGGTTCGTGCCCCGGTCCGGGAAGATCCCACATGCCGCGGAGCGGCTGGGCCCGTGAGCCGTGGCCGCTGAGCCTGCACGTCCGGAGCCTGTGCTCCGCAACGGGAGAGGCCACAACAGTGAGAGGCCCGCGTACCGCAAAAAAAAAAAAGAAAAAGGGATCAGCTGGAGAACACAGAAGTTCAAAACATAATTTTGTCTTGAAGGAGTCAGTTAATCTGTGTCTACTTAAGGGCGAGCATCTAGATGTTTGGAAGGACCTGAATATTTGACTGCTGTAAACTTGCGCTTAGATATCTGGCATTGTCACACTTAGACCTCCTGGTGGCTCAGGTCGTCCTGTTTTCAAAATGATGGTCATTGGCCATATCTCACACAGTTCTCATTAAGTGAACTCATAAATAAACAGTTTTTTTTTTTAAAGCGTAGCCAAGCACAAAATGTGACTTTGTTGACATTTTATGAGACTTTGTCATATGTCCCCTGAACCCCCAATAAAAGCAGTGATGCATCAGCTGTGAACTCGTGTTGATTTCTTGGAAGAGTATGCTCTCATAATTTGGGTGTTTTCACTAGTGTGTATCAAAGCTAGTTGCAGGATCTATGAGGAGCAAATGATCTGATATGGTGGGAAAATTTCAATTTAGAGGCAATTTCTAAATGATCCCATGTTGCCTTTAATAAGCAGCACTATCATTTACTCAAGTCAGAAACCAAGGTGTGATCCTTGTCTTTCCTCTTTCCACCTGTCATGGCCAATCAGGTAAATCTTTTTGGTTTTTCCTTCTTTCTGTCTTTAAATGTGTCTACTTCTCCCCATCCTCCAACTATTTAAGACAAGTCTCATATCACCTGGACTCCTGCCTCATGCCTTCAGTTTCTCCCTTCCACACTGCTAAGTAGCACCCAGGGAAATCTGTCTAAAGCACAAATATGATCCTATCATTCCACAGTTTCAAACTTTTCACTGGCTTCCCATTGCCCTTTAAATAGCATTACATCTAAAACCCTTCCTATCCTGTTTCCTGGCCCCAACGTTCCTCTCTGGACTCATCAAGTATCACTGCTTTGGCAGGTTCTCACCGTACATCTTTGCCATTTCTTATCTTCTGAGTTTTCTCACACACCTACTCCTGCTTGGTACTCTACCACCCCTTCCAGACTCCATCTGTTGTCCTTCATGTCTCATCCTAGAGGGCGTTTCCTCTTGGAAGTCTTCACCCCAACCATCCACTACCCCTAAGACTAGCTTCTTCACCTGGGTGCTTTCATAGCCCTCTGTGCTTACTTCATATTAGTGCTTATCACCCAGATGATGGGAATTTATGTGATAGTCTCCTCCATTTGAATATGAGATTCTAGAGCTGCCTTGTACTGTAGCGTAACCACTCATCATATATGACTACTACAATTTAAATTAATATTGAGTAAAACTTTAAATTCAATTTCTCAGGTGCACTGGCTACATCTCAAGTGCTCAGTAGCTACCTGTGTGTAGTGGCCACCGTGTTGAATGGCACAGATATGGAACAGTTCCATCCTTGAGAAAGTTCTGTTAGATAGTACTGTTCTAAAAGACAAGTACTGTGTTTTGTTTGTCATTTTATCCCCTAAAATTGCAGCCTTTCTTATCTCGAGTTTGTCATCTGAACCACAGAGCAAAACAATTATTTCAGTGACTGTTTTTTCAATTTTCCCAACGATGATATATAACTAAAATTGTATGCATAGGAAGGAAATTAATTAATTACATGTAAAGATACCCAGGTTTAATTAAGAATTAAGGTTTAATTCTAGCATAAAGTCCTCATTGAGAAAGTCTACAATAGCTTACCACAGTGTTTGGCACAATGTAAGTACTTCCTAAACATCTGCTGAATGAATGAATGACATCTGGATACTCAGATATCTTGTTTTATTTATTCTCACCTAGATGTGTGGGGTCGTGTAGGAGATATGTCTTTAGATCCCCAGGAGCCTCTTCTCTAGAGGATACGGAGAGAGATGATTTCCTTACATCCATCCCAAGGATCGTTGAATTGTCACTGCAGCTGGGTTGCCCATTATTTTACTTGCCTTCCTTGTTTTCATTGGCAAACGAAAGTAGAGAATTGAGATCTTATTCAGTAAATAAGAGCAAAGTGAAAATGATCAAAGTAGATACCAGATTTGATAAACCCTATTTTTTTAGGGGTTGGCCAAAGTTCACTGAAAATGTTAATGATTTCCTGAGCACCTGCTATATTTTTGGTAGACGCTTCGTTAGGTCCTGAAGATATAGGAGGGAATCAAGATGCACACAATTCTTGAGTTCATAGTGAAACAACGTTAACGTCATTATTTCAGGTCCTCTCCCTGCATTGTGCCCAAAGCAGGAGGTCTCAACCTTGACAGCACATTGCTACCACCACGTGGGCTTAAAAAAATAGTGATAACCTGGGTCTTTCCTCAAAAGACTTCGATTTAATTGGTGGGGGGTGTAGCCTGGGAATTGAGATTTTTTGTAAAGCTCCCTGGGTGGTTGTAAGATGCAGCCTAAGTTGGAAATTTAACCTATGGGAACATAATCTTCGAGCGAGTGCAAAGCTCAGGAGCTTTTGGTATTGATGATGGATCGCATATTGGGGACGAAAAGAGAACCTTTAAATCATCTGTCTCACATCCTCATTTTACTCTTTATTCCTCAGAATATAAACTCATACTGAAGAGTCAACGAGCTGTCCAGGTCAAAGGGCCAGTTCATGATTCAGATAAGACTTGACCCCAGCTTTCTGACTCTAACATGACCTTTTTGCTACTCTAAGCTGCCTCCAGGAAATGGAAGATACAATTATCTTCAAGAGACAACCAGCATCCACCATAGTCATAATATTTTAAAGCAATAATTGAATTTGGACCAATTTTAATCCCATGTACTCAAAATTTTCTGCTAATCAAATGTGAGCACTATAGATTCATTTTGTTCGAGTGCAACTTCTTTTTTGAAAAATATACATTATATACATATATATGTGAATACTTATATATGTAGTGTGTGTGTGTGTGTGTGTGTGTGTGTGTGTGTATAATGAGGTAGAGTTCAGTTTCCCAGGAGCCCTCACCACATTCTTACAAATTCAAAAATCAATATACGTATGTTAAACTCCACACATAACTAGGAAGGACATTTTGCTTTTAAACTTGAACTACTCAAGAGCAGAAATGGTAGTGGGAGGAGAAATAAGAGTGCATTGTGCTCCCACATTCTCTGTCCCCACCCACCCTATTACGTGACATTCCATTCAGTTTAACATTTTACATACAGGTAAAAGTTGCCAGTCTGTCCCCATGAGAAAAGTTGACTTTGAAAAATAACTACTATTAAAGAAAAAGTTACTTCTTTTAGCTACCCCCCACCCCCATTTTTAGATTCTTCTCATAGATCAAGAGAATTCAGGAGCCGTACATTATCTAGTCCATTCTTCTTTGTCCGTATAAGATCATGTAGTGAAAATGTGCCTTTCCATTTTTTAAGGCATCAAAATAAAACTAATGTCCATATACTTCCTTCGAGACATGTTTCAGTGTTTGAGAGCCTACACAGTTGGGAAATTCTGTTTTATTTTGATCCCAAATCCCTCACGCTGTAGTTTAATCCCATTTTCTCTTGTTCCCTGTGGAGAGAAAGAACAGCTGGTCTCCATTCTCTCTAAACCCAATCCCTTCAAGTCCTTAAAGACACCTACCTCCCAGCCTTCTCTTTTCTGGAATAAATAATAACAGTCCCCATCAGGAAAATATCTCTCTTGGATCGTGCATATTCACTTCCAGCCATATCACGTATCACGTATCACGTATTCATGCTCATCACATAATGTTCATAAGTAAAACAAGCCAAGGCCAAGAGCAAAAACAAGCAAATGCATCATTGTTTTCATGAATGAAGTTTCAGATCCAATAATAGATGCTGAATACATAGTTGTGAATGGTAACCTTCCAATAATTATGTGCCAAAATTATCATAATTTCTTTTAGAAAGTATTGGCAATCTGTTGCTTTTGGAGAGGGGAATTAAAAATTCAATGATTAGGTTTCAATTTCCTTTATGCAAGTTCTCCCCATGCCCTGCAATGGAATATTCCATTCAGCATTCCACAGCAGGAGCCACCATTGCTTTGACAAAAATAGATACAGTATTGGAACATTCAGTCAATGGAGTAATCCAATTGTCTGAACATTCTTTTCTGCTTTATCATTTACATTTTAATAAATCCCAGAATATGTCAAGCTGTATCGAGTTGTACCAAGTGTAGCTAATAGCATGCAGTTACCAGATGCAGAGGAAATCATTCAGGCAAATCCTGCAATGCATCACATTTGGTTTGTATATATTTTTAGGTTTCTACATTTTAAACAGGGGTACTCTTAAAAAATGGCTATTTAGCAAAATCTTTGCTATTATCAACATTCTGTTAGTATATTCAGTTTTCATAAAGGAAGCGGTGGGGAGGGGGTACTGTATTTAATTGATCTAGGAATGCTGACATCTGCTAACCCCAAGGATGACACTGTATAGGTAGTAAAATGTGGAATGTTAAATTGTCATCTTATGCCTATTTCTTTGCCAGTTTGTTGTCTCTCCATTCAGGAGGCTTAGATGGTCACATTTTAAAGTCATTTGACATTCCATGATGCCAAGATTCCAGGCAAATCAGTCCTGAAAAAGACTGTGTGTGTGTGTGTGTGTGTGTGTGTGTGTGTGTGTGTGTGTGATTATTATTAACCTATTTGCATAACTTACTTCCTGCATAGATTGACCACCTACTGTTGTAACATTTGAGAGATTTGTTGTCCTGGTTTGACAGAGCCCACTGAATTTTCACAGTGTGACAGACATGTAATGATGGAGTGAGTCTCAGCATGTTGGGGGTCCCTAAGTGGTAGGTATGTGCCTGGAGAGGAAGATTTTTCAAGGACAGGACTATTCAGATTAGTCTCTACTAGTAAAAATCAAACAGAACATGAGGCTTAAACTTAGCTCTGCTTATATCCTTTATACCTAATTACCAAATTATTTGTTAGCCCATAAGAAAATTCTCACTTTAGACTTCTCCCCAAAGACCAGGGTTATTTCTTGACATCAGGTATGTCTGATTAGTGTTAAACTTGTAAACAGACTGAAGGACTAAAAAGAATCATTTGGTTTTTGCTCTTGCTTAGAGCAGTGTAAATGTTTACCATGGAGTTTGTGGGTAGCATACCACTATCACTACGTAGGGTCAAGTACTGTGCTAAGGAAAGTGATGTCATAGCTTATAGTAGTGGGATGGAGAAAACCAAAATGCACTGGCATTGTAGTGCACAAGTGAGGTCATCAGCATTTCTTGATTCCTAGAGTTTTCTCTTACTCTGCCCATAGTATGATACCTGGTAGATTTAATGGAAAAGTATGACCTAGCCCATAGTAGAATGATCACAATATATTGAAGACCTCTAGAGAAGGACCCTTTACAACTTCCCCATTCACTTAGAATATGATCAAACACTTGCTCTCATAAAGTCCTGCCATGATTACAGAATAATTCTTTATAGTTTTGATGGCACTCAATGAACTTGAATTAATCAACTAATAATCTCAATCAACATCAGGGAGAATTTTAGGAGGAATGTCAGATGGTGAAGGTCCAAAGACATAGTTGAAAGTTTAATTTTTGTGAATCAAACGTTCTGTGTTCTAGATCTAACACTACTGATAATTATTTCCTTGAAAATTTCTGGAGTTGAGTTAGTTCTTCTGTAAAATGAGGAACATGGTAGTCAATGTGTTGTTACTTCACGAAGATACGGAAATAACGATAAAATGTTTCAGGAAGCCTCTTACTGCTTTTAATATTTTCTCCTTTTCTTTAACTTTGGACATTTCAATTGTAATGTGTCTTGGTGTGATTATCTTTAGGTTCATCTTATTTGGAACTCTCTGTGCTTCCTGAATCTGGATGTCTGTTTACTTCTCCAGTTTAGGGAAGTTTTCAGCCATTATTTCTTCAACAAGATTTCTCTCCCTTTCTCTCTCTCTTCTCCTTCTGGGATTCCAGTAATGCAAATATTACTTCATTTTATGTTGTCCCATAAACCCCTTAAGCTATCTTCACTTTTTAACTTTTTGTTTTCTTTTTGCTGTTCTGATTGGGTGAGTTCCGCTGCCTTGTCTTCTAGTTGACTGATCCTTTATTGTGATATGTCTAGTCTGGTTTTGAACTCCTCTAGTGTATTTTTCAGTTTAGTTATTGCCTCTTTCAGCTCTGTGACCTCTGTTTGGTACTCTTTTCTATTTTCCATGTCTCTCTTGAAGTTCTCACTGTGTTCATCCACTTTTCTCCCCAGTTTGATAAGCATTTTTATGACCATTACTTATAATTCTTTATCAGGTAAATTACTTATCTCCATTTTATTAATTTTTCCTGAGGTTTTATCTTGTTCTTTCATTTGGAACATATTCCTCTGTTTCTTCATTTTTCTTGGCATTCTGTGTTCGTTTCTATACAGATGAAACAACCACCTCTCCCAGTCTTGGAGGAGTGGCCTTGTATAGGAGATGAACCTTGTTGTTCAACCCTGCCCCAGTTCTATCGTCTCTCAAATCCTTGTGCTCGTCCAAGCAGCCTATTATACTTTTAATAGTTCCCAGTAGTTGAGGATGTGCCAAGACCTGTCAGTGTCCCTAAGGGGAGGATCTCGGCACCCAGATCTGGCTGGAAGCCGAACCCTCATACATCAGCTTTTAAAAGTATGCAAATATATACAGTCCTGTCAGACCACAAGTGTAATTCCTACTGACCAGTCCTTTGGTGGTGTCTCCTGGGTGACAGTCACAAAAATTGGGGCTACAGACAAGTTTACAAGTGTATCTTGGTGATATTATGGGTTTGGTTCCAGACCATTCACAATAAAGGGGGTCATGTGATTTTTTTTTTTTTTTGGTTTCTCAGAGCATATAAAAGTTGTGTTTGCACTATGCTATAGTCTATTAAATGTTCCATAGCATTATGTCTAAAAAGAAATATATATATATATATATATATATATATATATATATACATATATATATATATATACACCTATCTTAATTAAAAGATGATGCTGTTGGGAAAATGGCACTGATAAACTTGCTCAGCTCAGTGTTGCCACAAACCTTCAATTTGTAAAAAAACATAGTATCTATGAAGTGCAATAAAACAAGGTATGCCTGTGTAAGCTCTTTTCTGGGAGACGCAAGTGAGCTAGACCAAGGCAGAGAGGGAGAGCACCAAGATGATGTCCTCAGCCTGTGTTCCTTGAGATCCTTGAGAACAGCTTTGTGTCCATCAGAAATGTGCCAAACATGAAGTCTGCCCCTCAGGCAAAAGCTCAAAGACAAGCAAAGAGGCCTCCTTCACAGAAAGACTTGGGGGTGCACCTCAGTCTGCTGTCTTCACAGTGCCCTGGGCATGGCAGCCTGCCAAGAACCATCTCTCCAATTGCCACAGTCCTGTGAGACCCAGGAACACAAGTCCCACTGGCCACCAGAGCCTGGTGATCAAGATTACATATCATTGCCTTAACTACCCAAGTAAATAAGAGCAGGGAAGCAGATGTTATAAAAAATTAATATAATTTTACAGAATGCACTTTATAAAAAATTAATATAATTTTACAGAATGCACTTTTATTATTTTTTTATTTTTCCCCAAAATCTATTTTATTGAAGTATAGTTGATTTACAGTGTTGTGTTAATTTCTACTGTACAGCAAAGTGATTCAGTTATATATATATATCCATTCTTTTTCATATTCTTTTCTATTATGGTTTATCACAGGATATTGAATACAGTTCCCTGTGCTATACAGTAGGACCTTGTTGTTTATCCACCCTATATATAATAGTTTGCATCTGCTAACCCCAAACTCCCAATGCATCCCCCCCACCCCCTTGGCAACCACAAGTCTCTTCTCTATGTCTGTGAGTCTGTTTCTGTTTCATAGAAACAGAGCCACATATAAGTGATATCATATGGTATTTGTCTTTCTCTTTCTGACTTACTTCACTTAATATGATAATCTCTAGGTCAACCCATGTTGCTGCAGATGGCATTATTTCAACAGAATGCACTTTTGATGTTTGCTTCAGCCAAATTTCCTTTTGGAGTCTAAATCCACAGACTTTCAATGACAAAGAAGCCATAAAGGCCATCTAGTTTATCTTTTGTCTGAATTTTCCCTGCTAGCCTGTAATGGACCACTTCACTAATCAGCAATTCCATCTTTGGACAACTCAGATAGTTTAAAAACTTTTCTCTCATATCCAATCATAAGAGGCACTTCCATCGTTCCTGCTTTTACCCTTGGATCATACAGTGTAAGTCTCATCTCTTCTACTTATCAGTCCTACAGGTATTTAAAAGAAGAAACCATGTTCCTTTCAGAGTCTGCTTTTCCCTAGGCTACACACACCTAGCACCTCCAAGCACTCCTCCTACGGCATTATTTCAAATACCTTGATTATTCTTGTTAGTCTCCACACTTCAATTTGTCTATCTGCCTTTTTTAATGTGCTCCTCAGAATTGAATGCAATTTTCTAGATGTGGACTGACAAATGGAGAGCAGAAGGTGATGATCACTTTAAAAAATGCTTCCTAAGTACTGGATTTCTATGTATAAAACCTCATATTAATCTTCTTGGCAACCAATTAGCAGTGTTGACCCATATCATCTTACTATCTATTAAAATACTTAAGTCTATTTTGTACGTGCTACTGTCAAACACCATTTCCTTCATCTTTAGATTCAGCCCATTATCCTGTCTCCCAATATCTTTTTTGATCCTAATTAAGATATCTGATATATTAAATATTTCAGAATCATCTTATTCACATATTTGACTCAAACTTTCCCAAAAGAGATCATAAAGCCTTGTCAAGTGACTCGTTGAAGTTAGAATCCCGCATGTCATTCACTAAAACTATCCATCTAATAACTGTCAAAGAAAGAGGTGAAGCTAATCTGGAATTTTTGTTGTTGTCATTTGGTTCAGTTTAGTCTCATACTTATATTAGTTTTTTTCTTATTAATGACTCATGCTGGGGACCAGCCATCTAGATGAATGATAGATGGGAAGGGAAAGTTCATTTGGGATCAATAGTTTGCTTTAGGTAATCAAAAGAAGGAACATTTCATTTGTGAAGAATTGAGATCACTCCTGCATATGTTGATGTTTTAACTAACTGGATTTTCCTCTTTCCTGTTCTCTTTGGGTTGGTAAACAACGGTCCTTGAAAGAGGAGATCTAGGGTAAAGGGAGTTGGAAAACTTTTGCCCACTGTATATAAGAATATTAATATGTCCATACATCTTTGCACCTATCTATGCCACATAATGAAGTAAAAGTAAATATGATTAAAAAAACAAACAGAACCTTTGGTTCTTCACTGTAGTAATAATTCTTTGTAGAGGAGAGGGAGTTATATAAGGTGAGTATGGTCTGGCATCTATTCAAGGGGTTTAGTTACCAAAGTGCCAGAAGATACTCATAATAAGGTATTTCAACTCAATTCAAATTGTTAAAATGAATTGAAATTCATGATAAAACAGCTTCACAATCTGGCCCCAGAGGACAGAATTTATAGCAAGGCTCCAGTGTACTGTGCTATCTGATGGTAATGTTATCCAGAAACGTTGAAAGTCCTCCTTTTATTCTTTCTCTTTTTCCTCCTGTGCTGAGACTTGGCAATTATTTCTCTGTACCTCATTTTCTCTTGCTCTTTCCTTTCTTTCCTTCCTTTCTTCCTTCTTTCCTCCCTTCCTCCCTTCCCTCCTTCCTTCCTTCTTACTCCTTTCTGTATTTCCTCCCTCCTTCCTCCCTCCCTTTCTCCTCTCCCTCTTTCTTTCCTTGCTTTTTTGTTGGTATTCCTTCTCTCTGTCTCTCTCTCCTTTTATTTTACTGATTTTCTTTTCACTAAATATGAACTACTTAAGAGCCATTGCTTGAGTTTGGTGTCTGCACATGGCTTTCTCATGCTGCTACTGTCCTCTCAAGACTTCATCTTTGAATAAACCAATGTTAAAATTTTATCTGAGGATAAAACCACATGTAGTTATCAGGGTTCTGAACTCTCCTTGAAAGGAAAAGAAAAGAAAAAAAAAGAGAGAAAAAAGAAAAGAAAGGCGCCCTCCCTGGATCGTTTCTGTGCTTTTTCCCCAAGTTACTTCCTCACTTTCTTCTATAGCTCTCTGATTTCTTGGACAGGGGTTAAGACTCAACATTTAAGGACACACTCATCCTTTTTTTTTTCTAACACTACCCATTTTCATTATTCTCCTTCTGACCACCACACCTATTCTCTGAATGGTTCTTAAACTGCAACATGCAACAGAATCATCTTGGAGAACTGTTAAACCATAGACTGCTGTGTCCCATCCCCAGAGTTTCTGATTCAACAGGTCTGGGGGTAGAGACCTAGGATTTGCACTTCTATCAAGTTCCCAGGTGATACTGCTACTATTGGTCCTGGGACCACACTTTGAGAACGACTACTCTAATTCCAAACCTGTTTCATTCTCCTTCAATCATTTCTGCAATGGAATAAATAATACTACTTCCTTTCATCTTCCTTAGTAACATGCAATTCCAGAACTTCTAATCGTCAGGGTGGCTCTTCTTTAAACTATTTCCAAATCCATATTTTGCTGGAGGGCTAGAACTGAATACAAGACTGTAGCTAGTTTTGACATAATAAAAATAACAACCCCTTATATTTCTATGATGCATATCTCCCAAAGGGTTAGAGCAGTACTTTCTTATCTATTATCTTGTTTGTCTGCCTAATATCCATGTTATAATATCTCATTTTGGTAAGAGAGATTGTTGTAGGAAGAGATACTGGGCAATTACCACAAAGATATGCAGGAAAAGACTTGAACTCAGCATTCCAGACTCCTAGTTCGCAGCTCTGTTTGAATTCTTGAAGGATTTATTTAATTTCTAAAACCCAGAGTCCAGTTCATCTCATTGATATAAGGTGAACTGCTCTGATCTATTAATGTACTCTCAAAAAAATTAGAAAGTTATTAATTTTGAGTAGAAGCTGTCATTGGCTGTTCAGATTCAAAATAATAAGCCTAATTTAAAGAATTCCACTCCAATAATGTGAAAATTTAAAACTCTTTTACTTGGAACTTTATTTCTATGATCACAAATAATGGCTTTTAACTGTGATCCCACCTTTGGTTTTCAGTTCACTAAATATATTAATTTTGGTGCAGTTTGTTCCCCAGTTTGTCCTACCGTAGAAAACTAGCCTTCTACCTGGTTCTACAAATGGGTTTCGACATTGTTTGATTTTTTACAATCTTACTGTTTTACATGATAATCAGAAATTTCTACATTTGTCATTTACCTGGCTTTATGTACTACATGTTTCCAAAAACCCAAGGGAGAAAGAGAGATTAGAGGGAAAGCAATTTCTCAACATATCAATGTTATTATTTATATATATTATCTCAAAGTTTTTTTTAGCTCCTATGTCCCATGATCCTCTCTCTGCTTTTCTTATATCCTGTTCTGTCCTCTCCTTATGACAAAGAAAATGAAGTCTGACAGCTTATGAAACAATAAAGCTGGATTAGATGGGGTTTTAAGGGTCCTATTGTTTGTCCCTAAACCATTGTTGCAAAAGCAAAAGACCCCAACTGTTCAACCGACATGCAAATTGCCATTAGCCAGGTATTAGAAGGAACCTCATTTACTACCACCAAGGAAATAAATAACACCAGTGCACTGAGTGTCTTTCATCCAAATTAGACTAACCAAATCAATTCAGATCATTAGAATACATTATATCCAATTATAGATAAATCTGCCTTTTAAATAGCCACTTACCTGCTTGCCCAGAGCAATGTAATGTCTATGCTAAACCAACAGTTAAAAAAATTATAGAATCGACTGGCAAAATATTTTAATGGGTTGTTACATACTTTGTACTTAATTCATTCAATAAACATTAATTGAGGACCTACTACATCCTGGGAATACAACGATGAATAATACATGATCTTCGTCCTCAAAGTGCTCACCTCATAAGGGGAAAAAGACATGTGAGGAAATGATTGCCCTTCTCTGGCTCTAAACTGCATTCAATCCCAGGAAAATTAATGGT
The DNA here is from genome assembly GCF_011762595.2 of Tursiops truncatus. Lineage (NCBI taxonomy): Eukaryota > Metazoa > Chordata > Mammalia > Artiodactyla > Delphinidae > Tursiops > Tursiops truncatus. The sequence goes on from NC_047041.1 coordinate 11,055,348, forward strand.
GTGAGTTTCTGCCTGATTTATGCATGGGGAAAAAAAGATGAAGAGACTGGTGAAAATATCTAGAGAAAACTCAGTGATGAGAATTTGCATAAAGGTTCAGGTTCAACGGCTTCCAATGACCTTCTCTAAGTAAATGCAGGTTTTAGGTTAAGCGAAACATAAAGAGGAAGGTGGGCGTGTGCAGGAGTGGTGAACGCTGTATGCTGAAGTCAAGTAGAAATGACTTGGATTATCTAGAATGCTGTGATTCCATTCCGCCTGTTCCTGTGGATAATTAAGTACATTAAAAACATTTTCAGGGGAATCACTAGCAATTGGTAAACATGTTCATTCTTCAAATTATGTCTCTATCCCTAAGATAGTCCATTTACTTAGGTAATAATACGTTCTTTCCTTTATATATCAAGAGGGTTTGACTGACCCAACTTTAGCTCAAAGATGCACAAAGATGCACGTGGATCCACCTACACTTTCTTTAAACAATGGTCTCATCACCTTTAAACAATGACCCTTGCTAGCTGGACCTAGGCTGGACTGAAATCATAGCACTAGTGAAGATGGACAAGTGTTTGTGGAGTGGAAACTAAAACTGGTTTATTTAGAGATTGAACTTGTAAGCTGTATGAAGTCCAAACCAGCTGATTGTAGAGCGCTGTATGGAGCGAGATTATCTTCTTGGTTTTAATTTTTTAGTATCTTTTAAAAGGCACAACCCCAGCACAACACATTGAGATGAAATGCTGATTTGGAGACCCTCAAGGTGGGTAACCGAGGCCTTCCTCAGACCTTTAAGAGGAAGGAGGTTCTGCAGTCTGCAGGTGTCAAGAGCATTACATGCTCAACCAAGGGACCCTGGAAAGGAAATGATAACCCTCTTAGAAGTAGTGCTGAGAAAAATTTTAGAAGTGGCTTTTGAACCCTAAAAGAGAGTTATACCAAAAAAAAAAAAATCACTTTTTTCCAAAGTCACTCATTTGTGCCTTTTTAAACATAGCATGTTTCCATTTTCAGCCTGCTCATCATCTTGCATTCTCCAAGATTTTTTGCAATGATTATAGTCCTCTTATTAGCTAATAACCATGAGTAATTCACCTTATGAACTGATTTTTTGTTGTTGTTTATAAAGTTCTGTTATCAAGAACTTTAAAAGTTTTGTTATCGGGCTCTGAAAACTGGCATTTCTTGTGTCGGTGACCAGTTTGGGATCCAGGCATTGCTGAGCTTTGATTGGCCAATTTGCTTATGGTCTGACTGCCCGTCAGTAATGCCCATTCACAAAAGCTTGGGGTGAGGTCATCATGCTTGCAGAGAGAAAGTTTTGCATGCTTTTTATTTTGTATGTAGCTTACAATCACTTTTTTCTTGCATCTGGCAAAATATGTGCCTGTGTGAATTCCATGAACACTAAAGAGCAAACACACTATGTACATGTTTTTATTTTGACTGTGTGACTATTGCAGGTGTCCTCTCTATGAAAACAGTGACTTTGTGTTAGGCCAGGCGTTGTGTTTTGGGAGCCAGTAGAGGCACTTGTACAATCAAGACCCTGGCTGAACGCGTCGTGAAGCTGGATGGAACTTTCTCCAGTGCCTGTGCCCAGTTCCTGCCTCTGTCACCTGTCTCCTCCTTTTATGGTCCCAGGCTCAGCTTTCTGTGCCTAATAGAAAATAACTGATAGATTAATGCTTCCTTAAGGTATTATTTAATAAGGTGGGTTCCTCCCATGGGTATTAGTAAAGGAGCCTTGAACACTGAAAGGACTTAACATCTCAGAGAAGAATTCTCCCATCACAGCCTTTTCTGATGCCATGGCAGACTTGCAGGGTGAAGAGGGGAACCCAGGATAAATCGCTTTTATTCATGTTTCTCAATACCACCTGCCTGGGCAAAACCATGAAACAGACAAAGCTTATCTTTTGTACCCACAGCTTCTCTTTTCCACACTCTTTGGTTGCAGGACTCTGAACAGTCAATTTTTTCCACCTGCCTTCAGATCCAAAGCCACTGAAATTTAAATGGTGATGCCCCAGAAACAGGGTGTCTCTCTCCCATTAAGCGTCTCCATCATTATTGTGTCAGCAGAACTAGAAAAGCTCGTTTGGTCCACACGGGGCGGGGCGGGGTATGGAAAATATGCTACCTTTTTGGCACATCCATGACGTCTCCATTCTGTATCCTAAAAAGTTCACTGTGGATATTGAATAGTGAATGCAGTGTCTCAGAGTGCTTGATGTATCTTCTCCCTCTGCTCTTTCAGTTCTTGAGAATTTTGACCACTGGCATGGACCTTAGAAGTCATCTATCTGGCTTCTCCCACTTTTCCAAATGTAACCTTTACCCATCCCATTTCTTTTCGTAAGTTCAACTGGGAGCATGTTGACAAATAGATAACCAGCCAGAGGCACAGAGAGACGGACTCCAACCTCTCACATTTAAACCCATGTAACCCCTACTCTTCTTTGCTTTGCGTGCATCCAAAAGGGTGATAACATGACATCGGTCCAGGACGCAGGCAGAAGCATGCATGTTCTCATAAAGGGCCAAGTTACATCGGTCCAGGACCCAGGCAGAAGCATGCAAGTTCTCATAAAGGGCCAAGTTAGGATTTCCCTTAGTCAAAATTCTTTCCTTATATTTTAAATGGAAAAAGTTTAACTGCACATGAGATGTTTTTAGGTTAAATGTTTATAGGATTTATTTGAGACATCCAGGATGGAGAGTGATGGTATACTCATCATTTCCTGCTTTTTGCCTTGTGTTTATTTCTCTGTTTATTCAGGTTTATTATTTATTCATTGAGCTCTGTTTCCCCCTCTCAGCCTTATCTCTCTCCTCCTTTATCATGTTCTCTGGACCATTCTTCTTACTGTCTGCCTACTTTGTTTTCAACACACACTCAAAATTATTAGCACTGATGCTGGACCACTTGTCATCCTCATACAGTCCTAGAAACATCTGATTGCAGGGTAGAAATGCCCTAAATGGCCATTCTATTCAATCCGCTGCTGTCAAGTCAGTACTCCGCCCATGACCAAGTGCTATCATCATTCAAATCTGAATAGAAACATCGATTCCTCAAGGAAGCCTCCCCTGACCTCCCCGCAATTAGATCCTGTTCCTTTGTTTGTGTTCTCATAACTTGCTGTAATGTTTTTCTTTACATCATTCATGGTTTATAATTATGTATTTAGGCAATGATTTGATAAATGTATGACCCTTCCTTAGGACTGTGTGCTCCAGAGGGGAGAGATGTGTATGTTTCACTCACCACTGCATCCCTCCCTCTTTGTTCAACGCCTAACTCATAATGGGAATTGATACATGTTAATTCATAGTTATTATTATTATTACAAATATCAAGGTCTATGATCAGCCTTGTTTTTATTATAAAACAAAACCTGGCTAGAGGTAAGGGATTTCTAGATTTACCTACATTTTCCTTCACTCATTCATTCATGTATCCATTCATTTAATACAGCTGTCAAACAAACAGTGACAAATATATATTGCTTAACTATCAATACTATGTTTAAGCCCCTTTTCAAGCAAAGGGGAGAAAAGGCAGATACAAAATGACTCAATACAAAGCAGAGACTGCTAGATGCGCAAGCGAGCTAGAGAACACGTACGGCTTGGAGGACTGAGGGAGCTTCACGGAGGAAGTTGCCTTTACAGAGGCTGGAAGGTTCTCAATAACTTGGACAAGTAGAGATGGAAGGGACTGTGTTCTAGTTGGAGAGAAGGGTGAGACCAAAAGTTTGTGTCTCTATCCTTTGAATGCCCTGTGCAGGGAGAGGAAACAGCCAATGTGTCAGTGACCTTGACAGTGGAGACTGAAGGAAGGTCCTGGAAGAACTTGGATGTTCATCACAGGAGTTGAGGTTTTTTATTCTTAGGCCAGTGCTGAGTGATTGGAGGCCGGTGAGCATGATGATCTCATGCAAATGGTGTGTTTGGAAGATTAATTTGGCATCGCTGTGTCTCGGGGTTAAGTTGGCTGTCGTGCTGATCCTGGCAGCTCTCATCCCTGATGCTCGTGTTCCTGTCCCTGTGTCTTAGTCCCCGAGGGCCTGGACTCTAACCACTGCCGCCCTGGCCTGGGATCAGCTGCTGAATATTCCTGATATCGGTTGCCTACAGTTTGAAACTCTGCTTATCACTTGTGTGGTCTCAGTGGACACACTTCATCTTGGTCTCTTAATAAACGTGTCTCACGACACATCTTTTGAGTGAGATCTCAAGTGATCTTCTTACTTTCATTTTTGGATGATGGTACGGAGACTTGTAAGTGGCAGAACTGACTTCTGACTCTAGGATTTCTTTTTTTTTTTTTTTGTTTATCTGGAATGTCTTAATTTCTCCATTTATTTATTTATTTTTGGCTGTGTTGGGTCTCCGTTTCTGTGCAAGGGCTTTCTGTAGTTGCGGCAAGTGGGGGCCACTCTTCATCGCGGTGCGCGGGCTTCTCACTATCGCAGCCTCTCCTGTTGCGGAGCACAGGCTCCAGATGCGCAGGCTCAGTAATTGTGGCTCACGGGGCTAGTTGCTCCGCGGCATGTGGGATCCTCCCAGACCAGGGCTCAAACCCATGTCCCCTGCATTGGCAGGCAGATTCCCAACCACTGCGCCACCAGGGAAGCCCTAACTCTAGGATTTCTGATCCCAGGTCTAGACCTCTTTTCTGTCGTAAGTTCACAGTCTCTCTTAACTAATAAAAAGAATGAGTGAGTCCAACTCAAAGCACAATAGTTAAAATGTATTAAGTAGTTTCTGTGCGCAGGCTTGCGGCTAAGCACTTTTGTATGTATTGAATCATTGAATGACCACAAAACAATTTGGGAAGTAGGTTCCTTTTACAGGTGAAAAAACCATGGTAAGAAAATTTAAGTAACCATGACAAGAAAATTATCATTATCAAACTTAAGTAACGTGCCTGGTCGTGAGGCTACTAAGCAGAATAGTCTGGACGGAAACCTGGACAGTCTGACTTCCGAGCCCATATTTCAGTGCTATGCTGCCGTCTCCTAAGTTAAGCGACGTATATACACGAAAGCACCTACTCATCGTCCCATAGACAGTAGGTGCTCAGCGAATATTGCCTGAATGTCAGTTCACTCTTTGGTCTCAGCTAATACTGTGTGCATCTCACTTGTCCTGTGCCACAGACCAGTTCTGTGGTCTGGGAGTTGGTCTCCAGATGCTCATACACAGGTGGTCCTCCTGAGATGAATTGTTCTACTGCTGCGTGTTTATGTTTGGTCCCTCATCTGCTGCCAACCCCAGGAGTCTGTCTTCACTTTCCAACCTGGTCTTTCCAACCAAATGCAACCTTCCCCCTTCTAGTGAATTCTAGATGGCATTCGTTCTTCTATACTTGCAGTATACATGGTCTGTGGAATAGGTCCACACAATTTCTTTCTGGGGAATAATCCTTTTAGGAACCTACGGTTTCCTCTGCAAGCATTGATGACCTTCCAAAGATTATCAGGAAAGACCTTTTGGAATGGCAAGCGGTTCACTTAAAAATGCAACAAAAGGTATTGAATTGAAAAGGTATATCGCATGCTGCTCTGTTATGCCGGAAACTATGCATATCCACACACGTCTTATTTATTAGTCTCAACAACTATTTGAAGACTTGTCATCTCATTTTACAGATAAGAAATCAGGTTTAGACATGTAAAGATGCCCGTGGCCAGATGAGTGGTAGATCTACAGTATAAACATAGGTGTGTAAGAGCCCACAGTCCAGCAAGGAAAACAGATGAGTGTATAAATAACAACAGCGAGCATGATAAATGCTGTGATGGAGAAAATGTAACCCATGTGTCCTTTCTTTGTGTTCCATAATGGCACAACGTGCAAGCCTTAAATTAAAATATATGTGTGTGTACACACATACACACACACACACACACGCGCACACACACACACACGCGCGCGCACACACACGCACACACACACACACGCACACGCACACACGCACGCGCGCACACACACGCACACACACACACGCACATGCGCGCACACACACGCACACACACACACACACGCACACGCACGCACACACACGCACGCACACACACACACACACATATCCCATTTAGTAAAACAATTTTTCCCTTCCCTCAAATCTTTATTCCTCATCTTTTAAAATTACTAAGGAGTTTATTTGAACAACTGAGGGTCCGAATGGTATGTAAAGCACTATGATGTTGACTGTTAGAAAATTTTAAAACATGAACAAGTAGGGTCTCAGGACAGTAGAAGCTTAGACAGAACCGGCCATAGTAGTGGGCAGTGTAAAGGCTAGAAAATTCTAGGCAAAGCTCATAACGAGGGCCAGTTTCAATACACTAAGTTCCGTTTGCATGAGTGGTCAGGGAAAGCCGGGCGGCTCCAGCCAGTGCTCGGGCGATGGCAGAGCCGCAGTCTGCGCGCCGTGAGAGAACTTTGTGCCCTGGTCTTGTTTACAATTTGTCTGAGGCTTCTTGAGATCAGCCTAGCCAGATGGACTCTTCCTCTCAAATATCAGACCTGATCTTTTTAAATAAAACAGTACAAAGCACATTAAAAGCTTTGATCCAACTGTTTACTTTGCATTTGTGTGTGTTGGGGGAAATGGGGACAAAGGAAGGATTTATTAGGTCTTACTGTGGGTGGCCGGTGAAACCACCGGGCATGTTCGAGAAGGATCGGGAGGGCTCCGAGCTGGCATATTGGATCCGTGTCAGCACCTGGACACCCTGATGTTCCTGCTGAATTCTGTGGCCTCGCCCTGTGAGCCTCCTACATTTCAATCTTCTCATCCACAGTAGGGGCCGGGTTCCTGAGATAGGAGCCCTTGCAGTTTAGCTGGTCAGTCCATCCATCCCTCATCTGCCTCAGGGCGGGTCAGAGTCAGACACCTTCTTTAGGATTCTCCTGGAAAAGAAGTTTCTCAACATCCCTGGGTGACCCCACCTTCCTTTTCCGTGAATGTGTCATACTTTCAAAGCATCTCACGTAAATTAACTTATTTGGGCTACATCCTCCTGAAACAGGTGGTTATGTATTCTCTGTCTTTCTCTGTCTCTCTCTCTCTCTCTAACACACACACACACACACACACACACACACACACACACACACACAAAACAGACATTTTTCCTACACAGACTAGAAAACTATGTTGATTACAGGAAGGAGGAATCTTTTACTCCCGTTGTATACCAGAAACTCTCAACAGATGATGTCATTAATCTTCTCGAAAGTCCCATGAAGTAGGTACGATTTGCCCATTTTAGAGATGAAAAATCCTGAAGCTCAGAGAAGTTAAAAACTTTCTGGCTCATTCCTTATAGATATGGGTACTTATTTTCATATCACCAAAGGGTGGAGCTAAGATTCAAACTGGAGTCCGTGGAGTCCAAGGCCGGTTTGTCTGTTCTCGTCCTGTGGGCTGGTCTCTCGTTGCTCAGTGTTCTTTGGCTCCACAGATACCCAATGAAGAGGGGCGATTGCTCTCAGAAAGTTCTCCCTTATGTCTGTTTTCTTTTATATGTGCATTCGTAGGGACAGAGAACATCTAAAAAAAAAAAGCTGCCCCAAAGGATTTTTGAGATCAGTAAATGAAAGGAAATTACATGGGCAAAATAAGACAGCGTTCCGCATAGGGATTCAGGAGCCTTCTCCTGTTTAGGAACGAGAAGATTGCAAAAGAACTGTAGCTTTCTTTTAGCTCAACGGAAGAGCAACTGTGATTACTTAGTAAATACGGTGGATGAAGTATATGGAATCCCCAAGTGTGAAGACAGAATTGTCCCCTTATTTCTCAGCTCTGGTCACCTTTCTGCCCTTACTCCCCCCATCAATTCAGTCCCCAGTTAAAACTGTTGCGCATAAGCTCTGGGTCTCTGGATAGTTCAGGGATGGGCACTAGAGAGGAAAGGAATTTAGAAATTCCAGTACAAACACAGTACAGAAAGCTTCATCAGTTGCCGTGTCTAGTGAAATTAAAGCTGCTTTGTAAAAACGCAGTTATTCCAAGGTTTCAAAAACAAGTGAGGCATTTGGAAAAATAAAGATAAAGCTTGATGGTTCCATGTTTATCAAATAGAATTTTAAAATATCTCGTCGGTGTGTGTGTGTCTGTGTGTGTGTGAGTGTGTGTATAAAAGAGACAGAGAGACTAGTACTGTAATTTTAATTGCTTGTAATCTAACTTGCCTTTTTGTTCCTTTTTTCTTTCTTTCTTTCTTTTCTTTTTTTTTTTTTGTATCAGTTAATCTGTTGGTTACATTTTCAGCTTTTCTTTGCTTCTGGTTTCATTTTCAGATGAAAAAATGCTAGGCACACAGTGCTGCTGTCTGGTTGCCATGGCGACCACAGCCTATTATCCTGCCTTGTCATTCATCACGAAAGAATTGCACTTGACAGAGGGAGAGGAAAATGCCTGCAGTCTGCAGCATAGGAGGAAAAAAAGGTTTTCTTTTCTTCTATGTCTGTAAAAGGTCTTTAATGCCCATTTAGTTACATGTTTTATTTAGCATTATTTATGACTTGTAAAGGCAATCATTGATACCTGTAAAAATACATCCCCTCCCCCCAAAGTATGTAACTTGCAATTTGTTCATTTGCCTTGCTTTCCCATTTCAAACCTACACCTAGCGTTGCACCTCCATGCCCCACCACCACAAACACTGCTTCCACTGCAGTAACAGAAACAGCCCAAAGATTATATTTTCCACAGAGGACGATCATTGTAAAAGTAGCTAAACGAACCACTTCTTCTTCCTGAAATTGTTTTATAATCAACAGTTCTCTTGTCCTGCTATTCCTAAAACTAATTAGTGGGATACATAATCGATCAATAATTGAATATAACTTTTGATTAAATGACTTCTCCAAGTTGCAATGCCTATGAAATACAGTGTTAGCAAAATAACGCAAAAGTACGACGATCTTTCCATTAGATAATCGAATATAAGGTCATGATTGCTCTTTACAAATTTGGACCCATCCCAAATCCATTGTTCTTCAAAGGCAGGAAGATGTAATTACTTGTTATTTAACTATTCTGCATCATGGCCATCGGAATTAGCCTAAATTATTTCCAAAAATAAATGGTCTAATAAATTTCGCATATTTAAATACTTAGCCGTATTTATTATTTTTTAAGTCTGATATTTTCCACCTCATTATTTAACTCTTAAAATATCTGTAGCTGGTGGGCCATTTTCAACAACTTTGCTAATTTCTTTGCTCTTCTTGAATTGTTTGACTTTCTTGTTAAGGTGGAGAAACAGGCAGTATTTTAAGTTGAGATCTAGTGAGCTTGGTTTCTGAATATTTTCTTGCTCTTTTGTCTCAGTGATGAGAGAGAAACTGGACAATAATGACACTTCATCTCAAGTTGGTAGAATACCAGGATTTGGCATAACTGATGTTTGTTTCAAATAAGCCATCCCACCTTGAGAAGAAATGGGCAACTAGGGTGAGGAATAATGAACTTCTGAAGTTCAAGTTCTAGTCTGTCTGAAGACAACATCCCTACTATAGGTCAAACTTCACCAGCACCCACGGAGACACTGAAATCACACTTCTACCTGTAAGTGAAACAGGGAGTTGGTTAATTATCTGGTCAGTTTTGGTTTTTGTGATGGTTCAGATTCTAACCTTCCCACCACTTCATTATCTGGATAATTTTGGCAAGAGGAGGTTTGGGGGCGGAGAGGGATAATTCTAAAAGAATGAAATAATTACAGCTGTCAGGAAATCTGTCCTGGATTTTAAATATTGCTCCATAATAATTCAAATCTCTTGATTCTCATCACATTGCAGATAAATTCCATTAATGCATACTTGCCAGGATCCTTTATATATCCTGGCTGTGTAAAAATGTAGGAACCATGGAATGTTTTTCTTTAATCTTGACATTTGGGAGAGCAAAAGGAAACAGCAGAAAGGAGAAAAGACATATTGAGTTTAGAATTGTGACTTTTTCCTATTGGTTCTAACTTTTGCTTTAATATTGCAGTAACACCACTCTTCATTTCCTGTTAAACTTCAAGCCTACCTTTTGATTTTCAAATGTCCCCTAGGCTAATGTTTTCACTGAAGAATGAAATGAACAGGCAGAAACAATTAAGCGAGCAGATACAGTGAAAAGGAGCGCCACACTGCACTTTCACAGAAATGGACGTGTATGAAGGAATTCTGCTTGGAATTTGATCCTATAGCAGCAGAGCTTTTGCTTCTTGTCATTTTTCTTTTGCCCACCCCCAATGCACACCACTTCCCCTTTATGGGGGGAAAAAAAAAGATCTAGGCACACAAAGGAACTCCTAAATACTCACAGGCATGGGAAATATTTTCTCTGCCTGTTACTAGTACAGGATAATCTCCAAGAAAAAAAAAAAATTCATCCAGATATTCTAAACTGCAAATGTCTTCCAAAGCCTGTTAAATGTTTACGTATGTCTTTATGAAATTTGTAATATGGATTGTTTATACAGTCTTGATTAAGGGCATGGACATCATTAAAAAGGATCGAGTCAGTTTAAAGGTGGAAAATTATAAAATCAGATAAAATTGTAACCTACAAGAAAAAGTGTGTACTTTTTAAAAATAGCTTAATAATCTACAACTCTGTATACAAAAGAGATAAATCAAGAGCCAAAAGCGAGCTGTTAAAGGGCCTTCTAAGTTCTATCAGGAATTAACAAGGAAGTAATTAACTCTCCCCCAAACAAATCTGCCATCACGTGTTTATAGCATTTTTACCACTCTCTGAAAGTTATATCTTCTTTTTTAGCACCGAACTGAGAGATTTTACATGGCAGGAGCTTGGCATGCCTGTTTTTGGATTTACTTCGTTAAAACAGCACTAAGTCATAGGCTGTAATACGTAAGACACTGGGTACGATATAGCAAGCTAAGGGGGGCTGACAGCGAGGTATCATTGTACATATTTTAGAAGATTCCATGTTATTATCTGACATAAAGACCTGCACGACAGGTTCAAGGTTGGTTCCCACTGAAATTCAAACTTTATTTCTAAGGGGGTATGCCATGGGAAACTGCCTTGTGAAGGGATCAGAACGCCCAAAACAGGCACAGTTTAAACCTTGTGACTCTCCTTTGTAAGGCAGAACAATACCTCAGTCATGGATCTGGAAGATGGAGGGTACCCATAAGATTATACTGAGCGGAAGGCCTGGTTTTGTTTTTTATTGAATCCATCCCTTAGTATTTTCCCAATAAAACACTTCTCATAAACCAGGGACTTTGTATTTTTGTTGTTGTTATGGGGATTTAAAAAAAAATACCAGTATAATAGTTTTACTCTGCAGTAGTGAAGATTTAAAGACAGCTGCTAGTAAACATAAAACCGGCTATATAATGGCATTACAATGGATTTTTTATTTGAGATTCCAGGATGGGGTAAATTTGTTACCCTAACAAATGGCTGGTTACGTGGAAATTGACTTCACATAATAGGGAACATTTCCCTGGAAAAGAAGGCAATTTATATTGGTTAAAACACCAAGCAACGACACACTTCCTCTTCTTTGTTACTTATAAAAAAAAAAAAAACGACAACGACAACAACAAAAACAAAAAACTCCACCTATGTAGTGTCTAGACTAGAGAACGCTCCAGTAAACCATTCTTCTTGTAGGTGCCATGGTACTAGTCCTGGAGCAATTACAAAAGCACAGATGAATTTTCAGGTATCTGTGGAAGTCCTAAGTGGAATAGGACATTTTTTTTTTAAATCTTATCTACAGTGATCTGTCACCAGCGTCATTTGAACTAAGCAAACTGAGATCACCTGATCTTCTTCCTTGTCTTTGTAACACAAGGAAAGGTAAATCTAAAATATTCATGGGTGTATTTACATGTTTTGCAATACCATATTATTTTTCAGATTACAGTGTTATATTTGTTAAATGTCAAAATGACCTTACAAGAGAAATATGGGCAGTGGTGGCTGTCGAGAAAGTGTAATTAGAGATATAAAAGAATTTATTGAGATGGATATCACTAAATCTTGAAACTAGTCACCACTACAATTTGGGATTCTCTTTTTCTGGAGTGTCATAGCAGCCTCTGCCAAAGATATGTCCACCTGTGAATTTGCATAAAACGTTCTGCAGAAATAACTAAGCTAAGGGTCTCAACAGGAGATCATCCTGGATACACGTGGGCTCTAAGTCTGATGACGGGCTTCCTTGTAAGAGAAAAGAAGGAGAGATAACACAAAGAGACACCCAGAGGGAAAGGTCGTGAGTAGACTGAGGCAGAGGTTAAAGTGATGAGTCTACAAGGTAAGGAATGCCCAGGATTGCCAGCAGCCAGTAGAAGCTAGGAGATAGACAAGAAATGAGTTCTCTGTCAGAGCCTCCGGAAGGAGCCAGCCCACGTTCTGGACTTCCAGCTTCTACAACCATGAGCGAATACGTTTCTGTTGTTCTGAGTCATTCAGCTTGTGCTGATTTGTTACAGGAGCTCTAGGAAACTGATACAAGTTAATGCAAAACAAAACAAAACAGACTCAACAATTAAGGCAGTCAGGGGACGTATGTTAGCACACAGGATACAAGGGAGAATAGAACCACCAAGCTGGCAGGAGGTTGAGTGTGCAACTGAACCCTGGTTGTTTTGGAACAACCAAAACTCAGGGTCCAAGCTTTGCCAGAATTCTCCATCCTCCTCCTCTGCATCATTGTCTCGCATTGACAACTGGCTTTCTTCACTTGGCCAGAAACATTGCTGCTAACATCTCCTGAATTTTCCATTTTATGGTTTCAGTCACCTCAGACAGACTGATTCCCTTTCATATTTCCAAATCCTGTGGAAGGATTCCACTTTCTTCATTTGGGTCACGCCTACCCCTGAACTAATGAGCCAAGGCTAAGCTCAGGCTAAGCTTATCAAATCTGGCAGTTTCTGAGGAGACCATAGGAACAGGTGGAGGTGCTGGCACCCAAGTGTCCATCACATGGGATCTTTTCTTGTCTATCTGTGATGCCGTAGCCATTTTCCTTGAGGACCATGGTGTGGTATTGGCAAAGACATTCGTTCTGTGGGTGAGATCTGGGGGTGAATCCAGGCTAGAGCGTGGTGTTAGCAATTCACCGGACCTTTCTGAGCTTCTTAATCTGCTTTTGAAAAATGAGGATAGAGTCACTGTACCTATAGAAGGATCTCAATCGTGTGTGTTAATGATGATAGCAGGAGTAGAGAAATTGAATTGTCCTGAAAGACGGACAAAGTCAATCACTTCATTTCTGTAGCTGAGATTTCGGAAGTTAAGTTGGTAAGAAAACCAGGGCGAGAATTTAGGTTACTTAACTACCAGATGAGTGCTCCTTTGTTATTTTATAGGATCTGTCCCCATCCCTGTGGATATAAAATAAGGTCTCATCTGAAAGGTGTCATTCAACTAAGTCAAAAGCATCTCTCTTAGAACAGACACTGATATTAGGCTTTAGATTAGATAATAACACTGAGGTAAGGAGGTCAAAAAGGAAGGTGCAAAGAAGTGGGTTGGGAGCTAAGATGTGAGGGACCCAGCCTTGGTGCTTGCAAAATTGTGCCTGCCCTGGAGCCTATAGAATGTAAGTATTTTGAGACAGCTTTCAGAACAGAGAGAAATAAGCCCTGGTAGGATCAGAACCCTCTAATTTTAAAGCCATATTGTTTATATCCCTCTACCCTGTGTTTATTTTCCTTTTGCCATCCCTTATCATATAATGAAAACATTTTGAAAGGGCCTACTTGCCTCAGTTTTGCAATGAGGAAATCAAGAGAAAGGTTCTGCTTTCTTTGGGCCAAGGCTGGACCAGAATAAGGGCAGCTATCAATATATCTAGTGACTGTAGGTCAGCTCGTTTTTTAAGCTTATAACAACTTAATGCTCATGTCTATGTTTTAAAGGTTTTATAATATCAACTACATTTTCAGGTTGCTCTGGACCAGAGAGTTCTACTCCATTTTCTTCAGGATACTATAGTCATAACCAATGAGACCTATACACGCTGCTCCATATGTGGGTACCAGTCTACATTCACACACACACACACACACACACACACCACACACACACACACACACACTTGTAATATGCAGCATTCACAGAAAAGAGTATGCTTTTTCAAGGCCCTATTCTGTAAGAAATACTGCTTAAAATAACTACTCTGAGCATGAGTATTACCTGCCTTTGTTAGTAAATAGTAAAAAGTTTTACATAGCTATTGTAGGAATATTTCAAAGTTTTCTTGGTAGGTTCCAGTTTTTTTTTTATCAGTGATTGTTCAGCAGTTAGTTGTAATTTTGTGTGTGTGTGCTCATGAAAGGAGGTGAACTCAAGGTCCTTCTACTCCACCATCTTGTCCTGGATTTCTCAAAATTTTCTTTAACATAAAATTTTATGAATACAGTGAAAGGATTACTTGAAAATGGTAGAACATACACCTTGGTATGAAAACCATATGTAGTTAATACACAGTTAGTTTAGGTGTTATTGTATATCCAATAAGTTATGGATAATTCAATCTGTGAATATGATCATTAAATTCCACCGCCCTCTCACTAAGTGTTGAGGAAACAAACAAACCAAGAGGTTCCATCACGCCTGATCCAGTGTGGAACCTAGTCCATTGTTGCCAGTCATCCTCTTCCCCACTGTCCTTTGCTGTCCTTGCCCCCTGACAGTCTGTGCTGAAATGGCTCCCTTGTCAGAACATTTCAGGTAAGCTTCAGTCCCTGGGTCTGCAATTTCTCCATGCTCAGATTTTGTAGCTATAAGGTCACAATTATTTTATTTCTAATAATATACTTTCTTCTAATGGCCTTTGTGAAATGTTTGCCATTTTGTTTTTGCTTCTCTGTGTATAGCTTCTCTGTGAATAGCTTCTCTGTGTATGTGTGCAGCTCTGATGCTTGTCTCTGCGTGTTTCTGCAGTGCTCTGCAGCAGAAGGAGGGGGTCTTACATATTCAGTCAGTCATCCATCCAGTCAGCTCATTTGGTGAGTATTTATTGAGTCCCTACTCTGTTCCAGGTGATGCTCTAGGTGCTTGGGATATATGAGCACACAAAACAGACAAAACTAATTGGCCTGCTTATATTTTATTGGGTAAAAGAAACCAAACCCCTCCCCCCAATAAGCATAATAAATAAGCTATAGGGAAAGAATAGAATAAGCGTAATCAGAAATGACAACAGAAACAGGCACAGGCTGCAATTTTAAATAGGATGCAAAAAGGGGGTCTCATTGACACAACTTTTGAGCAAAGACAATAGGTACAAGAAGGAGTTAAATATGTGAATACACGGAATAAGAGTATTCCAGGTGGATGGAACGGCCATTGCAAAGGCACAAAGGAGAGTAAGTACTTTGCTGGTGGTGGTAAGCATAGCAATGCCCCCAGAGGTATTAAGAGGTCCATTTCCTAATACATGGAACCAATGAATATGTCACCTAACATGGCAAAAGGGACTTTGCAGATATGATTAAATTAAGGATCTTGAGATGGGGAGATTATCCAAGTGGATCCAGTATAATCA
The DNA here is from genome assembly GCF_011762595.2 of Tursiops truncatus. Lineage (NCBI taxonomy): Eukaryota > Metazoa > Chordata > Mammalia > Artiodactyla > Delphinidae > Tursiops > Tursiops truncatus. The sequence goes on from NC_047041.1 coordinate 11,070,902, forward strand.
CAAGTGTCCTTATATGTGAAAGGGGGAGGTAGGACAATCAGTCAGAGAAGGAAATGATAGAAAGCAGAGGCTGAAGTGATGTGATTGCTGGTTTTGAAGATGGAAAGATGTCATGAGCCAATAAACACAGGAAGCATATATAAGGTAGAAAAGGTTAGGAAATGGATTGTCCACTAGAGTTTCTAGAAGGAGCGCAGCCATGCCAACACCTTGATTTTAGCGCCTTGAGACCCATTTTAGACTTCTGACCTTTAGAAATGTAAGATAATAAAGGTGTTCTACTAATTTTGTGTTAGTTTGTTCATTAGGAATAAGAGACTAATAAACTAGTTCAAGAAATGGTACATTTATTCAGATGGTTTTCAGATAATAGTATTTTGTGCGTCTAATACATGCCAAGCGCTGAATGAGGAATGGAGATTCAGGGTTAAAACACACAGCTCTTACCCTGAAAACTATGATCTCAAAGCAAGGATAGATAATTCCTACAAAATGTGGCAAAAACTATGATAAAGCTAGGCACACAAGGCTTTGAGAACACACATGAGAGACATTTAATCAGACCGAGGAGGAAATAGTAGCCAGGAAGACTTCCTGCAGGAAGTGGTATTTTAACTAAAGTTTAAACAATTAGTAGAATTTAACCTGGCAAAGATGGGGGAAGGGAACATTACAGATATAAGTAATTTTGAGTTCAGAAAGCCACAAGAGTACATGTCACATTCAGGGGACTGTGGGTAGTTTGCTATTTACCGAGAGGTAAATGGAACGCACAAGAAGCCTAGGACCAACATGCTCCTAATATGTAGACTTTAAACAAACATAAGTGTGTTAATACTAATTTAATGTTATTATTCTTTTACTGAAGTATCATTTACCTAACAGGAAATGAACAGATTTTAGATGTACAGTTTGATAAGATTTGACCATTGAATTCACTTGTATGAGCCATACCCCAACAAGATACAGTCAGTTCTGCTACAATGCTAAATTATGCATTCCTAAAAATCATTGCCATGCAAAATCATGCAAGAAACATCACATCATAAGTCTTATGTAAAAAATGGGACTAGGGTAAAACATTCAAACACTTTGTCAGTGACACGTAAAAATAAATAGAAAAATAAATACTGTATGCTAACACATGTATATGGAATCTAAAAAAAAAAGGTTCTGAAGAACCTAGGGACAGGACAGGAATAAAGAAGCAGATATAGAGAATGGACTTGAGGACATGGGGAGAGGGAAGGGTAAGCTGGGATGAAGTGAGAGAGTGGCATGGACTTATATATACTACCAAATGTAAAATAGATAGCTAGTGGGACGCAGCCGCATAGCACAGGGAGATCAGCACCTGGAGGGGTGGGATAGGGAGGGTGGGAGGGAGACACAAGAGGGAGGAGATATGGGGATGTATGTATATGTATAGCTGATTCACTTTGTTATACAGCAGAAACTAACACACCATTGTAAAGCAGTTATACTCCAATAAAGATGTTAAAAATAAAATAAATAAGAGCCTAATAAAAATATTAGTGCAGTTTTACATATGTTTGGTGATTAAGGAGTTCATAAAGAAGTTATTATAAGAAGGTCATATAATAAATGTGGCACTTTACTTTGAAAAAGACCTAAAATCTGCTTATGGAAGTGGGCATCAGAAGGGTTGCCATTTGTGAGTTATTATGAAGTGAAGGAAAGAGGGCTACCTGAAATGAGACAGAAACATGTAACACCAGACATGGATGGTTGTGACTCAGAATACAAGAGATAAACTGAGGCAGCTCGTAGGTGTTTGAGGTGTGTTCCTTTGTGTGAGATTTGTGTTTTCCTAAGCAGCTCAGTTTAGCTGGGTGCAGTTTTTTGCATTCACCTAGTGTTTCTTGCAGACAGCATCACACATAAGCAAATGAAAAGTCCACGTCACACTCAAATCTTTCCCTAGTGTATCAATTGCACAGGAACAAATTCACATTTCGAAACAAGTGTTATAGTAGAACTAACTGTGTAGAACATATCCATCACTGCCAAAAGATCCCTCGTACTTCTGCCCAATCAAATGCCAACTCCCACCCCCAGAGACTATCAGTGTTCTCATTTCTATCACCATAGATTAGTTTTGCCCCTTCTAGGACTTGGTATAGGTGGAATCATGCAATCTGTACTATTTGGGGCCTGGCTTCTTTCACTCAAATGTCTCTGAGGTGCATTAATGTTGTTGCATTCATCAGTAGTTCATTTCTTTTATGGCTGAGTAGACACACCTTAGATGGATACACAATAATTTGTTTATCCATTTTCCAGTGGCACTCATTATGGTTGTTACCAGCTTTGGGCTATCATGTATAAAGCTGCTATGAACATTTTGTACATATCTGTTTGTGTACCTATGTTTTCCTTTCTCTTGGGTGAATATCCAGAAGTGAAATTGCTGGGTCCTAGGGTACGTCTATGTTTAACTTTGTGAAAAGTGTTCAAACTAATTTCAAAAGTAGCCGTACCATTTTACACTTCTATCAACAATGTATAAAATTTTAGTTGCTCCACATCCTCACATTTGATATGGTTGGTCTTTTAATCGTTCTACCAGGTGCATAGTGGTTCTCATTGTGACAAATGTGCATTTCCCTGATGCAAATTTCCCTAATGATATGGAGCACTTTTTCAAGTGCTAACTGACCAGTCATATAGTCTTCTTTGTGTAATGCCTTATACTCAATTTATTGGTTGTATTATTGTTATTGAGTTGAAGTTATTTATATATTCTGGAAACAAGTCTTTTGTCATATATATGACATGTATATGATATGTATGACAAATAGGTAGATAGATAGAAAGGTAGATACAGATAGATATCTTAATTGATGATCAACTTAACAATTTTCCTTTTCGTATTTAGTACTTTCTGGTTTGTATCTAAGAAGTATTTATTTATCCCCAAATCATTAATGAATTCATTCTTCAATGTTTTCTTCTAGAATATTAGAGTTGTAGAGTTCTAGGTTTAGGTCTATAATCAATCTCAAATTAATTATTTTGTATGGTATGAAGTAGTGGTTTCTTTCCCCATATAGATAGCCGGCATTGTAGAACTGTTTGTTAAAAATAATTTTCTTTCTCATTAAATTACTTTAGCACACTTGTTCAAATATTAATAGATCATATAAGTTTGAGTCTATTTTCTAAAATTACTTCTGTTCCATTAATCTGTTTGTTAATATTTATACCAATATCACACTGTCTTAATGTCTATAGCTTCATAATAGGTATTAAAATCAAGTACTGTGAGTCCTACAGCTGTGTTATACTCTTCAAAATTATTATGGCTATTCTAAGTCCTTGCATTTCCAAATACATTTTAGAATCAACATATCAATTTCTATTTTTTAAAAGCCTGCTGGATTCTAAAAATTGAGTTTATGTGATCTATAGGTCAACTTAAGAACAGACACCTTAACAACAATGAGCCTTTTAATCCATGAACATGGTATATCTCTTCATTTACCTAGTCTTCTTCTTTTTTTTTTTTTTTTTTTGTGGTACGCGGGCCTCTCACTGCTGTGGCCTCTCCCGTCGTGGAGCACAGACTGTGGACACGCAGGCTCAGCAGCCATGGCTCACAGGCCCAGCCACTCCGTGGCATGTGGGATCTTCCCAGACTGGGGCACGAACCTGTGTCCCCTGCATTGTCAGGTGGACTCTCAATGACTGCGCCACCAGGGAAGCCCTACCTAGTCTTCTTTAATCTATCTCAACAATATTTTGAAATTTCGAATGCATAACTCTTGAAATGTTTGTTATATTATTCCCAAACATTTCATGTTTTTGATGATACTGTAAGTGGTATGTTTATAGTTCATTTTTTATTGCAAATGTGTAGAAATACAATTGATATTTGTGTATAGAAATTAAATTTAATGATAATACTAAATTCATTTATTAGCTCTAGTAGGTTTTTTTTGTTGTTTTGGGTTTTTTTTGGGGGGGGGTAGATTCCTTAGGAGTTTTCTACATATATCATGTTATCTACAATTCAAGATAGGTTTGCTTTTTCTTTTCAGTCTAAATGTCTTTTATTTCTTTATACTGTATTATTGCACTGACTAGAACATCTAGTACAATAATGAACAAGAGTGAGGAGGATAGACATCCTTGTTTGTTTCCTATCTAAGGGGAAAGCATTCAGTATTTTACAATTAAGTAAATATGATGCTTCCTGTATTTTTAAAGTAAATGACCTTTATGAGGTTGAAGAAATTTCTTTCCATTTCTAATTTTCTGGTAGTTACTCCTCCTCCTCCTCCTATTATTATTATCATTACCATTACATTATTAGGCATTGAATTTAATTAAATGCTTTTTCTTCAACTAATAAGATAAATAATTTTTATTTATCCCATCAATATGTTGAATTACATCCATTTTATTTTGAAAGATAAAACACCTTTGCATTTCTGGGATAACCCCATTAGTTCATGATGTATTTGCCTTTTTATGTATTGCTGGGTGGGGGTTGTTAGCATTTTCTTAAGGAATTTTGTATCTGTGCTAATGAGAGGTATTGATCTGTAATTTTCTTTTCTTGTAATGTATTAAGTGGTTTTGGTTTCAGGGTAATACTGGTCTTATAAAAGGAATTGAGAACTGTTCCCTCCTTGTACATTCTTGTAAGAGTTTGTGTACAATTTGTATTATTTCTTTCTTAATTGTTTAATAGAATTCACCAGTGAAGTCATTCAAGTCTGGAGTTTTCTTTGTGGAAGATATTTATATTATGAATCAGTTTCTTAATGGATATAGAGCTAGTCTGATTTTTTAATTTCTTCTTATGTTAGCTTTAGTAATTTGTATTTTTAAGGGATTTGTCCTTTTAATGTAAATTTTCAAATTTATTCTCATAAAGTTGTTCATAATATTCACTTATCAAGTTTTTAAGTTTGAATGATCTATATTAATATCTCTTCCTTTGTTTGTAATTTTTTTTTTAATTTATTTTTTTGTAGTATGTGGGCCTCTCACTGCCGTGGCCTCTGCCGCCGCGGAGCACAGGCTCCGGACACGCAGGCCCAGCGGCCATGGCCCACGGGCCCAGCCACTCCACGGCACGCGGGATCCTCCCGGACCGGGGCACGAACCCGCGTCCCCCGCATCGGCAGGCAGACTCCCAACCACTGCGCCACCAGGGAAGCCCTGTTTGTAATATTGATAATTTGTATTTTCTCTTTCTTCTTGATTAGTATAGGTAGGAGCTTATCAATTTTATTAATCTTTCTAAAAATCCAATTTGTGATTTTATTATTTTTTTCTTCATTATTTACCAGTTTTCTAGTTAATTGACTTCTGCTCTTATCCTTATTATTTCCTAGTGTATTCTTGCTTTGGGCTTATTTTTTTGGATTTTTCTAACTTCTTAAGGTGGAATCTTAGGTTACAACTTTTAAACCATTTTTATCATCTAACATAAGCATTTAAAACTGGAATTTTCTTTCTAAGCAGTGCTTTGACTTCATCCTACAAATTTGATGTGTTGTGTTTTTATTTTCATTTAGTTAAAAATGTTTTCAAATTTTCTCTTAATTTTGTCTTAGACCTGTGGTTTAATAAGTATTTTGATTGACTTCTAAATACTGGAGGATTTTCCAAATGCCTTTTTGTTACTGATTTCTAATTTAATCCTAAGAACCTACTCTAAATGATTTATATTATTTTAAATTTGTTTAGACTTGTCTTATGGCTCAGCAGGGGATTTATCTTGGCAATGTTTTGTGATCACTTGAAAAGAATGTGAAGTTTCTAACTGTTGAGAGGAGTGTTTTATACATATAAATCAGGTTGTGTTGGTCATTAGAATGGTTCAAATCTTCTGTATGCTTATTGATTTTCTGTCTAGTTTTTCTATCAATTGTTGAGATAAGAGTGTTGAAATCTCCAGCTATAATTGTCAATTTGTCTGTTGCTTCCTCCTTTTCCATCCTGTTTTTCCTCATGAATTCTGATATTGTTATTAGATGCATACCCTTTTATGATTACTGTGTTTTCTTTATAATTTGACACTTACATCATCATTGTCTTTATTTCTGGTAAAACTGCTTTTCCTGAAGTCAGCTTTGTCTAGTATTAATATACGCAGTTCATCATTCTTATGATTAGTGTTTTCATCGTTTGTATTTTTTCCACATTTTTACTTTTAAGCTATCTGTGTCTTTATATTATATGTGAGTTTGTTGTAAATAACACATATTGAGTCATGCTTTTTAACACAGTATGGCAGTTTCACCTTTTAAATGAAATATTTAGTCCATTTACATTTAATGTATTTATTTAAATGGTTCGAGTTAAGATTGGTATCTTGCTATTTGTTTTCTATTTGTCCCATCTATAGTTTGTTCCTTTTTTCCTCTTTTCAAACTAATTTTGGATTGAGTGATTATTATTCCATTTTATATCTTCCGTTGGCTTATTATTTGTACCTCATTTTATTTATTTTTTAATGATTGCTCTGGGACTTATCATATGAATCCTTAACTTATAGTCTGCCTTGAATTAATATCAGCCCACCTCGTGTTAAACATAGGGACTTAAATTTTCCCCACTGTTGTTTTTTTTCTATTGCTATCATGCATTTAACTTCTACACTGAGATTCTATCAATTTTTTCAACCTCTTCCTGTCTGTGTTTCAGCTTAGCTAATTTCTATTTTCCTGTATTCAAATTCACTGATATTTCCCTTTGCTGAATTAAGATCATCCAGTGAAATTTTTACTTCAGATTTTTTTTTTTTATTAATTCTAGGTTTCCTCTTTGGTCTTTTTATGTTCTTTCATAAAATTTCCATTCTTTATTGTGTTTCTTTACTTGTTACCCCACTTGATCCATATTTTCATTTAAATCTTTGAACATATTTATAATACTTGTCTTAAAGTTCATGTCTGTTAATTCCATTATCTCTGTCATTTCTGTGTCTATTTTTATTGGCTTATTCTTCTCCTGGTTATGGGTCACACTTTCCAGCTTCTTTATATGTAGGCATTTCTGAGTTGATGCTAAACATTATAGATTGTATATTGTTGATTGTTTGGTTTTTATTGTCTTTCTTGAGTATTGAATTTTGCTCTGGACGGAAATTAAATCAAGGCAGCTTGATTCTTTTGGGTCTTGTTTTTAAACTTTGTTAGGGCAGGTCTAGGGTAACCTTTACTCTAGAGATAAATTTGCCCTTCTCCTAAGGCCTGGCCTTTCTGGGGTCTCTTCTAAGCACTGTGACTTCTCTGGGAGGTCTCTACACTCTGGGGCTAGAACTTGAATGTCCCCCAACATTGTGCAAGTTCTAGTAATTGTTCTACTCACAGTTCCTCAGTAGTTTTTCTTTCCCTAGTGGTTGTCTTTGTTCAGTAGTTGTTCTGCACATGACCTCATGTTTCTTATTTTGCACATGGGAAGCTTCATGTTCAAACACTCAAGGGCTTCCAATATAGATTTCTGAAGCTCCTTCTCTGTACAGTCCCTTTTAGCTGGTATCCTGACCCACAATTTCCAACACAGGAACTCTAAACTCTGTTCCCTTTCTTTTTAGCCAAGCAAGACCATTGTTTTCTGACTTCCCTTTCCCTGCACTACAGTTCAGAAAATGCCTGTAAGCAGAAATCCAGGGAAATCATGGAGCTCACCTAATTTAGCTTTTTCCACACAGTAATCATGGTTCTGTGTTGCCTGTTGTTCAGCAATTGAAAATGGTTATTTCATATATTTTCTCTAGTTTTATAATTCTATACCAATTACTCAGTTTTCACTAGTAAGCAAGTATTTTAATGCTAAATCATTTTGGTCATCAAGTTCTTTGAAGAAAAGATATGAAAGTTTTTCTTCATAACAAGAAATACTACTTTAGTAATTATACTTCAGTAAATTTGTTTTATGTGTGTGTGTATGTGTGTGTTTGTGTAAGTATAAGTGTGTGTCTTTATGTGTGTATGTGTATAATGGGATTTCAGCAATCATGAGGGGCAACAATCCTTTGGTTTTATGCATACAATCTTATCAATTTTCTTTTTCATATAAATTTTGGTTAGCTTGGACCTTATTGAGGCCTATGGGAATCATACCTTTGAGAACCAGAATGAAAGCATGTTTTTCTATTTTCTTTAATACTAAACTATATCTCTTTTTGGAATGTTATTCATCTAAGGTAGAGAATAATTCTACTGGTGGGAGAATTAGTTAGAGTCCTTTATACCCTAATAGACCTAACAGTCTTTACACGAACTGAAATGTAAAGTGGATTTGTTCTTTGCATTCATATGGTTGATTCAGAGAGAACATCATTCACAGTATCTGTGAGACACCAGGTGGGGTGCCCAGGTCAATGGAACAAAAATGGATTTATTTGATTCACATGGATTCCTATTGTTCAGATAATAAAATTCCATATTCATTAACTTGTAAGCAACTGGAACCAGAAATATACCCATTATATTGAACCATACATTATCTGGTACTTTTTAAACCTGATTTCTATAATACAGACATATTTGGCAATTTGTCTGGAGAGTTCTCCTAGTGTGAATAGTTCTTAGGCCTTGTAAATATTTAGCACCTAGTAATACCCTAGTAACCATGATCAAAACTGAGGTTGCAAATACATAGACTTCCTTGATAATGTAAATATGAATATTTATTGGGTGTCATTAATCTAGTTAGTCATTTAACAAACACATTTTGGGTACCAAATACTATGTTAGGTGCTAGAAAAACCATGATGAACTCTTCTAGGCACATGATAGAATATCTTTTAGAGAAAACCTATGTGTCAAGGTGTAAATATAAATGACCGTTTTCATTATCTACATATTGGACAAACGAAGAATTTGAGAACCCATCTTCCCAATCTCCCATTCCAGAAACATGAAAACTGTCACTTATCTCAAGGAAAAAAATCACCTGGCCAAAGAGAACTTTCTCTTTTCTTAAAGCAGAGTTGCACTGGTAGTCGTCACTGCATTTTATATCTGCTAACCTTTAAATGCAGTCTCAGCTATGAGGAAACACTATGGTTTGGTTATTTTTTGAAGCTATGGTGTCTTTGGCCTAAGTAATGGATGAAGGAGTTTGCTACCAGGAATCTTTTTTCTTAATGCTGCATGGACTCAATCTCAGTTTCTACATAGCTTCCAGAATTATTGTTAAGAGCTAAGTTAATTTTCCATTGTATAGCGATGTATCACATCACATACAATTGAAGATCCCTCTGGGTGATAGACTACAGGATGGTGTATATTTCTCATCAGATGAATCTGTTAATTAGTTAATGTTGGTAAGGCATTTTCAAAATTAAAGAAAGAAGTTAATTCATTTTTATCAGCTTTGGAGTCTCTTCATGGAGACTGAAAGTATAATACATTGAATCATAGTCATAGAGCTCATTGCAGCTAGCACTTGAAGCTTGTATGAGAGGGGAATGCCAATCAATTTCTGTGATTCTCATCTAAAAATACATAAAGCCCAAGTTGTACTCTGGAGATTAACTGGCTTTATCAATAGCAAATGTCCTTCTTCACCTGAGATTAGCAAGAATTCAGACCTGGTTAGGCTGCTTTCGTATGTGCCCTGGATGACACTTTAACAGATGCCATATTACAGAAAAAAAATACAGATGTATATTTGGTTTTTAATACTTTATGGGAAATTGCATCTAGGTGTTTCAAATATTACAGCTCTAGGTCCATTAAATATAACAACTATAGATGTAATATATACTATATTTTTTTCTGCAGTAATTCATTGATATCTGGGGATGTGTATATATCATTAATAATGGATACATATATACACACAAATGTAAATGTATGCATTTAAAAATTCTGTTAAATATTAGTTTGCCCTTGAAGCCCAAATATCCAGGCTATGTCATATCAACATGAAGAAAATACAATTAATTGGAAAGTAAAAATTTTTCGTAGTCAGTTCCATTTAGGCAATCTCGTTCAGCTGATTTTTTTTCATGAAACTGACCAATTGTTTTGATATCATAAGAACATTTTGAAGAAATATGTTTGCTTGGAATTATTAAATAATTAACTTTCTATGTAACACATGCTAATTTCATATTTTTTTAAAAGCTTTGATGCTTAAAAGACAACTTGTTAAGTTATTCATCCAACTCCAGCATAAGACTGTATTTAAAATTGATGGAGGCAGAATGATACCACCGCACATCTTTAGTCTTAAAAGGATAGATAAGAGTGGAATTATTTCAGTTTAGTGTAAGGAAGAAAGTTTCTCAGGGACCCAGAGGGCTCCATAGAGACTCTCTCTGTAGGTAAAGTCTACCTAGAAATTTAAAAATAAAAATAGTTGAAGGGATACTTTCTTTAGAGGATACTTTCTTAAGAATGATGGAGAATCTGTAAAAGAATACATATGTATAACTGAATCACTTTGCTGTACACCTGAAACTAACACAACATTGTAAATTAACTATACTTCAATTTAAAAATGGTTAGAGACTTCCCTTTTTGCTCAGTGGTTAAGAATCCACCTGCCAGTGCAGGGGACACAGGTTTGATCCCTGGTCCAGGAAGATCCCACATGCCACGGAGCAACTAAGCCCCTGTGTCACAACTACTGAGCCTGCACTCTAGAGCCCGTGAGTCACAACTACCTAGCTCTCATGCCACAACTACTGAAGCCCGCATGCCTAGAGCCCATGCTCTGCAATAAGAGAAGCCAACTCAATGAGAAGCCTGTACACCGCAATGAAGAATAGCCCCTGCTTGCTGCAACTAGAGAAAGCCCGCGTGCAGCAACAAAGACCCAACACAACCAAAAAAGAAAGAAGCTTAAAAAATGAAGAATAATGGAGAAAAATAAAGTTGACTCCTATAAAATCAAAGGAAGAAGCAGGCCAACAAGTATATTAACAGAGAATTATTAATCAGATATTGTTTAAAAACCACCTGAGAATAAGCATTGTGAACAAGAGATTCATACCAAAGTTATCCACAAACATAAAAAGAGATACACTTCATGTGCTTAATTTGTATTTCCTTTGTCCTATATTTTAGCATTTAAAAAATCAATGTATTTTGATTAATATACTCTAATTTTAAAGTATTAATATATTTTAATTTTAAAATAAATATTACATACTATAAATGATATATTAATTATGTAGCATCTTCCATTCCCTTGGAAGCTATGAACAAGGCAAAGTGGTTTTTTTAGGGTTCTTTCACTTTAATCCTCAACCTGTGATGAATATGATCTAGGCATACTCATAATTTTTAATCAACAACAGGACCAAAAAGCTGCCCATAGACTTAGCCATTTAGTGAAGGCAGCAAAGCAGAGTAGTAAAGAGCTTTGCACCCAGGATGACTTATTATGTATTTTTGGGGTATTTTTTTGCAGCGTGGTTTCAGAGGGAAATAGTTCTTTAACTCATTCATTATTTTGTTAAGTAACAATAGTAGTCCAGTATGATTTTTTCTTCTGATTTTATTAATTTATTTTTATTAAATGAAAGATTCTTTTTTTATAAATTTATATTTATTTATTTACTTATTTATGGCTGCATTGGGTCTTTGTTGCTGCGTGTGGGCTTTCTCTAGTTGCGCTGAGTGGAGGGCTACTCTTCGTTGCGGTGCGCGGGCTTCTCACTGCGGTGGCTTCTCTTGTTGCAGAGCACGGGCTCTAGGTGAGCGGCCTCAGTAGTTGTGGCTCATGGGCTCTAGAGCACAGGCTCAGTAGTTGTGGCACAGGGGCTTAGTTGTTCCGTGGCATGTGGGATCTTCCCAGACCAGGGATCAAACCTGTGTCCCCTGCATTGGCAGGCAGATTCTTAACCACTGTGCCACCAGGGAAGACCCTGAACAAAACATTCTTTAAATTCTATAGTACTTGAAAATTTTCAAAAATTTCACAAACATGATTTCATATAATCCCATAATAATCCTTTTTTCCCCACCCTTATCTTGCCCTTCCACCCTTCCCTCTCCCCACTGTTAACTGCTAGTTTGTTCTCTATGCCTGTGTGTCTGCTTCTTTTTTGTTTCATTCACTAGTTTGTTGTATATTTTTAGATTCCACATATAAGTGATGTCATACAGTATTTGTCTTTCTCTGTCTGACTTATGTCACTAAGCATAATGCCTGCCAAGTCCATCCGTGTTGCTGCAAATGGCAACATTTCATTCTTTTTTATGGCTGAGTAATATTCCATTGTGTATATGTACCACATCTTCTTTATCCATTCATCTGTTGATGGATACTTTGGCTGCTTTGCGTACCTTGGCAATTGTAAATAATGCTGCTGTGAACACTGGGGATGCATATATATACTTTTTCAAATTAGTGTTTTTGTTTTGTTCAGATATATACCTAGGAGTGGAATCGCTGGGTCATATAACAGTTCTGTTTTTAGTTTTTTGAGGAACCTCCCTACTGTTTTCCACAGTGGCTGCACCAATTTACCTTCCCACCAACAGTACACAAGAGGAAGACCTTATTTTGAATTCTAGCTGCCACTCACTAACTGTGAGTCCTTGGCAACATTGCCAAACCTCTCAAACCTTAAAATTATCTCTGTAAAAGGGAGACAATAAGAACCTACCTTTTGGGAGGTTGTAAGGATGGTGTCACAAATGCCTAGTGCACTTAGTTTATAGAAAGTATTCAATACACATGACCATTTATCAAGATTGCCTCCAGAATAGGAAAAGGTGGGCAGAGATTTTGAACCATGGCATCAGAACCCCCCACCAAAATATCTTCCTCTGTATCTGCAATCAGACTTTTTTATTGATGCTCCTTATACACATATACAATCACCCACTGTGTTTTTGGTCTATATCCATAGCTTCCTAATACTGTTTTATTCCTTCATTCTTTCTTCATCTCTAAAAGAACTCCTTGTGTTTCCTTTTCTTTACCTCTTAAACATGTCATCAAAAGTTGTGATGAATCACAGCAGTCTGGCTTGAGAATTGGTCCACATAAAAATTCCAAATATAATCCAGCCCCGGATGATGTTGGTCGTGAATTATTCATCCGGTCTAATGAGGAACACGAGAGGAGTTGTAGTCAAATAACAACTTTTCTCCAAATGACATAAAGCACATCTGAAACAGATCACAGTGATCTCACTTTGCTAGATGGGAAACCAATGCCCGGGAATGGGAAAGGACTGGGCCAAGTTGAACAAGCAACAGAGATTCCAACAGGACAATGCTTCTGTCAGTACTCAGTACTAAGCAGGAAATCCCCACTCACTCCCTCTCCTACCCCTATTTGCTATAGGATAAATTGCATGATTTTTAAAGGAAACACATAGGTGAAAGAAAAACGCAACCGTATGAGAGCACTTGGTTAACCTAGATGGTAACAATATACAAGCTCAACTAGAGTGATAACAGTAGAAGACAAATGTGTGCTAAAGCCAGTACCTGATCTGTGCTTCCTAACCTGGCAGACAAGGCCCTTTGTGATCTGGCCCCAGTCTACTTTGCCAGCTTGGCTTTCCCCACTCCCCAACTGGAAACTGAAACCCTACATAACATGCATACTGAACTCTCTCCAAACACCCAGTATCTCATAGCTACCTGACTTTGCACATCCTTACCCTCCACTCCTCTTTACTTCCTGACCTAAATTCTTCTTATGCTTGAGTCTTTGGCCTGAGCCTCAATGCCTCTGGGAAGGCTTGCCAGTCCTCCTCCACCCCTCTTGGGGGTTAGATTCCCCTCCTCTGTGTTCTCAGGGTACCCTGCACATATTCCTGTCATGGTATCTCATACTGTATTAATATGACCTGCTTCCTGGTCTGTCTTCCTCACCAGACAGAGGACTCCTTTAGAGCAGGGACTGTCGCTTTGTATCTTAAGTGTCTGGCACCTACTAGGCTTTCAGTAAAAGCTTCTTAAGGGAATTAGTACTGTTTCTAGCTCTGTAAAATGCAAGAACTTCTAACTCGGTTTCTTTTTCTATCAGTAATAGATAACAATCTCCCCTCCACCCCCGTCCACCATATACTAAGGGTATAGCCTAGCAGACTTGTATGGAATCACTATGACCTACTTAAATTAAAAAAGAATGAACCCGTGAAAGGATGTTCAGAGGTCACTTGATCCACTCCATCAGCACCAAAGTGAATTTTCTGGAAATTTGAAAATATTCCAGTAATGAAAAGCCACAAAAGGTAATAATCAGCATTAGAAATAAGGGAATGTTAACCTTCAAGTGGGCTCAAATGACATGTTCGGATAAGTTTGGTTTTCAAGAATCAAGAACAAAGCTTTCAACTTGTTACCCCTTCATGTTGAAACATGTAAGTGCGTAGAAAGTAATGTAATTCCTATGCTTATGATTCATTTACCATTCATTCATCAAAATGCTTAGGTGCAAGAGTGTGCTTGATGCCTGTTCAAGCTTCCTTTTCTTGACAAGGATGTTTGTTTTTTGTGAGGTAACTCACATCCTAAAATTTGGGTACTTACAGGGAAATTCCAAGCCTGTCAAGTCAAAAGGGCTTGTAAATTGGTCCCACAGCTTTCTCCCAGTAAAAGTTAATAATCCTGTGGGTGGGGGGGCAGGGAGGGCTGGTGGTTGGTATTAGGAGAGTTATTGTGCTGTAGATGAAATAGGTCACTGACTAATTGACTAAATTTCCCAAGAGATTAGTGATCAAAATCAGAACTTTTAAGCTTTTCCCAATTTGCTGTACACCCTTAATTGGCTTCAGGTTTATGGCATGAGGCTAAAATGTTGTAAAACTGGACAAAGGCCTTTGAAAAGAAAAACACTCAACTAAAATGGTGATCGTTTTGAAAAGTGGTAAGAACGCATCAGTTCAAATCATGAATTGCATTATTACCTATGTAGAAACCCCATACTCAACTTTCAGTGCCTTAAAATGCCTCTATACAAGGAAGGGCTGGCTGAGGTCTTTCTTTTTGTTTCTCCGTGTGATAGAGTGCAAGATCAAAAATGCTACAATCAAATCGTCAAATGAGAGCATCGGTCAGAAGTTAGTGTCAGATTACTAGCTATGCCTGAAACAAATCAAAGCAAAACAAGCAAACAAAAAATGCAGATATCAGGATCTAGGATAAGGCTGATGCGTCCAAATAAATGTGATATCCAGAGCTGAGGTCTGTTTCATAGGGCTGACCAAGCCAGGAGAAGCAGAGGTCAGACTCATGATGAGGAGAGGAGGCCCTGCCGTTCAGAATCTCAGGCTGAGCCAAGGGAAAATCAGTAGATTCAGATCAATTAGAATTGCTGGGTGGGACTCTAGAAACCTAAGGGCCCATCTGATTCTGGAGTCATCCCATTCATGCCTCATGGTGCTCCAACCTGTGTTTGAATGCTTCTGGACTTACAAAACCCTTTTCCCCAACTGGCCCATTGGACAGATGACTCTTCATTTTACAAAACCCTTTTCCCCAACTGGCCCATTGGACAGATGACTCTTCATTTTAGATGATTGCTTCTTATATTTAATCAATATTTATCTGTGTTACTTCCACCTAGGGTTCCCTTTCGAGGTATACACAATACATTGAATCCTTTTATCCAACATGGTTCTGGGAGTTTTAGGACCTGGTTCTTGAGATCTCCTGGATGCTTTTCTCTAGATGAAAGCTTCTCAGATCCTTTTACTGTTCCTCATATCCCTTTACTTTCTTGGTTGTTTTCTTCCTCTAAAAATCTTTCTGTCTCTCTCTTCCTTAAGTGTGTTAATTAGAATGAGTGGAGGGAACTCTTCATGGTCAGACCTTGAAAAATCCATGATAGAGTCATATTATCTTTAAGGTGAACAGTAGATACATTTCCTTCCATGAGCTGTCTCTCTCCCTCCCTCCATGGTCAACACGTGATTTTTCTGTGCTTATCACATCCAAGTGGCATGTTTGTAGGTATTTGTTTACTGGAAAATTCCATTTTCATTATATTGAACTTCTTACAGACTGTTGAGTGAAAGATCCTGCCTCAGACCACATTTAAATCTTACCTCAAGGGCAGGCCATACAATTCATGAACACATAAACCCCAAATGAAAATAAGGAAGAAAGGGACTCTCTGTACATCATTCAAAAGCAAAATGAAACATCAATTTTTTTATGTGAGTATAAGTGGAAGATGACAGGAAATCCAGGGCAGGATTAGCGAAGGGACAAAAAGCCTTACTGGTTTATTTTTCCACAAAGAAAGGCAGATTGGGTAGCAAAAGGTTATGTCTGGACCTTGGGTATATACCCACCCAAAATTAATCAAAAAGAGAATGTACGACTGAATCAATATGTTGTTATTTTTATGGTTGTTTATTGAGCTTTATTTGTCTATGCAACAGAGAACAGTGCCTAGGTTCCATGGAAAATGTTTGCATGACATAAACTGTGGCAGAAGACAGATGGTCATCTGATCTTAATAACTGTGTTTAAACAGAGTTGAACTGCTATTAGTGATACCCTCCACAAAGATTTATTTGAGAAGCATGGTACAGGGACTTTCACCCTCATGGAATATTTTTTCTTTCAATGTTTGTGATTGTCTACACAACACTGAAAACATCTGAATTTAAACTAAACCTTTCAGTCCATCATCTGCATGGCTGGCACATGCAATGCCAAACAACTGAAAGCAAGAAAAGAAAAGAAAAATGCAACTGACTGAATGCAACTTATTTAGAGAGATATAGATTGCCAGATCTGAGTAATTATCCAAAGGTTGGATGTGGACATCATCATGTGGACATCTCACTGGGACAAAATATAAATCTAATTCAGATCACTCGGTCTGTTAAGACCCTACTGGTTCTTCACTGCTTTCAAGAGCACAATCTAAGGGCCCTGATAGGGCAGCCAGGTCACTGTGTTATTTGGTCCCACCCTATCATCCCAGCCTCATCTGTTGCTTCTTTTCACTAAGTGGATTCTATAATCCAGCTACACAAATGATGCACCATTAAAAGTGCTTATGCTTTTTCAGGATTTCAGCATGTCTTTGTCCATAGGCCTTGTCCCTGACATGTTTTTCTTCTAATTTCTCTGACTGATAAACTTTCTATTCTCCCATCCATCTTTTAAGACCATGCTCAAGGATTAACTCCTTTAGGGATGCCTTTGCTGACTTCCCTATACTAAATAGTTGTTTTCGTCACTCTGCTTCTATAGGGCACTTCAAGAGAATTGCTATTACACTTTGCATTGTCATTACTTGTCCACACATCTCTCTTTCTTATTGGACTACCAGCAGAGTAGGAGGCATGTCTCTTTAATCATTGACTTTCTTGTGCCTAGAATAATGGCAGACTCATAACTGGCACTCCACAGATGCTATTTGAATGAATGAATTCTGATTTAAACTCCTTTTCTTCAATAAGAGAATTTTTATCTGAATAGTATGGGATCCTTGTTCAACAATTCACTCCAGCTATATAGATGATAGCTAAAGGAATATATCTCAATCCAATATTGATTTGATTACATAAATTTAAATAATAATGTATTCAATCAACTTTAATTCATTGACTGCATATTTTGCATTTCATGTTTTTATGCAATGGCATAGAAGACACATTTTTTATAGTACTTAAATTCTTATTCACAAAATACATTTCAGGATATGTGTAGCTGTGATACATTCCTTATGAGGATGCCCGAACTCTCTTTAGGAATTTTCCAATCTCTCTAGAATGCACGATATTAAGAAAAAAAGAATACAGTGAATGTTAAATACCTAGTAACCTTCACAGAGCTATGTTAACAGCACAAAAAGCTATAAAAGGATTATAGAATGTCCTATTCACCTATTCAATTCTGGGAATTAAAGAATTTTCATCATGTCTTTTTTGCTTTATATTTCATTATTTGGTAAGAAAACAAGTTCCCATGTTATTGTGTGTGTGTGTGTGTGTGTGTGTGTGTGTGTGTGTAATAACATATATATTTGTGTGTATATTTTACCACATATACATTTATATACACGTATATACATATACATTTGTATTCCGTTAAACAGGAACACACAAAACCACAAGAGAAAATTACTTATCCCCCCAGCTTCACCCCCAGCCCCCTGAAACGTGCCAATATTTTTCATTTCTCTCCCAAAATTGTCAGTATAGAATTAGACGCTGTAGCATGAAGGGTAATACAGGAATACTTTCACCAGGCTTAAGGATATGAGATAATGAAACTTGCTCCCGGGATAAGCATATTTATTGGGTTTGTTATGTATCAAATGTAACAAAAGTAGAGGATCTGAAGAACACCCTGTGTGGTTCTTTTCACACCCTTTGATCACACAATTCCTCTTTAATTCAGATGCAGTAGAGCTTAAGTGGCTTCATTGATGTGTTAAGTGTGGAATGATTTTTGTATAAAATAAAAAAGACTCCATTATGTGTCCAGAGAAGCCTGTGTGCGCTCATTTATTGAGACAGGAAGTCGGTTTCCCACACAGAACAACAATTCTATGATGCTGCAGCGTTGTGTCTGAAAGAAGAGTAAAGGAAACTTCATTTTCTACCTGGCAGAAATCGGCTTCAGGAGGAAGGGGCAGACAATGCGATTGGGCTTCCACTGAGTGAGAGGACTTGATTGATTTTCAGAAAATGCACCGTGCCATATGCAGGGAGGCTGCCTGGAATACTTTTGTTAGGAAAACGTACATTTTGTAACGGGCGTCAGTTTTCTGAATCTTCCTTGAAGTGATGCATTTCAGTGAGCACTTGTCACCCGCCTCTCGAAGTCAGGCGGGGAAAGAGAAATGTTCTTTTGGATATTTTCCCTCCTAGATTTGTGTCTGGGTTGATTTTGGTTTGTTTGTTTTTCTTTAAGTTGGTTGCCATTCGCTTTTTTAAAGTTTTTGTTCGTTCGTTTGTTTCATTTTGCTGTCTTCTTAATAAGCATGGAGAATACTTCTGAGACTTTCCAAGGCGAAGTTAAAAATCTACCCATAGTTTAAATATTTAGGCATGGATATAGGTCCTGTCTGCTAGGAGTGGACCTCAGTCTTGTCGTAAACCCACGGAATAAACCCTACACTGTGGTCACAGGATGAAGAGGAGCAAGGTTAGAATTCACCTCGGCTCTTATCCGAAGCTCAGGCTTTTTTATGTTTTTTGCGGTACGTGGGCCTCTCACTGCTGTGGCCTCTCCCGTTGCAGAGCACAGGCTCCGGATGCGCAGGCTCAGCGGCCACGGCTCACGGGCCCAGCCGCTCCGTGGCATGTGGGATCTTCCTGGACCGGGGCACAAACCCGTGTCCCCTGCATCGGCAGGTGGACTCCCAACCACTGCGTCCCCAGGGAAGCCACAAAGCTCAGGCTTTTATCTCTGCACCATGCTGCCTTATACTCTGTGAGGTAGCTAGAAGCTAGCCATCCTTCCCATGGCTCACGTGATCCCAGTGTCTACCCTCGTGGTGATTGTCTTAGTCATTTCCCCTTCAGCCTAATTATGAACCAGTCTAAAGGCTTAGGTATCTTTGCTGGGAGTTGTTCTAAAAGAATATATTACATAGTTGTTCCACTCAACGGTTTTATAATCTAAAACAGACAACAGCTACATGGATCTAATGAGAAGAATGTATAGAGAATAGAGCAAGCTTAGGGAATTTTTCCATTGGTCATGTTTACCTTATTAATATTCTTAAGGAAATTTTCATGGTGAAAAGTTCAGTAAAGGATAGTTATATCAGTTTCATGTCCAAGAAGACAATCATGAGGCTGTGTAAACTGTGGTGGGAGATAGGATTAGAAGAGCTATTTGATTGAGGTTTGGTGAGGGAAGTCAAAAGGGTAGATACTCCAGGCACAATCAAGTTCTCTCCATGACTATTTCATTCCTCCTTGTATAGTTATGTTCGTTTCTGCCCATTCTTCTTAACGTTTCCCAAACCTACTGCTAGTACAACATCTACTTTTTCCTTCCCATCATGCATGGGTGATTTTTTTTGTTGTTGTTAAATTTGATGTCACAATATTCTTTTGATCATTATAGATGTGTTTATAAAAGAATTTCAGAGTCTAGTAGTTCTAGGGGTTAAGTATTGGGGCAGGACAAAGAATATTCTTCCAGAAGGTCCTAGACTAATAGCAACAACCATTAGCTTTCTTTCTCTTGGCATTCAGAGCGAATTCTTCCTCCCTGACTCCTTTATCAGCCTTTTCTATTTCATTCCAGCTCACAGTAGCACTGCCATTGCTGTTACCCTAGATATTTAATGCTTCTTCCTCATGCACTTCTCGCATTCTTCTCATGCATTTCTCAGAGATCCCCATCTCTCACCCCCTCCACCTATTTGTGTAATGCTTGGTATGTGACTGTCGCCATGAACAACAATAGGTCCTGCCCAAGTCACGTGACTTGAATTTATCATGTTTTTTTTTTCTGCAGAGAATTAGTGGCTGCCCTAAAGCTAATTTTCTTACCCAATATGATATGGTTTCTGATCTCTCTTCACCCCATGCTTAGATTCAAATAAAGGCTACTGTGCCTTTATCCCCCAAATCAATAACCCAGTGAAAAGATGGTACAGTCAGGAATCCAAGAGTGCAGCATTCTGCTCCTGGTACTGTAACTGGCTTCTTACAACTCAAGATCAGCTGGTTTAATCTCTCTGACCTATCATTTCTCCATCAGAAAATTGTCTTTTTCCTCCCTCCCTTCTTCCTTTTCCTTTCTTTCCTTTAACTCATAAGTGCTGCACATCTCTGTTCCCTAGGAGAGAACAGAAAAACCAAACAAAACGTTAAAATAACAACACAAGACCATTGTAATTAGATGACCAGATAACAAGGAATAAACTCCATATGCATTTGTAAAGCACTGTGGAAAACCATGATATTGTTATGGGAGAATGACACTCTTGGAAAGACTGGATAACACAGAGGTTAAGAACTTGGGCTTCTGCATTACAAAACATGAGTTTCAATCCTACTAGCTGTGTGACCATGGGCACATTAAAGTTTCCAAGTTGCAGTTTCCTCATCTATAAAATACGACATGTTAATAAAATTACATAATTCAGAGAGCTGTTGTGAAGAGTCACTGGGTGAGATTATATACATAACATGTGAAGCACAAATGCCTAGCATATCATAAATGCTGAAGAAGTTTAGCTGTTATTATTATCGTTAAGGAGGGCAGAGTAACTTGCACTATCATCATGTCATTTTTGTTGTTTAAAATAACAGTAATAACTGCAAAGGAAACAAAGGTCAGTGGGGGCTGGAGGAGTCAAGACTTCTCCTAAGGGGTGTCAATTTCCTCTGAAGAAAGGAATTCATGAAAGTAGAGGCATGGCTGTGCTTGGGATAGAGGGACAGTAATGTTAATGGTTAAGGTTTCTACTCTTGAACACCCTTTTCTGACTGTGAGCTGTTTGAAGGCAGGAATTATATTGTATTCATCTTTGTATCCCATATCTTAATTACCTGTGCTTAGTACAGCAGAGAACTAGACAAATGAAATGAATTTGTTTATATTGCCTTGAATTCAGTCTTGCAAAGGAAAAAGCAATGAGTCTGCTTTCCTGAGAGTTTTTAAGGTCTTGCTGGAGCTGACTTGGGTGCATACAACCAAGGAAAGGGCCCAAGGGCTCGGAATTCCAGCTCAAATCCCCATGTCCACCACAAGCTGCCTCTGGATCTCAGAGCTCTCCATTACTGACTAGGTGGCCTTAGGTCCCTTGAAGCTGGAATTAAAGATAACCCATGTGCGATATTTGGATAAGTGCCTTAATAACATGGACTCTGAAGATCATGAGGCTACAAGAATGTTCCATTTAGCTTATTTTTGCCCTGTGCTTATCAGAGCTTGGAGCACACATCCAGGACATTCAGATGGCTGGAGTTAAAATGATTTAAGGGGATGGAGCCTACATTGGCTTAATGCTGCTAAGAAATTCCTTGGCTCAAAAAATAATAATCTTTCATTTTTTCTTTCTTTCTTTTTATACATTTGTATAAGTTGATCGAAAAAAAATCTTTGCAGTTCAACATGGAGTTTCTTTTTCCTTTTCTCTCTGTCTCGGGGGCCTTATCTGATTTTAATCAGCACTGGCCTAATATGATTTGAAACAGCTGAGGCTGAAATGCCCTTACAAAAAGATCTCTGAAGTTGGAACTATTGGAAATACCTACCTATTCTACTCCCCTTGTCCAAGGCAGTATGTGCTATTTACTGTAAACATTGGGGATTATGAATTTACCCTTAAAACTTTTCAATGCCCTGCAGAGTTTTCT
The DNA here is from genome assembly GCF_011762595.2 of Tursiops truncatus. Lineage (NCBI taxonomy): Eukaryota > Metazoa > Chordata > Mammalia > Artiodactyla > Delphinidae > Tursiops > Tursiops truncatus. Next base: position 11,093,148 of record NC_047041.1, read on the forward strand.
CAGCAATTTGAAAGTCCTGTTAACCATAATACAGCCAGTTCTTGATTATCCACAAAAAAAGGAAATGAATAGTGGCACAGATAATCCGAAACAGAAAAACAATCAAAATGTTTCCTATATTTTACTTTGGAATGCTTTGTATGGCTTTTGGGGATTCAGATTTTCCTTCCCAGGGATGTTGTGCTCAGGAAAAAGTTAAAATGAGTTTGCATTCCCTAAGCCCACACTAAATAGCTGAAGGGGGATGTGGCCCAGCCACATGCTGGGTGGCAGAGAGAAGGAGCCTGAAATCGAGGGGAAAGAATTCCACTGATAACCTAGAAGTGGAAAATGCCCATATGAATCATTAAGTGCTGACTGGAATATAATTTGGTCTTGTAAATTAGTGTGGACAATTTGCCAGCCCACATTTTTGAAAAACCAGGTTATCCTTCTCAGAGAAGTTACACTGGTAGTTAGAACAAATGACCTCGGGCTTCCCTGGTGGCGCGGTGGTTGAGAGTCCGCCTGCCGATGCAGCGGACGCGGGTTCGTGCCCTGGTACGGGAGGATCCCGCGTGGCGCGTGGCGGCTGGGCCCGTGAGCCATTGGCCGCGGAGCCTGCGCGTCCGGAGCCTGTGCTCCGCAACGGGAGAGGCCACAACGGTGAGAGGCCCGCGTACCACAAAAAAAAAAAAAAAAAAAAAAATGCAGGACCCATAGAGTGGTTTACCTCTAGGTACCATTACCATCTTCTGGGTCTCTGCCTCTTTATTGGGGTCTTACATGTCTATGGGCCCCATTCCTTGGTCTAGGAACAATTTTTCATCACTGTGGACATGACCTCAATGAAATTGGCCCCAGAACTCTGGGTCCTCAGCATATAGTTCTACCTTTCCTCCCATAGTGGATGCTGTGGGTGCCTTTTAGGACCCACCAAGGTGCTCCAGCTGCCAAGAGTGTTGCCTGCTAACTTCCCACAGCTGAGCCTTCCCTGGAAATTGCTCTCTGTCAAAGGAAGCTTCCTTGCCCAAGGTCACGTCCCCTCCCCAAATGTGGCTCATATCTAATGATTGCCAAGAACCATCGCCACAATTCCACACAATTGTTCAGAGCTATCTGTGCTCCAGAATTCCCTGCGGGATCAGTTAGGCCCACTCTTGTGAATGCAGCACTTTCAGCTTCCCCCTTTGCCTGGTCCCGCTTCCCCTACTCTCTCAAGGGTACCGTTCCTGAGAGCACTCCTAAAGAACTCCTCACATGCACATCTCCACTCTGGAGTCAGTTTTCCAAAGAACTGATGTATGACATTCCCATTGCCCTCTATTTACTGTGACTTCTTTGTTGTTGCTGTAGTCACCTGCCCAATAATGAAAGAAAAACTCACAAACTTTGAAGGGGTCAGAGAGCAAGTACCATAGAATCCATCAAGTCAGGTGTTTAGCTCAGTTCCACCATTTTCTTCTTGGCCTGGAGTAAGAAATGTAGCATTCCTATGTACTCGCTTCTTCTGGTTCAAAATGGGTAACAACCTATAGGATGGGGGTGATGGGGAAAAAAATGAACAGATGGCTAAGCAAGTCCTAGAAGACCATTAAGTGCTATGGGAACACTTACACTCTGTGGTGAAAGCTCTACTAGGGCCCCGTAAGACTGAGACTCTGCAGCCCACTTCCTTGGAGGTAGTTTTGAAAACACCCTTTGCTTCATTTCCTGTGGATTACGCAACCACAGAATTCCTCTGGGGACTCAGCCACACCCCAAATCTTAGCCTAAATCACTGAGTTTGACACAGATTCACAGGAATTTGGCAAGGAGCTCACCCAATTTTTCGATCTCAAATTGGATCCAAATGTTGCCCAGGTTGGCTGAGAGTTCAGTCAGAAAAGAAGGAGGCCCAGGCCCATAACTGCTAAATGGTGATATTTGAAACTCAAATGAGTTTGGCTTGCCTTTAAGAGTGGGAGGAAGTTTTGAGCCATCGTATATGATATAAGCCCTGGTCCAACTCAAAACAGTTTCCACTTTTTTTTTTTTGGTTATTGTTTCAGCTCTGGATCTGCTGCTAACATTCACAGGTCACTGTGCTTATTCCAAATGCCAAGGCCAGTTGCAGGGAACTTCAGGCCCCTATGGGTTCAAGGTATAGTGAAGAAGTGATGTTCCTTGAATTTCCTCTGGAACTGAGCAAGCCTTGACAGAGGATGGAGAAGGGGGATGTTGGATAAGGGCTGAGGGAAATCCTTCGTTCAGCTCCTGTGAAGGGTCCAGCATGGAGTTGGCTGCTCTGATTGAATTCTCCCTCTTCTCTCTGGGTATTCAGAAAGTGCTGGCCTCCTGCTTCCTGGAGTAGTGGCAATGGCTAATACTGGTAGCAGTGATTTGGATAAAATTGTGAATTAGAGAAAGTTAGATTTTGCTGCTCATATCAAATTTTCTATCACAACTTCTTAAAAACTGTTTCTTATTCTATTTTTTTTTTCATCTGAAGAGCCTCCGTCGCAATCTCCACTGTTTTCAGCATCATCTGCATCTCCTCCAGAATCCCCCACTACCCCAGCGCCCAGCCACCGGGCTGGCCTTTCCCAAGCAACGTCACATTCTCTGGGCCTTTCTCCCTACACCCACCCCACATACTTGTCTTCACCTGATCCCTCTCCCCCTCCCACCACCATTAAGATTCAGCTTTCATAGATCCTGTCTCCTACCTGCTTCAACAAACCACTATGTTATAAAATATATATTTACGGGAAAACCCACTAAAACTGTTGTCAAAATATGTGCGAGTCTTCACGTTGTCACTCACACAGCAAGTAACATCAGGTAAACCATTTTGATTCTTTTAGCCTCAGTTACTTCACCTCTAAAACAGAGATGAAAAAAAACTTAACTCATAGGGCCTCAGATTAAAATTAACTCCCATCAAAAAACACCTCTTGGGCTTCCCTGGTGGCACAGGATTTGAGAGTCCGCCTGCCGATGCAGGGGACGCGGGTTCGTGCCCTGGTCCGGGAAGATCCCACATGCCACGGAGCGGCTGGGCCCGTGAGCCATGGCCGCTGAGCCTGCACGTCCGGAGCCTGTGCTCCGCAACGGGAGAGGCCACAACAGTGAGAGGCCCGCATACCAAAAATTAAAAAACCCCCAAAACACAAGAACACCTCTTGATCTTCTGAAATAAGATGAAGTGTCCCTTCCCTATGCTGCTATGGCACCCAGTAATTCACTATCTTGAAGCATGTAACTTTGCATCTAAATTGCCTATTCCCTTTCTGACCCTCTCTAGCCTGAGGCTCCTGACGGCAAGGACTACAGCTGATCACGCTTGAAGGCCAGCGCCTCACATAATGTCGGGCATGCAGCTGGTACTCAAAATGTGTGTGCTCAGTGCACGGCCCACTCTGAGAGCATTTATAAATAGTCGAGATTGTTCCTCTCAGAAAGCATATTTATACTGGAACAGGGTCCTTTTTGGACCATGTCTTTCCTGGAGGAAAGACCATAATGGTGCAGGATATTTGGAAACAGGTGGAGTTCATGTTGTCCCTCAAATAACTCCATGTAGGTGGCCTCTTGCTCTTTGCAGACATCCAGCTGGCCCTGGGCCCTTGCACCTGAGGGGGGATATCTGAACTCTTGAAACTTCCTGTTCCATTTCAGTGACACCAGTTTGGCTCAGTTTTCGCCTCCAAGCTGGGATCAAATGTTGCCCAAGTATGGGGAGAAGAGGAGAGATATCTCGTTCTCTCCCTTGACTTTTCTCACTTCAACTCCTCTCTTCTCACGTTCTTCATGGAAGCTTAAACTAGATTCCCTGGGAAGAGTCCTGTCCTGGTCACCAGCAGCCTACACGGCAGTAGGCTCTGCCACTGCTCTAAGCAGCTCACGATGGGTACCGAAAGCTCCTGGGCTGGGGTGGGGGTGGGGGTGGGGCGTGCTCCACAGGATGGGGAGAAGTGAAGATGAGTGGGATGCAGGGGATATGTGATGTGGGAGATGCCTATGTTCACAGAGCAAAGTGATGTTGTACAGAAAGCCTGCCTCTGCTAATGAGCCTGGGAAAAGGACAGAAAGGAAATGGATTATTTCTGTTATGCCTTTTGGGAGACGGCTTTCCATGTGTCTGTCTCACATTTTTTACGTCTGGCAAGCAGGAGCAGTGACTGCTTTCCTTCCATCTTTTCAAGGCTGTTTCTACAGCAAATAGCATCGAAAGAAAGAGCTAGCCTGGAGCACAGGACAGGTATGCTGACTACCCATTATACAAAATTGGGGTTCTCTAAGCTCAGGCTCCTCTCTCTACTGCACCCCACAGTGTGATCAGCCATCACCTGGCTCTCTTCCCATTGCCCTGTGCAATTTGGGTCCAGTGAAACAATGCAAATATGTTGATACTCATGTTGCTTGCTGTGCTATGAGGGATCAAGTCCTTCATCTCTGATCTAGGAGTCTCACGGACTCGTTCAGCATCCATGAAACCGTGTCAGGTTAACTTATAAGCTTAATAGGAGCGTAGCATTTCAGACCCTTCACAGTTCTTGACAATGCTGTCTCCTCTGTACCTAAAGGCAGCGATACAAGAATTTGGCCCTTTATGCCCTATCTCCCTGGGAAAAGAGGGGTGAGAGAAAAAGAGGATCTATTGATTGAATGTCCTCTGTTTGCCAAGCTGGACTGCGCTGAGGTGAGCTTTTCATCTATTAATTCATTTAATCTTCACGATAATCCTGGGAATAGGCATTATCCTACCCATTTTACAGATCAGGAATCCTAGGCTCAGTGAGGTGACGTGCCTCTCCAAGGTCACACGCAGGTACAGTGTAGGGGCAGGATTTAAACCTAGACCTGTGTCTGCTAAGAGAGCCCCTGATTCCTCTATTACACCGTTCTGGAAAGTCAGTCAGTTCTTCGTGTTGACTAGGTGCGCAGCCCAAGATAGCTTGGGAGATGCCAGCAAGCCTAAAATCATTTCTCTCCCCCATCTGTTATCTGCCCTGTGATTTTGCCTAGTTCTACAGGGGTACACTCCTTTACTCCTAGTTTAACAGAGAACTTTTTACTTTTTTCATTTGATCTAGACTTCTACCTTCTCTTTTCGGGGACCCCTGCCTCCCACCGATATCATGCTGATTTCTTAGCCTTCATCTTCTCGATCCTGCCTATTGCCTTGTTTTATTTTATCCTATTTTTCCTACTCAGAAGGAAGGATGTGAAGCAATTTCTCTGATATCACAGAATCCATAACACTCTCCAGACTTCACAGTTCTAAAAAATCTTGTTTGGTTTTCAGATGTGACTGGAGTGATTTGCACCCGATGCTTAGACTGGCCATCTGCTCAAAGGCTGCTCAGAAAGACATGCCCATGTGTTCTCCTGCCACAGACCAGTCTGCTCTGCCTGCAGCTGTGGGTTTCCAGGACCTTGTACCTATGTCACATTGTTTGAAGCTGAGCTTCAAGGAATCATAGGAGCATTTGCCTGGACCTACTACATAACCTAAATACAGCATGAACTGACCTTGTCTTATAGGAAGTGGGTCAAGGAATGAGCCTCTCTTTTGTGCAGAGCTTGTTTACTTTCCAGTTAAGAGGGGAGAGCACCAGGCTGATGGCGTATACATGTGAGTACAAGGGAGACAGAGAAATGAGCGGCCCTTTCCATCTAGAAGGTTTGCTGAGATCTCATGCTTTAGAAAGTCACTGTTAACTCCTCTCTCTGAGGCTCGATATCACTAGATAACCAAGTTCTTGTGGGAGCTTTCATGAGGGTTATAGTTCACTGATAAAAATAAATGTTGTAAAATAATCTAAATGCTTGACTGAGAATATACATGCTTCTTTAAGGAGTAGACTTAGTTTGGCAATAAACTTATATAGCTGACCTAACTCTAATTCTCTGGGGAAGAAAATTGCCACCTACCCCAGAACGCCATCCAAATACTCACAAGAATGGGCCAGTTAGCGATTCATATTTTTAAACACTTATTAGCACTGCCCATACTCAGGCTAAGCAAATTTTGAAATAAAAAGAAAATGATGAAGGGACGTCGACCATGCTTTATGGAGCTCATAACCAAATTGAAGAGAAAGACAGTAATACTTGAAAAAGAAATAACCTACACCAGACTGTAGGTGAAAAGACACATATGAGCAGCAGAGATGATAACTAGGTGCTGCAAAAATTGTGAAAAAGTATCGTTAGTCTCCTAGTTACCAAGACTCTAAATTGGGGTGACATCTTGAAAGCCCACACCTACCTCACTCCCACCCGGACGCCTCCAAAATCCCTCTCACAGCCTCCTCTTTCTCCTTTCCATACCTAATGTCAGCACCTTACTTCAAGACTTTATCAATTTGTATTTAAATTTTTAAAACTCGCATGTCTCCTTGCTGGCCTCTTCCCACTTTAATTCACATGGAGTACAAATTAAGCTCTGATCCTTTTCCTTCCCTATTTCCAAGTTGAAATGAAGTCAAAATTTGAGGATCGGCATGAAAGAAGAATCCAGGTTTGAGATGATCTAGGCTTAGTTCTGGGAATGGTAACAGTGGAAGAGGGAAAGAAAGAAAGGAAACGAGAAGCAAGATTTGATGTTTGGATGACAACAAGTAGCATTGTCAACAAGATGACAGCAAGTAGCATTACTAAGAACTATGGGCTTAAATCTAGAAGACCAGAAGGTGGGCAAAGGTCAAATATAGAGAAGAGCACGTTTCCAAGGAGAGATGCTGAAGTGAGGAGATTTGGGGCTTTAGTCATATCATCCACCACTTGGAATGCACTTAGTAGGACATAGGAGGTGTTCAATAGATGTTTGTTGAATGAATGAATAAAAGAATGAATGAATAGCCCTCAATTTCATCATACCCATCGTATTTTATCTTTACAACAACTCTGTTTGGTGGTTCTTTTTATTATCTCCGTTTTTCTGATGTCTGAACCAAGGCTCAGAGAGGTGGTATGATTCCCCCAGGATCCCACAGTGATGAGTGGCAGTGCTTTAAGGTGAAGCCAGATCAGCATGAGTTTGCAATCCATCTGTCACGTTGCCCTCTGGAAATATCTGAGTCCAGCACACATAGAATTGGGGCTGGGAAGACAGGTCATGATTAGCTGTGGGACTCGTTTACAAAAGGTGATTGTTCATAACTGAAGCCACGACCATGAATGAGACGCTAGAGGAATGTTGTGAATGTCTTTGACCTGAACAATGGGTAAGGCCAGCATTTCAGAGATAAGGAGAGGAAGAGGAACCCTTGAGAACAGCAGGGAAAATCAGAGGAGAACTAACGGAAGAAGAATCATGGAACCAAGAGAGAAAGGAGATTTGTCATAAATATAGGGTCCACAGTATCAAAAACGGCAGAAGTATCTTTGAAGGGAGCACGGTTTGAGGGAAAGGGAAGTACCTGGACCATAGCAGATCACCTGGTTTACAACCATCCTTTTGCTTTAACCTCGAGCAAGTTGCCTTAACCGTATGGAATTTGTTGATTTATCAAATGGTCATCATATACGTTTGTCAGGATTAAATGAGCTCATGAAATAAAGGACCTAATACCAGGCTTGGCATCGTAGAGCAGACAACAGCTGATATTTATGAGGCACCAGGTACTGATCCAAGCGTTCAACGTGTATCCATTCATTTAAGCCACATAACAACCCTGCTAGCTGGGTTCTGTTTTCATCAGCTTCAATTTGCAGATGAGGAGACACAGGCTTAGATAGTTTAAATAAATCCCTCAAGGTCACACAGCTTGTGAGTGGCAGAAGCTTGGATTTAAACCCAAGCATTCTGTTCTCAGAGCCTATGCTTTTAACCACCATGTTTGCTGAACTTCGTTGAGTAAATTACCAATAACTATTAGTTCCCTTCCCTTCAAGAACACGTGAGCTACATCAACTTTTTCCAGTAGGAAGATTAAAAGTATTTAAACTAGGGGTGAGCAGACAACATACCTTAGGCCAAATATAGCTCATTGCCTCTTTGCGAGGCCCACAAGCTAAGAATGGTTTTTGTGTTTTCAAATGGTTAAAAAAAGTTTTTTAAGTAATATTTTGAGACACGTGAAAATTATACAAAATTCAAATTTTAATTTCTACCAATAAAGTTTTATTGGAACACAAATATGTCCATTTACGTATCGTCTCTGCCACTTTTGTACTGTAAGAGCAAAACTGAATAGTTGCGAGAGAGACCCTACAGCCCCCTAACCCTAAAATATTTACTCTCTGATCCTTTACAGGAGAAGATTGCTGACCTCCTAATATAACCAAAAACTCTGTGGCGAATAAAGACAAGTGGATTTAAGGGCTTGAATTTCTCAGGAATGTTGTTGCCCTTCACCCCCGTTCTCAGACCCTCGATGGACTACTCCCGCACCTGCACTTCATTAGGAGATGGGGGTGGGGAGAAAAGAAATCTCCAACCCGGTAGTTTGTTGAATTTCTTGGGTGGAGGAGGAAGGTGGAAGGACGCTCGCTGCTGAGGGTGAAGGTGAGGCTTTCTTTTCAGTCCTGAATTACAGCCAGATGAGTTTATCCCTTTTTTGGCTGTGGAATGATAACTTTTGGGTTTTGTTTGTTTGTTTTTGCGGTACGCGGGCCTCTTACTGTTGTGGCCTCTCCCGTTGCGGAGCACAGGCTCCGGATGCGCAGGCTCAGCGGCCATGGCTCACGGGCCCAGCCGCTCCGCGGCATGTGGGATCTTCCCGGACCGGGGCACAAACCCGTATCCCCTGCATCGGCAGGCGGATTCTCAACCACTGCACCACCAGGGAAGCCCTGGAATGATAACTTTTAATGCGCTTAGTAAGCGCAGGTGCTCAGCAGTCAGGGGAGGAGAGGCCGTAGCCAAGTCACATCACAGGTGTCTTCTCCCAAGGGCCAGGCCGTGAGCGGAAAAGCCTCCTGCTTAGACGCGTTCCAAGTGTCTACCTGCTCTTCACTGGGGAATGATAATGCCTCTTGGGCTTTTGCACAGGGCTGGGAGCCAGTTCACCTGGGTTCCATGTTGAGATTTCTCAGCAGATCTCCAGCGTGGTGGCACCAAGTGGATTCCTTTCTTTCTGCCTTGCTTAACATAATTAAACTGAAGTCAGATGTTTATCAGATTCTCCAGTGCGTTCATGCATCCAGCCTATAAGATAACCGGTAAACAAGAGGGTAATAACGGCAGGGATAGGCCTGCTTGTTTTCTTTTGTTTTTAATTTTCTAAAATTGTGGTAAAATATATATAACATAACATTTACCATTTTAAACATGTTTAAGGGAACAGTTCTGTGACATTAAGTATATTCACATTGTTGTGCAGCCTTCACCACCATCCATCTCCAGAACTCTTTCGTCTTCCCCAACTGAAACTCTGCTGCCACTGAACAGTAACTCCCCATTTTCCCTCCCTCCAAAGACCAACAACTACCTCTATGAATTAGACTTCTCCAGGTATCTCAGGTAAGTGGAACCATACAGTACTTTTCCTTTTGCGTCTGGCTTATTTCACTTAGAATGATGTCTTTAACGTTCATCCGTGTTGTAGCCTATGTCAGAATTTCCTTCGTTTTTAAGGCTGAATAATATTTGATTTATGTAATTTTGTTTATCCATTCACCTGTTGATGGGCACTAGTTTTTTTTTCTACCTTGTTTCTGTTGTGAATAATGTTGCTATGAACATGGGCATACAAATCTGTTCAAGTCTCTGATTTCACTTCTTTTGGATATATATCGCAAAGTGGAATTGTTGGGTCACATGATAACTGTTTTTAATTTTTGGAGGGACAACCATACTGTGTTTCATAGTGCCTGGACCATTTTGCATTCCCACCAGCTGTGCATAATGGATCCAATTTCCCCACATCCTTGCCAATACTTGTTATTTTCTCTTGTGTTTTTTGTGTTTGTTTGTTTAGTAGTAACCATTCTGATGGCTGTGAAGTGGTATCTCGTGGTTTTGATTTGTGTTTTCCTAGTGATGTTAAGCATCTTCTCATGTGCTTATTGGCTAATTGGTATCGTCTTCAGAGAAATGTCTGTTCAGGTCATTGCCCATTTTTGATTTGGATTGTTTGTTTTTGGTGGTTGTTGAGTTGTAGGTGTTCTTTCTATATTCTAGATATTAACCCTTTATCAGATGTATGATTTGCAAATATTTTTTCCTGTTCCATGGGTTGCCTTTTCCCTCTGTTGATAGTGTCCTTTGATGCACAAAGTGTTTTGATTTTGATGTAATTGCTGTTTGTTTGTTTTTTTTGCTGTTGCCTGTGTTTTTGGTGTCACATCCAAGATATTGTTGCCAAATCCAATGTCGGAAAGAGTTTCTCCTATGTTTACTTTGAGAGTTTTATAGTTTTAGCTTTTACATTTAGGTCTTTATTCCATCTTGGATTAATTTTTGTATATGGTATAAGGTAAGTGTTTGACTTCATTCTTTTGCACATGGATATCCAGTTTTCCCAACATCGTTTGTTGAAAAGACTGTCCTTTCCCCACTGAATGGTCTTAGCACCCTTATCAAAAATCTTTGACCATATATGTAAGGGTTTATTTCTGAGTTGGCTTGAGTTTTGATATTAGCAGATATGCCTCTCAAATCAAGACCCAAGTTGTATAAACTTTCCATAGACGATCTAAGAGCCAATGCATTCATGCTATTAGAACATCAGTGATAGCCCATCTCAAGCTAGAGTTTCAAATGCATGAATCTGTATCACCACTAGTTTGTGAGTTCCCAGAGAGCAGGAACTCTCTTATAACTCAAATTTAAACTTAATCTATATGTTTTGTCCATTATGTGTCCAGCATCATGATAGCAGTAAGGATGCAGACACTTGTATTTAAGAACTTGCAAATTAGCGGAGAAATAAACATGCAAACATATGAATGTCTTTTTGTGAGAAGACTACTCCAGAAGGTAAAGTAGGGGTACAAAGATGGAAGTGGTGACATCTAGTTGGAGAGGAGAGATAACTTTCTCAGAAGTGGGCACACTTGTGCTGAGTTTTGAAGGATGATTAAGAGTTTTGCCTAACAAAAACGGCAGAGGTCATCAGGACTTTCAAAATGGAGGAACCACACCTGCAGACTTGGAGGGGGAATGCAGTATGGTCGTTGGAGGACTAGCACATATATTACAAGGCCAGGAGGAGTGGGAGAAGAGCCTAGAGGGGTAGGCAGGAGACAGGTCCCAGAACTTGAACTTTATTTTGAGTGTGATTGGAAGGATTTACATGTCTATCCCTTAGACTAGTCCTTAGCACTTATCATTGTTTATTGAACTGATTTTAGTCCAGTACAACAATGATATATGTTTCTTTTCCTTCTCAAACATCATCTCTTCTTCTTCTTTTCTTTCCTTTTTTTTTCTTTTCTCTCTTTCTAATATGATTTTGATGGCTTTGCTACTTTTCCTCGGCTCAGTATCTCAACTGCCAAAGGACATAAACTACACTGGGGCATGAATTTAGACAAAAACAACAACAAAAAAGTGAACTCATAAGAGAAAACATTGAAACCACCTAGGTTAGGCTCAGTTGAACTTCCAAATGTGTTTTAAATTAGGTCGTCTCAACCATGACTACAAGTTTGAAACATTCAAAGCAACCTTATTGGAATTGGAACAAGGCATATTTGGTTTCCTCTAAAGGATTTTAAAAAAAGTGGAGTTAAGAGCAGAGATCCCAAATGTAAAACTACGTGAAAAGAAAGCCCATAAGCAAATTGTCTTCATAACAAATGGCATTAAAACTTCCAAACTATCAAAAGTTGTGATCTCTTAGGAACATCTCACTCAGAGGAACAATGCCTATGCCACACCCTCATTTATCTGGGCAGGGCCAATCAGATGCAAGTGAGCGGAGGAAGCATTTGGAACCATCGAAACAGATGTGAGGGGTCCAGAAACTCAGATACGTTTTGCTCTTATTTTATACAGGCATACTTGGTTGCCTAGTTTCTTGATACAAGCAAACTTGGTTGCCTAGTTTCTTTATACAAGCAAACTTGGTTGCCTAGTTTCTTAAGAGGACAGAATATGAACAGTAAGGTATAAGGTCACCAAAAGAGAGGTGTCTAGAAACAGGTCCAAGGATTCTTTTGGGAAAAAAAAATACTGTTGGTTTGACAAAGAGAAGATAGAAAAAAATTTGAAAGTAAAAATCTACAAACTCTAAAAAGAAAACCCACATACAACACATAAAGCATCCTTGGATTATTTAATAAGGAAATAGAGGCCTACCCCCTCATCAGTAGCCTCCAATGCATCTCCAAAGGAAGGAACAGAATCAAAGTTAATGTTCAAAATGATTCCTTCGTTCCCGTATAGCTATATTGATACTTCAAACGTTTAGGGCTGCAAAGTAGTACAGATGAGCTATTCTGGAAAATTTACTTCTGCAGAAATAACTATCTCATTCTGCGATGATGCTAGTTGAATGAAGCATCAGACCACCTCACCTAATGTTAGCATAATTTCCTACTTAAATAGCAAACCTTTATCGTTAGAGAGCTTATATAATTTTCCCATATACTAAATATCTTAGTCAAGACCATCTCCTTATCTGTGAAATGATAATAATAATACTAAGTATATCAGATCTGTTTTGAGGGCAAAAAGAGATAATGTATGGTATCTAGCGTTTTACATAGTCAATACTTCATAAATGTTAAATACTGCTACTACTACTACTGCAACGAATGTTGATCTTATAACAGGACTGTACCTGGGTTCCTATCCTAACTCCACCATTTATGAGCTATAAGACCTTGGGAGAGGTACTTTACTTCTTTCTGCTTCAATTGTTTCATCTGGAAAATGAAAACAAGGCTATATCATATCTACCTCAGGGGGTTGCTACAAGGATTAAATGAGATACTATATGAAAAACACTTCAGTTAGGGCCAGGCACGGAGTAAGGATTTAAGTACTATTAACTGTAATTATTACTGCTGTTGTTGTTATCCTCCATTTTGCTTGTAAGGATGGTAGTTCTCAAAGAGTGGTTTGGGGACCCCTGGTGGTCCCTTCTGCAGGCAGCCCAAGCGGTCCAGACTGTTGTGTGTCTTTTTCAGTCCTTGAATGTACAGTGGAGTTTACCCAAGACGACATGAAGTGTGATATCACCATAGGTTGAATGCAGTTGCACATTTGAGACGCTAGCTGTCTTCTATTAAATAATAGAGATTTGCAAAACTGTAAAACAATGTTATTCTCTCTCTATTTTTTTGTAAAATAGTTATTTTTCCAAAATTATGTTTTATGGTAGCCTATGATGGGTTTATTGCTGTTATTTTAAAATGAATCAATTTTAATGCTTAATTTTAATTTCTAATATGGTAAATATCAAAATATATAATCCACATAAAGGAAAATTCTTTGGGGCTCTCAATAATTTTAAGACTGTAAAGGGGTCCTGATACAGAAAAGTTTGAGAACCACTATCTTAGTACATAAAGCTTCAGAGTTGTTGACATCCTTCAAGGTCACTTTCTTGAGATTTGAGTAGAGGTAGAGTCAAGTCTCAACCAAAGTTTACTGATAATGAAACCTGTTGATCATTATAATACATCACACTCCAAGGGTCATGGAGCTCCTACATGGGGAGAGGGCCAATGGTCATTACCATGCTTTTATAGTTGAGTATGGTTGCAGGGTTCTGTGTGGTCAACTTAGCAAGACTCTACTCTAGACATGGTATTCAAGGCTAATATATGTTTTCCAGTATCTTAAATTTTACTCACGTGGCCAACCACTGCAGCACTGAATTCACATACAGTTCTTGCCTGGTGATTAAGAGGAGGCACCTGGTGTTAATACTCTTGAGTTGTAGCTTTAGAGTCCAAACTGATTCCCATCACAGGTTTTCAATCTCAAGTGTCAGGCAAGAATTCTCACCCGTTTGTAAGCCACTTTAAATACGGTTCTCAGGAGTTCAAGAACTAATCCCTGAAGAAACTGGGTCAAGTTCTTCCCAGTCCCGTCCCCATACCACAGATAGCTAAGCTTCAGTCTTAAGGAAATACTTTGGGACACCAGGGCATACTTAAAGGAGGGAAAATAAACAGGACAGACTTCCAGAGAAAAGACATATGTGACCTCTCTTCCAATAAGCATTTGATACTCGAGTGTATTTCACTGGAACAAGTTGGTTTAAGTACGTACTATTCTGACTTTGGGTTTCCAGCATTGTCTTGATGCAAAGTTGACACCTGCTGTGTTGTTTAAGACCTTTGTCTCAGAGGCTTCAGATTTTTTCACACATATACACACGCATATACAATGCATTTGGTTGGGTTGGATTGAAATCTTCAGTAGTAATTCAAAGAGTTTGGCTTCCGGGGTAATGTCACAGGTTTGCATGCATTATGCAGAATTTTCTGCTAAGTGCAATAGGCCCTTGGAAATTGAATTGGTTGATTTCAATCCAATGCTTATTTGACATAAATGTCACATTTATGCTGAAGAGTCATATCATTCTTCTATTTCTGCTCCAATAATGTTAATTCTTAAAGTGTTACCCTACATAGGCTATGACTACACGGTGCCAAATATCCATCTGGAGGTAAGAAACCTTTATTTTTATTATCCCAATGTTCCTAAATCTAATATTTGATAGGATGGAGTTAAATTACCTGGATGTTTAACTATTTTCATTTATGGCTGGATGCTGCAGTGTTGTAGAGGAAGACGTAATATGAAATGAAAACCATTTTGATCAAACTATATGACACCCCAGAAATAAACAACCCTCCTCCAATATTTTGCTCAATTGAATAATCTCAACCAAATGTTATCAGATCAGTTTGTGTGTGGAACACAATGTGCCAAACAAAATAAATTGACTATTTTACTGTTGAAATAATGTGAAAGGAGCGTGGGGCTCGGGGAAACAAGCACGAGATATACTGGGCAAGGCAAAGGAGGTTCAATTCTCTCCTCCTCCTCCAAGGAGGGTCTGACCAGAGCTGGCTATCTCCAGCAACAGAACAGGGACACCGGTACTCTTATCTTTGACTCTACAGAGGATGCTTCTCTTGTGATGCCTTCAACCCAGCCAGCCCTGTGGTTTTGGAAGAGAGGCAAACAAGGTAGTTCTAACTACTGACTTATAGGGAAGGATTCTCCCTCCCTCAGTTTTCCAGCCAGTGTCTCGGCACATACTGGAAACACTCCAGGCTTTAGCGATGACCCATTCATTGACTCTTCATCACTACCTTAGCCTAAGACTTGGAAATTCAGGCAGCAGACCACCACACCATCCACAGTCTACTACTGCTGGGTGCTGGCTTATCTTGTCCTAGAGAAGTACCTAACTGAGGTATTTCCTGGGACACAAGACTACACAGCACAGGCTGACCAGTAGGAGAATAATCCTGTAAAAGTTGTCCAGACTCGAGATAACACCGTCAAAGTTGTTGAGGCATTTAAATATTCTGAGATTTTCATTTAATTCCATTTGTAGCCTGCTTAGAGTTTGACTTCATATTCCCCTTCTCTAATCAGATCTACAATATTCAAGTGGACGTTCAAGGTTAGCCATTTTCTGATAAATCTGGGGGAAAAAAGTGAAGCCATATCATGTTTCCAAGCTCTACTCTTTTCTCCCCTAGCCGGGCCAACTGAGCCACAAAGTGGGTTTGGCCTCATGACCCCATTAAATAATTTATGTCTGGGTAGTCTTGGTCTTTGTCTCAAATAGGTGAAAATAGAAATATAGATGGAGCTTTTCAGGTAAACAGTTCTGGTACATTTGCCAAAAATGAACATACTTATTCAGACCTCGCTAATGAAATTGAAAGACGGACGTGTTATACACTTATGGAATTTAGTTAAACAAATAAACCATTTAACCCGTATTTCTTGGGTGCCCACTATGTGTTAATTTTTGAAAACTATAGTTAAGTAAAAAACATATTTTAAGGCACTCACAGTCAAAGTAAAAGATACAAAAGTAAACATAATTTCCTATCCGTGTAGTTTATACCTGAGATACAGGTATGCGCAGCATGCCTTGGGAACACGGAGGGCGACGATAATTTCCTCATTATCATTACCATTAACAAGCGCCATATACATATTGTACCCAGCAGAAATACACTAAGAATTCCAGGAGCTGCCTTGTTCCGTCCTAATTCTCCATTGCCAAGGCTGCAATGATTAATCTTTAGAAAAGCTACAGTTTAACACCTGTTGAATGATATTAGAGAAAATCATCTGTGTTGCAAATAAAGAATATGTTAGGGAGGCTGGACTCAAATGGATCCAGGTTTTGATATCTTTCTCCTTCTGTTTTAGCAGACAAATAATCTGTTGCAACTTTGCTGCTTCTCTTCCCTAGCTTGGCTCTGTTCCCGTGCACCATTTTGTTCTAGGGGGATGCCTAAACTGATTCTGCAGCGTTAGCCAAAACAAATGAGGAGCTTGGCTCTGGGTCTGGTCGCAGCAGCTGCTGTGATTGAAGTTCTCTGCACCTAAGACAGTGGGGCAGCTTTCCGTTTGACAGATGAACACATTTTCATTACTAGAGAAACAGGAAGCATGGCATACTGGGCAAGAAGAAAAAAAAAAAAGGAAAAAAGAAAGAAAGAAATATTTGGGAAGTCGCTTTGTTCTTTCTTATATCAATCATGGTTATTGTTCAGCTGAAATGTTGGTGAGGAGGTTGACCGAGTGGGAGCCTCATACCCAAGCCTCAGGCTTCTCTTCCCCCCAGACTGTAACTGTGAGCTGACAGCTGCGTGGTTTCCTGACCTCAGGTTGCCTCAGCCAGAAAATTCCTTTGCAGATCTGCTCTGAGAGGCTGTTTCTGTTCATGCATGCAGCACAGGGCAGGGAGAGGCCAGGAGGTCTAGGGGAACCCACATGTAAAGGAAAGGAAAAGAAACATTTGGCTGTTTCCATTAATTCAGTCATACAATGGAGCTGAACTGTCAAGTGAGTATTTGAAGGCCTTCAAAATAGCTACTCGAGACTTCCATGGTGATCTGGAAGCTTGTGAGTGACTCAGCGGCAGGGGGACTGGATACAGGTTCTTGAGAGAATAGAGCACATTTCTAGTAGGGCAACCTTGTGACAGCCTTTCCTTTATCATTTCATACTCAGATTCCTTTTATCAAAATGGTAGCCTTGGGAGGCATCCTTGATCCCCAGGTTTTATGTGTTGAGTCTCTAGGTAAAGGTTAGTACCATCCCGCGGTATAGAAATCCAAAAAGCAGAGGAAAAGTATGGGAAGGAGAGCAGAAGACGATGATAAGAAAATACATAAATCTAAGGGGTGAAGTTGCGCATGAAATGGCAACAATTTAAGTATTAGGGGATGTCTTCAGGAATGAGAGGAGTCTAGAGTCCTCACAGACACATGATTGCTGAACCCTCGTTTACAATGATCACTAGACCAAGAACGTCCTGGCTACCGTGGAATCTGTTGAAGAAGTTGGATGTCAGTCAAGGCAGCTAACATATGTTGATCAACTACTATTTGTCAGACACTGTGCTTGGTGCTTTATACAATGACGTGCCTACCATAGCACATAATGTAGGCATTTGATACTTTGTCATATACATTAAAGAAGCTGAGACTTGGGCTGTCCTAGGTCGCGTGGTTAAGTGATGAAGCAAGACTTCCAACCCAGTTCTGTGTGCCTTCAAAGCCATCTTGGAGTCTTGAAAGGTTCTTCTACCCACATACCCAAGCCCTGTTTCTCCTACAGCCTTGATAACCTGCAGTATTCTTTCCTGCTTGGCCTGGACAAAGTCACCCATCTCTCTACACATGACACCAGGCTGCTGGGAATGGATGGGAATTGGCACACAAGATGAATCCTATTTGCAGTCCTTGTGCCTTTACCAATGGGCCGGGGTGGGAGGAGGGGAACCGGTTCTGCTCTCCTATTCATTTACCAAAGATTTCCAGTATAGCAGACCATGCATTGGACTTCTGCGTTCATGACCTTAATCAGTGGGTTCCTTAAGGACTCACAAGGACTCTTACTTTTGCATCCTTGTCACATGACATGCATAATGCTTTGTCTCTGGTCTTCAAGCTAAGGACTCACACTTGCTCATCTAAAAGATCAAATCCCTTCCTGTTCATAAAAGCATTTGCTGAAGGCCTATTAGTGGTGGTGCCTCTGATGCCAGAAAGGTTAGGGAACTTAGTCAAGGTTCTGCAGTAAGTTACAAAACCAAGCAAAAACTCCAACTTTTCTGTTCCCCAATGAACTTCTTCTTACAGATCAAGATTTTAAAAATCACATCTCATAGAGCTGTAAATTTCAGTTAAAGCTTCCTACGATCCCTTAGGTTTTTTTTTCCCCCAAGCCAATCAAAGTTTAATTGTTCTTATAATAGTACTATATCTAAAATAAGCCTCTGATAGGCTTTTTTTCTTCTTATTTTAGTTTCTTTCTTCTTGTCTCTAAATTACCCTTTTATCTTTGCTCTTGAAAATGAATTTGTTCCCAAGTGCAACCAAGGGCATTTTGTGAGGAAAGATATGTGCAAATGTTGCTGCTTCCTATAAGCAGAAAAGTTATATGTATAAATTACTAAGCTTCTCAGATTTAGTTTCCTCATTAGTGGTATGAGATATCAGTGCCCACCTCTTAGGGTTGTTGTGGGAATTAAACTAATTATTTTATATAAAGCATCTAACAACTTGCCAAACACATAGTAGGCATTTAGCAAATATTAGTCTCTATTATCGTTAATATCGACGTGAATTGTGTAAGGAACGACATAAAAAGGATAAAGAAAAGTACTACCTCCATAACTTCTAAACCTTACTACATTATTATTTTTGTACCTATGATTTCCTTTTACTATAGATTATTGATTACAGGCTAGGTTTGATTTGATATCTATCTAAAATCCACCTACCTGTCTATCATTGGGCGAGTCAGGGCCAACTATTGTGCCTGCCACGCCCACAGCCTTTTCTCAGGGAGACCACAGCTCTTCCTGAAGGAGCATCCTGGACAGCCATATTCTCAACCCAGTGGTCTTGTATCCAGGTTCCCCAAGTCCGATTAACTGACTTGAGGGTAAGCAATGCATAGGTCAGCAAGTGGCCTGAGAAATCTCTCTCTACTCAGGAATGAGCTAAGCTAATAAGATCCTCTCAACTCTGCAGTTAGTCTTGGGAGTTGTGGAGAAGATTAAGCTTTTAACAGTAAGAGCTGAATTCTGAAAGGAGACACAGAGAGAGCTCATGAAGTAGAGTGAGGCCATACGCTGGAGTTGTGAGCAAACGGAGACTAAAATTTAGCAGAAGCACTTGCTACTTATGACGACCGACAACCGTCTCTCCATGGCCTCCAGTTAAAAATTCTGTGCACCTGTGTCCCCCTGGTCCCAACAGTGAGGCTCCTCTTGGGTGGCTTTGAATTCCCAGCCGCTTTTCTCATGCCATGTTTTGTTTGGAGGGACTCAGAGCTATTCTCAGACCCACCTGTTGATTTGCTTCAGTGGTCACTGCTCTATCACTCAAATGCCATGATGGACCTGGAATTTCTCTACGAAGTGTGCAGTCACCCAGACTGCATAGGGCAAATTAGAAAATGATGCCTTCTGTTTTGGAATCAGAACAGCTTGTCTGCATGTCTGGTATTTCTGTCAGGGATTCTATTATTCCTGTTATTTCCGACCACAGCTGGGACATGGGCTACTTCTCAGGGACTGAAGAGCATGCCTGTTAATCCACCCTTTCTTCCTTCTTTGATCAAACTCTTCTCAGCTAATGAATCCTAGTGTCTTCACATAGTCTTCCTTACTCTCTAGCTTACGGTATATATAACTGTAGGGTTTTGTTTGTTTGTTTGTTAGTGGTTGCCTTCAAGTTTACGATGTGCGTTTATAACTAATGCAAATCCACTTTCAAATAATACTGTACTCCTTCATGGGTAGTGCAAGTACCTTATAACAGAGTATTCTTAATTTTTTCCTCCTGTCCCTTATAGTATTGCTGTCATTTATTTCACTTATAGGTACACTATAATCTCCAAACACATTGACACTATCATTATTTTGAACAAACTGTTATCTGTTAGATCAATTAAGAATAAGAAAAATAAAAGATTTTATTTTACCTTCATTTACTCTTTCCCTAATATTTTTCTCTTCTTTACATAGGTCCAAGTTTCTGACCTCTATCCTTTTTCCTCTCTCTGAAGAATTTCTTTTAACATATCTTACAAGGCAGATCTACTGGCAACAAATTACCTAAATTTTGGTTTGTCTGAGAAAGTCTTTATTTCTCCTTTACTTCTGGATAATTTTACTGGACACAGAATTCTTGTTGGTGGGCTTTTTTCTTTTAACACTTTAAATATCTCACTTTACTTGCTTCTTGCTTGTTTGATTTGTGAAGAGAAGTCTCATGTACTTCTTATCCACTTTTCCTCTATAAGTGAGGTGAAGTTTTTTCCTCTCTGATTCTTTTTATTATTTTCCCTCCCTCCCCCAACCCCCCGCAATCCCACCCATCTAGATCATAACAGAGCACCAAGCTGAGCTCCCTGTGCTATACAGCAAGTTCCCACTAGCTATCTGTTTTACACATGGTAGTGTAATTATGTCAAAGCTAACCTCCCAATTCATGCCACCCTCCCCTTCCCCCCACCCCATGTCCATACGTCTGTTCTCTATGTCTGTGTTTCTATTCCTGCCTGCAGATAGGTTCATCTGTACCATTTTTCTAGATTCCACATATACGTGTTAACATACGATATTTTTCTCTTTGTGACTTACTTCACTCTGTTTGACAGACTCTGGGTCCAGCCACATCTCTATAAATGACCCAATTTCATTTCTTTTTATGGCTAATATTCCACTGTATGTATGTACCACATCTTCTTTAACCATTCATCTGTTGGTGGACACTTAGGCTGCTTCCATGACCTGGTTATTGTAAACAGAGCTGCAATGAATATTGTGGTACATGACTCTTTTTGAATTATGGTTTTCTCAGGGTATATGCCCAGTAGTGGGATTGCTGGGTCGCATGGTAGTTCTATTTGTAGTTTTTTAAGGAACCTCCATACTGTTCTCCATAGTGGTTGTGTCAATTTACATTGCCACCAACAGTGCAAGAGTGTTCCCTTTTCTCCACACCCTCTCCAGCATTTATTGTTTGTAGATTTTTTTGATGATGGCCATTTTGATTGGTGTGAGGTGATACCTCATTGGAGTTTTGATTTGCATTTCTCTAATGATTAGTGGTGTTGAGCATCTTTTCATGTGCCTCTTGGCCATCTGTATGTCTTCTTTGGTGAGATGTCTATTTAGGTCTTCAACCCATTTTTGGATTGGGTTGTTTTTTTTTCATATTGAGCTGTATGAGCTGTTTGTATATTTTGGAGATTAATCCTTTGTCCATTGCTCCATCTGCAAATATTTTCTCCCATTCTGTGGGTTGTCTTTTGGTCTTGTTTATGGTTTCCTTTGCTGTGCAGAAACTTTAAGTTTAATTAGGTCCCATTTGCTTCTTTTTATTTTCATTACTCTAAGAGGTGGGTCGTAAAAGAGCTTGCCGTGGGGACTTCCCTGGTGGTGCAGTGGTTAAGAATCCGCCTGCCACTGCAGGGGACAAAGGTTTGAGCCCTGGTCCGGGAAGATCCCACATGCCGAGGAGCAGCTAAGCCTGTGCACCACAACTACTGAGCTTGTGCTCTGGAGCCCACGAGCCACAACTACTGAGCCTGCGCACCACAACTACTGAAGCCCGCGTGCCTGGAGCCCGTGCTCCACAACAGGAGAAGCCTGTGCAATGAGAAGAAGAGTAGCCCCCACTCGCTGCAACTATAGAAGGGCTGCATGCAGCAACAAAGACCCAATGCAGCCATAAATAAATAAATTAATTAATTTTTTTAAAAAAACGATCTTGCTGTGATTTATGTCAAAGGGTGTTTTTCCTGTGTTTTCCTCTCAGAGTTTTATAATGTGTGGTCTTACATTTAGATCTTTGATCCATTTGGAGTTTATTTTTGTGTATGGTGTTAGGTAGTGTTCTAATTTCATTCTTTTACATGTAGCTGTCCAGTTTTCACAGCACCATTTATTGAAGAGACTGTCTTTTCTCCATTATATATTCTTTCCTCCTTTGTATAAATTAGGTGACCATAGGTGCCTGGATTTATCTCTGGGTTTTCTATCCTGTACCATTGATCTATGTTTCTGTTTTTGTGCCAGTACCATACTGTCTTGCTTACTGAAGCTTTGCAGTATAGTCTGAAGTCAGGGAGCCTGATTCCTTGAGCCCCGTTTTTCTTTCTCAAGATTGCTTTGACTATTCAGGGTCTTTTGTGTTTCCATACAAATTGTAAAATTTTTCGTTCTAACTCAGTGAAAAAAGCCATTGGTAATTTGATAGGGATTGCATTGAACGTGTAGATTGCTTTGGGTAGTATAGGCATTTTCACAATGTTGTTTCTTCCAATCCAGGAGCATGGTATATCTCTCCATCTGTTTGTGTCATTTTTTATTTCTTTCATCAGTGTTTTATAGTTTTCTGAGTACAGGTTTTTTGCCTCCTTAGGTAGGTTTATTCCTAGGTATTTTATTCTTTTTGTCATGATGGTAAATGGGATTATTTCCTTAATTTCCCTTTCTGGTCTCTTGTTGTTAGTGTGTAGGAATGCAAGAGATTTCTGTGCATTAATTTTGTATCCTGCAACCTTACCAAATTCACTGACTAGTTCTAGTAGTTTTCTGGTGGCATCTTTAGGATTTTCTATGTATAGTATCATGTCGTCTGCAAACACTGACAGTTTTATTTCTTGTTTTCCAATTTGTATTCCTTTTATTTCTTTTTCTTCTCTGATTGCTGTGGCTAGGACTTCCAATACTACGTTGAATAATAGTGGCAAGAATGGACATCCTTGTCTTGTTGCTGATCTTAGAGGAAATGCTTTCAGTTTTTTACTACTGAGACTGATGTTGGCTGTGGGTTTGTTGTATATGGCCTTTATTACATTGAGGTAGGTTCCCTCTATGCCCACTACCTGGAGAGTTTTTATCAAAAATGTGTGTTGAATTTTGTCAAAAGCTTTTTCTGCATCTATTGAGATGATCATATGGTTTTATTCTTTAATTTGTTAATATGGTGAATCACATTGATTGATTTGCGTATATTGAAGAATCCTTGCATCCCTGGGATAAATCCCACTTGATCATGGTGTATGATCTTTTTAATGTGTTGTTGGATTCTCTCTGCTAGTATTTTGTTGATGATTTTTGCATCTATGTTCATCAGTGATACTGTGATATCTTTGTTTGATTTTGGTATCATGGGTGATGGTGGCCTCATAGAATGAATTTGGGAGTGTTCCTCCCTTGGCAATTTTTTGGTGAGTTTGAGAAGGATGGGTGTTAGCTCTTCTCTAAATGTTTGATAGAATTCGTCCATGAAGGCATCTGGTCCTGGACTTTTGTTTGTTGGAAGATTTTTAATTACAGTTTCAATTTCATTACTTGTGATTGGTCTGTTTATATTTTCTGATTCTTCCTGGTTCAGTCTTGGAAGGTTACCTTTCCAAGAATTTGTCTGTTTCTGCCAGGTCATCCATTTTATTGGCATATAGTTGCTTGTAGTAGTCTCTTATGATCCTTCGTATTTCTGTGTTGTCAGTTTAATTTCTCCTTTTTCATTTCTAATTTTATTGATTTGAGTCCTCTCCCTTTTTTTCTTGATGAATTTAGCTAAAGGTTTATCAATTTTGTTTATCATCTCAAAGAACCAGCTTTTAGTTTTATTGATCTTTGTTATTGTTTTCTTCATTTCTATTTCATTTATTTCTGCTCTGACCTTTATGATTTCTTTCCTTCTACTAACTTTGTGTTTCCTCTGTTCTTTTCCTAGTTGCTTTAGGTGTAAGGTTAGATTGTTTATTTGAGATTTTTCTTGTTTCTTGAGGTGAGCTTGAATTGCTATAAAATTCTCTCTTAGAACTGCTTTTGTTGCATCCCATAGGTTTTGGATTGTCATGTTTTTGTTGTCATTTGTTTCTAGGTATTTTTAAATTTCTTCTTTGATTTCTTCAGTGATCTCTTGGTTATTTAGCAGTGCACTGTTAGCCTCTATGTGTTTGTGTGTTTTACAGATTTTTTTTCCTGTAATTGATTTCTCTTCTCATAGCATTGTGGTTGGAAAAGATGCTTGATAGAATTTCAGGTTTCTTAGATTTCCCAAGGCTTGATTTGTGACCCAGGATGTGATCTGTCCTTGGGAATGTTCCATGTGCACTTCAGAAGAAAGTGTATTCTGCCACTTTCAGGTGGAATGTTCTGTAAATATCAAGTAAATCTATGTGGTTTATTTTATTTAAGGCTTGTGTTTCCTTATTTATTTTCTGTTTGGATATCTGTCCATTGATGTAAGTGGGGTGTTAAAGTCCCCCACTATTATTGTGTTACTGTCAATTTCCCCATTTATGGCTGTTAGCATTTGCCTTATGTTTTGAGGTGCTCCTATGTTGAGTGCATAAGTATTTGTAATTGTTATGTTTTCTTCTTGGATTGATCCCTTGATCATTATGTAGTGTCCTTCCTTGTCTCTTGTAATAGTCTTTATTTTAAAGTCTATTTGATATGAGTATTGCTACTCCAGCTTTCTTTTGATTTCCATTTGCATGGAATATCTTTTTTCATCTCCTCACTTTCAGTCTGTATGTGTCCCTAGGTCTGAAGTGGCTCTCTTGTAGACAGCATAGATATGGGTCTTGTTTTTGTATCAATTCAGCCAGTCTGTGCCTTTTGGTTAGAGCATTTAATCCATTTACATTCAAGGTGATTATCGATATGTATGTTTCTGTTAGAATTTTCTTAATTGATTTGGGTTTCTTTTTGTGGGTCTTTTTCTTCTCTTGTGTTTCCCACCCAGAGAAGTTCCTTTAGCATTTGTTGTAAAGCTGGTTTGGTGGTGCTGAATTCTCTTAGCTTTAGCTTGTCTGTAAAGGTTTTCATTTCTCTGTCATATCTGAATGAGATCCTTGCTGGGTAGAGTAATCTTGGTTGTAGGTTTTTCCCTTTCATCACTTTAAATATACCCTGCCACTCCCTTCTGGCCTGCAGAGTTTCTGCTGAAAAATCTGCTGATAACCTTATGGGGATTCCCTTGTATGTTATTTGTTGGTTTTCCCTTGCTGCTTTTAATATTTTTTATTTGAATTTAATTTTGTTGGTTTGGTTAATATGTGTCTTGCTGTGTTTCTTCTAGGGTTTATCCTGTGTGGGACTCTCTGCACTTCCTGGACTTGGGTGGCTATTTCCTTTTCTATGTTAGGGAAGTTTTTGGCTATAATCTCTTCAAGTATTTTCTCAGACCCTTTCTCTTTCTCTTCTTCTTCTGGGACCCCTATAATATGAATGTTGGTGCATTTAATGTTGTCCCAGAGTCTCTGAGACTGTCCTCAATTCTTTTCATTCTTCTTTCTTTATTCTGCTCCTCAGCAGCTATTTCCACCATTCTATCTTCCAGCTCACTTATTCGCTCTTCTGCGTCAGTTATTCTATTATTGATTCCTTGTAGTGTACTTTTCATTTCAGTTATTGTGTTGTTCATTACTGTTTGTTCTTTTGTTCTTCTAGGTCTTTGTTAAACATTGCTTGTATTTTCTCAATCTGTGCCTCCATTTTATTTCTGAGATTTTGGATCATCTTTACTGTAATTACTCTGAATTCTTTTTCAGGTAGATTGCCTATTTCTTCTTCATTTATTTGGTATTGTAGGTTTTTACCTTGCTCATTCATCTGTAACATTTTTTCTGTCATATCTTTTTTTTTTGATGGGTGGGGCTGTATTCCTATCTTAGAGGTTGTTTGGCCTGAGGCATCCAGCACTGGAGTGTGCAGGCAGTTAGGTAGAGCTGGGTCTTGGTGCTGAGATGAGGACCTCCAGGAGACCTCACTCCGATGAATATTCCCTGGGGTCTGTGGTTCTGTGTTAGTCCAGCAGTTTGGACTCATTGCTCCCACCACAGGAGCTCAGGCCTGACCCCTGGCCTGGGCCACCAAGATCCTGCAAGCCACGCGGTGCAGCAAAAGAAAAGAAAAAACAAGTAGCAGTACAATAACAATGAATAAAAAATAAAATAAAATTAGAAAAATAGAAAATGTATTAGGAAAAATTAAAATATAAGTGAAATAACTGCAACTGCAATAAGGTAAAATACAACCACAACAGAAAAAAAAAGGGGGGGGGGGTGGTGAACAAGCCAAAAGGAGCAGAATAATAGCAAAGTATAAAGAATAAAATAAAATTAGAAAAATAAAAAATTTATTAGAAAAAATAAAAATATAAATGAGTCAACAACAACAACAAGGTAAAACAGAACCACAACCTGGTCACTTGGGGGTTCCTCCCATCCCCTTAGGTGTCCGTGGTCCCCCACCAGTGCCTGGTAGATGCCCTAGTTGTGCGGAGACGTGAACTCCATGTCCTCCTAGTCTACCATCTTGACTCTGCCCCTCCCCTCTGATTCTTTCAATATTTTCTTTGTCTTTGATTTTTTGTGCATTTTGAATATGATATGCCTAGGTGTAGATTTTTGGTGTCATTATTGTATTTATCATGGTTGGTGTTGTCTGAGCTTCCTGGACCTGTGTTGTTTATTTTGAAAAATTGTTGGCCAGTGTTACTTCAAATATTTTTTCTTTCTTTCTCCCTCCCTTCCTTCCTTCCACCCTTCCTTCCTTCCTTCCTTCCTTCCTTCCTTCCTTCCTTCCTTCCTTCCTTCCTTCTTTCCTTCCTTCCTTCCTTCCTTCTTTCCTTCTCCCTCTGGTATTCTCATTACACTTATGGCACATTTTGTAATTGTCCCACAATTCTTGGATATTCTTTTCCATTTTTTTCTCTTTCCATTTTAATTTTTGAAATTTGAAGTACTGACATATCTTGAAGTTCACTGATTCTTTCCTTGGCCATGCTGATGAGACTATAAAGGCATTCTTCATTTCTACTACAGTGTTTTTAATTTCTACTATTTCCCTTTGAGTTCTTTAGAGTTCCCATCACTCTCTGCTTACATTACCCATCTGTTCTTGCTATACTGTGTTTTGAATCTTCTAGGCCTTGCCTCTTCCACATTTAAAGCCAAGGAAGTTAAACAGTTCTTCTTGCAATAAAAATCATGGTTCTTGCAATAAAAATCATGGCTTTCAAAACTTTTTCCTACTTTAGATCTACCCAAATTTACATAAGAGCTCCAAAGTGAGGAATTTAACTCTTTCTTGGGTATCAGCTCTACCTAAAGGCAACGTTATAGCAAGTTCTTGATGATGCTTGAATCGTTAGAGGATGGTGAAGATAACAGACTTCAATTTTAAAATATCCTCCTACTATGTTTTGCTTCTTAAGGGGTTTGTAAAACCTGGAACACAGAACTCACACTGCACTGACCCAGCTGAGAAGCAAGATAGCCCTGACCAATGCTGGGAAGATGAGACAGAAGGAGCACCTCCACTCCAATCCTGGGCATTACTTACAGCTTATTTACCCATTTACTTGGCCAATCGATTTACACCCTGGTGGTCATAATACATAAAAGGGCACCCAGACATAACCCACTTCACTCCAAAAAAAACCCAGAAAAACAAAAAACAGAGAAATTTGATATTGTACTTGGGATTGAGGAAAACTAATTGATTTGACAGCTAAGCTAAAACTCCTAAGGGAAAAATCAGTATAGAACAAACTAATCTCGTCCGTAATTTTGTATGCTCTTCCCCCTAGTATGTCGATTGTATATCAATGTCATCTGTTTTAGATGGGAATGTTACCAACTATAATGCTTCTGTTGATATTTCAAAAAGATCCTAATCTCACTGCAGTAAGAGCTTCTGTCATTCCTAGCAACATATATGCCGTAACATTCTTGGTTGCATTGACAGAAATATTAATGTGCTCAGATTTTATATTATTCAGACCGCTGTATATCTCTTTCTTAGTGTTCAGTTGCTTTTGCTTTATACACAGTGTTAGAGCCTGACTGCCCAATCCCAGTGCATTAGGTGTTATTCATGAGGAGCATCAGTCTTCTCATCTCTGTGTGATTTGGGTCTTCTCTAGCAGAAAACCTTTCTCCAATTCTAGATTTCCTCTTTAAACATTATACTTTCCTGTGTTCTGTAACTCAAGTGAACTTGCTATATACCTTGATCCTCATCTTCATTTTATTCCCTTAGAGTTATTGCCTCTCAGGTTGGAATGGATTTATGGTCCACGCATCAATCTGATGTTTGAAACTTTCATACACCTTTTCTGCCAAATTCCTACTCTGTCCTTAAACTCATTGCCTTTCAGTTCTGTCTTCCAGTTCTATCTTTGCTAATACTATTACATAGACCTTACCTGAGCCGATATATTTCAATGTAGTTTTGACTTTTTACTCTAGTTTCACTTTTTAGTGTCACTTAGAACAATCCAAATCTTTCTTCTACTCCATAACTCTTCAGATATTTAAAATAACTACCAGGAGCATTTACTTCTCTGGGCTAAATATCCCTAGTTCCTTCTATCATTAATTATAGAATATAGTTTTGACTTGCCTTATCATCTAGTTGGTGACTCATTATGCATTTGAGTTATACACCCACAGCATTTTGGAAGGGATATTAGGAAACTTCTCCACTTTGGCATCAGAATCCAGACTGGAATGATTAAGAGTATATGGCTATCTCTAACATTTTTAAATGTAAATGGAGCTTTAGAAAAGTAAAAAAATAATAAGACTAAAAAAGATAGGGGTTAAATGGGATCCACTAATACATACAGTAGAATAAAATCTCACACAATTTGCTATCAATTTGCTAATGAACATTTTTAGATGTCATTTGTTGTGATGATCAAACCCAGTCAGTCTGGAACCCAGTCAGTACCGTGGGAGAGCTCTTGGAGGCTTGGAGAATTATCTAGGAGATTCCATAGTGGTTTCAGAATGTCCTTAGTGGAGATTGGGTCGAGGGTGGTGGTGGTGGGCAATAAGGTTAGAAAGAGAAACTAGAGGATTTGTCTTGAAACTCTGCATAGTTTATTATAGTTTTACCTACATTGTATATGACAGAATAGTTAATGTAATAAGGTTCTCTAAAGAGACTTTTGGTCACACTTCACCTAAGATTAAGAAATTACCCATTGTCCCTATCAAAGATTATTATGTTTATTTAGGGTAACTTTAGAAAGTGATGGAGATTCTGGGAAGGTAAAAGCTAATCTCCCACCAAGACATTGGAGCCACCATTACTCTGATTCCTCATATTGTTACTTTTGTCTTAGGCAATTCGGCATTGGGTGTACACTGATTATAAAAAATATGCAACATGCCATCAATCCCTCTGAAGCAGTTGCTTAACGTTTACTTGAAATAGCAAGACCTACAGTGGGTGTAGAGAAATACTTCTGATGTGCCCTGTGAAGTGTCTGCTACCAATTACTTTTTATTCTGGAAATGATTTGTTCTCCCTAAGTGCTTCTGCATTTTACTGTCTCTGTGTCTCTCGGTCTCTTCCTCAGATGCCTCTATGTTCTATCTGTATTGCGTTTCCAGAAGGAAAGAATATTCTGTTCATTTTAGTTCACAATTGGTCATTTCCAGGCCAAAACAAAAGTACCCCCATCAGAGTAGCATTTATCCCAAAACACTTTTAAACATTCTTCCTGGCTACAGCTGTTCATGATTTTACTCTCTAATCCTTCCAGACCCATTAATCCTAAGACTGCACATGTGATGCTTTTAAAGTATGGTATCTAGAACAAAATCCAAGACCACAGGTGAGGTCTGATCCTAGCTTTCTCTTAACTTGAAAGTCATGTAGATTACAGTTGGGGAGCTATTTTGGACTTGAGACACTGATGACAGATTGCTTTTATTAAACACCCTCTGTAAATAGAACATTATGTTCAGCCTTGGAGCATCAACAAACTGATAGACAGCCTTGGAGAAGGCAGAGAATCTTCCCTTAAGAACTGCCATGTACAACAAAGCTGAAAACCAAGCTGCCACTTGCTGCTAATCATAAAGCCATCGTCAAGTGAGATCCCACTTACTGGTATTTGCGCAGCCATTGAACCATGAGAGATCTAGGCTCCTAATGACAAGATTTAGGCTGCAATACTTATTTGATGCATTTCACGTAGACACCTCTTTGGGGGCAGTTTAGGAGTACAAATATTTTCTTAGGGCCTTCAATGTGTCAGCACTACCTCACTGAATTTTCAGAATGACTCTCTAAATTTGGATTGTTGTTCCTGTTTTGTAAATAAGGAAACTGAGTCTCAAAGGAAGGTCAAGCAGCCTGCATTTGAATAACTGGCAGGGCCAGGATTAAAACTCAGGTAGTTTACTCCAAAGCCCAAGCTCTTTCACTAAAACATGTTTTCCAGGAGGTTGCCTGTGGGCAAAGTGAAAATTATGTTCTAGAGGTTTAGCATTAGCAGACATATGAAAGGACAAAAAGACATAATACGAGTAACCGACAGTGGAAACTGTTCATAATTCTTAATTGTGGCAATGATTCTAAACTGAAATGTGTTCGATTTTACCATATTATTACTCAACAGGTATTAACCAGTTATTTTAGGTATATATCGCCCTGTGGTCTCTGGTATACACTCTTCCGTGTATCTTCTATAAACTGTTGGTGACTTCATAGGCAGTGCTGCATCATTAATGCATGTAAATTCAGTAGGCATTTTTTCCACCATGTATTCTGCCCTAGAAATTCTTATTTCTTGTACCAAAGTGGAGGATCCCTTTGCCCTTTTCAGTGTTGACAGGTTGCTGAGGCAGAGTCTTTACCCTAATAGACTTTTCAAGCAGATAGAAAGCTTTGATGCCAAGATATCTATAAATGTGCAAGGAATCATAGACATTAGAGCCAGAAGGGACTTTTAATGTTTTCTACTCAAGCATCCCATTTTTATCAATAAGGGAACTAAGACCCAGAGAGGCCTATAATAAGAATGTTCTAATAACACCTACCCTATGTACGATGACCATGTTGTTCATTTCCCAAATACGACACTCTGAAGATTAAAAGGCGTGCTAACCGAATGGGATGCTGGCAAGTGGGCCCTGTCCTAGGCAAGCCAGGATCTATAGTTCCTCTAACCTCTTTGAACTTTTTAAATCATGAAATAAGATGGCATATGTGAAAATACTTGGATTAATACCTGGCGCATACCTGGAAAGTGCAAGTAAATTTTGCACTGAATCTGAAGTCCAGTTGCCTAGGGAATCAGTGGAAGAGCTGGGAGTTAGGCACATGTCTTCTAACTTCTAAAGTCAATGGTACCAAGTGAAACAAATGAAAACATAAAGTGACAACTAATCATCAGGTTTTGTTTCTGTTTAGCTTAATTTTTGTTTCTGTTTTGTATCTAACAAAGCAAAACTTCCTGTCATCTTTTCCCCATTTTATAGTTTGACCACAGCCAGTGGCTTCAAGATAGAAACACATTAGTAAACAGCTGTGCAGACTAATAAATCCTGCCGGAAGGAAGGAAAAGATAAAGGCAGGCAGGGTGGGGAGGACGGATGAGGAAGAGGGATGGTGAGAGCAGTTGTTTCTGAAGATATTAGATTCTGTGGAATCTGTACCCAGATAAGATGCTACACGTTTTATACGGAACTTCTTAGAAATGAAACTAGATTGAGTACGGATTTTTAGCTTAAAAGGAACAGATTTACAACTGCCCCATTCTACGGCCATTTCACTGTGTAAAAGTTGTCACCACATCTTTGTTTCATTCCAATATTTATTTAGTACAGTCGGCTTTCAGAGCCCTTGAACTCATTCCTTCTCCACTTTTGCCATAAGAATAACTGCAGTTCATTCCTCAATTTATGGCAGACCACAAAGTGAGTGATCTAGTACTGCTTTCTCCAGTGTTAAGTTATGAGTGCCCAAGAGTAGTTCAAAGGTAGTACCTATATAAACTGATTTTTCTAGGTTATGTCATTTGGAAGTTCCATGTTTTATCCTATCTCTAAAGAGGCGTAGAAACATTCACTTCTCTGCTTCCAAATCCAAGATATCGGCTCCCTCCAAGATATTTCTGGTTGAAATCTTGTCCCTGGAAAGACAGAACATGAACCACTTCTATTCCTTGCCATTTGTCCAATAGCAATGAGGAGGTGAAACTTCAGATGTTTTGCAGGCTGTGAAATCTGGCCTTTCTGTTTTGACCTTTTCATTAATCATCATTGCCAGACCCTTCTGCAGGTTGGTTGTGTTCTAAGGACTGGAAGAGAAGAGTCGCCACCTAATCAACATACCAACTATTGAAAAGGGCAAAAACAGCTGCTCTTCTCTATAGCCACCTCCAGTGTACACACGTCAACTTACACAGAAACTGGCCCCACTTTAGAAACATCCTGTTCTAGTTTTGGTGCAATTAAAAAAAAATAAGGAATTTGAATAACACTGATTATTTCACTCTAGCAAACTAAAGTGGAAAAAACTACCCTCTGCCACATCACGAGATTATAAAGCTCGTGAATGGCTCTATGTCTAATTTATAATCAACTCTGGATTTTTTTTTCAAGTATAACTCTGAGATATTTTTCCAGTAAGAATTTTCAAATTAGATTTCCCCCAATGACTGATTTTTTCCTACCTTCAGTTTGAGAATTTTATTCCTAAATCGAGTTTTCTTTTTCTTCTGTCTTGAATTATATCTTCAGTTTTACATTTTCTCCCAAGTACAAGCAAGAATAATGCTAGAAAGTAAGCAGTTGAAGTGAAAATGTCTTTTATTTTCACAGTGCCGTACATTTTGCAAAACGTATTGTTTTAGTCAGCATAGGATAGTTTAAGTAGCAGTAACAAACTAATCCCCAAATCTCAGTTCTTAAC
Source organism: Tursiops truncatus (assembly GCF_011762595.2). Lineage (NCBI taxonomy): Eukaryota > Metazoa > Chordata > Mammalia > Artiodactyla > Delphinidae > Tursiops > Tursiops truncatus. The sequence goes on from NC_047041.1 coordinate 11,125,973, forward strand.
ACACTAACGCTTTATTTCTTGTCACGTGATATATCCAATGTGGGTTAGCTGGGCGCTGGGTTCTACATTAGCTCACAAATCACAGGCTGATGAAAACACCGTCATCTTAACACATGGCCTTTGGAGTTTGCTGTGCCAGCCTTAGAGGACATTTATTCTTCTGTGTTTTGGCCTATATTGAAAATGCATCATTTCTGCTCATAGCAGCTTGGCCAGAATCTGTCACATGGCCCACCTGGGGTGAAAATATGGGTGATCAACTGGATATTCCGTAAGCAAAAGATGTCTCTGCCACACACTTTTATGTCAATGTCTTCACTTAAGCCTAATAACCTTGAAAGGTTGATGCTCTAGCTGCTACCGACAACCTGGCAACTACGTATCATTTCCCAATTGTGTGTTAGGAATGAACTCTTACAGCCACATTTTCTTCATCTGGAAACTGAGGCTCAGAGATGGTAGCATGTCAGTTCGGGTCATCGCAGAGTTATATGCCGTGGTGGAGGTAGAAGCAGATGAGATTTAGGGGGGTCGTTTCCATGAAACATAAAGGGAAGAGGGAGCAGGCACAGGCACAGGAAGCCTCCAGACCACACTGGAGGTCTGACACCTGTGAAAGGACAGAGGGTGGGAAGAGCCAGTCTCAGACTGCAGAGCAGCTCTGAGGATCTCAGCCACCCCGAGGCAGCTCCAGAGATCGACAGGAGAGGAATCTCGCAGTGGGCAGAAATGGCCAGGCCCTAGCACCCATTGCCGTGCTTAGTCATCAGCTGAGAACCCATGTTCTTGGCTCTAACACTGAGGCGGACCCCCAAAGGCACTGCCGCTGGAGGTTGTCAGCTGACTGCATTCCTTGCAGCAGGTTTTCTGTTGACGGGCTGCCACAGATAGCTATTCTGAGAGCAACAGGTGAGCTGGGAGACATACTCGGGGTTCCTGGTGCCAAGGCTCCGTGGCGTTCTAGCAAGCACTGATAGCTACAGCAGAACTTTGAGTATAACTATTCTATTATTAACTGGATAAAGAACCTTCAGAAAAAAAAGAATAGTAATGGGGGCAGATATTAAGGTCAAGAAGTCAGGAGATCACTGTTCTAGCTTCACTTCTGCCACTAACTAGCTGTGTGACCTCCAGCTCTGTCACTGAACTCATTGTGCCTTTATTCTCTTGTCGAAGGTAGACGATTGGACTAGATCAGTGGTTCTTAAACGTTACTGTCTTTCACAGTCACCCAGAGGGCTCCTAAAAACACAGATCTCTGCTCCCACACCCAGAGTTAATGTTCTGAGAAATCTTGAGTGAGGCTGGAGATTGGCCTTTCTAACAAGTTCCCAGGCACTGCTGCTGGTTGGGAGCCCATACTTTGAGGAACACTGGACTAGATGCTGTCCGATGTCATTTCAAGCTCATAAATACTATGTGCTTGTGATTTAGCTACGTGACTTTAAAGTGATCACTGCTGCAGTTATTTATATCCATCTCTCCATGCTCCATTATAAACTAATATAAAAGTTGCCTTTATTACCATCTATATAATACCTGTATAGATAATGTATCATTAAATAAAGATAGCTAATGATTTCTTACCATGTGATGGATATTGTGCTAAATACAAAGAAAATATCCTTTACATTTGAGTTAAAATACTAACAGAAGAACCATCATCATCATCATCGATAACATGTTGAATACACACAATGTCCTAGACTCTGTGCTAGCTCCCTAGGTCTGTTACCTCATTAATATGAGTACATGATTAAACACGAGGTTAGGAGAGTAATAAGGAAGGAGCAACAACTTCACAGCACAGAGATAGAGCACAATAGGCTTTGGTGCATATAGATGAGCGGGGGGAGGAAGAAGCAGTGCAAGCAGTAATGTGAGCAATCTGGCAGCCACGTGTAGATGGCATATACCATCTGGGGAGTGGAGAGTGTTTGAAGTCTTAGCCTAGACTGAAGGTGTTTTGGGGGTGAGGAGGGAATGCTGTTTGTGTGAATGGGGGAAAGGAGTAGAATAGATTCAGACATGCATTTCAATTCTGTGAATCCCACATATTTGACAACCATGGCTTAGAGCAGTCTAGTACACCGCCTGGTAGGTAAGTAAACACTGGTAGACAATTTTACTGGAGGGAAAAGAAGGGAGAAGTGAAGAATGGAGGACCGACCTGTCTCAGTTCTGCTAAAGTGTCAGCTGTGTAGCCTTGAGCAAGTCACTGAGCTCTCTCAGCATCCTGTTCTCATCTCTACATTAATGTAGTGCTCACCGTGCCTATCTTAAAGGATAGTGAGTATAAAGTGAGAGCACATTGTTCATCACAAAGCTCTGTGCATCAGTATGACATTAGAAGCAAGCATCGTTATTAATAAGCAAGCTGCCTTATATTTTTAGATTTTTCAAAACAGTTCCAGCTTTCTGGTTTGGTAACAAGCTTCACTCTCTCCCCCAAAGACCAGAACTCCTATGGAGAAGGGTCTGGCATTTATCCAATTGTCTGTGGGATGTCGTGCACACCTGGCAGCTTTAGGAATGTGGAAAGGGAATCCTTTGTCTCATGACCTGACATCCTAGGAGCTCTCCCATCTACATGAGGTAGGTTGTCCTCTACTGGCTAAAAGCAAATAGGAGACTCCCAGAGAGTTGATCCATGTGATGTTCTGTGGTGTAGGACAATAAAAAGGTGACATGAACGGAACGGAAAATCAAGACATGGCTGGCCAAAACATGTTGTAATTAATATATCCCAGGAGCTCAATTGTTTTCTTTCTCTGGTTGGAGCCCAAAGGAACAAAGGAAGGAAGGGGAGAATCCAATCCAATTAAAGAAAATGCAGCTCAGGTTAAGGTCAAGGCTGTTGCTCTAGGGATCTTTCATTAACCACTTGAAGGCAGGTTCAGAATGGGTTAATATAAGCCTTGACCTCTGGCATTAGGAATGTATTGTCAAGGGAAAATCAGATTCTTAGCCAGAGAAAAGGCAGGAAACATTGTCTACACTTCAATTTACAGATGCATATAGAGTTGATATTTGGAAAATCGAGTGTGTCCATAAGGAAAGTGCTGTGGAAGCTGGTTATATTGGTATACTTTGCTTTTATGGGTTATCATTCCCTTTAAGCAGATGGATAAATTAAATTTGAAGGCATCCAAAGACTGGATTATAGGAAATAATTCAAAATTCAGAGGGGCCTATTCTCAAAGAGTAGATAATATCAAATATTTATATTTGGCTTTAGAGTTTTATCCTAACTCATTTTCAGCATATTTGCCTATGCATTAGTATTTTTGTTGCAATGAATATTAAAACAGACCAACATCCTCTGTGTTCTCAACACCTAGAGTGGAGCGAAGGTGGTTGAGAATTCTGCTTTGGACACATAAAGTGTGAGATGACTAACAGACGTCCAAGGGGAAGTGTGGAGTATATGAAAAACCTTAAAAGCCATCCCTTCAGCACTCAATTGTCTCCTGAGCTAGAGTCCTACAGTCTTAACCATGAAAGATTTAGACATTTCCACATCTCTCCTTGGATGAGATCATCACAGCAAACCCAGTGTATCTGAAACAAAACTCATTTTCCTCCTCAGCATGTTGACTTTCTTTTTGTCATTCCTGTTTCTGCTGTGGATTGCATCATTTTCCAAGTCACCAAGCTTCTAAACCTCACAGGTAGTCTAGGCCCCTCCCTCTCCCTTTCTACCCAGATCAACCATAAAGTTCCATCAATCATAGCTTTGTAATGACCATCCTATAATCCCTTCTCTTTCCCCTTCATCTGTTATTACTCTGGTTTAGTCCAACATCCCCAGGATTCCTTTACATCTAGAAACCAGCCATCTTGACTATAGACTCTCTCAGCCTTCAATTTCATTCTTTGTATTGCTTCCATATTGATCTTTCAAAAATAATCCTTTGCAGGTGTCGTCTTTCAACTCAAAACTATTTCTTGACTCACGATTTGTGGTAGGGACTGTTAGATGACTCCCAGTGTCCACCAATCCATTCATTATTTCTTAGATACAAAACCCTAGACAATGTGCTCAGCTCAGAAACCCACCTTTCCCAGGATCCCTTGCAGTTACATTCCATCATGTGACCAAGTTCTGCCCCATGAGATGTAAACAGCAGGTTATGGATCTTTCGAGTTGTTTCCTTCAAAAGGAGCAATTTCTTCATCCTCCTTTCCGATGCTGGAATGTGACCGTATTGCTGGAACTCCAGCAAGTGTCCTGAATCCTACGATAATCTTCCAGGGTGGAAGTTAGCTCTGAAGGTGGCTAAACAGAAAGATAGAAGGAGACTGAGACTCTGATGACTTCATGGAGCTGTCATACCAACCCTGGACTGTCTAATTCTGTACTGTTTTTAGTTACATGGACAAATAAACATTTATATATTTAACCCACTATCCTGAGGGTATGTTACTTACAGGTGAATGCAAATCTGGACCAAGATACCATTACCTCCAGGATACAGGGAGTTCTTGCAGTGAATTTTTTTTTAACATCTTTATTGGAGTATAATTGCTTTACAATGGTGTGTTAGTTTCTGCTGTATAATAAAGTGAATCAGTTATACATATACTTATGTTCCCATATCTCTTCCCTCTTGCGTCTCCCTCCCTCCCACCCTCCCTATCCCACCCCTCTAGGTGGTCACAAAGCACCGAGCTGGTCTCCCTATGCTATGCAGCTGCTTCCCACTAGCTATCTGTTTTACGTTTGGTAGTGTATATATATCCATGCCACTCTCTCACTTTGTCACAGCTTACCCTTCTCCCTCCCCATATCCTCAAGTCCATTCTCTAGTAGGTCTGTGTCTATATTCCCATCTTACCCCTAGGTTCTTCATGACCTTTTTTTTTCCCTTAGATTCCATGTATATGCGTTAGCATACGGTATTTCTTTTTCTCTTTCTGACTTACTTCACTCTGTATGACAGACTCTAGGTCCATCCACCTCACTACAAATAGCTCAATTTGATTCCTTTTTATGGCTGAGTAATATTCCACTGTATATATGTGCCACATCTTCTTTATCCATTCATCTGTCGATGGACACTTTCTTAACTTAATATTCACTACAGAAACTTGGCCTGCCTCTAAGCCGTTTATGCAACACTTCTCCTACCAGAAATAGTCCTTGTGATCAAGTTACTGTATTCCAAATGTGCTATGCATTCTCCTGTTTCTGAAATTTGCCATAATACTTCAGGGACCCTGACTTTCATTTAGCCCCGTAGCACCTAGCAAATACTTTGCATTGAGACGCAAATAAACGTCAAAATGGAAGGGATTGAAAATTTCTCTAATTCAAAACTTTGTATACAGTGAAGGAAAATTCTCTATACCTTGCTGCTCATAGTATATTTGGTGACTGGCAGCATTTTACAAGACTCCAGGTGATTCAAATGCACCTTTGAGTTTGAGAAGCATCTCATCTGTAGAATCTCTGACCACATGTCATTCAACTGCTCCTTAAGTTGCTCACAAATACACAAAGCACCGTACCCTGTGCTTGGACAGCTGTAATTGCTAGTAAGCCATTCTGCACTGTAAGCCGCTCATTGCTTCCTTGGAACTTTCTGACTTCCCTAATTTCTGGTCTCTGGAATGACAGTAAATAACACTGATCCACCACAGTTATTTAAAGATAGTCCTCACTGGGTTAAGCTTTCTCTTTTCAAAGGTGAACAACTCGTTTGGATTGGCATTCTTCACATAACCTGATTTTTAGACACTTCATCTGCTTTAATCTGTTCATCTGTTAGTGCCCTAATTAAAATACAAAACCGGAGTTCAATATTATTCCCTGAGGACGTGGAACTAGATGCTACAAGAAACAGTGAACTCTAATTCCCTAAATCTGCAACCTATTACATGCAAAGTTTAGTTCATCACTATAGTTTTGATGGTGTTCTGGTGATTAACACATATTTTATTTATATGAATATTATAAAAAATCATCTTTTGAGTTAAAGTATGCTGAAAATGTCAGAAGTCACATCTTGTTTGTTATTTGTTTTAATCAGGAAAATCTATGTACGAGTCAAGATACTGTTTTTTTTTCTTTCTAGAGTTTCCTCTGCTACCACTAAAAGTTAATACACACACACACACACACACACACACACACACACACACACACACACACACACACACACACACACACACACACACACTCTGAGCTCTCTCCAGTATGTCTTAGTTTCTACCTTCCTGTAGGACACTTTCTCTTGAGTAGCTTGTCTGCACCTCTGACTCAACAGCCTTACCTAACTCATCTTTCTGTCCTTTTTATAGTTATGAATATGTGCCTTACTACCCTTTTAAAGAGAGGTCTCCTTGACAGATGGAATTCGTATTTCCCATAACACTGAGCACAATGAACAACTCACACTAGACACTAAAGAAATATTTTTAAATAAATCAGTCACTGTTTATTCACTGGAACATAGGACATTACTAGATTAGACTAGTAGGATGAGTTGGGATAGACAAATGAGTAAAATACCAGAACTGCTCTTGCTATCTTTAGGTGAAATGTATAGCTCCCTCTGGGATTGTCCCAACAAAGGAGCTGACCTAGTTTAATAGAGTATAAATATAGTGTGTTCCCAAAAAGTCCCCAAACACTAGATACACAAAAGTGTGTCTTCAATGTTTCAAGTGGTGCAACGAATACAGATTGACCCACTTAAAATGAGCCTTTTTACACAAAGTGGTTTCTATTCAGACTAGGACCATCCAGCAAAATTCTTGCATCTATGGTCCAAGGCGATTCCCCTCCTTTCCTTTGAACGGCTTTTAAAGAATTTGTTTACCCAAATTAAAAATCAAACCCAGCAGACAAACAACAAACAGACAAACAGCAACAAATTTTACCCAAATTCTGTAGTTCTTAAAAAGAAATGGAAGTAAATGTAGATGAAGAAAAACACCTAACTTTAGCATTTTCCATCATTTTTGTAGTCTTAGTTTGCACAGCCTCACTCGGAACACTATTTATATCTACTAGGTATTTTGTCTGAGGTTAGTAAGCTGTCAGTGGGCAAGTATTTTTGCCCTGATTATGGTTTCATGGACTATTCATAAACATTAGTACCTGGGGAAAAATACCATCATACATTTCCTCCCAGTTGTATAATTTTTAGGAAAAAAGGTACCACTTTACTGAAATAGACAAGTGTAAACCTTAAGCAGTATTAGTCATATCTTGCCCTAATTAAAAGATAATCAAGATTTTAAACAGTAAGCATGGATGGAACATCCTAGATCTAGGGCAAGTTCATACCCTACTCTCTATTCTCCCCTCAACTTACCCAGTAAAGAAGAGTTCTTGTATAATAACTGGTAGAGGGTGGAGTTCTTTTGCATTGCTCTCTCTTCTGACCATCCCTCTCATGACGCTGATGTTCTCAAGCTGGCTTGAGGCCATCTCCCACTTGGGAGGGCTCTGCTACCTTGGAAAGACAAGTAGGACTGGAGGGGGCAGTCCAGGGCAATGAGGAATGGAGTAGATGACTAAGCCCAGCTCATCTCCAGCCTTAGGAACAGGGCCTCACTTTTTTTTCCACTTTGAAGTTGTAAAAGCAAGCTAAATGAAAAATCATTCTCCTATTGATGGAAGACTTGGGTTGCTTCCAATCTTTTGCTATTACTAACAATGCTGCAATAGATATTCGTGTATATCATTTTGCATGTGTCCTAGTGTAACTCTAGGATACATTCCCAGAAGTGGAATAGCTGGGTCAAAGGGTATATGCATTTGTGATTTTAATAGATATTACTAGATTGCCCTCCCCTGGGGTTGTAACAATTTACATTCCCACCAGCAATATATGAAAGTGACTCTTTTCCTACCGCCTCACCAAGAGATTGCATCACACTTTTTGGATTTTTGACAATCTGATAAGTGAAAAATAGTATCTCAGTGTAGTTTTAAAACTGCATTTCACTTATACTCATAAGTAGTTCATGTATTTAAAAGTAATTTATATTTCCTTTTATATTCTTTGCCCATTTTCTTATTGGCTTTTATCAAAATGTAGGGGCTCTTTATACACTTGGGAGATAAGCTCCTTTTTGTGGTATTTGTTGCAAATATTTTAACTCAGTTTTAACATTTATATTTTTGTTTAATGGTATGTCTTCACACTGAAATTTTCTTTTAGTATTATGTAGTCGAATATAATAATTTAAAAAATTTTTGGATTTTGATTTATATTTAGATTGGCTTTTCCCTACCCAGGCCTAGGATGGAATCCTTCCATGTTTTCTTTCAGTATTTTTATGGTTTCATGCTTTATATTTAAATCTTGATCCATTTGGAATTTATCCTTGTTTGAAATGTGATATGTAAATCCAATTGTTCCAGGAACTTTTATTGAATACCCTATGTTTTCCCCTCTGGTTTGAGTTGCCACTTTTGTTATATAATATCTCTCTCTTGCTCTGTTTCTGAACTTTCTCTATTTTTTTTCCCATGACTATGTCAGTCTCTTCATGCATTAGTGTCATGCATTTATAATATGTATGAAATCAAATAGATCATTTCTTTTCCTTGTTTTTCCATTTCAAAAATTCTCTGGGCTTCCCTGGTGGCGCAGTGGTTGAGAGTCCGCCTGCCGATGCAGGGGACACAGGTTCGTGCCCCAGTCCGGGAGGATCCCACATGCCGCGGAGCGGCTGGGCCCGTGAGCCATGGCCGCTGAGCCTGTGCGTCTGGAGGCTGTGCTCCGCAACAGGAAAGGCCACAACAGTGAGAGGCCCGCGTACTGCAAAAAAAAAAAAAAAATTCTCTAAATATTGTTTTTTTACATGAATTTAAAAAATTACCTTTTTAAAAATATTGGCAATTTTACTGGGATTACATTATTTTTAATTAGGTTAGATAAAATTGACATCTTTATGATGTTTGTTCTCCCTATGTAAAATATCTGTCTTTCCATTTGTTAAAATTTACTATCTTTAGTTAATTTTATAAAGTTTCCTTAATATGTCTTATGTTAATTTTCTTCTTGGTTATTTTGTCTTTCTGAGTTGCTATTATAAATGGGATTTTTTTTCTTCTGTCAGATGTTCCAACTGGCTATTGTTTACATCGATGAAAATCATTGATTAATTCATATTAATTGTATATCCCCACTAATTTGTTTTCTTGAGTTTATACTTTCATTCAGTTTATTCTCTTGTGTTTTCCAGGTTACCATTAAACACCTTCAAATACTGATTGTATGTCTTCTTCCTTGTTTCCAGTTTTGTACCGCTAACTGTTTTCTCTGTTCCAATTGTGTTGGCTGGTACCTCCTGCACAATGTTAAATAATAGTGATGATTATGGGCATCTTCTTTACGTCTTTAATGCGAATTTCTCTGTTTTTGCAATTAAGAATGGTGCTTGATTGGGGCTAAGAAGGAAATATCTCATTATTTTAAGAAGGGGGCTTCCCTGGTGGCACAGTGGTTGAGAGTCCACCTGCCAATGCAGGGGACATGGGTTCATGCCCCGGTCCGGGGGAGTGGCTGGGCCCGTGAGCCGTGGCCCGTGAGCCATGGCTGCTGAGCCTGCACATCCGGAGCCTGTGCTACACAACAGGAGAGGCCACAACAGTGAGAGGCCCACGTACCACAAAAAAAAAAAAAAAAAAAAAGAAGGTATCTACCGCTATTTATTGAGGTTTTTTAAAATCAAGAATAAATGATGAATTTTTTAAAAATCAGATTTATTGAAGTATAATTTTCATACAGTAAAATTTAGATTTTTAGGTGTAGAGCTCAGAGAATTTTGACAAGTGTATACAGTTTACTAATTACGAACACATTAAAGATATGGAATATTTTCAACACCACAAAAAGTTCCCTTGTGACACTTTATAGTCTATTTCCCCAACAACCTCACCCTGATATGATCTGATCTGATATTTTTACCCATGGTTTTGCTTTATCCAGAATAAATGGAATTATACTATATAAAACTTTTTTGTATCTTCTTTAGCATAATTCTTTTGAAATACATTCATATTATTGTATCTATGAATAGTTCTTTTTTATTGTTGAGGAGTCTATTGTATGGATGTACCACAGTTTGTTTATCCATTCACCAGTTGACAAACTTTGGAATGTTTCCAGATTTCAGCTTGTTATCAATCTAAAGATCTTTGTGTAAAGTGAAAAATATGAGTTGTATGGTAAATGTATGTTTAACTATTAAAAATTTCCAAACTGTTTTCCCAAGTGGTTATATCATTTTGCATACACACCAACAATGTATGAAAATTACAGTTGCTGTATATTCCTGCCAACCCTTTCTTTTATCTATTTTTTTTTGGCGGATGGGGTAGGGTTGGGGGAGTCATTTTGTAGGTGTCTAGCAGTATCTCATTGTGACTTTAATTTGCATTTCCTTAATGATTAATGATGTTGAACATCTTTTCATGTGCTTATTTGCCATCTGTATTCTTTGGTGAAGTATCTGTTCAAATATTTTGCCCATCTTTTAATTGAGACTTTTGTCTTCTTCTAATTATTTTAACAGCTTAATGAAGCATAATAAAAAACAGTAAACCACATGTATTAAAAGTATACAGCTTGGTAAGTTTTGACAGATGTATATAACCATAACCAAAATCAAGATAATGAATATATCTATTACCACTAAAAGTTTCCTCTTGACGCATTATAATTCTTCTCTTCCACACCTCCCAACTCTGGCCCTCACCCCCAGGCAACCAATGACATGATCTCTGTCTCTAGAGATTAGATTGCGTTTTCTAGAATTTTATATAAATGGAATCATAGAGTATGTACTCTTTTTTTTTTAAGGTGGCTTCTTTCACTGGCATAATTATTTTGAGATAAGTCTGTGTTGTTCCATGGATTAATAGTTCATTCCTCTTTGTTGCTGAGTAGCATTTCGAGTACAGATGAACCATAATTTGTTTATCCATTCATCTGTTGGTAGATCTTTTGGCTTGTTTCCACATTTTAAAATTTATGTCCAAATTCTTGTGTGAACATATTTTCAGTTGTCACGCATATATACCTATGAGTGGAATTGCTGTATCATATGGTTACTTTATGTTTAACTTTTTGAGAAACTGTCCAAAAGTTTTCCACAGCAGCTGCACCATTTTATATTCCCACCAGCAATGTACAGGGTTCCAATTTCTCCACGTCCTTGCCACATTTATTTTCCTTTTTTAAAAAAATTATGGGCATGAAGTGGTATCTCATTGTGATTTTTTAAATTTTATTTTATTTTATTTTATTTATTTTTGGCTGTTTTGGGTCTTTGTTGCTGTGCGTGGACTTCTCTAGTTGCGGTGAGTGGGGGCTACTCTTCGTTGCAGTGCACAGGCTTCTCATTGCGGTGGCTTCTCTTGTTGTGGAGCATGGGCTCTAGGTGCGCGGGCTTCAGCAGTTGTGGCTCGCAGGCTCTAGAGCACAGGTTCAGTAGTTGTGGGGCACTGGCTTAGTTGCTCCGCAGCATGTGGGATCTTCCTGGACCAGGGCTCTGACCCATGTCCCCTGCATTGGCAGGTGGATTCTTAACCACTGCGCCACCAGGGAAGCCCTCTCATTGTGATTTTGATTTGCATTTACTAATGATTAATTATACTGAGCATCTTCTCATGTGCTTACTGGCCGTTTGTCTATCTTCTTTGGAGAAATATCTACTCAAAGCCTTTGCCCATTTTTAAATGGGGCTGTTCATCTCTTTATTCTTGAATTGTAAGTGTTCTTAATATATTCTGGATATTAACCCTTTTCAGATATGCAATTTGGAAATATTTTTACCTATTCTCTGTGTTGTCTTTTCAATTTGTGGATAGTATCCTTTGATTCACAAACATTTTTAATTTTTATGAAGTCTAATTTATCTGTTTCCTCATTGGGTGTCTGTGCTTTAGATGACATGTTTAATAAACCATTACCTAATCCAAAGTCATGGAAATTTACATCTATGTGTTCTTCTAAGAGTTTTATGGTTTTACCTCTACGTGTAGGTCTGATGTATTTGGATTAATTTTTGTAAATGGTGTGAGGTAGGGGTTCAGTTTCAGTCTTTTTCATGTGGGTATCCAGTTGTTCCAGCACCATTTGTTCTCCCATTCAATTATTTAACACCCTGGTCGAAAATCAGCTGACGATGGATATGTGGATTTATTTCTCATTTGTAGTTTATTGATCTACATGTCTGTTTTTATGCCAGTGCTACAGTGTCTTGATTGGTGTAGCTGTGCTTTAGTAAGTTTTGAAATCAGGGAGTGTGACTCCTGATTTCTTTTTCAAATTGTTTCCGATATTCCGGTTCCTTCGCATTTTCATGTAAATTTTTATTTAAAATGACATTGGAATTTTGATAGAGATTGCCTCTGATCTGTAGATCAATTTGGAGAGTATTACTGTGTAAACAATATTATGTATTCCAATCCTTGAAACATGAGGTATCTATTTATTTAGGTGTTCTTTTGTTTCTTTCAACAAAGTTTTGTAGATTTTAGTGTACAATTATCAAACTTCTTTTGCTAAATTTATTCCTAAGTATTTTATTTTTATGCTATTTTAAAATTGTTTTCTTAATTTTCAGATTGTTCACTACAAATGTACAAAAATACAACTAATTTTTGTATATTGATCATGTATCCTGTAACCTCACTGAATTTATTAGATCTAATAGATCCTAGGGCTTTCTGTATACAAGATCATGTCATCCGCAAATAAAAATAGTTTACTTATTCCTTTGCAATCTGAATGTCTTATATTATTTTCTTGCGTAATTTATTTGGTTAGAAGCTTCAGGAAGTGTTGACTAGAGGTGCTAAGAGTAGAGATTCTTGTCTTGTTCCTGATCTCAGGGATGAAAGTTTTCAGTTTTTCACCATTAAATATTATGTTAGCTGCATGTTTTTCATAGATGCTCTCTATCAGTTCGAGGAAATTCCCTTGTATTTCTAGTTTGTTTAAGGTTTTTATTATGAAAAGATTGTTCAGGTTTTTTCAAATATCTTTTCTATGTGTATTGAAATTATCATGTTTATTCTACTGATATAATGTTGATTGACTTTCATAGGTTGAACCAACCTGCATACGAGGGATAAGTTCCATTTGGTCATGGTGTGTAATCCTTTTTATAGACTGTTGGGCTCAGTTTGCTAGTGTGTTATTGAGCAATTTGTGTCTCTGTATTTACAAAGGATATTGGTCTATATATATATATTTTTTTTTTCTGGCAATGTCTTTTTCTGCTTTTGGTATCTGAATAATATTGGACTCAGGATGAGTTGGAAAGTGTTCTCTTCTATTTTTGGAGGAATTTAAGAAATATTAATGCTAAATTTTCTTTAAATGTTTGGTAGAATTCACCAGTAAAGACACCTAGGCCTGGGCTTTTCTTTGGGGGAAATTGTTTTATTACTAACTCATTCTCTTCACTTGTTATAGGTCTATAGATTAGATTTTTATTTCTTCTTAAGTCAGTATTGGTAGTTTGTGTATTTCTAAGATTTTTTCCATTTCATATAGGCTGCTTAGGTTTTTATCTATGTTGATTATTCATATTATTCTTTTAATCCTTTTTATTTCTGAAAGATTAATAGTGGTGTCTGTACCAATTTTAGTAATTTCAATTTTCTCACTTTTTTCCTTGGTTAGTCTATCTAATTTTCTTGATCTTTTCAAAGACCATACTTTGGGGTTTCATTAATTTTTTTCTATTGTGTTTCTATATTCTATTTCATTAATTTCTGCTCTAATTTTATTATTTTTCTTCTTTCTGCTTTCTTTGGATTTGATTTTCTTTCTTTATGACTTAAAAACACACTCATTTATTACTTCACAGTTTCTATGGATCAGGATTTTTGGCATAGGCTAGCTGGGTTCTCTGCTCAGGGTCTCAGAAAGCTGCAAGCAGAGTGTTTACAGGGGCTACAAAGTCATCTAAGGCACATTTAAAGTCCTTTTCCAAACTCATTAGCTGTTGGAAATGTGAATTTCCTTGTGGTTGTATGACTGAGCTATCCATTTCCTTGTTAGCTATAGATCAGAACCACTCTCAGTTCCTAAAGGCCGCTCTCTGATCCTTGACATGTGGGGCTTGTCTCTCAAAACATGGCAAAATTTGCTTTTCTTTTTCTAGTTTTTCTAAAGTGGAAGTTTAGGTTATTGGTTTGAGATCATTCTTCTTTTATAATGTAGATTTTTACAGCTGCAAATTTTCCTTTAAGAACAGCTTTAGCTGCAGCCCGTAAGTTTTGGTATGGTTGTGCTTTCGCTTCTGTTCATCTCAAAGTATTTTCTAATTTCATTTATGATATCTTCTTGGACACATTGGTTATTTAGGTGTATGTAATTTAATTGTCACATATTCGTGAATTTACAAGTTTATATCTGTTGCTGATTTCTAATTTCTTTCTATTGTGGTCAGAGAATGATGTCACTCCTTTTTAATTTTTTGAGACTTGTTTTGTGGTCTAACATCTGGCTATCCTGGAGAAAGTTTTGTATGCTTAGAGAAGAATATATGTTCTGCTATTTTTAAGTAGAGTGTTCTGTACATAATTCTGTTAAGTCTAGTCAGTTTATGGTGCTGTTCAGGTCATCTCGTTTTTGCTAATACTCTGTCTAGTTGTCCTAATCATCAATTCAATTGGGGTATTGAAGTTGCCAATTATGATCATTGAACTGTCTTTTTCTCCCTAAATTATGCTAGTCTTTGCACTATTGTTAGGTGTATATATGTTTATATTTGTTATATCTTCTTGATGGATGGACATTTTTATCATTATAAATATCCTTCTTTGTCTCTAGTAAAAGTTTTTGTCTTAAAGTCTACTTTTTTATGATATTAGTGTACTCATGCAAGCTCTGTTTTGGTTCCTATGTGCATGCAATATGTATTTTCCAATCTTTTATTTTTTATTATTATTTTTAATATCTTTATCGGAGTATAATTGCTTTACAATATTGTGTTAGTTTCTGTTGTACAACAAACTGAATCAGCTATATGTATACATATATTCCCATATACCCTCCCTCTTGAGCCTCCCTCCCACCCTCCCTGTCCCACCCTCTAGGTCATCACAAAGCACCGAGCTGACCTCCCTGTGCTATGCAGCTACTTCCCAGCTATCTATTTTACACCTGGTAGTGTATATATGTCCACGCCACTCTCTCACTTCATCCCAGCTTACCAGTCCCTGTGTCCTCAAGTCCATTCTCTACGTCTACATCTTTATTTCTGTACTGCCCCTAGGTTCATCAGAACCATTTTTTGTTTTAAATTCCATATATATGTGTTAGCATACGCTGTTTGTTTTTCTTTCTGACTTTTTCACTCTGTATGACAGGTTCTAGGTCCACCCACCTCACTACAAATAACTCAATTTTGTTTCTTTTTATGGCTGAGTAATATTCCACTGTATATATGTGCCATGTCTTCTTTATCCATTCATCTGTCGATGGACACTTAGGTTGCTTCCATGTTCTGGCTATTGTAAATAGTGCTGCAGTGAACATTGTGGTGTATGACTCTTTCTGAATTATGGTTTTCTCAGGGTATATGCCCAGGAGTGGGATTGCTGGGTCATATGGTAGCTCTATTTTTAGTTTTCTAAGGAACCTCCTTACTGTTCTCCATAGTGGCTGTATCAATTTACATTCCCATCAACAGTGCAAGAGGGTTCCCTTTTCTCCACACCCTCTCCAGCATTTACTGTTTGTAGATTTTTTGATGATGGCCATTCTGACCAGTGTGAGGTGATACCTCATTGTAGTTTTGATTTACATTTCTCTAATGATTAGTGATGTTGAGCATCCTTTCATGTGTTTGTTGGCAAGGTGTATATCTTCTTTGGAGATAGTGCCTTGATTACTGCAGCTTTGTACTATAGTCTGAAGTCAGGGAGCCTGATTCCTCCAGCTCTGTTTTTCTTTCTCAAGATTGCTTTGGCTATTTGGGGTTTTTTGTGTTTCCATACAAACTGTAAAATTTTTTGATCTAATTCTGTGGAAAATGCCATTGGTAACTTGATAGGGATTGCATTGAATCTGTAGATTGCTTTGGGTATTATAATCAATTTCACAATATTGATTCTTCCAATCCAAGAATATGATGTATCTCTCCATCTGTTTGTGTCATCTTTGATTTCTTTCATCAGTGTTTTATAGTTTTCTGAGTACAGGTCTTTTGCCTCCTTAGGTAAGCTTATTCCTAGGTATTTTATACTTTTTGTTGTAAAGGTAAATGGGAGTGTTCCCTTAATATCCCTTTCTGATCTTATGTTGTTAGTGTATAGGAATGCAAGAGAGTTCTGTGCATTAGTTTTGTATCCTACTACTTTACCAAATTCATTGCTTAGCTCTAGTAGTTTTCTGATGGCATCTTTAGGATTTTCTATGTATAGTATCTTGTTATCTGCAGACATTGACAGTTTTACTTCTCTTTTCCAGTTTGGATCCCTTTTATTTCTTTTTCTTCTCTGATTGCCATGGCTTAAACATCCAAAACTATGTTGAATAATAGTGGTGAGAGTGGGCACCCTTGTCTTATTCCTGATCTTAGAAGAAAAGCTTTCAGTTTTTCACCATTCAGAATGATGTTGGATGTGGGTTTGTCATATATGGCTTTTATTATGTTGAGGTAGGTTCCCTCTGTGCCCACTTTCTGGAGAGTTTTCATCATAAATGGGTGTTGAATTGTGTCAGAAGCTTTTTTTGCATCTATTGAAATTATCATATGGTTTTAATCCATCAATTTGTTAATATGGTTTATCACATTGATTGATTTGCATATATTGACGAATCCTTGCATTCCTGGGATAAACCCCACTTGATCATGGTGTATGATCCTTTTAATGTGCTGTTGGATTCTGTTTGCTAGTATTTTGTTGAGGATTTTTGTATCTCTATTCATCAGTGATATTGGCCTGTAATTTTCTTTTTTCGTGACATCTCTGTCTGGTTTTGGGATCAGGGTGATGAGTTTGGGAGTGTTCCTCCCTCTGCTATATTTTGGAAGAGTTTGAGAAGGATGGGTGTTAGCTCTTCTCTAATGTTTGATAAAATTCACCTGTGAAGCCATCTTGTCCTGGGCTTTTGTTTGTTGGAAGATTTTTAATCCCAGTTTCAGTTTCAGTGCTTGTGATTGGTCGTTCATATTTTCTATTTCTTCCTGGTTCGGTCTTGGAAGGTTGTACTTTTCTAAGAATTTGTCCATTTCTTCCAGGTTGTCCATTTTATTGGCATAAAGTTGCTTGTAGTAGTCTCTCATGATCCTTTGTATTTCTGCATTGTCAGTTGTAATTTCTCCTTTTTTCATTTCTAATTCTATTGATTTGAGTCTTCTCCCTTTATTTCCTGATGAGTCTGGCTAATAGTTTATCAATTTTCTTTATTTTCTCAGAGAACCCGGTTTTATTTCTTTTTCTTTTTTTTTTAACATCTTTATTGGAGTATAATTGCTTTACAATGGTGTTTTAGTTTCTGCTTTATAACAAAGTGAATCAGTTATACATATACATATCTTCCCATATCTCTTCCCTCTTGTGTCTCCCTCCCTCCCTCCCTCCCTATCCCACCCCTCTAGGTTCCCACAAAGCGCCGAGCTGATCTCCCTGTGCCATGCGGCTACTTCCTACTAGCTATCTATTTTACTTTTGGTAGCGTATATATGTCCATGCCACTCTCTCACTTTGTCACAGCTTACCCTTCCCCCTCCCCATATCCTCAAGTCCATTCTCTAGTAGGTCTGTGTCTTTGTTCCCGTCTTGCCCTTAGGTTCTTTATGACCATTTTTTCCCCCTAGATTCCATATATATGTGTTAGCATATGGTATTTGATTTTCTCTTTGTGACTTACTTCACTCTGTATGACAGATTCTAGGTCCATCCACCTCACTACAAATAACTCAATTTCATTTCTTTTTATGGCTGAGTAATATTCCATTGTATATATGTGCCATGTCTTCTTTATCTGTTCACCTGTCGATGGACACTTAGGTTGCTTCCATATTCTGGCTATTGTAAACAGAACTGCAATGAACATTTTGGTACATGACTCTTTTTGAATTATGAGAACCAGCTTTTAGTTTTATTGATCTTTGCTCTTGTTTTCTTTATTTCTCTTTCATTTATTTCTGCTCTGGTCTTTATGATTTCTTTCCTTCTGCTAACTTTGGGAGTCTGTTGTTGTTGTTGTTCCTCTTTCTCTAATTGCTTTAGGTGTAAGGTTAGGTTGTTTATTTGAGATTTTTCTTGTTTCTTGAGGTATGATTGTATTGCTATAAACTTCCCTCTTGGGACTGCTTTTGCTGCATCCCATAAGATTGGGTCGTCATGTTTTCATTTTTATTTGTTTTTAGGCATTATTTGATTTCTTCAGTGATCTCTTAGTTGTTTAGTAGTGTATTGGTTAGCCTCATGTGTTTGTATTTTTTACAGTTTTCTCCCTGTTGTTGATATCTAGTCTCATAGCATTGTAGTTGGAAAAGATGGTTGATATGAGTTCAATTTTCTTAAATTTACTGAAGCTTGATTTGTGACCCAAGATGTGATCTATCCTGGAGAATGTTCCGGGTGACCTTGAGAAGAGTGTATTCTGTTGTTTTTGGATGGATTGTCCTAGAAATGTCAATTAGGTCCATCTGGTCTAATGTGTCATTTAAAGCTTGTGTTTCCTTATATATTTTCTGTTCAGATGATCTGTCCATTGGTTTAAGTGGGGTGTTAAAGTCACCTACTATTATTGTGTTACTCTTGATTTCTCCTTTTATGTTTGTTAGCATTTGCCTTCTGTATTGAGGTGTTCCTATGTTGGCTGCATAGATATTTACAATTGTTATATCTTCTTCTTGGATTGATCCCCTGATCATTATGTAGTGTCCTTCCTTGTCTCTTGTAGTAGTCTTTATTTTAAAGTCTATTTTGTCTGATATGAGTATTGCGACTCTAGCTTTCTTTTGATTTCTATTTGCATGGAATATCTTTTTCCATCCCCTCACTTTCAGTCTGTATGTGTCCCTAGGTCTAAAGAGGGTCTCTTTTAGGCAGCATAGATATGGGTCTTGTTTTTGTATCCATTCAGCCAGTCTGTGTCTTTTGGTTGGATCATTTAATGCAGTTACATTCAAGGTTATTATCAATATATATGTTCCTATTACCATTTTCTTAATTGTTTTGGGTTTGTTTTGGGAGATCTTTTCCTCCTCTTGTGTTTCCCACCAAGAGAAGTTCCTTTAGCATTTGTTGTAAAGCTGGTTTGGTGTTGCTGAATTCTCTTAACTTCTGCTTGTCTGTAAAACTTTTGATTTCTCTGTCGTATCTGAATGAGATCCTTGCTGGGTAGAGTAATCTTGGTTGTATGCTTTCCCCTTTCATCACTTTAAATATATCTTGCCACTCCCTCTGGCCTGTAGAGTTTCTGCTGAAAGATCAGCTGTTAACTTTATGGGGATCCCCTTGTATGTTATTTGATTCTTTTCCCTTGCTACTTTTAATATTTTTTCTTTGTGTTTAATTTTTGTTAGTGCAATTAATACGTGTCTCAGCATGTTTCTCTTTGTGTTTATCCTGTATGGTACTCTCTGTGCTTCCTGGACTTGGGTGGCTATTTCCTTTCCCGTGTTGGGGAAGTTTTCGATGATAATGTCTTCAAATATTTTCTCAGACCCTTCCTTTTTCTCTTCTTCTTCTGCGACCCCTATAATTCAAATGTTGGTACACTTAATGTTGTCCCAGAGGTCTCTGAGACTGTCCTCCATCCTTTCCATTCTTTTTTCTTTATTCTGCTCCTTGGCAGTTATTTCCACCATTTTATCTTCCAGTTCACTAATCCGTTCTTCTGCCTCAGTTATTCTGCTACTGATTCCTTCTAGAGTATTTTTAATTTCAGTTATTGTGTTATTCTTTACTGTTTGTTTGCTCTTTAGTTCTTCTAGGTCCTTGTTGAACATTTCTTGTGTTTATTCTATTTTTGAAATTTTGGATCATCTTTACTATCATTACTCTGAATTCTTTTTCTGGTGGTTTGCCTATTTCCTCTTCATTTATTTGGTCTTTGGGTTTTTATCTCGCTCCTTTGCCTGCAAGGTATTTCTCTGTCTTCTCATTTTGTATAATTTACAGTATTTGAGGTCTCTTTTCCCCAGGCTGCTGGATTGTAGTTCCTATGGTTTCTGTTCTCTGCCCCCAATGGTGAGGTTGGTACAGTGGCTTGTGTACGCTTCCTGAATCAGGGAGGGGCTGGTGCCTGCATTCTTGTCGGTAGTGCTGAGTCTTTTCCCTCTGATGAGCAGGGCCATGTCAGGTGGTGTGTTTGGGGGTTTCTTTGAGTTTAGTATGACTTTAGGTTGTCTGTGTGTTGATGGGCGGGTTTGTGTTCCTGTCTTGTTTGTTGTTTGGTGTGAGGAGTCCAGTGCTGGGAGCTGCTGGCAGTTGAGTGGAGCCAGGTCTTTCATTCTGATAGAGGCCTCCGTGAGAGCTCTCAGCGATTAATCTTCCCTGGAGCTGGGAATTCTCTAGTGGCCCAGCGTCATGGACTCGGTACTCCCACCCCAGAGCCTCAGGCCCAACTTCCAGTAGAGGAACCAAGACGTCACCAGTTGCTCATTCTGGCAATAAAGGGGATTAAAAAAAAAAACAAACAAACTAACAAAACCCCAGACAAATGGTAAAAAGTAAAATCAAATGAACAAAAATAGAAACAAGGAAACACACACACACACAAAAGAAACAAAAACAGAACCAAATAAGTCAAAAAGTAAGAGAACAACCAGACAAACAAAAGAACCCAAGAATGAAATGGAACAAAAAGAAAACTGACAAAACACAAAAACAAAAAACAAAACCAAAGCAGATTGCCAACTGAAGAATGAAGCAAAGAAACAAAACAAACTGACAGAAATGATTAAAAAAAAAGAAAGAAAAAGAGTAAGGGAAAAGAAGACAGAACAACAGAAAAGCAATGTAGAAACAGAAATATAAAAAAATAAAATAGAAACTATACTAAAGAAAATTAAAAAGACAAAACAAAACAAAGACAAACAAAAACCAGAGAAATGGTAAAACAAAAAATCAAACAAACAAAAACAGAAACAAGGAAACACACACATGTAAAAGAAACAAAACAGAACCAGATAAAACAGAAAGCATGAGAACAATGAGACAAATAGAACTCAAAAACGATATCAGACAATTAGGATTAAAACTAACAAAAACACATAACCTAAAAACAAAACCAAAGCAGTGTGCCAACTGAAGAATAAAGCAAGAAAACAGAACAAACTGATAAAAATGATTAAAGAAAAAATAATAAAATAAAATAAAAAGGAAGAAAAACACAGGACAAGAAAGCAAAGTAGAAATGGAAATATAAAAAAAAAATTTTAATATATTAAAGCAAAAGAAGAAGAAAAAAAGGGAAAGAACACAGTACAACAGAAAAGCAAAGTAAAAATAGAAATATATTTAAAAAATTAAAAATGTGTTATAAAACATGGAGATCCCAAAAGATTAAATAAAAAATTACTAAAACAACACAAAAAAATAAAAAAAGACCCGAAAAACAAAAGCCAGAACCAACAACAGAATGAATCAAAACATAATAAAATTAATAGTAATAATTGCGTTTCCCTGGGGTCTCTGCTATAAGTGTCCTTGAACATGCCACGATCCACAGCCCACCTCCACCGCCCGAAGAGGCTCTCCTCTGTCTCTGGACTGGTCTCTGGACCTGCTGTGGGCCCTGTGGGGACCCCTCAGTCTCTGATCTGGCGCAATTCCTGCATGTGCTGCCCCCAGAATCCACAGCTGCCAGAACTAGGCCATTCTCATTTGTGGGAACACTCATTGCCTACTCAAATATTCCATAGGCGCAGGGTCTACCTAGCTGATCATGGGGATTTAATCTGCAACTTGTATGGCTGTTGGAAAGAGTTTCAGGAATCTCTCATCTGCTTCAGCTCCCCTGCCCCGGGGTGCAGGTCCTGTCCCACTTTCTCTCCTTCTCCTTCTCCCTTCTTTTTTCCATCCTACCCAGTTATGCAGGGATCTTTATAGCCCTTTCCAGTGTCCAAGGTCTTCTCCTAGTTTTCAGCCAGTGTTCTGTGAGAATTGTTGCATCTGTAGATGTATTCCCGATGCATTCGTGGAGAGAGATGAACTCCACATCCTCCTACTCCTCCACTATCTTGAATCTCTGAAATATTTTTTTTGAAAAAGATATTTTAGTTCTTCTACTCCCATTTGTCCTGCACTTCATTTATGTGGGGAGGTGGAGGGGGGAGAGTGGATGTGATATACGTGTGTATATCTAAACTTTAAAGATTCTGGGTGGTTAAGAATCCACCTGCCAATGCAGGGGACATGGTTCGAGCCCTGGTCCGGGAAGATCCCACATGCTGCAGAGCAATTTAGCCTGTGTGCCACAACTACTGAACCTGTGCTCTAGAGCCCACATGCATGCCACAACTACTGAGGCCTGTGTGCCTAGAGCCCGTGCTCCTCAACAAGAGGAGCCACCACAATGAGAAGCCTGTGCAGCACAATGAAGAGTAGCCCCTGCACACCACAACTAGAGAAAGCCCACATGCAACAATGAAGACCCAACGCAGCCAAAAATAAATTAAATAAATAAATTTATTAAAAAAAAACTTTAAAGATTCTATTCCACTCTCTTCTGAAAATCCTGGATTGTCAGTGGATGTGTAATATAAGGATGGAATAAGTAACACTGAACAGTTTTAAGATACAGAAACTAGTAATAACTGTAACAATAAATCTTTGTAAGTAATATATTTAGAAATTATTTAGGTGCTGGGAGGAAACTTGGCTTATTTGTTCATTTTTAGGTACAGCTAGAAAGTAAATCCCAACCTTTTACTTTCAACTAATTTGTATTTCTGAACCTAAATTGTGTCTTTTGTGGATAGCATATAGTTTGATCTTTTTTTTTAGGATGGGCCCAGGGGATAAAGAATGCAGTTTTATTGTGTCTTTTAATATATGTTATATACCTGCATACAGACATACATACATGGCAGGATAGATAAGAGGTAATACAACTGAATGAGAACTAATTGTAACAGTGACCTAGGGTAAGAGAATTTCTTTGAGTGGATTCTAGATGTAGTTCTAACCTTTTTTCCAGTCGTGGTTAAAAGGGAAATTAGAGGATTATAGAGTTTTCAGTGCGTAACTGAAGGACTGGTGAGATCAGAAATTCATTCTGGATGGAAAGCAGAACATGCTTGGGAAAGGAGAATTGCCTCTGGACCATAAGCTCAGCAAATTCCAGGCTTAGTTTGATCATTTTAAAATACATTCTGCCAATCTATGCTTTTTAATTGAAGAATTTAATCTAGTTATATTAAATCAAATTATTGATAAGGCAGGACTTATGTCTGCATTCTATTATTTGTTTTCTCTATGTCTAATAAATTTTATTGTTCTTCATTCCTCCATAATGCCATCTTTTATGTTAAAAATAATTTTTGTAGAATATTATTTTAATTCGTTTGTCTCTTCTACTATTTTAAGTTATTTTCTTAGGGGTTGCCATAGGGATTAACATTCTCATTTAAACAGTCTAGTTCAGATTTACAGTAACTTAATTTCGATAGTATATGTTATGAACTGAATGAATTGTATCTCCCCCAAATTCATATTTTGAAGGCCTAACCTCCAATGCAATTGTATTTGGATAAAGGGCATTTAAGGAGGTAATTAAGGTTAAATAAGTTCATAAGAATTGGTTCCTAACTTGATAGGACTGGTATCCTTATAAAAAGAAGAAGAGACACCAAAGGGCTTTTTCCCTGTGTATACAGAGTAAATGACATGTGAGGACACAGTGAGATGGTAGCTGTCTACAAGACAGGAAGAGAAGCTTCACCAGAAACCAATTCTGATGCCACCTTGATCTTGGACTTCTAGCCTTTAGAACTGTGAGAAAATAAATTCTGTTGTTTAGCCACCTAGTACAGTCTGTTATGGCAACCTAAGCAGACCTAATACAATTTACAAAAACTTGGCTCCTGTATGGCTCCATTCCTCTCTCCTCTTTATGCTGTTATTTTTACAACTTACACATCTTTACGTTGTATGCCTATAAACACAGATTTATAATTATTGGTCTATGCAGTTGTCTTTTCAATCAGATAGGAGAAAAGTGGAGTTACAAACAATAATACATTTATATTGTCTTTTTTTTCCTCATGTGAATTTGCATTATGTCTAGTATTCTTTCATTTCAGCCTGAAAGATTTCAATTAATATTTCTTGTATGGAAAATCTAGCAACAAATTCTCTCAGTTTTTGATTATCTGGGAATCTCTTAATTTCTCCCTTTTATGAGGAATAATTTTTCTGGCTATAGATTCCTTGTTGTCAGGTTTTTCTATTTGTTTTTCTTTCAGCACCTTGAATGTGTTATTCCACTGCCTTCTGGCCACCATGATTTCTGTTGAGAAATCAACTGTTAATCTTATTGAGACTCCCTTGTAAGCAATGAATCACTTCTCTCTTGCTGCTTTTAAGATATGTCTTTTTCTTCCTTCCTTCCTTCCTTCCTTTCTTCTTTCAACAATATGATAATGATATGTCTAGGTATGGTTCTTTTTGATTTCATCCTACTAGAAGTTTGTAGAAGTTCTTGGATGTGTAGATTAATGGCTTTCATCCAATTTGGGAAGTTTTCAACCATATTTCTTTAAATATCCTCTGTTCCTTTCCTCTTTCTTCCTTCTTCTGCAACTCCCATTTTTCACGTTATTGTTGATGATGTCCTAGATGACTATAAGACTCTGTATTTTTTTTTTTATTCTTCCCCCACCCCATTTCCTCAAATTGGATTTCTATTGATTTACCTTCAAGTTCACTGATTGTTCTACTGGTGCAAATATGTTGAGTGCTTCTATTGAATTTTATTTTCAGCTATTGTATTTTTCTTTTTTTTTAAATAGATATTTATTGGAGTATAATTGCTTCACAATACTGTGTTAGTTTCTGTTGTACAACAGAGTGAATCAGTCATATGCATACATATATTTCCATATTCCCCCCCCACCCCTTGAGCCTCCCTCCCTCCCACCCTCCCTATCCCACCCACTAGATCATCTGAAAGCACCAAACTGATCTCCCTGTGCTATGCTGCTGCTTCCCACTAGCTATTTTACATTTGGTAGTGTATATATGTCGATGCTACTCTCACTCCACCCCAGCTTCCCCTTCCCACCCCGTGTCCTCAAGTCCATTCTGTATGTCTACCTCTTTATTCCTGCTCTGCCACTAGGTTCATCAGTACCTTTTTTTTTTTTTTTTAGATTCCATATATATGCGTTAGTATACACTATTTGTTTTTCTCTTTCTGACTTACTTCACTCTGTATTACAGACTTTGGCCCATCCAGCTCACTACAAATAACTCAATTTTGTTTCTTTTTAAGGCTGAGTAATATTCCATTGTATATATGTGCCACATCTTCTTTATCCATTCATCTGTCGATGGACATTTAGGTTGCTTCCATGTCCTGGCTATTGTAAATAGTGCTGCAGTGAACACTGTGGTACACGTCTCTTTTTGAATTATGGTTTTCTCAGGGTATATGCCCAGTAGTGGGATTATTGGGTCATATGATAGTTCTAATTTTAGGTTTCTAAGGAATCTCCATACTGTTCTCCATAGTGGTGGTATCAGTTCATACCACCAAAAATGCAGGAGGGTTCCCTTTTCACCACACCATTTCCAGAATTTATTGTTTGTAGATTTTTTGATAATGCCATTCTGACCCATGCAAGGTGATATGTCATTGTAGTTTTGATTTGCATTTCTCTAATAATTAGTGATGTTGAGCATCTTTTCATGTGCCTCTTGACCATCTGTATGTCTTTGGTGAAATGTCTATTTAGGTCTTCCACCTATTTTTGGATTGGGTTGTCTGTTTTTCTGATACTGAGCTCCATGAGCTGTTTGTATATTTTGGAGATTAATCCTTTGTCCGTTGTTTCATTTGCAAATATTTTCTCCCATTCTGAGGGTTGTCTTTTCATCTTGTTTATGGTTTCCTTTGCTGTGGAAAAAGTTTTAAGTTTCAGTAGGTCCCATTTGTTTATTTTTGTTTTTATTTTCATTACTGTAGGAGGTGGGTCAAAAAGATCTTGTTGTGATTTATGTCAAAGAGTGTGTTTCCTATGTTTTCCTCTAAGAGTTTTATAGTGCCTGGTCTTACATTTAGATCTTTAATCCATTTTGAGTTTATTTATGTGTATGGTGTTAGGTAGTGTTCTAATTTCATTCTTTTACACGTAGTTGTCCAGTTTTCCCAGCACCACTTATTGAAGAGGCTGTCGTTTCTCCACTGTATTTTCTTGCCTCATTTGTCATAAATTAGGTGACCATATGTGCGTGGGTTTATCTCTGGGCTTTCTATCCTGTACCATTGATTTCTATTTCTGTTTTTGCACCAGTATAATACTGTCTTGATTACTGTAGCTTTGTAGTATAGTTTGAAGTCTGGGAACCTGATTCCTCCAGCTCCGTTTTTCTTTCTCAAGATTGTTTTGGCTATTTGGGGTCTTTTGTGTTTCCATACGAATTGTAAAATTTTTGTTCTTATTCTGTGAAGAATGCCATCGGTAGTTTGATAGGGATTGCATTGAACCTGTACATTTCTTTGGATAGTATAGTCATTTTCACAATATTGATTCTTCCAATCCAAGAATATGGTATATTTCTCCATCTGTTTATGTCATCTTTGATTTCTTTCATCAGTGTTTTATAGTTTTCTGAGTACCAGTCTTTCGGCTCCTTAGGTAGGTGTATTCCTAGGTATTTTATTCTTTTTGTTGTGATGTAAATGGGATTGTTTCTTTAATTTCTCTTTCTGGTCTTTTGTTGTTAGTGTATAGGAAACCAGAGATTTCTGTGCATTAATTTTGTATCATGAAACCTTACCAAATTCATTGATTAGTTCTAGTAGTTTTCTGGTGGCATCTTTAGAATTTTCTATGTATAGTATCATGTCATCTGCAGATGGTGAAAGTTATACTTCTTCTTTTCCAATTTGTATTCATTTTATTTCTTTTTCTTCTCTGATAGCCATGGCTAGGACTTCCAAAACTATGGTGACTAAAAGTGGCAAGAGTGGATATCCTTGTCTTGTTCTTGATCTTAGTGGAAATGCTTTCAGTTTTTCACCATTGAGAATGATGTTTGCTGTGGTTTTGTCATATATGGCCTTTATTATGTTGAGGTAGGTTTCCTCTATGCCCATTTTCTGGAGAGTTTTATCATAAGTGGGTGTTGAATTTCCTCAAAAGGTTTTTCTGCATCTATTGAGATGATCATAGAATTCACCTGTGAAGCCGTCTGATCCTGGACCTTTATTTGTTGGAAGATTTTAGACTACAGTTTCAATTTCATTACTTGTGATAGGTCTGTTTGTATTTTCTGATTCTTCCTGGTTCAGTCTTGGGAAATTGTACCTTTCTGAGAATTTGTCCATTTCTTCATGGTTGTCCATTTTATTGGCATATAGTTGTTTGTAGTAGTCTCTTATAATCCTCTGTATTTCTGTGGTGTCAGTTGTGGTATCTTCTTTTTCATATTTAATTTTACTGATTTGCTTCCTCTCCCTTTTTTTCGTGATGAGTCTGGCTAAGGGTTTATCAATTTTGTTGATCTTCTCAATGAACCAGCGTTTAGTTTTCTTGTTCTTTGATATTGTTTTCTTCATTTCTATTTAATTTATTTCTGCTCTGATCTTTATGATTTCTTTCCTTCTACTGCCTTGGATTTTCTTTCTTCTTTCTCTAGTTGTTTTTGGTGTAGGGTTAGATTGTTTATTTGAGATTTTTCTTGTTTCTTGAGGTGAGATTGAATTGCTATAAATTTCCCTCTTAGAACTACTTTTGCTGCATACCATAGGTTTTGGGTTGTCATATTTTCATTGTCATTAATTTCCATGTATTTTTAAAATTTCTTCTTTGATTTCTTCAGTGATCTCTCGGTTATTTAGTAGTGCACTGTTTAGCCTCCATTTATTTGTGTTTTTTATAGTTTATTTTCCTGTAACTGGTTTCCAGTCTCATAGCATTGTGGTCAGAAAAGACGCTTGATGTGATTTCAATTTTCATAAATTTTCCGAGGCTTGACTTGAGACCCTAGATGTGATCTGTCCTGGGGAATGTTCCCTGTGCACTTGAGAAGAAAGTGTCTTCTGCCACTTTCAGGTGGAATGTTCTATAAATATCAAGTAAATCTATGTGATTTATTGTGTCATTTAAGACTTCTGTTTCCTTATTTATTTTCTGTTTGGATATCTGTCCATTGGTGTAAGTGGGGTGTTAAAGTCCTCTACTATTATTGTGTTCCTGTCAATTTCCCCTTTCATGGTTGTTAGCATTTGCCTTATGTATTGAGATGCTCCTATGTTGGGTGCATAAACATTTATAATTGTTATATATTCTTCTTGGATTGATCCCTTCATCATTATGTAGTGTCCTTCCTTATCTCTCGTAATGGTCTTTATTTTAAAATCTATTTTATCTGATATGAGTATTGCTACTCCAGCTTTCTTTTGATTTCTGTTTGCATGGAATATCTTTTTCCATCCCTTCACTTTCAGTCTGTATGAGTCCCTGGGTCTGAAGTGGGTCTCTTGTAGGCAGCATAGACATGGGTCTTGCTTTTGTATCCATTCAGCCAGTCTGTGTCTTTTGGTTGGATCATTTAACCATTTACTTTCAAGGTGATTATTGATATGTATGTTCATATTACCATTTTCTTAATTGTTTTGGGTTTGTTTTTGTAGGTCTTTTTCTTCTCTTGTGTTTCCTGCCTAGAGAGGTTCCTTTAGCATTTGTTGTAAAGCTGGCTTTGTGGTGCTGAATTCTATTAGCTTTAGCTTGTCTGTAGAGCTTTTGATTTCTCTGTTGAATCTGAATGAGATCCTTCCTGGGTAGACTAATCTTGGTTGTAGTTTCTTCCCTTTCATCACTTTAAATATATCATGCCACTCCCTTTTGGCTTGTAGAGTTTCTGCTGAAAAATCAGCTGATGACCTTATGGGGATTCCCTTGTATGTTTTTCCCTTGCTGCTTTTAATGTTTTTTCTTTGAATTTAATTTTTGTTAGTTTGATTAATATGTGTCTTGGTGTGTTTCTCCTAGGGTTTATCCTGTATGGGATTCTCTGTCCTTCCTGGACTTGAGGGAGTCTTTCCTTACCCATTGTTAGGGAAGTTTTCCACTATAATCTCTTCAAATATTTTCTCAGACCCTTTCTCTTTCTCTTCTTCTTCTGGGACCCCTATAATTC
This sequence comes from Tursiops truncatus, assembly GCF_011762595.2. Lineage (NCBI taxonomy): Eukaryota > Metazoa > Chordata > Mammalia > Artiodactyla > Delphinidae > Tursiops > Tursiops truncatus. The sequence goes on from NC_047041.1 coordinate 11,155,284, forward strand.
GAATGTTGGTGTGTTTAGTGTTGTCCCAGAGGTCTTTGAGATTGTCTTCGATTCTTTTCATTCCTTTTCTTTATTCTGCTCCTCAGCAGTTATTTCCACCATTTTGTCTTCCAGCTCAGTTATTCGTTCTTCTGCCTCAGTTATTCTGTTATTGATTCCTTCTAGTGTATTTTTCATTTCAGTTACTGTGTTGTTCATTATTGTTTGTTCTTTTGTTCTTCTAGATCTTTGTTAAACATTTCTTGTATTTTCTCAGTGCATGTCTCCATTCTATTTCCAAGATTCTGGCTCATATTTACTATCATTACTCTGAATTCTTTTTTGGTCTTGTAGGTTTTTACCTTGCTCCTTCATCTGTGACATATTTTTTTGCTGTCTCTCTTTTTTTTTTTATGATTGGGATTGTGTTCCTGCCTTACTGGTTGTTTGGTCTGAGGTTTCCAACACTGGAGTTTGTAGGTGTTGGGTATAGCTGGGTCTTCGTGCTGAGATGAGGACCTTCAGGAGACCTCACTCTGATGAATATTCCCTGGGGTCTGAGGTTCCCTGTTAGTCCAGTGGTGCAGACTCGGAGCTCCCACTGCGGGAGCTTTGACCTGACCCCTGGCTTATGAACCAAGATCCTGCAAGCTGCACTGGGTGGCAAAAAACAACAACAACAGCAAAAAAACAAACCAATAACGAAGTAAAAAATAAAATTAGGCTAGGAAACTAACAGGTGTCTTAGAAAGAATATAAGAATAAAAATATAGATGAAACAACCAGAAGGTAAAACAGAACTGCAATAATAAAAAAAAAAGAGGAGGAGAAAAAAAAAGAAAAAGGTGGAAAAGACCTTGGCTGTGGAGGGTGGGGCCTAAGCAGGAGTGGGGTTTGGGCAGTGAGTGGGGCCTATTCTTAGGACCAACAGGGCTGGAAAAAGCCCTGGGTGGTATGTGGGGTGGGGCTTAGGCTCAACGGGGCCCAGGCTTGCCTCCCACCTCTGGTCTCGGGTGGGGGGCACCCCACCTGGGAGCCCAGCAGGCTTCCCAAGCCTGAGTGGGTGGGGCAAACGCCCTCTGTTCTTTCTCCTGCTCCTGAGGTCCTGGTGGGCCCCTCCCACCTGCCTCTCCTGTTCTCGCCTGGCCTCTCTCCTATGCCCCCAGGACCAGTGTGGCCAGGAGGGGGCCTCTGAGGGCATAGGACTCAGCCCAAGAGCCAGGCAGACTTCCTGGCCAATTGGGCAAGGGAAACGCTGGGCATACTCCCCCCTGATCCAAGCCCCCAAGGGTCCCTCCAGGCATGGGAACCCCTCCCCCCTCTCAGCCACCCTTCAGGGGCCCTGGTCCTGTCTGTGGTCCAGTTCTTCTCTGCCTTTCAGTCCCCTCATGTCCTACTGGTTTGCTTGGGAGTTTCTCCTGTCTCCTTGGGCATCGAGGTCCCCCACCAGCATCTGGCAAGCACCCTAGTTGTGGGGAGACATGAACTCTGCTTCTTCCTGCACTGCCATCTTGACTCCACCCCCCAGCTATTGTATTTTTCAACTCCAGAATTTCTGTTTGGTTCTTTAAATAACGTCTGTCTCTTCACTGATATTCTCTATTTGATAAAACATAATTCTCATATTTTCCTTTCATTCTTTAGACATGATTTTTTTTTTTAGTTCTTTGAACATTTTAAAAATGGATCTTTTAAAATCTATGTCTGCTAATTCCAACATCTGGACCTCCTCAGCAGTATCTATAGACTGCTTTTTTCCCTGGGTATGAGCCATACTTAATTCTTTCTTTTCATGTCTCATAAATTTTTACTGAAAACTGCACATTTTAAATAATAGAGTATGGCAACTCTGGAAATCAGATTTTCCTTTCTCCAGGGTTTGTTATTGTTTCTGCTTGTTGTTTGTTTACATACTGTTCTGAACTAATTTTATAAACTATTATTTTTTATGTGTGGCAATTGAAGTCTCTACATGGCTAGCTTAGGGGTCACATAACGATCAGATAGAGATGTCTGTTAAAGCTGTCTGTTAGTTTTGTATGGTTGTATAAAAAGTTACCACAAACTAGGTGGCTTAAAGCAATACACATTTAATCTGTTATAGTTCTGGATGTTATAACTGAAATAATTTTCAGTGGGCTGAAATCAAGGTGTTAACAGGATTGCAATCTCTCCAGAAGGTCAAGGGAAGAATCTGTTTCTCTGTAATTTCCAAATTCTAGAGTTGCATTCCTTGGCTCATGGACCTTTACCCTATCCTCAAAGCCAGGAGTGTCGCCTATTGCCTTAGTCTTCACATTGCCTTTTCCTTCTGTGTCAAATCTCCCTTGATCTCCCTCATATAAGGGCACTTTTGATTGCAAAATTAAGGCCCATCCAGGTAACCTCCCCATCTCAGTATCCTTAGCTTAACAACATCAGTAATTCTCTTTTGCCAGGTATGCTAACATTCGAAGGTTACAGAGATTAGGACTTGGATATCTTTGATAGCCGTTATTCAGCCTACCACAGCCAGGAACCATAAATCTCCTAGTCTTTGCCAAAAGACTGTGTGTGTGTTGAGGAACACCTGCAACACTTGACAACTCTGCCTTAGCCTTCACTTCCTGCCAAGCAAACTCTCTTACCCCAGCTTTTCCTTTTAAGACTTTTGATTTATCTGTTGTTTGCCCCAGTCTTTGTCCCCCACTTCATGCAGCTACAAAGTTAAAACACCTATCGGTGACTTTTTGACACGGGCTTCCTAGAGAGAAAGCTTTTCATATTGGACAAGTTCCATGTTAAATAAAATAGAGGTGACCTTTTCCCTTTCTTCTAGGGAATCACCATATAGGTCAAATAATAGTAATGCTTTGTGCATGAGGTTCTGCAAGAGCTTTGGCTTTATTCTGCTCCTTACAGTGGCTGCCAGGCTGCACTGGGAATGCAGGCTATTATTTTTCAAAGTTACTACACAGTTGGTGAATAGGACACAGGAATAGGGCAAGTTAAAAATATCATAAAACTTACTGTTCTTACCGAGATTCAGCTGTTTTTTTGATTAGATGTTCCCTGGACTGCTGCAAGCCTCTGGGTAATTCCCAGAGTTCCAAAAATGTGAGACTGACCACTTTTGCCAGTTTTATTCATTGTTTTTATGGAAAATAACATTTTTGAGGTACTCCATTATTTTTCTTGATGTAACTCATCAAACTGCTTTTTTTTTTAATGGTTGTACCATTTTCTGTTCCCATCAGCAGTGTTTGACAGTTGCAGTGCTTTTGTATTATGTATTCTGTATGATTATGTTTTTGTTTTAGATATTCTCATAGGTGTGTACTGATATCTCTTTGAGGTTTTAATTTGTGTTTTCCTAATAAGTGGTATGCTGAATGTCTTTTCAGATATTTATTTTCCATCTGCTTATGTTCTTTGGTGAAATGTCCTTTCAAATATCTTGTCCCTTTTTTCTATTGCTTGTTTATTTTATTATTATTGAACTTTGCAGGTTCTTTCTATATTCTGGGAACAAGTCCTTAATCAGAAATGTGATTTGCAGGTATTTCCTAGTGTGTGTCTTTTTATTCTTTTAACAATGTATTTTGAAGAGCAGAAGTTCTTAATTTTAATGAAGTCCACTTTACCAATTTTTTGCAGTGTGGATGATGCATTTGGTGTCATATATCACAAATCTTTGCCTAATCCAGTGTTCTAATTTTTTTCTTTTAGAATTTTTATAGTATTGGGCTCTTACAGTTTTTTGTATATAATTTTAGATTTTTATTTAAGTCTGTGATCATTTGAGTTAATTTTTGTTTATACAAGGTATGAATTGAAGGTTTGTTTCTTTGCTTACTTGCTTGCTTGCCTGCTTGCCTGCCTGCATAGGGATATATGATTTTTCCAGAACCTTTTGTCAGAAATACTGTTATTTTTCTACTGCCTTGTTTTGCATCTTTGTCTAAAATCAGTTGACCAATTTAGGCATTTCAGGACTCCCTCTTTGTTCCATTTATCTATTTTTAGGCTATCTTTATAGCAAAACATTGTTTTGATTCTTGTCGATTCAATTTTGAACTCAAGTAATGTAAGCCTTCCCACTTTATGCTTTTGTAAAGTTATGCTATTTTAAAGTTGTCATGGCTATTCTAAGTCAGTTATGTTACCATACAAAATTTAGAATCAATTTGAAAATTTCTGTAAAACATATATTTTGTGAGAATTAATTTCTTAGCAATACTGATTGTCCTAACCTATGAAGACAATCTATTTCAGTTATTTTCTAATTTTTGATATATGTTTATAGTCTAGAATCTGATCTCTTTTGGTGAATATTTGATGTATTCTTTAAAATGAATGAATATTCTGTTGTTTGGGTAAAAGCTTCTATAAATAGCACTTAGGTCAAGTTAGTTGTTCGGGTCTTGTATTTCCGTACTGATTTTCTTCTGTATCCTTACTGAGAGAGGAGTATTGATTTCTCCAACTATACCTGTGGATTTGTCTGTTTTTCCTCTGAGTACTATCAATTTTTGTTTTATGTATTTTGCAGTGTTCTTATATTATCAAATAGTAAAATCTTTAATATCATGTAATGTTTGTCTTTATCTGCAGTAATAGTCCTTGTCCTGAAGTCTACTTTGTCTCTTGTATTAATAAAGCCGTTCTAGCTTTTTAAAAACTGTTTAAATTAGTAATTGCATGAGATATATCTTTCATCCTTTTACTTTTAACCTATCTATGTTTTTATATGTTAAATGAGCTTCTTATAGATAGCACATAGTCGAGTCTTGTGTTTTTAGCCAATATGACCATCTCTGCCTCTTAATTGAAGTGATTAGAACATTGATATTTACTCACTGCTATGATTCAGTTTAAATCTAATACCTTGCCAAATTTCTATTTGTTGCACATTTTTTGTTCCATTTTCCTGCCTTCTTTTTTTTATTAATTGAGTTTGATACCTTTTTATTTCCATTGTTGGCTTATTAGTTATAGCTCATTTGCTTAAAGAAAATTAGTTATTGCTTTAGAGAAGTGGTTCTCAACAGCAGGAAATTTTGCCTTCTAGGGGACATTTGTCTGGACACATTTTTAATTGTCACAACTGTGAGGGTTCTTATGGCATCTAGTGGGCAGAGGTCCAGAATACAGTTAAATATCCTACAAT